>NC_059089.1:14252386-15617590 GCF_020497125.1 Mauremys mutica
CCTCTTGAGGTCTCTGCCAACCCTAATCTTCTATGATTTGCAATAGGGTCGGCTGCAGGCGCTTATTTCTCCAATTTGGTGCCAGGTGCTTGGATCTGCTGGGTGTTCTCAGGGCTCTCCAGGTTGCAAGTCCAGTGGTGCTGCATGCAGGGATATTTGCTGTTCACATCACCTTCACAAGAAAATTAGCCGTCAAAAAAGAGCTAATGCATTTGCAGCTTGTGAGATTTCTGTTGTTGTTCTGGTCTCTCTCACCTTGATGCCTCATTTCACCTGCTCCCTGCCACAGGCTATTGGACAGAGTGGCTGTTCTGTACAGGAAGCAGTGAACAAGAAATTACAGCAACAAAAAATGTCAGAAGCTTTCTGTGCAGGGCAGGCTCTGATCAGCTGCACAGTTTCTTGGATAATAGCTAAAACTCTCATCTGCTTAAAGTGAGGGAGAGGCTTCCGGTACCAGCACTGTTTCTGCTGCTGTTCAGTAAAAGAGTTACAGTCCTTTAATGGCACTGCTTATTTACACTGAGATGTACCTGTTGGATTCAATTTTCAAAGCCTCAGGTACTCTTTGACTGGGCATGAAACGGGACTGGCCCACGTACTTTTGACTGACGGAGCTACTCCGTAGGGATTTAAATGTGCAGAGAATTTTCAGATCCTGGGCACTTCTTTATTGGGGGCAACTGGACAGTCCTGCATAACTCCGGGGTGAGTAGGGGCTACAAATGAGGCTGGCAAAGTGCTGAAAATGTGCTAACTCTCATTCCACAAAAGGCTAGGGACCACATCCTGATGCCCTTACTCAGACAAAACTCCACAGGACATCAGCGAGGTGCCAGGACTTGGCCTAAAAACCCATGGGCCAGATCTCAGCCGGTCTGAGTCAGTGTGGGAGCCAACTCTGCTAATGTACATCCGCTGGCTGCCTCATCTTTAGGGCTTTGCTTTTTGAGTGATCAGGGATGAAAAAAACTGACCTCCTTCCTGGCCTCTCCTCTTCTTCCCACCTCTCTCACTCCAATGAGACCACTCTTGCCTCTGTCACCCCCAGGAGTGCTACATCACTGCTACACCTCTCAATGGGACAACACCCTCCCCTTGCACACTGCCAGCCCCATGCCATATCCTACCCACCCCAGCTTAGTTACCGGTTATGATCCATCTTCTGCAGCTAGTTTCCAGGAAGTGTTGGTAAGTGCCACTAGGAAGAGAGTCAGGTCATGTCGGGTAAGCTGGTCTCATTAGGTTAGGCTTCTCCCAAGATTTCCAACTGAACTCCTCTTCCACTGGCTAGAAACCCTGCCTGCTTCCCAGCAAAGCATCTCTCAGTGGCTTCCCAAGACATTAGTAAAATAGCCAGGCTCTACTGTGACATACACTTGGAAATTAGTCTGTGGCCCAAGCATTGACCTGACGTTGCTGGTCCATTCGAACAGCGTTCGCCATTTTTCAAACAGAGCCTAAACGTGCTCAGAACTGCTGAATCTTATGGAGTCACTTGCTCTGCAAGGCGCGGCTGAACCAGGCTGACCTCTGAGATTTGCAGCGCTAACTTGCATTTTACCTGCAGCATCTGGAAGTGAAAATGGAAACACGATGGAAGAGCCATCAAGGAGAATGTAGGCATTAATATTCCCATAAATACCTCCCGAAAGCTCCAGCACAACCAAGAGGCTGTCGTAGATGAAGGAAACCTTGAACTTAGATTTGATTTTTCAGAAGTGTGTGCGAGTGACAGCAGGAATGCCTCTAATCACTCATTTTAGCTCTTTAAAATGCCTCTATAGAGATGGATTAGAGGAAGGACCCTTACAAGGCTATATCCCACCGGGGCAAACTGATATCGTTCATACCACACGGGGAGGGACAAGTTTCAGATACTCTATTTTTGATCTCTGTGAGAAGACTGGGAAAGAAATCAAACCCACCGGAGCCTTGATTGATCTGGAAATGTAAATACAACATCCCCTCTACCTTTCTAACAAAACAAACTTCGGGTCTGAGCCAGTTCCTCCTGAAGTCAATGGGAGGCTTTCTACTGACTGCAATGGAATATGGATCAGGCCCTCGCTGGACTAATTTGGAGATGGGGTGTTTTGGTCCAGATCCTGCTGTTCTTACTCTGTCAAATCGCCCCTTGGGCTCGATTCTCTGGCTTGAACTCTGTGCCATCCTTTACCCCGTGCAAAGTGAGCCCAAAGGGGGTGCAAAACCCTGGCCACGTCGATTTGCACAGACGGAAGGACCTGATTCAATGCCCGTTGAAATCAATACAAAGACTCCCATTGACACCAATGGTCTTTGAGTTACGCCCTAAACGACTAGGCACGTGTGGGAACCTGTTGACTTCCGTAGGCAGTTCTGGCTGGAGAGGAACCAAGGACTGCAGGATTTGACCCTGGATTTGTTCTTCTTTTGACTGCAGCACCAAGCACGGCCTGGGTTTTAATATTATAATATAACAAGTTATCAGTTGTAGGAGCTGTAGATGGAACCCATGTAGATAACTGGCTGAGTCTCAGAAATGATAAATCACGGGGAAGACAAGATAGGATTTTCTTATCAGTCCTTACAAATGAAAAGAATATGGGATGTAAAATGCTGTGTTTTGGATGTCTGAGCTAGCCTCTTACAATCAATCATCCCAAATCAACCATTTTATTTAGCGGATATTTGAAGGTACAGAAGCAGGCTATATACATGTTTACATGATGCAAAAAAGTTGAGAGTGTCTCATCTCTAAGTCTGTCTTAGGTACTACCACCGTGGTATCGCAGAGCCTCACAATCCTTAATGTATTTATCCTCCGAATACCCCTGCGAGGTAGAGCTGTGTGATTATCCCCATTTTACAGATGGGGCACTGAGGCACAGCGACAGCCCAAGGTCACAGAGAAAGTCTTTAGCAGAGCAGGGAAGCGATCCAAGATGTCCTGAGTCCCAGATTAGCACTTGAATCACTGTTCCATCCTTCCTCCTATAGCCTCCTAAATGGCTTTTCTTGTATACACATGTTGAATGTGTGTCTTATTTAGGGGGTCTTTACCATAGGAAATGACCCACTGCAATGAGAAAATCCCAGAACACGCTGCAGGGAGGGGCTGTTTAGTGTTTTTCTTTGTGTTAATGATGTACATCAAATCTCAGCTAATGGGGAAAAAATGCTTTACATCATAATGGCCAATAATCTTTAAGAATACAAGAAAAACTGCCCATGCAATATGGGCTAGATGTACCGAGCGCCTCTTAAGCAGGCGGACAGAAGCAATGGCATGCAAAACTGCCTGGATGACTCAGAGACCTCCATTTGCAAAGTTGTTCTCATCGGCTCAAGCAAACAACCCCATTTCAGAATCTCACACCTGAACTGCACAGGGAATTAAGTACATACACTGACTGCTGCATATTATGTGCATGTAGCAATTTACATGGTCCTCATCGCCACCATTTCTGAACATCTGATTGGGTAGCAGTTTATTCACTGTGTACAGGTGTAAATGGCTGCGCAGGATACAGGCCAATGGAGAATCAGGACCACAGTAACTATGGAGAAGAAGAGCTGTCATAGTTTGCTCATATTTTATGAAGCACAGAGCCTGCTATGCTACCCTTTCTTTCCTCCGCAGTTGCTCTGTGCAAGAGATTTCCCTCTTGCTTATTAATGATGCAAACAGACTCAACTTTTAAGTCGCTTTAAAAAAATATTCCTTGCGCTTTCTGCCACCCACAGTAATGTGCTAAAGACTCAGCAGAGTCATCTTTATTCTGCGCTGAGCAGCCCTTGTTCATCTACAGGTATTTGCCTGGAAAGCCCTCTCAGTCATTTTGTAGCGTGTGTCTGTGTTTTTCCTCAGCACTTTCTGTCCCCAAGGTCTCATCGGTTTCTGGCAGGCTTCACTCTTTGCTTTCAGGCCTGGACAGAATCTATGAGAGCTTGGGAAATTCAGTCTCACTAAAGACATTAATAAGGTCAGTTTTATAGTTTCCTGCAGATCCTCCCCACAGTTCCATGGCCAGGTGTGGGTACAGATGTGCAGCTGTATTTTGATCTCACTTGCACTGATGTTAGTCTAGAGTAACTCCACTGAAATCAAGGGAGTTCATCCAGATTTACACCTGTGTAACCGGGAGCAAAATTAAACCCCACATCTGCATGCACAGGTTTCTCTTCCATTCTGGACTATTGCTCTGCATTCATTCTTGTGCAGACATTGCTACTGGTGCTGAACCCACACGGGCCCTGGGGAAGCAGCTTGTCATTGACCTATTGTATATTTCCCACCCGCCTCCTTCATTCATATTTAACTCTGCACATACATTGAGCTTTGCAACAGGAGTATTTTTCATGTTGACAACTAGATGGTTCTCTCTCTCTCTCTCTCACACACACACACGGAAAACAAATGCCCAAACTTACTTTGCAAATGGATGCATTCTGCAAAGTGTTATCCCGTTCATGCACAGAAACACACAGAAGTCCAATCTAGCGAACTGCACAACAAAATCTAGAATTTGGTTACAAGCCCTGATTTAAAATGTGCAAGAAACCAAGTGGCTATTGTATGCAAGCAGGAAAAGCTGCTGCTTCTGTTTACTCAATCTAGAAAAAGGGTTACTAGCTGAGATCTTACCTCATTTTCATTTTTGCCACAACAGGGCACTACACACACATCTTGGACAAGTTTTGAATAGCCCTCAAGAGATCAAAGTTTCCTTTGGCTTCTAGACCAATTGCAGCTGTCCTCAGATTATCTGGTAAAAACCAAAGGAGGATATTCAATGAAATGGAAAGGTGGCAAATTGATAAGTAATTAGCATATGCATACATGACAGGATCGTGGAACTTGTGGCCAAAGATATGACTGAAGACAAGAACTTGGCAGGATTCAGATGAAAAAAGGAAAAAAAAAGATGAGATTATGTGAATAACAAGAATTACAATAGTAAGAATTAAAAAAAAGTTTGGGCAGGGATATTAACCAACTTCTTAAGTGCGTAAACCAATTTCTCACTAATGAGGTTAGGGAGAATCTTTGCCTATTGGCAGATTAATCCACAAGCTTCTTGCAGACTTTCTTGCTCCTTCCTCCTAAGAAGCTGGCACTGGCCTCTGTTAAGGACGGGATACTGGGCTATATGGACCACTGGTCTGATTCAGAATGATGGCCTAGTGGCCTCTGTCTTGACTGACTAACTGTGGATCGAACCCGGAACTCCATGAGCTGCCACAGGTTGACTCAAAGCTCTCTCGGTGGGACTGTAACAGACTTGCTTCCTCTGTGACTGAGTGTAGAGGGGGACCTGTAACACCCACTTAGGGTGACCAGACGTCCCGATTTTATCGGGACAGTCCCGATATTTGCTTGTTTGTCCCGCGTCCCGACCAATGTTAGGTTGGGACACTGGACAAACAAGCAAAAGCTCCGGAGCCTGAAGGGCTCGTGCCCTCCCCTGCCCCGACTCCGCCCCCTCCTTCCCCCATTGGATCCTTCCCCAAATCCTCGCCCCCATCCCCGCCCCCTCACTGCCCCATTGTCTCCCTCCCCAAATCCCCGCCTCTTTCCAAGCATGCCATGCCCAGGAGACTCAGGGGAGTGCGGGCCGGGGTGAGTGTGAGTCTGCCTGGCCCCGAGCAGGCAGGACTCGGGCGCGGTACCTGGAGGGAGAGTAGGGGGCGGCCCGCGGGGCCAGGCGGCGGCTGTTCTCCCCACCTGGGCAGCGGGACTCGGGAGCAGCCGCTGCTGCAGCTCCCACTGCTGCGGGGGGAGGAAGTGGCCAAGCACGTGGCGCTCGGCGGCTGCGGCTTTGGTGCCCAGGCCCGAACCCCCCGAGCCCGGGCCTGCTGCGGGGCAGCGCGCACACTGCGCTCAGCCCCTGGCCAGTCGCGTCTGGGCTGGCTGCCCAGCTGGTGCAATCCCGCGGCGGAGGCATCGGCAGCCCAGCCCCGTTCGTTCGCCTGCAGGACCCGAGCGGGATGCGGGGGGCTGGGGCCTGCTGCCCCCACTCCGAGGCCGCCCGCAGGATTGCACCAGCTGGGCAGCCAGCCCAGACGCGAGTGGCCAGGGGCTGGGTATGCGCAGCGTGCGCCCTGCTGGGTCCCCGCAGCAGGCCCGGGCTCAGGGGGTTCGTGGGTGCCAGAGCCGCAGCTGCCGAGCTTGGCCAGCGGCCGCTTCCTCCCCCCGTGGCAGTGGGAGCTGCAGCAGCGGCTGCTCCCGAGTCCTGCTGCCCAGGTGGGGAGAACAGCCGCTGCCTGGCCCCGCAGGCCACCCCGTACTCTCCCTCCAGATACCGCGCCTGAGTCCTGCCTGCTCGGGGCCAGGCTGGACTCACACTCACCCCGGCCCCGTGCTCCCCTGAGTCTCCCGGGCCTCCCTCCAGCGCTTGCGGAGGGAGGAGGAATCGGGGGTGGGGGATTTTTTTTTTTTTGCTCTGCCGCCATTTTTTCCCCCTCTGCCCCCGCCCCCCCGCGTCCCGATATTTGACCTGGGTGATCTGGTCACCCTACACCCACTCACTCACCAGTGTGGCTCTTTCTACATGTTTCCAGCCAGTTTTGTCTCTTGTTCTTTCTTTCTTGTTGTGTTGCTCCCTGTTGGAGGACTGAATGCTCATGGTCCCTAACCTGCTCGGTCTTGAACTTCGTCTCTCCCCTCCTGGGTGTGGACATTTCTTAGAAAGGCTCGGTGAACCTCCCTTTGCACTGACAAAACATTTACAGCTGGTTGCTGTTCAATTGTCCTTTTCCCTTCCTAATCAAGAGCAGCAGGGTGGATGATGGGACACTAGATACCCATTTCCTCCTGCCAGCTGCCCTGACCATGGGAGCTTTAAGTGGGTAATTACTCCGGTATCGGAAACCTAAAAAGCCAAACTAAGCTATGGATTGAGGACCTGCTAGAAAAAGGATGATTTGTGTTACTGGCAGATCCAAGCACCGTGCTTTCTTCCCCTATCCACGCAGGATGTTACAGGAGCACTAGGCTGAAGCCAATGCCTTGCCCCAGAGAGACCAAGGAACCCACCCCTCTGCCACATCTGTGCTGGAGAGTAGGCAGTACTGTTCAGGTCTTAGCTACTAGCAGCCTAGCTAACGCTGCATATCATGATAACACAACAGAGCTGCAAGGGGCCCAGCTGCATGTTGCAAAGGTCTCAGCTGGGTTTCCTAGACATTACAGCTAAGGAGCTGCAGAAATTCTAGGCATGCGCTGCAAAGATTTCAAATGGATTTTCTACACAATACCACTAACAAGGCATCTGGGGTCCAGGTTGCCTAGCTGCCTTCACTATATACTGACTCTAAGAGGGTGTCGGGATCTCAGATTGCTGTCGGAATTTTGGATTCTTACTACGAGGGGCTTGGAATTGTAAGGCCAGATTCACCCCGGGCTTCTCCATTGGAGCAAAGGGGCCCGAAAGCAGGTGCAGCCTAGCCATATATGGGAGGATCACTCCAAGTGGAGCGGGGATCATCCAGTGGCACAGAGCTCTTGTGGCTGCTACAACACACCAGATGCCAGCATAGGAGGTGTGGCCAGAGGACGATGCATAGCTGGAGTTTACCAACTCCCATGAAACTCTGACTGCAGTAAGGGTCCCTTGGGGGAACTGGCAGCTGGCATACATTACAGTAACCCAAGGGCTTTTCTAAATTGTATCAGGGGGACCAGCCGGATGCACAACTGGCCCTAGATTAGCAAGGATGATACAAGTGGCTTAAAGCGACTTTTGTATCCATCACCCTCCTGAGTTATGTGGTGCAATCCTTGGATATAGCTAAAGATATGGGCAGTGGTTTTTCAGTAACAGTGTAGGGCTTCTGCTGAGATCTCTGACGGACAGCTCAAGGGACTTGGTCACAGCGGCTCTCTCATTTACATCTAAGCTAATAAACTAATCTATCTATTGTCTTTGCAAGCTGCCCATTGTATATAAGCCAAGTAACGTGACTAATCATGTATTAGATCCCCCATGACCCTTCCACTGCAAATGGGAAGCGGCTTCAGATTTTATTCCCCAATGAATGTCACTTCAAAATGTTAAAGGCTTTAATGTAAACCAAGTGTGGAGACACTCCTGGGCCGTCTCATTGTCAGTTTGCCTCAGTGGGACAGAACTGCATCTCTCTCCCCACTAGATGGCACCAGAACACCTCTTTCCCTCCCCATTTTGGCCCCCCAGCTCCAAACTCAAACCTACTTCCCGGCCTCACTGTGAATATTCTGCCCGTGTTGTGATTGATTTCAGCACACTTGATAAATTGCGGCTCTCAGAGGATTTGGGGGATAGAAAATGTCCCACCGTTTAAAGTCCCTTTTTCATTCCTGCTGCAATAATGCCAATCGGAAAGGTTATGAATTGTATTTATTTAGCAGCCTTGTTCTCCAAGTTAATTCACACTAGAAAATGGTTGTTTATCCATATGAGTGTAGATACACTTTGTGCATGTCAAGTTAGTTTTAATGAAAACATCACCTGCTTGCATAACTCGCTTTCTCCAAATACCGAAGTCGTAACAATACTTACTGGGGCAGAGAACCTGCAACCCTAAAACCCACAGGTCACTCCAGATGACCACAACAATTCAGCCCAGGTTCTTTGTCTTCCAGCAGTTGTATCTATAGGCTCGGAGTGAAATCCTGGCTCCACTGAGGTCAGTGGGAATTTTTGCTATCAATTTAAATGGAGAGAGGATTTCACACCCTAAATCTGGTTGTTATCAACAGTAGTCTGGCCCAAGTGCTTCTCTTTTTAGAACCCATTCCAGGTGGCACCATAATCCACGCCAGTTTTTTCTTGAAGTGGCTTTGCTTCAAGACCATCCCAGATAGCTACTGAAATCCAGCACAAGTTCGCCCGTTAGAAATGACGTACCTTTTGGTGGAAGGGCAAATCTATAGCCTGTGGAAGGAGAGATGCAGAAACAGACCTTGAAAGAGAGAGCCAAATTCTCCACTGACCGAATGGAAGCAGATGCAACACTCTTGATTTCCAGGGAGTCATATGTGCTTTCACTGGTAGAAAATTTGGCCTTCCATTTGCCAAAAATTAGCTTAATTGCATGCATTTGAAAACCAGAACATTTCCTGATATAGAAAAACGCTCACATGGGTATGAGCTGGCACAATCTAGTATTTTTGACTCACTGATCAGTTTGCTTCTTTTAAGGAGGGCAACGTCAGACAAACATTTCAAGGCATTAAGGCCTCAGTTCAGGATAGCACATAAGCACTTCCTTAACTTTAAGCATGCGCTGAAGTCCCATGCTCAAGTGCGATCCTGAACAGTGTTGCGTTTCTCAATCAGGGCCTAAATCCTGACTTATGTTCAGTTAATGCCCTGCCTTGGGCTTGATTCAAAGCCCACTAAAGCTAATTATTATTGTTATGATTTATTATTTGTATTACTAGGACCCCTAATCATGGACAAAGGCCCCATTATGCTGTGTTCAGTACAAACAGAACATAGGAAAAGACTCCTTAACTTCTGAGTTCCAACGGACCCCTGTGCCCACAAAAATAGCGCTGGATACCTGGGTGAGAATGGGTTGATTTTTAGATCTTAAATAAATCTTTGTGATCCTAAGAGTGAAATGCCAAACAAAGTCTGAAATTCCACAGTGCAGGCTTGTGCGCTGTTGTCTTATAGTAAATTTACTTTACCATATAAACTCATACATCACTTCCCAATGCAGCTAATCTCACACTGATACTTGTGGACAATGTCTTGGTGTACCATAAAGCACCCGAGCGATATAGCATAGGCACAGCTTGTTTGCATACTCCCAAGGTGCTTTGGGTGAACCTTTTAGGTTGAGTCTTTTCGAGCAAGAGCGTGAGATGAAATATTTACTTTTTGTTTTAACTTGCCAGTGGTGAAAGGATATTGATGTCGTGTAGATGGAACATTAAAATGAAAATTATGTTGGGAATAAAAAGGAGGTAAAGCAGCATTTGCTTCCTCTGTGGTTTAAAAGAGCTAGGATTATGCAATACCATGCAGCAATGTGTTTGGGGCGCTGCTGCATGGTTATCACGGAGAGCATTTAAACTGAGAAAGCATCACAGAAGGCCATATCAGGTGTAATAAATGGCCCATCTGAACCAAGATGAAACTATGAAGAGGTCATCTGAGGGAGCGAAGAGGGGCAGCTTGTGGAGCAGCTCCTGAGGATATGAGTATAATGAGGCTTGGAAAGATGAGATTTGTATCAATAAATGTTGATTTCACTGTATATTCACAAACTGTCAAAAAAACTCCAATCAAAATTGACAGAAAGACAAAGTAAGAAAAACTTGGCGAATGTATCAAAGTTTGATGTAAGGATCTTTACTTTGTATATTTTGACATGTGATGTTGACAATTGGTGTCTTAACGGTTTTAAAGCTTTAGCTTTTTTAACCTTACCGTCTACTGTCATGCAATACTTATTGTCTGACCCCCCCACCCTATAATTATCCCAGCTGTGAACATTTAAATAGATAAAAATACAATAGTGCTTAAAACCCATAATTTTATGCAATTGTGAACAGTTAAAACAATAAAAATGGAAAAAAAGTTTTAAAATAAACATTGATATATATCATTTCAGCGGGTACTATTTTATATATAAAAGCAAATTCTGCCAAGCCTAAATAGAATTAAGAGGAAAAGGATAAAATTGCCATCAGAATATGCTATTTGTGTAATGAGACTACAGTAACTCCTCACTTAACTGGGGCTTGGTTAAAGTTGTTACATTGCTGATCAATTAGAGAACATGCTTGTTGAAAGTTGTGCAATGCTCCCTTATAATCATAAAACAACAGGGTTGGAAGGGACCTCAGGAGGTCATCTAGTCCAACCCCCTGCTCAAAGCAGGGCCAATCCCTGAACAGTTTTTTACCCTAGTTCCCTAAGTGGCCCCCATCAAGGATTGAACTCCCAACCTTAGGTTTAGCAGGCCAATGGTCAAACCACTGAGCTATCCCCCCAATAATATTGTTTGGCAGCTCCCTACTTTGCCCACTGCTTGCAGGAAGAGCAGCTCATTGGCGCTAGCTGGTGGGGGCTTGGAACCAGGGTCAGCTGTCAGCCCCTCTGTCAGCTTGATTAATGTGGTGACATATTTTAGCTGCTGATTTTATGAGATATTTTGCCCTTGTTATTATTTTTAAAGGGGCTGTGGCACAGTGCCATCCTGTGGACTCTGCAGGTATCCGACAGGAAGTAGGCTAGAGAGATGGAGATGGACAGAGCTTAACAATTCTCTGTGTCAGAGACTGAATCTGTTTTCGAACCCCATCATTTTGTAGATACAGGATGAGATTTTCAAAATGATCTTAAGGGAATTAGGCACCACAATCTTACCAGCACCTAACTCCCTTAGGATCCTTTGTTTCACTGAAATCGGAGACTCCCTGCTTCTTCAAAAATACTACAAGCAGGGCTGATGGAACGGCAGGGGGATTGTACTGGGGCTCTCATCCAGACATGACTACTGAGATGAAATGTCCCATGACAAAAAAGGACTTGATCCTTCTTTCAAAAAGGAAACTCTAGTCCATCGGGTGTGAACAAAATGGAACTTGAGCTAAAATTTAGGATGTCAATGACACGCAGTCAAGTTATAAAGAAATGTACTTAGAATGTTTTCAACACAGCAGAAGGTGACATCCCACGGGAGAGCCCAGGGCCTCGATTCCCCTCCCAATCACACTGGCTTTACCCTGGTGTAGCTCCAAATACTTCAGTGGAGTCACTCTTGATTTATACCAACTAACTCCAAGGAGGATCAGGCTCACAAGATCTTCCAGGCTCCTAGGGGCAACCACAAAGGGAACGGCTGAAAAAAGTACATGAGTTTTGGACATACATCTTCACCATGTGGGAGGACTGGAAAGGATCCATCCTTGGTAGCGAAAGTGATACACTGTCAGAGATGGGTTATTATTCTGCTGGTGCCTAGAAACGCCAGTCAGTGTGCTGTACACACATGTAACAAAAACACACAGCGGCTGCCCCAAAGAGCTTGCAAAGTCCACATTTGTGGAGGTGAGGAAACCGGTGGAAATGAGCAACCAAAAGCTCAGGGAATACAAGGTAGAATGGAAAGGATTGTATACGTTACTGCAGAGCTGACGGAACAACTTGGGGATGTACAACCTTTTAAGAACATAAGAACATAAGAACGGACATACCGGGTCAGACCAAAGGTCCATCTAGCCCAGTATCTGTCTACCGACAGTGGCCAATGCCAGGTGCCCCAGAGGGAGTGAACCTAACAGGCAATGATCAAGTGATCTCTCTCCTGCCATCCATCTCCATCCTCTGACAAACAGAGGCTAGGGACACCATTCTTACCCATCCTAGCTCATAGCCATTTATGGACTTAGCCACCATGAATTTATCCAGTCCCCTTTTAAACATTGTTATAGTCCTAGCCTTCACAACCTCCTCAGGTAAGGAGTTCCACAAGTTGACTGTGCGCTGCGTGAAGAAGAACTTCCTTTTATTTGTTTTAAACCTGCTGCCTATTAATTTCATTTGGTGACCCCTAGTTCTTGTATTATGGGAATAAATAAATAACTTTTCCTTATCCACTTTCTCAGCATCACTCATGATTTTATAAACCTCTATCATATCCCCTCTTAGTCTTCTCTTTTCCAAGCTGAAGAGTCCTAGCCTCTTTAATCTTTCCTCGTATGGGACCCTCTCTAACCCCCTAATCATTTTAGTTGCCCTTTTCTGAACCTTTTCTAGTGCTAGAATATCTTTTTTGAGGTGAGGAGACCACATCTGTACACAGTATTCGAGATGTGGGCATACCATGGATTTATATAAGGGCAATAATATATTCTCAGTCTTATTCTCTATCCCCTTTTTAATGATTCCTAACATCCTGTTTGCTTTTTTGACCGCCTCTGCACACTGCGTGGACATCTTCAGAGAACTATCCACAATGACTCCAAGATCTTTTTCCTGACTCGTTGTAGCTAAATTAGCCCCCATCATGTTGTATGTATAGTTGGGGTTATTTTTTCCAATGTGCATTACTTTACATTTATCCACATTAAATTTCATTTGCCATTTTGTTGCCCAATCACTTAGTTTTATCTGAGCACCCTTACTCACATGAGTAGTCTTTCAAGTAAATAGGGGAGCCATGGAAGCTAGTGGGCCTACTACTATGAGACAGGAATGCAAGATGAGGCCGTTAGTTTTTCACAGTTCACTGGCACCAGACAGCAATTCCGAAGGAATGAGAGAAAGCAACGCGGCTGAGCTACTAACAAAAGGATGTAATTTTTTCCATTAAAATCAGCTGTCGGGCCAGAGGGCTAGAGGGTGGCCAACACGGTCTCCATCTTTAAATAAAGGTGCGGAAGGTGATCAAGGAATTGCAGTCTGGCGAGCCTTACTTCAATGGCAGGAAAGTTAACAGAGAAATCATTGAAATTGGCGTTACAATGCCCCTAGATGCTTGGGACAAACCAGCATGGCGTCTGTATGGTAAACGGCCGTGTCTCTTCATCTTTTTCAATGGTTTTGAAAATGTTAACAACATAATAGATAAAGGTGAACTGGTGGAGATGATTTATTTAGATTTTCAAAAGGCTGTTTGATAAAAGCCCCCACAAGGAGCTGTTAAGGAAAACTTAGGAGGTGAGACAGAGTGAGCGGTAAAAAGTCCTTTCATGGCTTAAAACCGAGTTATAAAGCAGGAATCAAACAGCAGCAATAAGTGTGCAATTTTCAGCACAGAAAGAGGGGAATAGTGGGCGAGGCTAGGACAAACGTTCGATAGCTTTATTAACGATCTGAAGGTGGGGGCGGAATACAGAGATGGCAACATTTGCTCACAAGGCAAAACTTTCTTTTTCTCCTTTCTTTTTTTTTTAAAAAGGTTAATCGAGGCTAGAGAGGATTGCAAGGAATTCCAGGAGGAGCTACGAGAAGGATGTAAGTGGCCACATGATGGCCAATGAAATCCAACCAAAGCAGGTGCAAGCATCATGCGCCTTGGGAGGAACAATTTAAACGACTCAGACACCGTGATGGGTTCTAAATTAGTTGTAACCTCACAAGAGAGAGAGAAAAAAAAAGATGTAGGCTCCTGTAGAGAGTCCAGTGAGGACATGTGCTCGGTACGCACCACAGGCCAAAGGACAGAATGGAATGCTAGGGTTTATTAAGAGATCAATAGAAAGGAAGAGAGAACATTGTATGACATTTGTGTAAATCGGTGGCACATCCTGAGCATGGATACTTTCTCTGGATCCTTTTTATTTCTACAGTGCTCTCTTTCAGACAGTGACCTTTGAACGGATACAGACAGCACAAATAAGCACTGTGGACTGAATACAGGGACTAGCACAATGGGGTCTTGATTGCGATTGGGCATCTTGGTGCTACCAGAATACAAATAATAAGCTATGTGATGCACCTGGCGTTGGTCACAGTCGGAAGACAGGATATTCAGCTAGATGGACCATTGATCTGACCAAATATGGCTGTTCTTATGTTCTTAAGCCATCATTTATTGTCTGAGACATTGCAGATACCTGTGCAACATGCTTACACCCCTTACTGTGCATATTTATTTTGTCCATTTGGAAGAGGGATGTGGATCCATTTAAATTCACACTGCATGGCGGATGATGCAGGCCACTACGTTATTACTGAATTGGTGTGTCCGCTACTCAAATGGAAACCTGGCCTCCTTGACCATCACAGGGCTTCTTGTTGCGCAGGGTGCATCAGTGCAATCCTGAAGAGCACCCACGGGTCAAAGAGATTATGGAATATTGTTGGGTTCTCTTCAGATGTCACACCCATCACCTTGGTATTTAAGATCCTTAATCAACATCTGGTTATTGACATAGTAATTGCAGCAGAACTGCTGCCAGTTCATAGGGGCTGCTCGCTTCAGTGAACTCATCTGAAGCCTCAGAGGACAACAAACTCTGACTGTATTTGTGCCTGGCACTAAAATGCGGGTGCTAGATGCCAGTGGGGACCTGCTGGTCTATTTACTTTCCCCAAAGAGACTATCCCTGTGCCCGCAGTGCCCCAAGTGGCAGGTACACATGGGACATATTTAGAACGTGGCAAAGATGTATGGATACTAGGAAGGTTCTAGGGGACCCAGGAGAGAAGATGAGGCCCACAGGGTCATGCCCAGATTGTTGCTTGGAATGCCATGAGCCTGTAGAGTTATTCTCATGGCCTCGGTGGGTTCCTCATCTTTCCCTGCTCCCCCAGAGGCTGAGTCCACCGTGGGTAAGTTCGAAGAGTTCAATTCGGCCAGATGAACCATGTGTGACGGCTGCTTTCAAAGCCAGTGTTTTTTTTGCACTGCCTCCTAAATGGGGGAAGCAGGGAGAATCAGCAGGGATGTGTCAGTAGTAATTTCCAGCTCTGCCTATATCCTCTATTATCTCGCCATGATAGGCAGGTGGAGGCAAGGAAAAGCTCTGATTCTCCAGGTCAGTGTCTGTTTCTATCCCCACAACACTCTCCCCTGTCAGACTCGCGCAGCCAAAGACTGTTTGATGCGGTCCTTTCTGTGAATATCAATCAAAGCGGAGCCTTCCCAAGGGTGCCACGGTGCACCATGCACTGGGACTTCACTGACTCTTTTGAGCGCCGAAAATGGCATCACGCTGCTCAGAACACTGCTGAAGTCAGGCCCATATCCAGCAAGGTAGGAAGGGCCTGGTCCAAAATGCATTGATGTCAATGGATAGACACCCATTAACCTCAGTGGTCTTTGTATAGGGCCCTATTACGGCATGTTCTTTTTTTCCCTCCTGAGATTCAGACCCTGGCCCTTGTGAGGTGATATTTCATGTAGTCACGCCTCTCTCAGATTTGCTGGCTCTCTTCCCCCTCTTTTCACACCATATACCCCTTTCCTTCTCTTCCCCGTCATTAACACCTTCCAGCAACCCTGTCCCGGGCTCTGTCATACAATGGGAATCTCCCTTGCAGCAGTACGTGAGCCGAAAGCAGCCAACGGGACATTATCATGCACCCTTGAGAAAGTAGCGATAAATCTCAAAAGACGTGGAGGTCCGGAGCAGAGAGCAACGCTCTCCCCTTGTGTGGTTCCTTTCCCTGAAAGAGCTCAGAGAGCTTTTACAAGTAAGGTCAGGTTCTGATAGCCTTAGCCATGACCAATACTGCTCTAGCCAACAAATAATTCCATAGAAGTCGGTGAGATTACTCATGGAGCAAGGTGCTACTTTTGAGACAGAGAGAGTCAGAGTTTAGCTGTAATGAATTTAGCCTTACAGCATCCCTATGAAGTCAGTAATAACAAATAGGGAAACTGACACACAGAATGGTCAAATGACTTGATCAAGGTCATACAATGGCATAATACGTTGGGTTTGTGTTTTGGATGGAAGTCTGGGTGTTTTACCAATTGCTGTATTATTTTGCTCTATTGTAAAAGCAAGATTTTGTAAATGTCTCCCAGGCCCTTGAAGAAGGGACACCACTGGGGTAAAACGGGCAGGCATTAGAAAGAGATGCCTTCTTATTGGACAAGAAAAAAAATCTATCAGGTTACCAGCCTACAATGCATTATGTGCAGATCTGTCTCTGCAGAGCTCCAGTGACTTCACTGGGGAGCTTCCTGGGTCCAGCAGTCCATCCACATGGATCCAATGCAGCCTTGGGGCCTTACAGAATATTTCTTGGTGCATTAATGCAGTATCATGTCTTCTTATGCTTGACCCTTCCCCGTCCCTTGGGAGCTTAGTCATTTACTGCGTCCAAAAGGATGCAAATCTAAGATTTCACATAGCACCTTTCATTCAATAACCCTAACGTCCTTGATGAAGACTCATTAGTATCACAGTCATTTATGTTTCTATAGAGCCTTTCACTCCAAAGGATCCCAGATTGTTCAAATGCAGCAACCTCTGGGTGAATACTGTGTATATCGTTTCTGAAGCAAAGTGGTCAAAGAATTAGTAATAATGCCCTTGATAAATCTTGCCTCTTTTTCTGTTGTCAGATTTTGGTAGGGCATAGAGGCCATTTTATGATTAGGTTGGGGAGCACCGCTTCTGTCTGAAATGTTCTCAGATTGCGGATGAAGTGTGACAAGCAGACCAGACATTATGTTCAGGGGCCTCATTGGAATGACTGCAGAATTTGCCCCATGTTTCATTCACCTCTAGGCTATCCGTCCTGTCTGTCCTTGGAGATAACACCTCCATGGTCCTGGAGCTGAGTGAGACCTGGAGGATCCCCTGCTTCCGTCTTGTTCCAGCCTTTGTGTTTGTTGTTTGTCACAAGAGGGCGGGTTTGTCATTTCGTTAAGAAAGGATAAACAAAGGATTGGAGTGATGCTAAGAAAACCTTTTGCCTGGCAGTAAGCACCTGCTCAGAGCTGCAGCATCAGCCAGTGACATTTTCTGAGTGGCACACAACCAGACATCTGCTCAAGGTTCCACGGCTCAGTCCAAGGGGAGGAAACTGTCCTTTTGTCTCTCCCCTTTCTCCAGGCAATGGAAAGGTCAAGGAGATCCCAGGGAAGCAGGGGCTGTTTTGGAAGGGAAAGGTTATCCACAGAGTCACAGGCCCTGAGAGGCATGGGGTCATTTGGTAGGGAGCCTGATACATCTCTGTGTGTCTGTGCAAGGGTGGAAATCAACATCACCTCTGAAGTTTCTCAAAGAATCAGATTAAAGCTAGTAAAACCCTAATTGGTCTGGATAGCTCTTGTGTGGTACTCTAGCGCGGGGCAGGGCCGCCCAGAGGATTCATGGGGCCTGGGATCTTCAGCCACCAAATTGCTGCCAAAGACCCGGCACTTCGGCGGTTGGTCCCGGAGCGGAAGGACCCCCCACCACCGAATTGCCGCTGAAGACCCAGAGCGGAAGAAGCGCTGGGGGCCCGGGCCCTGCAAGAGTTTTCTGGGCCCCCCAGAGTGAATGAAGGACCTCGCTCCAGGGGGCCCTGAAAAACTCTTGTGGGGGCCCTTGCAGGACCTGGGCAAAATTGCCCCACTTGCCCCCCCTCTGGGCGTCCCTGGTGCGGGGGCTAGTTAGGGCTTGGCTAGAGAAGTGGTCTAGAGAAGGATGCTGATAATACTTAGAGGCATGGAAAAGCTTCCCTGTGGGATTGCAAAGACTCACCTTTAGTTTGGAGAAGACTGGAATAAGAGACACAAAATAACCCCTGGGGAGGAAAAGGTGTTCCTGCTTCCCCTCTGTGAGAACACATGATCAATGGAACAGCAGTGAAACTTAAAAGTCAAATATCAGAGGGGTCGCCGTGTTAGTCTGGATCTGTAAAAGCAGCAAAGAGTCCTGTGGCACCTTATAGACTAAGACATATTGGAGCATGAGCTTTCGTGGGTGAATATCCACTTGTATTCGACGAAGTGGGTATTCACCCACAAAAGCTCATGCTCCAATACGTCTGTTAGTCTATAAGGTGCCACAGGACTCTCTGCTGCTTTTAAAGTCAAAGAATTTAAAACCATTTCAAGCTTTTTGCCACAACACACTATTAGAGTGGAACTCATTGCCACGAGATATGACTGAGGCCGAGAGTTTAGACATTTACAAGGACGCCAGTAACATCCACAGTTGCATTACATAGGATAAAAAATTAGACGGTGGATAAGCCCCTGTGCTTCAGGCATAATCACTACTAGCTAACATAGATTACGAAGAAACTTCCCATGGGTGCAGATTATTCTAGGTTTAATTTTTTTAAACTATCTTCTTAAACAACTGATACTAAACCAAGGAAAACCTTTTCAGTGGCAGGGACTGTGGGGTTTTTCATCACTCCTGCCATGTTGAACTGATCAGATTAGACAGGATGGTGCCAAGATTTCTTTTGGCTGGAACACTTTTACACTATACTGTCCTTTACTTGGGAAGGAAACTTAGAGAGGCAGGCTGTGCAGTATGTCAACGAAAGCCATCAACCTTGAGGTACCTTGAATGGTGACGTTCCAGTTGCTGAAGGTAATTATAAAACCTTATATTTATTCACCTTAAAGGTCTTTACAGAATTCATTATGCTCCCTCCCCCCGCCACCACCGCACATACATTTAATGTACCACCGACGTCCAGGCATCTCTGTGGAAAGTGGATGAAGTTTTAATGGGACACAGTGACGTTATGTATCAGTGATGGGAAAGAAGCAAAGACCGTCTGTATCCATTTCAAACTGCAGGTGGAGTGTAAAGGCAGAATGGAGTTACCCAGTCTGGAAGCTGGCTGGCATTCTAAGGATACTGGATACCAACCTTGTTGTTGTGAAAAGCAGCACAGGATCTTTAATGATCACAATTGAGCAGGGCCCTCAATTTTATGGTCTCATTCCAAAGGTGACAGGCAAAAAGGCAAGGTGACTTTAAAGGAGGGTTTTAAGGAGCCACAGAAATGAGGGAATGAAATCTCCAATTGTTCCCCACTGAACAGGAGAAAGAAAAACAACAACCTGGAGAGGTGAAAGTCTTGGATGGATTTCAAACTCCTGGTGGCTTTCCAGCAGCACTTTAGAAATGCAGTACCAAATTTACATCAGTTTCAGCAATACCAGCCTTGAATTTTCCCCTGGAGATCCCATCTGCTCCTCACTTACATGAATCCCCAAGCCTGGGAACAGCAGGGCAGGCGTCATATTAAATCACTAATTTTATTATTTCCATCCAGATTTCCCTGGTTCCGAATTGTTAGCACAGAATGTTGCATCACTCTTAGCATCAGAATGTCACAGCGCAGCATGGCACGCAGTAATCTAGACAGCTGCATGGTGGAGAGAAGCATTGCATGCCATCTTAGTGGACAGGTGCTGTAACCAGTAAGTGTTGAGTCTCTGGGAGCTGACCAGGCCGTTAAAAGTCCGGTTGGCGGCGCAGTGGGGCTAAGGCAGACTCCCTGCCTGCTGTGGCTCTGCACAGCTCCTGGAAGCAGCGGCATGTCCCCCCTCCGGCTCCTACACATAAGGGCAGCCAGGGGGCTTGGCACACTGCCTCCGCCCCAAGTACCAGCTCTGCAGCTCCCATTGGCCAGGAACCGTGGCCAATGGGAGCTGCGGGGGTGGTGCCTCTGGATGAGGCAGTGCATAGAGCTGCTTGGCTGCGCCTCCGCATAGAAGCCGGAGGGGAGACATGTCACTGCTTCCAGGAACTGCTTGAGGTAAGCGCTGCACAGAGCCTGCACGCCAACCCCCTGCCCCAGCCGTGATCCCCCTCCCTCCCTCTGAATCATTCAGCACCAGCCCAGAGCCACCTCCTGCACCCCAAATCCCTCATCCCTGGCCCCACACCAGAGCCCACACCCCCAGTCGGAGCCCTCCCCCGGCACTCCAATCCTCTGTTCTAGCCCAGTGAAAATGAGTCAGAGAGAGTGGGGAGAGCAAGCAGGGAGTGGGGCCTCAGAGAAGGGGCAGGGCAGAGCTAGGTGTTCGGTTTTGCGCAAGTAGAAAATTGGCAACGCTATGGGAGCAAGTGCTGAAATCTCACTGTGTTGGTACCAGAGATCTCTTCAGGCTGGCTGGCTCCTGGGACATCAGAAATCTCACTCTTTGGACTAGCTGAGACCTCATGTAGGAGTGGGCTGAGTGAGAGCTTGGGACAGGAGCCTTTAGAAAAGCCAGTGAAGAGGGAAATCAACTCTTGCGGCGATGAAGGGAAGAAAGAAACAGGCATACAACAGGGCCTGTCTTTCACAGAAACTGGAGAGGAGGAATGCAAAGCCGTGATGAAGGAGGAGGAGGTGGGAAGAGGCAGGTGTCCTACAAGGCTCAGCTTTGACCAAACATATTCATCGTCTCAGCTGCTGTATTAAAACCTGGGCTAAGTGGGAATAATTTACGATTAGATTTCAGAGTTATAATACACGGCCCCATTGTTAATGTGGAACTCCGGGGCGTTGAGCACATGTCAAAGGGAAATTATTGTTATAGCAGTGTGCAGTTCTGCACCGAGATCCTTTTTGGCTGCCGTCTGCTCAGACGCTGTCTGCTTTTGGCTCTCCAGGCAGCGCCGCGTTGTTGCTTCTCTGAGGGAGTCTGGGATCAGAGTGGTTGGAATGAAGTTATCCTACGGGCCAGAGAGACACAACAGGCAAGAAAAGCTTTGAATTCCAGGGAGATGCAGAAGTTTGTCGGGGTTTCCTTCGGAGAGTCCAAGTGATATTTGCAGCTACTTATCCTCTGGGACTCTTTTTATCTTCTAATAGATCTCTCTCTGCTTCTGGTTCTTAGGTGCCTCCCATTATATGGGCATGGAAATATCAGACCTTACTGCAGGAAACTCCCTCTCCTTCCATGTTGTTCTCCACGTAAAGATACAGTCTTACAGGCGTATTGCACCTTTTAGCAAAAAGGATCCCAAAGTGCTTTTCAAACACAAGTCTCACATACCCTGCCATTAAAATACAGCCATGTTTGGCCGGGGATGTGGCTGTTACCAAACTGCCCAGTAGCGTGGGAGAGGAAGTACAGTAGAATGCCAAATCCGATTGAGACTCGGGGGGAAATTCAGATGGGCAGAATGGGAATATGGAACTTGTGCAGGACTCGAAGGATACCACCACCTGCTGACTCTGAAGTCAAGTACTGTGGGATCGATTCTCCACTTTTGCTGGTGTAGATCTTGGTTGAAGATTCCATGGCAAAGCTGGGGTGGGTTGTGGTGGTGCAAATTGGACACGGTCATGATTTCCCATTTGTTGAGGGACTAACGCTACCCAAGGTGGGCAAAGAGAGGGCAAACCAGGGGATGGAATGAGTCAGTGCATCTACTGGCTGGCCCCTTATGGAGCCCCTAGTAGATTTTAAAACTGCCCTCCCAGAGAAGCCAGAGAAATGGGAGATAGTGAAACCACCACCTGGTGTCCCTTGGAGCCAATCCCCTCTTGTGGGGGCCAGGCTGATGCAGAAGTGTTATTTATACCTCCTTGCACCAGCTCCGAAGAATCTGGCTCTGTAGATGGTCCATGTCTTAGTTTCCTGTCTCATCAGAAAGACCTGCTGGTACCTGCTTCTTTAGTCAAGTGTAATAAGGCAAGGGAATGTGCCTCTCAAATGCTCCAGGCAACAGAGAAATCCCTCTGCTGTCCCAGATGATGAAAAGCCCATTTCCTGGATACCCATCGCTCCAAAGGTGTGAAGTCCAGTTGGTCCCAGCTCAGTTATTAATAAGTAATAACTGACATTTATCTAGTGCTTTTCATCCACCCCACCCCCAAATTGCTCAAACTTTACAAACAAAAGTGACTTCTCCTGTGATGGAAATAAAGCAGCCATCTCTGTGGGAAGGGGGAAGAGGCAGGGCTCTGTACAGTGCACTCAGTTTGACAGAGAAGGAAAAAATATAGGGCCAGATCCTGAGTGAAAATTGGCTTATATCAAATGACCTCAGTGGACCTACATAGGGTTGCCAGGTGTCCAGTTGAAAAGGGACCCTCGTCAGCCTGGTGAAAATGAGCGAGTGAGGGAGGGTGGGGGAGGAGGGGTGGAGTGACCGGGGCAGGACCTCAGAGAAGGGTTTTGTTTGGTTAGAAAGTTGGCAAGCCTTCTGATTTACACCAGTTGATGACCTGGCTCATTTCTTCCAAAGTCCAGCTGCAGGGAGGTGGATTTTAGGATGGGAGAATTGCAATATGAGCAACTCTTCAGGGCTAACACCCTTATCTTTACAGATAACACCCTTATCCTTACTTACGAAGGAACCATCAGTTGAACACATACAAAATGGGAAATGACTGCCTAGGAAGGAGCACTGCGGAAAGGGATCTGGGGGTCATAGTGGACCACAATAGGAGTCAACACTGCAACACTGTTGCGAAAAAAAAAAAAAAAGCAAACATTATTCTGGAGAGTTGTAAGCAAGATGCGAGAAGTAATTCTTCTGCTCTACTCCATGCTGATTAGGCCTCAATCGGAGTATTGTGTCCAGTTCTGGGTGCCACATTCCAGGAAAGACGTGGACAAATTGGAGAAAGTCCAGAGAAGAGCAACAAAAATGACCTAGAAAACATGATCTATGAGGGAAGATTGAAAAAATTGGGTTTGTTTAGTCTGGAAAAGAGACGACTGAGAGGGGACATGATAGTTTTCAGGTACATAAAAGGTTGTTACAAGGAGGAGGGAGATAAGTTGTTTTCTTAACTTCTGAGGATAGGACAAGAAGCAATAAGCTTACATTGCAGCAAGGGAGGTTTAGGTTGGACATTAGGAAAAAATTCCTAACTGTCAGGGTGGTTAAGCAGTGGAATAAATTGCCTAGGGAGGTTGTGGAATCTCCGTCATTGGAGATTTTTAATAGCGGTTTAGACGAACACCTGTCAGGGATGGTCTAGATAATATTTAGTCCTGCCATGAGTATGGGGGACCGGATGACCTCTCGAGGTCCCTTCCAGTCCTATGATTTTATGACAACACACAGTGGGATTGGTACTGAGCACAAGTTAAGGATGAGATAGCAGAAGCAACAGCAAAAGGCCCCCTCCAGGACCTGGCTGGGACATTGGCTCAGAGGGGACAAATGCCACCTTCTGAATCATGCAGTGTTGTTTTTAGCTGTGACACTGAGTAGGGTTCCCAGACCTGAAGAAGAGCTCTGTGTAAGGCAGGGCCGCCCGTGGTGGGGGTGGGGAGTGGGGCAATTTGCCCCAGGCCCCCACGAGAGTTTTTCGGGGCCCCTGGAGTGGGGTCTTTCACTCGCTCCAGGGGCCCTGGAAAACTCTTGGGGGGCCCAGGCCTTCAGAGCTTCTTCTGCTCCGGGTCTTTGGCGGCAATTGAGTGGCAGAGGGGTCCTTCCGCTCCAGGACCCACCGCCGAAGTGCCCCGAAGACCCACAGTGGGGGGCCCTTCTGCCCCGGGACCTGCCACTGAAGTGCTGGGTCTTCAGCAGCGATTCGGCGGCAGGAGGCCCCTGCTGCTGAAGACTCCAGCCCCCCTGAATCCTCTGGGCAGCCCTGGCATAAGGTGGAAAGCTCGTCTCTCTCCCCAACTGAAGTGGGTCCAATAAAAGATACCACTTCACCCACCTTGTCTCTCTTGCCCTTCTGAATTATTAGCTTTAAGCCTCATCCACTCCAAATACATAGTTAGGTAACCTCCCCAGGTGCCCACTGCTACGCTGTGGAATAGCAAGCCTACTTCAGGCATGCAGCTAGCACATCTAGCTCTTCTTGGTTGGCTGCTTGTGTCTCAGGGAGGCCGACGTTACTGTAGCCAGCTTGAAGACTTCTTCCCAAAGGCACCCATGTGAGAAGATTGTCAGTGCAGCCGGTGTCAACTTCATTCTTCACAAGCCAATAAATCCATGCAAACACAATGAGACTATCTCCGAGCCGGGAGCGGGCTGGAGAGGAGTCAGGAATATAGTCAGTGGAAGGTTTTCAATTCAGAGGTGCTGCTTTGAACTAACCCAGAGTGAGTCTGTGCAGAGGGAGTGGAAAAGGAAGAGAGAGAGAGAGCCTATCACAGTCCTCCATCCCTCCAATAACAATCCACCCTCACAGCTCTCACACTTGGTTCAAATTAAAGGCGAGAACATTCAGCGTGCGGGCAGCAGACAAGAAGAATGTGGTGGCGTATCTGGGTCAGTTGCGTCAAATTTTTACTTGCTCAAGCCCCTGTTCTCTAACAATAGGGCCTTCTCCACTGGGACACATTTGCAAATATGAGCGGTGAAGGAGGGCAGGATGGATGGAGTGAATGGAGTGGAACTAGCACAACACAAACAAAATAGCTGCCTGTTCTCCGTGTACACAGAGCACAGTATTGCAAGGATACATCTTCGACATCCAGGTGTATTTTGCTTTAAACACTAACAATAGAAGCCAACTGGATCCTCAGCTGGGCAAATCAGTACAGCGCCACTGACTTCAAGGGAGCCCCACTGGCTGAGGATTGGGTCCATAACCAATAAAGATAACAATAGCAGTCATGAAGAGTGGCCATCTCACACTCAAAGAGCCAACCATCCTGTCCCCCACCTCTCAAAATCTTACTGCCATATATTAACAAACCCTACAAAACCCAGTTTTTCCCCACACCAATTCCATGGGCTTTGAAGAATACCCTGCATATCAACAAATTCAGACTCTTAAGGCCCCAGGATAGGACACGGGAAAGTAAATTCTGAACTATGATACTTATCTGGCCCTCGTCACCACAGAATCGCAGCACCTCACAATCTTTAATGTATTTCCACTCATCACACCCTTGTGAAGCAGGGCAGTGCTATCATCCCCATTGTATAGATGGGGAATTGAGGCACAGAGAGGCTAAGTGACTTGCCCAAGGTCACACGTGAAGTCAGTGGCAAAGCCTGCTCTTCCAAGCCCTAGGCTAATGCTGTGATCACTAGACTATCCTTCCTTCTTAAAGAGAAAGGCACCCTGTGTACAGCTCCCTTCTTTGTGAACAGAGAGGGCTCCAGCATGAGACACATTTAATGGGAGGAGCTGAGCACCTCTGTGAGATAATAAAAATGCCTACCTCAAAGCAGATCGGTATCATTATGACCAGTTTACAGATAGGGAAACCAAGGCACGGAGGTGAAGTGACTTGCCAAAGGCCACTCAGCAGACCAGTAGCTGAGGTGGGAATAGAACCCAGGTCATCTGCTGAGTCCTAATCCAGTGCTGTGCCCACTAGGCAACACTGCCACACTTAGATGATTATTAGCAACCCTGATTAACAGAAAGCAGAGCACAGAGGGGCTAGCTTGTCAACATTAACAAAGAAAGTCAGAGGCAAGAACTAGGAACAGATCCCAGAATCCCGAGTTCCCAGCCCTGTTTCAACCCCTGTAACACACTTCTGTGCAACTATGCCTGCATATACGTGCATAGGCATATACATGCATTTTTTCTCTATTGAATGCATTGTGTTCATGAATAACAATGTATGACATGATATAGAATAACAGTAATTAATACTAAGTGAATACATACAATAGCCAAGTAATTATTTCCCACTTGTATATTAATTACACTGGGATAGTGTCTAGCATTTGGAGCGAAGGCAAGGAATCGAGACCCTTGGATTCTATTACTAACTCAGCCATTGACACACTGTGACCTTGAGCAAGTCACTTAACTTCTCAGTGCTTTCAATTACCTATCTCCTAAAATCAGGATAATCACATTAACGTATCTACCTCAGCTGAGGACTGGGAGGCTCAGGCGATAAAGCTTTGTAACATGCGTTGAGATCTTCTGAAACTAAAAGCTCTATAAAATGGGTAGGCATTATTTAAGGTTAATGGATGAGAGGTGGAACCTAATGTCTCATTGTTCTGATAATGATGAAGTGTGTGTTAGCGCTGAGGAAGGCCATGTCATCTCTGCAGTAATAGAAGGCCCATTAATGCCAACACTTTGGGAATGGAACATATGTAGTTTATAAAGACCCCAGCTGCAAAACAACCCCGTAACAGGGTGTTAGATCAAGCCAGAGGCTCAGCTTCAAATGGGTCTTGGATTAGTGGCTTCCAGTCCCCCACTGCAGCTCATGGCATTTTCCAGTGGCTTTGTGCAGATGGGAAAAATTAGCTCAGATATAGCATAGCACCAAATTCAAAGCCTGGACCAAATGTCCCTGGAAGATTTAAAAAAAAAAAAGTTAGGTCAATTCTTTGTCCTTTTTTTCTTTGGCATTGTTCTCAGTGTGTTTTCAGGTTTCAAATCTCAGCAGAAGAACCGAAACAGCATGAAAGAGGCGAATCTTGTGGTATTTCTTGACAGTCTAATTCAGAAGTAGCAGCGATCTCAGGGGAGATGCTGTGCTGCTGCTGGTTATTTCCCTTCATTCCAAGATACCCTGTTCAATTTCTAGCCTAAAGAGATTCTGATAAGATTATCGGAATTAACTCAAATCTCCTAAACCTTTCTTTGAGGGTCACATGTCACCAGTGCTTGTATATTATTCCAGAAAAGGCCACTATCATTGGCTGGTTGCCTGTTCCTTCAACAACTCCTCAGTGCAGTTCCCCTCAGAGACCCAGCCCTTTTAGTGTGAGAATAAATTCAGTCTCCTTTTGAAATATTTAACTCCGTTATTTTCTTGTAGGTTCAGGAAATAGGAGGTGACGTCCTCTGTTTATTCGAACAAATGAGTCCTAGATCTGAGTAACCTTCCTGACAGCAGCCAAGCAAGCACTGCACACTCTAATTCCCAAAGATGAGCTAGGGATTCACATGTTACTTACTGAGGTATTACATGGAATTTTAATAGGCCTTTAACAGGACTCCAGTGAATTCAACAGCTGATCCAAACAAGATCTCCGTTCCAAGTCCTAATCCCATTATAGCCCCGAAAGATCTCCTTCTGTAGAAACTGCTCTCTCTCAGGACAGCGCTGGAAGAAAGATGGATAGGAAAGAGGAGAGAAGGGATGGAGAAGAGATTGTATATGAAAAGAAAAGAGACACTGAAAGACAGAGTGGTTTACAGACATGAAGTTATATAGAGCCTATTTTCCTACCTGACTAGTTAGCACTTCATGTCAAAATCCCCTGAGCTTAGCAATCAGTAGAGCAGAGTGAATAACTCACAATGAATAGTTTATTCAAAGAATGTCCCTCCTTGTGCATATTATCTGAACACATCACAAAATTCTAATTGCACGTTAGTCAAAGTTATTTGCCAGTTTCTTCAGCTCTTTTAGTTTGTATATTTTGCAACCAAAAACATAAAAATGGTCATGAACCATAGTCAGAGTGGGGTCTCTCCTTTGGTACTTTAACAACAACAACAACAAAATACCAAACAAAAACAAATAGTAGCTAGCACATAAAAAGAAACACAGAGTCCTTGCCCTAGAGAGCTGCCATCCTACAATTTAGAGAAAATGTAAAAGGTGAATATAGAAAAGACAGGAGTGAATACATATATTATATTCACAGTGATGTCAGTAGTCACAGGTGGATCATATTGACTCATGTCAGGCAGTGATTTGTGTTAAGAATTGATGTTTGTTCACTATTTGTGCAGTTCTAAAACTCATCATGAAGCTCTTCTCTGATCTCATGCACTGAGGGTACGTCTACATTGCAGTCAGACACCCGCTGGCCCATGCCAGATGACTCAGGCTCATGGGGCTTGGACTAAGGGACTGTTCAGCCCGTTGGCCTGGGTCTCACAAGCCCAAGTCAGGGGGCAGGGGCCAGCTGTGGGTTTTTAATTGCTGTGTAGACATACCCTTAGAAACTAACAAGACTGGTGTGGTATAAAGGATGAGCAGGTGATTCTCCCCTGCATTTTCTTTCAGCCTGTATTGAACAAGCTGAGGAACCAGGACGTTGAGAAATGAAAGTCAGGCCAGCTTTGTCATTTGCCAGCAGGAGGCTCAGACAGGTTAGGACCTAACAAAAGGCTCCTTTGGAAGTCAAGAAGAGGGAACCTGAAATGGTTGTAGAGAACATAAGAACGGCCGTACCAGGTCAGACCAAAGGTCCATCTAGCCCAAAGTAGAATATTGGATCAGAACCACAGTCTGCACATCTCAAGCCCAATATTTAACTTGAACTATTTCACCCATTGCTCCCCTGAGTTTAATTTTTTACTCCATGTGTTGAGCTCTCATCATTATGCCAATGGTACCTTGTATCTTCAGCAGACTCGGTCCTCGTGCTGCCTTCCTGTGAGGCAGCTGTACAGCACAGGCTGCCACAGAATTGTTAGAATCTCTAGCGCTGCAGAGACTAAATTTCTCGTGCACGTAAGGTGAGTGAAATGTACAGGTCAAAAGCTGAAATCTATTAAGAAACAATTTGCTTCTGCTAATCTGTTTGGGGCCTTCCCCGTGTGTCCCTTCATCAGCACCATTCACCGAGTGAGCACACACTTCACCTCCTAGAGGGCAGAGGTAATTATCCCTAGTGAATCAGCCCCTCAATCACTGAGCCATAGACACCTGGTGGTGTATAAAAATCAGCGGCATCTATAATTAAGACCTTTCTCAGCCTTTTATTTTCCCTTCTTGTTTCAATTCCATTGAGTTCACTAGATTAAAACTCACAGAAATCTCTTGTCTTCCTCAGTCCTGTGCCCTGATCCACTGCCCCGTGCCCCTTTAGCTTTTGGGTGGCTTAGCATCAGTCACATTAACCCTGTGGGATCTGAAACCTTTCTTCACAACTCACTACTGGCGAATAGCTAGTGTAGTAGCCCTTCCGTTCCCAGTTTATTCTGCACCTCCATATCCCTCTATCTATCAATCCAGGTACCATAGGGTCCTCATCACCATAGGGTCTCAGTTCCTCCATGAGTTAAAAAGATGATGCTCTCTCTTTCTTCCTTTTCTGACACCAAGAAGTAGGTTTAGGGCTTTCTCCTTCTACCTCAAACACCTACTATCTTAGTATCTTCAAAAATCACCACTGGGTATCTGCATTGTGTTCATCATGGAAACACCTTTTTAACAAATCTATCTTCTTGTATCAACCCTCCAGCTCTTATTCAGAATGGTTTTCAAGGGGAGTTTTATCTAAATAACTGAGGAAATATTCAATAAGGATTTAAATATCCGACAGTTGCTTTGAATTGAGGCAACACTAAATTACACAGGAGGAGTGCACAAGGGAGTGGAAAAGTCTGGGTACCAGGTAAAAAAACATTTCTCCCTCTCACACCCTTAAAGCCATCATCATCATCCCCACCATTTAGAAATAAAAAATCCAGGAAAGTTTCAATATGATGGTTGGAAAAATTTGCTGGAACAGTTTTCAATCAGAAGATGCAATTTCACTGAAATCTAAATGTTTGGTGGGAGTGATCTGAAGAAGAGCTCAGGGTAAGCTTGAAAATTAGTGTCTCTTGCCAGCAGAAGTTGGGTGTATATTAATTTCAATGAAATTTTCAGCACAAGATTTCAGAATGATTCATATTGGCTCTCTCGTTCCATTTGAATAAAGTCAAAACTTTTTTTAAAAAAAATTATATTTAATATATTGATATAGTATGTTTAGATACATTTAATGTGATATATATTTTTACATTACATTGTAGTGTTTCAGTATTACCAAAACTATTTGATAGCCATTGATGGATCTATCCTCCATGAAACTATTAGCCAGGATGGGTAGGGATGGTGTCCCTAGCCTCTGTTTGCCAGAAGCTGGGAATGGGAGACAGGGGATGGATCCCTTGATGATTCCCTGTTCTGTTCATTCCCTCTGGGGTACCTGGAACTGGCCACTGTCAGAAGACAGGATACTGGGCTAGATGGACCTTGGTCTAACCCAGTAGGTCCATTCTTATATTCTTGAAATTAAACATTTCAGTGTTTCTGAACCAACTTTTCTTGGAATTTTAACTTTTTATCCTGAACTGGGATGAAAACAAAATTTCAAAATGTTAGAGTTTCCCAGGGAACAGAAAATCCAACCAGCTCTAGTATCTTGAATTAATACACTAAGACTCAGCATTAAGGTAAAGAACTCAGGGCTAGATTCACAAACACCGAGGCATGGTGAGGCTGAACATCACCGCACCTAACTTTTAGGCACTTAGAAAATCCCCAAGTTATACAAAGCCTGAGTTTGTCACTCAGGCTCCCTGTACAATCAGGGGTGGCTCTAGACATTTTGCCGCCCCAAGCACGGAGGGTCCGCTGGTCCCCTGGCTTCAGCGGACCTCCCGCAGGCACGCCTGTGGGAGGTCCGCCGAAGCTGCTGGACCAGTGAACCCTCTGCAGGCATGCCCGCGGGAGGTCCGCTGAAGCCGTGGGACCAGTGGACCCTCCACAGGCAAGCCGCCGAAGGCACCCTGCCTGCCGCCCTAGCGGCGACCGGCAGAGCACCCCCCGCGGCTTGCCGCCCCAGGCACGTGCTTGGAGCGCTGGTGCCTGGAGCTGCCCCTGTGTGCAATGAATGGGGAAAGATAGGCATCTTAGACTGCAATGCACAAAAGTCATCACAGAATGTGGCTCCTCCCTTAAGCTAACCAATGGGAGATGCCACGGAGAGGAGTGTGTCTGGTGTCCGGCCCCTCTCATGGAGATAGGCACTTCCTTCTGCTTGGGATCCTCAGGTGCAAACCCGCTCTTGGCATGAGGTGCCGGTACCATTTTTTCAAGAAGCCAGAGATGAGGAAGGAGAAGACTTTCCTCAGAATTATAGCCACTGGTTAATGTACTCATGTGAGAGGTGGCAGATCCCTGTTTAAATCCCTTCTCATCAGGCAGAGAGGGGGACTTGAACCAGAGAGCTCCCACATGCCAGGCAAGCATTCTAACCACTGGGGTAAAACAAAGTTATGAGGGAGGTCCTTTTTTCTCAACCTACCCTCAACAATTTTGCGCAAGGTCGCTTATAAAGGCCCGATCCGGTAAGAGCATTCAGAGCTTGCCTACCGGATTGGGCCCTGCATAATACGTATCACCCAACCAACCAACAAACTTAAGGTTGTTCTAGTGCATAATTAGGCTTGGACAAATTAATTTTTTATGGGTTAAATGTCAATTTCACAGTACACAAACAAACCAATGAAAATATTTTGGTCAATAATCATTTAAATTTACTAATAGGCAAATTAAGAAAAATGCAGTTTGCGAATGTATTACAGTTTGATTTATAGCTATTGCCCTCATACCTTCCACTTCCCACTCCTGCCTGACACTACGACCCTGATCCGCCTCAGCAACGTTTACCACCTCCCAATGGTTTCCACACCATTGGTAGAAACCCCATCATGGTGGGACCTTGGGTCTTGGGTCTCTAGATTGTTAAGGTAGCTGGAATTCTGTAGCCCTTAGGATTGGGTCTTTTGGCTTACCACCTCATGAGCCTAAGGAAGGCCTCAGAACTAAGCTCCATATCATACTTGTTTAGTTGGGCCGTCACCATGGTGAACAAACCAATCTCTACAATGCAAGGATTTGTATCAGTAATTTGAAGGAACAATGAACTACAGTAGCACAAAGCAAATGTCGGAGATTGTATTAGAACAGTGGTGATCACTCTGCAATAGAAGAGACTGTATGAATGTTCAGGGGAGGTAGGACAGAACAATGCATGGGGTAACTATCACCTAAGGCAAAACCCATTCCATTCGTCAAGTGGTGAATGGTGTTTTGACTGCTTGAGAAAAACCACAACCTTCCGGCACTTTAAATTCAATTATCTGATTTATAGGAGGCCTGGCAAAAAACCCAGCTTGGTGTAGAGTTTCAATTGAAAATAAATGAAACATTAAAAAAAGAATCCTATCTAAACATAATACCTCACCTGCATTTAATGGTAGATGGATATTCACAGCCTGTGATCTCCACCCCACCAGACTGCCTCCGTCTGGCATAATATCTCAGAGCCTAGGGACCGGGAGTGACACATATGAACAGTTGTTATATTGATTTTAATTCTAAGCTGAGCTCTACGTTACATACCAGCTCCTACCGTAATATTAATTACAGGCTCCCTCTGCTCTGACCCCACCATGTCATTTGTTATCAAAATTCAACCACGCAAGTGACTGTCACCAGGAATCCATTTTTCATTCACGCGAGTGACCAGCCCTGTGGTAAGTGTCTCCAGGTTCTGGATGACATTCAGTTAAATATGGCCTAGTAGATCGTAAATCATTGCCATGGCGTAGAACCCCTCTGCCGAGCAGCAGGGAGCTAATCTCGTGTCTGCGGGTTTTTAATTGAGTAAAACAAACGATGATGAAACCCTCTGTGGATGTGCTTGAGCCCTTTCAGTGGGCTTAGAATGAGCAGGAGCTGCACACCTTTGAGGATAATGCTCTGCCCAGGGAGGGAGAGTGGGTGGGAGCAACGGAAGGGGGTGTTGCAGTGATCCTCTGCTTGCCACCTCCCCAAAGCAGCAACAGATTGTATTTTTCCTGCCCAATTCCCACAGTAACTTAAAGTGCTACATCCATCTGATGTCTGATTCCTCTCAGTCTCTCTCCCCACTCCCCTCTTGAGCCCCATAGCCTCAAGTCCCCATGGAAATATAGTCTATATTGTTTTCAAGGCATTAGAAAAGGTTCAGAAAAGGGCAACTAAAATGATTAGGGGTTTGGAACAGGTCCCATATGAGGAGAGATTAAAGAGGCTAGGACTTTTCAGCTTGGAAAAGAGGAAACAAAGGGGGGGATATGATAGAGGTCTATAAAATCATGAGTGGTGTGGAGAAAGTGAATAAGGAAAAGTGATTTACTTGTTCCCATAATATAAGAACTAGGGGCCACCAAATGAAAATAATGGGCAGCAGGTTTGAAACAAATAAAAGGAAGTTCTTCTTCACACAGCGCACAGTCAACTTGTGGAACTCCTTGCCAGAGGAGGTTGTGAAGGATTGGATTATAATAGGGTTTAAAAAAGAACCGGATACATTCATGAAGGTCAAGTCCATTAATGGCTATTAGCCAGGATGGGTAAGGAATGGTGTCCCTAGCCTCTGTTTGTCATAGGGTGGAGATGGATGGCAGGAGAGAGACCACTTGATCATTGCCTGTTGGGTTCACTCCCTCTGGAACACCTGGCATTGGCCACTGTCGGAAGACAGGATACTGGGCTGGGTGGACCTTTGGTCTGACCCAGTACGGCCATTCTTATGTCCTTATAAGCAGTAATTATTATTGCACTGCTTTCCTTTCTCAACAGGCACCCTCTGCGTCTATCTCCAACTGCACTATTGCCCAGAAGAGCAGGAACTGGATGATGGGAGTGGGGACAGAGAGCCTAAGGGAGTCTGGCCCCTAACTCCTATTGAAAAATCTATGGGTGTTGGGTGGGTGCTTAACGCCCTTGAGTGCTTTTGAAAACCACACCCTAGATTCCTGGTACCTGTTCAGATACTTCAAACCTCAAAAACAAAATGGCAACTTGCCGACACCAATCATAGCTAAACTTGACAGATTTTTAAATCAGCAGCGGTTCAAGGGGCCAGCACACAAAAGATCTTTAGTAAGGAAAGCTGGGGGATATGGAAGGAGAAGGAGGCCAGAAATATTGAAGACTCAAAGAGGGAGGCTGGGAAGTTTAGTTGAGTGGCCACAGTGGTGAAGAGGTGGTGGTGAAGAAAGCCTTAAAGCAGGGGAAACTGATGGAGGGTGTATAGGCCATAGAGAGGTCAGAGGTTCATTGAGTTTGAGGAGACAAAGCAGGAGGGTGAGACAGGAGAAGGGGGCTCCTCATTCTATGAACTTTGTGAACTTTGCTAAAGGTTCTGTTCAAGGGAAGGGCTGGGGTATTTTAACCTAACAGGTTTCCCCATCCTTGGTTTGAAAGCTGACATTTACAAACAGAATGAAAAAAAACTACATCTCCTGAAGCCACTCAATGCTTCCACACTGCATACTGCACAGGGTCTAACATTCAAAACTCTTTCAAAGTCAGATAAAATAAACACACTGACGCTAGCTGGTAAAATTAAACTCCCATGTACTGGGAGAAATGTAGCCAGAAAGACAGAGGCCAGAAGCTTTCGAAACCTATTGATTATTCAACTGAATAGACTGCAATGCTTGAGTCAAACTGTGGGGCAGGGAATTTGAAATCCCCAGAGTAGTCTAGAGATTGATCCGCTCTATGGGAAGGATGGTTTTGAAATTAAAGCCCCGGACTTGCACTTGGGGGATGTAGTTTCAGATCCTGGGTCTGCCATGCATTTCCTGCATGACCTTGAGTGAGTTGGGCCCAGTGCTTAATTCGTAATGAAAGAGGTGCCGGGGATCTAGCAATTTTTTTTTGTTTTTGCTTTCATAACTGACGTGGCAAGTCCAGAGGTGCCAGAGCTCTGAACTGCCAAGGCTAAGGCCTGGCATAAATTAAGCACTTGTCGAACCCTATTGTGTCTGTGTTGTCACATAGACCCCAGTTCAGCAAAGCAAGTAAGCACATAATTAAGTTTAATCCTACTCAGCTAAGCACATGCTTAACTTTAAGCATATCTGCTCCATTATCTTCAACATGTGCTCAAGTATCAGAGGGGTCGCCGTGTTAGTCTGGATCTGTAAAAGGTGACAAAGAGTCCTGTGACACCTTATAGATTAACAGATGTATTGGAGCATGAGCTTTCGTGCATAAATACCCACTTCGTCAGACGCATCATGTGCTCAGCTGAATAGAGATGGATTGAAACATTTTTCAAATGGATCCAAACAATCCTTAGAGCCAATTGTCCCCAAAACTCACAGATGTTCAAAAATGTAAATTTGGACCTTGGGCCCATTGCTGTTTTATTTTCAATGTTGATTTCACTCTGTTTTTAGTATTTCATCTTAGCACTCCGGAGAGACATTGCTTTTTCTTTTTTCCATCATTTTCCATTTGGTCAACACTGATTGCTTTTCCCTCCTGCATTTCTTATTATGGTTCTGGTTGATTTACTTCCTTGTTGTATACAAGCCTCATCAGTGATGTTAGCAACAGGTCGTCAGCACCAGCTGTGAGAATAAATGTGAGAGCGTGAGTGTGTGTGTGTGTGTGTGTAAAACTTGCGTTCGGTTGCAGTCAAGTCTTACAAAACTCTATGGCACATGCTCAACTTTACTCACATGAATAGTCCAACTGAAGTCAATGGGTGGGGTTTTTGAAAGCACCTTTGTAACTGGGCTTGTCTACATGGGATGTCAGTGCCTGGCAAGCCAGGGTGCAAATCCAGAGCACACCACCTTGCAGTAATGTCGTATGTGGACATTGCACTTTAGGACGTTTAGGGCTCTGTAGCACTTAGGCTTAGTCCACTGAAACAACATCCACATGTGACATCACTGTGCGGCAAGCTGGTGTGCTGTAGATTCACATTGGGTTGCTACGCAATCAAGTCCCATGTAGACAAGACCTTAGAAGGACAAATCCCAGTGGGATGACTCGTATGAGTCAAGTCAAGCACATGCTTAAGAGTTTGCCAGATATGGCCATAGGTAATTTCCTCAGCATAACAGACCAGAGGTGCTGTAAAAGTAGTATCTATTTTAATATCTTGGTGACAACTGTGGGTTTGGAGGGGGGAACCTTGATATTTGGATCCATAAGAAAATACCTCACCAGAGAAGCTGACATTTTAAGGAAGGGGAATTATGACGTGGGTTGTTTTATTTTAAGCTTTGAAACCCATGTTCAAGGATGCATAGCACAGTTCTCTTTTATGATATAATTAATCATCATTCTATTCACTGTAGCAACAGGATCTAATGGGATATATTGTCCCATTTTAATGATAGGCACGTCAGATAACATAAATAGGTCAATTGACGTAATTGCAGTAAATACAGGAAAAATCTCAATATTTCAAGATGAATTATGTAATTTACATAATTATGTCTAAAAATGGCATGTCACTACTCAGCGTGCTCATCTGACCCTACCCTATGCTTTCCTCCTCCCCGTTCAGCAGCAACTTGTTTCTAGACATTTTCATACGTGACTAGAAATTTCTCCTGGGTTTGTCGGAGACGTTTAATGTTGTTTAAATGGGAGTTGTTGGCTTGATTCATTTGTTGTAGGAAAGCAGCAGCTGTACAACCCAGGATCGGCCTTATTCTGCATTTCATTGGGGCTGCTGTGTGTTGCTTCAGCTAAGGTCCAACGTGGGAGGTCGGTACACTCAAAGATGATGAATGTGAGCTGTCACTCAACTCTTCTCCTTTAGGGCAGCATAACTGTAGTTTATAGGAACTGGTTAGTAACCCTGTAGTGCCAGTAATGATAATGCATTTGTACTTCTTTAAGTCCTCTTATAATAAAGGGGGAAGAATACAAAGTGTATCAGAATTGGATAGTGTCCTTTTCAATAGTTTGCGAGGCCTCCAGTGGTGCTCACTGAGTTCTGTAGTTTGGAAACCAGCCAGAGCGGCAGTGTTCGAGCTGGTTGAGAGTTTCCCATCAGAATGGTTTTCCACTGGAAAATTCCCTTGGGAAAAAAAATCCCTAGAGAAAATTTCAATTTTGCAAAAATCAATGAAAATAAATACGTGGATTTTCCATCAAAAGGGTCACTCCTTAGCTACCTCCCGGGAGGCGCTTGCTAATTTCACTTTTGGCAGGTGGGGAGGAGACTGGGAGGCTGAGTGCTCCTGTTGTCAGCCCCTGGGCAGTTGGATTGGGGGAAGCAAGCAGCCGGGGTACTCAACCTTCTGCAGCCTGTGGGGAAGGCTCTGGCTGATTTCACTTTCCACCTGCAGGGAGAAAGTGAAATTGAGAAGAGCCTTCCATGAGGATAGCCACCTCATGCTCCTGAAATGGAATTTTTCAGAATTTCTATCCTATGAAATAAGTGTCTAGGTTTTTACTTTTCATCCCAAATCAGGACACCCCCAAACAAACAAACAAACAAACCCCTTAGTTTTCTACAGCCTGTAAATTCCATTTTCTGGCCAGCTTTAATATATAGGTAGGCCGCGCACATTGTGCATAGTTAGGCCTGGGCTACACTAGCGGGGAGGGGAGTTCAAACTAAGATATGCAACTTCAGCTATGTTATTCGCGTAGCTGAAGTCGAAGTATCTTAGTTCGACTTACCTGGCTGTCCTCACGGCGGCGAGTCGACTGGCGCGACTCCCCCATCGACGCTGCTTACTCCTCCTGCTGAGGTGGAGTACCGGCATCGATTAGCAGATCAATTTATTGTGTCCAGACAAGATGCGATAAATCGATCCCCAATACATTGAACATTACCCGTCGATGAGGCGAGTAGTATAGACGTACCCTTAGTAAACACTGGTAGTGGGCGCCACTGTGCCTATGCAGTTGCTTCCTCTTACCTTTGGTGTATAAAGAGCGCAAGACATGGCAATGAAGCCCTCACGATCTCTTATCCCCGCTGCTCATCTGTGTTCACATTCTGCTCGTGCCCTTCAAAGTCAATAAGGCTGCAACAGAGATGTGTAGTGTTGGACCCGAAGTAGGGATCAGAAAACAGAATATCAACCTTGCTCTTGTTCTTTCACTTGTTACCAGTCATGATTTTCCAGACTCCTCTTACCTGTGGGGCAGATCACTTGTACTCTACAGTGAAAAAGGGAAGCAATATGGGCTGGTTGTTAGAAGCTAGAATTGAGAGTCAGGTGGAGGGGATTTTATTTCCAGCTCTGCCAGAAGTTATGCAGCCTGTAGCAAGCAACATGGGGCTAGATCCATAGCCTGTGAAAATCAGCTGAAAGACTCTCCTTGACCTCAAATCAGCCTTTTATCTCACTGGGTGAAAGTCACCCGCAGAAGGCCAGATCAAAGGTCTGTATCACTTTAGGCCTATTTTGAGGGCTGAAGTTGGACTAAACAGGCATAATCCTTGGGGGCTTGCCCTCTGCACAAAGGTGAATTTCACCCTGTGCCCCTGATGTTAACTCACTGTCCGGGTGTGTTTTTAATTCCCTTCCAGTGGCTGAAACACAAAGAGGTACATGAGTCTGTCTACATCTAACAAGCTAATTACATTGGTCTTTTAGCTTAAGTGGTAGAGAATCATGCTTTCGGTCAAAAGTCCAGGGTGCAATCCCTGTTTATGACCAAGCCAGGGGCTTGTTATAATTCACTTCCCTGCCTATAAAATGAGGATACTGAGGGCTTGTCTACACTACTGCTTAAGTCAATGTAATATACGTCGCGCAGGGGTGTGAAAAGCCACCACCCTTAGCAAGGTGAGATACATTGACTTAGTGTGGTGTAGACAGTGCTTTATGTCAGCAGGAGATGTTCTCCCGCTGACATAGTCTCTGCTTCTCCCATCCCTGTGAGAGACTTTGGGATCCTCAGATTGAAAACAAGCAGAACATTCTATTAAGCACTGGTTAAAAAGCAAGATGCCAGATTAACTGCTAGGAACACCCTACGTTGTTCCTACGGGTGCTATAGCTATCTGCCCTGTACAGTTGTCAGACAGCCCACTGGCCCCTTTCCATCTCCACATCTCCTCCCTTTCCTTCCCCTGATAATACCTCGGCTCCATCTCATTCAGTTAGCAATGCAGGGGAAGCTGCATTAGCGGCCTCTGTTCATTTTACCGGTCACATCTGAAAAATCAGGAGCGAGAACTCCAGCCAGCTGCTGAAGTGCACAATTCGTTCTTAGCTACAGTCTAGTAATTGAAAACTGTCATTCTGCAGGAAAATGGCAACACAGCGTAAAAGCCGGAGCAGGCAGGAGTTTATCACACTGCATCTTGAGATTTTTAACTAGTTTCTGCCAAACTTTCCTCTCCCTCAATTCTGGTAGCTTGCCTGTTATTTACCAACTTCTAGGGAAATTACCTTAATTGTTTTGTTATTGAAATGCTTTGGCTGATTTTTTTCCCCAAGCCTAGGGTTGAAAGAGTGATGGGGCGTTTGAAGCTGAGGAATTTGGACCAGTCTGAAATTCCCAAGCCCCTGATCGTTTGTTTCTAAGCACAAAGGCAGGAGAATTTTTGACCTACTACAAGCTATCAAATGGGCTTCAGTTAAACTGATCGACTTGGTTTTACAATTCAGGGGGTGAAGGTTAGTAGAACCACGTCAGTGTAATAAGCTCGTGGAAGTTGGAGTTCAGTGCTGTATAATGTGCTGTTATTGGAGCAGGCAGACTCCTCCTGCCCTTGTCATGGAAAACATCACCCATTCCTGCTAGGGTGACCAGACAGCAAGTGTGAAAAATTGGGACAGGGGTGTAGGAGGGTAATAGGAGTCTATAAGAAAAAGATCCGAAAATCGGGACTGTCCCTATAAAATCAGGACATCTGATCACCCTAATTCCTGCTGTGAGGAAACAACACAGTAGCTAAATGTGATCATTGCTGAGGGTCTCCCCACTCTCCCAGAAGAAACCCACACCTGCTGTAGAACTCCCTCTGCTGGGGCAAAGAGAAATAGATTCTCGTGTTCATTCAGTGCTGAAAATCCAAATCCATTCCCATAAACAGGCCCCAGCTCTGCTCTCTTCTGAGATCAGAATGAATTAACATTTGTTCATTCTGTCCTGGGCTTCCTTCAGCACGACCCCTTCACTGGAATAGCCTGCTAAAATTTCCTTCTCAACATAAATAAATAAATAACCCAAGACTTGAAAGGATTTAGGCATTGATTCTTTTCTATAAGGCACACCGTATTTTGGCTGTGATGATGTTATTTCTCACAAGGCTAAGGGTGTGTGAGTGTGTGTGAGAGAGAGGCTGTGCCAATATTTGGCTGGCAAACCCGAGGAACACCTAGATGCCATAAGTAAACGTTTGGTCACTCTGTAGGTGACACTCTTTACTAACTCAGAGCTGCAGCAGAAATACCGCAAGTATACAGAATCTAGGACTGGGAGGTACTGGGGGGCCTAGTTGAGTTGCACTGGTTTTACACTGGCACACATTGGACTGGCCATGTTCATTCCAAGCAGGATAGATGTTGAATCTGAGCAGACACATTTTTTTCCATCTTTCCTTTTCCTCACCCAAACAGCCTCCCCCCAATTTGTGCCTTAATCAAAACATACGTGTCTGAGAACAGTATAATGCAGGGGTCGGCAACCTTTCAGAAGTGCTGTGCTGAGTCTTCATTTATTCACTCTGATTTAAGGTTTCACGTGCCGGTAATACGTTTTTAGGTCTCTCTCTTTAAGTCTATAAACTATTGTTGTATGTAAAGTAAATAAGGTTTTTTAAATGTTTAAGAAGCTTCATTAAAAATTAAATTAAAACGCAGAGCCCCCCGGACCGGTGGCCAGGACCCGGGCAGTGTGAGTACCACTGAAAATCAGCTCGCATGCCGCCTTTGGCACCCGTGCCATAGGTTGCCTACCCCTGGAATAATGAAAGCCATGGCTGGGAACAGCAGGCTGCCTCCTAAAGTGTCATTCACTGTGAAGAAGAGCTGCGGCTGGGTGAAGTGTGACAGCTCTTCCCTCATGATACAGAAAAAGCCTGCACCGCTTGCTCAGCATGGATCAGGGAGAGACAGATCTGCAGGATATTGGCACTTTGAAGGCTCCCTCTGTGGAGAAATAGAGGGTTCCCATCCTGTCTGCTAAACTATTCTCTCAAACACCTCCCCCATTCTTTGTACCATGGTTCCTCTGTCACCGTCGGAGAAAGGGCGGTGGGGCTGGCGATGGTGCATGCGGGTGTAGTTTCTCTTTGTAAACAGCGCCTTCCCTTTCCTGCCAAAACAAGTGGCCCTTTCTTTCGCTAACAGGAGAGTAAACGACACATGTAATTAGGGAGAATGAGCGGAGATGAAGGGAAAGGCTCTGGCTGGAATCTCTGAGGAACAGAAGGTGATGCATTGTGACAGATGCCTTTTGTTATGTTGTTTGTTAAACACTAGGCAGTTTCCCTTTCTACATTTCCCAAACCTGTTTGCATGCTCCCAAGGTGCGTGTGCGGTTGTGTGGGGGAGGGAGGAGGGATAGCTTCTTTTTTGTGAGATGCACCTGGAGAAATACAACCCCACTCCGTCAACTCCTCTCCGTCTGGCCTGCTGCTCCTTTCTAAAAGGCTGCCTCTTTCCCTGTTAATTCTCACTCCTGGCCCAGTGCTGTACTGAGACACCCAGCCCATGGTGGTGTGGGGAGCTTATTCTCCTCTAAGGCCTTCTATCCGCTGCATTGTGGCCTCTGGTTCAGCTGCCTTTGGGATAAGCCATGGTTCCATTATGGTATTTTACTCCTTGGCTTGCACCAAAGTGCTCCAGCGCTGTATGAAGACATGGCTTAGAGCAGGCTCAGCCTTCTTTGGAAGAAGCCAGAGCTGCCCTGCAGTGCTAGATGCCGAGGCTGCGTGAGAAGCTGATTCTTCTCTGGGATGAGCCTTGGCTGCATCATGGTGTTCTACTGAGACTCCACAGTAAGGGGAGGGAGCAGCATAAGCCCAGGCTTCTCAGATGTGCTCCTTACCAAGGCTCTTGACTGCAAATGCCAGCTTAGTCCAACCTACGCCTTCTCTCACTGGTTATGATGATTTCTGAGCATCAGGAATGGTGAGTCATGCAAAGGGGGGATGCATGCGCACGTTGGATGTTAAGCTTACAACACTTTGTTCCTGCCTCCCCAATGTGGGAATTTATCCACCTTGGCATTGATCATTTGAGGACTTTCCTCAGTCTCTTCTGAGGAGGATTTGTTATTCTTCAACCTAGCAGGGAACATTTTATGAGTGCCTGGTGCCCCATCGTCAGCTTCTTCCTGGGACGTGGAGTAGCTCCTTTGTGATGTCTTTACTTCTGGGTGAGTCTTCCTTAGCCATGAACATGGATCACATATATGAGCACTGGGCTCAGGAGGTCACTTGCAGTGAGCAACAACTTTTTTTGAACCTAGTAACTTATGAACAATGCTACATGCACTTATATGCCCTGTCTACATATACACAGACATACATACAGGTCTCTATTGTGCAGTATTCCTGTAACAGACAGCAGTAGCTTCTAGCCACCTCCCGTGAGGCTTGAGAATTTCGGGACTGTTTCTTTCTGGTTTCCCTTTTCTTAATAATAGGCCTGAGTTAGCTTCTGGTGCTGCCACTGCTGCCTGCTTCAGATTCAATGGTGAATTTGCCCAATTTGCAACTCTCCCCACATCCCAGTCTCACTTGAGCTCTAGCAAGCCGCGGCGTAAGAGGAATGCAAAGTCTGTAGCTGAGAAAGCAGCTGTGTCTGCTCTTTTCACCTCCCTCCGCCCTTCTGCTTTTGAGAGTGCTGGGAAGAAGCCCACAGGGCTGATAAAAGCCAAAAATGCCCATTGTGGTTGGCATTTCAAAGCAGATGGCAGCACTCAAATTAAAGAGCATTAATTACGACTATTATTTTTAGCAGAACATATTGTAAGCAGCACGATTCAAAGCAGCCCAGGCCCCAGTGAGAATGTGAGCACTCATAGGTGAAGTTGGAAGGCAGCAGGGAAGAGTGAAAGACCTAGTCCTGAGAGTACATCACTGCCAAAATATTGGGTACCACAGTGCAACTCTTCTGTGCAATGTCCTAGTCACCAGTCCTTTGGGATGGCCCCGGGGACAAATGTGTTTGAATTATGAATGAAAGGGGAAATGTCCATATCCCTGCCAATAGAAAAGAAATCAGACCATGGCTCCAAACCTCTTGTTTCAATTAGTCTGTTCCCTCCCCCATCTGTGAAGTTTTGCAGCAGCCTGGTGTTAGTGAGAGAAGAATCAGCCATTGTATTTTAATCTTTAATATTGCATGAGAGTCACCACGACTTTATTATTATGATGAATATTATTACAGCAGCTCCCAGAGGTCCCAGCTAAGCTGGGGGTCTGTTGTGCTAGGAGCTGTACAAACACAGAGACAGTCCCCGCCCCTCAAAAGTTGACAATCTAAATAGAAACGACAGACTGCGGGTGGGGGAAAGGAAGACTTATTCTCCCCATTTTCAGGACAGGAATGAAGGCAGAGAGATTAATGGTGGGATTTTCAAAAAACTGCTGAAGGCTTTGGAGCACAAATGCTATTGACTTTCAATGTCTCTTGTGTTCCTAAGTCACACAAGCACTTCTGGGAAGATCACAGAGGGAGTCTGTAACAGCTGGTAACTGAATTTAGATCTTTAGTCCAATGCCTTAACTGCAGGACAAAAACTTCCCTGTCCAAGGCCCGGATTCAGCAAAGCTCTTGAGTTTATTGAGAACTAGGCATGGGTTTAATCACGTGTTCAAGTGCCTTTCTAAATAGGGAAGTACATGCTTATAAAGGGAAGTAATTGCTTCAGTGCTTCGCTGAACTGGGACCTAAGATTGTTAGTGAAATAATGGGGAAAAAAAACATACCTGACAAATATATTATGCTAAGGATTTCATGTTCACTCATCAAAACCTTGACTAACGCCTACTAAATAAATAAAAAAAAATCATTGAATACGTTTATCTAATCAAACCCTACAGAAGCCAGCATGTTATATATATATAGTCATCAAATTCTATTCAACCAGCTTTAGTGGTTGGATACAACTGAGTTTTTTCATCTAATTTTCCAAGCAGGAAGGCTGCCAAAAAAACAAAAAGTGTAAATGATGCTGTTAGTATGTAGGGAGAGTTTTCAGCAGCCAAATATCTGAATGATACGTACATAGCCACTTAGCATCTCTCACACCCTGGAAAAGCTGCCTCTGCTACCCTCTCGGGGTAAGTTTCTTCGAGATGAGTTGGGGGGTGGGGGGGGGGGCGTGTAGTTGGCAAAGGCACTGAACACACCGCGTTGGGCTCATTAAGGAGGATGGATCGGAGGCGGCAGCTCTTCTGTGCTGAGCTATTGAAAGTGAAATGGGATAATTGCCACAGTTACAACAAGCCTGATCAAGCTGAGAGAAACAAGTTTCAAATTGTACCAATCAGCCCTAATCCGAAGGAGTTATTAACAGAGCTCTACCCTGGTGAGACCACATCTGCTAACTCGAGATAATGATTTATATCGCCGTTTATGAAAGTTCCAATTTATCCTAATTCAATAAGTGAAAGGCAGCAGGCGCGGAGGGAGTCGGAGGCGAGGACTCAGTCTGAGCCCCTCGGCAGCTCCTCGCCCAGATACCCTCACAGGGTTTCAGCCATGGAACGAACCTGCAGGAATGAGGGGAAAGTGCGGAAGGTAAAAATATAAGGGGTTAGAGACTCAAAGATCTGCCATAGGACCTGGCCTGGGATCTTAAGTGTAACCCAGGCCTCTTCCGTGTGGCACTCTGTTCCCCTCAAGTGATGGCTTCAGGTGGATGAGCTGGCTACAGCCTTCGTTAAGAAGCACATGTCTTTTAGCTCCGGCAGTAGAGGTTTGTGCATTAAGCTCAAGAGATCCCAGGTTTGATCCCCGCTGCCGATGACCCACACAGGGCCATCGGCGTTTCACTAGCATTAGCTCCTAAAAGTTCTCTTCTGCCAGTGATGGGGAGTAGGCACTGGACTGAGAGTCAGAGGAGATGGATTCTATTACTGGTTGTGCCATGAGCTTCCTGTGATACCTTGGGCAAAGTTCTCTTAACCACCGCGTGCCTCAGTTTCCCCATTTGTAAAATGGAGATACTCCTCTTTCCCTTTAGGAGGCTAAAACAGCGGTTCTCAACTGGCAGCCCGTGGGCCACATGAGGCCCTATTCTGTAGACATGTGCTAAAGGCCCCGTGCGCCAGGGTTTGGGGTCCCTACACAGCAGGGTCCAGGGTTGGGATCCCGGCTGACCGCTCAGCTCCTGGCCCCACTCTGTGGAGGGGTCTCTGGGCGGAGGGCATAGGGCTTGGGTTAGGTGGGAGTCACTGTGGTTGTCAACTTGCAGCCCAGGTAACACTTTGTAGGCCACATACGTGGCCCACAATGAGAAATAGTTTGAGAACCACTGGGCTAAGACTCAGCATTTGTTTAGCGGTTTAAGATCCTCCAATGGAAGATGCCATAGAAGTACATAGTGGGATATTAGGATCGTATTTTCATTTATATAGCACGGTGATGGAGGATGTTGTCCCTCGAAGGTCCAGGATGTACAAGGGTAGCAGGGGCGGCTCTAGGTATTTTGCCGCCCCAAGCACGGCAGGCAGGCTGCCTTTGGCGGCTTGCCTGCGGGAGGTTCCTGGTCCCGCGGATTTGGTGGTACGCCTGCAGGAGGTCCGCCGAAGCCGCGGGACCAGCGGACCCTTCGCAGGCAAGCCGCCGAAGGCAGCCTGCCTGCTGCCCTTGCGGTGACCGGCAGAGCGCCCCCAGCGGCTTGCCACCCCAAGCACGCTCTTGGCGTGCTGGTGCCTGGAGCCGCCCCTGAAGGGTAGGCCCAAGGAAGCAAGCCAGACCGTGGTAGGCTGGGAAGGATATCGGCAATGGATGACCTGGGTCTTACTAGTCTCAAAGCCAACTAGCTAGGGTTGGATACAACACACAGGAAAACAGCAGTTAGGGCTGCTGAGAGTGGGGGAAACAATCCTGAATGCTGGTACTGGAGAGGGTTGGTTGGGTGCAGCCACAAATAAACAAGATGTACAGCCTTTGAGGAGTCATTTTATGTGAGAAGGTGCCCACAGCAGACTGTCTGGTTTACTCTGCTGAGGTCCTCTGACAGAAAAGGCCTTAGGGACAGGAAGGGGCCTTGCAGGTTTCTAAGAATTACACCTGGGATGCAGCCTTCAGTCAGACCCCAGGGTAGGAGATCCCAGCTGCAGCATGGATTGGGAGCTCATTGTGTATAAAAATTAGGTTGTATCCCTTTAAATAATAGCTTTTTAGTTACCCTCACTGGCTTCTGTGTTTCAGAAGCCACCAGAACCCTGCCAGAGCAGCAGCATACGTCTGTAGCTGCCTTCCAGATTGTTTATAGTTGGTAAACACGGGTGTTTGGACCCTACTGTGCCTCCTATAATGTCCTTTGTGTAAAGAACAAACGATACAACAGAGCTCCCCTTCTGCTTTGAATGGAGACACCACAAACAGTGACTCACGTAAAAGCATCTGTCATTTGAGGGCCTCAAAGCCCTTTATAATCAATAAAAGGCCAGCATCCCCCTGATGTATGCATGCCAAACTCCCTGCTAAGACCACACAGGAAACGATTTGCAATGCATGGAAACAAGGTCATTGAACTTACAAACGCAGGTACAGTACAACACATGCTATTCTTACGTAGCACTAGGCAGTGATTTTTTATATATACTAACTGCACACACATTATTACATCTTCATATGTGTGTGTGTGTGAGTGAGAGAGAGACCATTTACAACTCTCACAACACTCCCAATTGATTTTACTAGGAGTCGTGCCTATATCGGAGGGCAGAAATTGGCCTGAATTAATTACGTCTTAACACCATGCTGACATGGATGGGAGCGAGACTGCCTTTTGTGGGGAGATAGGAGGGAGTTTGGAAATAGCATTGTTGCATTTCATTTATCCTTGCTGGTGAAATGTCCCCTGGGTGGTCCTTGCTATCCAGAGCAATTTAGAACAGCTACGAGGCTGCTCTAACTTGAACCAGGGGTCAGATTAGTCCCCTCCCACCCGGTTAGGTCCTGCACTAAATGGAAAATCAACCAGAGCGGAGGATCAAGCTCTTTTTGTTCACTCCTTTTTCACATGGACGGATATTTTCTTATTTTGTAAATACAACAAATAATGTACCCATGGTGTTTGTTTTTTATTCAAACATGTTTGCTTCAACAACATTCCTGGCCTATTTTACTGGTTTTCTGTGAACATTTTACTGATGTGATTAGGTCCTATGATGGTGTCACTTGAACAGATATGTGGACAGAGCTGGCATCGGGCTTTAGCGTTTTATGTTGTATGGTTGCTGGTGAGTATTTGCTTCAGGTTGGGAGGCTGTCTGTAAGCGAGAACTGGCCTGTCTCCCAAGATCTGTGAGAGTGAAGCAAATACTCACCAGCAACCGCACACCATACAACAAACACTAACCCAGGAACCTATCCTTGCAACAAAGCCCGATGCCAGCTCTGTCCACGTAGCTGAACTTGCGTACCTTAGTTCGACCGCCCCCCCAGTGTAGACCAGGCCTAAGGTGCCACAAGTACTCCTGTTCTTTTTGCGGATACAAACTAACACGGCTGCTACTCTGAAACCTAGATTACTAGAGTTGTTCATTTTCCCCAAGTCTTGCACCCAATGTCATATAGCGGTTTTATATTTTTAAAAAGACTGGACATCTTACATCAGGCCTCGAGGAGCATGTTAATTAAGCCATTTGGAGCATGTGTGATAACATTCCCCTAAATGCCAACACTGAAAACATCGCTTGGATTCATATGTATCAGAAGGAATTAAATCCTGGATAAGCAAGATGTATTTGAGCTTGATTCTCCATTGCCTTGCATGTTGTGGGAAAATGGTTGCGAAACACAGCCAGATCAGAACAGGAACATTCACACCTGCTAGATCCTGAGTACCCCTTCAAGAAGTGCAAAGCAGTGGCATGTCAGACATGGTCTCTACCTATTCCATCAAGATCAACTTTAGCTAACATTTCCCTTCCTTCCTTCCGATTGACTCAATCATTGTCTACAATCTTTAGGGATTTTAACTTGAGATCAGTTATTGCCATGACCCTCCAGTGCTCCACCAATTAGCATGTGTCCCAGATTGTCCCAATTTTATAGGGAGAGTCCTGATATTTGGGGCTTTTTCATATGTAGGCACCTATTACTCCCACCCCCGTCCCGATTTTTTGCACTTGCTATCTGGTCACCCTACGTGAACTAGATGCCGTGGTGAACCATCAGCACCTCACACTTCATCTCATGGATTCAAACATGGGTAGAACATTTTTCTCCTACTCGACCTGGTCATTATTGGTTATAGGCCCACAACAGTCCGGAGTTTGTTTGTTTAAGATTGTTAGAGCAAATTTTTCAAAACAATAAAAAAGCCCCCAAAACTCAAAATCAAACCAGGGGCAGCACCGGCCTCTTCAGGTGGGGTGCTGAGGTGGACTAGACAGATAACTGGGGGGCTGTGTCCTACTCGCCATGAGGCCCTGCCCCTCTGTGGCCCCTCCCCCACTCCTCCTAAATTCCAGCCCCATCTCCTCCCAGGGCTGCCCAGAGGGGGCGCAAGTGGGGCAATTTATCCCAGGCCCTGGGCCCCGAAGAGGCCCCTATGAGAGTTTTTCGGGGCCTTCTGCTCCGGGATCCACCACCGAAGTGCCCCGAAGACCCACGGTGGGGGGGTCCTTCCGCCCCGGGACCCACCGCCGAAGTGATGGGTCTTTGGCGGCGGCCCCCTGCCGCCGAAGACCCCAGGCCCCCTGAATCCTCTGGGCGGCCCTGTCTCCTCCTCCCGCCAAGGCCTTGCCCCCCTGGCCGGGGCTGCGACGGCTCCTCAGCTCCCTGCCACCCTTTGACTGTTTGCAGCCAGTAACAACCACCAGGGTGGGGGGACCTGGCTCCAGGGCCGCCCAGAGGATTCAGGGGGCCTGGGGCAAAGCAATTTTGGGGGCCGTTCCGTAAAAAAAGTTGCAATACTATAGAATACGATATTCTTCTGGGGGCCCCTGCAGGACCTGGGGCAAACTGCCCCACTTGCTCCCCCCCGGGCAGCCCTGCCTGGCTCTGGGGTTGGCAGAACTCTTGGAGAGCAGTGTCCATTTGGGGGAGGGGCACAGACCAGGAGCCTGGGCCAAAGCGGTTCAGTTTGAGCAGCCGTGGGGAGCCCTGAACCCTCCACCTGCCCTGAGTGCCATCCCCCGGCGGGTGGGGACATGCTCTCAGGTCCCCTCGCCACCCACCTAGGCTTACTCCTGTGCTGTTGACTTCAGAGCTGGGTGCCCGGCCAGCAGCTGCCGATTTTTCTGCTCGGCCTTCAGAGCCGGGTGGCCAGAGAGCGGCGGCTGCTACGGGGGAGTGAAGGTAAATGTTGTGGTGGCTATAGCCCCTGCAAGCCCCCCCTCCACGCCACCCCTGAAACAGACACTCAAAAACAACCCTGTGCAAGATGTACATCTGCTGCACAAAGCATTATGGGTAACATCATACCAGTCCTGGTGCAGGCAGCTGCAATCACAGCAGAGCAAAAACTGCCTGAAAGCGATGCCTGAGTTTCATCTGCCACAGCTAGTTGGGCCCTTTCAGCTGGCACTGTCGTTGGCGTGGCTGAAAGGTCAACAATTCCACTTGCGCAAATGTCTCTTAATCTCACTGCATCATACACTAGCTCATAAAACATCCAGTGAGGAACCACTGGGAGCAGAGAGCTCCCTCCAAGCTGGCTGGAGAACATACTGCACTGAAGCCATCTGTACCTCCGACGAATGAAAACCTTCAACCCTCAGTGCCCCCGGAAGCCACTAGTTATGGCCAATATGGCCCATTCTCTGTGTATAAGCACAGATTGTCCCCTCACCTTAGGAGAACTAACTCAGAGGGAAATTAAAGAGCCTACACTGCTGGCACTGCGACGTTTGGTCTAAAAGATCAGCCCACACTCATTTGGTGAAAATGCGAGTCCAGGGCAGCTCTTAATAGTCTCTGGAATGAGCTGGTGCAGATTTTTGCTGCAGACCTGGGAAACGCAGTGTTACATTGCTAGAGTTCAGAGGAAGGGCTCACCCTGTGCATGCCACTCCCTCTCTTACCCGCTTCTCTCTCTCTCTCCCCCCCCCCCTTCAAGGTTTTATGTAATCACTTTCAGCTCAGTGTGTACCAGATGTCACAAGTGTTAGACATTCAATCTATAACAATCAGGGAGACGTAAAAAACAGTGACTATTAAATATTTATCAAGATTATCTCTTTGACCTTTATTTTTACAACTATTTGCACGCCAGCAAGGAGCTGCGGAGAAGGAATGCACAGTCTGAAGCTGCGAAAGCAGCTGTGATCCGTCTCTCACTTTCTACCTCTCCACTTTTACTCCCCCCCCCGCATCCCTTTGGGCACACTGGGAATAAGCCCAAAGGGCTGATCAAAGCCAATAATGGTCACCGTGGTTGGTATCATCAAGCAGATGGTAGCATTAAAACTAGGAGAACGTTAATTACTACTATTATTTTTAGCAGAAACATATTGTAAGCACTTGAGGATTTGCTGCAAAAGCTCAGGGTGTCTTAAAGAGGCAGAATAATTGCAGATCGAGTCTGCAGAGACTCTTTTGTGGCTCAGAGGGGCATGCACCTCTTTTTTTTTGTCCTTCCTCAATTCTGAGGTGCTTGAAGAAATTCCTCCCATTAAGACTATCCTCCGAAACTGGGGCATGTTCTCTCTAGCCTCATGGTTCAAGATGAAAATGGAGAGAGAGATAGAGAGAGAAAGGCTTCAATTGACCCCTGGTTTCTCTTTGACCGTCACAGCTAATTGAATTGCCTTCACTTGCTGCCAGGCTTTGATGACTGCCTTAAGAATACCACTGGCAGAGTAACAGAGGATGACAGCTGCTTTTCGCAGCTGGTTCTAAACCAAGGAACAGGTCAACGGGCATGGATGAACTAGAGCTTAAAAGCAAGGAATTGCATGCACATTCATCTCCAGGCCATGGGCTGAATGGCAGGACAGACTGGTTTTTTTCCTTCCCTCTCCCCACCCCAATGTAGCATAAAATATCAGGACAAACGTAAATGCAGTTTAGTAGCAGGGTGGGACTTTTCTTCTTTTATGATGATTATTTTCTTAAGCCCATTTTTCTGCCCAGTGGCTGAAATGGAATCAGTAATCGAAAAGCAGCGCTGCTGAAATCAATTGAAAAAGTCATTAAGCAGCTGCAGTGTAAAAAAAAAAAAAAAAAGCCTTCCACACGATGAACTCCGGCGCTAGCCCCATTCATTCACTTCTCCTCCAGCGGATTGTTCCATTGGCTCTGCTCGCCCAGTTGGGACGCCATATCCTGCAGATCCATTGGCTGCAGCCAGGCATGGAGGAACCAGTCACCTGTTAAATTTAGATTTCTTGAATCTGCCAACGGCCTGACACATTGATAAACAGCAGCGATTTTTAGTAAAGGTTGGGAAAGCGCGCTCACTCGCTGTTAATTGCTTTGTGGTACTGAACCATAAAAACTGCAGTGACTCAATCCTGAGCAATCTCCCCACCACATGGGCTACGGGCGCTTATCATAGCAAGATCAAGGTCTTTCCATCACTCTCCAGACTGCAGGCCAGCCGACCTCGCTCAAAACAAAAGCCTTCCAGATTTACAGCCAGCCTGGCTGCTGTGTCAATAGGAAGTGGAAGCTGTGGTCACCAGGCTGAAACTGACAAAGAAATAGACCTCGCAGCTAGTGTCCACCAACCCGTGCCATGATTCATAGCAGAAGGAAGTAAATGCTTCAGAAGCACAAGACATATTTATGGTGCTATATGATTTTTTTTAATAAAAGGGGACAACTTTTCAAAAGTGCTCAGAGGGTGACCAGACAGCAAATGTGAAAAATCAGGACAGGGGGTGTGGGGGTAATAGGAACCTATATAAGAAAAAGACCCAAAAATCAGGACTGTCCCTATAAAATCGGGACATCTGGTCACCCTAAGTGCTCAGCACTCACAAACAGGCCCAGATGATCCAGGAGAACTTAGCATGTTGGGGCTTCTGAAAATGGGGCAAACAATTGTTGTAATGGGTGCTGAGCCCTGCGGGGGGGGCTGCCCCTTATTTATCAGTGTTTGGATAATCTGGCCTCAACCGTGGGTTCTGAAGACTTGGAAATCTGGGACTGGGTCCTTTGGAAAATCTGACCCTCAAGTGCTTCAATATGATCTATGCAGTTTACAATACATTTTTTTGGAAGACCTTGTTTCTCTAATTAGGTGCCCAATTACCTCCTTTAAAATGAAAATTCAACTACAGAGCCTTCCACAAAGCCTGTGCTTCACCTCACCCAGGGGTAGTCAATAGGCAGACTGCAGGCCAAATCCAGACAGTGGTGTGCTTTGGAATGGACCGCAGCATCTTAACACTAATGTTAATAAGTAAATATTTTTGTATTTTCTCCAGAGTCTGGACCTTGACTACACCTTGACCAAGAAATTTGGACCTTGACAAGTAATAATTGATTACCCCTGACCTAACCTGCCACTTGAAGTTAAAATATTCACTGAAGAGCAACTGTATCTGGCAATGAAGACAAAACAAACAAACTTTTAAAGGAGACAACTTGAGCTCATTTTTTTTTCTTTGGGGGAGGGCGGGAGAGAAATACAGAATATTTTTGATTGAGCCAATCTAATCCTCTAATGGAAGGAATTAAAATGACAAATCAGTGACTTCTCTATAAATAGAACAATCATCAGAAGGAAAATAAGGTCAAAATTTATTTACAGCTAAATCAAAATCCTATTGACTCTGAACAAATGATTTGTTGGGAATGTCCTCAGGGGATGAGTTGACGATAGCTACACATGCCACCTTTCATGTTTTATAAAACAGAAGCTAGTGGAACTATTTTTCTTCCATGTAAGTGAAATATTCCATTGAAGGGTTTTTGCAGCACTTTCTCATCCCTGAACAATTAGCTAATGGGGAGATGGGGCATAGGATGCAATTCCTGCTAACACATGCCCATCTGAGCCAGTGGTTTAAAGGACAGGACCAGGAGACCCAAGACTCATGCTTCATTAATATAGTGCTGGTAGACAAAGATACAATCGCTAGAAACCAAAGCATTGGAGTAACACAAAATGCTGCCTATCTCGGATGGGCATCTGACCACCCTCTGGTGGATGGAACCCAACCTGCAAAACTGCTAGTGAATCTATTGCCCTTTGCAGACCCCACGAAAGAGGATATATAATATTTATTCTACTAGGAAATTCTCCTTTAGCTGAGATAGTGGTGGATGGCCTGTGAGTTTGAAGCAGCAGTTTCTTTCCTAGTGGATGAGGCTTAGGGGGCAACTCTGTTTTTTTGTACCTGTGTGTGGTTTTTGTAGCTATGCCCTGGAAGTAGAAGGTAAATGGTTAGAGAGACTGGAGTTTGGATACAGGCAATATGTGAAATCTTCTTCCTCCAGCCCAGGCATAAGCAGGAGACAGCCATCAGCAAGAGGAGACATTGACCTTCTGCAGCTAACAAAGCTTGTACAAAGTCCCAACTGTGGATGAAGGCTGAGAAGGAAAGAGTCTAGGAACAGAAGAGTCCCCTTTGCAGACTAGGAAGCCAGGGAGGAAATAAGGATTCGAACCCAGTTACCTTTTAAAGATCTGGGTGTATAGGTCCTTCTGAATGTTCCCATTGACAGTGCTCTGCAGGAAGCCATCAGGGGAGCACTGTGTAACCCCACAACGTCATACCCCACAAAGATAGTGAAATCCCAGCACAAGCAGAGACCTTATCCTCCTGCCAGCTCTGATAAGGAAAGACATCTGAGTACTCCCTCCCACCATGCTCAGCCCCTTCCCCGCCTGGCACCTAAAGCTGCTATTCCAGGACTGTGTCCATAGGCTGGATGTCATTTCACCTCCCCTCTGTCCTCTCTGCCACTGTGCCAGGTCAAACACTGTGTAAAGCCCCAGTAATTAAACCAGATAAATAAAAATCACATTGCTCATAATTACTAGGGACGATTGTGTGTAATTAGACGTTAAGTGTGGTATCCACTCTCCTTTATGGCCCTGGATAAATACCTGCACCTTGCCTCGGAAGGAGCATGATAGGAAATGGAATGGCTTTGTTGCTTTCTGTGTAATTAACGACCATTAAAGCCACTAATTAGATCGTAAGTTTTAAACAAGTTACCCTAATTATCTTTGGTACACAGTGAACTGATTCAGTGGGGGCAAGGCCTTCAGAGAGGAGGAAGTGCCATTCAGCTGCTCTGAGGGTTATTTTTATTTTATTATTTATTTCTCGAGGTCCTGAGGCAAGAAACAAGCCATCCCCCCACAATAGCCTCTGTCAGTGTGAAGAATACACAACACTGACCATTGCTCTTGTGCCGGGATGCAGCTGATCTCCAGACAGGAGGTCAGAGGTGTAAACAGGTATACCCCATCCCCCACACTCCTGGTCCACTACCATTTTCAGTTTCCCCAAAGGTAACTACCCTCCTCCCCCCCTCATGGAGAGCGGTGAGTTTATTCTTCATTAACACACTTCTAGAACTCTAGTTACAGTACACCTTCTGTGGCAATTTTGTGCCTAATGGTAAGTCTACATTGAGATATTTCAGTAATAATCATGTTTAGCAATTCAATAGCACTCTTCATCTTCAGAGCCCTTTGGGAACGCTTCTGTGCAGCAGGCAAGTATTGCTAACATTGTTTTCCTATCTGTAAAATGGGAGAGTTAAAGAGGTTGGAGCAATGGGCCCCAACCCAAGATGCAAAGATTAAGGCATTGCACCTTAATTACACCTCAGCTGTGTCAGGAGTAGAGCTGGCTGAATACTGAAGACATGATATTCAAATAGTGACTTTTTAAAACCAATTTGTTTTGACAACATTCTCATCTCTTATATTATTCTGTGAATATTTCAGCCAGTAAATTCACTGGCCTTGTTGGTCAAGGAAAGAGAGAATCTTAAGTACGCACCAGAGAGTGAAAAGTGACACTAGTAAGTATTTACACTGGAAACCTGATTCTAAGATTTGTGGCTCACCCAATCAAGGAAAATAAATAGGTCATGCGATCCACATGTCCAATCAATTAACCAACCCAATGCGAACATCAAATCACAGAATATTAGGGTTGGAAGAGACCTCAAGAGATCATTTAGTCCAACCCCCTGCTCAAAGCAGGACCAATGCCAACTAAATCATCCCAGCCAGGGCTTTGTCAAGCCAGGCCTTAAAAACCTTTAAGGATGGAGATTCCACCACCTCTCTAGGTAACCCTTTCCAGTGCTTCACCACACTGTGCTCACACCTGGGCTACAGGCCAAAATGCATTTCTCAGTCCAAAAACTCCTCTGCTCAAAGAGGATTCTCAACAGGAAAATGTGTTCATCAAATCTACTTACTGTGTTTTCTTTTTTTACCCATTTCTAGTAAGGATAAATCTACTGAAGTTCAGAACTGGAGTTTTTCACTCACAGTTCTAGCCCCCAGCTAGAATTTCATTGGAATGACACCCCTGTAAAAACTGGAGTAACAATGGTGAATCAGGCCCAGTGATAAAAGCAAATGGAAGCGAGATCCTTAAAACAAAAGCACATGGCCTTCCCCTGCTTTAAACCAAACAGCCTCAGTTATACGTATGGAGTTTGTATTAGAAGCCTGAGGTCCCTCTGGGTGATGGGAATGGGGTGGGGTAGCAGGGAATTGCTCCCATCCCAGGTATGATAGAGAAGCATGAGGTACAATGGAACCATATATAATGAACTGGATTTTAAAGGACACTTTGTCATGAAGTCCAGTGAAAACCCTGAATTATTTCAGGGCTTTGCAGTTATTGCACTGATGCTCTTAGAGTCAAATTGTTCCATGATTTTTTTTTAAACTATGAGAAGACTTCAGTGTGTTATAAAATGGAAGAATCTTATTTCATTCTTCAGCCTTTGTCCTATCCCCACTAGTGAGCTACAATCTTGGGTTTTCATGCAGTGAGATCCTGCCATCCCAAAATGCAGTCTGCAAACTCTTTCACAACAGATCTCAATACCACGTCCTGCCCAACGATATGCCGAGTCAGCATTCCTCTTACTACATGTTTGCACCGTACCTGGCACAATGGGGCTCCTATCTCAGCTGGGAGCTGTAGGCATTACCCTAACACAAATAATGCAAATCTAAGAATGGATCCAATGAGACCCAACTATGGATTAAGTGAAATCGCACAATCAGCATAATGAATAGAGGAATAGGCTGTCAAAAGCCTTCCGTGAATCTGCTTGGACCTGCGGAAGAGAATGCATAGAGACTAAGTGGATCCCAATGGGGATATAATGTAGCCTTGAAAGCCAGCCAGATGGAAGTCACGACCCTATTAACTAGGGGAAGCTTTGACTCTAACAACATTGCACAGGTAGGTGGGACACCAGATGAGATGGAGCACTGGTCTGGTCTGGAATCCCATTGGCATGTTTGTATGCTCTGGTGCCTGCCCTTTCATGCACTGAATTTGAGGGAAGAGCTGTACCTTCGAGCTTTCCTATGCCAGGTGAGAAGGCAAGCGACCTTGTGTCCAGCTATTTTACTTCCAGGAGAGGATGTCTCCAGGCCAGTCTCTGCCAAAGCCCATAACAAAAAACAAGAGCAGGAGACAAAGCTGTGGGGCAGATTTATCTTAGGTGCTGTAAAGTTACTATGCTTATTGGGAGAGATCTAGGATCTAGCAAGTTACTGGTCACACTTCAATGGCTGGATGAACCAAGAGGAGAGACCCAATGCCACTGCCTGTCCTCTGGTTCCTTGGCACAGCTCGTCCATTCGGTCTCAGCGGCCGGAGTTCTCACATCACTGACTCTGAGTGCAGTAATGTGGCTCTCAGGAATTCCAGAGATGTCTTTATCAAAGCACATGGCAAACAATGGGAATTATTTTGGCCCTTTCTTTCTGCCTCACTGACGGAATCCCATTGCTGCTAAGGAAAGATTTTGACATCTGTCATGGTCTTTTCCTACAGATATTGGTTTCTCTCAATTTCCATTTAGAGATTAACTTAGGATGTACAATTCAATTCTTTCCACTGGATAAAAACATTTCCCTGCAACAGCCATCACAGGGAAACAGACCCTTGTCTGGTATCTATCTTCTGGAATTAACAGCTCAGCCATTGTCCTACTTTTCACAATGGACCAGGTTTGGGGATCTCTCACTCACCCCGTAGTTCTCTAACACCCAGTGTGGTAATAGGGAACATTGTTATACTGGAGAGGACAATCCTTCAGAAGAGACAAAGTGAGGTCCCAGTGACTGGTCGTTATTGAACTTCTTCCAGCACTTTTTTGAAGAGCAGGGATTTGATAAGAGCCTGCAAAATATTTGCAGCAAAAATAGAAAAACTTTTAAAAAACCACAGGATTTGTTCTGTGTTTTGAAAAATAGGCCTCTGTTCCATGGAAAACTTCCTTCCAACAACAACAAAAGGTCCACTTATTTTAGCCAAATGGTTTTTGCATTTGAAAATGTGTCTTCGCAAGATTTCAGTGTGAAACCAGCCATTGCATTGACATTACAGTTCAAGTGAAATCTGGAGACCTGAAACACAAGAAATAGCAAGTCAAAAAATGTTGAGGGAAATTCTGCACATCAAAAATTGTGAATTTCACCCATTTACCATTAGCATCCATGTTGTAGTCCAATTCCAGTGAAGTTAACTGAATTCTTCTTTCTTAAATTCTCCTTGCAGTCTCAATGAGAGAGAATATTCCCTTCCTTTAACCCTTCACGTGCTGTCCTATGCAAATGTACCATTACTGGGTCTGAACCAATGGCCATGGACTGTAGTTAAAGAACTCCCATTGAGTTCAACAGGCATTCAGTTAGGCGTCTAGTGACAATCACTTCTCATCAAAGTCTTTCAGTGGGGAATGAAGTGAATGATCCCTTGGTATAGGCTGTAATTCTCTAAACAATTTGGGAAGCAATTATACACACACACACACACACACTCTCTCTCTCTCTGATGAAAGCCCAACCAATGAACCCACCAGCAACTGGTAATCTCCAGTGCCATTAAACCTACACACTTTCCTGACATGGCAGCTGGATGAAGATGGAGATGCTGCCTGCAGTAAGGCCCATTGTTAGGTGCTCTGTTAGCTTCGGAGCCTTTGCCTTAACTGGAGCAGCTCATGTAATTACAAAAGGAAATGTAATTGAAATAAGGGGAAAGCAACAGTTAAAAAATAAAGCAAATGATTCAACATGCAGGACTATCTACCTACAGTGGAGTCAGGATGTCCATCAAGCCTGAGAGGTGAAACGCTTTCATCTGGAGAAAAAAGAAACCCTAATGGGACTGTGTTCTTAATCTTAGGAGTCTGATTTTCTGTTTCATTTTTTTCCTTTAAGGAATCCTTGACTCCTTCAAAGTCTGGAACAACAGATTTATTAAAATAAAAGTGTGAACTTTATTAGTAGCTGACATTAGTCAGATAGCTCAGTGGTTTGAGCATTGGCCTGCTAAACACAGGGTTGTGAGTTCAATTGTGGAGGGGGCCATTTAGGGATATAGGGCAAAAATCTGTCTGGGATTAGCCCTGCTTCAGGCAGGGGGTTGAACTAGATGATCTCCTGAGGTCCCTTCCAACCCTGATATTCTATGATTTGATTTTTTTTTTTAAATAATTGTCTACAGTGATTCAAGGCCTCTTCTGGACTCCCATTTGTCCTATAAAGGCTGAGATTACAAGAGAAATAGAAGGTTCAAAGGCAAAGCCATGAGAAATGAAAACAATCTCAACAAAAGGCACAATACAGCATGTGAGCAGTGAATGAGGTTCCAACCTCATCTTCAAATTCCACTCCGTGTTGGCTCGGTGCCATAACCTTCTCTATGATGTTTTCATGTACCATAGACATTAGAAAGGGAACAGACCAGTCTAGTTTATCAGAGCAGGAGATGCAGGAAGGATCCCTCCAACAGAAAAGTTTGTGTCTCAGTTCAGGCCCAGAAGTAGGTCTCAGAAGATATAAATCCACATCCCAGCCCCAGCTAGGTTCTGATAGGAGCTTAGGTGAATCCCACCATGTGTCTGGGCCTCAGTTCTGTACTTGTAAAATGGGAATAATTCTGTCTTGCTTGTTTAGACTGAAGACTCTTCCAGTTTGGGATTGTTTCATTCTATGGGTTTGTACAGCACCTAGCGTAATGGGGCACTGTTCTCAAGGGGGCACTTTCAGAAAATACTGCCCTATGAATAATGCAGCATGTTTTCTAGTGCCTGGTCCAGTCTGCTTTACTTATCTCAGAAAATGGTATTTCCACCACTCCCCTAGTGACATCTCTACAATTGAATAGCTCTCACTACCAGGCAGGTTTCTCTGGATATTCTACCCCCATTTGTCTTTTCTTCATCTCATCACTGTTAGTCACATCCCCTTGTATCAGCTTGAAAGCCTGCTCTCCATTGTAGGGGTTTACACCTTTCATATATGGCTACATCTACATTTAAGCAAGACAGCTCACTTTAAAACAATCTTTCCTTCTAAGCCACTTAATTATTTTTGTTGTTCTTTTCCAATTTAGCAAAGTCTCAGTATCCCATGTGTGGTCTCATTAAAGTCACTTACAGAAATTGTATATGTCCATGTACTGTAGAATTTTTACATACATAACCAAAATATGAATAGATTTTCCCTCTCTCATGTTACTCTGAAAATTGATATCTAGATTTTTTTTCCTCCTAGCATTATCTCTAGTTTGTCAGGCTACTTCTCAATGATTGCAAGCTGCATTAGTGAGCTTCTGACCTAGGATAAAGTTTCAAAGATATCTAGAATTACATTAGAAAGACCTAGACTAACTAATAGCAACCTAAATACACTACACACATCCCAAAATTACTTTTAGTAGACAAGATAATTCACACCAAGACCCTGACTCTATAGGGATTCATTAACACTCCCTAATACAAGCCAGAACTGTACCCTCACTGAATAAGATGTTGGCAGTGCTAGACTCACTCTTTTATTATAGCAGCCTTTCCCAGCATGCTCCTCTTCTGCAAATTGACCCTTTAAATTCTGGTGAAACAGCTGTTACCCCATAGAGTCTGTGTTGGAAGCTATAGGTAGTAGCTCAATGCTGTAGTTCTTTTACTGGCTTTATGCAGTATTGGAACCTTTGTTTTTACCCTTTTTAGGCTCTTCAGGGTGTGTTCCCTTTGCACCAGGGGGTGGTTAAGGTACTTTTTGGACTTGGCTTACAATTTAAATGGCCAGATCTTTTGTAGGTTATTTGCTTTGTTACAGGCCTCATGAAACTAAATAATTCCCTTTCAAATTGGTAGATTCTAACCAGGAGGGTAGCAGATATCTCACAGTAGTTCTAATCAACTAAGTTACAGAAATTCAGTCACAGAAAAAGGTCTAATTTTCTTCTATCTCAATATGCTCATATCACACCAGTAGATGCCAATAGGAGCATCTAGGGAGTGTGCTGAGAAAAGCAAAAGGTGGCAAATATTTTAACAGGAGACTTCCACAGACATATTCCCTTATAAAACCCAGACACTGTGCATGTGACTGCAGAGAGGAGAGGTTAGAGACTAAGGAATCTAGTGATTTGTTCTAGTAAATAATTATTTACTATCCCCACTAAGGATCAGGGCTAGAACACCCCCCTCTTTCTGGCCCAAAGAGCTTCCCTTTAAATACTCTCCAACCCACAACACAATTTAGCTAAACTTTATTGATAACACTTGGCAACTGTGTAACACTTCACAAGATCAGAGCACTTTACAAACATTAAGTAATGAAAACATTTACAGGAAATGGCTGTGCTTTCTTTTGGAAAATAACCAGTATATTGATAGTACAGCACCCTGTTCAGCTTGTTTCATTTGAAGTGGGAGGGGAGATGAAACACTGTAGGGGGCTCTGTGGGATTCTCTGGAGTTTGGAAATCCTCTGCTATTTAGTGCAAATTATGTTCTGAAGCCAGGAAATAAGCCAACTCTGGCAGAGTTGATCTCTCAGTATCTAGAAAGGGATTGAACTGAAGCAGAGGGCACACGGAAAGCACCCTAAACATGCCTTCATCTTGGTGGTGGAAGTTTAATGAAGGCCTCCTGAGGTCATCACTGGTGCCTGTTAGCCACCTGGGCAGTAATCTGTCTACCTGATTCCTGAAGTGAAAGGGAAAAGAAAGTTTACATTCACCCTCCTCTAAGAAACTCTTCTTTTAAGGTTCCCCAAATGAACAGGCTTCTTTCACAGCCTGAGTAAATCCCCCAACCTCAGTGAGGCCTCATTCATTCTTATGGTGTTTACTCTCATCTGATCCTCCTCATGCCTGTCAGGACAAAGTGCATAGTCAGACTGTTAAGATCATTGTTTCCCTGATTCAGTAGATGCATTTTTCCAGGATTCATCTCACTTCGGTCTTGCCAGATTTTTAGCTTCCATAGATCCTTCCATGCACTCTCCATTCTCACTGCTCTCTGCAACACTGAAAGCATGGGGTAACTGAGGCAAATTAATCTGAATTAACTAAAGGTATGCCTTTAAAGTGGATTAATAAAACTGCATTAAACCCCTGTGTGGACACTTATATTCAGAATTAAAGTGGCCTTAATTTGGTCACTTCCAAAGTGAATTCAACTAAATTGAATTAGTTCTGAATGAGTGTCCACACAGGGGTTTAGTGCAGTATAACTAATCCTCTTTAAATTCACACCTTTTAGTTAATTTGGATTAATGTAAGTGTCCCTGTGAAGACAAGCCCTGAGTGTACTTAACATCTGCACATGCTAAGAATATGCTGCTTATTCCCTTTGCCAGCTCATTAATGAAGATGTTTAAAAAGATAAGACTTGGCACACACATCTCTTTGGAACACCTGTCGTTACTTTCCCCACATCTCACTACATTGCAATTTAGCAGTTGTTCTGTCTAGCCTTTCAAATCCAGTTTCCTTTCTCTTTGGCCCTTCGGGTTTCATGTTCTCTGCACACTTGCTTAGGAACATATGAACTCTAATACAAGACCATACCAATAGTTGATCTAGCATCGTCCCCTGTCTCCAAAAGCCATTGATGCCAGTTACCACAGGAGAAGGCATAGTGTCTCCATAGACTAATTATGCAATACCAGATATTACTCAGGGGTGGTGGGAGAAATCCTTGCTGACCCCAGCTGGTGTGATCATCTTGTATCCTGAAATAGAGGGATGGCACACCTTGCAACATATACAATTCTATAAGTTTCAGAGTGGCAGCCGTGTTAGTCTGTATCAGCAAAAACAATGAAGAGTCCTTGTGGCACCTTAGAGACTAACAAATGTATTTTGGCATAAGCTTTTGTGGGCTAAAACCCACTTCATCGGATGCAAGCCACCAATGGTTAGTGTCAACAAGGTAAGGGGCATAGCACTGAGCCCTATAATATTGGGGAGGGATGGCTCAGCGGTTTGAGCATTGGCCTGCTAAACCCAGGGTTGTGAGCTCAATCCTTGAGGGGGCCATTTAGGGAACTGGGGTGAAAATCTGTCTGGGGATTGGCCCTGCTTTGAGCAGGGGGTTGAACTAGATGACCTTCTGAGGTCCCTTCCCACCCTAATCTTCTATGATTCCATCCCATTTGTCACCTCTCTCCTTGCCTCATAGCAGCCATTTCCTATTGCCCTTGGGCCTTTCTTAGCAAGCCAATTAAAACCAAAAAAAAGTTCAGCCACTTCAGTATTTCACTATTGATACCACACATCTTAACCTTATAAATTAGCCTTTGATGTGGCACTGTATCAAAAGGCTCTTAAATGTCCAAGTGAATTATGTCTCCTGTTTCACATGCCCCCCTGTCATTGTCACCGCCTCAAAGAAATTCATCAAGTTTGTTAAGCGTGACCTCCTTTAGTAAATCCAGAGCGACTGTCTCTAAACAATCTGTGCTTGCCAAGCATTCTCTGGTATGGTCCCTGGGCAGCAACTCTAGACTCTTGCACAAATAAAGAACATATCAACGGTGCTCAAAGGAAGAAGGGAAAAAGCAGGGGATTTCCTGTGCTACTGCAATGCAGGGCCAGGGAGAGCTGGGCTAGCAGAGCAGAGGTAATGCTGCAGTGCAGGGCTGCGCTGCAGAACATGAGAGGTGTGGGAGAGGGGGCACCCAAGGAATGCATGTAATGTTGCATTGCATGACTGAGCTGAAGAGCAGAGCATAAGGGGAAATTGGGAAGCAGGGGGAAGCTCTTTGACTGCTGCAGTGCCGGGCTGAGCTGCCCAGCTCTGGAGAGAGATGAAAAAAGAGGAGGTGTTTTGTAATGCTGCAGTGCAAGATTGCTCTAGAAAGCAGAATCTGGAAAGGAGGTGGGAGACCACAGGAGCTGCAGTAATGCTGCTGGGCAAGTCTGAGCTGAAGAATGGAGCAGGGCAGGGGAACGGCTGTGATGCTGCAGCGATCTAAAGAGCAGAGAATGGAAAGGAGATGGTAGGGGAGCGGACTCTGGAAATACTGCAGTGCAGATCTGTAGTGCAGAGCACAGGAGAGGAAGGCAGCGAAGCAGGGGGAATTGTCATGCTGCAGTGCAGATTTCAGCTGCAGAGCAGGTTAAACAGAGGATCTTGCAATGCTGCAGCCCGGGTATGAGATGAGGTTGTGTTACCCCTATAATGCTGCAGCGCACATCCAGTATTGCTAATCCCAAATATTTTAACTACCTCCCCTGACGTTGGCTTAAAAATCATGACATTTTAGAATTTTTTTTTTAAATGGTGTTTAAGCCTTTAGGGATTTTTTTTCAAGCTTTTCTCTGCAGCCATTATGGGTAGAAACCTCCTTTTCATTTGAAATCTTATCTGAGAGTCTCATGTGATCACATGACTCCAGGAGCTGAGGCTAAAAGAAAATAACAATATCAGGAGAGCTGGTAACAATGGCACAGAGGAAGTGGGACAGCAGAAGTCAGAACTGTCTGCACCTGACTCTCTAAAATAAGATGCTTCCTCTTTCCTCCTTGCTGTCTCCATCCTTCCTCCTTTTACTCTGAATTTCATCCCTTGCGTCAATTGTCATGGCTCAAGTGAAACAGCAAGAAACTTTCTGTTGTTGTTTTACCTTAGAAGCACGGATGCTCCAGTCCCGTGTGAGTGCCTTCTCACACTGAGTACTGCTTCTAAGTTATAATGGATTCACCAGACCAAAAAGGCTCTGTGGTTTTGTTTATGGAAATACATAATGCCCTTTCTTAACTGGTGGATTCTTTATTCCATTAAATATATATTTCCGCGTCTTGCTTGTTCTATGTATATTTTGTTGCTCGTGGTGTTTACGTGAGGGACTCTCACAGATCCCACAGTAAGCCTAGCTGATAAAGTAAAGAACATGTAATTGTTGTTTTCCATTTGTTTTCTTTTCCCCCTGCAAGTCCCCATCGACTTTGTTCTATATTGCGGGCTAATGAGCTGCAAATTCCACTTTAGGAAAATAAGGCCATCCCTGAGCAAGGGAGCATCCACAGCAGGAGCCAGTCCCCAGGCAATGGAGCTTTCTTCTCAGCTTGGTCTACAATAGCTTCTCTGCTGAGAAACACCCCACCAGTGCTCATATGGGGGCAACTGCAGCTGAGTTGATTGGGTTCCAGGAGGCTAACCGTGACTATGAGGCTGGTTCTACCTCACTGGGGAAAAAATGCTAATGGCCTCGGTATCTTCTCTACATTACAGCTGCCACCACTCCTACCCCCAGTGGATCCCTGAGGGTATTATTCAGGCCTTAGATTACAGGAGGAGAGGGGTCACTCTCTATAAAGGTCCAGAGGTAGCTGGCTTGATGGTTCATGAAGTTAGGTCTCCTCTTTATTAATGAGCAAAGGTATAAAACACCCTAGTGTGAGTCAGAAAGCAAGCGAAAGGCTAGGAGAGCCTATTAGCTGATGGTCTAGGGTCTGTAATCAGCCAGATGGAGCTGGTTTCAGAGGTCTGGATTGATTACCCAATGCTGTAAACAATACAGTGGGCGTTCCTCCACTTAGCAGCCCTCTCTCCTGTTTTCCCCTTACCAGGATAAATGGATGGGAATACTTAGAGAAAAATGAAAGGCTCTGTTTATAGAGCTGCTCGTCTATCAAAGTCCAGCCCTTTGTAAATTGACTTAATTGTTTGTTTGTTATGGATTTTTTTTTAAAAATGTGACCCAATGAGCTGCAAACAGTATTAGTTCCTGAAGAAATCTGCTTTTTGTTTAATGTAGGAGATCGTGTCTGTGTATGTCTAGATGGTCACATGCATGGATCTACAGGTGTCCGTATATCTGTGATATTAGCTAGTTCATTGCACTAGAATATGCACCTTACCATCAACTCGTACTGGATGGAATCAGAGCTCCTCAACTTGTCTCTGCCATCATGAGCCCTCAATGTCCAGGAGGTAGAAATGATCCTCCACCCCACTCTTGCTGTGATGTCCTGAGTGGCCACGACATGCAACATGGTGATGGCTGAGATATCTTAAGTGGCCATGGAGTTTAATCTAGCCAGAGTAATAGTGTGAAGATGGTCCAATGCCCTTTTTGGCCCATTCTGAACATGAAGACAAGGGCTGGACAGACCTCAGACGGTCTTGGGGTTGTTTGTCTTAAATAAGCCACCAAAAGCCTCAGCGTTCATCTGGATTTCTCAGACCTGTCAGACTGGGCTAGAAATCTCACAAGAGCAGGATTTGTCATATGATTTCTGGTACTTCCTCTCAGATTTCTGGTCAGTGCATTGCCTTGGCAGCTGTGATGAATGCCATGTGGCAGGGAGACAAGGTGGTTGGAATAAGCACTGGTATCTCTTACCTTCTGTCTCCAAGGCAGCTGAGCTGTGGGCTGTGACAGAGGCAACCTAATCAGAGGCTGGTAGCAGGCTGAGCGTAACTTCTTCCAGCAGCCCTCCAAGCAGTAGCATTAGCATCAAAAGAGACAATTTCTCCCAACGGAAAAGGATGTGATGGGTGTAGCTCTGGGAAGAGGGGTTAGGGAGGAAGAAAGCTTCATAGATTTCAGGGCCAGAAAGGACTATTACATCACCTAGTCTGCCCTCAGCAGAACAGGACAGAGAATCCCATCGATTTACCTCTGTATCATGCAGCCCAATAACTTGTATTTGCTCAAAATACCTCTTCCAGAAAGGCATCCTATCTTAGACTGAAAACACAAAGAGATGGAGATTAAAGAGCCCTTTAGCACCCCATATTTTCACCCTACAAAGAGACTTATTCCATGTAATGAAATCGCCTCTATGTTCTTCACAGACTAAACAGATTGAGCTCCTCAAATCTCTTAGTTTAAGCCATTTTTTCAAGCCCTCAAATAAGTGTTTGTGGCTCTGATACCAACAGGACTTGCACAATGGTGGAAAACCCTGAGCTCATGACCAATGGAGATAGAATTTGGTGAGCAGTGGAGACAGAATTTGGTGTCTTCCTGACAGACAGCTAATGCTCTGTAAATATATTTCCAATTGGATCTATTTATTTTTTCAAGTCATAATGCAGTTTTGCAAAGGTGTTTGCACTGGCTTTGGTTTCATTGTCAGATGACTTAGTTCCAGCTGAGCTCCTCCATTTAAGCCGTTAAACAAATGAAAAGCAAAATTGTCACTTTTAAATAGAGTCCGCACATAATCACATTTGGAAATGGTCCTCTGCAGGAGAAGCAGAAGTTGTGTGCATTATAATATTGAATTTTAAATAATATATTACACCAAATAGCTTCCAATTTGATTATGGGGGATATATTTTCATGCATTATTGAATATCTGATTATTGTAGAAAGCCTTTGCCATTAGGCACTGAAACTGTCATTCTCTCAGGTCTATGATATATGAGTTTGGGTATCAATATTTAAAGTCACAGTCAGCCCATGTGTATGGTTGCTGATACCAGAGACATGGATTAATCAGCAGTGATGCATATATGCCTTCTGTCGTCCGTGTGCCAGGCGGGACTGGAGCAAACAGTGTGCAAAAGAGATTCCTGTGTGATTTGTGGACTCTGGTTTGCCATTTTGAGCAAAAGAAACACCACCTGTCTGTGGAAATAAGGGCCTGTTATGGATTATACACACAAGGGATGGGCACGAGCTGCCACCTACTTTCAGGGGAGAACATGCATGAAACATAACATAAAGAGGTACCAGTGACTCCTGGGAGACTGCACAGAATGTGTATCTGAGAATTTAGCAAGACAAGGTGGGGGAGGTAATACCTTTTATTGGACAAGCGTCTGTTGGTGACAGAGACAGGCTTTCAGGCTTACACAGAGCTCTTCTTCAGCTCTGGGAAATGTACGCAGAGTATCACAGCTAAATACAAGGTGGAACAGATTGTTAAGCACAACCAGTGGTGCAAGTAGATTTTAACTCTTACCGGTGTGGTACTGCCTCCCCACTCCCTCTCACAAAAGATGTTCCATTATCAGAGCCCTGCGTGGATACAAATTGATACCCACAGGTGCAGATATCCATTGATAGAAATCGATATCCTCTGAACCACGGGGTGCCCTGGGAACCGCAGCGGCGAAAGGAGCAGAAGGTGGGGTCGCCACTCCCAGGAGCCAGCTCCTCCCGCAGGGCTGTACCACCCCCATCCCTGTCCTCCGGCGGAGCTGTAGAGACCCCAGAGAGGAGACGCAGCTGCGTGGAAGGGCTGGCTCCTGGGAGCGGCAGCCCCATGTTCTGCTTCTTTCGCCACTGCGGTTCCCAGGAGAGCCCTGCGGTTCTGAAAATGTCTTTCCAGTACGGCTTACCGGCAATACATGTCTCAATGGTATGGCGTACCTGACCATACCGGCTTACTTGCACCACTGAAGTTGACACATGTTTCCAGAGACCTTCCAAGCTGAAGTGGGAAGTTAACGCCTCTGCAGTCATAGGACAAAGGAGGGTTTGTGGGTTACAACGTGCTGTAATGAGCCATAAATCCAGTGTCTTTGTTGTGTCCACCATTTTTAGTGTCTAGCAAAGTTATGAAATTAAGCTCCCAGGCTCATATTTGGAAGTTGTTGTGCAGGTTTCCTTTGAGGATGGGGACTGAGAGGTCAGATTTGGAATGATCATTCTGTGGAAAGTGTTCACCCATGGGCGATAAGGCTTTTTTGTCTCATCGTTTTTCTGTGTGAATTAATTGGGGAACATAGCGTTTGTCTTATTTCAGCCACACAGTCATTACTGGGGCATTCAGTGCACTGGATGAGGTACGCTACATGTTATGATGGGTATGTCTAGGACCCATGGATCTTGAAAGGTATGCTTTGGGGAGTATTGGTCTCTGCAGCCGTGGAGATGTCCTGCAGGTTTTGCATCTGTTGTTCTGGCAGAGTCTGGTGCCATTTTGAGTTGGTGTATCCTGGTCTGTTGGGAGCTTGCTTCTGATGATGAGCTTGTCAAGGCTGGGAAGGAGTTTGAAGGCCAGAAGAAGGGGTTTGGGAAAGATTCCGTTCACAATGTGGTCCCCATGGAGAATGAGTTGCAATTGTTTAATGATACCCTGTATAGGTTCCAGTGTGGGGTGGTAGGTGACAACTAGGAGTGTGCTATCAGTGTGTGTGTGTGTGTGGGGGGGGTGTTTCAGGGCCAGCTCCAGGCACCAGCGCAGCAAGCAGGTGCTTGGGGCGGCCAACAGAAAGGGACGGCATGTATGGCTCTACAGTGGCAATTCAGCGGCAGGTCCCTCAATCCCTCTCAGAGGGAAGGACCTGCCGTCAAATTGCTGCCAAAGAAGTGGCAGCAGTAGAGCTGCCACCGAAGTGCCACCGGTTGCGGCTAGGGGCAGCAAAAATGCTGGAGCTGGCCCTGTGGTTTTTTTTTTTTTTCTGTATTGAAGCAAGTTCTCTTGGGGATTTGGGTGGTCCCTTCCAATATGCAATCTACTTCCCCAGTGGAGTGTCCTTGTTTCTCCTAGAACTTGGCAATGGTCCCCAGATAAGAATGCCTTCATAGTATATGTCCGGACAGGAGCAGCCTGCATGCCTACAACATAAATTTAAAGCACCATCCAGTGATTCCCAGATGATTACCTGAGTGAAACCTCCATGGGATCTTTTCATATTTACTTTGCATAATATTTAAACCCAGGAACTAAAAAGTTAGTTAAAGTTAAACTCTTAAATATTGTCTAATCTAATAAACATACTCCAGCAATTACCCATAGACAACACAACCCTAGCAGTGACATAAAGATAGCAAAAATGCCAACCAAAAAAAAGTCTGCAATATCTCCCTCTGAAAACTTTCTAACCTTTCCTGTTTCCCAACTTCCCGTGGAGCCAAGGAGGAAAGTCCGCCCTGACGTTTAACAAACTCAGGCTATTGTGGACCAATGGCAAAGATAGGACAGTGTAGTCCAGCCGATAGAGCTCTGGACAGGGCGTGAGCAGAGATGGCTTCTGTCCTCAGTCCTACTCCTGACTAGTTAGGTGATCATGGGTGAGTGTGGTAACCAGTGTGTGTGTGTATGTGTTGCTTTCTGGTTCCTGTTTAAGGCTCTGTGTGCATTCAGCAGCTACTCAGGGCCTGCTGCCACATATCTGCTGTTTAGACTGTTGCTAACCCAACTGATTCATGCTTATTCCATGTTTTGATTGAAACTTACCTGCATGTCTTCCTTTTCTTTTGTGTGGGGAGGAGGCTTGGATTGTTATTCTGGGGTACATCAGAGCAAAACAGAAAGTAACTTCATCTCCCTGTGCCTCTGTTTCCCCTCCCACCCATGGCCACCTAGACTGTAAGCTCTTTGGGGCAGGGACAGTCTTCAACCTTGTGTATGTACAGCGCCTGGCACAGTGGAACTCCAATCTCAACTGGGGTCTTCAGGTGTTACTATAATACATATAATAATGGGACTAGCATCATTTACCACATCACTCCATGAATTAACTTCAAGACGTGATTCCTTGCGGTATAAACTCTGGTCAGAAATCAGCAGCAGCAACTCTATGTACTTAGCCTGCCTCTGCCGGCTTCTCCTCCTCCGCTCTCCCCTTGGGGAGGGAAGCATCAGTTGGAGGAGTTGTATAAACAAATGTTGTTCTTTTTCCCTTTTTGCTGACCCTGCACCTTTCCACGAAGGCATCATTCCTTTCCCCACTGATTGTAGCTGAGTTTGAGAAAGTTAAACGTGCTGCAAAATGGGAGGTTTAATGAATTAGAAAAGCCTGGAATGCACAGGATGGAATCTGGGGATGTTATACTTTTCTTCTGTATAAATTCTACAATTTCTTCCCCTCTGCACTCCAGTTCCCTTCCTTCTGCACCTACCTTCCTCCCCCATTTCCTCCTCCTCCTCTTCCTCCTCCCAGTGGATAGATTTATTCGGTGACTAGGGTCGCTCCTGCCAGCTTTATTTGGTCAATTTGCATAAACCCGCAGTAAGTGAGGGAGCGGGTTGGGGAGGGGCACCTTTCTGTTGCAATAACGCTAATAATTCAGCCCATAGCTGTGCATGGCCTTTGTGCATGGCAGCCTTCCAGCTGATGTACTGTAATAATATGCACATAGGTTTAATATATAAAAATGCACAGAGGCTGATTAATTACAACATACGGTCTAGCCACACAGTTGGTGACACCGGCTGAAGTCCCTCACTGGCCCAAGACATTTTGGAGAGCAAGAAAGAGAAAGAAAGAAACATCCTGTTCCCATGAACTCCATAGAACTGGAAGCTGACGTGCCTTGTCTCCATCACTGAACCTCTGGGAATGAAGCCCCATTCTTTGTCATTCTCCCTGGTTTAAATTAAAAGAGCCCAAATCAAAACCTTGGATCCTTTTTTTTAAAGGCCCTAACCAAAACTCTGGCTCCAAGTGGCTCCCTGACTTTGGTGGAATTCAAGAGTTGGCTCTGAATTTGGCTAGTTGGGCCCAATTTCTTGCTAGACGGGATAACTGTCTTCTTATCCCTTTATTTGACTGGAAGGGACATCACTCATTCTAGCAGCCAGAGATAAAGCCTTCCTTCTTGTACCAATGATTTAAACACCAGAGCCTGTTCCTGCTCTATGCATGGACCCGGGAGCATTGCTACTGTTCAGAGCCAGCCAAAAGTTTTATGTCCCTTCACATTGCTCGCCGTATTTTTTTTTCTCTCCAATGTTACCCTGCATTATTTGAAAGAAAACATTTTTTTCTGGTCTCCTGAACCCTTCAGGAATACCTAAGATATGTGGAGCTTCTGTCGGGGCTCCCTGACCAACTCCCAAGACCTAGAGAACCCCTCCTGTATGGTTCCTAAACCTTCTGAAGCATCTTAGGGAGCTCCTAATCAGAACCAGCTAGTTTAAAGGATATCAACAAGCTTAGCTTAGAAGACAATTTTATGAAGCAGGAGACTCTGATACTTTCTGTACATGCACGGTTCCTTGAGGTCTTAATACCACCAGACAATATGCATTTTTCTGGAATACCTGGCAACCTGACTGGTGATCTCTTATACAGAACTGCCCTTTGTCACTACCATTGGGCACACCATCTACCTAGCCGGCTTTGCCCTATAGCTATGAATGTCTTAAACCCGCTGTGCCCAGCCAGTTCTTATCAGCACTTTGAGGTCCACCGTCGAAGCAATAAAGTTTAAGACCCGGACCACAAATCTATACATGGTCTAACACATTAATGAGTGGTTAGGCTCTGGTATTTATGAGATGGATAAGTACATTTCATGGACAGGGAGACAATGTTAGATGGGGCAATTGTTCGGCTTGCTATGCAGCACCTTAATTCTGTATTTCCATATTTTCCAACAATTTAAGTTTTTTGCTTTAATTTACAATTTCCTGGCTTCCTGCAGTTTGCTTTTTAAGTTTCCTTTTTCTTGACTTAATACATACGGGCCACCTTAATTCCAGCTTAGCAAAGGCTTTAGGCTGGCCGGCTGGGTAGACACCTGCCTTCTTTTACCTTATATTGTGGCTTTATAGAGATTTAAAGATGAGAGCATCCACTAAGTATTAATGATCAAGGTCTATTTTCTACCAATTAGACAGAGAATAGATGGCACAAGGCTTTTCCTTCAGGCTGTTAACCCCAATTGCTCATCCATTCTTCAGGAAGGAGGCTAAGCTTGGCATCATTATTATAAGTCAGTTCACAGGGGGGAAAAGTTGTTAATTGATTAGAAGTAAGTTTAAAATCTGCTGGCTCAGAAATATTATTTTGTTGGCTTCATGTGTGCAAGTGAGGAGTGATTGGTGCTGCTTACTATTAAGCAAAAAAAAAAAAAAGACACTCAAATGACCATTGATCCAAATTGAAGCAGAGGTTTTCTGACAGAGTGACCTAGTGCACAAGGCCTGGGTTCTATTCCCAGATCTGCTGCTGGGTGACCTTGGATACATCACTTTGCTTCTTTGTGCCTCAGTTTCCCCATCTGTATAGTGGAGTTAGTGACACTGACCTCCTTTGTAAAGCACTTTGAGAGCTACTGATGAAAATGCTATATAAGAGCTAGGCGGTTCCAACTGACTGGAGGAGCTTAACTACCTGATTTAAGTCGTTCTTACTGTTTATTTGTAAGGCCCCAATCTGGGTACAGCCTGCACTGTACACGCACACAATGAAACATAGTGTCCCTGCCCCCAGAAACCTACAATCTCCATAAGAGACAAGAGCTGGGTATAACCAACAGATGGGAAGGAGTAGAAGGTAAAATTAAGATGATTATGATTCATGCAATAAGTAGAAATTATATCCTGTGGAAATTAATATCATAAAGAAAAATGCATCTATTTACTCTGTTATGTATTTCTATCGCTCTCGTCCCTGCTGTGTCTTTTTGAGTTGAAAATGTGCAAGCGGCATTGGAGGCAGCCAGGAGTGTGTTCTAATCACAATGGTGGCTTTTCTATTATTATTATTTATATTCCAGTAGCCCTGAGCGGTCTCAACCCAGGCTGGAGCATTGCTACAGAAGATGCTCTAGAATATCGCACAGTCCCTTCCCCCGAGGAGCTTACAATCTATAGACAAGGCAGAAAAAAGGTGGGAAGGGAAACCCAATGCACAGAGATGTGCCCAAGATCAGGGGTAGGCCTGGGCATCGAATCCAGGTCTCCTAACTTGCAGCCCAGTACCCTAGCCACGTGGAAGATGCAGCCAGTAGTAAAGGAGAATGTCATTCTCATTTCTGTACAGATGGAAGGACTCTGAAAGCCCAGAGGATAAAGCAACAAAGCAAACAAAACCACGGCTACAAATGGACTTTTATTTTTTGGTTTTGGAGGAGCAGAGTTTTGTGGATTTTTTCAAAGACCTCTGCTCAGCTGGGAATGTCCTGAAGTAGAGAAATGTGACTGCAACCTTAAAATATTTAAGGACCACTGAGTGCAGCCCCTTGGGAGAGAAGACCACAGGCAAGGTACACAATCTGCGCTCCATGAGAACCCTGGAGATCCTGCTCGGAGATCCATACACCCACTAATTGGTTTTTGGTGATATTCAGCATGAATGGAAATAATTCCAATGGTAAGAAGAAGGCTTAGCCACATGACTCATGGAGACCTTGCCACCAAAGTATCTCCTGTGGATTTTTCTCGGTAAGCCCTTGGCTTTTGTTCATCCAGTGATGAAAGAACATGTTTGTAGCTGGATCCCTGTGCTTCCTCAAGAGGTTTTCTCTTCCTTGAGGAGAGACAGTAGGCTGATGGAGCAAAGTGGAAGAGTAAGGAGCTGAGGAAGGTGCATAATTCCCGGAAAAAGTGCTGAGTGCACCATCAATCCAGCTCTCATACAAGCCTTGAGTTATTAATAAGGAGTCTTGTAAGCTAACACCTGCTCTCAATCTTCTTTTCTGAGGGCCTAAAAAGCCACAAGATTGGCCTCAGCAGTTTTGTGCATCTCCAGGACTTGTTAAATCTGTCTTTCTCCCTTTCACCCACCTCCTGAAATCTTAAGCCTTGATGCTTTATGCTCTGGCTTGTAAATGAAGCCTGTTATTATCATTGAGATAGTGTTTTTATGGCATAAATAATGAGCTGAAACAGGGGAAGAGGCGTCGGGTGGAATTACTGCCTGAACTGAGATGGAAATAATCAATATGTCCTCACTTACAAATCTCATCTGCATGTCGACTCCATCTCGCCGGCTGTCTCTCTACAAATTCATTTCACAGGAGGGCCGATAAAACATGCTGGTGGCATTGATCTGTTTTATTCATAACTGAAGATAGAAATGCATCATTTGAAATTAATAGAAAGGCCTGTGTTTATGACCCAATCCAGGGGGGAAAGCCTGCTCTGCAGCTCCGTAGGAGAATGGGTGTAGAACAGGGGAGGTGGAACGCAAGCCGGCAGAGGTACATGCACGACTGACTCTAGGCTGCTGCACTCAAAGAACCACTGCTGGGCCTTCAGAACTCCTCTTTGCTGCTCCACATGGGATAGCAGCATGGTATGCAGGAGCAGAAAGCAACAACTTCCCTCCTCGCTCTGTGTCTGTTCTTTCCACCCTTCATCGCTGCCTAGTCCCAGATGCAGCAGCTGCCAGAAGAAGTATCCAGGGAGAGCTGTGCCTCAGCAGAGCCATTGCCTCTGGCTTTAGCTGGCTGTCTCGGAAACATTAGATAAACGAAGGAAGGGCGAGGAAATAATGGTTTAATTAGGATGTTTGTCGCATTTGTGTTGCAGAAGGTCAAGTGGAAAGGAATTGCAGGTGTGATTTATTGGTCAAAACAAAGCGATGGAAGGAAACTTCTATACTAGAGAAAGCATTTGTGTCAAATAGCAGAAATGATAGCAGGCAGCCTGTTTCATATAAACAAATGGAAGGAAACGCAATACTGAAACAGAGAGTATTCTTATCTGCAGAGAGGAAAATTCGCTTTCTTTCCCCACACCAGTTCAGCAACAGAGCCTAGTTGAGAAGGACTAGCCTTCTGTGGGGTACAGAGATAATAATCCATACTGACTCTGTGTGGTCCTCTGTCCCCCTCAAGAGCTGGCTGGGCTAGAGAGAGAGGTTGATGAGCCTGCTTCAGCCTGACAGAGTTGGGTTTTTCAGCTCAGGCAGGAAAGAATCCTGCTGTAAGATCCAGAAGTCGCAGGCCCAAGTCTTGCTGCCAACAACCCGCCTAGGAGGTCTGGCATTACATGTTATACCAATGTGATTAAACCTGACCTGGAGGCACCTGTCTTCTCTTTGATGAACTTGGAGGCTGAGAAAGGGGAATGCTAATGGCACTTTGCAGCACCCATCATCTTGGTATTGCACTTAATTAGCAAGGATCTGATAGAAAAGGATAGAGACAGGCATAATTCCCAACAGTATGCAAGCTGCCTCTGCCCTGCCCCTTGGCCACCTGTACCACCCACTGCTACTTCAGTCTTTGCTCTCTGCAGAGAAGAAAATGCCAATTTGATGAGGAAAAACTGTTCCTAAGGAATAGGCTGAGGCCCCAAACTCATTTCTCTTGTGACCCAGGTAAGAACTCAACACAGATCTTCAGAGGTGAAAGGCAAGTGAATTAACCCATTGTGACCACTGCTTCTGGGAAAAGGGTAGTTTGGCCAGTAAGCCCCACACCATCAGTGACTTTCCTTCTCACTTCCTTCTCCATGTCAGATGGCACACACTTCCATGGGATAGCGGCATGTACAGAGGACATCTCTCCGTGGAGCGAGAATGATTCAAACTCCATCTCCAATGATACTTGGAACCTCCTACACCATTCTACTCATCTGGTTACACCAAAGCATCTGTGGAAGGAATACCCTCTTCTAGGATAATCAGTGTTTAATTGCCTCACACGCTACTCCACCACTGGGCCTAAGCACCAAGCCTTTGTTACTTCTCCCTAGCAGGAGCAGTGAGACCTTAAAAATGGAGTGTGAAACTCAAAAATCTCTTCAGAGAGATTTTTCTATGGCCAAATTCTCTGCTGACATGATTCCACTGAGGCCAACATAATTACACCATCAGAAATTTTGGCCTATATATTAGCAAGATGAAGATTATCCTTGAGCTCTTGTCTGCCCAGATCATTTGCAAATAACCTGCGTGTCCGGGGAGAGGATTCCCATGGACCTGAGCTTTACGCTGTTCAGTATGGAGGACTATGCTAAGCCCTTCGTATGATTTGTGCCCATTGTGTAATCTCCACTCAAACCTGATCTGGAGCCCAGGAGCTGTAACCAACTCGTTGCAGTTTTTTCTGACTCTGTTACTGACGGACATGCAGTAATCATCACAATGAGAGCAAGTTCTCCCTTGATCCATTCCTTTGAGTATTTAGATAATGGATCATGGAGCAGATCCTCAGCTGGCATAAACTAGAATAGCCCCATTGGTTTCACCAGCTGAGGATCTAAGCTATGGAGCTGGCAAGGGTTATTCTATGGAGTGGGTGTATGTGTATGTGTGTGTGTGTGTGTGTATGGGCGGAGAATCGTTTTGTCTTGGTTTCTTGCACAGACATAGCTTGTGGTTCTTCCCAAGATCTCAAAGCTTTTCCTGACTCAGCCTGCTCTCCTTCAAGCTCCACAAAACTAAACTTCTGTGAAACTTCAATAAATACATACCCAAGCAAAGATAAGCAGTAGCACTCAGGACAGAATTTCCAAGCCAACAACCTTCACCTGAGAGCTTGAAAACTGTAAGCCGAGAGGAAGTGACAGAGAATAAGGGAAAGAAAATCGCTGTAAAACAAACACTTTGCTCTAGCTCTGTTTTTATTTGAGTCCTTGTCAGAGCGAATCAGTACAGCTCAGCTGGGTCTTCTGGAGCGCAGCCCGCTTGGCAAATGCATGTCTCCACCCACCTAATGCCAGTCTGAATAGACAGGATTCCAGTAGGGAAGTGAGGCCTTGTTCATGGGAGGCAAACAGCACTTTATTCTGCTATGTATTTTATGTTGCTGTGATCCAGGGAGGGAGAAAAGCTGGTTTAGAAGCTTATTTGTTAGAGATTCATCTTTTAAAAGAATGTTCTGTCCAGTCCTGCAACCTTTTATCCACTGGTATCAATCCACTGAACTCAGTAAGGGTTGCAGAATTGGGTCCACTGTCATGTATGTTTACATTCAGGTCTATGTGTATTGAGCTTTCCTAGATGTCTCAGTTACAGTTGGCCATGACTAGGTAGCATTTCCACCTTATACCAAAATACAGGTCCTATACTCCATGCTGGTTAAAACTCACTCCCTTAACAATATAAACTCCAGCCCGAGTTTGTTCCTCGGGACGGACTTTTCCTAGGGTTCCTCCATCAGGACTGCTCAGCCCTTAGACTCTCTGCTGAAATAGATGCTCCCACTTCCTTTACAGCTAGGATGGAGTTAGCAAGACACGGCAGTCATCAGAGGTTAGCAGGAATCAAATGACTCTTCCCTAGCAGGCTTCCAGACACTGCTGGTAGGGTCGATCACCAGAAGAACTCAGGCCTATTGCTTTCTGGGGACGAGAGCAGAAGTTTCTCCCCCAAACTCCCTCAAATATTGTGGCAGAATCTGCATTTGAACCAACCCTGGATTTCATTTTACAAAACCCACTCTTGACTGGTGAGGGGTTTTTTAATACTAAAGCACCCCAAATGAGACAAAACTGATTTTTTCCCCCACCGCTCCTTCTCCCTGAACTGTGAGGTCCAGAGTGGGTGGGGTTCTATGGCCTTCAATTTGCTGGAGATCAGACTAGAGGATCATGATCGTCCCTTCTGGCCTTAACATCTATAAGCAGGTCCCAGATCTGAACCACCCCTAGTTTGGGTTTTGAAAATGGCCAATGAGGCTTTGAAAAACCAAGCACAGGCTCCTCAGCCCATCTCTTATTTCAATATGTACATATGCACCTCTGGACTGATGCTTGATCTCAACATATTGATGGGGTGAATGGGAGGGTTAGAAAGGAAGTTGCCCCTGTGCAGCACTGTACATCTGGCTACAGGCATTAGTGGGAGTGAGGTGAGATGATTTGCCTTCCTAGGAAGCATTAGGTTCTGGCCACTGGCAATGGTTGGTGCATCCAGACCATTTTCCGAAGGCCTGATCCCGTACAGCATATTACATAATTCCTAACATGTACCAGTGTAAAAGAATAATTGTGAATGCAAATCTCTTTCTAGCATTTCCCCCTTTCCCAGGAGTTCCTTTTTGGCATTAAGAAAACTTCCAAACCTAACAACATTTCCAAAAGGCAAACATCAGGTGAGTTGTTGAAGGTATTTTAAGTGTAACCCTTTGAGTAGTGTATTGCTTTCAGTAAGCAGTCATAACCCCCTGTTAACATCAATAGAAATGAGGCATTCACACTGAAAGAACACCTCCCCCTCTGTTCTTAAAGGTGGGTTTCTTTTTTTACTTTGCATCAGTGTTTGTGAAGCAAGACTCTGGATTTCATCCGCATTTCCTCTGATGAATGTTTCCTTGTCTGAGAGGTCTGCTGGCGTGCAGTAATTGTTGAGCAGGGCTCTTTAGAATCTAATTTACAATGAAACAAATTCAAACAATATGCAAAAGTAAAATTAAAAAGTGTATCAATTAGCATACAAAAGTAGAACTACACCTCGCGTTCAGCCTAACAACTCCTCGGAGGTTGGAGCAGTCTATAGATGGGAAACAATGCGAGGCATGCAAAGCTAACAACTCCTTGGGGGGTAAAGCTAGGAAAATTAACTCGGGGATCCTATTAGAGATCCAAAAGCAAACAAGGTTTATTACACTTAAAGCTCATATTGAACACGGGGTGAAGCACAAACCTTTCAAATATTCATTTTATATTCATCTGGGCTTCAGAAGGATCTTGCTTTTGAATTTCTACAGCGTGCAGGTTGGATGAGCAGACTGTGCCATCCAGACGTATGTCAACCTGTTATTTTGTTCCTATTGCAGTAGCATCTAATGCCTCTGCTGAGATTGGGCCCTCATTGTGCTAGGTACTGTACACACCATGGGATAATTCCTGCCCCAAATACATTTGCCTGGGCAAATTTATACACTTCATGCTCACCTCATAAAACTGGAATCAAGTCGTCTTTCAAAAGAAACTTGCCCTTGGAAAGTCTGTATCTGAGACAGAGATCGGCGTTGGATTGAGCTGTCACTGATTTGACCCTGTATTCAAGTGTACATTTGGTGTACATTTGAGCATAATACTCTGTACATATCTGATCTAAACCTTGGTACAGGTGCCATCACTTCTGTGACCTAAATGCTACGTTAACTTGTGTTTGTGGAAGAGTTTGGTCTGAATAGACAAGACAAAGTAGAGGGAGTATTTTTAGCCCCAGTTTACAAGTGGGGGGTTGAGACCCAGAGGGATGAAAGGATTGGCTCAGGGTCATACAGGGCCGGGAAGTGAACCTAGATCTACTGATTCCCAGTCTAGTGCCTTAAGCATGAGGCCAATCTTCCTCATGGACTGCCTGGCACAGCACAGTCAAGTGGAACTACTTACATGTGCTACCTAGCTTAGGTATGTGACATCCATTACCACAGAATTTATCATCAGAAAATCCCTGTGAGGTAGGGCAGTGCTGTCATCCCCGTTGTAGAAGGGAAGCGAGATACAAAGAGGCTAAGGGTGGGATCCATGAAGGGACTTAGGTGCTGCAACATTGAGCGTCATGCTGACTAACTTGTCGGTGTCTAGAAAATCGCAGGAACCCACCGCAATCCCCAGGCTCCCTGTACAATGCATGGGGGATGAGAGGTGCCTAAGAATGCAACCCAAAAAAGCCAGCACACTAGGCGGGGAGCTGCCTAAGCTAGCTAATGGGAGACGCTGGGGCGTGTGCTAAGCCATGCCTGCTTTTGGAGGTAGGTGCAAAGCCCTGGCTGCAGGGAGGTTCCCAACTCTGCTTAGTGATCCATGAAGGGGAACCCTCCACCCGGAGACCGGTGGCTTTGGTGCCTAAGCTGCTTTTCGAGGGAATGAATTAGGTGCCTGCCTCTTTCCACCCCAAAAGGCTGCAGGAGGAAGATGGGAGTATCCAGGTTAGAATTTTTAGCCCAGTGGTTAGAATATTTGCCTAGAAAGTGGGAGATCAAGGTTCAATCCCCGCCTCTGCAGGCGTGGGAGAAGGGAGAGGTGGCAGACCCCTCTTCAAATCCTAAGTGTGCTCTAACCACCAAGCTATGGGATAGTCAGATGTGGGGCTCCTGCAAGCCGTACAGAGTCATTCCCATTCTCTCTCACTGGCTGAGTGACTGTGTAAGTATTTCTTCACAAAGGAATAGTCATTGCAGTCACAGTGTGCATGCCAAGAGGCAGGAACATAGCTGCCTATGGAACTTTTACTCCAAAAAACATACCTGATGGGTGAGGTACGGCACTGAAGGGATCAGCAGGAGTTTTGCAGCTCACAGTGGAGACACAATTGGGACTGATGCATCTTTTCTAAGTGACTTGCCCTAGGTCACACAGTAAGTTTGTGTCAGAGTATGGATTTGATCCCAGGTCTCTTTCTAGTATACTGCCCCAACCACTGAATCATCTCTTCTTTCTAAGGAAATGTTTTGGTGCTTTGTTGTACAGGAATGGGCTTAATCACCTGCACTGAGCCTATGACTAAATGTTCAGCCACATCAGGGCCTAAGACTTTACTGTAAGCAAGGATCACTTTGATGTACAGTTTACTGTATAGAGATACAAATACATCCATGTATTCTACTATATCCCATTTGATACCAAGAGTATTTTTGTTTTGCTGATATTTCTGTTATAAAAATTGTTAGGAATCCAGAATGTTTCTTCAATAGCCTTTGCCTAGGTTTAGTATGCTAGGGATGTTGCTGCTGGGGAAACATATCATTTTAGTTTTTAATTATACTTCACTTGAAGGTGAAAGTGATGTTCTCTGAAGCCTTATCATCTCAGGCTGTTCTGTCAGCAGTGCTCATAAGTCATGCACGAGTGAGCCAGGTCAGTACCTAGGTAAGAGAACCCAGAGGGTCTTCAGGGAAGTGGTTGGTGTTTCAGTAGGGCATGCTTTTCTCCGGGAGTTAATGCTCATCCAACATTCACCACAGGGGGCTCGGTGGTGTTGGAGATGAGATGCCAAATTTAGATCCTAACTGTAGAGCAGCCATCAGTCCATTCCATGGTGGCTGGATCCAGGCTGGGACTTAAGGAGACTTGGGGTAATTACTAAGCAGCACAGGCTATGACAGTCATTCTGGAAGCAAAGTGAGCCGGGGAGGATAAGGTCTGTCTGTCCAGAAACCTCAGTGGAGAATCCCCTTTAGACTAATCACAGCTGAGACCTTCCTCTTCTCTAACATGGCAGACATGACACTTATGACTTAGGATAATTAATGATCTGGTGACATTTTTGGCAAGGGTAGGGGGTGTTGATACTGATGTCCTAGCCAAATTTCTAGTAGGGAAATTCAGATATTTCCTTTATTCTTTCAATTCAAGAAGTACATTTGTTCCTTTACCTTCTCATGATCTGTTTTGTTGTGTGGTGGGTGCAGAAACTGTGACTGCATCCCACCCCAGAGGTGAATGAAATTAATCCGTTGGGCAAAGTCATCCTTATATAGAGAATTTGCAATGTGCTTTGGGATCTATCTGGATGAAAGACATGACATGTAACCTCTTGTTATTAATATCACTCGTCATAATGCAATAGCTATTTTTCCCTGGATGAATAACTATTGGCAAAGAAGGCTTCCCATATGTTTAGAAAATCAGCAAAAAGTAGTTTCCTTAGAGCAGTATTCTATCCACACATTAGTTAGCAAGTATGACACCTGACTTGCTCATGATCATCTTTTATCAAAGGAATTTTCCCTAATGTGTAGGGTATGGTCTTGCCTTTAACAGGGGATGCTCTGTAGAGAATCTGTGTGAGACACCTTGTCTAGAAGGAGCTGTGTCCAGGAGATTAAAAACAAGAGGAGCTGCGGAGAGAAGTCTTTGGATAAAAGGAGTTGTCCATGGTCCTGAGAGATGGAACATTCTCCTCTGACCTATGGCAAATATCCATAGGAGTTTGCAAACGGGGAACTACACGCTGTGGACAGTGGAGCTGTCTGTGGACTATTGGGAGAGGTAACACTGTCAATATTACCAGTGGCAGTGTTCCCATCAATTAACAAGAACTAATTTGCTTGCCGAGCAAAGCATTGTGTTCCATGTGGTGGGAATGCAAAAGAAAAAGAAGAGATTCTGAGCTGTCGGGCAGGAGACGAGGGGGCTGGAGTTGGAGCTGAATGCAGTGATGGGATTATAGACTGAGGAACAGCATTGAAATTTCACACAAAGCGTTCAGCCCTCATCCACCACGTGAATTCCTGTGATGCAAGCTCCACAAGTGTACAGGAAAGAGGAGGAGGATGCGGGGCCTGATCCAAACCCCATAGAAATCAATGGGAATCTTCAGCCCCAGGCTCCTGTTATAACCACAACACCCAGTTCCATACTGCTATTGCAAAATCCTCTGCCTACACGGAGAAGTTACTAGCAGCTGTTTCTAAATTGAAAGCTGCTTTCTGCAATTTGGCGCATAAAAGTAAGCTTATTCCTCCTCTCTGGTATAAGCGACCTTCTTAGCTAGTGGGAAGAGAGAGTTAGAGAAAGCAAAACATGCCTATTTTACTTAATCTGTAGCAAAAATGCATTCCTTTGAAAACCTCACAACAAACAGAAAATCTGTGCTGCTATAGATCTTGTTACTAAAAAGGAGTCTATCCAAGCAATCTGTCTGCCTGCCTTTCTTGCTGTGTTGGTACTTTTTGCTGAAATCATCGAGTCTGCATTTTTCCACCTCACACACAGTACACAGAGTAAATGATGACAGACTCTATCACCTATCAGCTACTTGGACACAGTCTCTTTTTTTCTCACTATGAGTTTGTGGGGGAAATCTGTTTGATTTTGAGTACTGTGAAACGAAAGTCCCTACACGTGAGGCACAGGGAGCACCTGAATTATACACACACCCGTGCGCACGTGCGTACACACACACACACACACACACACACGGACATACACACATACACACAAGTTGTAAATTGTCAGACTCTGAGGAGACAAGCAATTTGAGGGCTATGATCACTCTGTTTGTATGTTGCATCCATTTCACACCTAACACCCTTTTTTTGTCTTGTCTGCTTTGATCTCAAATTCTTCAGTGCAAGGACTGTCCTGAGCGCATGTCTTTACAGAACCAAGTTCTGTGGAGGTCCCAATCCTGTTCCAGGTGCTTCTCTTATTAAAAGTAAAAATGAGATGCACGCAGTTTGGACTAGGCACATACGACTAGGACTTTGGAGGGCTACAAGTCAGAGTATCCTCTAGTTCAGAGCTTTTCAAACCAGGGGACATGCCCCCTTGGGCAGGTGCAAAATGTATTCTGGGGGCTCATGAGAAGCTTTGGGGGAAAAAAAATCTTACTGCACATATTTTAGCCACAGCAATGAATAACTAGCAAAGCTGATTCCTCCAGACAATTGCAGAGAAATCACACACTTTTTCGCAGGTTGGTCAGGGCATAGAGAGCAAATTTCACAGATGTGTTAAAACAGTTGTATATTCCATGCCACCCTTACTTCTGTGCTGCTGCTGGTAACGCCACTGCCAGCAGAGCTGGGCGGCTGGAGAGCGGCGGTGGCTGGCCGGGTGCCCAGCTCTAAAGGCAGTGCTGCTGCCAGCAGCAGCACAGAGGTAAGTGGCAATGCTGTAAGCCGTCTCACTTAAAAATGACATTTATATATTCTCAAATGGCTCTGTTTGAATCAGTGACTTACTGTTTTTAATATTTAGCAAGAGTTGCATGTTTTGTTTTTTATTGGTATATGTACTTGTGTGGCAGGGGAGAGGGAGTAAACTACTTCAGACACAAAGAAGGGGGCTGCAATCAAATATGTTTGGGAACCATTGCTCTAGTTAGTTGAGACAGTGCGTAGATGTCTCAAAGGTAAATGCTTTGTTTCCAGCTACCTGACTCATTGGCAGACAGCAGCAGGAACAGTGAACTATTGTGTATCATTGGTATAATCTGAATTATTATTGAACTGCTGAGCACAGTTAATTGTGAACTGCACCCACCTCCTACCATCACCAGTATTAAACAAACAAACAAACAAAAAACCAAAAAAACCCCACCTCTCCTAGCCATATGCCAGGTTATAAATGCCTCTTACCTGTGGGCTAGCGGAATCCTCAGGTAATATCACATTCTAAGACAAAATGACAACAGACCCTGATATTTTATAGAGAGGACATGTGATGTTGGGACTTTCTTTCTTTCTTTCTTTCTTTCTTTCTAGATAGTTTGAAAATGTTTGTTTTTGTTTTAAATTGCTGAACTCTTTAAAAAAAAAGTCCACAATTCCTTGAACAGTTCTTGAAACACAGCTGGCTTATACAACAAAAAGAAGCCAATTAATATTGTCATCTAATAAAGTAAAATAATTTTGCAGATATAAATTAAGGGGGAGATTTTCAAAGGTACAAAGGGCAGTTTGTCACCAATAATTCTCATGACATCCCACAAGGTGGGAAAATATGGGTAAACTGAGGCACCGAGAGGCTCAATGACTTGTCCCCTGTAAAACAGCAAGACGATAGCAGAGCTAGAACTGCAGGAACTAGGTGGGGACACATCCCTGATGTAATTTGAGGTAGTTCCTTTGAAATCAATTATAGTTAACCATAATGAAGACTTCAGGGATACATGGATTCACACATTAGTTTTAGATAAGTTTCATATTATAGACAGAGCTGGTAGCATCACCTGTTGTTAAAGTTGTCCAAAACTTGCCATTATAAGACCCTGTTTTCAGTTGCTTACACTGTCAGACTTTAACCATTTGGGCTGAACTTTTCCATGTTGAGTGTCTTGAGGCAGAAGTTTGTTTTTTGGAAAGTGTGGACCAGAATAGTTCAGCCATTTCTGAGGATGAGCCTAGGGAAAAATAACTTGTTTTGCAATATGAAAAAAATATTCTGGTGAGAATTGTCTTTGAGAAACTCTAGCTCCTGCATGCTTTGGAGCAAGAACTTTGGAATTTGGTGGGGGTGGGGTGAGGTGGCCTTTGTGTCAGAGAAGTGCCTTTTATTATTCTGGTGGAAATCCACCCACATTTGGCCAAGTTATAAACCTTTGAGAAACCTCAGTTTGCACATGCTCAATAGATACTTCTTTTGAGTTTAGGACTAAAATTTCCATATATTCTGTGCTCACTGAGCACATGGAGGTCTGATAAGAAGTCAGGGTGTGGGGGAGAAAAGACACTGGATGAGCAAAGAGACTGGGCAGGAAAAACTGAGACTGGATAAGAATGGGATAGGGACATAGCAGAATGGTTTAAGCTTGGAGGAAACAGGCAGACGATGTGACCGCTAGAGCACATACCTGTCCAGAGTCTGGACTGGAACCCAAGATTCCTGAGTCTCACCATTCCTCAGTGGTCATCAAATATAAGAGAAACCCACTGGCAAAATGCCTCACCCCCTTCTAGTGCTGGTTCACACAGAAGATGACAACCTACTACTGCTATAAGTTTACTCTGTTAACTCAAAAGGCAGAGGTCTGTGCGGTGGATCTAAAGGTTCCAACCCTGCTGATGACCTATGAGGGGGTCCATATGATGCCACAAGATAGGATTGCCGTTTTTTCAGTTCACTCCCCTCTCTCTTTTTGCAACCTTAATTCGGCTTCCTTGTATATATGCATTAGGATACAGATCTTTGATAATCTATCATATAATATTTTTTTCCACAAGACCCCTGTCTCTTACACTTTCTGTGCCAATCCATAGAAAATATGAGTCTGTTACAGCCCCAAAGATGCTTGGAGTTTTAGCTGAAGCTGTAGCAGTTCATGTTTTTAGCTCCGGAGTTCCCATTCGTGCCCCAGTTTGTCTGCCAAGATGGCAGCCATCGCTTGCATTTCAAAGCCTCTAGTGCAACACATGAATAAGTCCTCCCTGAACCTGCCTGTCTTTCCCCAGTTCCACTCATTATTCTACAGACAGCTAGAAAATTTTCTCTGGGGTACCTATAGCCTTGAATAGGTGCCCCTTTGTTTTATTTAGTTTTACTTAGTTTTATTTTATTTTATTTATAAATCTAAATTAATAGTAATAAGTAGGAGAATGCATAACAATATCTATGTATCTATCTATGTATCTAATCTTCCTGCCTGTTTTCATAAACAAATGTTAATATTGTTTTTTACAAGACAATATCTATTTTTTCCCTCCAAGTCTATTTTCACACGGACCTTTCCTTTAACCACAGACATTATGTAATAGTGGCCAGAATCCCAGTGATACTGGAATAAATATTCCAACCCTCATGCTGCTGTAATACTTTTCCAGCAGTGGAAGAACAGGCATGATGGAGCCTTTCCCTGCCCCCACAGGGACCCGTTGGTGCAAGGGGTAATGTCTTCTATGTCCGCCATAAGCTGAGCTTTGCAGCTTGAACCCCTTGACAAAGGAAGGACCTCGCAGTCCTTCTCAGTACATTCAGCTCACGCCACACCACTGTCTGGGCCTCCCTCATTTGGCGATTTATGGGCCATGTCAGTGTAATTTAGTGTCTTAATGCTGCTGGTCAAGGACCATCAACGTCTTCTAAGCCTCTGATGTCCTTGGGAGGGAAGGGAAGCGGAACTCGCTCAGAGTCAGCTTTCTGGGCAGCAAAGGGACAGTTGCAAAGAACCGAGGGCAGAGGCACTTCACTTCCACGGAAAAAAAACATTTTTTCCCCAGGCTGGCACAACAGCTTAAAAGCAGCACTGCACATAGTGGAGCAAGAGACCCACATTCGGTCACATCCACCTTGGTAGGTCTTTTTATTCCCCAGGGTAGTGACGCTCAGGTGTGTTGAACAGTCATGCTTATAAACGGCTCGTAGCCTTGGCATTGTCCGAAGAAGTAATCTGCTCAATAGCTGGTCATGCTGGACAGAGCATCAATTCCACATCCACACACGGGGAAAGAAATGGAGGCACTGATACCTTTGGTAGCAGCATCTCCACATGGCTCTAAAATGTCCATAATCTGATACCCGGAAGGGCCCTGCTTCAAAAGGAAATCATCCCTTCCTCTCCTAAATATCTTAAAATAGCTATTCTTGTAACCATCTGTTGGAAGGGTGTCATTGTACAACATACAGAATGAATTGGTATCCGTATTCCTGGCATTTGATATCTGTATTCCAGAAATGCTGCCACCAGGAACCCTGTTTGATTTTCAGTCCAGCTATTGTAAGGGATGATGATTAGGAGGAATAATTGTCCCAGGTGAGCACAGGGAAAACAACAACTGGAATTTGATCCAGTCAATGTCTGGAGGAAAACTGTTGCAGGAGGAAATGGAAGGAGCCCCTTGTAAATCTGGTGCTGCATTAGAATCCAGGTCTCCCCAGGAATATTACCTACTGGTTAAAGAAAGAGATTAAGAATCAAGACTCCTGGGATCTATTCTCTCTCTGACTTTGACTTGCTCATTGACCTTGGGCAAGTCATTCATGTGCTTCAGATGACCCATTTACAAAATGGGGATAATGTCTAGAACAACATTTTCCTTGTGGGCTTGTGCTAAAGCTCAGGAAATCGATGATTGTAGAGCTCTTTGAGATATTTTAGATGACAGGTGGTAATGGAGGACAAAATAGTATTCCCGGGGGAAACAACTAGCCAAGGCCTGGGAATATTAAGAGTGCCTGAATTATTAGAACAGCAAGATCATAGGTCAATAAGACTTTATTGAAATAAAAAAAAAGTATATGGAGATATACTGATCTCATGGAACAGGAAGGGACCTTGAAAGGTCATTGAGTCCAGTCCCCTGCCTTCATAGCAGGACCAAGTACTTTCCCTGACAGTTTTGTTTCCCCCGCATCCCTAAATGGCCCCCCTCAAGGATTGAACTCAACCCTGGATTCAGCAGGCCAATGCTCAAACCACTGAGTTGTCCTTCCCCACCGTTTATTTAGGGAGAATAATAGTAACACTTGGCACTTACATAGCGTTTTTCATCTATAAATCTCAGTGATTTTCAGTGAAGGGTAAATATTCCTGAGGCGCAGAGATGTTAAGGGACTTGCCTTATGCCACACAAGCAAGCCCACGGCAGAATCAGGAACAAGGCTCTGGTGGTCCTAAACTCAGCCCCCTGCTCTAACCACCAGACAACAGTGCTTTCCATTGAGAAATGCCATGATCTTCAACTCCCAATTGACTAAGAGTTGTCCCTACCCGACTGCTGCTGAAGAATTCAGTCCTGAATTCTCACTTACAGTTCTCATCACACTGCTCTGGTGATATAGCAAGATCTGAAAGTGGATTTAGATTGCACTTCTCATTCAGTGCAGTGTAAAGGGACATTAACGTAACTGAGAACCAGGCCCTCGGACTCCTGCTAATGTAAAATCAATAGACCCCTGGGCCACGTTAACTCCCTTCTCCTCTATTTAAATAAAACACCACTGCATTCTAGCCCTCATCCTGGGCCTGTCTTGTCTGTTTAGATTGCAAGCTCTTTAGGGCATGGGACAGTCTCCTATCTGTGTTTGTACAGCTCCTAGCACAATGGGCCCCCATTCTAGATTGGGCTGTTGGCATTACTGTCATAAACATGATTAATAAAAATGATGGCACATTGCCGCTTTTCCTAATCTATGCAGAAACACCTTTTGTTTGTAAAATCCTTTTTTTCCCCTCAGCCCCTGTTCGCAGGGTGCTTTGTACATTTCTGATGAAGGGCACTCAAGTCCACTCTCCATTTGCCTGGTGTTCCCTGCTCCTCCTTGGTTGGCTTTTTGCAGGGCAAGAACACTCACTCACACCACTCGTTTGGAAACCAGGCTTCTCAAGCAGAAAAAACCCTGCCTTTGAAATTCTAGGTGCGGCCGCAGTAAGTTACTTTTTTTCCTCTCTCTCTCCCCAATGAGAAAATCTCAAGGAAAGGAGCTAGAAACATTTTATCTTGCTGATAGGAGAATATTAAAAGCACACGAGGACACCTTGCACATGTATAACCTTTGCCGGTTCCGTGAATCCAGAGAGAGGCAATAGATAAAGTGCCAGAGCCTTTGTCCTATTAGATGGCCCTGTTTACTCTAGTGTGCAGGCCTGTTGAGGTGTTTAATGACTTTTCATATCACCATGGGGACACTGAGACGGGAGGGGCATTCATTTCCAGCGTTCTCGCTTCCTCTATCTCGCTCCTTCTTTTCTCTCTAGCCCTCTCTTTTTGTTTTGTGGTGCCCAATTGCCCTTGTCTGCACGTAAATGTTGTTACATGACCTCACGGTCTATTTCTTGTTGGGCTCGCACGTGCACGCCCCATCACTGGGATAATGATGCGGGCACCAGTTTGTTAAGCAGAAGAGACGCATCTGTTAGTGGGGGAGGGTTCAGAGACAGCTCCCTGCCAGCTGCTGCTGTTACCTTCTGGTCCAGATGCAAAAAGATTAGATACACAGGCACACCCTGAACTTCCTCTCAGAATTACGTTTGAGTCAAGCATCGTCCCACTATAGCGGTAGTTCTCCAACTGGGGTCGGCAGACCCCTGGGGGTCTGCGAGGGTTTTCCAGGAGATCCGCGAGTCATGTCCGGGGCCACCGGCCCCAGTGATCAACTCCTCCCCCTCCCTCCCAGTGCCTCCTGCACACCCGGGAACAGCTGTTCAGCAGCGTGCAGGAGGCGCTGGGAGGGGGCGGATAGAGGTGGGGAAGAGAAGGGGTGGAGTGGGGACGAGAAGAGGTGCGGCAGGGTGGGGCCTTAGGGTGGAGAGGGGGTGGAGCTGGGGGCTGAGTGGGGTTTGAGCACCCCTGGGGGAAATTAGAAGCCGGCTTGGTGGTCTGTGAAACCATTAAAATCAAAATGGGGTCCTCGGGTTGCTAAAGTTTGAGAATCGCTGCACTATAGGACCAGCCACACCTTTTGGGACCTGTCCATGGGTGTGCGCTAAGGACCCGCTCAGCCGCCCCGGCGCACCTGTTACCCTAGGCACGCAGGGGTTCAGTAGAACGTGTACACCATCCCCCTGGGCGGGTCATTGGCAACAAGGATTGAACCCTAGGGCCTCTTGTTCTAAATGAAAGAGCCTCTCCTGCCTGAAACAAAAGGTCCAGCTCATAGCTCAAGGCTCTAGCAAGCTCCGTGGTCCAGCCATGTAGGGGACAAGCCGCACTAAGTAAGGGTGGGTTACAGTACCACACAGGAGGGCCCTCTTATCAAACCCCAAATGACATAGCTGGGAGTGTGCCAGAGACCACTAGCCAAACACAGCCCATGTAAAAGGTGCCAATGGGAGGTCAGTGGCAGGGCGCAATGATCATTATAAAATGGTAGCCTCCGCATGGCTCAGAGGAGCACAGGCCAACATTCAGCCACCAGGGATGAGGAGATGAGTGTTTGGGAGGAAGCGGAGAGAGGGAAAGCACCAGAGAGCCACATGTGACACCAGCACCTCCTTTTGAAGGCTGTACACCAAATTCAGCAGTGGGAGCTCAAACGCTACCAGGATGGTCAACAAAGGAATGGAAGTGGCTTTAGTAGTTCAAGCTTCACCAAGTTCGTGTCCAGGGAATCTGCAAAATGGATGCAGTTCAACCCCAAGTGGGCAGAAGACAGAGGGCTGTAATGGGGCAAGGGAACTTTTATCTTATACCGTTCCACTGGTTGTTTCCCATCTACATCCCCTAATTTGTGCAAGGGTGACATGCGTTTGCACAGCCACTGAAAACCAAATCGGTGCTGGCTCTGCTTCATTCCAGTGCAGGCTCTGTCCCCCGGGTACCACTGTGGAAAAAAATGTGAACAGAAATTCAAAGTAAAATACATATATCCTCTGTCTGTCATGCTTCCCATACAGCACCTGCCAACGATGGGGTGGGCTGCTTGAGGATAGCTATGCCGTAGGGTGAAACTAGGTAGAGGGAGGCAATGGTAGGACACACATTGGGGAGACAGGGAAAAATTGAATTAGTTCTTTTGATCTGCCTTTTGGGTTGCTTCACGCTGGACTGTTTCCCCTTGACGAAGGAAGTCTCTGTATGGAATGACTTTGGGCTTCAAGTATTTTGGGAATGGTGGATAGGGCATGGGCGTGGGAGTTGGAAGACTGGGGTTTTATTCCTTGGGGAAGTCGCTTCTGTTTCCCCTTCTGCCCTTTGTCTCTGTTGCCTATTTAGACTGTGAGCATTTTGTGGCCATGACTGAGTTCTCTCCGTATTTGTACAGTGCCTAGCGCAGTGGGGCCCTGAGCTTAGCTGAGGCCCAGGGCCGGCTCCAGACCCCAGCGCGCCAAGCACGTGCTTGGGGCGGCATGCCGCGGGGGGCGCTCTGCCGGTCGCTGGGAGGGTGGCAGATGGCTCCGGTGGACCTCCCACAGGCATGCCTGCAGATGCTCCACCGGAGCCGCGGGACCAGCGGACCCTCCGCAGGCACGTCTGCAGGAGGTCCACCAGAGCCGCGGGACCGGTGACCGCCAGCGTGCCCCCTGCACCGTACCGCCGTGCTTGGGGCAGCGAAATTGTTAGAGCTGCCCCTGCTGAGGCCACTGTAATACAAATAATCTTTGACCATGCACTGGAAGTGGTTCCTTTCTCCCACCAACCCTCTCCCTCTTCAACCCACACAATCAAACCACAGGTATCCCTAAACATGAGCCAAGGTCATCTTTGGCTAACTCCACTGAACCCTGTGGAGTTTCCTCAGGGATGAAACTGGCCTATTGTGCAACTCCAGATATTAATTGTCTGCCTTCCAGCTTTGTGTGATATGTGCCCTCTGCTTTGAGGTGATACCATTGTACTTTCTGATGATGTAGGGCGCAAAATGGACCTACATTTCTGCATATGCCATGGCAGGACAGAGTAACAGGTATTGCTGGATCAGTGAGCAAGTCTAATTACCTAGGCAAGCTAACAGCTAACAGAGCCTCTTGGTGGTTTTCACTACCCCAGCTTAGCCCTGATAAAGTGCTCTGCATCCTCCTAGTGCTTTATAAACAGTAACTGATCAGGTGTAAAATGGCATCTGCTTAGCTCCTGTCCTGTGGTGCTGCCCCATGACAGCAGTGACCTATTAAAAATCTGTCCCTGCAGTAAAGCCTCAGTGATTTCACTTAGTACAGTATGTGTCCACCTGTGACAAGCCTGGAATAGTAAGTCCTTGCCTGACAGGAACTTTTCCAGGCATGGTCCTTCAGATAAGAGAGGGGAAAGAAATTAGTATTGTCCTCTTGTTTATCCAGGGCCTGGAAGTGTGCATATTGCCAAGCCTTTGCCTTTCTGCACTGGGTATCTCCAGGTTCTGGTTACAGTCCAACCCAGATGTTCTGACATGTGCCATGTTGATTTCTAATCAATAACCCTAGTCCCGGATTCAAACTCCACTGAAGTCAGTTGAAAGACTCACATTGACCTCAATGGACTTTGGATACAGACACATAAGAACATGAGAATGGCAATATTGGGTCAGACCAATAGTCTATCTAGCCCAGTAGCCTGTATTTAGACAGTGGCCACTGCCAGGTGCTTCAGAGAGACTGAATAGAACAGGGAAATTGAGTGATTCATCCCCTGTCATCCAGTCCCAGCATCTGGCAGTCAGAGGTTTAGGGATTGCATCCCTCACCATCTTGCCTAATAGCCATTGATGGACCTATCCTCCATGAACTTATCGAATCCTTTTTTTAAACAACATTATGGTTTTGGCCTTCACAACATCCCCTGGCAAAGAGTTCCACGGGTTGACTGCGTTGTATGAAGAAGCACTTCCTTGGTTTTAAACCTGCTGTCTATTAATTTCATTGGGTGACCCCTGGTACTTGTGTTAGGAGAAGGAGTAAATAACACTTCCTTATTCACCTTCTCCACACCAGTCATGATTTTATAGATCTCTATCATATCTCGCCTTAGACGTCTCTTTTCCAAGCTGAGCAATCCCAGTCTTTTGAATCTCTCTTCACACAGCTGTTCCATATGCCTAATCATTTCTGTTGTCTTTCTTTGTACCATTTCCTACTATAAGCTGTCTTTTTTTTTTCTTTCTTTCTTTTTTTTTAGATGGGGTAACTAGAGCTGCACGCAGTATTCAAGGGGTGGGTGTACCGTGGATTTATATAGTGACGTTATGATATTTACTGTGTTATTAGCTCTCCCTTTCCATTGCTCCAGGCTGCCCTGCTTGGCCCCTCCCTACCAAAGGCTCTGCCTTGTGATCTAAAGCCTGTTCCTGGAATACTGGTGATTTTCAAACATATGAAACAAGCATCCGATGAGCACATCACAGTGAGCACATACATGCATATAGACAACCCGGAGAGGTATTCCAGAGCTATTCTGCATAGAAAGGGCCGTACCAAATTCATGGTCCATTTTGGTCAATTTCACGGGTCAGAGTATTGTAAAAAATAATATGTCATCACTTTAGCTATTTAAATCGGAAATGTCACGGTGTTGTAATTGTAGGGGTCCTGACCCAACAAGGAGGGGGCAGTTGCAGTACAGCTACTCTTACTTCTGCGCTGCTGCTGGCAGAGGCGCTGCCTTCAGAGCTGCGCAGCTGGAAAGCGGCGGCTGCTGGCCAGGAGCCCAGATCTGAAGGCAGAGCCGACGCCAGCAGCAGCACAGAAATAAGGATGGCACTGTATGGTATTGCCACCCTTACTTCTCTGCTGCTGCCTGCAGAACTGTGCCCTCAATCAGCAGCTGCCATGCTCTGGCCACCCACCTCTGAAAGGATCACATGGTATGGTATTGCCACGTTTACTTCTGCACGGCTGCTGGTGGGACACTGGGTTCAGAGCTGGGTGCCCGGCCAATAGCCGCCGCTCTGCAGCCGCCCAGCTCTGAAGGCAGTGCAAAAATAAGGGTGGCAATATCATGACCCCCCCCTAAAATAACCTTGTGACCCCCTGTAACTCCCTTTGGGTCAGGACCCCCAATTTGAGAAATGCTGGTCTCCCCCGTGAAATATGTATAGTATTGTGTAAAAGCACACAAAAGTCCAGATTTCGTGGGGGGAGATCAGATTTCATGGTCCGGGATGCGTTTTTCGTGCTGTGAATTTGGTAGGGCCCTAGGGTGACCAGACGTCCCGATAAAATCGGGACCGTCACAATATTTAGGCCTTTGTCCCATGTCCCGACTGATCTTTGGTTGGGATGCAATTTGTCCCGATATTTCATTCCGCTGGCAGCACTCGCCTTTTTCATTTATTTATTTATTTATTTATTGCTGCTCTGCCAGCAGCACTCGGCTTTTTTTTTTTTTTTTTTGCTCTCCTGGCAGACCCACCTCCCCATGTGTCCTGATATTGTCTCCCTCTCATCTGGTCACCCTATAGGGCCCTATGCATAGACATTACAGCTAACCAGGGCACACATGCATGCGCCCAGATTTGTGGAGGTGAGCTGATTCTACCAGGCAGGAAGATTGCCCTCACAAGCGGCGCTCCAGTAGTAAAGGGATGAGAGAATGCAGTTCAAACAGATCACCCAGGGGGATACAACTTCCAGCAGGTCACCTGGGGGTTACACACGGTTGTGAGAGCTGCAAAACCAAGGTTTAGAATAGATATACTGGCAGCCTTTACAATAGATGGCACTCCGGCTGCAACAGTCTCTCATTTCTATAATACCTTTCATCCTAAAGGATCCTCACACACACACACACACAGTATTGGACGGAGGCTGGCAGCCACACACCGCATATTACATAAGAACAGTCATGGGGAGAGTGGAGTGAACTTTTTTTATACAAAACTTTTTTCTGGTGAAACATTCAGATTTGTCTACACCAAAATATTTCTTGAATAAGTGTTGATTTCACCAAATTTTTCGGTTTGAATTAAACCTGTAAGAAAATTCTAAACAAATATCAAAACAGCCAGTTTCACCATTTTTGCAATAGAATGTTTGGATTTTTCAGTTTGAAACAGCTTTTTGTTTCAAAATTTCCTTTAATTATACTTAAAAAAAATTCCAGATACATTTAAAATACTGCTCGGGGGGCAACGGCTCCAGCTGCTGGGCAGCAACTGTTCCAGCCGCCCCAGGACCGCTGCTGCGGGCCGCCGACATCAGCTGCTCACAGGGACTGTCGCCGGAGTCCTCTGACAGGGGCTGCTCTGGCTTCAAGCAGCGGCTGGTGTGGCTGGCCCTGGGGCATGACTTCCACGACCTCCATGACAAACACAGGTCCCTAGTCATCACCAATGAAGAGATCCAAGAAATCGCCCACCAACAGCTCATTTCCACGAGAATCAGAAGGAAGCGTTGGACCTATCTGGGGCAGGTACTCCAGGATCCAACACACAGACGCTGCCAAGTGGAAACCAACTGGTGTGAGGAAATGAGGGCAGCCAAGAGAAAGGTGAAGAACCCTTAGCAGGGAGGAGACCCCATAGAGCACATGGAAGCAGCAGCAAATGACAGAGGGGAATGGAAGAGACTGGTCCTTGTGCCTTAACATGGGCACGGGAACATCCGAGAGAGCCCAAGACACTGCATTAACATGGCAGTCAGTTCATCTTCTTCAGAAAGATAAGCAAGTACTATGATCCTGCCAGGATTTGAACTGGGGGCAACGAGACAGTAGAAATGGAATGCTGTTGGAGAGAAGTTTTCTGATTCTCCACTTGCCACAAAACAAAGCATTCTTCTTATTGAGACATAGGAATTGCTGTATTGGATCGGAACTGTGGTTCATCAAGGCCTGATCTTGCTCTCATTGAAATTAATGGGGGAAATGTCAGGCCAATGGTCCAGTATCCAGTCTTGGCCAGTCGCCAGTACCAGATGTTTCAGAGTTTTGCGGGTCAAAACATTTCCGACAGAAGAGTTTTCTGTTGGAAGTCTAAACATTTCACATGAATGTGTTGCTTTCAATGAAATTTTCAATGGGAAAAAGTCGTAGGGAATTGTTTTTGACTTTCTCATTTTGTTTCAGTAACGTTGAAACATTTTGATAATGTAAAAAATGTTTTGTTTCAACTTTCCTGTTTTGAATAATTTCATTTTGACTTTCATATTCCAGGGAATATTAGTTTAATATATTCAGGTGCAAAATTATATTGAATGTTAAATATTATACTTAATATGTTATGTTATAATATTTCGACATATCAGAATGAAACAATACAACACCTATGTTTCAATAGTCCTGAACTGATATTTTCTGGGAATTTTCATTCCACAGGAAATGTTGGAACTTTAGTCTCACTCAGAAAGAAAAGCCAAACACTTGAAATGTTAATTTTCCATGGAACTCAACTCCATTTTCTGACCAGCTGTATTTCAGATGTTCTGTTCAGATGAGTATTCTGGAATAACCTGTTCAATAAGTTAGAGATTGATAGAAATTTAATTGTTGTCCTTCTGCAAACATAAAGGACGGGATGAGGCGACGGGGTGCGTGTGCGTGGACAGTAATATGTATATGTAATTCTCATTGTTGTTTGTTTAAACTTGTGCCTTGATGTTCCATGGGGGATTGGAACCCTGTTATGCTAGGCACTGCACATACACAGGGCAATAGACATTCCCTGCCCCCAATAACTTGCAATTGAAATAGATAAGCCAGACAAAGCTTGGAAGAAAGGAAGGATCTTTATGCCTTGTTTACAGAAACAGAACTGAGGCACAGAGTGATAAACTGACTTGCCCAAAGTCACACAGGGCAGAACCAAGGACTGACCCTACCTCACCTGAATTGTCATTCAGCTTCTTAACCACAAGACCAACCTTCCTCTATGCCTGTCTTCATTATATAAATTATATTTAGAGACTGCTGCTCTTGCTGTCAAAACAACATCTTCAAGTGGATTTGCTCCTCTGACTGGAGCATTGCAAAAGTCGGCCGTTATTTTCAATGCTCCGTTTTTACGGCAACTTGTCAGTGTATTGCATTACACAGTGACAGAGAAAGATGCAAGCCATCCACCTCTAAGAATAACCACACAGCACAAAAGCCTATCAGGATTTCCTGGGAAAGAGCAAGGACATTACCTGCTGCTGTGCTTTGTAGGCGCAAACTGTGCATGTGTCAATGAGCTGAGCTTACGTTACTCAGCTGGCTAAGATGCAGAAAGACGTACATCCTTGAGTTTGTGCACATGCTGAATACACAGCCTGAAAGGCCCTCAGTCAAAGAGAGACTCACTTCCACATACATGAAATTAATGCCAGAAAGTATTAGTCAAAAAATGGGTCTGACCTGCAAAAGATGGGTGGTAGAATTTAGTAACCAGTAGCAGAGTCAGGAGAATTCTGTCCTTGGTTACTCTGTCAGAGAAAAAGGCCTCTAGTAATGAAATAATAATTAATTCACTTACAGAGTTATGTATGTGCTTTATTTATGGGTGTTCTCTTTACTTATACATATTTTTATTACGTGCCTTAATATTTAAAATGCACTAAGGGCATGTAAGGCACAATTGCACAGTCCCAGTGCTGCTCGGATACAGTGCTACAACTGTATGGAAAACCACCAGGCAGCCTGATTTCAGACAGGGCCTGATTCTGATATGCTCACTCCCGCTGAGTAGTAACGTACTTCACCAGTAATCAATTTCAATGAGGCCATTGATGGAGCAAGGTACCCCTTGGCATAACAACAGAACAAAATCTGGCCCAAAGCAAGACTTGTGATCTGAGCCCACAATCACAGATGCATTCTGAAGAATCACCAACCCGAAGCATTCAAAAATCATGATACAGGCGCCCCCAAATCATGGGATTTAACAAAATAATAAATGTTGGGTCCTTCTAATTTGCCCTCTGACTTTTTTGCTTTTAAGAGTCACATTTTCACCCTTTTCCCTGTAATCATGAAGGCTAGAAACATTACTATTTTAACTTTTCAAATTAGGGTTACCAGATAGTGTGAAAAATCAGGATGGGGGTGGGGGGTAATCTGCACCTATAAAAGAAAAAGCCCCAAATATTGGGACTGTCCCTATAAAATTGGAACATCTGGGCACCCTATTTCAAATGGAAGCTGAGATTCTCAGCTAATCACAGGGCTCCAGGAGCCGGGGCTTTAAGAAAAACTTCAAGTCACAAGGCTTCCGATGAAATCATAAGAGCAGGCCACTTTTGCATGAGCACTTGCCAAATATGTGTGCATGAATCAGGGATTTGTTTACACAGATGCTATGAGCATGCATGAGAAAATAGATGTTCAAATGTGCTTGCAAATGTCAATATGCAAGCAAGACTATGTTTTAACATTTATTTCCCAGGTGGTTTGCAGTCAGGTCTTTGCACCTGCAAACTAGATGGGCAGGACCAATGGTACAGAAGCTCCACTGAGCAGCAATATGTCCTACAGCAGAAATATTAGCTTGCAAATGTTCCCACACTGGCTTCTACGATCTAGAAGCAGAGGCAAGACCTTTATTCCTAGCTGGCCTCTCCCTCTATCTTGCAGCATTCCTGGTTCAAATCCAGGCCAGGTTTGCAGTGACAAAGAGTGGTTTGAAGTATATTTGCTAGTCTGTGAAATAAGCTAGTGAGTCATAACCCTGTTGCCAGTAGATATGCTGTCACAGAACAGAAGCTGAGGACTGCAAGTGGTATGTGGAATCTGAAATACCTACTTTCCCCTGGATATGGTCTCTACAGTTAAAGATTAAGCACCTTAGCAGGTAGGGCTGAAAACTTTGCACAGCGCTATATCCTAGATACTGTGGTGATTGCTGTGTCATGAATTAGATGATAAACAGACAGGACTTTTGTCTCCAAAGCTAGTAATCCAGAATCTTTCAAATTCACAAAATTCCCCTAGGGCAGAATTGTAGGAGAAAACCACAACTTTTCTTATATTTTTGCATGACTACCCCTCTCTTGGCCCTGTGCCCAATTTCACAACTTTTAATGAATTTGCCATTTGTAACGAGGGTGGGTGAAACATTTACCATTGAAACAGGTTTTGATGGCATATGGCTTTGGAACATGGACATTGTTGCAAAAAAAAAAAAGTGAAAAAAATCATTTTCAGGTTTTTGTTTTTTTGATATGGACCCACAATATTTGAAGAGAAACTTAGTCAAAACAATGAAAACAAAATTTGTTTTTGTCATAATTTTTCATCGGGCCAAAACCTCACTTCCCAGCAGCTCTATATTTGTAACAGCGGCAAGTCACTGTTGGTAGGAAGGGCACTTCACTACGTGGTGCAGCCACTCTCAGAGTGGATATAGTGCCCACTTTTGCCTGAAGATCACTTTCCTAGGACTCAAGTATCAGGGGGGTACTGTGATTCCTAGGACTGTGATTCCTGGAGGGATATTACCAGAGAAAAATCTTCCCATCCCAAGTATGGCATCAGCATCACCCAGCTGTCTTAGGTACATTACAGGTTTATTTTCACTTTCCTCTGAAGCATCAGATAGAGGCCGTGGCTGGAGGCAGGATACCAGACATGAGGTACCAATGACCTTATTCAGCATTGCCGATTCTACATTCCCTACCATTCCTCTGCATCCCACAGCTCCCTAGCAACTATCAATGAACCGTTTCTAACCTCCCCTTCTTCTTATTATTATTATTTTTATAAAACAGTAGATGGGTGTGACCGGACTGGTCAAAACGTGGGGGCCAGCGTTTGTAACCGTGACAGAGGTGGGAAAGGGGGTAAGGGATGTGCTTGTGGCAGAAGAGGAATGCAGCACCTTGGAATCAAAGCACTGCTGAGGGGTTTACTACCTGCAGATTTAATGGGGGCTGTAAAAGATTATGTATGTGTGTATGAAATGGTAATGCACAGTAATGTGTAAATATAACCAGTGAGCACCCGGCAGGTGCACCCAGAGCTGTGACATCCCCACAATCTGGTCTGGCTTTTCCTTTTAGTCCTTTCTTCACCTTTATGCCTGGTCACTCATTTTCTTTTGATCAGCAAAAGTTTCAATCCAGCACGCCCCAGTCAAATCACTCCCCCGCACACACGCACACGCCACGTCCTTACCACTGGGTGTCATTTATCATTCTGTTTGGGGGAAATTAAAAAGCATTTGCTGTGCTAACAATGCAAGCTTTATTGTCTTCCATTTCCATCTAAGGCTATTTATCAGCCTGAATATTTGCAGCATGTTTGATAATCTGGGCAGAATGTATTGATCTTGCTGCTGCGAGGATGCGGGGGTGGGGAGGGAGGGAGGGAAGGGGGTCAGCTGGCCTGCTCTGGTAACCCTGTAAGCTGCTTGCGGGAGTTGTTTATATGCTCAGTAGAGGCAGTGGCAAGGTGTGTTTTAAAATGAAATTTCCAGGAGGGCTTCTTTTCAACCTGGCAGAACTGTTGCCGTTCTGGTTTCGTGGGGCCGCTTTTGCAAATCCGGCTCAACTGCAAATATTCTAAAGGTTTATTTCACCCTCCCCGCTCCAGCCAGAAGGGGTCTGAACATTTGTGTGTGTGTGTGTGTGTGGTTTATCTCTAGCCCGGCAGCCGTTTCAAAAGCCAAGCGAATGCTAAACATGAATGCTTAAAAGGTGTTTTTCTGCCCCTCTGGTAAAAGTAAATCAAATGGGAACAAAACAGAAGAGAGGAGAAGAAAGCCGCCCAGTGTGCCAGGGAAAGAGAGGTTTGTGCGAAGTAATAGACGTGATGTACCAAAAGCATTCGCCCAGCAGAACAGCTCACACACAGAGAGAAAAATATATAGGCTGTTTGCACTTAGTGTCTGGTTTTTAGGGTTAAGAGAAGGTGCTGGAATTACAGCCTTAGAGACCAATGGGATCGGATTTTGTTTACACGCTGGCAGCAAAAAGGGAAGGCTTGAAAGTGGGAGTCACTTACATGTATGCCCCCCATGAAGGGCTCTTTATACAACGAGCCCTTGGTGAAATGAGAACCAGCCCCACAGCCTCGGTGGGAAAGGGCAATGCAAGTTATAACATACTTGTAAACCGTGGCCGGTCCAGAAGGGATTGGCTCTGCTTGATTCCAAGCCTGATCCGAAACCCACTGAAGTCTGGGAGTCCTTTCCACTGACCTCAATGGGTCGGGGGCCCAGCCTTGAAGTTGTTCAGCTTGAGTGGGAGAGGGGGGTCTGCGTTCTGGTGCTGAAAATCCCAGATTCCCACTCTACTAATGGCCCATGGGGGAAGGTATTAGACAGGCTTTCCCAAGGCCGGCCTCAAGGGACCAATCTGAAGAGTGAAGTGTTGGTTCTGATTCTGGGCCTCATTCAATCTTTGGTTTCTCTCTCCTCAAACAAGGCTCCCAGGTAGGGCTATCTGTAGGGTGACCAGATGTCCATTTTATAGGGGCAGTCCTGATTTTTGAGTCTTTTTCTTATATAGGTTCCTATTATCCCCCACCCCCGTCCCGATTTTTCACACTTGCTGTCTGGTCACCCTAGCTATCTGTGGTGGGACTGGCTTTATGATGTGGACTGAGACTCCTGTTTCTACATGGTCTTCAGCTCGTGTGAGCAAGAGCTGAACCAATGGCCTAGAGGTGAATTCCTGCCTCTGCTGAAGTCAAAGGGATTTTTGCCATTGACTTCAATAGGGACAGGATTTCACCTCTAAAGTTAAGGGCTTCCTATAACGGCACCACACTGCTGAGACATCTAGGGTACATTTACCCTGTACGAAAACCCCAGCAGCACCGAGGGTCAGAGCCCGGGTCAGCTGACTCGGGCGTGCAAGGCATAAGCTGTGGTGCTAAAAAATTGCAATGAAAATACTGGGTCTCGAGCTGGAGTCTGGGCTCTGACACCCACCCCACCTTGCGGGATTTCAGAGCCATGGCCCCAGCCCAAACCCAAACCTCTACACTGAAACTTTGAGCCCTGTGAGCCCGAGTCAGTTGACCCAGGCCAGCTGTGGCTCTGCTGTGGATCTTTTCTTGTCCTGTAGATGTACGCGTAGTCTGTACAATCCCCTAAAATAGATGATTTCTAGCTATGAAGGGCCCCTCTGGTGTCATTTATGAGATGAATTCCAGCTCTGGGGCGATTGTTAAACATTATGGCCCAGACGGCATGAGAAGATGGAAGAAGAGGGGGACGGCGAAGGTGCCTTTAAGCCCATTGTGTGGATACTCGGGTCAAGAGGCCAGCAGGCACCAGCCCTGTCTGTGGTGCAAGCTGGGCTGCTATATCTTATATTGGTTGCAAATGGCCTGAAGGATCGATTGCAGCAGCCAGAGCTCGCTGGAGATTAGGGCCACCTTATTCAGGCTCCTCCTTCCCCAGATACACCCCGGAGAGAGAGCCCAGAGGATTTTCTTACATAAGCGAGCGAGGCTCTGTCTGACCCATTTCAGACAGGATTATGGCTGCTTTTCCCTGCCAGAGCATTGCAAAGTGACCAGATGGCACTGGAGAATCAGGCCCTACACATTTGATGAAAGCACTTCCCCCTCCCATCCAATTTCTTATTCTGTTATTGGCACGGAGAAGATTTCGTGTTCCCAGAACCGGGGTCTTGCTGGCACCCTGGCTGCTCTCCCCGCCTCCCCAATATTCGCTCTCCCCACCATCTGAATGAGGAGCTCAGGCTCCAGGCAAGCCACCCCCTGCCCATTATTAGGGGATTTGTATTTGGGGGCAGCAGGGAGGGTGTTCGGTTTTGTATTTATATCACTTTTATTTATCTATCTATTTATTCATTGCTTGGTTTCATTTGGCAGAAAGCTCCGCTGAAGCTGCTTTACCTTTACTACATTATTATTCAATTGTATTTCCCTTGATGAAAAACCTGGCAGCCTGTTCCTCAGTGACAGATGTGCTTGCTTTGGTTGAATCACCACCACTAGGCTTATTATCAGTTTTACTAATGTTTGCTGTTTTACACTGCAGCAGGTAGAGTGATTCATTCAGTCAAGACAAACACACGGGCACACACACATGCAGACACAGATGTAGATACGGAGACGCAGAGGCATACGCACACAGAGATATCATCATATTTACTTTAGAGATGCCTATGGCAAAAAAAAACATCTGGATCCTTTTGGCAAAATAAACAAAAAACGTAGGGGATCAGTTGTGCACCCCTTTCTCACCCTGAGGGATGTCCATGAGTAAGTATTACTCATTGTGAGCAACGGTTGAAGAACCACTGCCATAATTTACAATCAACAGGAAAACTAAGTGGCTAACTCCCTCTGAGAGTGGCTCTGTCCCCCTCTAGTGGCTAGATCACATACATAGATATTTTAGCAATCTGGCTTGTTAGTTCAGGCAGGAGCTGCTTGTGCTTTTAACTCTATAGGTCCTGAGTTCAATTCCCACACAAGACCCAACCAGCTCTTCTTCTGCAGCAAGGTGAAATTCATTCTTATATCCCATATCAAGGACAAACTCCAGCATGTAATAGTGAAAACACAAACATCTCCAGTCCTTCAGGAAAGTAGGTTTTTTTTTCCCCACAGGAACTCACTGTTAGTCAATGGAATTCCACCTGCAGGAGTTACTCATTGAAAGGCAATAGAGTCTAGCTGGTGTGAGTGAGAGGATAATCAGTCCCAGTATTTCAAATGTTACAATCTGCATTGAGATCCAGCTCCAACATCCAATGCTCCAGACAAGAGAAAAGTTTCACTGATCAGTATTGTCACAACTCATAGTATATCGCCACTAGTAAAAGCAAACCTACAGTGTTTGAGGGTTTCATTGCATATATTTATGCACTCAAAAGTCTGGTAGATGTTCTGAAATATCCAAATCTCTTGAAGTTGCAAAACTGGACTAGGAGTTTCTCGAGAACAGGTGTTTCTCATGGCGTTTCAGCTTCCAAGGCTTCCTTTCTTTTCCAGCCTCCTAGCTGGAACTGGACACATGGAGACGTCTAGCAATAAAACAAGTAATTAACTGAATTCTTTTGAACCTCAGAAAAGGCTTGGTTTGAATTTGAGACAAAGGTTTGGTGTATATTGTGTACAAACTCATTTGCCTCTCTCTAATTAAAATTGCAGGTTCTAGTTATACAATATTGAACAGTTACCTCTCTGGAGTTGAAACTAGGATCACAGTCTGTCTAAGAAATCCTTGCCCTACCTACCACTGTTTCTATCCAACATCCTGCATTCACTCACAAGGTGTTCTTCTAATGAAAACAAGGTCACGCTTACTCAGCAGTTGATGGACAAGGAAGGGAAAGGTCATAGAACTGCAGTCTTGTGAGGGTTTTCTCTCACCTCTAATTGAAAAAAAAAATCCATTGATGTCAACAGGAGTTATGCTTGAACAGAGTGAGGAGAGAGGCCCCAGAGCAGAAATGATCCAGTCACATGACAAACTGGAGTTCAGATATTCTGGTTTTTTATCTTGATTCTCCACTTCTAGCTGTCAGGTTAGCAAGTGATAAGTATCTTATGGGACATAATGGACTGTGATAAGAGGAAAACATTTTCTCTTCATTGTCTAATTTTTATTAGTTGTATTGCTGTAGCAACTAGAAACCACGTCCGAGATCAGGACCCCACTGTGCTAGGTGGTATATCGACATGTAGCATTCCCTACCCTGAAAGAGATTGGCATCTAAACAGACAGGAGAGAGGGCAGCAAAAGGGAATAATTATAATCTCCAGTTTACAGATGGGGAATTGAGGCACACAGAGATTTGCCCAAGGACATACAGGGATTATGTGGCAAAGGTGGGAACTGAACTAAGGTCAGTGTCCCAGTCTAGTGTTTTAATCAGCAGATTGGAACTGGTTGGAGAATGTTGTGTTCCATCCCACCCCAGGAAATTTGGCAATAATAAGAATTTTTCTTTGGTTCTGAAGACCCCATTCCCTGCTGGACGCTCCGGCCTTGTGCCCAAAGAAAATAAATGAATGTCTGGTCCCGTTCTCCAAATACCTCTTCATCTTCTTGACCAGGGCCTCTTCCTCCACCTGCTCCCAGAGTGAACCATCACTGCTTGGTGCAGGCAACCCTAACTCCCTCCCTGGGATTCCCTATTCTCTGTCCTGCCTTTCCTGCCTCCTACCCACCCCCTCCAGGCTCCCTCTCAGCTTGCAGCTCCACTGCAGATCTTACCTAGTGTCACAGTCTGTTTGGCCTTTTAAGGCAAGGCAGGCTCAGCCTGACCTGTAACTAGAGCTATTCCCCCAGCCAGCTGTGATGGGGACTTAATTCTAAGGACCCACCCTGGCTGAGGGGGATCAGAGAGAGGACTACGTAAAGAGAGCTGGGCGCTCTGTCGAGGGTGAGAAGAACTGCAGAGAGGAGCACCCTGTCTCTGGGAAGGGCTTGGTGAAAGGCAGGCTGAAGGGAACCATAGACAGAAGGACAAGTTCTTGTGGGAGGCCCTGACGTAGGTTTGTCGGTAGCAGGGAGATCCCTGAGAGAGGCTGCTGGAGACCCCAGGAGGGACAGCAACACGGGAAACCCTGAGAAGACGCTGCAGGAAGCAGCATGAACAGCCCAAGAGAGGCAGAAGCAGGATTTGTTACGGGATGTTGAGTTTGACTGTTTAATTGGACTTCTGGTTACCCCTGAAGGCGACTGGCCTGAATATTAATGAGATCTGACAAGCCATCACAGGGTAAGGTGGTGGCCACCAGGGAGATAAAGCCGAGGAATCCTTCAGTGCCACGACTGGATGTAAGGAGGTGCTACAGCAGTGAAGGCAACCAAGCATGTAGTCACTGGCAAGCTCCCACAGTGACTACATGCTCTCCTATTTGTAGGAGAAAGGAGCTTATGTATACGCCTACTCCATTTCCCAGCATTCCTTGCTGTGACCTATCATTCGTAGAGTCTGACTGGGAGATTCCACCCCAGAATGCTTTGCTGCCTGAGTAGGGTTTGGCCACATCTTAAAAAGCCCCAGCACGCTCAGACACAGGCCCCGTCTATTGATGAGTGGAACGGCAAATCTGCTGAAGTATATCTGAGTGAGATCAGAGTCTCATCTTGGGTAGCAGCTTCTGCCCACTGCATGGGGGACTAACATGTCCGTCTCAGGAGTGCCCAAACAGAAGGGACCACTTTTGTTGCCCTGTTTATGGGAGCTTCATATTTCTTCCCCACATCACTGGAACCCTTGGGAATTTATACACGACAGGCCAGATTCTCCACCGGTGTAAACGGACATCGCTACACTGACTGCGTTGACACTGCACTGATCTACACCAAGTGGGAATCTGGCCCTCAGAGCCAAAATCCCTGGTGCACCGAATGCCCAGCTGAAACTGCTTGAGTTTGGGATTCTCCCAACGAGTCCACCTACAGCCCAATAATTATCATCAGAAACTATCTGGCAAATAATTCTGAATTACATGCATTTGGGAAATCACAATCTGCTTTCAGGAAACTGGCAAAGATTACCGCCCCCCCCCAAAAAAAAGGCAAAATGCGCTGAGTAAATTATTTATTACAAATGATTTGCCGGGCGGTATGGAAAATGCAAACCCTCTAGCACCTCTGGTAGGCGCTAGCATGTAGCCCCTGCCAACAGTAACGGTCTGAAAGCTAATCTGAGCATGGAGGCAATTGCCAGTGCCAAGAGGAACACTTTAGACTTCAGTTCTCAATGATATCCACCTTCTGGGGACAGTCAGCCAATTTACCTAATTCCAAGGAAATTTTAGCAATAAAAGTAAAGGCGGCCTGCTGAGTGGAGGCTGGGGAAGGATTAAAGGAATTTGAATTAATAAATAGAGATGTTATCGTGGAAAATTAATGTCCTTTGATATAGATCTTGGCAGCATTAGGAGATGCTAGGTTCAGTGCCTCATTATCTCTTGGAGGTTAAGAGGTCAGCCTGGCACAAGGAGAAGTGATTTATGCGATATCTTTGTCAGAGATGTGAGAATATGTATGAAATAATAAGACTTGCAGAGACCATTAGTGAAAATCTCCCAGGATCTCAAGGCCGCAGACTGCACGGGGTTCTCTTTTTCTTTGCAGCACATCATTTAAGTCCTTGTTTCCTTTCTCTCTTCACTATCTTCCATTGCTTTCTGCCTGTCTCATCCTTTTTATATCTCACACAAGGCTCCATCCTTCCCCTGCAGTGTCTTATAGAGCGTGATGGATCAGTCAAGGGTTATTGCAATCTGAGAGATGAAGGATTCTTTAACTTCAGATTTCTCCCCCTGATCCTCCACCCACAAGCTATTGGCTAGTGAGGGAGAGCTCACATCTGCCAAGCGAGGAGGTTTGTCGGACACCAAGTCTGAGAGACAGTTCGGGAGATCAGGGCTATCTCTCTGAGCTTCAGGAATGTACTGAATAGAAGGTGAATTCATGGGGATGTGTGAGAGTGCTGAAAGATTGCGCTTGAGCCAGCACTCTGGTCACTATTAGCACAAATTAGGTTCCCCCAGAGAAGGCCTAATTTAATCAGCATGTGCCTGATTACTAGGGCAGACTGGGGTTAGGAAGTTAATCAGCTAATTAGCCCATCAACACACACGTAGTTTAGAGAGATCACAAGAAGGACATTCTAGAGAGAGGGGCAGAGAGTTGATCTCTGCATGGGGAGAGCTCTTCCTGTTCTTTGCTCTGGCAAAAAGATGGATGACACTAAACAGAATTGTGTGACATGGGACTGTACAGGGGTGGTTGTTATAATACAAAGTACCCAGCACTGGTTCCAAACTGGAGGTGCTAGAGCCATTGGTGCAGGAAGACTGGAAGTTTGAGCGTTTCTAGAATCAGGCAAATGGATTCAAAGAGAAGGTTTAGGTTAAAAACATAAGAATTGCCGCAGTCTGTGGTACATCTTGCCCAGAAATCTCTCTCTGGGAATGGCCAATTCTGGATGCTTCACAGGACGGGCCTTCTCCCCCTCTCCCTCCACAAACACACGCATCCCACCACAAGCACCACACACTTAGTGATGGCAGATTGTGCTAGTTGGGGTAGGTGTTGGCAGAGCAGAGGCAGGAACGGGGGAGGAGAAGGTTCTGCCTGTGTCCCACCTGAGGATTTGTGACTGGAGGCTTGAGATGTGTTAGCTCCTATATTTTTTTAGTGTACACGTTGTTAATTGCCAGTGCTAGTCTTAGAAGTAATTGCAAAGGCTCCAGCCTACATAGCTGATGCACACTGCCACATGCACTATAATCCAACACCCTTGAGTAGGAAATTCTCTTCTCCAGCTGTTGCTTTCATATACCAGTTTACAGTGGCTCAAACACTTGTTAGAAAGTTTTTTTTATTACTGAGCTGTTTGTCTTCCCTCTGATTTCATTCCGTGGGAAGACAGCCAGGGCCTTAAAAAGGGCGGGTTCTGCGAATCAGGCTGTATTCACCTCTTGATTTGGCCCTGATGTGAAAAACCTTTAAGGACAAAGTCAGCAGGTAGATGGATGCACAGTGGGCTAAGCGGAGGGAGAGTAAGAAGCCACAAAAGGAGAAGTTTGCGGGGAGGATGTAGATCAAAGCTAGTGGCAGTAAATATATCGACGTCGCTGGGCAGAGACATACAATCAGCCCTTTCTCCTCACAAATTGATTTTGGCCCGGTGACAGGTCAGAAAGATGGACAGTCCCCAACCCCCTGCAATTACAGATCCTCACAGAAACTATTAAAGCAGACCTTTAAAAAAAGTTACTTTCCCTGAAGTTAATAAAGCAAGGGTGCACATTAAGAAACCAATTCACACAGCTTCCACTCTCCGTACCGATAGCTGCCACGGCAACCACAGACACAGCAATACTGCCTCTGCCATTGCTCTGCACACATCTGGGGACAGACCTGAAGCACCCAGACATGAGGCATGGATGGAATGTAGACACCCCTCTCCTACTGACATCTGATGGGAGTTGGGCACTTACCTGCACTTTGTGCCTTTGAAAATCTCCCCAAGAGTATGGGTGATAAGGATCGGTCCCCCCCACAATCCTGTGAGAATTTTTGAGCTTTTGAAGGGAAAAAAAATCTGTCCCATCTCATGATGAAAAGTCAAAAATCTCAAACATATTTTGCAAATCAAAAGTCCAAAAACTATTTCAGATCAGGTCAATCAAAATGTTTTGTGTTGGTAATTTCAAAATGTGTCATTTGAAATTTGACCTTTTTAAAGTTTTCACTATTTTTTAAATTTAAAAAATGAACGTTAATTTCAAAACAGCAAGTTATATTTAAAAGTTGAACGTTTTCATTAAAAATGTCAATATAGGACCTTTGCACAATTTCAAAACACTCAATTTCTTTCTTTCTTTCTTTCTTTTCAAAATGGGAAATTCATCACACCCAATCCTTTCCCACAAACCGGTTTGGTTTAAATAGAGAGATATTTTCCAACAAAAAAATGTGTCAAAAAATTGCCCAGCAGCTCTGCTTTAGAGGAGACTGAGAAAAGAAGAAAACCAGAGAATGTGAAAGGAAATGCATCAGGAAAGGGAGGAGACAGAAAAAGTACAATGAAATATGTTAATACTGTATATGGGTTGGTATGCTACATGCATGCTACCCACTCGGATTAGCCCAGCTCTTATTGTGTGTCCATGTTTGTTCTAATCCAGTTCATGGCACAACGCCAGGGGATAAATTATAAGAACATGCCTGTCTGGTGATGTACATTAGGACATTTGCACATACTACACATGTCTTTGCGTGTGTGTGAGTGTAACGGATCCACTTATGTGTCATCAGCAGGGTTTACACAGCAGCAGAGCAGTGCCAATAGCTGATTTTCTGGTTCACTGGCAGCTCCAAGAAAATCAGAATCAAACTTTGGCTTGCATCAAATCAAAACCCTTTGGTTTTTTTTGAATTTTCAGAAAATTGAAACAAATGGTTTCAGGTCAAACAAAAGATTTCAAGTGGAGCATTTGTAACCTTTTTAATAAAAGCAAAGACAATGAAGGTCTCAATTCTCAAAATGGAGGGGGAGGGGTTTGTTAGTTCCTCTCCCCCCATCCCGTTTGCAGAGCCCAGCACTCATCCAGGTTCAGATCCTTGATCTGGAGCCTACCACTGCTACCTTATACATTTTGCATTATATTAACTTATATTATATTATTTATATTTCTTATATTACATTATATTAACATTACATTAAATTAACTTTTTTGATGAAATGTCAAAATTCACATTTTGTTAAATGGGAAAAGTCAGGAAAATGTCTTACAAAATGTTCACAGCATGTTTTCCCTGGGTTTTGACCAACTTTGGAGCTGCTTAAAATGCTTTGAATTTTGAAATTTCCATTAAATGTTGCATTTTGAAATTTTGAATTAAAAAAAAGGAAAAAAAAGGTTTTTGTTGTAAATTTCCCTCCCTTATTTTTCCCCAGCTCTACGTTTCCACTTTGTTCCTCTCAAATATATTGAATATATTCATAGGACATCTAATCAGAAATCCACATAATATTGTATGATCTTAGTCCCATGCACATGGTCGATAAGAGAGTTGAGACAAAGAGCTTGTAAAGTTAGAAAAGCAGGAACATATATAAAAAAAATCTCTGTGTGTGTGTGTGTGTGTGTACACATGATTTTTCCCATTCTAATGGCAAAAGATGCCCTTCAGAATTATTCTTGTCATCCACAACGGAGGTGAGTTAGAAATATGCAGAGAAGAGGTGACCCCACCAGAGGCAGGGAAGTCACCCAAATTTTCCAGTCATTTGAGGGACTTCAATGAATCTCTGAGGCCCATCAGAGATTTGGCTGACACCATTCATCTGAAGTTGGTAAGTTACCACAAGGAAGGGGGTTGTTTTCCAATGTACGGCTGTTAAAGGTACACATAGGAAGGCCCAGATCTTGTAAGTCTTGCACACGTGCTTAAATTTAAGCACTGTAGTTAATGGGAATACTTACAGTGCCATACATCTTTGCAGGACTGGGGCCTAGAAGCATGATCCTGCCCCATTAAAGTTATCGGCAAAGCTCTCGTTGGTTTCAATGATGACAAGATCAGTGTGTCATCTTTCAAACTGAGCATTAGCTACATGAGTAGTTCTCCTCCATGTCAGATACCTGTAAGGGACCCTGCAGGCCAAAGTGGGAGAGACACCAATCCATTTCCATGTTGTGCCTCAACTTTTCCCAGCACCTTGCTCAGCTAAGTTAGGGTTACACAATCCAAGCGGAGCTAACTGGGACTCTCTAATGCCCGGAAACTGTTCTTCTCCAATGTGAAGGTTATTAATGGGCATAATCCATCAAGTAATGGTGTCGAGGAAATGAATCTGCCGACATGCACCGTTAAGGCATGTGAAAGCCTAGGTGGCTGTTGACAATACTGGAGAGTCTTAATAAGTGTGTGGGGGGGACTTTATGAGGAATTAATTTCCTGTCTCCATTATGAGGTGCCGGTATGTTCATTTAACATGCACTATGTGGATGTGTAAGATTAGAACTGTGGAGGAAATGGATAGCTGAATGTGCTAAATCTTCCTCAGTGCCAAAGCGACTGGGTCTGAGAACATGCCAACAATCCCTCCTCATTTGGACTTAACCCACCAAAGTATCCTTGTGAACAAATGGATGTTGGCCCCTGTTGAATTTGGTCAGAAATTTTTCACTGAAATGTTTTTTTTTGGACAAAAAATGTTATCCCTGTCAAAATCAAAAGCTTGTAAAAAAGTGTTGGTTTTGATGAAATTTTGTTGGCGGCAGGGGGAAACCCTGAAATGAAGCATTTCAATAACGATGAGTTTTTGGAATGGATCATTGAGATGTTTTTTCTTTCAAAGTGAAATTCATTGTTTTCTATTAAAAAAAAAAGTCTAAAAGGTCAAAACCAGAACAAAATGTTTCAGTTTTTATTGAAATTAAATACTTTGATCAACCCCAAATGAATTCTTTCTTCTGGGGGAGTGGGGTTTGTTTCACAGGAATTTTTTACTTTTTTTGGTGTTCCTTCAGAATAGAAAAAAAATGTGAAATTGTGAATTTTCCGACGAACCAGAAAATGTAGGTCCCACCCGACTCTACTGTGGAGGTCAGAAGTTGAGCTCATGCACCCTCCAAATGTGGGATGCAAAGTGTGAAATGAGCGACACAAAAATTACTGAGGAAGAAAGAGGAAGATTTTTCAGAGGCACAAAGGGCAATTAGGGCTCGGCCAATTTCCTTATGGAAGACAATGGGAGTTAAGCATCTAGTTCTTTGATAACACTCCCTCAGTGCTATGGGATGCATTAGTGTAGTGTAAAACCTCTCCCTATAACCGCAGTTACATGATTCTTTATTTCTGATATAAACGGTCTTCAGTAGTAAACTTGAGGAGACACTGACTACATGTGGATTTGCAAGGAAATTTGGGATCAGAATGTGGGAGGTCACTCAAAATGAGGGACGTTTTCAAAAATCCCTAAGTGACGTATTGAAAGTCAATAGAGCTTAGGGCTAAGTGTCTAAGTCACTTTTGAAAATGAGACTTAGGCTCCTAAGTCACATAGGCACTTTTGAGAACTTAGCCCTAGCTTTAATTCTGAGTGGAAAGAAGTCTTTTTATTAGCTAAGGACAAGCTGTGCCTTGCTTTGGGGTCAGTCCATGGAAGACTGTAGGGAAGCCCAAAATTTCAATTTTCTCTTCACACCCAGACTCATCCCATCCAGGTCAGTGTTTGACCCCATTTCTGAAGCAGCATGAGGACTGAGCATGAAATTCATCCCCCTCCAGAGGGCCAGCACAAGGCTTATACAGCACTCACTCTCCTGTTCTAGCTCAAACAGTGGATAGACCTTGGATGCTCCCCGTCTGCACGCAGATGAACTTCACGTTGAATGAACAAGGAAAGCCTGTTTTTTAGAGACGCAGAGTCCCTACGAATCCAGCTGAATTCAGATGGGTATCGGCACCTTTGGAAATCAGATCCTGCATTTCCTTTTCACCCAGGACGAGATGCTTGTTCCACATCAGGGCTGGATTCTGCCGCGAGTTTATTCGGGAGAATTAGGCTAACAAATATGTGGGTGGAATCAGCTCCTCGTCCCCTTGTATTCCTTGTCTCTTTGTTGTATCCACCTGTTCTTAGATTGTACACCCCTTTTGTTCCGTGTTTATACAACACCTACCACAAAGAGGCCCTGATTCCTGATTGGCCCCCCTTAAGCACTACGACAGTATAAATAATAATCATCTTCCTTTTTTATTGCTGCAGTGGCATTGTGTAGTCATCCGAGCTGCATTCCTCACGTTTGCCTTAATCTACTCTATCCTCTTCCTCCACCTCCGCAGAGAGAGACATCATCTTTAGTATGATAATGCAAGCTAAGGTCAAATTTTGCCTTCAGCCACCAACGTGTGCAAATATTGTATGACTAATGCAGCAGTCTCGCAAGACTATCCCACACTGTTTTCTGATTAAATATTCTTTTGCTTTCGCAATTCTTTCTGACAGGTGGTAGAGTGCCCTCTTTCCCTCGGGCTTCTGACTTGAGCCAGAAACCCAACCGTCACCAAGGCTTTGGTCACAAGGATTTCTTCGAAAATGTGCTAAAAGGGAAAGCTGCCTATTGGTGAGTCTGCCTCCTTTATGATTTGTCTTTAGACCCTGTTCTTTCCCTTGGCGGGGGCGGGGAAGGGATCTTTAGCCAGCCGTGGGGAGCTTTTTTCCCTCTTTGTCAATGTTAAACAGCAGCTCAGCCAGTTCGTGAGACAGAGAGACTGAGTGGTGAAACTGGGACAACATCGGGATGAGTATATTGCTATTTTAAAGGATCAAGTAGGTGTCTCTTGGAAGATATCTCTTAGATGATCAGAAATGACTGAGCTAATGACAATGGAGAAAGCTTTCAGACAGGCTAGATTTAAAAGTGATGGATTATAGCATCCAACTCATCAATGACTCACTCTGTCAGTGTTCAGCCATTGACTCCAAACTCCAGCCAGACAGAGGGTGTCCGGTTTATCAGAGAGGGACCACAACCCTTACCATGGATGAATAGGGTGATTGGCCAAGATTTTCAGAAGCTACCCAATTTTGGAGTGCCCAACACCTTAAAAGGGCCTGATTTTCAGAAAGTGTTGTGCATTCACTTCTCTGAAAATCAAGCCCTTTTAAGAACTCTCACATCGGGCATCCAAAAGTCACTAATTAATTTAGAAAACCTTGGTAATCAAAGCTGGGATTTTCAAAAGCCATCTGAAGGATATTGATGCATAATATCTATCGATTCTAATGGGAATTCAGCATCTGAATCTCCCAGGTGGCTTTGTAAAAGCTGCAAAGAGTCTTGTGGCACCTTATCGACTAACAGACATTTTGGACCATGCATCCGACGAAGTGGGTATTCACCCACAAAAGCTCATGCTCCAAAACATCTGTTAGTCTATAAGGTGCCACAAGACTCTTTGCTGCTTTTACAGATCCAGACTAACATGGCTACCCCTCTGATACTTGACAAGGTGGCTTTGAAAATCCCACCTTCCTTCAGTCTTGGCATTCCTTAAACCATTTCCCCAGCAGATATCAAACTCAACTGGGAAAGATTATCAGCCATTGGCATTCAGAGCTAATTCACTCCATGTTCATTCTGTCCTAGGTTTCCTTACATTGTTCTAACAAGGATACTCTTGTATCCTAGTGGGACCTTTGTATCCTGCTTATTAGGAAGGAGATTCATTCTCCATGCTGTGCTGATCCCACCCATATTACTCCTAAATAGATGTCCCAAACTCTGATTTGGAGATGGGTCCCCATTCGTCCAGTCAGAATGGAATTCACTAGCTCCCTCTTCTATTCATTTTTAGGTTTCCAATATCCCTTCTCCTCCCTGACATCCATATCCACTTGTCTACTTCATCTGCCCAGGTAGATGAAAAAGAATTGATATGAATTTTTTGATTGGATGCCTGTCCCTCTCTCCCTGTCTCTCTACGTTTTTTCCAGCTGAAAGGGATCCATCAAGATAATTTGCCGTTATTAGGTTTGAAGTGTTTTGAATTTGAAATGCCTTTTCACTTAGAAAGAATTGATGCTATAACTTGTAATATGTTAGCAGTTTGGTATAGTGCTTGACAGTCCAAACTACATTACAGGTAGCTAATCCCAGCCGCTGAGCTCCATTAAAGAATAGATCGTATCTGTTAATACAGCCATCCTGTTTGGGTCATTGTGCTGATGTAAGGAGCACGGCTGCCTGGAGAAAGATTATGATGAGAGGGTATGACTTTATTCTATTTTAAACTTGGAGAATGTATAGCAGACATGCTAGTCATGATTGATTAAAGATACGAAAACGATTTTATGAGCCTTTTTGTGCACTCTGCATTTCTCACCATGTTTGTCATTCGTCAGCATTAAAAAAGTAATGGAATAACCCAAAGCACAGAGGCTAAAGGGGATTGGTGGGGAAGATGGAGGTGTACTGCTGTGCACCCCATGGTTAGTGATAGGCCTTACCCTGGACTCGGGTTCTGTTCTCAGCACTACAACTGACCTAGTGTGTCACCTTGGGCAAGTCACTTGGCCTCTCTCTGCCTTTGTTTCTCCTCCCACTCTTTGTTTGTCTTGTCTACTAAGTTTTGAAGCACTCCAGGGCCTGGACACTGTCTTATTATGTGCATGTACAGCTCCTAGCATATTGGGGATCTGATCTCAGTTGGCATCTCTGGGTACTATTGCAATACAAATAATCTCCATATCCGATGGACCTCTCTACAGAATTCCATATCCACTAGATTTCACTGCATTGACCCATGGTGGGGTAGCCAGATGTGGTACCCCACTTCTGGGTGATCCTCCTATAGCCAGAGGACATCTCATGCTTTCTATCGCCCTTAAATTATCTAACCCAGTACTGTGGTCCTTCAAAAAGTCATACATCAGTCTTTAATAGTACCTCTGTGCCTAGAAGTATCATTCCATTCCTAGTTTGTTCCCCATGTCCAGTGGTCACTGCATGGCCAGTTGTACCCTATGTTAGAGGCACTCCTGTATATGGAAGTACCATCATAGTCAGTGCTATCCCCTTATTCCCTCTGGCTTCAAACCCAGCTGCACTCCTATTGCCAGTATTAGTTCAAGTCCAGTGTTATACTCTTGACTGCAGAAGGCTCCATGGCCTTCCTGTAGCTGGAAACAGAAGCCTTTAAAAAAAATCACGTTAAGCATGGCATGTGTTTCATGCTTCCTAAGCATCTTATCCTGCTGCAGAGGGCTGTAATTCCCCTGGCTGCTTTTGAATTTTATGTCACACTTTTAAATGGAGTTTGGTACATTCTTTAAGTGGCCTGTCAGTGGAGTTCTGCCAATAACCTCACAGCACCCAGGCACTGAGAGCACTGCAGACTCTGCTTCCATCCATGTCAAAACTAGTGAATATCACAAATGTAGATATGTTCCACATGGGAGGAAATCACATCCTGGTTGAACTGCACGGGGAACTCCTTTCTAGTAACATGGGATTTTCCTTCCCCAATCAAACAACAAGTCCGCTCCAGCAGCTGCTGGTAACTTGTGTCTCATTCTCCTCCATCCAGACAAATGACTTGCTAGTGCATTTTTAGGAGGGGATGAAACCAACTTAAGGAAAAGTCAGTGACTGTTAATTAAAGTCCTGTAGTAAATAGGCTTGCCCAGTAGCGGGGATACAAGGAGCACTCACTGGTAGCCCAGGTGGAGGGAATGCCCCTGTTATGTTCATAGCATACACAGAGAGAAATTAGATAAAAAACATAAATACTCTTGCAGGAAGGTTGCAAAGTAATGCTACTTTATTTCATAGCATTTTGAATGATAACACACAAGAGCCCAAAAAACACACACACACACACACACAGAGAAAACAGGCTGCTCCCTAAGGCAGAGAAGCACAATTTACTTCACCTTGTTTAAGATGGTTCTTTCCAGACAGGCTGTCTTCTGAATAGCTCAGATGACTAGGGTTGCCAGGGGGTCTGGTTTTCTCCCGGAACATCCGGTCGAAAAGGGACACTGGTGGCTCCGGTCAGCACTGCCGACAGGGCCGTTAAAGGTCTGGTTGGCAGTGCAGCAGAGCTAAGGGAGGCTAGTCCCTACCTGTCCTGGCACCGCACTGTGCCCCGGAAGTGGCCAGCAGGTCTGGCTCCTAGGCAGGGGGGGCTACAGGGCTCTGCACACTACCCCCTGCCCTAAGCACCAGTTGGGGGGGCAGTGCCTGTGGGCGAGAGCAGCGTGTGGAGCCTCCTGCCCCCCCCACCTAGGACCCGGACCTGCTGGCTAATTCTGGGGTGCAGGGTGGAGCCAGGACAGGCAGGAAACCTGCCTTAGCGCCTCTGCGCTGCTGATCGGCAGCCACCCGAGGTAAGCCCGTGCTCCAACCCCTTGCCCCAGCCCTGAGCCCCACCGAACCCAGAGCCCCCTCCTGCACCCCTAACTCCTCATCCACAGCCCCACCCCAGAGCCCTCACCCCCTCCCGTACTTCGAATCCCTCGGTCCCCCACACCTGCCTGGAGCCCTCTCCTGCACCCCAAAACCCTCATCCCAGGCCCCACCCTAGAGCCCGCACCCCCTTTCACACTCCACCCCCCTGCCTCAACCTGCAGCCCCTTCCCACATTCCGAATCCCTCGGCCCCACCCCCCAGCATAGAGCCCCCTCCTGCAACCCAAACCCCTCATCCCCAGCCCCAGCCCGGAGCCTGAACCCCCACTTACAACCTTCACCCCCCCCCGCACCCTACCCTCTTGCCCCAGCCCAGTGAGAGGGTGGGGGAGAGCGAGCCACCGAGGGAGGGAGAATGTAGTGAGTGGGGGGCGGGGCCCGGGGAAAGGGGCAGGGCTAGAGTGTTCGGTTTTGTGCAATTAGAAAGTTGGCAACCCTACAGATGACCCAAGTCACCTGGCTTCCCTCAGAGCCTCCTAGCCTGCAAACAGGACCAGGAAATCCCACACTCTTAAACTGACAGCTTGTCATTTGTAACCAGTTTCCAATACATCACAGCCCCCCCCCATAAGAAATTTCATTTTTCAATTAACTGCTGTTTACTGTTCTAGAAAGCGACTTCAGCCCAGGCCTGGTGTTTATTTATCCTCCATAAATTCAGTTCCAGCTTGTTCAGTTTACAATAAAGGGATGGTATTTCTAACTGCAAAGCCTGTGACCTCACCCCCGGATCTGAAAGTCGAGCTATGACTTTTTTGTGACACATTCATTGCTGGTAATGAAGTGTCCACAGGCCAACTTCTGCCTCTGGTTACTCTCAACCACATTATCTATATTAACCGTGCCCTCAGTTGATATCTGGCCTTTTGCTCTAGATCAGTGATTCTCAGACTTTTGTACTGGTGACCCCTGTCACACAGCAAGCCTGTGAGTGCGACCCCCCCCCAAATTAAAAACACTTTTAAATATATTTAACACCATTATAAATGCTGGAGGAAAAGCGAGGTTTGGGGTGGAGGCTGACAGCTCGCGACCCCCCTTGTAATAACCTCATGACCCCCTGAGGGGTCCTGACTCCCAGTTTGAGAACCCCTGCTCTAGATTCTCCCCTCTCTTACAGCCAATGGGATTCGCAAGGTTGTAAAGGAGAATGGATTTTATCCATTTTTGTATTCAACTGCCGATCCCATTTACACCTGTGCGACTCCATTGTCTCCAATGTGGCTGCACGGGTGCAAATGAGGCCAGGATTTAACCACGCAACTGGAATGTTATTGAGGACATACCGGAGAGTATATAATTCAGTTCTCTCTCCCAGATCCGGGTTGGCCTGCGGGTCTAACGGGTGTAAAAAAAGCAGTCAAAATGCTTTGTCAGTAAAGACAGCAGCTCTGATGCTGAACACAACGAGGGCGTGGATTGTTGGAGTGAGACGTCGGGATTTAGACACAGTCACTTTGCAGAGCAGGACCACAGTTGAAGGAGCAGATTGCTGGGCTCTGGGTTCTTCTGAAAGGCTGAAATCTGACTGGTGGTCTTTTGAAACTCCAGACCCCGCAGAACTCTGTGAGCTCTCCCAGAGAGGTGGTGTCCTCTGAGCTGTGTCCCGTGCACTAGAGAGGGAACCTTCCAGGTTCTTTCACTACTTTCCATAAGTTAACAGTTCCCAAAAGCAACTATCCCAATGCTTCGATGGCTCTTCAAAGGGAGACTAAAATCTCCCTCTGCAGCAGGGTCATGCCAGGTAACATATGTTACTGACATGTGCAAATACATGCTGGGAACTGAGTCTTAGACATGTTCCCCCAACTCCCGTTCTCCCACCCTCTGTCCATCTGCCTCTCCACAGCCCAGCTCTCCCACGTGTCAACATGTGTCTCTCTCTTGGTCTCTTCACCTCCCTCTGTTGCCTCGTTTCCTTAGCTGGAACCATGCTTTTAGGGTGCTTGCTGACTTTGTAAATTTTGCAAACTTGCGATTTCACGCTGTATTTGTTCCCATGGTAACCACGGGGGGGGGGCCCTAAAAGAGGACTATCTGTTGCATCAGCCCCTTGATTTGTGTCTCGCCTGAACAGAGTTGGACACGCAGCTGAATTATCAGCAGAGCCTGTAATGGACTTTTGAATTCCCCTAGGAGCGTTGGAGACCCATCCAGAGACCGAGAGCACTTTCCCCGCTGCTGCTGTCCTCAATCCCTCTCTCTGAGGACAGCCGTCAACTGGCTTTCACCTCGAGACGTTGTTTTTCACTATGGAAGCAATGGCAACAAATCCTGCTGTCTTGATGGGGAAATTATGGTGAGAGGGGTAGCAGGTGCCGGTCTCCGGAAGACACAACGACAATGTAAAGCGCGTTCCACGGCGGCACTATTTTACTTTTATCTTTCTTCCCAGCAACAGATCCATCAGCGAAGATGATGGAACGCTGGCTGAAGCCAAGCTCTCTTCCCTCCTCCTCTTCCCAATCACCATGGCAAAAGGAGCAGCAGCCCTTAAATGAAAACTTTACGGCGATGAGCCACTGACACTTTTTCATTATGAAGATACATGGGGTGGCTGGTAGCTAATGAATGTCAGTGCTCAAAAGGATAATCTCTGCTTCTCTCTGATACAATTTAACATCGTATTTCCCTAATTTGAGGCTGATTTAGTCGCTGGGGTATTTGGATGCCTCTTCTATGGTGCCGATAGTTAATTAAACAGATGTTGCAGAGGGAATCATTAATTTTAGTGCTGCAGATGGGAGCGGAATGACTTTGTGAAGTTAATGTTTCAGCAAAACAATAGGCTTCTGTCATCAGTTGGTATAAACCAAGTAAATTAAGAGAACAAGTAGAGTAAAGGAGATAGCTTCGAAGGAATATCAATTATTCATTCTTAGAATTATACTCTTTTTTTAATCACCATGGTTGGGGGTGGGGGGAGAAGGGAGAAAGTAAGACGGAAAGATTCTGTGATTTAGCAAACTGGTGTGAAGGTTTATCATAGCTCTGGCTGACCGGATTTCTTGTTCTGGGGGTACTTTGGAAGCACAGTAAGCACTGGGAAGCAGCAACAAAAGAGGAAATGCAATCTAGTGGTTAGTGCAGCGGTTTGGTTCCTGACTAGTGTGACCTTGGGAATGTCGCAATGAGACTTGGGACTCTATCTCTAAGACCCATGTTCAAAAAGGACTTAGGACCAGATTTTCAAAAGTATTTCAACACCTAAAGATGCAGATTTTCAAAAGTGCCTAAGCAGGTTGGTTGATTTCACATGGGAATTAGGCACCTAACCTGCTTAAGGAACCTAAATACCTTTAGAAATCTGGTCCAAAGTCACTTTTGAAAATGCCTCTTAGGCACTTCTGAAAATGTTGCCCTTCACCTTTCTAGGGGGGGGGGGCATCCTGGGCCCATCTAAGTCAGTGGGAGTTTTGCCATTGACTTCAATGGAGGCAGGATTTCACCCTCTGTTTTTATAATGGGGATAATACAATACTGCAGCTCTCAGGGCTTTTGTGAGGATTAATATTTGTAAAGGGCTCAGTGATCCTTCAGTGGAAGGTGCCATGTAAGTGCTTGAACCTATGCTGGTTTGTAGTCCTGCTGATACGAGTGAGTATTGGATCAGACCATAACTACAAAGCATTATTATCATTCTCAGCTCCTGGCCTGAGGGAGGCATTCCAGCTGAAGGTTACGTGACTGCACAACATTACTAGGAGTCCACTGACTGAAATCTCACTCAGGCTGCATCAATGAAATGGGCAGCCAGAGATGAGAGAACCTCACAAGTTTTCAAGCCTTAAAGATTTCTTTGAAATTAACTTCTTAATGAACTGAGGAGGCTAGTGTTTGGTCTTGCACATCCCAAATCAGGGTGGGGGGGTAGCTCCCTTTGATAGACACCCAGCCAGCCAGTTAGCTGTAAAATCCCTCTCGGTAGCTGTTCTCTGCTTGCTTTACCCATAAAGGGTTAACATGCCCACAGGTAAAAGAAAAGGAGTGGGCACCTGACCAAAAGAGTCAATGGGAAGGCTAAAACTTTTTGAAATGGGGAAAAAACGTACCCTTGTTCTGTTCTCCCCAGAAGCAGGGACAGAGAAGCAATGCTGTTAGCAGGAATGCTGTGTAAGTTTTGAAACAGGTGTGAAAAATTATCTTCCATACCTAAAAGGAATCATTTGGATAGGGAATGTTTAGATAAATGTGAACAAGTTTATTCTTTATTTTGGCTTGTGGATCTCCTCTGTGCTAACCCCAGATGCTTTTGTTTGCTTGTCACTGTTAAGCTGAACTCCTAAGAAAGCTATTTTGGGTGCTTAATTTTTTGGAATTGCTCTTTTAAAATCTAGCAAAAGCCTAAGTTCCAAATGTATTTTTTCCTTTTTTTCGTTTGAAATAAAATGTACCTTTTTAAAGAACAGTATTGGATTATTGGTGTCCTAAGAGCTTTGTACATGTTTGATTAGCTGGTAGCCACAGCTAATTTCCTTTGTTTCTTTCTCAGCTTTTCCCTGGAGGGGGAGTGAAAGGGCTTGAAGGTATCCCAAAGGGAAGAATTCCCACTTGCACCTTCCTGGGTCCAAGGGTTTTGGGTTTTTTTTTGCATTTGGGTGGTGACAGCGTTTACCAAGCTAAGGTCAGAGAGAAGCTGTAACCTTGGGAGTTTAATACAAGCCTGGAGTGGCAAGTATTAATTTTTAAAATCATAGCAGGGCCCCACTTCCTGTACTCCGAGTGACAGAGCGGGGATTCAGCCCTGACAGGGACAGTCCTATTTTATCTGAACCCGGAAAGCTTGACTTTGCTTTAGGATCCTAGGACTGGCAGGGACCTCCTGGGTAATTGAGTCCAGTCCCTGCTATCACAGGCAACCCTGGCATATAATCTTTTTCATAAACTTACCATAAAGAGGGTCAAGTAAAAAGTTCTGGTTTGAACCCCTGTGCATAGTGAGGCAAAATGCAGGTCCCGAATTGTTTCAGTGCATCACAATATGCAAATCACATTTCCATTTAGTATCAGAGGGGTAGTCGTGTTAGTCTGGATCTGTAAAAAGCGACAAAGAGTCCTGTGGCACTGTAGGTCTATAAGGTGCCACAGGACTCTTTGTCGCTATTTCCATTTAGGACAGACGTGATGTCTGAGCTCTGATCTGTTTGTCACACAGAGACATATGCATACATATGTGCACCTCTACGTCCATTCATGCTATCTTTCTCTCTCTCATATTACCAGCTACTCCTTTCTCCAGAAATAATGATCAGTGGTATAGTCTCATTTGTTTGATAAGGCCAAACAATTTCAGGGCTCTGAAAGTAATTATGAATTTGGCAGTTCTGATTAAGAATAAATCTTTCATGAAGTGTATTCCGTTCTCTCTGTACACAGCATCTTTCTTCCAGAGAGTCATCAAGACAACATGAAGACACGGAAAAGAAAGTCAGGGGAAGAAAGTGAAAATCCCCACTCTTCCTATTAAGAGTCCTGATCTCAGCCTTCTACTTTGGCAAGGTGAATTTCACACTCAGATTTACTCCTTGAACAGCTCAGCTGATTCACACACAGTTTCATCTTGATAGGAATTTGCTTAATTTTACTCTTTCAGGAGTTTCAGTGCCTTCTGCTCAGGTTGCTCCAGCATCACAATCAATGTTCCAGACTATTTTTAGTAGCTAAATCCTGTCTTCACTCTTGCTAGAGCATAATGGCCCATAGCTTGAAGTCACCATCTTGTGTTACAGAGGCGTTAGAACGTGCGCAGACCAACTTGTCATATACTAGACTAGTCATCTTGCCTGTGCACTGCAGAGAAATTAGTCCGGGACAAGTTTCAGAGGTGAAGCTAAAGGTGCCTCCAACCAATAGCATAACATAGATTAAATCCCAAAGAAAGTAAAGTGCCCTTTGGACGAACGAGGTGAAAGCACTGGGGGCAGTGTAGATTTGATTTTTGTCTGGGACAATTCAAATGCCAGTATTCTGCGAATCAAATATCCTGAGAGTTATCTGTGGTCATTAAGTATTGTATATTGAATTGAAGGATCTTGGCTTCTTCTTTAAGTGAATCTAATTCGGGCTAAAACATTAGATTAAGATCCTTGGGAAGTGAAGTACTCTGTCGGCAGGAGAGTCAGAACATCAGCTTCAGCCATGCAAGTTTTCCCTATGTATGTGTCTCAAATCTATTCTTTAGGGGTCACTTCTTAAGGTGAGGGAGGAAATGAATGTGTGTGTAGTCTTCATTCATTCTTTGATCCCCCTGCTGAGTCGGCCAACAAGGGGCCAGGGCATGCCAACTGTGATGGAGGACTTTGATATGCACACCTACCTACTAAGAATTGAACTGAGACCACCAGTTCATTTCACCTGGGCCACAAGCACCTATGAAGTGGTAGTGTCTTTTGGACATGAGTGACCCGTGTCTGATTTGAAATGGTGTGTCCTAGAGAAGAAAAGCATCCAGATCCTCACTATTGTTGCCACCAGGGAGCTGCATAATACAGTTGTGTCCTTCTGTTGCCTTACGTATGTCTCACCCTGAGCCCACTTGATTGGAGCTCCCAGAGTCCACGTTAGGGGGTGTTAGTGAATCTTAGGCCTGGGCTTCACTAGCGTGGGGAGGGTTCGAACTAAGATACGCAACTTCAGCTTTGCTATTCGCGTAGCTGAAGTCAAAGTATCTTAGTTCGACTTACCTGGCCATCCTCACGGCGGCGAGTCGACTGCCACGGCTCCCACATCGACTCCGCTTACTCCTCCTGCCGAGGTGGAGTACCGGCTTCGATTAGCGGATCGATTTATCGCGTCCAGACGAGACGCGATAAATCAATCCCCGATACATCGAACACTACCCGCTGATCCGGCGGGTAGTATAGACATACCCTTAGAGAGAGGGCAGCTAGGAAGCTGGTATAACCCAATGCCATTTTCTGCCGACCTTTTCTTTTTGGTAGGGTCACAGTGCCACTTTGTGGCAAGCTTCACTGGAGCCACCCAGAAGTTTGGAAGGATGTGGCCCCTCAAGTGAATGTGCAGGTCCCCTTGCCTCCGGGGTGCTTGGCACAATGCACAATTCCTTTTCTCTGTGTCACCTGCCACCAGTGTCTGCCTTTGCCAGAGGTAATTGATTCCCTTCCCTTTTAGAGCCCTAATTAAAAATGCACTGAATTAAACTTGAATGCATTGGAAACAATTAGCTCCCTCTTTTATCTCCTTGTTTGAGTCTGCAATGTGAGGCAGCCAGGTGTCACGTTCAACAAATCTCCATCCAGTAATTGCTGTGGAAGGAAATGAGGTTTGAAGAACTCCTCTGCTGCTCCCGACACTTTGGCTCTGACCTCCTCGTGCTCACACAGCTCATGTCCATGAAGATGCTCACTTTGTGAACGGGATCCGTCTTCTGCCAGGGGAAACATCAGGGGAAGTGGAGGGTAGGGACTCAGCCAAGGCGGGATGGCTTTCTCATACTCCTCACTATGACAACACTCTTCAAGGGCTAACCTGCTTCGCCTATAGGCTTGGCTAGCTTTGAGCCACTCTGCCACCACAAAGCTGCCCCACAGTCTAGTGTGAGACACTCCTCACCTGGCATGGATGTGCCATAGCAGATCCTACACCAATTCTCTCTCTGCCCAGTGGTGTGGAGGCCATGCTGGGGGTTCCCTTATGTTTCTTAGGCTGCTTTGGGGAATGGAGTGGTGTCAGCATGGTGCCAAGGATCACCCAAATGTGATCAAAGACCACCTTTGCCACCCGTCTCTTGAGATGCACCAAGCTCATCATTAGGGCTGGTCAAGCTATTTGTTATGAATAATACTCAGCACAGATGTAACCAATCCCAATGTTTGTTTCTGTGATTGTCACACGTTCACTGAGTAGCATAGGGAAATGATTTTCTGACTCTGGGAACTGTTTACCTCAGCTAATCTCTGTTTGGGTTCTGTGGTTGGTTACCTCCATCACATGGTACTCTTTCTGCTGTGGTTGGATGACTGAAACATTTTAAACAGGAAAATAGCCAACGCTGCCTTTTCCGATGGCCAGCCATTCATGCTTAGATTCATAAGCCTACTGAACATCTTCATGAATATCTGGTGGTCAACTGAATATATGATAGTCATAAGTAATATCGGCTCATGACTCGTACTTTAATCTTTAGGACGCTTATAGTGTATAATTTGGTGTTTCTGGGTGTATAACCAGCTGGGTGTGAACTTTATAGGAGTAGGAGGTTGTGCAATAGGTCTAGGACTCAGAAGACCTGGGTCCTATTCCTGGCTCTGCCACTAATATGCTGGGTGACCTTGGGCAACTCACTTCCCCTCTCTGTGGCTCACCTTCCCCATCTGTGAAATGGGGATAAAAATACTTGACCCCCCTTTGCAAAAAGTGCTTCCAGATCTACTGATGAAAAATGCTGTATGAGAGCCAGATATTACTTGAAAAGTAAAGATTTTCAGTAACACCTCAGATTTTAGCTTCAACCTCGTTGTCATGGGAGAAATTAACCAGTGTTATGGGAATTATGTGCAACAAATCCCCCAAACTACGATGAAAACTATTATGTTAATGTTGCATTTCAGATGCAAAACTTAGAAGAGGTTCAGTGTGGCTGAGATTCACAGTCCCATGTGAGAGAAACCGGGCTGGTTTATGGTGGGTACATTTTGCAGTTTCCCATGGTTCTGGTCTAGGCGAAACTTTATGGTTTTCTCTGAGCTGTACTTTGAATTATGAGATCACTTGGACTCAAAGGGAAATTTGGAACATGAATGTGAGGAGATCTAAGAAAGTGCTGGCAGAAGCCCTGCTGCAAAGTGAAACTAGTATTTTCCCTTCTGACCCAACCATATGATGCATCATGGGAAACGTAGTCCAGCCACGGAGCCCGCCAATAGGGAAAAATGAGGGCATGAGACTAACTGGACTAATGACTCCTATGAGGCATTGTGCTTCCATGCAGAGATGCAGCTTAATATTGAACTGGCTCAAAATGAAATAGTCCAACATTTCCAAATTAAAATGTTTCATTCTGTGACAATGTGGATATGGAGTTTTCAATACTATTCAGGATGAAAAAAACCCTCTCAAAATACTGGAATTTTTCCACCAGAAGTAAATTCTAATTTTTTTTCAGCTCTAGCTCTGACATAAGTGAAACTCTGTGGTATTGACTGAACTTGACTTTGAATGGTGGGATTGTTTGGACTCAAAAGGAAACTTTGAGAGTGAACAAATGAGGATCAAAACCAAAACGTATGTTGGACCAGCCCCTGTTGCAAAGCAAAACTCATGAGCAGGACTGGTTGGAAAAATTGGTTGAAAACAAAAGTGTGACAAAAATGGATTTAAAAAAAATGTTTAGTCACTATTATCAGTCAGATATAATAGTGCCTCTCTATCTTGAGTACTTGTATGGCCCTTATCACTATAGTATTTGGGCACTCAATCTCTAATGTGAGGTAGTCAGTGGCTAACCTGTGAAAAGAACCTTGGGATATTTTTTTTAACTGTGCACATTAGGCCACATCTGCTCTTAGTTACTCTGCTTTAACTCCAGCATGGAAATGGGCCTGGCTGATTTCATTCACACCAGTTTTATACCAGTATATCTGCAGTGAAAGCCACGGAATTACTTGTGATTCACACTGGTGGGAGTAGTGGCAGGCCCAGCGCAGTTTCTATTAGAGCTGGTGGGGAATTTTCAATGAAATATTTATTTGCTGGTAAATTCTGATGAATCAAAACTGAAACTTTTTGCAGAAAGGGTTGACTTGAACAATATTTTCAATTACAAAAAGTTTTGACATTGTCAAAATATCCCACTTTCTGGTTCAAAGTCACTTTTTATTTTGAATTTTAAGCTAATTATAGTATTAAAAAGAGGTCAATGTTTAGAGGGAAGATGGGGAGATTGTCTTGTGAAAATTTTTGAGATTTCAACTTTTCATCCCAATTTGGGACAGGCAAAATTTTCAAAATCTCTCAAATTTTTGCAGGATTGGAAAACTGTTTCCCTCTAGTTCTAGTTACTATGGGCCAAAGTATGATTTTATCCCCAGCTCTGATGAGTAGCAAACAACAATCCCTCCTGCCCTGGTTGAGCGGGTAGAAGAGCAGCAGACACAGAGCACCTATTTATCTCTGCTCACCTGGACACAAGTTCTAGAGAAGCTGTGCAGGGGTTTAAAGGGAAATCACCCAGCCTCCTTTGAGGCTGCTCAGCCCAAGCTATGGTCTAGCCCGAGGGATACGCACTGGTATAACTTAGAGCAGAACCTGGCTCAGTGCTCTTGCATCAATTCCTCCATTTGTGAGAGCACAAGATGAGTAGCAGAGCTGCACCCTCTCCCTCCCCATCCACCAGTCTAAGTTGTACATTTCTCCCTCCTACCTGCAGCATTCCCTTTACCTACTCTGACTCCATTGGCATCTGCACCCAACTCAGTCGGCAGCTGCACATCAGGCATCCTGGGGAGAGCTAAATCATTGGGTTCTTTCCTAAATTGAACCTACCCAATTGTGTTTTTCAAGCTGTCTCAAGCAGAGAGTGAGTTACGGTTGGAAATGTGCACAGCAAGGGGGAAGCGTCATCTCCTGGCAAGTGAACTGCTTGCAATCTGCCCACATCAGTCTTTGGTAGAATTAGGGCACTGAGGATCATGCCTCTAAAAAGAGGAATATGCCTGGATCTGCAGGCTAGATTGTGACTTGGACTGTATGACTCTACAAGGGATTAAGAGGGAATAAGAAATGCCTTTACATCCCTGCATGGGCTACCCAGACCCTGGGTTTGGACAAGAAAGAATAAGTGGTGGTATAGACCTGTTTACACCCACCCTGAGCAGGTGGGAGGGAAATGGCCAGATCTTTGTCTCTATCTTGAGTTTCTGTGAGGGAACAGGGAACGCTGTAATTTGCTACTTAGGTTTCATGTACCATGTGGTGGGTAAAAATATGAGAGGACTCCATGCTTGTAAAACTAAACTGCTTCTTTTTAAAGATAACTATTTATAGCGGTGCTGCAAATGCGGTTAGCATTCCAGCCATGTGCACACAGACTACAGATAATTCTTTCCTGGGTGCTGGCTGGTGAGTCTTGCCCACATGCTCAGGGTTTAGCAGATCACCATATTTGGAGTCGGGAAGGAATTTTCTTCCCGGGCAGATTAGCAGAGGCCCTGGAGGTTTTTTGCCTTCCTCTGCAGCATGGGGCATGGGCCACTTGCTGGCGGATTCTCTGCAGCTTGAGGTCGTCAAACCACAATTTGAGGACTTCAATAACTCAGACATAGGTTAGGGGTTTGTTACAGGAGTGGGTGAGTGAGATTCTGTGGTCTGTGTTGTGCAGGAGGTAAGACTAGATGATCATAATGGTCCCTTCTGACCTTAAAGTCTATGAGTCTATGACTGACTATCTGGTACCACCTCAGAACTTGTCCTTCCTGCAACCTGTACTCCTCCCTCTAAGTTAAGAACATAAGAACATAAGAAAGGCCGTACCGGGTCAGACCAAAGGTCCATCTAGCCCAGTATCTGTCTACCAACAGTGGCCAATGCCAGGTGCCCCAGAGGGAGTGAATCTAACAGGCAATGATCAAGTGATCTCTCTCCTGCCATCCATCTCCATCCTCTGACAAACAGAGGCTAGGGACACCATTCTTACCCATTCTGGCTAATAGCCATTTATGGACTTAGCCACCATGAATTTATCCAGTCCCCTTTTAAACATTGTTATAGTCCTAGCCTTCACAACCTCCTCAGGTAAGGGGTTCCACAAGTTGACTGTGCGCTGCGTGAAGAAGAACTTCCTTTTATTTGTTTTAAACCTGCTGCCTATTAATTTCATTTGGTGACCCCTAGTTCTTGTATTATGGGAATAAGTAAATAACTTTTCCTTATCCACTTTCTCAACATCACTCATGATTTTATAAACCTCTATCATGTCCCCCCTTAGTCTTCTCTTTTCCAAGCTGAAGAGTCCTAGCATCTTTAATCTTTCCTCGTATGGGACACTCTCTAAACCCCTAATCATTTTAGTTGCCCTTTTCTGAACCTTTTCTAGTGCTAGAATATCTTTTTTGAGGTGAGGAGACCACATCTGTACACAGTATTCGAGATGTGGGCGTACCATGGATTTATATAAGGGCAATAATATATTCTCACTCTTATTCTCTATCCCCTTTTTAATGATTCCTAATATCCTGTTTGCTTTTTTGACCGCCTCTGCACACTGCGTGGATGTATTCAGAGAACTATCCACGATGACGCCAAGATCTTTTTCCTGACTCGTTGTAGCTAAATTAGCCCCCATCATGTTGTATGTATAGTTGGGGTTATTTTTTCCAATGTGCATTACTTTACATTTATCCACATTAAATTTCATTTGCCATTTTGTTGCCCAGTCACTTAGTTTTGTGAGATCTTTTTGAAGTTCTTCACAATCTGCTTTGGTCTTAACTATCTTGAGAAGTTTAGTATCATCTGCAAACTTGGCCACCTCACTGTTTACCCCTTTCTCCAGATCATTTATGAATAAATTGAATAGGATTGGTCCGAGGACTGACCCTTGGGGAACACCACTAGTTACCCCTCTCCATTCTGAGAATTTACCATTAATTCCTACCCTTTGTTCCCTGTCCTTTAACCAGTTCTCAATCCATGAAAGGACCTTCCCTTTTATCCCATGACAGCTTAATTTACGTAAGAGCCTTTGGTGAGGGACCTTGTCAAAGGCTTTCTGGAAATCCAAGTACACTATGTCCAGCGGATCCCCCTTGTCCACATGTTTGTTTGACCCCTTCAAAGAATTCTAATAGATTAGTAAGACACGATTTCCCTTTACAGAAACCATGTTGACTATTGCTCAAGAGTTTATGTTTTTCTATGTGTCTGACAATTTTATTCTTTACTATTGTTTCAACTAATTTGCCCGGTACCGACGTTAGACTTACCGGTCTGTAATTGCCGGGATCACCCCTAGAGCCCTTTTTAAATATTGGCGTTACATTAGCTAACTTCCAGTCATTGGGTATCGAAGCCGATTTAAAGGACAGGTTACAAACCTTAGTTAATAGTTCCGCAACTTCACATTTGAGTTCTTTCAGAACTCTTGGGTGAATGCCATCTGGTCCCGGAGACTTGTTAATGTTGAGTTTATCAATTAATTCCAAAACCTCCTCTAGTGACACTTTAATCTGTGACAGTTCCTCAGATTTGTCACCTACAAAGGCCAGCTCAGGTTTGGGAATCTCCCTAACATCCTCAGCCGTGAAGACTGAAGCAAAGAATCCATTTAGTTTCTCCGCAATGACTTTATCGTCTTTAAGCGCTCCTTTTGTATTTTGATCATCAAGGGGCCCCACTGGTTGTTTAGCAGGCTTCCTGCTTCTGATGTACTTAAAAAACATTTTGTTATTACCTTTGGAGTTTTTGGCTAGCCGTTCTTCAAACTCCTCTTTGGCTTTTCTTATTACACTCTTGCACTTAAGTTGGCAGTGTTTGTGCTCCTTTCTATTTGCCTCACTAGGATTTGACTTCCACTTTTTAAAGGAAGTCTTTTTATCTCTCACTGCTTCTTTTACATGGTTGTTAAGCCACGGTGGCTCTTTTTTAGTTCTTTTACTGTTTTTCTTAATTTGGGGTATACATTGAAGTTGGGCCTCTATTATGGTGCCTTTAAAAAGGGCCCATGCAACTTGCAGGGATTTCACTTTAGTCACTGTACCTTTTAACTTTTGTCTAACTAACCCCCTCATTTTTGTATAGTTCCCCCTTTTGAAATTAAATGCCACAGTGTTGGGCAGTTGTGTTCTTCCCACCACAGGGATGTTGAATGCTATTGTATTATGGTCACTATTTCCAAGCGGTCCTGCTATAGTTACCTCTTGGACCAGCTCCTGCGCTCCACTCAGGATTAAATCTAGAGTTGCCTCTCCCCTTGTGGGTTCCCGTACCAGCTGCTCCATGAAGCAGTCATTTAAAGTATTGAGAAATTTTATCTCTGCATTTCGTCATGAAATGAAATGTTCCCAGTCAATATGGGGATAATTGAAATCCCCCACTATTATTGTGTTCTTAATTTTGATAGCCTCTCTAATTTCCCTTAGCATTTCATCATCACTATTACTGTCCTGGTCAGGTGGTCGATAATAGATCCCTAATGTTATATTTTTACTAGAGCATGAAATTTCTATCCATAGAGACTCTATGGAACATGTGGATTCGCTTAAGATTTTTACTTCATTTGAATCTACACTTTCTTTAACATATAGTGCCACTCCTCCCCCTGCACGACCTGTTCTGTCCTTCCGATATATTTTGTACCCCGGAATGATTGTGTCCCATTGGCTGCTCTCAGTCCACCAGGTTTCTGTGATGCCTATTATATCTATATCCTCCTTTATCACAAGGCACTCTAGTTCCATGCTGGTAAAGGCAAGCTATAGGGAGCAGCTACTCTGGCCAGCAAGTCAGCTATGGAATGGAGTGGAGGCAAGGCTCTGCCCAATTCCTGTCCCTTATCATCCACTCACCTCTCACTTGCTTCCGGGAGGATGTAAGGGCTTAGTCTCATGCTCCTAGACCCAAGGTCTGGTTAGCCTACATAGGGATTTAATGGCAGGGCTCATTACTCCCATGTGAAAACACACAGTCCAAACCAAAATCTAACCCCAAGTAAAGATCTGTATTCAAGAGTGGAATCCAAGGCTGCAGGGTTTGGTTACTGTCAATCTGTCTGTCAGAAATGCCTCATGTAACTTCCACCCTTCCAGGTAATTTCTGATCCCACCTGAAGATGAGTGGAGATGGAATCAGCTGAAAGAGATAAGAAAGAGACATCCATTATGAGGTTGCGGGGGAGGGGGTCAGAGAGAGGGACACAGAGAGAGATGCATTTACTGAAAGGACAAAAGATAACCAGATAGAAAGATGCAAAGATACAGGTCTGACATTGAACAGACTCTGGCTGGAGAAACAGTGAAGGGACAAGGCAGTCCTGTGAACATTTCCTTTGTCTCTTTGTAGGGATGATAATTTGCAGTAATAGCAGCCAAGCCTGGCAGCATATGAGAGCGAGAGAGAGAAAATGGCTTCCTTCCCCTTTAAAGATCAGTGAGAACCACAAAAAGCGGCCATCTGAGGCTGCCCTGGAGTTTGCCAACACATTTTGTTTTCTAAGCTTCTGCTTTGTTGGGAGATCAAAGGCTATATGACAGCCCCACCCTGTTGTATAAAGCATAAAATGTATCCTAGCACTGCTGGTTCCATCCTCTGCCTTCACAGCCCTCAGGGCTTGGTGTCTGGACTGAGTTTTGGTTTTGTTTCAGGGTTTTTACCATTTTCTTTTTCACTGTAAACTGTCAACAAGTCCCATTTGATTGTTCAGCCTGAACTCTAAGTGCAGAGTCTATTTATCTCAGTGTAGAACAGGTTACTGCCTCTGCGTCTATCTATAATTTGGAGAATAGTGTTCTTCCACTGCTGAAGAAAGAGGAAAAGTAGTCTCCCCTCAACACCTCTTTCCCAATGCACCATAGGCATCATGTGATTATTTACAGAAGCAGCAGTGAAAGGAAGACGCCTTTATAATCCATTTAGCACAAAGCACTTATGATTCCCATTTCAAGTAAGAGATGTGTGAATTAGCAAACACAGAGCAGAGAAGGTTCTTCTGTGTCCAGCTTGCAACACATAAAGTCAAATCAAATAGAAGTGTAGGGTTAGGGTTGTTTTCCTAGATATGGGCTCAGAATTTATGGGGAAATGAGATACAAACCAGGATTCAAACTTTGCACATGGACCCTTATGTTTATCATAGGAGCCGTCTATCTACATTTGTAGCCCCACCACCACCATGATATCTGAGCTTCACAAACATTCATGAGTTTATCCACCCAGCCTCTGCGAGGGAAAGAAATATTCTCCTCCTCTTACAGATGGAGAACTGTGGCTCACAGGCAATAACAGGGAGATTTATGAAGGCAAAAATGGCACTTAAGTCTCTAACTCCCACTGACATTCATTGGTTTTGATTTTCAAAGTTTCATTAAGCCCATTGCCCCAAAATTTGATTTTTCTGGTGCCAAGAACTGAAAAAAAATGGTGTTTTTTCAATGAACAGGCAAAATAGCCCGCTAAAAAAAGAATGGCCATCCTGGACAAAACCAATGGTCCATCTAACCCAGTATACTATCCCTGACAGTGGCCACTGCCAAAAGAACAGGACAATTTGGTGTGATCCATCTCCTCTCATCCAAACCCAGCTTCTGTCAGTTGGAGGTTTATGGACACCTGGAGGATGGGGTTGCATCTCTGACCATCCTCCATGAATGGACCTATCCATGAATTTATCTAAGTCTTTTTTAAACCTAGTTATATGTTAGGCTTTCACAACATCCCCTGGCAATGAGTTCCACAGGTTGACTATGTGTTTCCCTTTGCTTGTTTTAAAACTGCTGCCTATTTTAATTTCATTGGGTGACCCCTAGTTCTTGTGTTATGTGATGGGGTACATAACATTTCCCTATTGAATTTCTCCACATCATTTATGATTTTTTAAGCATCTATCATATCCTCCCTTAGTCTTCTTTTTTCTAAACTGAACAGCCCCATTCTTTTTAATCTCTCCTCGAATGGAAGCTGCTTCCAAACCTTTAATCATTCTCTGAACCTTTTCCAATTCGAATATATCTTTTTTTAGATGAAGTGACCAGAACTGCACTCAGTATTCAAGGTGTGGGTGTACCATGGATTTATATAGTGGCATTATGATATTTTTCTGTTTTATTATCAGCTCCTTTCCTAATGGTTCCTAATATTTTCTTAGCTTTGTTGGCTTCCACTGCACATTGAGTAGATGTTTTCAGGGAACTACCGACAATGATTGCAAGATCTCTTTCTCGAGTGGTAACAGCTAATTTAGACCCCATCATTTTGGGGATTATTATTGGGATTATTTTTTCCAATGTATATTACTTTGCACTGATCACTAATTTTATCTGCCATTTTGTTGCTCAGTCACCCAGTTTTGTGAAGTCCTGTTGTAACTTTTCACAGTCTGCTTTGGACTTTACTATCTTGAGTACTTTTGTATTGTCTGCAAATTTTGCCACCTCATTGTTCACCCCTTTTTCCAGATCATTTATGAATATGTTAAATAGTACTGGGCCCTGTACACACCTGTGGGGAATACCACTATTTACCTCTCTCCATTCTGAAAACTTAACATTTATTTCTACTCTTTGTTTCCTTTTATCTGTTAACCAGTTACCAATCCATGAGTGAACCTTCCCTCTTATCCTATGACTGCTTACTTTGCTTAAGCGCCTTTGGTGAGGGACCTTGTCAAAGGCTTTCTGAAAATCTAAATACACTATATCCACTGGATCCCCCTGTCCACATGCTTGTTGACCCCCTCAAAGAATTCTAGTAGATTGGTGAGACATGATTTCCCTTTACAAAAACCATGTTGACTCTTCCTCAACAAATTATGTTCATCCATGTGTCTGACAATTTTGTTCTTTACTATAGTTTCAACCAGTTTGCCTGGTACTGAAGTCAGGTTTACTGGCCTGTAATTGCCGGGATCTCCTCTGGAGCCTTTTTTAAATGACGATGTTGCCTATGAAACAATCCAGACTCTTGAAACATGCTGATGTGGCCACATTCTAGGCTTTGGGGTACTGCTTACTGAGTGTACCCATTTACAGTGGGAAATTTAAACAGCCTGGTTTCCTTCTGGCTGATTCCCAACAGTCACCTCACTCTGGGGGTGTCTCTGCTGCTGAAAAAATAAAATTGATCCCTCCCCCCCAAAAAAAACCACAACCCCCCTCCTGAGCAAATAATCAGATCCACCACTTTAAATGAATCCAGATATCTGTGGGCTCAGGAAGGCCTTGATCCCGTACTCTCTGAAATCAACAGAAAGGCTCACACTAACTTCAGTAGACACTGGATCAGTCCCCAGTCAGGTGGCATGGATGGGCTATTCAAGTGGGGAAGGGCAGGCTTATGGGATCTGTTTTATAGGGTAGATTGGGGCATGTGAGTGGGAAGGAGTGTCCTTGGAGCAGGGGAGCTGAGGGTCAGTAATTTAGGAGGTCAGCAGCATGGCTACAACCCAGTTCCCAGGATCCTCTCTCTCTCTCCCCTCTCGCTCTCTGCTGAACGTTCTGATTTCCACTCTGTCATCTTGACTCCAGCTCTGCCAGCTATTCAGTAGCTTAATCTTTTTCCAATCTCAGCTGTTGCCTACTAATGTGTTTCAGGCACAGAAATTTCATTAAAGTGCGCTGATGTCCACAGGCTTTAGCTGTGGACTTCATCCGTTAAACAGGTTTTATTTCAACTAGTACACAAATTACCCTCTGCTCTTCGGGGTAGGGAGTGGGGAATGGTGGGCGGGGGGAGTGATGAAAAATACTTTCCATCTTTCCAAGACACTCGTCAAACAGCATTCCCCAGTCCTAATGAAAACAGATGCACGGAGATGAAACTGAACCACACAAGCCATGTTTTGCTAATGCCGCCACTGTGCCTCACATTGGCAGAGGTATCGACTGGCAACAAAACACTGAGCTTGCCCCAACTTCCCTCGGAGACCTACGATCAGCCTTGGTTCTCTGGCTTCACCCTGAGCACTGACCTTAATGCTTCATTTAATTGGATGAGTTTGGGAACTAAGTCCCTCATTTAGTTTCATGGAAGGTTTTACCGTGTGGATTAGCCAGCCATCAAGTGAGGCAGGCTCTTCTGGATTAGGATTGTACCAAAATCCTTTCCTGGCTACCCTTTGTGATACAACAGATGGACTTGAGTGGTAGAGTTTGGATCCAAACTCCTCCATGGTTTTGGGGTGGGGTTGTGTGTTTGGATCCTGGCATTGGTTCAGACCTATCTCTGGTAATAAAAAAATAACCTATAATGGCTGTCACAGTCTGACGCAAATGGGAAAGGAAAATCAAGTGAGGAATTTGCTATCACCAGCTATTGCTAGGAATAGGTGAAGTGGCTTGGCTGAAATAAATATCCAAACTTTGAACTAAATTCCAGACAGATCCTTTTTTGGGAGGTACTTGAAAAAGTTTTGTTGTTACACTTGTCATTTGCTGTTCTGCACTTCCTGGTTGCATCTGGGGGTGAGCAGCAGAAGAAATACAAACACAGGGTATGATCCAACTGGTGCCCTGTGAAATCAACGGCTAAGCTTCCACTGATCTCAGTGGCACGTGATTGAGATCATACTGCAAAAAAGGCTGTTTTTGAAGTACTTCTGAACTCTTTGTAGTCAAGAAGTCCTGGAGATCTCCTGTTGTGAGATTTCTAGGCTGATTTCTTCATCAAACACTTTCAGAGAAGCATTAAATGTTGGACTTAAGAACTGAGGGATGGTCTCCACTTCCAAATGGAGCGCTGTCCACATTACAAAAGCACAACCTAATTCAACACTAATTTGTAGACTGAAGGCAAGGACTGTATGGACCAGAACTACAGAACTCCTCTCACTCCAAGAGGTATTCCTTCTTGTAGCAACCAGTACAGAATTTATATGGAGGAACACAGGTTGCAGGAGGGGAGAGTTTGGTCAAGGTAACAGGAAGTCAGTCTGTGTGCACATGGCTGTAATGCTAGCTGCAGTTGCAGCACCTCTATGAATAGCTCTCTTAATAAAGAGCTGGTTTAGATTTATAAACATTCAGTCATCTCACGTTATTACCCAACCCATGGGACATGAAACACCTTTAGGACAGGATTGAAACACATTAGTAAACTGCCACTGCCTGTGCTGTAGCTGTCCTGTAGGCAGAGAGCTCCAGGCTTGTCAGTCTGACACTTTTCACCAGCAACAAAATTAAAATGCAAAACAAAACAGGTTTAATGAAAGAAAATTCAGCACCAGAACTAATGTTGGGCCCAGCTAGTAATATTAGAACTGAATCTGAAAACACCTTTTGGGGGATGGAAGGGCAGTATTTGAGGCCACCTTGAACCAGAAGAAAGAAAGAAAGAACAGCTCTGCGGCTAAGTTTTTTTTTTTTTTAATTCTGTTTATCAGAAAATTTATTTTAAAAAAATGGTTTCAGTTCAAAATGAAAACAAATGTCAAAATCCCCCAATTTTTAGTGGATGGGAAATTCCAGACACTGCACAGCTCTACTGCTGCTTACAGGTGCTGTATACATGGGCAGCACAAAACATCTCCACAATTCAGAATGGTCCTTTCTGGCCTTAAATCTATGAGTAAAGATAGCCACAGGGGGTACATTTATACAGCCCATTGAAATGAACCTCCCAGCAGGGCCTGGGCTAACACTCTAAAAATAGCTGTGTAGACAGCAGTTTGAAGTTGCACAATGCTTAAACTAGGGAATTAATTTTGTCCTTCAGTAGTTTGATTGGGCTGCTGTTTGCCCAAGTGCTAGAGTCACAATGACCTGTTCATTGACAGTGAGTCTGGCGGTGGAGATCAGGGGGTGGATTTATCCTCTAAAGCTCTACCTGAGAGTCACACCTTTCTCCCCATGCCATTGAGCACACCAGAGCCGCTGGCACCCCCTTGCTACAAACAAGAGGCAGCTGATGGCAGGGTAAACTCAGGCAAAGCCACTCAGCTCTGAAATCCATCTCTTCAGACCTGCTGCAATGGCCCTTCATTTCACTGGGGCACTTGAGGAGAACTGAGGGGAGCAGAAGGGCTTTATTATGGCTCTGGAGCCATAAAATGCCACCCGTCAGTCCTGCAGGAAGGGGGTGTCTTTTTTCACTCAACAGAGCAAAACATTTCCTTCCTCCTTATTCTTGCCAATGGATTGTGGACAATTTTAACTCTATGGCTGGGTGGGCCCATTTCTTAGCTGATGTTTGGTGATGTGCACTTTGCATTCTGTGCCCAGAGCTTGGGTTTAGGGGTGCCTGCTGCTAATTTCTAAAACAAAATGCGTAACTGAGGTAAAGCACTGTTAATTCGGCTTTTCCAATACGGCTGGCAATCCTGCTGTATTATAGCCCTAAGCTGCCTGCAGGTGGCGCTGTGCTAATTACTGCCAGTAGGCAATGGGCAGCACATCCCAGGGCAGGTGTGCCGGAAGGTCTCCCCTAGAGATGGGATGGATGGCATGCTGCACAAAGGCTGTGCAATCAGAGCACCCCCTAGCGGTGGGAGATGAATAGCCCAGAGCAGGGAGGCTGCGGTAACGGGATTCCTAGAGGATGGTGATGGACAGCACCCTCTGAAGTGGCTGTGCAAGTAAAGCAGTTCCCTTGGCAGTCTTAGGAAAATCCCCCAGCAGCCCTGGTTTTCAGTGCTTGGCATGACATGATGCATGACCCGATGCTACGGCACAGCCAGCTCCTCCAGGGCCTGTGCGGCTTTATCCTCACACAGGGCTGCCTCCCCCTGTTCAGTGCTCCTGTGTAATGCTTCTTTGCCAGTGTCAGCCGGCTGTCTGCAATCATGGGCCTCGCTGGCATTGATTCTTCCAGCTGTCAAAACAGAGCAAGAGTTTGCTTGAGATGTTTCCCCTTCATGGAACTCCCCTTTCAAGGGCTGGGGGCAGGGTTGTGAAGGAGCAAAGCAATTCTCACTGCTGATGAGAAGCCATCAGACTCAGGCTCTCAGGAGCACTGGCTAATGTGGCCTACTTCAATTGTCTTAACGGAGTATCTGTCTTGCAGCAGTTCATTTTTGTGTAAACGAGTTATAATCTCAAGTAGCTGGAGGGTAGGAACCTGATCTCTGATGGAGCACACTCTCAGTTAAACGTCAAGCAACAGGCAGCTATGGATCACGGACCTCATCCTGCTATGTGATGCTGAGCACCCCTGTGAGTTACCCTCTACTCCAGCGAGCAGTACCTATGGTGATCTACTCTGGGACATGGACAGCAATCCTTCCCGTGAGTGCTGAGTCCAGCCCAGGACTGGGGGAGACCCTGTGTGGTGACAGAGTAGCTCCGTCACTCAGCAAATTAAGAGCGCCAGAGAGAAACACAAAAGAATCCATCCGTGCAAAGCTCTCTTACTCCCAGCACATCAAGTCCTCTTCCACATTGGATACCAGTGTAGATACAATTATCACCAAAGCAGAAGTAGTATGGTCTTGCGTGTAAGGTGCTGGACTGGCACTTGGGTGAGCTGCGTTCAAATCCTGCTTCTAGCATTTGACTTCCTGTGTGATCCTGGACAAATCACACTCCCTCTCTTTCCACGTCTGTAAAGTGGGGATGATAATTTTTCCTTTGTCCATTTATACTGGAAAATCTTTGGGGCAGGGAGTTTCTCTTAGTAATACAGGACTCGTGCACAATGGGGCCCTGATCGTGGTTGCGACCTCTAGGCATGACCATGATACAAATAAATGCTAATAATCTAGAGGACCCCCTCCCTACTCACATTGTGACCGACTGTGCAGACAAGACCCCTGGGACAGTCCGGGGAACAGCAGCGTATCTGTCCCTCCATCGTCCAAAAGTCATATCATCGGTGCCCCGGCAGGCGATTTATCTCAGCCTTTTAGCGTCTTTGCATAATGGTCTGTTAAACATGGTTTTATCTATTTATTTATTTTGCCAAGCACTTGGATGTGCTTTATGAATATAGCTACACAAAGTAAATGGCAATACCGTACTGATAAATTAGCAATGTATTAGAGCCTCGTATTAGCTTAGGCTAGTAATTTAGCTTGATGCAGGGATGCTTTAGTTTATTATATTCCTACACAAGTAGATTGTAAATAGCCCACTAGCGCCGACACCACTGCCATAAAGCACCCGAGTGGTACACCACAGTCATTTCCTATTTGTGTAACCTCAGGGCGCACTGGGTGAGTCATTTTCGGTTGAGCCTTTTAAGGGGACGAACGGGAAATGAAATATTTACTTTTTGTTTTAACTTGCCAGTGGTGAAAGGATATTGATGTGGTGTAGACGGAACATTAAAAGCAGAATTATGCTGGGGAATAAAACAGGCAGGGCATAAATTAGCAGTGTTTGCTTCCTCTGCGGTTTGAAAGCGTTAGCATTCTGCTAGCGCCGTATAATATGCCGGGGAAGTGTCCAGGTTGCTGCCACACTGTAAATCACGGGGAGCAGTTAAACCGAGAAGAAAGTCTATGGCAAGACGCATGGATGTCCAATGTGGGGACCGTCTGAGGGGCAGTCAGAAACAAAACTCACCATCAGACAGCGAAAGGGGCAGAGGGTTAGGACTTGACGAGCAAGTCTCGGTCGTGAGAGCAGAGACAGAAGCTCATAGGAAAAATCAAGGGATTATCTAGCATAAAAATGCAATGGCTTCAGTACTGGTGGCCAGAGGACGACAATTCCATTTCACGATTCTGAAATTTGTTTTAGTTCCAGTTTGGAATGGAACAAAAGCTTTCCCAATGCTTCACAAAATGGAATTTTGTCCAAACATCCATTTTCCACTCAAAAGGGTCAGGTTTTCGATTCTTATCTATCTCTCTGGTCAGCTGTGAGCAAGAGAGCCCTGGACATCAAAGACCTTCTGGGTGACAACTTCATCAAAATCTATACTTGGCCACGAAACTGTTCGGCGTCGATAAAATAGCATATTTCCATGAAAATGCATTTAGTTGAAAATGTTCTGATCAGCTGTACTCTTAGGTATAGAGAACGTAGTTTGGGAGCATCTCTATTTCCCCAGCTCCTAATGCAAGAACAAGGAGACATGCAATGATCTTGAAACATAGCAAATTCAGAACCTAGGAAAAGGAAATATTTTTCACATAGTGCACAACGAGCCTGTGGAACTCATTGCCACAATATACGGAGGATGCAAGTTTAGCAGAATCCACAGGGGGATTAGACATTTATATGGATAACAAGAATAGCCACATTTATAGCGGTAACTTTTTGGGGGGTGAGGGGAGGAGAGATATAAACTCTCACGCTTCAGGGCTTAAGGCAACCTTTATGTATTTGGAGGTCAATTGGAAACTTCCCCTGAGTGTAGGTTATCCCATAATTGCTACTGCAGGGTTTCTTGTACCTTCCTCTGAAGCATTTGGTTGGTGACAGGTTATTGCATTAGATGGACTATGGGTCTGATCCAATATGGCAATTCTTATGCATTGCAGCTGTACTGAATAGGACATCAACAACATAATGATACATTTGTGGGAGGAGGGAGGGAACATGCCCTACTCATCACCCTACAGGATAGAGGAATATGCAGGTCTGAGAGAAAAGGTCTACTCTGCATAAGAACATAAATATGGGTCAGACCAATGGTTTGCCTAGCCCAGTATTTATTTTGTCTCCGACGGTGGCCAGTGCCAGATGCTCCAGAGGGAATGACTAGAACAGGGCAATTTTGAGTGATCCATCCACTGTTGTCCCAGCTTCTGGATAGAGAGCAATGTGAAGGCAGTTTGCAGGGTTCTGTGAACGATTCCGGACTTTGTACGACTATGGCAAGTTTAATCTGCACCATGAAATAGTCTTGACCGTCCTGGACATTTCAATGTTCCTTCAGCACCATTGCTTTCCAAAGGCAGAGCTGGGCCTGAACTGAAACCCCAGATCAAAACATCTCTGAATTTGAGTGACGGTTCAAAAAGTGCTTAGAAATTATTGTGACAGGAGCTATACAAGACCCTGAAGTGGGTAGATAGATCCCCATCTGGGGTATTTATTAAGTTCTGCAACTTTATTATCTTTTAGATTACACAATTGTGACAAACCACTTACTTGTCAAATTCTTCTCATGTCAGACATAGACACTATGGAGGTACCTGGAGAAATTTGTAGTAAGTAAAGCAAACAAACAAGCATAGGAGCGTATGCATGCAAAACCGTGGAGGCTGGTCATTATACCAATATGAATTTAATAAGCATGATTCTTTGCAGCATTTCTAGGCTATTTTTACTCTGTAGATCTTCATGTGCTTTGCAAAGGTGAGGAAGCAAGATTAGCCCCATTTTACAGATGGGGAAAATGAGTCACAAAGGAGTGAAGTGACTTGGGCAAGTCACTTGTCTGTAGCAAGGCAGAAAATCAAACCCACATCTCCTGACCCTTAATTTTGTGACCTACCTAGTGGGCCACATTGCCGCCTCCTGATATGCCGAGACTTAATGATATAAGGGGAGATGTTCAAATGCACTAAAGAGAGTTGAGTGTCAAACTGTCCTTTGTGCCTTCAAGATATCTGCACCCGCCCAAGCCTGCTTTACTTCACTGGGACTACTCCAGGGAGCAAAATTGCAGGATCGGCCAGGATTCCAGTGTGGGGTCATTAGCAAAAATTCTCCAGCGGAGTCAGCTTTGTGGACATTTCACCACCTCACAAACTACCAGCAAAAAACCCAACATGTTTAGTCACGACCAGCACTTTCCTTTCACACTTTAACTAGGGCTGGGATAGCAGGGGTGTTGCAGGGCATCGGTGGTGTTTTGTGGGAGGAGGACCTAGAGCTGAAGCAATGGATAGGCAGAGCTGGGTCAGGGCCCAGGACTGGGGGCTGCTAGTCAGGACCAAAGAGCATTGGCAGAGTTGGGTGGGAGGCCCGAGACAGAAGTATTAGGGGGGTTGTCAGGTGAGGAACAAGACTCATGGGCAGAACCACATAAGGAGCCCAAGATGGGCACAGCAAAGGTTGCCGCAGCGCTGAGAGACATTGGCAGAGTTTGGAAAGAAGCAAATCTTACCAGCCCCACATTTGTAATCTTTAAAATGCAAGTCTATCCCTTGGCACTTAGGAACCCACACCCCAAAGAAGTGAGACACCCCACTTAAGGGGCAAACCCACAGAACCCCATTCCGAACATGGGGGGACATCAGGCTCGAGCACCTGCACTAGCCAAGTATGCATTTGATCTGAACTGGAGCCTGCCTTTCTGAGCAGGGGAAGAGAGAATCTGTTTGCGAGGATGATTAACTCATCAGCAAACATTAATCGTCCTAATGACTCCATTCATTAACCTCGGAAGTGAGAGGAACCAGCCTCCCTGTTTCCCAGAGGAACCTCACGCCCTGCCAGCTTCTGCAACAGAGCTTCTGGTATAGAAGCGTATGGGTGGGAAGCGTTTCAAATGGGGCGATCTGGGTGCAGAATCTCCCCCTTTCCTTAGGTGGATCTGGGTAAGACATTGGGCCTAATGCTTCTCTCGCAGGCATCCTTGTGATGCCATTGACGTCAATGGAGCTTCTTCTGATTGACCTCTACAGCTCCGAAAGTTGTAGCAGGAAAGGTTTGCACCATTTCTCTCCAGCAAAGAGGATATTGGGGGGGGGGGGGGTGAGGGGGGTGATTCCTTTTCCTCCAAATCTCTTAAGGCCTCCTTTATGGGACACATCCCTATTTAGGGCAGCATCTAAGCATGTACTTAAATCCCATTAGGCACAGAGCTGGGTGATTTTTTTAAGCACACTTTCTTCACCAAAAAAATGCATTTGGGGGCCAGCTGAAACTGTTTGTGAATTCTAGTTGAATTTCATCTGAAAAAAAGGGGGAGGGAGGAGGGAGAATTCTGCTAAAGGCAAAATATTTAGTTTTAAAATTCAGCTAGCTGCAACTAAAACCACCAACATGGTAAAACTACAATTGAAAATGAACCAAAATGTTTCACTCAAACAAACAACCAAAAAGGTTTAGTTTGATCCAAAACATTTTTATTCTGGTTTTTTTCTTCTTTTTTTTCTTTTGGTGAGGTGGGGGGAGTCATTTCAGATCAACCCAAAAACAGTTGTTGCTTTTTCCGGTTTGGCCACCAAACTGAAAAATCAATTCTTTGCACAGCTCTAAATGGTACTTAAAGTTAAGCACATGCCTAAGTAGTTTGTTGCTGATCAATTTCAGAAATGCACATACAGGAGCAAACTGCATCTGCTGAACAGCCTGAATCCACAAAAGATAAGCAAGTGTCACTATGACTCTGGGAGAGAGAGAGAAACCAGCTGAGAAATGTATGGGTGTGGGAATCAGAGGGATCTGAGTTCTAAATTCTGCCTCTGCTGCATAACCTTAGGCACGTTACCAATTACTATCTGTACCTCAGTTTCCCCATCTGTAAAAATGGGTAAATTATACTCTCCTCCTTTGTACTGTTCATTGAGAGCTATGGATGAAAGCTGATCTATTATGGCTGGTTATTATTATTTATTGAGGTACAGAACTCCTTCTCCCCAGGAAGGCTCAGCAGTTGCCTTCAAAAGGTCACCCTGTAGTTAGCCATGAATCAGCCAGTTCCATTTAAATTAAATCCCTTTGTGGGGAGGGATTTGAAATATTCCCAGGACTTCCCCCTTCATTTACCAGTCACTCTTCTTGGCTGACTTCCAGGTGGGTCTAAATTGGGACGTTCCAGCTTCTTCCCAACGATTAGTGTTTGGACTGGATCCTTCCACATGTAGGAACCTCAGCTCGAGCCCACACTGGATTCCTCCTTGGTGCTGAGTTTGTGCTGGATTCCACCTGGCCACACTAACCCATGCGGGATTCCTCTGAGGTGCCAGATAGGGTCCTCCTGGGCACGAATTCCAGTGCCAAACAGATTATCCTCTGGGCACCACATGCCCACATCACAGATTATCCCAAATGCTGGATTTTTTTTTGCATGGTGGATTCCTCCTGCGTAATGAAGCAGATGGCAACTTACCCCCAGGTACTGTATTCCTGCCAATTGCTGGAGCCAGAGCCTACGTTGAACTCCTCCCTGGCACCGGAGCCTGCATCAGACCTGTCCCAGGCACCGGAGGCCATGCCGGATACTTCTCAGACTCCAGAGCCTTTAGAGAAGCACCAGCGAGCCATTCCTGAGTTCAATAATTTCATTTTTTAAAAGCTTTCAATTTCCTTTGACAGGTCTGGAGTGTTTAAAAATGGCAAAGTGAAGAAGATAAATAGATTATTGATTGAACAGGCTTGTAATTCCTTAGTGAATTGGATTTAGCTCCTTCACTGAGATCAGGTCTCTGCCATAAATCTCCCAGGGAATCAATAAGATGGAGCGCGCCTGGTAAGGAGGCCTTTGTTTGTTACCATGGACACAGCGTGGGACCGGGAGCAAACCTCCCACAGGAGGGGAGGAAGGAAACGTGGAGTCTCAGCTGACTCAGCCTTGGCAAATCATAATTCCACTTGCATCAAAATTTTAACTGCATCGGGGATCAGTCTGGGGCTCTGGAGGCCTTACACACATGGCTTCCATTTGTCATGCTGAGATAATACTGTGTCTAGTCATTGATATAATAAGCTATCCCAGCACTAAACAGTGCTGCTACAGAGAACGGGAGCAATTTCACCTCCCTATGACACCGAACTGGGCTGGAGGCTACTCATCAGGTGCATGTGCAGTTCATGCCTTGTCAGCTCCGTGATCTTGATCTGGGTGGCTGTTTGTTGGCGGCCATCAGACGTAGATGGAGGGTGGCTTCGGAGCCTTCCACACTTTACCCGGCTGGGTGATGGGGGATTCCAAATGGGTTTAGAAACACGGAGGAGGAGCAGCAGAGCATGCAGTTAACTCACACGGACCTGCCCAGCAGTACCAGAAGAGAAAGGAAACAGACTGGAAATGCTGCAGCAAATCCTAATTGTCCCTAAGCACCATGTACCGAGAGTCTCTGAGCACCTGTAAAAAAGCTGTTGCCACCTAGGAAATTTGTAGTGGCCCTGGTGCTGCACATCATGGTCATTTGGAACTTTGGCAGGCCACATACTTCCGCCTGTTCCAAAAGCCCAACCTCTTGGACCAAATGACAACCTGTCTAGTTCTGCCGGTTATCTGGGTCTATGTGATACACCGTTGTACAGTTCTGAGACCATCCAATAGAGATCAGGGGTACACACTCCGGCCTGCCCAAATCACCGAAGATTACAGACAGGATTGCAGAAAATGTTCAAGATGAAACCTGAACCAGGTGAATTTTTACCTGCGCTGGAGTTTTCTTACCCAACTAAAAAGTCAAGCCAGGCTCACTGAGGTTCACTATCATTTTGACAAGCCTGAGCCTAGGGAAACATGCAAAATGCGGTGCCTTCAGCTCTGTTTTGCTGAATGTATAACTTGGCATGCATCCCCCCATGAACAGATGTCCCAGCCCCAAAAGGGTTGCAAGTACCCCTACAAATTGGGATCCCAAAATGGTACACAGCTCTACCCATAAGTTTAGCCACTTAACAGAACTTCCATAGCTGTAGGGCTTGCAAACTAGACTGGAGGTCTTCCAAGACCAGGCTTATTTGGGAGATTTCCAGTACTTTCTGTTTCCAATTGAGCTGGCAAGAGCTAAAATAGCCTTTTTCATTCTATTCTGTTCCCCTTCTGGTCCTGGCTGGACCCAAAAGGCACAGATATGTGCAGACAGAACAATGAGTGAGAGAGAGGAAGGCAATTAGCTGAACGTTTGCAAACTTGCAAAAAGGCCTGCGGCTCTGCAAGTCTGGTTCCAATTTGGGGCGTGACTTTGTCTTGCTTCCACCTGCTCCGCTGGCCACATGTGCACATTAGAAAACATTTTATCTAGCTTTAGTGAGAAAATGTTTCTCCCCCCCCCCATGGAACATTTTTATGAACAACACTCTCCTCCCTCCCTGGTTTCAGCAAACAGAACCCAAGACACGTTCATCCAAAAACTGTGTGTGGGGGGAGGGGGGACATGGAATCTGGAACCAAAATCGATTTTTGGCTGACCATTTTTTGTGTCTTTTCTGACAAAAATATTTTGCAGGCAAGCAGGCACTTTCCACAATTTGCATTTAATCTGAAACTTAATTTTCCATCCAAAAAAAAAAAATCAATGGAAAATTTTTGACTAGCCTTAAACGTATCTGAATTTTCTCAGAACTTTTGATGGTTCAGAAGAAAGAGAACCCATAGTTACTATACAAAACCAGCCCAATTTGCCCATCACCGACAACCCTCAAACCTGCTATATAGTGTAACCCATGCTAGCTACCGCTTCCATCTCTTTTAGCGGAAGTGATAGAGGCTCACGCTTTTTCCCCCATGGTTCAAATGTCAATGTGGGCTTAAGTGGGGCCAGTTAAACCAGTATCTCCTTTCCCCTCTGTGGTACTGGTGGTAAGGATAAACGGGAGCCCTGATCTGGACTGTTCCTGCTTTGAGACAAGGTTTTACTAGACCCTGGAGGCTCACCTCTAGCATGGACTCCCATGCAAGTGGTTACGAGGCATCAGCATACAGGTGGATGCATGAGAAGGAGTCGGTATGAACTATATGGACCCAGAGAGCTTGAGGGGAAACAGAGTCTGCAAGAAAGGCATGTGGTTTTGAGCTGGAAACAAAAAGGGGAAGGTTATTTAGAGCCTGGTTCTTTAAAGTATGGAGCAGCTGTGACCTAGAGAAATATACTGGTGCCGTGCGGAAGGTGTGGTTCCTCCTGACCCCAGTCCTGTGCTCCCGTGACTCTCTGCCAGCCCTTACTTGTAGGCTCTGATAATGACTTTGGCATTGCAAGGAGCAGGAGCAACCTTGGTCAGCACTGGCTGCAGGGCAGGGCTGGCTGGGGTGAGCTTTGACAGCTCAAGAGGAATCCCCTTGGTACTTCTCACGATAATAGGTCAGACTTAAATAAGACTCATGTGCCCCCGCCCCCACCGAGCGTTGGCGGCTGAATTTTGGCAGCACTCATGCTGAGGGCTGTTTTGAATCAAAAGCTGTCCCCATCCCTTCTATCCCCTCACATCCTGGCTCCTTTCTCCTCCCTGAATGCCTTTTCCCGTGGGATTAGCACCCGCTTTCTCTGTGGTTTCTTTAAATATTGTTTGGAATTAACTGAGTGCGTGAGATGGCAGCCCGGGAGAACTAATTGCTCTGCAGAACCGAGAGAGCACAGGTAGCCACGATGCAAGCTCTCCCTACTGCTCGGATGTCTTTCAGACCTGACCTGGAGGCTCAGCTTTTAAGGGTTGCGAAAGCAGTGACCCATTTGAAAGCACATTCACTCCTTGGCTTTTCTGCTGATGTGCTTTAATAATAATAACACCTAGCTCTTATGCAGAGCGTATCATCCATAGATCTCAAAACTCTGTCCATAAGGGAGTATCCTTGGCTCCATTTTACAGTCCGGGTGACTTGACGTTCAAATGTGTGTTACTCACCTAAAGTCACACGGTAGGTTACTGGCAGAGCTGGGAAGAGATTTTTCAGTCTCTTGGCTCCTAGCCCAGAACCTGCTCCACCAGCTAGACCATGCTGCTCACAGAGTTAATCCAGCAACAAACGGGTTAATGAATTTGGAACACGATGCAGGGTTTAATTCAAATCGCCGTGCTCCTATTGGCTAGCAAAACCTGGGACCTGTGATCAGGTGAATGATTGTCACAGCTCTAGTCCTGTGCACCTGCTGTGGTAAGTCTCATCTCCAGCAGGAGCAGATGCTGCTCCAACAGGAGTTTTGCCATTGATTTCCATGGGGCGTAATAGATTGGATCATATGATTTGGAAATGGAACACCCTGGGCTGGGGGAGTGTGGGCCGACATTTACACCACAGCAAAGGGCGGGTAAGGTAGTGTAAAATGTGACTGCTCAGATCAGCCAGGTTTCTACACTCACGTTGCACAACGGTAAATGGTGAGTCTAGGTGAGCTGCACAGTGTCAATGTAACCATGTTGGTCCCAGGATATGAGAGAGACAAGGCGGGGGGAGGGGAAATCATTTATTGGACCAACGTCCGTTGGTGAGAGAGACAAGCTGAAGAGACCTGAAGAAGAGCTCGGTGTAAGTTGAAAGCTCGTCTCGCTCTCTCACCAACAGAAGTCGGTACAATAAAAGATATGACCTCACCCACCTTGACTCCAGCTGAATCCGGCCCGTCTCCCACCACCCATCCCAGGTGCCAGGTAGACCCTATGACATCTACTTTCAGTGCAGTTCTATCCCCACCCTAAGATCTGAAACGAGTGGCAGTGGGGGTGATTATTAGAAAGCAAAAAGGCAGAGTGAGCTAGTTTACAGGAGAGAGGAAGATTGCTCTGAGATTGGTGCTGAAACGGCAGGGAGTGAATGAAAGGGCCGAGAGCATGACTGTAGGAAATAGGAATGGCTTTATGTGGAAAGCTGTGATCCAATTAAAGGGAGAACTGCCAGGTTGGCTTAATTCCCCCTGAATAATGGGATGATCTATCCCAAGTGCTCCATCTGAACCCACACACAGCCATTTCCCCCCTGCTGGCATTTATAAACATGGAAGCCAAAGCAAACACTCCCGCCACTAATGAGACAGGCCTCCCTGTATGAGAACCATCATCTCCCTCTGCCCTGCCATGCCTTGCCTCGTTTACATATCTTCATTTGTCAAGCATCCTCTGAACACTTTGTAGGCTGCATCCTCCTTTGCCCTCCAGAGCGATGAAAAGGTCACCCATCTAACAAGGAACGGTGCTGGAAATAAACGCGTGTGTTTTTCTCTATTCAAACATCAGATGTGACATCGGAAGATGAACCAGCTGCCAAGAACCTGCTTGGCATGTACAGTGCCATGCAGCAGTTTGTCCGGGCCCCGTCTGTCTGCCACAGATCATTAGTTGTTCCTGTTTCAAGGTTGTTTTTCTCCTTACTGTCTTGATGCCACTGATGCATCATTTTCCCTCGGAGATATTAACAAATGGGTGCAGCTAGAAATCTCAGAGAGGCACACAGACATCCGCTCCAGGATTTACCTGCGACGGACAGCACTGAGGGTTTGGTGTGTCTGGCAGGCAGAGGGCTCACTTGGTCCATGTATTCACATGGTATCCAAGTGAGGAACTTTAGATTAAATTTCTGAGCCCTCCTTGAAGTGAATCTGGTTATTGCTCCCAGGAGGAGAAGAACCTGAGCGGGATTTCAGTGCCACACCTGGAATAAGCTCTGAGGCAGAAAAACAAGCACGGTTTGCACTGTGTACAGTGTCCATGTGCAGTACGCATCCCAAGGCAGATTTCTGCACCCACCCGGGTTGGACTGACTTTATATGACTCTAGGAATCATGCAGTGGAGATTACAGGCCAATGCAGGGCATGTGGCAGGGCCTGTGCATGCGGCAGGGCAGTGAAATTCCTAACACTTGCATCTCAAGCTGCCCAAGGACCCAGAGGTGCCTCTCTGATCAGGGTAGGAGGGTGTCAGCTCCCTACTGCAGGGATGGATTTAGCAACGCTGGGATAATTAACACCACATTTATGAAGTGCCTCTCTCCCTGCCTTTCAGGGTGGGAGCCCAGACCCAATCAGATCCAGACCTACACCAATTTACACCAGCTGAGTATCTGGCCCAGCTGATCTAGTTCTGGAAGCTGAACTCAAACTCTGCTGAGGGGACAAATAGGTGGAAGTGGATGAGGAAATGGAAGAAAATTTGTGGATCTTTGAACGGACTCAAGGAAGCTAATTGTATAGCTCCTTTTCCTTCTCTGTTTCACACAAACGCCCCTTTTATTTGACTTTATTCAGCTTTTAAATGTAAATATCATAAAGCTGTCACAGCTTTAGCCAAACTCCTCCTACCACAAGTACAGCCAGGCCGTCTCCAGGGGAGTGAGAGAGAGACGGACGGGCAGGTGGGCGTGGGAGACCGAGGGCAGTGGACGGGAGTAGGACACTGGGGCGGGTCAGGTGTTATCAGCTGTTCAAGGGTGGCTGAGGAGACTCAGCATCTTGAGACTCACATTCTTTCTGTATCCGTCGTGACGCATGACAGGCGTCCCTGGGAACTTGTTCGCTGTCGCGCGGCGGCCGTTGGTGCCCACAGGATTATTGATGATAAACACTAGTCTGTTCAGGTGGAAGCTAGTAGCGCTGCTCCATTCCGCGCTAACTGCACAGCGCTGCTGAGGCGGGCCCCACGAGTCTAGACTTCACGCTACACAATGATGCTTTACTTAACTGACAGCCATTAGGCAGCCAGTGTGTTAGGATCATTGCTTACCGGGGTGACCAGTGCTGTTGCATTCTTTCCTTGGATACCCTGTTGGTCTGTCTGTCTCCAGCTGTTGTCTCTTGTCTCGTACTTATGTAAGCTCTTTCGGGGAGGGACCATCTTTTTGTTTCTTGTTCTGTGTTTGTACAGCACCTAGCACAATGGTCTGGGACAGGGACTGCAAGGTGCTACAATCAGACAAATCAATACACAATCAATATTAAAGAAGAATAATGAATAACCATGTGGCTATTGCCACAAATCCTGACTCCCCTTTAGTTTACTCTTCTCTGCTAGAACTTCACCTGTAAGTGTGAGCCTTCTGGGTTACCTCATCCAGGGCCCATGGGGTAGACATAGCATATCACACACACGGAGACTTTGCATGGAAGCCTAACACACTAGTGCTCTTTACTTGATCAGATGAGAAGTACACAGAGCTATACAAACCTAACAAACCCTATACGCATTTCCCTGTCTCAGTTTCCTCACCACTCCAGCACAGTCTTTGGGCTGGGATTAGGGTCCCTTCAGATAGGAGGATGGAGTATTTTCCCCCAGCACAAGCAATGGCCCTTAGCACGTCTACTGTTCAGTCAAAGCATGCTCATAAAAGTTATGTACGCCCCCTTGTCATTATGGTGTATACCTGTTGCAGGTCCTACCAGCAACAGAGAATCCCAAATTTGCATAGAGGCATTCAGTGCTACAGTAATTTTCATAGAAACAACTTCGTAATAGCAACAAGAATTCATAAGTTGTACACACGGACTCCCCACATCATCCCAGCTATGTATTTTAAACATCATGTCCTCAGGCGTGAGACATCTGCTAATAGTGAAGTGCTCAATCCTATATTTGTTCATGTAGACTTCCCAGACAATGAGACTCTTGCCTGTACAGGATTCAGGATCAGGCACAATAATAACTAGCACGTAAAAGGATCATGCTAGTGGTTAATACCATTTAGCAGTTTTCACTAGTGCACCTCACAAAGGTGGGTAAATATTACAGATGTTCAGAAAACAGAATGTCCACCCCATGGGAAATCCTGATATTTCAACATTTGTTTTTTGTCCTGCGACGTGATGAAAAGTCGAAATGCTGAAAATTTTCACGGAGTCAAAGATTCTAAAAAAATTCAGTTTCCAGTTGTCGAGATGAGAAATGTCAACGTTTCCAAGTGAAACGAACCACTGACATTTTCGACAGTTCGGAGTGTTAACATTTTCAAATGCTGAAATGTCAATTCAAAACTAAAATGTTTCATTCCCATTGGAAAACTGAGTCCAACATCTTCTCATCCAAAAAAGAAAAAAAAATAAAATGTACAAAAAATCCATATTTTTGTATTCCTCGGGAAAAGTTTTTAGTCAAAAAATGTTGACCAGCGTTAGTAAATAGAACTGTCTCTATGTTAGAGATAGGGGATCTGAGACATGGTAGAGTTTATATGACTTACCCAAAGCACAGAAATTTACAGAGAACAGGAGGACTTGTGGCACCTTAGAGACTAACACATTTATTTGGGCATAAGCTTTCATGGGCTAAAACCCACTTCATCGGATGCATGGAGTGGAATATACAGGAGGAAGATATATATACACACAGAACATGAAAAATATGAGTGTTGCCATAGCAACTATAACGAGACTAATCAATTAAGGTGGGCTATTATCAGTAGGAGAAGAAAAAACTTGTAGTGATAGTCAGGATGGCCCATTTCCAACAGTTGACAAGAAGGTGTGAGTAACAGTAGGGGAAAAATTAGCATGGGGAAATAGTTTTTACTTTGTGTAATGACCCATCCATTCCCAGTCTTTATTCAAGCCTAAATGAATGGTGTCCAGTTTGCAAATTTATTCCAATTCTGCAGTTTCTCGTTGGAGTCTGTTTTTTAAGTTTTTTTTGTTGGAATTGTGACTTTTAGGTCTGTAATTGAGTGACCAGAAAGGTTGAAGTGTTCTCCGACTGGTTTTTGAATGTTATAATTCTTGACTTCTGATTTGTGTCCATTTATTCTTTTGTGTAGAGACTGTCCGGTTTGGCCAATGTACATGGCAGAGGGGCATTGCTAGCACATGATGGCACATATCACATTGGTAGATGTGCAGGTGAACGAGCCTCTGATGCTGTGGCTGATGTGATTAGGGTTAAAATGTACAAGTTCTTAGCTGCCAGCCCTGTGCTCTGTCAGTGAGAATGCACCAACTAGAAGATGTTCATGCCCTGTGCAGGATCTTCATTTGCTTTGCGGTGAGAGTCCCCTGTTATAACTGTGTCCCCATTGTTGTGAGCCCCACACCCTTTTGTGGTTACAGTTTTGTGCCTGGCTGTCCCAGCCAGGAGAATACACCAATTGCAGAGGAAGCTGATAGTAACTGTGCTGCCCAAGGTCAGTACGAGATGCACAGAGATTATGGTCTCAGAGTTTGACTCCAGAAGTAGCTGTGTAAGTGCAACTGAGAGCAGTATTTAGGTTTTTTGAGCACTACTATTGGACATTAGCACCTCAACTCCACCCTGGTCTTCTTCAGTTGCCATGCTACCTCGGGGGCTCCAGCATCTCTGGCCCCAGGCTTGGCACAGCATCCTGTCCTGCCCCATCACCATAGAAAGGAGTTGGGGGAGGCCAGGCAGCCTGCTTCCTCTCTCTGTCTTAGGTACTTGTATGCCCACCCTTCCCACGCACAATATCTGAGTCATCTCCGACTCTTTAATAAATGCATGTTCTCCACCCCCTCCCCCCAGGGAGGCAAGGCAGTGCTATTATCCCCATTTACAGGTGGGGGACTGAGGCACACAAAGACCAAGGCCATGTCTGCACCACAAAATTGTCAACCTAACTTATGTCGGCATACAGCCACCACAGTTGTTAAATCGCTTGTGTGCACGCACGTTTGGCGCCTTCTGTTGGTGGTGCACGTCCTCACCAGGAGCTCTTGTATCGATTGTCTGTATCAGACCAAGAAGCCACCATGTCTGCTGCTAAACATAATGATGCAGTGAGGCGGAGTGGAACTGGAACAAAGCTCTTTCGCAGGGCGGGGCCATCAGGCCGGTGAGGAAGAAGCTGAGGATGAAATCAATTAATTCATTCATTAGCGAGCCCCGCAGCAGCCGCAGAGACATTTCAGTTGTGCTCCCTGGGAGATAGTTGTGAGATACACATCTCCTTTTCATCAGCGTCCCAGTGGGGTAGCAGTCATACAATCTCACTCCTACTAATTGCAGGGCAACACAGACAATGCAATGCAGGTGCCTGCATCGGAGATATCAAACAGGCCCCAGTGGCCGTTCTCTCTGCAGTGGCAAAGCCTCTTATCACATGGCACCAAAAGTGTCTTTTAAAAAGAAACAAGAGGCCAGGGACTGCATTCTGGCTTCTCCACCAAGGGCGCGTAGAAGAGAGAGAGAGCGAGAGCCTGAAGCACTGGGCCTGGTTTAAGATCTGAGGCCTGAACAAGAGTCAGCAAAGTTAGGCCATGCCGTGAACCAGAATCAGACCCGTATTAAAGCAGCTGCTTACAAGTTTGCTGTCCGATACACGACCTTGGCAAAGGTATTGTTAGTGTTGCTAGAACACAGACACTCCTCAGAAGCATGAGATACTGGGCATGTGTGTGAACGCACTCTGAAAGATTCGCACAGGGACATCCGGACCTAGCACAAGATAAAAGGGTTTGACAGAAGTGATGAATAGGGATGTTTTGCCCCGAGACACCTGGAGCAAGATACAAGAGGCGGTAACAAGCAGATGTCAGGAAACACATAAGGTGGTATGTAAGTTGTTTGTCTCAGTCTATAAATGTCAGGGTACTTGGCCTTAACCCTTTGTGTGACTGAGGGGACAGCAGAGATTCCTGCTGCTGACCGAGCCCCTCCTTGCCACTGGGCACTCATGTGTTAGTGTACCAGTAACCGCAGAGCCCAGGCACTAGTACTGTGCCTGGAGGTCAATAAACCTGGCCGAGTGCCTTTGTCACTGAACTGTGCTCATGGTCTTTCCTTCGAGGTCTGCTGAACCAACTACCTGCAGGCCTGGGGCAGCATGCGGCGAGAGCACACACACACACACACATGCCAACAGGCAACAGGGGGTTGGAGTAAAAGTGCAAGGACTCTCCCACCATTGTGCTCCAGCATAGGTGGGCAGCAAGAACCCTGCACCTTGCACAACCTAAGCATTAGATAAGAGGCAGACAGAAGTCAGAGCTTGAGCACTAGCAGGAGACAAAGGGAGCAGGCCTAGCTTTGCTCCCATTCTCCACTAAGGGGAATATGTGCATCTAAAGTGTAGTGCTTGCTGCTTCTGCATAAGTTTTTCAAAGGGCAAGAGTATTTTTCTTCTCTCCTCCGTGGCTCAGAAAGCCATTACCATCCCCATCGGCGCACCCGCTGCCCCAGTGTGGCACCGGCTTCTAGAGGCACAATCTAGCTGTTTTAATAGGACAGCTAGCTTATTATTTATATTACACCACATTCAGGGCCCTATTGTGTTAGGCTCTGTACACACATGGCGAGAAACAGGCCAAGGAGCTTACAATCTAAAGAGACAAGAAAAGCTGTGGAAATCCTACCCACAGTCTACAGACGGGAAGTTGAGGCACAGCCAGGCGATTTACCCCAGGGTACCGAGAGAGTCTTTGGCAGGGCTAGAAATTGACCCCAAATCTCCTGAGTCCTAGTTTAGTGTCTTAACTACACGGTCATCCTGCCTTTCTCTTATTTTTCCAGCTGTTTGAGCCTGCTATTAAAGCAGTGTGGAAGGTTCACAACACAACTGGAATTTGACTGTTTCTCATGATGTGAAATCAAAAAAATCTGGCCTGTTTTCTCTCCCTGCCTCAAAAAATCAGTACGTTTGTTTCACTTGAAAATGAATACATTTTAAATAAATTGATCCTCCCTCAAGAAGAAAAGGACTAAATTTTCTCTTCAAAATAGATAACATTTTGAGTGAAATTTACCCTGTTTTCAGCCAAAAGGAATTTGTGAAAAAGCCCATTTTGTAATATGTGTTCCAAGCGTCCGTGAATGTGAAATTACCACGAAACGAGGTTGTGAGCAGTTTCTCATAATAAATAAATAAAGTTTGCAGTTTTGCAGCGCTCTTTGGGGCAGATTTTCAGAAGACCTCTGCACCAGATTTTCACTTACCTAGCACCCAGCAGCTCCCATTTTGATACGTGGGTAAAATTTTCATAAGCACCTGAGTGACAGAGGCCTCATGTCCCACTGAATGTCAATGGGGCTTAATCTGCTAAGTTATTTAAGGTACATCCATTCTGCAAAGAAAATCCTGTGGCACAGTCTCAGAGTCTACGCTTTAAAACCCAGCAAGGTCGGGAGGGAGAATGGTTCTGGGTCCCAGGCTCCAGCATGAGCCCAAATAGTTACACTGTTCTTTTTAGCTCCACAGCCTGAGCGCCGCAAGCCTGAGTCAATTGACCCAGGCTCTGAGATTTGGCAACATTTTCAGACATACCCATAGGTGCTTCTGGAAATCCTACCCCAACAGTTCATTTTCCAGCATGCTGAGATCTGAAAATCTGGCTGCTTATTTTGGTGTCCAGAAAGAGAGTCAAGTGCTTTTGAAAATTTAACCCTATTTGGATATCCCTAAAGCCCATATCCCATATGAGCATGAGAGCAACCAAAGCTACAAACAGATGGATGGACAAAGAGAGCACGAATCTGCTGAAAAGTAAACCATACATTTCTACTGACGGCAAAGTGTACCCGATACGGTATGCAGTCACGAAGGAGTCTAAACAGAGTACCTTTTGGAAACCACTGCAGTGCTACCAAAGAGGAGAGGCTGGTACTACAGAATGAGACCCAAAGTGCTGGTTAATCTACTTTGTTATTTATTTATAGCACACATAGTGCTTTCCTAGCCTGAGTTGAATTCTCAAGAGAAAAAAAAATAAAACAAGAGGGGGGAAAAAGCATAAAAGTTTCTGCGACAGCAATGGGACTGTGCATTTATCTTTCTCTTTTTCCCAGCATAGGTCAGCCCCGAAGTGGAATATACAAGCGGGGTAGCTTCTTTATTTTTAACAACATAAACAGGAGACAACTCCAGTTATAGCAAGTTCTGCCCAGGAGTCCAATGAAGCTTGTACCCTGGCTTTCCCCAGTGTCCTGGAGGTCTGGATGCAAGAAGCTCAGGTTCAGTGTGGAATATGGTTCTATGTGAAATGATTTTTCTGCTGGCATCAGCATGCAGAGCATGGTAGAACTAAATGGGGAGGATGTCGGGTGTAGTAGCTAGGACCACCAAGATCCAGACATTCTCACAGTGAATTAACTGATCTAGATGAGTTCAGTGGCTGCCCTTCCTCCTGAACTCGTGACTGCTTACTTCATATGGTGCATGTGATGATTAGAACTGTGTGAATGCCACCCCGAAGTGTCACATGGAGTTCTGAACTGGGATGAGCTAAAACATTAAATAGGAAACTCAACCAGAGCTCCAAGTTTCACCTGAATGAGGGTGGGCACCACTTGGAACTCTTATTAGCCCCAAATTGGGCAGATGCCTGATTGATGAAGTGCATGTGTCTCTTTGCTGATGTGTGTTTAGTAGAACTGGCTGGAAAAAAATTGGTTAAAAACAAATGTGTGCATGTTTGGTTTTCTTGTTCAAAATCAAAGTTTCAAAGAAAAAAAAAACATTGAAAATTCCAGCTTCAGATTTTGACCCACTCCATATCTGATCAAAAGTAAACATTTTCAACCAAAAATTGTACTGGGAACATTTTCTATCATCTGTCAAAAATAGATATTTTTTTTCAATCAAAACATTGGAAATTAAAACGTGGGAACCACTGACCAGCAACCAAAATGCTAGAAATGTTAGCCAGAAACCCATTCATGTCAAGTGCCCAGCCCAATTCTGCAGAGTTTAGTGGGTTCAGGTGGAGTTTGGACACATCTGTCGACTGGCTGTGACCCAAATGCAGGACACCTTTATTTCCTGAACCAGGTCATCCTTCAGTGGATAGAAACCACTCAGATTTGTCTGGTTGTTTGATAGCCCAGAGCTACAGCTGGTGATTAGATGCTCTCTAGTATAAATAGAGGGAGCCTTGGGGCACTATACACATTTATTTATAGTACAGCAGAAAAGTTGTTAGGACCCAATCAATATAAGATGGCAGGACTCCCACTGACTTCAGTGGCCTTTGAATCAGGCCAATCATTTGGAGTGAAAGTTCTGAAGTACTTGAATGTACCACAATGGGCAGGTTGTTGTGAAGTTGTTCTAAAATTTTTGCTCTAAGATCATTCTAGAGCTGGTGAAGTTATTTGTCCCCAATAATAGTGACTGTGAACTTATTGTTTGTGAATCCCTCACAAATCAATCAGGATTCCTACAAATCTATTTGTGAGGATTTGCCAAAGTTCTGGAAGAAGTACATGGATTGATGGGTTGATTGTGCACTGTTTGCTATTCATGACATGTTACTGACCACCTAAAGTCACATGATGCTCATTCTTCCTGGTCAACATTTTTCAAATTTCAAAACTGATATATTTTTTTCCTAATTTTAACCAAAAACAGGAAGAAGAAAATCATGAAAATGTTTGACTGGAATTTTTAAAACCGGGAAAGTACTAAATGATGAACAGCAAAGGACGCACACTCTGGTATGCACTTTTGCTGAATAATCATTCATGCCAAGAGACAAGACAGAGTCAACATTAACAAACATTTTTTTGCCAACCTTTGGTAGTTGTCTGAATACTAGTTAATGACAAATAAATATAAGCCAATGTAGAACAATGAATCAGACTAACCGCTTGTATATGTGAAGATGTTTGTGCTTTTTTTTTTTCAGTTAGTTGCACATGATCCACATCATGCAGTGTCGCAGGATAACATGCACCAGACAATGTGACTCGTTTTTTGTTCTATGTGTGGACCAGTGAATGGGACAACTAGGTAGGATTCAGGAGATCTGGGTTTTATTCCTGTCTCTGCCACTCACATATAGGTGCTTGGGCAAGTCACTTCAGACTTCTGTTTATCTCATTTTCCCCATCTGCGAAATGACAATAACATCTGACTGTTTTGAGATCAATGGATGGAAAATAAAATTTGATTGGCAGGATTCAGCTTAAATCGTTCCCACCCTCCACTTAACTATCATTTGCTTTTTTCCTTCCCTCACCCTCACTTTCAGTTTCCAGTCCTCAGTTCCCCTGCCCCAAGCCTTCTCCAGCTTGATCTCATATCAGTAAATACATAAAGGCGCAGCTGGAGAATTGCTGTCATAACCCACAATGCAAGGAGAGCAGCTTGAATTTTAAAATGGCTTTCAACCCTTCTTCTTCTGCTGCAGTCTGGCCGCTGTGAGTTTCCCACAGCAACTCTCAGCTCATCTGTGTCCCGACAGCTTGACGCTTTAATGATTTAAATGATTTACCTTCCCCCAAGTGCATCAGAACAGATTTATTACGCATGTTTGCGACCTGTTCTCCTAAGCACTTTCCTGACGTCTGTTCCTCATTAGAGTTCACCACCCAGGTCCACTCTGGATGGTAATAAGAAGGTAACTGCTATTCCTTGAAGCTTATCACACACGGGAGCCCAGGCACATTAAGATAAAGAATACACTGGGGTCTGTGTGTATAAATGTATGCTGCTAAATGCGTATGTATCCTAAAAAGAAATTCTAAAATAAGATCGAGCTGAAAAGTTCCATTTCCCCCCCGTCCCCGCACAGGAATGTGACATTTTCCATCATGAGCTGTGGCTCACTGGTATCACTGCTCCTCTTTCTGCCAGTCTGCTCTGTACCACCCCACCCACTGTGGGTACAAGTCAACCTCATTCTCCATCAGCCTGTTCAGCTCTTAAAGTATCCTGTTCGGCTTGCTCATCAATAACAGCCCTGGTTGAGGTCTGCAGCCTCATCCTTGACCCCTGAATTCCTGTCCTGCTATGGGATCTGAACGGTGCTTCATTTGCTCCAAAGGAAGAAGATTCCAGGGTCATTTTTCACTAATAATGACTAGAATGGCCAATCTGCTGTCTGCGGACGGGTGAAAAGTCAGGCCGGGTCTGCTCTGAGGCTACTTGTTTCTCTCCACAGTGACCAATTTCAGACAGTAATAGGTGCATCAATTATGTCTCTGCCTTTCCCTGCTGTTCAGGTCTTTTTATTATTATTATTATTGATTGAAATATTGCAGTGTCCATTCGCTACATCAGACCCCATGAGGCAGGCACAGCCCATCTCCCTGGAAGCGGGATGTGATGAGCTGGTCTTATCTGGGATTGCAGTGGTGTCATCTGCGGGCTCCAGCTTGCAGCCTCCTTGTTTTGTGCTGCTCTGGGGCTAAGGCCTGAGAGGTTGCATGAGCCCCTGGTACTCCCCTGGCAGGAAAACTGCAGCAAACATGTTTGCGTGCTTGGACACAACAGATGGAAAAGCCTCTCTGAGGGCTACGTGCCGCAGGCACAGAACCCTGGCTTCCACTGTCAGAGCTGCAGCTGAGGATTGAGGGCAGTCGAGAGCCCAGGGGACATGAGCTTTCTGACATGTACTCTCCAAGTTAACCTGGATGTGCCTCTGTTCACCGCGTGGTGAAGCTTCAGGTAGCCAGCAAGAACTGAGTTACTGAATGGTCCACCCAGGAGCAATGCACTGACCCTTCATCCCGTTCTCACCGCTGTTTTGGAGAGGGGGCGACAGGAGATGACACTGGCTCATTGTGTCACTTTTCTCCCTGGGGAAGGTTTCCGAAGGCACGCAGGGCAGCTCTTCCCTCTCAAGGGCCTTCATGAGCTACCAGCTCCCGTTCACTATCAAGGTGTTGGCTCCTGCATACGGTCGGCCCATGATCCCAGCTTCCATTGCCCATGTGCTAAAATTTTAAACCTGGACCTTTGTTCCTTTTCCCATGCTGGTCCCCCTTCCCCGGAAGAGCTCCCCACAGACATCCAGATTCCTTCAAATCCCTCCTTAAAACTCCCCTTTTCTGTGATGCCTACAAAAAAAAATTGACAATAGGAAGGACACTGCTGTGCTGAGACCACTGCCTGTCATGCTGACCAATACTGTTCCCTTGTACTCCCCCATCTGTCCATATTGTATGATCTTGTCTTGCGCTGAGACTGTATGCGCTGTGGGACAGAGACTGTCTGTTTGTTCTCTGCGTGTACAGTACCTAGCACCATGGGGTCTTGCTCCATGACTAGGGCTCTGAGCCACTACAGTAATAATAATAATAAAGAGGATAGATAGTGGATGCATAGGCCTTGCGGTGGGTTTCATCTGGCACCTGTGAGAATGTGCAGGGTTATTTATTCTGGCTGTGATACCCAGTGTTAGGCTGCTGGGGCACTGATCCCACTGCCAAACATGCTGATCGATATCGTCAGTTTGTTTCCTTGTACATCCCTGTCTGGCTGTCATGGATTTGCTTGAGACAAGGGAGCCTCTGAGAAAGAGAGCTTACCTAATTTTACAGCAGGCCAATGAATGTTTAACTCAAGAAGGACCAAGTGGTCTTTCATTGCAGTTGGAATCAGGCTCTGACCAGGCCTGGCTTCTTGGGTTAAGGCAGAGGGAGGATCCTCCCTCCCCCGTCCCAGCTTCACCCCAGAACTGCCCTCTGACAGCAACAGCCAGCCCTTTTTATTTGGCCTGCTGGGCCCTGATTGGCCCCTACTGCTGGAGGACCAAGTCTCGCTGGTTTCACCCACAGCTGATCCTGGAAGGCCTCTCTGGGCAACCCCTGGAGGCCCAGATTTGCTTCCCTTCTCTTCTTAAAGAACAGCTGCTTAGGGTGAGGTGAGCCAAGGCCGTGGGGTCTCCGGCAGGGGGCAGCAAATGCCTGGCACATCCCATCACACTGTGTGCATCTGTTGTCTCTGTTCTTATACTTAGATTGTGAGCTTTGGAGCAGGGGACATCTTTTAGTCTATCTTTGTACAGCACCTGGTGCACTGGGGTTCTTGGTTAGGGCTCCTAGATGCTCTGGTGATACAAATAGTATACGGTCCATTGAGGGATCTTACACCAGTGGCTTTGCTCCAAGCTGATCCATGCGGGGCTAGTGAAGGGTGTGGCCACTGACCCAATGGCACTAGCCTTGTGAGTAAACATTCACCCGTGTGAATAAAGGCTGTCCACAGTCTGTCCCTAGCATATCCCCAAAGAGCAGGGATTAGGTTTTTAATTAAATGTGTTCTCCACCAATATGAACAACACGTGCACTGTTTATATTCTATTAGGCAGTGTAACTCTTGGGTAGAAAGTGAAATTTATAGCTTCTGTTGCTAATTTCCCCCTGGAAAGGATTTTGTACCGTGCCGACTCTCCAGTATATTCTGCAAGAGCTGTTTTGGGTAATTGATATTCAAGTGATATTAGTTCCTTCCTTCCATTCAACGAGGCTGGAATGGAATGGCAACAGCCACTGCATTTATAAGAGAGGCCATTGTTTATTTGAGAAATTAAAACATGAATTTAAATTAAATTGCAAACAAGAGGAGGACAAGACGCCTGGATAAAAATGGAAGAGTGATCGGGAAAAGCTCAGTGAGGAGGTCTGGCTGGGGACGGAAGCATTAAAAACCAAAGCCACAGACCAGATAGGAGGTTGGGTTCATTACAATGCTGATACAAAAGAAGAAAGAGCACATTAAAGGACCGACTTGAGCCCCACTGGGGGCCGCTCGATACCACTCTCACAACAGCGGAGGAATAGGCCGGTGGTTAAGATGCTAGCTTGAGGCTTGAAAGGCCTCTGTTCAGGTCCCTGATCTAGCACCAATTTTCTATGTGACCTGAGGTGAGTCGCTGTGTGCCTCAGTTTCCCCTCTTCAAAATAGAGATAATAGCACTGCGTCCCCCCCAGTGGGGTGTTCTGAGGATAAATACATGAAAGACTGTCAGATACTCTGGTAAGGCGGGGCTGTATCAGTACTGTATTTAGAGAGATAAGAATGATTATTTCCAATCTCCTTCAAACCTAAATGATAACATCCATTATGCAGCATGCAGGCTGGGTGGTAATTCCCTGTATTCAGTTTTCTTACACCCGCACAAGGAGGGCAATCTCATCAGTAAACCCTCCTTTACATCTCGGTAAATCGGTTAGATTGTGCACAATTTTGTTTGTTACACTGTCCCTGCAATATTAGCAAATAAAACATACACAGTTATTTATAGGGAGGGGGGAACATTCAAATTTCCCCAGAGAGATTATTGGCAATAGAAAAGTCAGAATGATTTTAATCCTGTCCAGTAGTGAGAACTCCCAGTTGTTTCTACTTGTTAGTCTTTTGTTTTGCAAAAGTTTATCTTTGGGTCCCAATGGATCGTACTAGACTTGATTTGGCAGAATCTGATCCTTGACATTTCTTCTTTTAATACAGTCTCTGAATCAGCTGGGAATATCTTTTTCTTCCCCCTCCCTGAGTGCCAAGCCAGTGAGATTGTTCCTGAAAATGAATGTGAAACCTTGAGATGTCTAAATCAGCTTTCAGTGTATGGGAAGGCAGAATGCTCTTCTACTTAGTGAAAGAGAAGTATCAGGACTCCTGGGTTATATTCTTATATCTACCGCTGAGTCACCACAAGCAAAGCACCACCTTTCTGTGCCTCAGTTTACCTATCTTTAAAATGTGTTTAATAACCGTAAAGTAATATGCGTCCCTCAGATGAAATGTGCTATATATGGCCAGACTATATTTAACAATGACATTAAAAGGCGCCTGATTTAAAACTGGCGAAAGGCAATATTTTTTTTTTCTCACAACATATGATGTACGCTGCTCACTGCAACAGACATTACTGAGGCCAAGAGAATGAATCCTCAGGAGGATTTGCAGGAGAATTAGATGTTAATTTGAATAACAAGAAATGCTATTAGAGAAAATAAAACAAATGTATAAGGGATAGAGACTCTCATGCTTCAGGGCATAAGCCCGTCACTAACCGACGATACTTAGGAAGAAACTTCCTCCTATGGGCAAGTAATTCTATAGCTGTTCCATTATGGGGAGTCCTGCGCCTTGCTCTGTAGCATTTGGCATTGGCTGGGGTAGTGCGGTAGCCACTTGCTGCCTCCTGCATGCCCCCTCGAGGCTAGGTTGCCTCCGCACTGCCCTGCCTCTGTTTCCCCAGCTCCTCAGGGCCCTGTAGGAACTCACTGATCAAAGGTGGTTCAAACAAACCCCACAAGGAGTTGATTTGTTTAGTCCCCTGGTACATACTGGCCCCGTAGGCCCCAAGCTGATTTCAGTGTCTCTCTCCTAATTAGTCCAAAATAACACTCAGCAAACTCACACAGTCTTCAGCCCAGCTGGCCTTTACAGCCTCTCCTCTGTGTTATAGGGTCTCCCCAGGCCTGCCTGCCTGCCTGAAGAGCTTTCTCCCACTCCCTGCTCCTTCTGCAGCTTTTCCTCAGGGCCTTGCAGGAGCTTTCGGACTCCCTGCAGCATCTACAAACATAGTTGCCGTCTCCTGAGCTTTCCCCTTTATTGCAACTGCCTGCCCGTTTTATTCATGGATCACCTGATTCAATCCAGGTGTGGCTCATCCTGTAATCAGCTCTGGTTCAGGCCCAAGTTCTCCAGCCCATGGGGCAAGTCACCCCGTTACAGTTGGTGACAGGCTCCTGGAGTAGATGATCTACCGTTCTTATTCAGCATGGTGATTCCTGTGTTTACCCTTGAATCTTTTATACCCAAACCTCTAAACAGGGTGAGCTAAATTCTACTCCATTTTACAGCACACAATGCCATCGACTCTCCTAAGTCTGCACTAGTGAAACCAAGAGAAGAATTTGGACCAGTAACTCAGAGGAGCGTGAGGAAAATTTTGCCTTACAAGCCAGCTGATTTCAAATCCCTCCTGTCCATCCCCCATCGACATATTCATCCAAGGCATTCCGCAAATATGTTTGCATAAGATGTACAGTCATTTAGCAAACACATCAGGTAGCCAAGAATGTTTGAAGATATTGAGCAAGCAATTATGGTTCATTCGATCAAAGTCTTTCGTTTGATCCAGGCTCAATTAATAGAGAAAGAATTGCCGCATCTCTCCCCAAGTTCAGATTATTGCAATATTTCTGCTGCCTTTGATGGCATAAGAATGATTACAAGACATGAGAAAAAGAGTGACCTTCCCCAGACTTTTCCAGTGGTATTTCAGCTAATATTTTATAATCACTGTTTAGCAGAGGAATTGGTCTCCGGTTGTTAATATAAAAATTATCACCTTCTTTGACTAATAAAAATCAATAAAGGCTTCTGTCCTATGAAGGGGCCACACAAGCTTCTCTCAGCTCATAATTAAACATTTCTACCTAATCTGGTGCAATAATAACCTTCACAGTTGTATGAAATTATAAATAATAATGCTGCCTTACAGAACACTTTTCAACTCAGCAGGTTTCAGAAAGGATGGCCCTGATTCAGGAAACCATCTCTACCCATGGCGGTACTTGGGCATGTGTATAATTTTAAGCGGGTGCCTCATTCCCGTGGCAGTCAAGGATGGATTGAAGCATGTGCTTAGGAGGTTCTTCTGACTTGGAGCCTATCGGCTGTGCTTGGACCATCACGGACATGCAGCAGCTTCTGGACTGTAGGACAGCAATACATCATGGTCATAATATTCAACAATGGATGCCTGAAGATAAGCAGCTGCATTCATACTTAGCCAATTGAATATGTGGCCAACCTTTTGGAGGTGCTGAGCATTCATAACTCCCATTGAAGACACAGTAATCTGTAGGTGCTCAGTAGCTGTGAAAATCAGGTCTCTAATTTTGGGTTCCTAGCTTTAGGCATCCATGTTTGAACATACTGGTTAACCGTTTTTTAATAGGGAAGAGGGGAGCAAAAGTCTGGCCAAAGAAATTAGGGTAAACAGGTACTTTTATGAAAAACCATCATGGGATTCATTGCATCCACACAGTGCGGGCAGCTGATCTGCTCTTAAAGTCTCACCTGAAAGACCCATGGCAGTAACTTGTGCATGCCTCAGTTTGCCTACTTTGCAAGGATACAGGGCTCTGTGCGGTATGCTTGGATTTGGAACCTCTTTCCCCAAGAGTCAAACCTGGAGTTCACACAACTCATCCATCACCTCTCTTGTCTGGTTGTCCTTACTAGGAGTTATGTTTATCAGGACTCCCAACTTCTCAAGCTAGTCTTCTCTGTCAAGAATAAATTACTATTGTCTTGAGCTATCAAGAGCCATTAAAGCTAATTAACTCACCCATCTCGTTTTGATGATGACGAGCATTTATATAGCATCTTCCATCACAATGGCTCCCACAGCATTTAACAAAATGCAATAAACCTACATCCGCCATGCATGGGGATCACTTCATTCACAAAGGACAGGCAGCCACTTCTACAGCAACTGTTGAGTAACACCCAGCAACGCTACCCAAGAGGCCATGGCAGGGAGTGTGTGGCCGACCTTTCCCGAATGATAAACGTATCGAAGAAAGTGATATCTCTGCGGGCATTTCGGTTTGTGTGTTGTCTATTAGTGAGAGCCACGTAATGGTGCAGGAATGTAATAGTGGTTAGAGACATTCACTCTTTGTTAGGGCTCCCCTGCCCTTCCTGGTTCTTGTTCTGCAGCCCAAAAGTCCAAAGCATAGGCAATATGGTGTTGATTGGGATTAACAAGCAAGCATAATCACAGCTCTTACACCTTCCTCCCCCCCTCCTCCTCCTTAGTAGGCTTAATTATACCTGTAGTGCTTTCCCCTGGTACCACCCCTTACCATTTATGGTCATATTCCATTTTGGAGGGTCTTGTGTCTGGGGACTTCGGTACCACTTCTTTTGTACCCATGGCAGGGGTAGGGAGTGAGGTTGTGTACCGGCCAGGGTCACCTTTTCTTTGGCCTTTGTGTTTCTTGTACCCCCACCTCTGACCCCTCCCAACTGTTTGATCTTGCCTGGGAAGGGGAGTCGAGGCAGAACTGGCTTTCAATTGTACATTCGTCTGTTAAACTCCCACCATATCTAGCAAGATTTTAACTCTCCTTCTGATCTTTTCTCATTGTACTGAAAACCTCAGCTGGCTGTGAGCAGAAGCAACACAGCGTCTTTGTTCCTTGCTCACATGTGTTAATAAGGACACCAATAACTGTATTTGAAAAAACCTCAAAATTCAAGCAGGCAAACAAGACCCAAAATTCTATCTCAGGCAAATAAGCAGGCCTAAATACGACCATTCTCCCTTTACTACCATCACTACCACTCTCCCTTTACCCTATTTCCCCTTAGAAGATAGACATTCAGTAGCCGTTACTGGCACATATCCCAGTTTAGATTTAGCTTGTTTGGTTTTTTGCCTTCAAAATAGGATCCATCTTACTCTCTCTCAACTTCCGTCTCTGTCTTTCAGAGACAAGAAATTCTGGACGCGCAGCTGAGCACTCAGGCTTGTCTTTGCAGTTTGGATGTATCCGTTTTGAGAGAAGCTCGGAAGTAGTTTTCAGAGGTGCCAAGCACCCGTAACCCTGGTGGAAAGCTAGACTCTGGGTGTGGAGTTGGACACCCATATATCGACGCACCCAAAATGAGTTGCTGCTGTTGCAGAAAGTAGCTGTACCCTTTGGTGCCTTCCCTGCCCCATCCGTAGAATGGAAAATGATAATGCCTGGTGATTGAAATGTATAGATGAAAGAATGATGTATTATCATTGGGCTGGATCCTCAGCTGGTGTAAATCATTGCAGCTTCACTAGAAGTCAATGGAGCTATACAAACGGAGGATCAGGCCCATTGTTATTTATTACCATTATCATGTGACCCTCAACCCCACACCTGTGTTTACCCATCACTGGCTTTATCACATCCCCTTTCATTTGCTTCCTTTCTACACAATTTACATTTCGCCCCCTCGGTGCCTGTTGGACGAGAACCCTTTCATCTCTCATCGTAATGCTCAATAATAACATTTCCATTTGTTTTCCTTTTCACGAAGCTCCTTTCTGAAAACAGGATCTGACCTCTCGCTTTGTGTTCTCCCATCAGCCAAGGATCGTGTTGTGCATGAATTTAAATGATTTTTTTTACATCTTTACAGAATTTGGTTACTTTATTTTTGTGTGTGTTCTTCTTTGTTTGTTTGCTAATTTCTGGGGCTTTGAGGAGTGGATTATGCAATTTCCAGAGCCTGATTCCAATTACTATTGAGTCTTTGAATTGAACTGAATTTCACTGTGAGCTGGATAATAGAATGATCTGAAAATTCAGCTGGAAACATGTCACTATTGTTGCTACAAGTATTAGCGCTAACATAGAATTTATCAATTTTACTTTCTTAAAAAAAATCCAGCTTTGAAATCAACATGCGGATCACACCAAACAAAACCCAGTTGCATCTGGTATTTCTCTTATTATTAAAAACATGAAACCTATCCAATCCCTACACTCCTGGATGCCTTGGATACAATCCTGGGATAATGTACAATAAGTATCCCCCAAGAATCACTCTTATTTAACCAGGGACTAGTGTAAAGCAGCATGTGAGTTTGATCTCTGTCAATTTTCTACTGGACAGGTGTCCACATCACAACAACAATCATCCTACATGCAGGGGCGGCTCTAGGTATTTTGTCATCCCAAGCACGGCACGCAGGCTGCCTTCAGCGGCTTGCCTGCGGGAGGTCCTCGGTCCCGTGGATTCGGCGGCACGCCTGCGGGAGGTCTGCCGAAGCCGCGGGACCAGCAGACCCTCCACAGGCATGCCGCCAAAGGCAATCTGCCTGCCGCCCTCGCGGCGACCGGCAGAGCACCCCCCATGGCTTGCCGCCCCAGGCACACGCTTGGTGTGCTGGTGCCTGGAGCCACCCCTGCCTACATGGCAGTAACAGCCTGCCACAGCAGAAAGGACATGGACCGAATGAGCCATGGAGACTGAATCACCTTTCATCCCTAGGCGTGGTCCAGCCAGCTCGTGGATTAGATGCATATGGTCAGATCCTCATCCTATGTAAATCGTCACAGCTACACTGACTTTGACAGAGCGATGGTTATTTATATCAGCTGGATAGGGGGGAGGTGGAGCAAGGGGAGCTGGGGGTCAGGGGCAGTCAGCTCCGAGTGAGGAAGCAGAGTTCTGGCCGTGCCTATCTGCTGCTCAGCCTAATCCTGGGCATCACTGCAGCTGCTCCAGCCCCTCTGGCTCTCGCTCTCACCTCCAAGTTTACACAGGGGTGGAGCCCTCCCCAATATTTCTACTGCGGGGGCACTAGAGCCCAGTTCTGCTGCCTCTGAGCTGAGGATCTGGTCCATTGGCAGGGCAGTGGGTTGGAAGCTGGCCCCGTTCCTATCTGCGCTGCACCTGTTCTATTATGAACAGAGGATTCCAGTCTCCAAAGCTGTTCTGCATCTTTTCACCAGCATTAGAATCACTTCCAGATTTGGATACGCTTTGATTTTGTTAATATATTTCCTGACCTTTACATATGAAGCCTCGCCCTTGCATAATTACTGGTCCCTATGGACCACAATGAGGATCCCTCCTCCTAGTCATTCAGCTCCGACTTCCAACTCAACTTTCTACTCAAGAGTCATGTCACAGGTCAGAAGAAAGTTTTTGGCTTTAAATATTTCCATTGCCATTTCCTTAGCCTCTGGTGCTTTGCTATTATTCACCTGGCATGTTACTGCAGTGATAAAAGATGTGTCGCTTTCCCAGATTTTTTTTTACAAATCTCATTTGAATTTGTGTTACTTTATTTTGAAGGGCAGCTGGAGTGTTGTATAAAGGGTGAGGAGAGTGGAGATTTGCATGTTCTTGGAAGTGAAGATCGTGTCTGTACAGAGAGGATGGGTTTCTCCATACTTTCATCCACTTCACTTTTCTTCACATTTAGGATGCTTTGTCAGCTGACCAGCATCCCAAGATAGTTTCAAAGGCAACAGCTGTATGCACAGCTGTTTGCCCTCCCCCCACCTCCGGATTAATACATACTCTGGTTTAATAAGTAAAAAGTGATTTTATTAAATACAGAAAGTAGGATTTAAGTGGTTCCAAGTAGTAACCGACATGCAAGTCTATGTCTAAGAAAACTGAATACAGATAAAACCTCACCCTTAGAGGAATTCCAGTAAGCTTCCTTTTACGGACTAGTCTCCTTCTAGTCTGGGTCCAGCAATCACTCACACCCCCTGTAGTTACTGTCCCTTGTTCCAATTTCTTTCAGGTATCCTTGGGGGTAGAGAGGCTCTTTCTTTAGCCAGTTGAAGACCAAAATGGAGGAGTCTCTGAGAGGGTTAAGTAGACTTTCTCTTGTGGGTGGAGACCCCCTCCTCCCTCCTATGCAAAGTCCGGCTCCAAGATGGAGTTTTGGAGTCACCTGGGCAAGTCACATGTCCATGCATGACTGAGTTTCTTACCAGCCAAGCCACATTCCTGGGAAAGCTCCGATGTGGATTGGCGTCTTCGAGTTCATTGTTGGCTTAAGCGGTTATTGATTGGGCACTTAATTTGCACATTCCTTTCTCAATAGAAATCAAGGAAGTATACAGCCAATATTCCTAACTTCAAGTACAAAAATAATACATGCAGACAAATAGGAGGAATGCATTCATAACCGTTACATAGATATGTTCCATGGAATATGTAGCATAAAACATATTCCAGTTATATCATATATACATTCATAAGCATATTCCCAGGGAGCCTTATGGTGTGCACCATCACAACCAGATGCTGTGGACCACTTCCAAGGGATGTTTTGGGGAAACAGGACTATCCAGTGCAATGAAGAGCTCGAGGGAGCTTCTAATGCAGTTCATGCAGGTACTGTCCCATTGGTATGTTCAAACCTAATCTTTGGCTGGTGTAAATTAGTGGAGCTCTATGGACTTCAGGGAGTTACACTGATTTACAACCACTGGGGATCTACTCCACAGTATTTAGGGCTAAATGTAGTATTATTTTTTTTAAATGAGTACTTATGAGTGTTTAGATATAGGCTCAGATCCTCAGTGGATGTAAACCTGTGATGTGCCATTGCTTTTCATGGAGCTACATTGGCTGACACTAGCTAAGAATCTGGCCCATAGGGTTTGCATTCAGTCAGTTATGGAGACTGAGCCTGAGACTCAGGGGAGCTATGCTGATTTACATCAGCTGAGGATCTGGCTTCAGGATGGGATCTCCATCAGCTGAGCATTGACTTGCCCAGAGTCAAGGGATATTTGGATCCAGGGGTTGATTCAGAGCATCTCTACATTTCCACCAAGTTAAAAAACAAAATCTGTTTGGAAGGATGTTTAAAAGCATTTCCCTTTGTCTACAGCTTATCAGCTGTTTTCCATCCCCCATCTCTGAATCAGTGTGTCAGTATTTTTGGACGGTTCACTGAAAACTTTGCCGTGTGCTTTCAAGCCAGGAAATGATATCCTGTGCTGTCAGGGCTCCATTCTGAAACAAGATATTCATGACTTCCCCTTCCCACACTGAGACTGGTATTGGAACCAAGACCTCCCATTCAGGTTTATTTTTAACTCCTTCCTCCTCCCCCACACGTCATCTCCAAAATCACTTTAGAAAAGTACTGGATCACAAGCTGATATTAAACTCTCAAGTGCCTAGCAAATTATTTAAAGCGACTGCTTGCACTGGGGTAAACCCCAGAGATTTCTTTTGTAAAGTTCCACCTACATAATCTCTCAGAGGTAGATTTTCAGAGCTTACCGTTTACTTTAGTCTGGAGACTGTAGCCCTGAGGATTAATCGGTTGGTCTGTATAAAATGTTTTTTTGATAAAAGTGTGTAGGCTGCATAGATTAATAGAATTATTTACAATAAGCTGTAATGCAAGACACCTAGAACCATCCAGGCCAGACACCCTGGCCAATTTCCTGCGTGACGCTGAAAGCAACCTTTAAGACCCTTACTCAGAAAAGTAATAATAGAATACAAACCTACACAAAATGTCTAGGGACCTTTTGAATGTCTGCTAACCTTTCACCTAGATAGGGTGAAAAGTGGGGAATTTCTGCCCACAAATCTCACACATATACACCGCAGATGAGTACATATCTGTCATCCATACGCACATAAAAGGTCAGCCTATGAAAATAGGTACCCTCACCTTTCCGTGGGGGAAAGACAAATTTGAGCATAGGAGGAAGGATTTCTCCCTATAAAATGGGTGACAATCCACCATTAGGCAGGTGATACACCTATCTATTTCCTTATCGTCTCAACCTACATCGACGTCTCTCTCTCCTACGAAAGCTGTCAACTACTGATAAGTCGTAGTGTTCTGTCCTTTCACAGCTGTAAGTATGAAATAATTCTTATTTCTGCTTTACCTTTAAACATCTAGTCTATAAAGGGTTTAACTCATAACCAGTTTCATCACTTCCTATATCTATTAGAGGTGTGAACAACACCCTAGTGCTACAGAGTGCATTTAGAACTGTGTATTATCATAGATTTATATCTCTTAAAGAACTGTGATATTTGTAACTTTGTAATCTCAAACTGTTTTTAACATTTTGCATTTACTTCTTGTTTCATTGATTTTAAATAAAAGATCTTGATTGACTAATTTTGTCTCAGTGTAATTTCCTGTCAGATACCCCAATCTCCTTGTATAAATTCTGTGAAGCCTGATTCAAGACGAACTTTATCTTCTGATCACACGTATTGGCGAGCCATACCCATATTATTAATATCTATTAATTATTATTAATATTACTAATTAATTAGAAAATTAATTATTAAATAAAACTAAATTAAGTGGATAAATTCCACTGTCCCTATTAACCCACCCCAAATCAGGCTACAAGACATTTCTAGGCTTGTATGGCTCATCTACTTTCTGGCCACTGCTTTTTTTAAGTAGGAAAATGGTTTTCTTCCGATGTAATCTCCTTCCTTTGTTCGGCATTTCCCTTTGCTGTCGCCAGATACACGTGCAGGGTGTGATCGGCCTATCTGTTATGTTCTTTTCTCCAGATGCCCCACAACAGGATAGACACCTGATATGGAGAAAAGAGTGTGAGCTTTGTTTCCATGAGCACATGCTTCATACAGATAAAAAGGACACTTGGAAGAGAAGGCCTAACAAAGGGAAGTAACCCATATCCCATATTGAGCCAAGTCCAGAGTTGGTATAAATTGATGTAACTCCCATCAAAGTCAATGGTTTCACCAGCTGAGGTTCTGGTCCATTATACACTATAACCTGAGTGTATTAATGAGTGAGAAAACAACGAGAAGTCCTTGTGGCACCTTAGAGACTAACAAATTTATTTGGGCATAAGCTTTGGTGGGCTAGAACCCACTTCAATCAGAACTACATCTGATGAAGTGGGTTCTAGCCCACCAAAGCTTATGCCCAAATAAATTTGTTAGTCTCTAAGGTGCCACAAGGACTCCTCGTTTTTTGTTTTTGTTTTTGCTGATACAGACTAACACGGCTACCACTGAAACCCGTCACCATGCAAGCTAACGAGTGATGTTGCCCTCTAGTGGCTGACCTCAAAGATAAGGGACTTGCTAATGCTGCAACCTAAAGTTCTTCTTTAACCAGAGGGGCAAATGCTTATGTTTCTGGAGCAGTTAAAACCAGTGTTCTAGTCCCATCAACAGCAGCTGGATTTGTTATAACACGTGCAATAAACAGCAACACAAAGTGCAAAGTGAAGCTACACAAGGCAACCACAAATGACACGTTTTGGCCTTTATACAAGTGTGAACAAGCCAAAGGGTTGCAACCAGCATGGACAGCAAGTCCATACAGTGCAGCTTTAATCAAGGACTGAGCTGAGTGAGCCTTAGGGTTATGCTGTGTGGCATGTCCCCAGGGGGAACAGCTACTTTGGGCTAGACCCACCCAGGGATTTAGGCATCTAGCTGCATTTTTTTGTGAAAAGATTTGGTTTTGAGAATCATCATTTTCTGACCAAAAAGAAGTTTCACTGAACATTTCCAGACCAGCTCTAGTCTGCATGCTTTATGAAATTAACCGCTCCCGCTGATCTAATGTTTCTCTCCTGCAGTGCTTTCTCCCCAACATGCTATTGAGCACATCTGCTTGCCTTTCGTGCCTTTTTGTGCTATAAGCGATACTTAGAGTCACTCACACATGCCATCTACCTGCATACATACACCCCCCAGACACCATCCCCTCTCCCACCATCCACCTACACACCAGCCCCCTACAATTATCTCTCCACGCAGACTTTTACCTACTCACACCCCTACTCACTATCTTGGTCTCCCAGAATTCCCTGCTTTCCCACCCCAATGCCCCATCTAAAGCAATGCTGATGTCCTCGTTAACCTTCCAGTCCCTCATCCAACCCAGGGCTGCTGCACAAACCTGGGATGTGTATATATGAGCTGTGGCTGAGCACATAATGGCTGCTGCATTTGCGTACACTTACTGTACTTCCAGTGTCTAAATCATTGCTTTGCAAAGCCCTTTGGGATACCTTGAGCATGAAAGATGCTATATAAAACCCCAAGCCTGTTCTATTCTAAAACAGCACTTTTAAGTCCTTTTATCACAGAATGAGGCAAGCAGTGAATTGAGCCCTGAAATAGCAATTTAAAGTTTTCATGAAAGAACAGCACAGGATATGTTTGGTATATTTTAACATAATTCTGGAGCACTAAGTGCACTAAAACTGCACCATTTGTTTTTGTGTAGGGGAGAAACGTAAGCACCTCTTTTCCTTTGGGATTTAGTTTATTATATGAGCTGACAAAGATCTGTTGGGATGACAAAGAAGTGGGGGTGGGGGGAGCCTTGCAGTGGTCCCTGATTATTTGAGCTCAGGAAAATAACAGCTTGTTTCAGCTCTTTAGCTTCGAGAGTGACTTGGTGTATGATCTAAAACTAGCCATGCAGCTGGAGAATAAAGGGAGAGCCCGCTAGGATTTAATGGTCTAAACCAAAGCTCTAAGGTTATGAGGAGTCAAACACAATTGCTAAAGGGGAGCGGCGAGAGAGAGAGGCTGGTTTTGGATGACCGGGATTAAGGTGGGGTTCTTGGGAATCCAAACTAGACAGCAGAAAGGTGGCTCTGAATTTACAGTAAGAGGCAGGTGACGTGAATTGCTGCTGGTTCAGGATTCAGGCGGGGGAAGATGCCCTTAACATCACACCATGACCCAAGGGGAAAGGGAAGAGGCAGCACGCAATGTGTGCAACTTGCATGTTCCCAGTTCGTGGCCACTTGCATGGTACACACCGCCAGCTCTCTGTGTGTTGATAGAGCCCCCAGAAAAGCAGGCCTCTGGGTGGATGCACTTTTGTATGTGTATAGAACAGCTGTGGGTGGCCATCTACTGAGTATATTCTATGCCCACCTCTGACCAAAGACACAATCACTCCCACATGCTCTGTGGGTCCCAGGCTAGGAACCAGACACGAGTTAGGGAGGCATGCTGTTGTTCTTTGGCTGCTATCTCCAGTGTACTGGGGGGATATTCCAGGAAATGAGCTCCTGAAGACCCCCAGTACCAAAGAGAATACACCAAGCCGGGGGAACCTGTTTATTCTCTTGCACCCTACTATCACCGGGACACTGCCGCTTCTTTCCAAGACCTAGTGTGAGACCCTGGCCCCACTGAAATCAGTGGGGCCAGGATTTCACTCTTTGTAAAATCTACAGCCAGTGGTACCTCTTTTTCCTTTCCAAGCCTAGATCAACCAGCTTCCTCTAGAGAGCGTGCTGCATATGATACATCCTCTGACCAGACCATCCAGCATTCAGCGCCCAGAAAGCTAAAACCAAACACAAGTATCCACTGATTCATGCATACGTGTGCTATAACAGATCCAGCTACAGAACATGGATTTATTTAGTGTAAAATACATCTGGGAAAAAAAACTAACAGCACTAGAAAGGGACCTTTTTTCCCTTTCATTAATAAAGGTATACCCAGATTTTTATTCTCTGGGGATGCATTAACCATGTGTCCTACTTGCTCTTGGTACAGTGACCAGGAAGTTAATTCTAGGCATGGATTCCTTGTTCATAGAACAATAACAAGTCAGAAGGGAAAATATTCATTTAGATAATTTTGTTCCTCTCCCTGCTCCTGCAGGATTGTTCACTGTTTAATATTCTAGATTAGTATATCTAGGTTACTTCTAAATGACACAAGCACTGAAGCTTCCACCCTTTCCCCTGGGAGACACATTCATAGACTAATCAACCTTACTTTTCAAGGGAAAAAAAATCAGATACTGACCTTATGTTTTTACTTCAGTGGAGTTTCACAAGAGTTACACCCATGTAGCTGAGGGCAGAGTTTGTCTCTTTGATGTCAATAGAATTATACCAGAGATGAATTTGTCCCACTTCGATAATTTAATCTTTCCTTAAAAATCAATCTGTTCAGTCTCTTAATCAGTTCCAATGATGTTCTTTGAATTCCCTCCAATTAGTCAATATGTAGTTGGGGTCGAAGTACTCAGAACTGAATGCTGTTTTGTCTCATCAAGCCCAAAGAGAAATAGACCATAAACTGCCTGGGCTGTGGCATAATCCGGACCCCCAAATAGCGTTATATTCTTGTTGGGTGCCACTATTTTGTATTGCAAGCTCAAAGGTATAACTAATTTGCTATTCACTTTTACCCCTTGGACTCTTTTGGTGTCCTTTGTTCCTTGACTAGTTGTGTTTCATGATGTTATTTTGTCGACAGAGATATTCACTGCATTGCTCCAGGTGGAGCTTGATTTCATTATTTCTACCCCCAGACATGTCACTGACTTCCCATGTGACCGTGGGCAAGTCACTTCCTCTCTCTTTGCCATATCTGTAAAATGGAGATGATAATACTGACAGGGTGTGCTTCACAGGCGGGGTTGGGAGGCTTCTTCAGTTCATGTTTGCAGGGCCACTGGTGTGGGGGGGGCAGTGGGGAAATTTGCTCCAGGTTTTCAGGGGCCCACATAAGCGTTTTGGCGGGTCTTCGGCGGCAGGTCCTTCAGTGCCGCCGAACACACCCGGATTGAGTGAAGGACCTGCTGCCGAAGACCCGGAGCTTCTTCCGCTCTGAGTCCTTGGTGGCAGTTCGACGGCGGGTCCTTCACTCGCTCTGGGACCCGCCGCTGAAGTGCCCCAAAGACGTGGAGGAGAAGGACCGCTGCTGAAGACCCCAGCCTCCTGAATCCTCTGGGCAGCCCTGCATGCTTGTAAAGAGCTCTGAGATCTCCAAACGGGCTGTGCTATGCAACTGGCACGAGATTTTTAAACTTTCTGAGGGCCTGATCCAACGCCCATTTATGGAGAGACTCCCTTTGGCTTCAGTGGGCTTTGGCCTTTAGATCCCTTTGTAGTAGTGTTTTGTCTCTCCTCGCTGGTACTCACAACACCTCCCAATATACAACCACATCTTCCTGCTGTAAATCAGCAGAGCTCCAGTTACATCAGCAGAGAATCTGACCTTTAGTATGCGTCACTAACTACATTTTAAGTTGGAGAGTTGAATTTTTTTCACAGTCCAGGGACTTTTTCCATGTCCTCCTTCCTATTGAATGGCTTGCTTGGCTAATCCCAGATGAGTTTTCTACATGGGGATGCCAAAGAACAGACCCTCAGCTGTCTTTCCGAGGCTGGCAATGTCTAAGAGTCTTATTTCAGCTGCTTATTGTATTCCTTTGAAAGCTGAGTGGAGGAAAGTGGTTATGTGAACGAGCTGGAGAAGAAGAGAAGTGTCTGAGAAGAGGAAGTGGTGAAATAGATGGAGCAAAATTCCTGTGCCGGTTTTTGAAAGGAGAGTGACAAAGGTTAAAAATTGCGCCAGTTGCTCCTTCTGGCTGGCATTGCTGATAGACAGAACCTTTATCAAGTGTCAGCAAAGGCATATGACATTTATCAAGGTGGAAAGCTGGTTTCTGCTGTGCTGACAGAGTATATTCAATTCATGCCATCTCCACTGTACTGCTCTTTCTTAATGGCTTGCTTTCTCACTCTCTCCCTCTGCCTCACCTCAAGTCTCCCTTGCTCCATCTTCTTGCTACTTCTATTTCCTGCCTTCCCTTCATCTTCCTTTATTTCCCTTTTCTCCCCTTCTTTTCTCCTTCCCTCTTTCTTTTCCCCTCTTTTCCATCACACCCTTCCTTTCTCTCTACCTGCCCACCCCTGCCCACTGCATCTCCATCCATATAGCTCAGGAGAGCCTTACTGAAGCCTGGCTCTGTCAGACAGGAACGCATTTCCACACTTGGGCTATAAAACACGTCAAATCTCTTCCATGCCTGGGAAAGAAAAAGAGCCATTGGCTGTGAAATTCAGGCCAAAGGAATTAAGTCCCATTGTCAAGGAGGCAAGAGTCTTACTGGGTGTGTTAGGACTGCGAGCTGGGCTCACGGACCCATCGTCTCCTGCACAAAGCACAATGTGATGTGGAGGAAAAGACATCAGAGCATCAGCAATTAAGTGATTATGCAAATCGAAAGCGGGATTTTGTTGTAAAGCATTTTCCAGTTTGAATGTGACATGATTGCCAGAGACATGCTATGCTAAGCACCGGGAAACAGGAATGCACACCTGGGAATAACCTAGCCAGTCACTGGGTGTCACCGCTGAGCCATAGAAATGCAGCTGGACGATCATTATTTATCTGCATTTAAAAGCATGGATACTTAAGGAAGGTGGTTACAATTGGATGCTTTCTCAGGTGAGGTGGCACCTCTTTGTAGGTTGTCCCTGGCCTTCTGCTGGAGCCTCCTGTTTGTAGCAGTGAACGACACACATAATGTCAAAGCCTAAGTGTTCATCCTCAAAGGAGTGATAGCAGAAAGATCAAATCAGCTGAGATTGGCAGAGGTGCTGGAGCCCTATTAATGTCAAGGAGAGGGAGCCTCTTGCAGCAGTCGGGCTTTGCCACATGTCGGAAAGGGCTCTGATGGACCAGGTGGGAAGGGGATTCTTTGTTTGCACTTCACGAGGCTGCATAGAGAAGAGATGGACCATCCCTTTTGTGCGATATAGTGATTATAATTCATGGGCTAGGGGCCCGATGCACAGGATGGGCTCCTACAGTTGCATCCTTGACCCAACAGGATTTGGGAAATTCACCCCCACGCAGAGGGCCAGCCCCAGGGCCGTGCACCACTTAAGTTTCGCTTCAGTTCTGTTTCAAAAGGACACAAGTGCTGCATAAGCCTTGTGCTGCCCTCTGCACCAGGGTGGTTTCACATGCAAAGTGAAGGCAAAGGATGAGCAAACACGGCCAAACCAAAGGAATGTTTACATTTTAGAAAGCGCAAAGGGACATTTGGTAGTGTGGGGGTGGCCCAGTGGTTGGATTGTTAGCCTAGAGCCCCGATCATTTCCCTAGTCTGCCACATGCTTCCTGTGCAACTTCGAGCGAGTCACTTACAGCTTGTCTACAGGCTGTGGCAAGATGCATGAAGGGGGTGGGGGCTGATTTCTAAAGTGCACAAAGGTGTGGCTGTTTCCGACAGCGCTATGTTGAAGCACACTAGAGAACCAGCAGGGTCTGCACAGAACAATTAATGTGCCACACCTTAGTGTGCTTTAGAAATTACACTCCTGGAAAATGCATTACCGATAAGTCTCTCTGTGCCTTGATCTGTAAAATGGAGCTCACAGACCTTATCTTCCTCACTGGGTTGCTGAGGATAAGGATACTAAAGATTGTGTAGTGCTCAGGTAATGGGTGCCATAGATAGGAGTCAATCTAGCTCTCCTTGTAAAACACCATAGATCTTAAGTAGGGTAGCAACTGAAAGGTTTCAACAGCAGAAAGAAAGAAAAAAAAGAGTTTAGTTCCTAACAAGGTCTGTTTGGTTTTTTTTCCAATGGCGGGATTTGAAATACAGTTCTCAGAGTTGTTGTGTAACTAACTTGTCTTTAAAAAGAACCTGCCTGCCATCCATCTTCCTGGTGTCAGGCTGATGGATAGTAAATTTCTAAGTAATATCTCTTGACTGAATAAGCCTTCCTAACACCTCCATTTAGGAAAGAAACATCAGCAGGTGAAATGTAATGGATTGTTTCATTGTCCCTGGTAGCGGGAGGTGGTTAGTTTTCCAATGTTTTCAGACATTATGTAGTTTTAAAATGTTAAACAATACATAGAAAAGACTGATCCAAAATCCTACAGGGATTTCATAATGAAGTGTCACATTGATCTCACCTTACAAAACCTGTCTTGCTATATCTCCCTGTGGATCGCAGGGTGAACAAGACAGAACCACTTCCTTTTACCTTGCATTCCTTTTGTCCACATTCTGCAATGATACCATTGTAGGGAAAGGGTATCATTGGGCACAGCTACATACACACATAAACAATGCAGAAGGGAAGCACATTTCCCATGCAATAGTTAGAAGCTTGAGGTATCTTGCCATCGTAATGCCTTGGGGTTCTACAGGCCGGTAACTTGTTAACAAATAGGGAGCCCTTTTCAGACACAATCGAGTAGATTAGGCTACCCACTTCTGCACACACATGCTCAGACTGGCACTTAAGATACTTAAATTCGGTATTTTAAGATGCCGAAATGCTAATTTGATCTAGATTCAGAACTGGAAAATTTAGCCTGGACACTTACATTTGCAAAATGGCTTCCCTGCGTTAATGCCTGGCACACTGCCTCCTGTGCTGCCCAGAACGCCTCCTGAACAAATGTCCCAGCCGGCATATTGTCCAATGCACCATGTGATATACCACACACAACCCTAGCTAGAGTGTCAAAGCACCTGTCAGCCCAGTGTCCAGTGCACAGCTGAGTACAGCACTCACTTAGTACTCTGCTGGGACACCCTCCAGTGCATCTTCTGTCCCATCAATCAGTGCACCAAGGGAGCATTTATGTGCTCCTTGCTCTTTAAGCATCCAAACAGTTCAATCTGATGATATGCTTTCCTGGGGGGTGGAGAGGTAGAGGGGAAGGAGAGCTAGAGGAAAGATCACAGAGGAAAAAAAACTCACTTGAGATAGGGAAATAAAGATGGTTTAATAACTGGGACACAATCTCCACAGTCTGTGGAAATCAAGTTCTCATTTCTACTGGCCAGCTGCCAGATAGAGAGGCACAAACAAAGCCAGAGAAAAGCAGGTTAATGAGAGCCTACTTTTTATTTTATTTTTTTAACGAGAGCACGGAGTTGCTGCTGATGGGATAAATAAGATTTGCGCTGGCATTATCAGATCTGTTTGCCCTGTGTATTTTATTTAATGTGGGCAATCTTTTAAGGCTCCCAGAGGCAGATCTCAGCCTGGGGATCCAAGCAGCCACTGTTGCACCCCTCCCTCAGCATTTCTGCCCCCTGTCACTATGGGATTTGGTGGCATCTGGATTTGGTCGCCGGGATGTTGGTAGCTTGCTTTGGAAAGGCATTTGCGGCACACTGCATCTGTCAGCAGGCTGAGGAATCACAGGAACTCATGGCGTGATGGGCCAGGTGTCAAAAGCAATAAAGAAAAATGACGGTGCAAATCCCACGTGAGGAATTTGGCTTTTCAGAACTGCTGGCCTTTGGCACCTTTGCAGAGAGTATTTTTAACTCCCTCCCTCCAGCCCCCATTAATGCATGAGCTTGGGACATCTTCTTAAATTATTCTTCCTTCAGTTATTTGCTTGCTTATACTTTTAAGACCAAGATGATGGCTTAAGAACCCAAGACACAGGTCCAAAATGCCAAGGCTCCTTGAAACAGGCTTCACTCAGCTCTTTATCTTTCCGATGCAGATAAATTGTGCTCATTTGGGTTGTAATCGGGTCACTGCCAGTGGCCCATCATTTCAGGTAGGGTCACTCCCACTGCTTTGAGGTTGTCAGGCCTTTTAAGCTAAGGTAGAAAAGCAAACTAAACTGAACGACTGTCCCTCTCACACACACACAGACTAGCGCTTCAGGCTGCTTTCCCACTGAAGACAATGAGGGAAACCCAGATAGAAGGAAACTGAGAGGCAATCAGTAAAAAAACCTTCTGAACGACAGAGAATCCTTGCCCTCCCCTGTGTCATGGGGAAGGGGGATGAAGGAGATGGCCCCAATCCCTTTCTCAGATTCCAGTCCTCTCTTGTCTGCCAGGGAGGAAGCTCCATTCCTCCTTCCCAGGAGAAACTTTTCCAATCCTCTGAAAGCCTTTGGTTGACATTTTCATAAGGGCTTAAGGGAGTTAGGTGCCCAAACCCCATGGACTTTCAATAGGAGCTAACTGCCTAACTCCCTTTGGAAAGTCGCTGTGTTTATTTATGGCCTCTGTGTCGGCTCCACCCGTCAACTGACTAATGGCCACAGCTGCCAGCCTCTGTCTCCAAGCTTATGGGATGGGTTTTTCTTCTTAGCTTTGGGAAGAAGTCCTAATTCCTTTGTGGTTCAGCCTAGGACCAGGGCCGCCCAGAGGATTCCGGGGGCCCGGGGTCTTCGGCGGCGGGGGGCCCTTCCATTCCAGGACCCGCCGCTGATGTGCCCCGAAGACCCGCGGCGGGAGCCCCCCGCCGCCGAATTACCGCCAAAGCGGGACCTGCCGCCGAAGTGCGGCGGGGGGGGGGTCCCCGCCGCGGGTCTTCGGGGCACTTTGGCGGCGGGTCCCGGAACGGAAGGGGCCCCCCGCCGCCGAAGACCGGGCTGCGCTTCGGCGGTGGGTCCCGCTTCCCCCCGGCCCCGGCTCCAGCCTCTTACCCCCGGCTCCCTCCTCACCCGGAGTCTCAGCGCCTCGCCGGAACAGCCGCAGCGTGTGGCCGGCGGGGCCTGAGCTCCGTCCTGCTCAGAGCCGCGTGGTGAGGGGGCGGGGCTGGGAGCTCCACGCGGAGCGGAGGGAGCGGAGCTCCCAGCCCCGCCCCCTCCCCACGCGGCTCTGAGCAGGGCGGGGCTCAGGGGCTCCGCCGGAGACATCAAGCGCTGAGGCTCCAGGAGAGGGGCGGAGGCGGGAGCCTCCGCTGTTCTCTTGGGGGCCCCTGCGGAGCCCGGGGCCCAGGGCAAATTGCCCCCTTTGCCCCCCCCCTCTGGGCGGCCCTGCCTAGGACAAGGCAGGTAAACCCTGCTGCAGGGGCCTTAAAAACAAGACCTGATCACCATGGATGCTAAACTCCCATCATGCTTTCCCCAGATGGTTTGGTGGAAAAACCCTACAAAACAATCCAATCATCTGCCTTGGAGAAGGGGAATAGGGCTTGGCCAAGTGTCCCCTTCCATAGGTTCCCCTTCCTTTTCTCGTGCTGTGTGCTAGCTGGTGCTATATCAGCATTATTATTCCCCCGAAAACATTAACATTGTGTGAAAGCTGCCAGACTGACTCACTCTGAACTCCTCTCTCTGCAGCACAGGGAAAGCATGGATGGGGCAGGCCGAGTTTCTCTCACCCCTTCCCTTCACCATGCCCTTCTACCGCGACCTCCTCTAAGGTGGAGTTCAGTCCCCAGGGCCCATTCACTATTTGGTCCCTGTGCTGAGATCACTCAACAAAGGGATTAGTTAATGCTACAGGTGAAAGCCACTTTTCAATGTGGACACTTCACTAGGAAGTAGGCTGGGACCATCCGTCATTTTCATGTAGGCCACCATTGGATGGCAATGATTTCTGGCCATGTCTATGGCTGACTGGATTTGAGCACATGACCTAGACTTGAAAGCCTCTGTCATGCATTAAGAGCCACCTGAGTTACCCAGTGCTAAGGTCACTTGTTTTTCTAACTGTTTTCAAACATGGTCTTATTTTGCTTTTGTGTTATAGTGGGTGCTGACGTCATCCAAGCATAGGCTTTCCAACAGCCCAGGACCTAATCAAGGAGCCTTTGCTCAGGAGAGGACATTAAGAGGTCAGCTCATTCCAGAAGTGGTGTCCACCAAGATTTTATTCAAATCAGTCTAACTGCCAAACTATATTCACAGTCTTTGTTTAATCCTGAGCTGATGGTGTCAAATTTGCGGATGAATTGAAGCCTCAACCTCCCTAGCCACACCATAGCAGATCTTAAGGTGGCCATCCTGCAGCAAAAAAACTTCAGGACCAGACTTCAAAGAGAAACTGCTGAGCTTCAGTTCATCTGCAAATTTGACACCATCAGCTCAGGATTAAACAAAGACTGTGAATGGCTTGCCAACTACAAAACCAGTTACTCCTCCCTTGGTTTTCACACCTCAGCTGCTAGAAGAGGGCCTCATCCTCTCTGATTGAATTAACCTCGTTATCTCTAGCCTGCTTCTTGCTTGCTTATATATACCTGCCCCTGGAGATTTACACTACATGCATCCGACGAAGTGGGTATTCACCCACGAAAGCTCATGCTCCAAAACGTCTGTTAGTCTATAAGGTGCCACAAGACTCTTTGCTGCTTTTACAGATCCAGACTAACACGGCGACCCCTCTGATACTTTTCTCTTTTATAATAAACTTCAGCCCAAGACCACTGCCGTTGTTTGTTTTTGACAAGGAAACAGCCTCAATGATTCTATCTACAACTCTAAGTCAGGGTGGGCTTAAATCCCATTAACTTCAATAGGACTTAAATGCGTGGTTAAAGTAACACACGCGCTTAAGTGTTTTGCTGACTAGGGATGCTGTTCTGAATCAGGGCCACATTTAGCTCTCTCTCCAGCTATCATTCCTGTTGATTAAGAGTGCCCATTATAAACCCCTCTGGAACTCTCTTTAGACAAAATAAACAACAAGACTGCATGTTTGGCGAGCTTTAATTTTAAACCCAATGGGCCAGACTTTAATGGAGCTAGGCTGATTGACACCAGCTGACGAGTTGGCCCAGTAATTCAGCTATTTTACATTTTTATTTCTCTCAAATAGCCCCAAAGTGCCAGCCCACATTCTGCGCTAATGGGCTGTTAAAATCCGGCATCAAAAAGCAAAGATTTTCTTTTAGTTCTTCATGTTGGATGTGACGGGGGGGGGGAGGAAAAGGCATCTTTAATCAATATAATTCCATAGGGTGTTTTTTGTTTTGCTTTTGAAAGATTTGTATAAAAGAAAAATATGCCAGTGGTGTTTGAACATTTTCATGCTGACAAGAACGTGTGTGTGTGTGTGTGTGTACACACACAGAGAGAGTAAACCTCTACACCAAATGTCAATCTAGATCCAAAATTTATGACAGAGTTATTAATTATTAGATGTGATGGTAGATTTTAATCTTTTGGGGGCAGGGAGAATCTTTTTGTTCTGGATTTATCCAGCACCTAGCACAATGGTTCTTATTCCACGACTGGGGCTCGTAGGTGGTCCCACAATGCAAAATACTAGTAGGTAAAAGCCCAGACTGTTGCATGGATGTAATCTGTAAAGTCATGTGTGCAAAAAAGACAAAAATGGGGGCTCTCGTTTCCATGGGCCGTGGTGTAGTGAGCAACGTTACTGTTTGTACATGCTTCCCAAACTTTGTGCACAGAGCTGCCCCCTGGCTAGAAGCACAACCAGCTCTTTATTACCCTGCCGAGCTGTTCCTCCTGTCTCCTCTGATCTGTTACATTTCCAAACATCACAGAACCTTTGGACGCCAACGTTCCATCTGGTTCCCACAGGGCCCAGGGATGACTGAACGTAGGTGATATTCTGAACAGAAAGAGCTCTCACCTCGGCTTGTAGCTATCTCCACCACTTTACACTGACTCAGACATTCTAGGCTTCACAGTGACACACAGAAAGAGTGACAATCCTGGAATCTTATTTTATAGATAATAAGAATAATTAATAATATGGTAGCACCAAAATACTCACAGATCAGGGGTATATATTATGCAAAGTACTCTACAAAGATATTATCTGCCCCAGAGAAATTACAGTCTAAAAGGCCAGACATACCAGATGGACGAGACAAATCAGCGACCCAGGATTGATAAAGAAACAAAAATAATAGGAGCTGTACAGTTCATATCCAATCAGGAGCAGTATTGCAACTCCTTGCCTGTCTATCTGGAATCAGATTCCTGAATGAATTATGGAAGAGGTGAGTTATGAGGAGCGATTTGAAGGAAGACAAGTATAATGCTGGTTGCTAATATGAAGCCCTAAGATGGATAGACAAGAGAAGAAGTTGTTAATTTGACTCAGAACTTTAAGGACTCCAAAAATCTCTTGTCTGGGGGAAACTGTCTTTAACAGGAGGAAATATATATATCCTATTGCTGAGTATTAAACTCTAATACTTTCCTTTCTGTGCACTTGGGTTACCTTGAACCACAAGACATAGATATAGTGATTAGGAGAGAGCTCCTATACATAGATTTGTACATAATTCATAGTTTGACTTCTCCAAGTTTGCATAATAAATAGTTTAAACCCTGCAGAAAATGTGTGAGAGAGGAAATTAGGATTCTGAATGAAAAAGTTAATTATACCTCCAAGGATATTTTTTTCCAGCTAAATAAAAAATAAAAGCCTAGAAGTGGATAATTTACGCTCAAAGGAGATGGAAATGCAGGAAACTATGGGACTGGTAGTAACAGAAGAGTTCTTTTATTAAATGGGATGATTAGACTAATTTAATTTTAAAATTGTGGCACTGCTTTCTAGATAAACAATGGAATAGGTAATGTTCTTGGACAGTGGTTCTTCAGCTACAGGTACAAAATCCTCTACAGACTCAAGGAATATTTCATTTTCAGCACTTTTTTTTCTGTTGTATTAATTGTGAATTACCATAGTGGATGGATCCCTGTAGAATATCCATTGATGAGTCACCGTGTGAGTATCAGAGACAAAAAATTACGTAGGAGTGGGTGGGAATAAATACCGCATAGAATCACTGGGCTGAAGGCTGGTGACCAATGGAGCAATGAGTAGGTCCCAGAGCTGGAAGCTATTAAGTACCAATGTAACAGGGAGAAAGCGATTCACTTATTCACTTTTAATCTTGCTTTTGTCAGTGTAATTCTCTCCAATTGCGTTTCTCTGAAAGTACGGAATGCTGGATTTACACAGTAGATGGGTGACTGGGAAAGAAAAGAAAGAACAAGCATATAAAGTGGATGAGACATTAGATCAATAGAGTGAGTTGGGGATGCATTATGACAAGCTATCACAAAAGCTCCTCTTTTCTGTTTTCCCAGCCCATGTAGCGGTAAGTCCTGTGTACACCCATTTCCATCCAGCTGCTGACAGAGATGAGGCAGGACAGCCAGTGACTTGGAGCTCCTCTGATGTCAGGCAACCATCCTGATGCGCATCTAAGATTCCTTTCAACTCGAGCTGCCTCAGCTGTCACCCAAACACTGCTGTGGAGGAAGATAAACTTCTGAATTTGCAGGGTTTCCTTTTTTGTTTCCTTTTGTAAGTTACACTTATGGCTCACATTAATTCTGTAACGTATTTCAGGGGCTTGGGGCACCAGTACATCAGAGCAAGCTGGATCGAATTGCACTGTGATGAAACGGACGCCTGCCAGGTGGGAACATTGGGCCAGTCTTGCACTACAGCAGATCACCAATTACAGGGATGATTTACGCTTAAAGAGAGGACATTCTTTCTACTTTATGGATGAAGGGGATGAGGATAATTCATAAAGATAGTGACAACAAATAGTGTTTTCATGGGGAAGTGGGGTCTTTAGGAAGAGACCTTTCTGAGGAGCACATTAGTGCAGAACATGGGGTAATGGAGTCTTTGAATGTTTGCTCACAAGCAACTCAGCCTTCTGAGCAAATCAGACATAAATCGACAAGCACCAGCAGAAAGAGAGAGGTTCCTTCTGCCAACTGCCTGACAAAACACCCGCAATAGACTTGGATTTCCTATATGGAATATAAAACGGCTCAGCAGACTGCAGGGACAATGGCTGATGTTAGCAGAGCTGGAAAATGCTGTGGATGAGAAGCTGCTCAAGCCAACTGCTCCCAGACTATGCGGGGCTGATTGCAGGGCAAAAGGCCTTTCACTTTGGACCCCCCGCCCAGCCCTGGCCTGACAAAACCCATGTTTGTTGACTCTTAGGGCTCCCTACATGGTTTATCTGCCTCCCAGGTTCTGTTCTGAGTGGTGCTGAGAGAAGAGAGGTCAGGTTTGAGTTTGCTCACCAGTGTGGCCTATGGGCTGACTGTACAGTATCCCAGAGCATGACGACTGCAGTGAAAGATGCTGAAATAGATCAGGTAGCCTTTGTGGAAATATTTATATTAAAGATGGAACATGAGAGGAAAACCTCTCCCCAGTGGTGACCTGGCTCCAAACTTCTGGACACAAGAGATTTTGGTGTCTCCGTCACACACCTCTTCCATAGAACCTTGGAATCCCAGCTGTCAGAGATGGAAGAAGCATACTGAAACTTCCAGTCCCTTTCCCTGAGAGGGCAGCAGTCTTTCCTATATTATTCACTGGTATTTGATTTGGGAACAAAATGTAACACCCTTTGCAATATAACATGATTTATCTCTCACTACACAGTTTTCTGGCAAAATGTTAGGACAAGGCAGAAACCTTGCTGTTATCAAACTGGCCCTCCCCGTCCAGGATTTTCAGACGGAGGCAGCATATTGGGGTTTTGCTCCCTGTTGACTACCTGCTTATAAGTGTCCCAATGGAAGATTGCTAGGAGTTGAGAACTTCTGAAAACCAGACCCCTATTTGACTAAGTAGAAGCTTAGCATCTTCTGCAAAGGTGGTCCCTAGGGTTGGATGCTGAGTGTTTGGAGGTTTGACTCTGAGCTCTTTGTAAAGTTGGGCTGCACATGTGTAACCATGTCAAATTCCAGCTCTATTGTAGTGGAGTTAGCATGATCTAGGAGAAAACAGGACCTAAAAGTTCTTTAGAAGCTTTTGGGCCTGATTCGGGTCTGGTGTGCCCTGGCAAAAGTCAGGAGTAACTTCATTAGAGTCTATGGAGTTTACACAAGTGTAAAAATGAGACCATGTCAGATCCTTTACTTGGCACAGTCAAACGTTTTATACCAGGTGCAGATGCTTAATGTAATGACCCAGGGCCAGCTGCTGTGCTGATGTAAATTACAGTTCCATTGAAGGCAATAGAGTTTGTGCTGATTTATGCCAGCTGAGAATCTATTCCCTAGTTTCAAGGCTTTGCATTGAGACCTTAAGACATCAAGGGGTGCCAGATTCTTCTCTCAGTTACACTGACTGGAGAAGCTGCAGAGAAATCAATGGAGTTTCTCTAGATTAATACCACGGTGAGTGAAAGAAGAATATGGCCCAGTTTTAGTAAACATGATTGCTATCTTCCCACTTTTTAGTGGCAACATCCATAGCCCTTTCTCTGACAATACACATGGTACGAATAAGAGAGTCCTTATGATGTTATTAGAGTGATCAGACAGCAAATGTGAAAAATCGGGACGGGGTGGTGGGTATTAGGAGCCTATATAAGAAAAAGACCCCAAAATCGGGACTGTTCCTATAAAATTAGGACATCTGGTCACCCTAGATGTTATTGAATTGGGAACAAGACTTAAGACTGACATTTCAGAAACACACTATTGTAAAGAACATAAGTTGTAATTCATGTATGTATGGTTCTGTATCTGTCCACAAGCTACAGTTTTAATGGGTTTTCTGTATATGTGCTTCCCCTTATGCACATATTGAATGTCAGAGCCAAGTTGCTTTACTGATTTCTGAAATGTAATGATCCATGACTGCTACTTACCCACACAACATGGACTTGCAGTGAGGTGCAAAAACTTTTGCAAGAGGTGACAAGGGTCTTAGAAAAGCTGCTGTCAAAAAAACAGAGACCTTGTTGGCTGCGCCTCCTAGAGGAAATCTTAAGTGCTCTAAATGTCACAATAGAGGGACCTGGCAAAAGGGACAATCAGTTAATCTTGCCTGTGCTGGCGTGAGCGTCTGTTAAAAATCACCTATCAAAACTGGCATTATAAACTCAAGGGCAGAAGAAGGATTTTGTGGCCATATGGTCCCCATTCCCAAGTCCTTGATATGCAGTACATCTACCAGCATCAGCCTCCAGATGACTTGCTGATACAAATATTTGTATCTAGCGCTTGCCTCTACACGGTCCCTAGTTAAATAATACAATACGATCTGTCACAGTTACCAGGCTAGCTGTACTACTGTCCCTCCATGGCACCTTCACCCCCTACAGAGGCCTCAGGCTTTATCTCTCCTGGGATGGAATTCTGAAATTAACCAGACCCTAGATTACCCACCAGGACTATTTCAATATGGCCAGGTGGGTCCGGATCCTGGAGGTGTGTTCCTTCAGGATCCTGTGAGAGCAGCTGATTAAAGTGATTCAGAGACAACACCTTCAAGACAAAGCATTATGTATTCTATCACCCAGAGGTACACTGATGCAGCAGGTAGCCTCTAATCACTCACTCAATCTCACTTTCTGCCAGCAAACCTCAAAGTCTCCAGAAGGGTAGAACATTCTAGCCTTGATGGAGACAGCAGGGAAAGTTCTCCCACAGCTGATGGTCTAGTTGTTCTTATCTGAACTACTTTGAAGCTGGGTACCTGAGGCTTTTTTGTGTGTCATTATTATTTTTCAAGCACCTCTTTACAGTCTCCTTTCGCTTCATGCAATCAGGCAGGCAGGCAATCCAGATGTGTGACTTTCCCTGTTCACAATAGTCAGAAAAGACAATCCAGGCAGCTCTCCCCCATTCAGCGGAGCAATAGTGAGGCACTGCTGCAGCAGCAGAGATCTCTCCTGGCTTTTGGAAAAGTCACTCCTTCAGGTTGGCTCCTTTGAAAATCCCAGCCTATGACTTGGAAATTAAACAGGGCGGTCTGTCCGCTTTAAGGAGTAGTGGGACTCGGGGCCAGGATAAGGCCCTGTAAGGAAACAGGGGCTTAAGGGAGAAAATATTCTGGGGAAGAGGGGCCAGGTGTTAATTAGGAAGCAACGTCCTGACTAGGGTAGAACCCAGTTGTTAGTTGACTCCGGAGGAGAGAAGAGAGGTCCTGTCGTGTGGGCCTGGATACTAGTAGGCGAGGGAAAACTTCTTTGGTCGGTGCACAGCCCCATGGAGGAGGATGAATCCCTTAACCAGGGGGATGGAGGAATTGTGAGTCCAGGGACCAGAGCAGGAGGAGGTCTATGGAAGAAACTCTCCAGAAAGCCCAGATTCTGCAGTGGTAATACTAATGCAGGGGTAGGCAACCTATGGCACGGGTGCCGAAGGTGGCACACGAGCTTATTTTCAGTTTCACTCACACTGCTCAGATCCTGGCCACTAGTCCGGGGGGCTCTGCATTTTAATTTAATTTTAAATGAAGCTTCTTAAACATTTTAAAAACCTTATTTACTTTACATACAACAATAGTTTATAGACTATAGATATTATAGACTTATAGAAAGAGACCTTCTAAAAACGTTAAAATGTATAACTGGCACGCGAAACCTTAAATTAGAGTGCATAAATGAAGACTCGGCACAGCACTTCTGAAAGGTTGCCGACCCCTGTACTAATGCCTCACCAGTAGTATGCAGCTTTGTTGACTTAGCAATCAAGTATCAGTGCTTTAAAACAAATAAATGGTGACTGGAGTAACATTAGCATCTGATGAAGAATCAAAAACACTGCAAATTCCTTATAGGGCAGCTGTGAGCTAAAAGAGGAGAAGGAGGGAAAAGTGAAAGGAAGAAAGCCAGGAAGGAGGGAGACTCAGGAGGCAGGGGCAGGGGGACGGCATGCTTATGGAACACAGAGGGACACCATGTACACATGGGACAGTATGGTTAGCTGTGAATTAATGATTAATGGCAGGGAGATCAACTAGCCCTCAATGTAGCCTAATGATCTCAAACTTGGTGTGACAAATCAAACTGAAGATTTCTTTAGCCACGGGCCAGAAAGCCACGGACTCAGAGTTCTATCTCTGAAACCTGCGGCTGGGCCAGGAAGAGTTCCCATTCTGTTCATGAAGATCCTGAAAGGTGTAAAATAGCTGAGAAGAGGCCCAAGGAGAGAGCTCCATTGAGGATCATGCCACTGGCGGTCACCTTCAGGCTTAGCATGGATGAATTGTAGGCACTTCCATCCCATTACTCTGTGCAGCTCTCCTGTGTTTTAATATTTACAGGAAGCCACGCTAACAAACCAAATGTGTATTAATATTTACTGTGTTACTCACAAGATCCATAACTCAGCATGTTTGGTATGCCAGATCAAGGGACAATTTCTCTTTTCCCCGTGCCAAATCTAGACAGGGTGTAAACTGATGTCTCTATTCCAGTTTACACCAGAACTGAATGTCTCTTTTGCTTTATCTGCTGGATTGATTTTTGAATGTCCATTCCAGGCTTTAATGCTCAACTTTTGTGCGGGGTAATGTGGGCCTGAAAGGCCAATTAATACCTGGTTGCACTTTGAGGGTCATCAGGCCCAAGACGAGTCCCAGCTGGGGGAGGAGCTGGGTGGTTTCTATAAAGGGAGAAATCCCAGAGTAGAAGAGGCTGCAGGAAGACAGAGGAGAAGAAACCTCTAGTGTCTCTGTCTAGTGGTGAGTAGAGGAGCTCCAGGAGGAGTTTATACCCTGGTCCTGGTGGGAGAGAGGAGCAGGTGAAGGGGTTTCCAAGTGAGTTTGAGAGGAGGCCAATCCACAATCAGAAAATCTTTGGAGGAACGCGGGACTGAAGTTCCAGATCCCAACAAGGGCAAAACTCCAGGGAGGTAGTCCCTGAGATCAGTGTTCTGTAGATGCACAGAGAGCTGAGGTGGACTCAGGATGGTTTAAAAGTTGAAGCCCATGGAAGGGGCTGAAGTTGCTTTCATTGTGGTTTGGTTAAGCAGCTCCTGGAAAGCCTGGGGCTGCTACTCTTACAGAAAAGTGGGATGGAAAAGGAACCCAAGAGGGGTGGAAAGTGGCAGATTGATGGTGACCTGTATCATGTAGGACATGGATACCCTGGAAAGGGAATGACTTTAAGGTGACCTGGATGGAGGACCAATCCACAAGAAGAGAGACTACCATGGAGCCACAGCAGCTGTTGGTAGGGGATGCTAGCTGATGAATGAGTTGCTACGTCACATCCACGGTGCACGCCTATGGTGAGTGCACCCTTTCACGCTAACCCAAGAAAGGGAGGATTAAGATTTATAGGCCCAATGGAAGAAGTGCATTTTGAGTTGAGACTTGAAGGAGGAGAGGGTGGAAGTGTGGTGTGGTGGGTCCGGCAGGGGAGAAGGCATGAAGATGAGCATGGAACAAGGAAATCAAGGGGGAATGGCTTTGATGTGCAGCATGTCTGGAGCTGAGGGTAACACCCAATTACTGGAGCTTTTACAACCAGTCATGTGAGGCACTTGCTGTTAAGATTTTATTATAACTCATTCAGGTGCCAGGGTGCAGCTAAGGGGAGATTTTGGCCCTCTGCATGTAAGAAGTTGCCACAGTTGTGCCCAGGAGGGTAAAGCAAGGAGGAGGGAGTGGAGGTGGGGAGCAGAGATCCAGTTCATCTACTAAAAGTGTCAAAGACCTCGCTCTTCCTCTCCCTGGCTTGGGTAAGTAGCTTCTCCTCTCCTCCATCTCCCTGTCCTCTCCCTACCTTGGGTAATCAGTCTCCTCCACGGAGTCCTCTTGTCCTTGGTGGCTGCAGTGAGAGCCCCCTTCCTGTTTCAATGTCCTGTGACCACTGGCTGTGTCTGTTCCTGGTTTATCACTGTCTGGCACGTGACGTGCTTTGGAGAGGAGTGATTCATAAGACATGCTGTGGCCATGCAACGCTGGTGATAGCATTTCTCTCCATAGCTCGCTGGTGGGGAAGCACTCACAGTGGGGGCTTAGTGTTCAGGTGGTCTGTCTTTGAACTGGATGGACAAATATGCAGCCAGTGAGTAACAAACATGACTCAGCATTTCGGAAATACATCGTGTGCTATATTTCTCTGAACGAGTGGGGTCCATTTTGAGATGTCTTGGTGAGGCAGCAAAAATGACAGAACTGCAGTGTTTGCAGTGGAGAGAAAAGGAACGAAAAAAATCTCACGAACACATCGGATCATATCCAGATACACCCCGTACCTGCCCACTGATACCCAAACCCCCACTTACACTATTCTAAGAACACAACCATTCAAATACACCCACACATACCGAGTAGATCAACCAATAGGTACATTGAACATGAATCCACACAGATAGCCACAAAAATACACCCACATCTACCCAGCCACCTAGTCAGTCTCTCTCTCTGTCTCACACACACACACGTACCGGTAGGTGCCTACCCACACATTATTATATTATTGCTTTATGCTTATAGAGCACCTTTTCATTTAGAAGGTTCTCAAAATCCTCCCAAGCCTATGCACAGAACTCACTTTACCTATCAGTTCTGTACAGTGCTTTGAGGATGTAATCTGCTTTATCAGTGCTAATAACTATTATTTGCAGTGCATCTCCCTCTGGCAGTCATTGTGCAAGACCACAACTTAGCAGCTGTAATAGAGAAAATAGCTCTAATAAAACCTACATGGGTAATTTAAGGAGATACATGGACCTCCCTGCACATACAGCCCTCACTCTTAGCATGCCTGGGGGTATATTTCACCAAGTTCACATCCACACTCACCCCTTTACACGTATGCCTTTCTGCATAAACACAGATGTAAACCTCACACATGTGTACTCCCACACCTGCAGGCAAATACCTACATACCCATACACTGGTCCCCCACAGTCAGCTATAAGTCCCAATAAGCTAAAAGAGGTTTAGAAACTAAGCCAGCCATGCCCAGCTATGGTGCTGCTGACATTACCAGACAGCATTAATTTAATTCCACTCAGTTATGCTTTTAAATTTGATTTGAAAAATGTCATAAAATGCTATTGAGAAGTGCAGCGCAGCATTTCTAAGCAGCCTGCAAGATTTCCTGCATTGTGAAAGCCATTGGGATGGGGTAAATGAATTTCCACAGCGAACTTACCGCTGGGCGCGCCAGAAGGGATCCCCTAAAATGGGAGCGGGGGGAAATGGGACCCATAATGGTTTTGGTATTAAAGCAGATGTAGCTCTGATCCAAGCTTCAAGGGTCTCAGGAATGGAGAGCAATGGAGTTAGGCCAGGAGCTGGAGACTGCACAGTCCAGATATTTCTGACCACCTAGCATGAGGCAGGGACAAGGGGGAAATGATCCCCTACAGAAAAGGCTTGCAGGCAGCACTGGTTCTAGGGACCTGTTATTGGGGTCTGGGGGTAAGTGGGTATTTTAGGAACCCTAGATGTTGCTATTTTAAAAACAGTCTTCTAGGAGTCCAGGGGATACTTAGATCCCTGGAAAATCTTGGGTTTTAAAGAGATTTTTTTTTTAAGTAAAGGCTGCTGTATCAGTATTTTGTGGTGACAATTTATATAAAGGAGGAAGACTTCCACTGCTTAACATTTGATAATTTTGCACATATTTTTCTGACAATCACTTTTGGGCCCCGTGAAGATCTTTGGGGGTTGGAGGGGGAGGCAAGTGTCCCCTTTTCTAGTGATAACTTTAATTTTTTTTCATTTTACTGTAATTAGCTTAAATTTCAAACCAGAAAGTCATTTTGAATTAAAAAAATGGATTGTTACTTTGTCAGTGATCCAGTTGGATATTTTCAACATCTCATTTTTTGAGGGGGAAAAAACGAGACATTCCTCAAAACTGACCCTCTCCCACAAACAGTTTTGGCTTTGATGAATCAGCACTTTCTGGTGAGGAATATAGTTTAAAAAAAAAAATTCTAGCTCGGCTCTACCTGTGATCCAATGTCCTCCTGTCATTCTCACATGAAGGAAACATTCCCTTCACCTTTAAACATGAACCTAGCCCATCACCAATAGCATGTAGCCTTGTGAGGTGCTCCAAACAGCCTGTGCAACTTTATACAACCTCCACTTTCACATTCCTCCTCTTGCCTTGCTGTTTTTTCATTCTCCTTTTCTCAGTACCCATCACTTTCTCTCTCTCTCTCTCTCTCTCTCTCTCTCTCAACACCTACTAGAGTAGAGAGACTAAATGAATAGCAGTGGGCCTCACTAAAGGCACGTATGTGCATACCAAAATCTTCTCATCCTGGCAAACACCCAATGGCTCCGTGACAGCCCTGAACACCTGACGCACACCGTAGGAATACTGAAAGGCCTACAAGTGTACACCTCTGGCATACAGAGTGACAGAGATGTAGGCTGTCCCTGGAATACTGAGTAACTCACGGCTATACACTGTAATATTGAGTAATCCACCGCTGCAACCTCTTGAGAATACTGAGTGACCCACGGCCATATACTCCTGGAATATCAAGTAAAAGGGAAGTGGAGAGAGGCAGCTAGGAATCCACTTAAGAAAGGCCTGTTTCATTAGATTCACAGTCAGGCGCTGTGGAGTTGGAGCCTAGTACTGGGATTCAGGTACCCAAATCTCATTTAAATTCAATGGGATTTGGGCTCCGAATTCTCTTTGAAAATACTAGTCCAGGTCTGACTCTGTTCCTATAGCTTCCTAATAACCAAGAACACAAGTCACAGTATAACAAGGTTCACTCACCTCTATATCGCCTGCTCCTGGCTGCTCTGGGGATTAACTCCGTGCACATCGGAGGCACCCTTCTGTCACTCATTGGTGAGCCCTGGTGTCCCTCTGTCTGTGACTTAGGGTGCTCTGTCTTCATGGCTTGGCCCTCCAGCCATGGCTTCATTAGCATTATGGTTATTACCAGCTGACACTAACAGAGACTGGATGAGAGACAGATGCCCCTCTAATGAACTTCCTGTTTGGCATGAGCCATGCCCTGGTTTCCCTCTGCTAGGGTTCCTCAGAAAGGAGGCACACAAAAGCTTGTTTGGAAACTCATTTCCCCTCCCCCCTAGCATATTAACATGGGCTTTACAAAGCCTTGTAATCCCTTCAGACAACAGCAGCAAGAGCAGCAGTAGCTACAAAGCCTTGTGATGGGAATTCAGCCCCTTGGGGATGGGCTGAACCCTCTGTTGAGGTTGCAAAGGAAAAGAGGAAGGTATGAAGATGTTTACATCAATTGCATGGAACAAGAGGGGATTTTAATCAAATTTTTCTTTTTAATCTGGTCTTCTGTTTTTTTCTTGTCTTTTTCTTTATCCTGAGAAATTCAACACACACTTTGTTTTTTTTAAAGAGGAGGATTTGGAAAAACAAACAAACAAAAAAGAAAACACCCTGAGTATTAAAACTCCAGGGCACTGCATCTCCAAAATCTATAAGACTGTAAGAAGATAAGAGACAAAAACCCACAAGAATGTTTCCTCTCTGTATCTTTGGAAGTTGCAGTCGCGTGTATAATACCCCTAAGCCGGGGTAATCTGCTTGCCTCCTCCTGCCTTTCCCGATGCATGCGGATGTACTTAGCATTAATATTCCTCACCACCGCAGCAAATGAACACCCAGGAGGCAGCTGACTCAATCAGTGCTTGTTTTACTTACTGTGTATTGCTGAGAAAAGCCCATAAACTACAGCACAACAGATCTGTAATGCTCATTTCAGTATGCTTCCCCTGTTTGTTCCAGCTCTGATGAACTTTAGTATTCACGCCCCCCCACAAAAAAGATAACAAACATACTAATGATGTGTGGTAAATTACCATTAGAGACTCTGGTTTCTGATGGTGGAAGCATTTGTGGATAAACAAGATTTCTTTTTTCCCCCCTGTTATCTGCACTAGTATGCGATTATTCATGCAACAGTGTCACAGCCCCCATGTGTGATGTCATGGCTGTTTCGACAGCAAACAAAGATCGAAAGGGCTTTAGGAATCAACAAGGAAACGAGAGCCTGGAAGAAAAAAACCAGAATTCCCCCCCACTACACCTTTATAAGGGATACGCCTACACAACTGTTGACTGTTATGTCTAGAACAATCACTGTTGGATGCTTCACAGAGAAAGGAACTTGTTACTATTGTTTGTAATATGGTAGTGCCAAGAGGCCCCAACTGAAATCAGGGCCACTGTGGTAGGCAATATACACTCCCAGAGTAAGAGAAATTCCCTCTCCTAATATGCTTTCAGTCTAACTAAACATGACAGGAAAAGAAAATATTATTCTATGATTATACTGAGACTAAATGACTTGCCCAAGGAAGCCAAGGACTGAAACCAGATTTCCTGAGTCCCAGTCCAGCACCATAACCACAACTCACCCTTCATGCTGCCCCATTTGTCACCAGCTTTGGCTGGAGGAGGGAGCCGTAGGAGGGACTCTGCTTGAATTTGTAGCTGGAGAAGTAGTTCTGAATGGAGAGTGGCCTCCGGAAAGTGGAAGGAGCTTCACAGGACCAGCTGACTAGGAGCAGTGGGATTGAACTTGACTTTGACGCCCTGAGTTGACCAATTCAGGGAACAGACTCAGAATGGTAACTTGAGTCAGGCAGGAAAAGGGCTTTTGTCTGACTTTGAAGCAGTGGTAGGGTGACCAGACAGCAAGGGTGAAAAATCGGGACAGGGTTGGGGGTAATAGGCACCTATATAAGACAAAGCCCCAAATATCGGGACTGTCCCTATAAAATCAGGACAGCTGGTCACCCTAAGCAGTGGGGAAGGCTTTTCAGGGGGAGCCAAGTCTGGAGAAGGGACTTTGAATAGCGACTGCATTCAGGGGCATGAGAGAGACTGTGGCCAATGTGAGCTGATTCCAAGGACAGCGAAAAAGACCTTTGCTTGACTTCGCCAAAGGAAGGATCTTTGGATGGCAATTTTTGATGGGTCAGTGAGTAGGAGATACTGTATTTGACTCTGGGGCAGTAGGAGTGACTGGCTGTTAGGTGGTTGGTTAATTCATGGGCACTGGAAGGGCATTAGATGGCTTGTCAATTCAGGTGCAATGAGAGGAGTTTTGCTTGACCCGAGCACAGCTGGAGAGATTTTTTTTTTTGCATGGCCAAGGGCTGCAGGAAAAGGATTTAAATGGCCAGTTGATTCATGGGCATTGAGAGATTAGCTGATTCAGGTGCAATCAGATGGGCTTTGCTTGACTGTCTGGCAGTGGGAAGGAATTTAATTCAGTGGCAGTTGGAAGGCGTATTTTGTATGCTCCAGCGGTTCCCTATTTACTGCATTCATTAGCTTCAAAGCCAAGACTAGCTTGTGGGATCCCTGCCTCCTGCCTTGTGACCTGGATGCGTCTGCGCCCCTGTGCTCTGCTGCATTGTTTTCTAACAGCCTGTTATTAGTATAGCCTGCTATTAAAACAGGGACTGGGAGGCCGGAACACTCATAGAGCCAAGCTATAATTTGAAGACTACATGCTCCTTAGGTCTGATAAACAAACACTGGGTTTGCCTCCTGCATCTACCTGCTTTGTGTCCTAATTGGTGTAGCCTTGAAAACATGCAAACAGGCTGAGCCATCTCAGCGACATATAATGTGCCTTATTCATGGGAATTTGTGTCTCGGCATGGGGCATGCCACTCAAGCCTTTCTGGTTTGGAATCGATGACATTTGGTTTGTTTTATGTCTCCTGCCTGTGATAAAAACAATCCCAGATTATGGGGACCATCAGCATTTTCAGGAGAAGTCTCTCTTGCATTTTGTGGCTGCAGAGTTTCTCTGTGGATTCAGCTCTGACTCCCCTCAGCCCCCACGTTTAGGGGTGTTTGAGTCTGGGGGGTAGGTACATCACTACTGCTGTATAATATGCAGAAACTACATTAGTGCCCCTCACTCCCTAGTTCCCACCTTCTGCTACCTGGATCCAAAAAAAAACCCCAAAACCACAAGGGCTGAATCAATGCAGGATTTCAGAGATCTCTTCTGAGACGGAGGATAAAACCATTGGGACCAACCAGCTGCTCTGTGGCTGGAGCTGCTGGCCAGATCACAGTTCTTGCTTTGATTGTTGATGTCAGTGTACAGTAGAACCTCAGAGTTAGGGATGCTAGAGTTATGAACTGAGCGGTCAACCACATGCCTCATTTGGAACCGGACGTATGCAGTCAGGCAGAGACCAAAACAACAACAACAAAGAAAACAGCAGCAAATACAGTACAGTACTGTGTTAAACGTAAACTACTAAAAAATAAAAGGAAAGTTTTTGGTTTTTTTAAATTAACAAGGAAAGGAAACTGTTCCTGTGCTCGTTTCATTTAAATTAAGATGGTTAAAAGCAACATTTTTCTTCTGAATAAGAAAGTTTCAAAGCTTTATTAAGTCAATGTTCAGTTAAGAACATAAGAACATAAGAACGGCCGTACCGGGTCAGACCAAAGGTCCATCTAGCCCAGTATCTGTCTACCGACAGTGGCCAATGCCAGGTGCCCCAGAGGGAGTGAACCTAACAGGCAATGATCAAGGGATCTCTCTCCTGCCATCCATCTTCATCCTCTGACGAATAGAGGCTAGGGACACCATTCCTTACCCATCCTGGCTAATAGCCCTTTATGGACTTAGCCACCATGAATTTATCCAGTTCCCTTTTAAACATTGTTATAGTACTAGCCTTCACAACATCCATGTTTGTAAACTCTTCAAAGACAACCCTAACGTTTTGTTCAGAGTTACAAACATTTCAGAGTTGACAACAACCTCCATTTCCCAGGGGTTCAGAACTGTGAGATTCTACGGTATTTGGCCATGGGCAGTGTGGCATTCTGTCCCTGTGCTGGTGGGATCTCAGAGGCTTATGAGCCGCTACTTGCCTCAAGCTACCAGCTAAATCTTTTAACTGAGACAATACAAATTTGTCATTTTATACCTGTAGGTCCAGGGTTCTATCCCTGCTGCCGATAACCTAGCCAGGGGTGGGGTATTACACATGGTACTAATGAAGGTCAAATTCAGGCCTGTCCTATCTTGAGAAGGCACAGCTCAGTCATGAGAGGAGAGAAGGATGAGTGTTTAGCTGCAAACAGAGCCTGTGGCAGGAGCTCTCTCTTCCTCAATGTCTTTCTGCAATCCTCAGCCCTCCCACCACAATTTTCACCCTGGCGAGAGACTCCATCAGCTCGTGCTGCATCTGTGCCGCTTGTCAGGTGCATGAGAGAAACTCTGCTCTCTGGATTCCTCCCCTTCTCTGGGCCACTCAGTGCCACGGTGCCCTCAGTTTGCTGAGAATCCACAGGCTGTTCCAACTCAGGGATCAAGCCGGCCTTAGTGTCTTACCAGCCAGGAATAAATGCCCCCCTTCCAGCCTGCGACAGCAAAGGCTGGAGGACAGAACCCAGCTCAGCCTGGTCTGTTTATGCTGAGTCACAGCACTGGGTTGCTAACTCTGTGGCCAGGGAATGGGTGTGCATTGGCCTGCTTAAAAGAAAACATGATTTCTGTGCCAGCACCCCTCAACTCTTGCAGCATCCTTAAAACTTCACCGGAGCGTCAGCATTTTCTGCATGGCTGCAGAAGGCTGAGCTGCGGGAGAAGAGAGAGTCTCACAGGCAGAATCTGGGAGGGAGAGAATGCTAGGAAAAGCAAAGGAAAGTCCCATGCATTTTATCCCTTTCCACAGCGGGAAACGTCTTGCCTTCTTACCCAGTAGAGCCCAATTGTGAATATTGTGAATGATGCAGGGAGCCATCGGACTAGAATGACAGGCTGCAGTATTCTCATTCTCCATTCCATGAGATGGAGGAGCCATACATAACCCTCAGGAGCTGGTAGCATGTTACTTCCGGTGCAGCAATAGCTGTTTAGTCTAATGTCTAGGGCTGAGAGGTGCTCTGTGCCTTGCTAACAATCAGCTCTTCCTAATAACCCTCTCACTTCTGCCCTGCAGGAGGCAAAGTAGGGCTTCCAATTTGAGATTAGCAGTGTCGAAACAACTTGGTCGTAACAGGTGAGGACGAAGGAAGGCAGTATTTCCTACTGGTTATGATACTGGGCTAGGAGATAGCAGACCTGGGATTTATTTCCAGCTCTGCCACTGACCTGCTGTGTGTCCTTGGCTACGTCACTTCCTTTCTCTGTGCCTCTGTTTCCTCTCTTACCCTTCATCTTCCTTGTTTAGTTACATTGTAAGCACTTTGGAGCAGGGCTGCTCTCTCACTATATGGGACTGCTGTAATTCTAATAAACAGTAATGATAGTGGGAAGGACATACACCTTTGATACCTGGACACTGCAAAATGCACTCACGCCTTTGCAGTCAGATGCTAGTTGCCTGCCTGGATGTGCCTTGTTTTCTTCATAATCCATAATGGAAAGTATATTTTTTCCCTCATAGGCATCCACACAGCATCCAACTAATGGACAAAGTAGTGGAGTGCGGTCATTATATTTCACTCAGTAGCCTATATGCAGACACCATCTGAATCACAAGTATTCCCTCTTTTCATATTAGAAGTGGCATCACAATCTAACCCTGGCCTTGTGCTTCCTTTCTGTGCTGTACTGAAGGAAATAAAGCAACTCAGACAATAGGCAACATTATAACTACATTTGGGTTCCAGGGTTACATCATTTTCTCCTATTAATAATGCACCAACATGTGCCACTATCCAAGGCTGGGTCAATCATATTTATTAAAGGTTAAGAAGAGCACGCGTGAGAGCTCTGTTGCCTTAGACAAATCCCAGGGGTGGCATTTCCATCCCTCCTTCCAACCAAGTTGTTTCTATAGGTTTTATTGGAAGTGTGTTTTGTTTTATACAGTCATTGTGTTGTGTTGTACCGTGCAAGGACTATCTTGTTTCCCCCCAGAAATAGCTATAATTCAGTTACAGGAGCATTTAGCGCTTATACAGCTGTGTCCAGTGCTTGGGTGATGTGGTCTCTAATAAGGGTACGTTGACATAACCCGTGACAGCAGGTCACAGAGCCCAGGTCCACAGACTCATGCTCGGACTCCGACACTAAAAACAGCTGAATAGATGTTCAGCTTCAGGCAGGAGCTCATGGTTGGAAGCCCACCCCCTGCCTAGGCTTCAGAGCCTGAGCTCCAGCCTGAGCCGTGGGGCCTACACAGCTATTTCTGATGCCATAGCATGAGGCATAGTCTGTTGATCTGGGCTCTGGAGCTCACCGTGTAGCTGCACCCTTAAGCACTTTGCAACCTTCTATTCGTCTAGTCCCCTTGCAGGCAGAAGGTTGTCAATATCCCCAAATGCTAATAACCCAGCTAACTTACAGACCAGTGCTTTCCTCTGCCTCTCCACCACCTAACTAACTAAGTAGTAATACGCCAGTGGATCTGTTTACTAGGGGCAGGTGTAACATCAGGCAAGAAGACAGACCCAGATTCTCCAGAGGTATTTAGGTGTCTAATTCCTATTGATTTCAATGGGAGTTAGGAGTCTAAATCCCTTTGGGGAATCTGGGTCTTAGGTCGTGGAGAAATGTAGATGGATCCCCAAAGAGAAGCTTGGTTTTCTTCTGGCTCTCAAATGTTGCTGAGGAACACGGACTCATAGTCAGAACCTACCTCACCATCTCACTCCATGCTTTGGTTTCAGTGCAGGATGAAAGAAGAGCCATCCCATGTCCACTTGTAAGCAAAACACTCTGAATGAAATCCAGCCCAAGTTCCTATTGACTTCAAAAAAGCCAGGATTTTACCCCATGAGTCTGAGGCAATGGAAACTGATGGCTAAAGTGATCCCAGTTGTCACAGGATGAAGCATTTCGTGTATGTGTATTATAGGGAATGGGAGAGGGAAGAAGCTGAATTCATCACAAATGACAGGACATAAAGGCACCCTGTTCAGTCCGCTGCAGGAATAAGGGGCCTGTTTCTGTACTGCCTTGTTGCTCTGATTTCTGCTGTCTGTGCCTCAGTTTTCTCATCTGTAAAATGGAGATAATGATCGTTTCCTCCTTTGTGGCATGCTAAGAGACCTACTGATGAAAAGTGCTGTGTCAGAGTTAGCTATTATTAATAAGCATAAATGGCACCACCTTGTAACAGCTCCTTTAGTGGCTGTTATGGCAGCAGGGGTTGCCGGAGTTAACCTATTCGTAAAGGGGCCATGCCTTGGAATATGGTGGACAGAGCAACCTATCGTAGTGTTTATAAGACCAGGACTTTGTGCTGGTTTTCAGCCAGTGACCTAGGCAGGTTCAGTTTTGTTGGGAACAGTGTTGAGCCCATCATTACAGAGGACGCTTCCCAGAGACCACAGATAGGTATGTTTAGAGCAATGGTATTCTCATGACAAGTGCCATTTGACTGGTGGAAAATGTCGTCTTTGCTGATAACAGCTAATGCAAAGCACAATGTCTGCAGCTTTTTTTATTTTAATGTAGATATCTGAAAGTGACTGCATGATGGAAGGCGAAAGATAAAGGTTATGTGTCTTTGTGGGCTAAAATGGCACTATAATGAATATAAAAGCTATCCTCTCCTCCTCTAATATATTCACTCACCATTCCAGCCTCTTTTCTAGTGACCGTAAACAACATTTGTCATCAGCAATAGGCTACTTTTCATTATCAAACTGATCTGGAAACTGCATTTTTATTTCATGAGCATCAACAGTAACCGGGAAGAGCAGGGTGGGGGAAAGATATATATTGCAGGCAGGAAACGGACCTGGGATGAAGCTTGCATATGGAATTCAGGGGATCACTCATAAGTCTGGCCTCCATGACAGAAGATGGCCTAGTGCTTAATTAATTCCCACTGAGCCAATGATGATGTATCATACCCTTTCAATCTGCAACTAAAGAATGCATTTTTAAAAAGCCCTAATTTGCACATGTTTAATGCATTCATTAAGCTATTAGTCTTTCAACAAGAGATTTAATAGCAAATTAACAGTTTTCATGAAACAAAAAACAACAAATTTCCCTACTTAGTAGAATTACTTTTGTGTCACTAGGCAATGCTGGGGACTGTGCAATCAGAGGTTTCAGGGTGAAGGATGGGAAGATGGGCTTAATTTGTGTGTGGGTAATAAGAACATAAGAACACAAGAATGTCCATACTGGGTCAGACCAAAGGTCCATCCAGCCCAGTATCCTGTCTACCGACAGTGACCAATGCCAGGTGTCCCAGAGGGAGTGAACCTAACAGATAATGATCAAGTGATCTCTCTCCTGCCATCCATCTCCACCCTCTGACAAACAGAGGCTAGGGACACCATTCCTTACCCATCCTGGCTAATAGTCATTAATGGACTTATCCTCCATGAATTTATCCAGTTCTCTTTTAAACCCTGTTATAGTCCTAGCCTTCACAACCTCCTCAGGCAAGGAGTTCCACAGGTTGACTGTGCGCTGTGTGAAGAAGAACTTCCTTTCATTTGTTTTAAACCTGCTGCCTATTAATTTCATTTGGTGGCCCCTAGTTCTTATATTATGGGAACAAGTAAATAACTTTTCCTTATTCACTTTCTCCACAGCAGTCATGATTTTATATACTTCTATCATATCCCCCCTTAGTCTCCTCTTTTCCAAGCTGAAAAGTCCTAGCCTCTTTAATCTCTCTTCATATGGGACCCGTTCCAAATCCTTAATCATTTTAGTTGCCCTTCTCTGAACTTTTTCTAATGCCAATATATCTTTTTTGAGATGAGGAGACAACATCTGTACACAGTATTCAAGATGTGGGCGTATCATGGATTTATATACGGGCAATAAGGTATTCTCCATCTTATTCTCTATCCCTTTTTAAATGATTCCTAACATCCTGTTTGCTTTTTTGACTGCCGCTGCACACTGCGTGAACGTCTTCAGAGAACTATCCACGATGACTCCAAAATCTCTTTCATGATTAGTTGTAGCTAAATTAGCCCCCATCATATTGTATGTATGTATGGGGTTATTTTTTCCAATGTGCATTACTTTACATTTATCCACATTAAATTTCATTTGCCATTTTATTGCCCAATCTCTTAGCTTTATGAGATCTTTTTGAAGTTCTTCACAGTCTGCTTTGGTCTTAACTATCTTGAGCAGTTTATAATTAACGTTGACCTAGTGCTCCATCACAGGCAATGGGATAAAGTGGATTGGCTTGGTGGGAAAGGCACTGACTGAGTGGTAGGTCCGTAGAGTGACCAGACAGCAAATGTGAAAAATTGGGATAGGGGTGTGGGGTAATAGGCACCTATATAAGAAAAAGACCCAAAAATCGAGACTGTCCCTATAAAATTGGGACATCTGGTCACTCTAGGTAGGTGGTGGAAGAGGAAGGCAGGAGCTTGCGTAAACCTATGGCAGAACCCTAACACATGCATAAAGCAAAGCACATACAGTACTTAAATGTTTTGCCTAATAAAGATGGCTTGAAGAATCAGGGCTGTAGTCTTTATTTAGGCTGGCTCTCAATGAGGGTGAAATTCAGCCCTGTGCAGAAGCCTATGCACAACTGAAGTTTCACGTAAGCCATCAAAATAGCCCTTGGGCTGGCTGGCTGCAAAGGGGGTGTGTATCAGAGACAATCTCATGGAGAGATTAGTCAGTGGAAGGACAGGGTTAGAGCATCAGGAATTGATTCTAGATGAAGGGTTAACTTGAATAGTTAATAAACTGCTGTAAAATAAGTTTAATGATCTTTTTTTTTGAGCTGTGGGTTGTATTTTAAAATGATTTTTTTTTACTTTACAATAAGTAATTTTTTTACTTTACTAGCTTGCTCCTAGTTAGTTTTCAGTCTCTTTTAAAAGGCAATTGACAGAAAGCTGAACTTTGAATCCACAGGGACCCTTCCTTTTTTTCGTTTGCTTGTTGTTTGCCCTTTTGGGTTTTTTTCTACCAAAAGAATTCTTTGAGGGATCCCAGAATGAGGTCTGAGTTTCAGCCAGAAAGCGAACGAGAGGGAGTGATCAAAAATTGATTTCTTAAAGGTCTGAAGAATCATAAAGATAGTTTGAATCAGTATCTTGTGGGTGTCCACCCACCCACCCACATTTCCATTAAAAATATGCTTTCTTATGGCTTAATATTCACTTCCAGATGTGTAATTAAGGCATTTCTGAATGAGCGATGTGTGGCACTGGACAACGTACTCTTTTGCATCTTCGTTTCCTAGATGTTTTCATTGTTCTCACTTATGGTTGTTTTGAATGAGTTACTCCTGTTCTAGGCCCTGTTTCGGGAAAACATCCTTCAGAACAGCATATTCTTAAGGCCTCAGTGGGCTTTAAACCCATGCTTAAAGTTAAGCATGTGCTTATGTCCTGTTCTGAATAGGAAAGGCAGTCACATCTCAGTAATCTACATTCCCAGAGGACGTAGGGTGACCAGATAGCAAGTGTAAAAAATTGGGACAAGGGGTGGTAAGTAATAGGTGCCTATATAAGAAAAAGTCCCCCAAATCGGGACTGTCCCTATAAAATTGGAACATCTGGTCACCCTACAAGGATGATCTCACACAGTTAGGACCAACTCTTGATGTCACTACTGACTTGAATGGGAGGTTTGCCTACCTGTGTAACAACTCAATAAGGATCTCCGTGTTTGCACCTGAAAGTTTTTGTGTCCTAGCGCGTTGTGTTCTGAATGCTGTTGTTCTAATATATACTCTAGGTAATAGACAGTAATAAGACCTCGCATTTCTATAATGCATGTAAGGTATGCATAGAATTAATAACACATATATTTGTATCTCAGATGGGAGAAGTTTCTGGATGACGTGATGGTAAGATAGTATAGGTTCTGCACATCTCTGTGTCTGATGTTATTGGTTGGTGCTTGATAGTATATCAGAGGTGATGAGCACATCTCAGCAATGGAGGTTCTTGAATCCCATAATATAGCAGAGGAAATATCTATGTCTCAGTGCTAGATGTTTCTGGATACCCAACCACAACCCTGCAGAAGTAATGCATCCTCAGTACTATTTCAGGATGTTGACTTATGCAGCGAACATTGTCAGCATTTTCTCACTCTACATTTGAAGCCGGATGCTATTTTCCTTTCAACCCCATTGCCATTGTCCCCCGTGGAACCATTTCAATTTAGTGAAGAAGAGAAGGGCCCAGCAGCCCGCATCCTGTGTTATGAATGCGGCACTTTAAATGGTGGAGTCAATGACATGAGACGCAGTGCTTCATTACTCCCTCATTCACCCAGACTCCATGGTATTCCAGGCCCAAGCGATAGTCTGCTGCTAGGAAGCCGCATTTGAATTTCATTATGTCAGGTAATCCTTCTTCGGCAACTTGCTGTGTGGGTTGTAGGCTGCTGTCTAAAAGCTTCTAAGGTGTTAGAAGTTTCTTTGTTTGTTGTGGGTCGTTATTTTTTTTTATCTGAATCAGTCAGATTTTTTTTAAGGCAAAATAAAAGATTTTAAAGAGAAACCACCAGATAATTGTATTGTTCATTTAGGAAGGAGCAAGAAAAATGTCCTGTGGTCTATTGATTCTGCTCTCACTTGCATCAGTGTAAGGCTCTGATTCAGGAAAGTGTTATGGCAGAGGGTATGTCTACACTGCAGGTCAGAGGGGTCACTGTAGCATGTGTAGACATACCTGAGCTAGCTTTGATCTTGCTAGCTCCAATAACTATAGCAATGAAGCAACAACAGCTTCCCTGTTACAATTGTTGCAGCTAGCTAGATCAGAGCACGCTCGGGTACGTCTAGTTGTGATGCAGTCACACCTCTAACCGCAGTGAAGGCCAGGGGCGGCTCCAGGCACCAGCGCACCAAGTGCGTGCCTGGGGCGGCAAGCTGCGGGGGGGTGGTCTGCTGGACGCCGGGAGGGCAGTAGTCAGGCTGCCTTCGGCGACATGCCTCCGGGAGGTCCGCTGGTCCCACAGCTTTGGCTGCAATTCGGCAGTAGGCACACCAAATCCGCATTACCAGCGGACCTCCCGCCACCGAAAGCCGCCTGATTGCCAAGCTTGGGGCAGCAAAATACATAGAGCTGCCCCTGGTGAAGGCATATCTTTAGTCGGTGTACCCTTCAGAGGCTACACTGCAATAGCCAGGATGAATATATCGTGATTGCATTAGGCACGTCTCATAGTTGCAAACTGTCTTTTTGGAAGCTGTCTGAAGGGAGCAGCATATGGGCAAGCAACTGATAGAACCCAGCTAGTGTAATACTTTGCAGGTATAATGTGAAACAAGACCTCAACCTGGCCTGTGACTCTGTGAGCACAATTTCACACTTGCAGATGCAAAAAGCAGCTTATGCACCGGTAGTGATCTGGTTGCCCCTGCAAATCAGGCAGCCGAGTGAAATAGTCACCTTCATACTTGCCATTGTGCCTGCAGTCAGTTGCAGGCATAACGTTGCACTCACAAAATCAGAGGTGTGTTTTGAGCTCAGGCCCTGAATGCCTTCATCAGCAGACACGGGTGACGCTCGGACCACTCAAGCCTTCAACATAAGGCTCAGGTGGGACTTCAATGGGGCATCGGCCTTTGTGCTGGGCCTTTACACAGGGTTGTATTTCACCTCATCTCTGGCAACCCCATATATTTCCCTCCCTTGGAAGGTATGTCTACACTGCAGTTAGACACGTGCCAGCTGACTCCAGCTTGCGGGGCTCGGACTGCAGGGTTGTTTAACTGCTGTGTAGACGTTCCAGTGCTCTGAGACCATCCCAGCTCACAAAGTCCTAGAGGCCAGGTTCCAACCCGAATTCAGACATCAACACTGCAAGTAAACAGCCCTGTGAGCTGGAGTCAGCTGGCATGGGCCAGCTGCAGGTTTTTAATTGCAATGTAGACATACCCTGAGAGGTGACTGCATACACATGTCTGGGAAATCCACCCACCTTCTCCCCACCAGCCCAGGGTAGCCAGTCTGCTGTATAATTCCCTCTCCTGGCATGTTATATTTTATCAGGCTGGGCATTTTGGCTGGCAGTGGTGACCGAGAGGGATTTGCATTGCACAGAGCTGCTGAGAAGAGTGGTTGAGAAATGGCATGAAAATGCTGATAAATAGTTCTAAATGGAAGCAATTTTAGCAAGAGAGCCCTCAGGCAGACTCTCTTTCGGTGACTATAACACTCCAGAGAGAGGGCTTCCAGCAGCAACAAGGATATGAAGATGGAGCTAGCGTGCTGCATGCTGGGCTGGAAAGTGCGGGCTTTTCTTTCCCTTGCTATTGTTTGAGTCCAGATGGATCAACTTACCCTGTTGAACACACGTTCAGAGCTTTATTTTTCTGCAACTCCAGTGCTGGTGAAAGATGCTGAGGCTGACAGCCCTGGAGAATGGAGCTCACTGTTTGCCCACAAGCCACTTAGGGTATGTCTGCACTGCAAAAAAAACCCCGCTGCACCAAATCTCAGAGCCCACGTCAACTGACTCGGGTTTGTGAGGCTGGGGCTACGGGGCTAAAAATAGAAGCTGCCGCCTGGGCTCTGAGATTCTCCCCCAACACTGGATTTCAGAGCCAGGCGCCAGCCTATGCCTGAATGTCTACACTGCTATTTTGAGCCCCACAACCAGAGCCCGACGAGCCTGAGTCAGCTGACCCAGACGCTGAGACTCGGTGCTGCAGGTTTTTCTTTGCAGCGTTTACATGCTCTTAGACAATAGGCAACAGCAGTGTCCACTTCTCACACACATACCTGAGCCCTGATTTGGAAGGGCTGCCTTAGCAGGCAGGTCAATCTGCAAGGCTCTTGCAGTCCTTGACTGTCGGATTGTTTTGCATAAGAGTGTGGGAAACTGACATGCAAGTCTCAAGGATGAGGCTCGTTCTTATCTGCTGGGAGGCAATAACAGGATAATGAATTAGAGGGTTGGCCAGGATGTTAAATAGCCAATGAAGTTACAGCTGTGCTTGTCTGTACCTTATTAACCAATTAGCAATTGCTTGATTGCTTGCTTTAAGTGTATAAAGATGTATGCTGGAGAGAAATAAAATGACTTTGCTTTCAATCATATTGACTGTCGAGCTCTGTCCACGCACGCCTGCGCTGCAACAAATGGTGACCCCGACGTGATTCGTATCGAATGAAAGTGTCGGTGGCCTGACCCAGGCGGAGAAGCCCTGAGCCCAGAGGCGAACGGCCAGGAGCCTGAGCCCAGAGGCGGGGAGTGCTTATCCGACGTGACTCGTATCGAGTGATGATAGTGTCGGGAGCTTGAGCCCAGAGGCGAACGGCCAGGAGCCTGAGCCCAGAGGCGGGCGGCTGGGAGCCGCGGCGGGGAGTGCTTGAGAAGCCCCCAGATTCCGACGTGATTCGTATCGAGTGATGATAGTGTCGGGAGCTTGAGCCCAGAGGCGAACGGCCAGGAGCCTGAGCCCAGAGGCGGGCGGCTGGGAGCCGCAGGGGAGAGTGCCGGAGAAGCCCCCGGGCGTCCAACAGAGACGCGGTGAGCGGCTGGGAGCCGCAGGGGAGAGTGCCGGAGAAGCCCTCGGGCGTCCAACAGAGACGCGCGCCTGAGCTCAGGGGCGAGCGTCCGAAAAGAGAGGCGCACCCAAGCTCAGATATGAGTACCGCTGTATCAGCTGAAGAAAAGATAACATAGAAGTTTTATTTGCACATTGGCAGAACCCTCCTGGCCCCTTGGGCCACTTGCTTTACCTGGAGGAGGGATGTATAGGTAAAAATAGGGCATTGCGGAAGATATTGTTACGGTTTAGTTAGGCAGCTGGTGTTTAGATTTGTTTTTAGTTTTGCTGTGTAATAGATTGTAGTAATGTGATGCTATAAGTTGAAAATGTTTTGCTGTGCCTTCCTTTTTTTTATTATGAGAAAAGGGGGGAAGTGTCGGATTGTTTTGCATAAGAGTGTGGGAAACTGACATGCAAGTCTCAAGGATGAGGCTCGTTCTTATCTGCTGGGAGGCAATAACAGGATAATGAATTAGAGGGTTGGCCAGGATGTTAAATAGCCAATGAAGTTACAGCTGTGCTTGTCTGTACCTTATTAACCAATTAGCAATTGCTTGATTGCTTGCTTTAAGTGTATAAAGATGTATGCTGGAGAGAAATAAAATGACTTTGCTTTCAATCATATTGACTGTCGAGCTCTGTCCACGCACGCCTGCGCTGCAACACTTGACTTCCCTAGCCTTCTCCGTATGACAACATTGCAAGCCCTTTCAGGCCCACAGAGGTGGAGGGTCAGGAGCAAGTCAAGGGGAAAGAGATGTGGCCAGAGCTTTTCTGGGTTCTAGCAATTTCCGGCTAATGAAAAAGCTCTTTCTTTGTTGTTACTAGATAGAGCAGCCTCAAAGTTGCTCTAAATTTCACCGAGTTGCACCAAAATCTGAACTAGGACTAGGGGACAAAGAGGGGATATAGGTGCTATAAAGCCACTTGCCCCACACCTCAGTTGCATGAAACGCTGAAGAGGCTTCAGCCCCATATAGAACTATAGACATAACCATTATATAGACATTATACACCAGCAGCAAAGTGTTGCTCCTCCTATAGTTCTCAGGTAGGTACGGTGATTGACAGGCCTTGCAGTTAGAACTGGTTGCAATTGTGTTTTTTTTTCACTTTTTTTTTCTTGACCAAAAAAAAAAAATTCAAAAGGAAATATGATTTATTTATTTTTTACTATTTTCTCCTGTTTTCACTGAGAAAAGGGGAAAATAGTTCCTTTTTTTAATGAAAGTGTGTGTTTCCCAGGCATACACACATCTCTACGTTTATTGCCTTTTGCTTCCTTTTTTTTTCAGGGCGGGGGGGATAGAGGGATTGAATCAAAAATACTGAAAGTGGAGACATTTCCCACTCTTTATAAACAAAAATGATTTTAATACAAATATTTTGGGGCATCTTTTTCCATTTAAAATTGTTTTGAAAAATGTTAGTCAAACATTTTACATGAACATCAATATTTTCAAAAAACAAACAAAAACAATTTTTAATGGGGGGAAAAAAAACTTTTAATAAAAAACAACAACATTGACCAGCATTACTTGCAATGCTGGCAGAGCACGGAATTTGTAACCATAGTGCAATGAAAGTATCTGGGCCAGGATGACTTGCCTGGATATTCTGCATCATTGCAGAGTGCCCAATTTGGTCCCACCAGTGCAAATTAAAGAAGCCAAATTCTGTAAAACATAAGAATGGCCCTACTGGGTCACACCAAAGGTCCATCTAACCCAGTATCCTGTCTTCCGACAGTGGCCAATGCCAGGTGCCTCAGAGGGAATGAACAGAACAGGAAATCATCAAGTGATCCATCCCGTCGCCCATTCCCAGCTTCTGGCAACCAGAAACTAGGTACACCCATCCTGGCTAATAGCCATTGATGGGCCTATTCTCCGTGAATTTATCTAGTTCTTTTTTGAACCCTGTTATAGTCTTGGCCTTCACAACATCCTCTGGCAAGGAGTTCCGCAGGTTGACTGTGTGTTGTGTGTATTTATTTTAAACCTGCTGCCTATTAATTTCATTTTGTGCCCCCTAGTTCTTGTGTTATGAGAAGTAGTGAACAACACTTCCTTATCTACTTTCTCTACACCAGTCATGATTTTATAGACCACAATCATATCTCCCCTTAGCCGTCTCTTTTCCAAGATGAAAAATCTCTCCTCATAAGGAAACTGTTCCATACCCCTAATCATTTTTGTTGCCCTTTTCTGAACCTTTTCCAATTCTGATGTATCTTTTTTGAGATGGGGTGACCACATCTGCATACAGTATTCAAGATGTGGGTGTACCATGGATTTATATAGAGGCAACGTGAAATTTTCTGTCTTATTATCGATCTCTTTCTTAATTATTCACAGAATTCTGTTCACTTTTTTGACTGCCGCTGCACATTGACTGGATGCTTTCAGAGAACTATCCAGAATGACTCCTATACCTCTTTCTTGAGTGGTAACAGTTAATTTAGACCCCATCATTTTATCTGTGTAGTTGGGATTACGCTTTCCAATGTGCATTGCTTTGCATTTATCAATGTTAAATTTCATCTGCTATGTTGTTGCCCAGTCACCCAGTTTTGAAAGATTCTTTTGTAGATCTTCGCAGTCTGCCCGGGACTTAACTATCTTTAGTAATTTTGTATCATCTGCAAATTTTGCCATCTCACTGTTTACCCCTTTTTCCAGATCAAAACAAGCAAAGCAATGGATTTGAGGTGTGTGTGTACCCCACATTTTGATCAAGCTTATTGCAACTATATTATATGCATTCAGCTACCAGGAATTAATAAAATAGAACACCACATAGCTAAGGGTTCATTTGAACAAGCCGGGCATCTAGAGCCAAGGTCAAATACATTTGCAGGCGTGCAGTTTCTGCTAATCAGAACAGGAGGAAGGGAGAAAGAGTCAACAATTTGAACCTGAAAGAAAATAAGTGGATGGAAACCTTGAGTTCTGGGTGCCTTTGATATAGAAGCTTATTATGACAAAGGTTGTTAGGAATGTTTGTTGCTAAGTAGTTTAGTGAAGTTAGGAGAGGTGATGACCCGGTAGGGGGTCACTATGAGCTGTGTGTTTTGTAAAAGTTAGTTATAAAGGACTGGATAATAGAATGTATTTTGGAGCTGTCCTCTGAAGCTATCCTGAGGGACGTTTTTCCTGACACCTTAGTCCCCGGTGGGGAAGTGACTGGCCATCGCAGACCTGCGGTAAAGTACTCAGTACCATCCCAGATTCTAGGTAATTGTTTGGGATATTCTAAACCTCTTGCTTTTGTATGTCTGTGCTTAAATCTAATACATTGTATTTTTAGATAAGAACACGCTTGCCTGTATTAATCCTTCATCTGGCAGAATCACTGTGTTCCCATTGATTTATTCCTGGCAACACATGGAGTGAAACAGTTAAGTTACCACTGTTTTGGGTTCTGGAAACCCTGGGTAACAAGGTGGTTTTGGGGATGTTAACGTCATTCCATTAGGGACTGGACTGAGACTTTCTTATTTCCCTTAGTCCATCAACAAGCATCTATTAGAAGGTGATGGCTGGACAGACTTGAGTTTGAGTCTGTCTAGAATCCTAGACAGGAGACTAAGTACTTTATATTTTATGATAATAAATAAAGTTGGTTGAAATTTTTAGTCAATCCTTTTTTTTTTTAAACAAAATAGCTTTTTAATGAAAAATTTGGCTTAAAATGTGGATTTGTTTTGCAATGTCCAGGATTATTTTTAAATGAAAACTTGTAGACCCAACTTTTGGGGGGCTCCAGAAAATCAACATTTTTTTCCCTGTGGAAAATTTAGATTTTGCAGATGGTGAATTTTCCATCAGAAAATCATTCAGACACAACATTCCTGACCAGCTCTAGTACTTTTGCTCACAACACGCCTGTGAGGTAGGGAAGTGCTATTATCCCCATTTCACAGATGAGGGGCTGAGGCTCAGAGAGACAAAATGACTTACTAAGGCCCCACATGATCTCTGGGTGGAGCAAGGCATTCAGCCCACCTGTTTTGAAGCCTACACTTATGCTCTAACCACTGGACCATCCTTCCTCTCAAATGAAGTACAGAAAGTCCTGATGCATTGGGAGGGAATCCCATTCCTTGGCCACTGAGTATGAAATAGGTTAAACCCATTCAAGCAGTATTGTTCCAAAGGATCCAAAACAAAAGAGAAAATTCATTTTCCTAATGGAATCAAGAGACAAAAAGCTTCAGCTAATAGAACCTACAATGTGTATATGGAAATACAGCACTCTAGCCCCCTGTGCTTAAGGATCCATTTGTGCTGCTACCTCAGCTCCTGCCGTGGAAGGCAGTGAGTTGAAAGAGTGATTTAGACGCCGTTAACACAAACGAGAGAAGACAGGCCTGCACTTAGCGCGACAGATTCTCCAGGAAGTTTAGACAAGGGAAAGCTGTTTCTTTTCTCTCTGCCGTTTCCCTCTTTACAGCCTGCAGATGAGAATTTCATAGTAGAATAATTTAAAGAGAAAGAACCCCTGGGTAATTTGACTTTGGTCGTCTCACAGTCCTTAAAGTATTTGATTTTCGTGGAACTGCTACATGTTCTGTCTCTCCTTCACAACCAGATGCTGTATATTAATATGTACACTAAAGAGGGATTGCATAGCATGGGTGATAATGCAGCCTTTAAAATATCTGAGAAGGCGATTCAGAAGTGTGTTTAATTCAGGGAATACAAATGTACGGGTCAGATTCTGAGGGTCTAATTCTTTTTCTCCCAAGCAATACTCTAGGATTTGCTCTAATTTGACCAAAAGCTCTAATTTGACCTTTGATAGAGGAATTATTAGGTGAATTTCCATGGTCTGGGTTATGCAGAAAATCATACTGAATGATCACAATGGTCCCTTCTGGCCTTAAAATCTATTACTCTTCCAATTCATGGATGCACACGGGAGTTTGGATCCATAAGTCCTGAATACGAATTGAGTGTGGATCTCGGGATTTACCCCACTGATAATTGGAAATTGACGTTAAATCTCTTCCTTAAACATTCATTTCAGTTTTGAGATAATAAGGCAAAGGAATGGCATTTAGTTATTAAGGGTGGAAGGGGAGAGCCAGCATGAGTCTATGCAGCAATTTAAAGCCCCCAAATGGGTCTCAAGTAGGGTATAAGCGGTTTATGGAAACAAGGAGTGAATTTCAATCCAATGTTCTAAAAGGGTGTAATGTTCTGAGTCTGCAGTGTCCCTATTGTCCCTTGACAACAGGATCCAGCCTTTGGGACATGTTGGGAGAGTCCAGTTCAGCACTCTGGACAGAGCCTGCTTGGCTTATTCTGAATAAGAAAGGCAAGATGGGTGAGTTGATATCTTCTATTGAAACAGCTTCTGTTGGTGAGAGAGACAAGCTTTTAAATTTACACAGAGCTCTTCTTCAGGTCTGAATAACTCCATTTCCTAGGAGTTCTGAGATACATAGCCAGTCTCCCCATGACAGAAACGGTAGTCCTAACCTTTTATTGAATTTTAACTTTTTTCCTTTAACATGAATGAAAGAGCCTGAGACCTGAAGGAAAACAGGGTCCGTAGTATAGCCTCTTCTGGATTGAAAGGTCAGACACTTGATGGAGCCATTGCCATTCAGAAAGTCAAAAGGATGAATGTTCTCAGACAGTAGAAGATGAGGGATTTACAGAAGTTCACGTGGATTATGAGTAGACCTCCAGTGGTCTATGTGGTGTCAGTCCCAAGGAGATCTGACAACCCTTTTCTCAATATCATTCATATAGCATGAGCTCTTTGAGTTTTGCTTTGCAATTTGGATCGAAAAACACCTGATAAAGTGGGTTCAGGGTACCAAACTTTGCCTCATTTTTGTGTCAGAACCATGTGTAACCCCTGGGTTCTGGATGGGCTCCCCCCAAAGCTGTAGACTGACCCAGGCATAATCCAGTATTGGTAGAGGTTCAACCACAAGTTTTGAGACTTTCAAAGTACCTCTGTGTGCAACAGCTCTTTGGTCTTTGCAGGACCAGTGGGGAGAGAATGTGCAGCCCCCAGTCCCCTAAAATCTAACCTAGCTTCATTCCGAAAATCTCACCTTAAATAAGATTAAAGTGCATACTGGTTATTATGGTATCTGTTTTGGGTTAGAAAACGAAAATGCATTTCGTAGCTGGGCTATTAGGATTCCAAAGGATTCCCATACCATCACCTCCGTAACCACATTAACTTCAGCAGAGTTATTCCCAGTTTACACTGATGTAACTACACTGACTTTAATAGTGTCACTCCTGATTTACCCTGGTTTAGATAAACTGATTTCAATGGAGTTACTTCTAATTTTCACCAGTTTAGAGGAAAGTCAGACCTTGTTTCTATATTTTTTCAAGTGCAGAGTTTAAATGCCCCACTCCTGGTCTTGCCCTGATCAGTGGGGGAGATCTTCTTATTCCTCCATTTCAGATTGTTGACTAAATTCAAAGAAATCTTGAAGTAAGTGAGGTAGCAAAATGGAGATAGAAGTTTGAAAGTGAGTAGGCCTCTGCAGGGGAGCAGGGTGCAGCGCTTCCCTTGCAGGGATTCTGCTATTAACTGATGCATTCTTGTCTAAGACCCATTCAACAGCCTTTGCGAGCGTGAAAGGGACAGAAATGGTAGAAGGAGAGCAGGGGCTGTGTGCAGATTTGATGATTACAGCAATTTCCTGGGCAGCAGCATTATAGCAAGTTCGGGAAGGGGTCAGCGGAGGGGGGAGTGTTGTTGTTTATGTTTACTAGGAGCATTTTCCAGTCGCTGTCTCTGAAGTCAATAATAGGATCTGCCTGATATGCTGAAAGCCACAGATGGGTCTTTGAGCATTTTTTGTCCTTGTCTGCACATGCGCGCTCTCTCTCTCTCGGTCGGTTTCGCTCCCTTTCTCCCAGCAGGTGCACTTCATGGGTCTCGCTAGGGTGCGCTGGGGATAAAGCAGGTCATGTGGAAATCAGGCAGCCGAGCGCAGAGACCCAAGGCGAGGAATGATCACAGGGAAAATTACCGGTTGTTTCCTAGCTGTTCACCTGCTTCGAGTGGTTCACTTAATTAGCGATGCAAGTGTGAGCTGACAGATTTGGCAGAGAACAATAATGCAGGGGGAGTTGATGGAAGGAGTCTTGCTGGGAAAGTTGTTCCTGATTATAAATAGACCTGATTATTACAGAGGCGCCCATTAGCGATGCTATAGTTAAGGGTCTGCCAGACTTTCTATTTCCAAACCCTCGTTTTCACAGGGTAGGGCTGAGGTGACAGAAATGTGCTCCTCAGGCTGAATCTCATCTCCCAAAACAATGGCTTGTTTTCGTACATAGACTATAAAAATAAGGTAGTAAATAGAAAGACTATGTGATCCTTCAACTCCAAAAATGCCATGGAAAAAATAAAGTGGGGCCTTCTTTTTCAACGACGGGTACCATAATAGGATGTCCAGAGCTGGTTCAGTTTGGAGTCTGAAATCAGCCCCTCAGAGCCATTAGGCCAGGCTGCACTGTGTTTCTTAAATAAAAGATCTCCCATCCTGCCCAAGAGACAATAGCTCTGATTCTGATCTCATTTATTCTGGTATAACTCAGGAGTAACTCAACTGAAGTCAACAAATTAAACAGGTTAAAAAAAACAATTCAAGAGAGAGTAGAGTCTAATCCAACATTTAAACACAGATCTATATTACAATATTTTTTCACTGTATGACTGGAGTCACAGTGATGGATAACCAGCATCTAAACAGCCAGAATTTGTAAAGCTTTGGATCCGAACTCTTGCTGTGTCTCGGGCCAGTCTCTGATAGGAATTAGGGATGGAATATCTTGCTGAGCCAGCTCATCTATTTCCCAGCCAGCCAAAGCAGGATTGTGCCCTATCATATGTCCGCCATCCAGTTTTAAATCACCTACATGATGAAGTTTGCTGACCACCATGCTCTGACTGGCCTCACTAATTATACTCCAGTGTAATGCCCTAAACTATTCCTCTCTTCCCTTGGTGTTTGTATCCTTCTTGCCTAGCTACCACCGTGAGTGGGTTCATTCAAGATGCGATGGATAGACTTGTAAAGAAATTCAAAGTCCCTGTGCTAGATGAAAAATGAATAGGTGATGCTGTCTCAACATGAGTATAGCTCTTGCTAACCTCTCCTGCTCCCACGCAGAATAACTCACTGATGTACACACCATAGCAGGACTTGGAGGCTGCCTGTTTTGTCTCCTGTATTTCTGAAGCACTGGGTGGTTTATGAACATATGGGATCAGATCCTCAGCTGCTGTAAATCCAAGTAGCCCCATCCAAGTCAATACACCAATAGTAATTTGCACCGGGTGGGGATCTGAGCCGTGCTTCACTGCTGGCTATCTCTGGGAGGAAGGGCTGGTAGAGAAATCTACTTTGCAAATGGAAGAATGAAGCCAAACAGTATCAAGAGGTGCTTCAAGATGATTTCAAGGTGCTGGCAGAGTCACATTGTTCGGAGTAGCATAGTCATGGGGGAGAAGGTTGAGCACCCACATCTATGGAATTAGGCCATGCCCTGAGCAGGACAGCACAGTTGCTTTTCTGTATGATGATGACGTTCATGGGAATTGAAGTCTCCATCCTTTCAAAAAAAAATTATGGGATCTTAATCATTCTGTTATCAACTCTAATCTCAGCCAAGTAACCCCGTACTGATTCTGATGGGATCCTAAAGATTCTATTATCAAACCCAATCCCATCTACAGAGCACTGTAATGCTTCCGATGATGTTGAAAGCGCATCCCATCTCTACACAACTCCATAGCTATTCTTCTGGGTTCCCAATGGCAAACCACACAACCCCATTAGCAATCCTGTTGGGGTCCTAATCACTCAATTATCAAACCTAATTCCCTCTCCCTTGTGCCATAACCCCTTTGATGGGATCTGAAACATCCTATTAACAAACCTCATTAAATGTGTGCCCGGCTTAGGCCCGCTGTCCTTCCTCCTTGTGACTGCAGTGGGAGTTTTGACTATGAAAGGAGCAAAAACTAAGGGTGAAATAGTAACTTTGGCCACAGCCTTGAGCAACTGATGGTGCATAAATTAAACTGGAGAGAGTCCAGAGGAGAGCAACAAAAAAGATAAAAGGTTTACAAAACCTGACCTAGGAGGAAAGGTTTAGCAAAGTTGGCATGTTTTAGTCTTGAGAAAAGAAGACATGGGTGAAGGGTGGACCTGATAAGTCTTCAAATATGTTCAGGGCTGTTACAAAGAGGACGGTGATCTGTTATTCTCCATCTCCACAAAAGGTAGGACAAGAAGTTTAATTTGCATCAAGGCAGATTTAGGTTAGATATTGGGGGTGGGGGAAGGGAACTTTTCTAACGGCAAGGATAGTTGAAGTACTGGAATAGGCTATAAAGGGAGGCTGTGGAATCCCCATCATTGTTGGTCAGGGATGGTCTAGATATACTTGGTCCTGCTTCAGTGCGGGGGGCTGGACTAGAAGACTTCTCAAGGTCCCTTCCAGCCCTATATTTCTGTGAGACGAAGATACCCCAACCACGAGCAAGTGTGCCTCACAGACACCATTCCCTCCCTATTTCCTCCAGGCTCTGAGGGCTAGTAGGTTGCTGCTGCCCAGTACCAGCAAGCATCATGTTGAAACACTTCCCATGATGACTAAGTGATGCTGGCTAATGCATTGGGCTGGGCACAGCCAGGTATTCACCCATTCTCTGCCCCTCCCTACCAATCTGCTCCAGGGTGGGGAAGGGATTAGTAGCTGCATTGCTCTGCTCGCTCCGGAGCCTAGTTGCAGGTAACCTACTGAGGGTTATTATTATGCCCTCTTACTCATCTTCATGGGCACGTAGTCCAAGTCACAATCTAGCCCACAAGGATTTGTCTCTATATCTGATAATCTCCAAAGAGACCATGGGGGAGCCCAAAATCCACTGAAAGTCAATGGAACTGGGGTGTCTAATTCCCATATATCCCTTTGCAAATCTGCCTCTAGCTACTATTGCCAAACTCACTGTCTAAGCAAATTCCCTCCAGGAAAGAAAATATGTCCTTCTGATTGGCTGGGGTTTTAAAACATTAATTTAAAAGAAATTGGTGGGGGATGGGGCAATGACCCTGTTTTGTATTGACCAAAATTGTATTGACAAAGCCTTGGCTGGGATGATTTAGTTGGTGTTGGTCCTGCTTTGAGCAGGGGATTGGACTAGATGACCTCCTGAGGTCTCTTCCAAAACTAATATTTTACAATTCTATGAAAATCCTGAAGTCTTCACCCATTCCATCCCCAGACAGAACTCCTATGGGGGATTTTTACCTGATTAAGGAGTGACAGTGAAATTCACCAGTTCCCAGAGAGTCTGCATGAGGCCTGAGCACAGTATACATCCCACATAAACCATCAGTGAATGTAATGATTAAACAGGACTGAATTGGTGCATGTGTCTAGCTGCACAGGGGTTGAAAATCACCCCAAGTTAAAAAAATAATAAGAAACTGAGGATCCTGGTTTCTTGGCTTTATAGATACACAGTCACAGACATAGCATGTCATAGGTGTCTATTATATCTTTCTTGTTTTTCCACCTTTCGAGAGCCAATGAATATAAAGGATGGATTTCTGCCCTCTGACATGCAGAGGCAGCTCATTAGAGGCAGAGTGAGTTGCTTTGCCTTTCTCTGAAGTCAGAAATTGTGCGAATGCTTATTTACTTGTGCCAGAACACACCATTCTTGGAGATCAGTACAAGCCACGCACGTGGCTGGACTGCAATATCCAGTGTCTGAACGCGTCAGGATACACACACAAGCTCAGTCATGCTGGCTTTGCTCTGCCAGACGGAGAGCAGCGGTGTCTCATAGCGGCATGCAATGGTTCTAGGATTCAATTTTTGGGGTTCAGAAGCCCATAGCATGTTAAAAACAACAAGGAGTCTGGTGGCACCTTAAAGACTAGCAGATTTATTTGGACATAAGCTTTCGTGGGTAAATAAAACACGAAAGCTAATGCCCAAAATAAATCTGTTAGTCTTTAAGGTGCCACCGGATTCCTTGTTGTTTGGGTGGATACAGACTAACACGGCTGCTCCCTAATACATATCTTGTTAGTGGATGGATGTGCACTATCAGATTTGGGGCCAGATTCTACCCTGATTTACATGCCTACAACCCCATTTAAACGAATGGGATTTCCATGGTTTCACTGGCAGCTGGTGTAAACCGACAGAACTCCATTAACTGATTTACACACGTTGAGCGTTTGGCCCACCGCAGTGGGACCCACACAGGATGGTGTCTATTGGATTTATGGTCCCAGCATCTGAGTGCACTTAAAGTCACACACAAGCTCATCAGCTCTGGGATTTATGGCTGATTTTCAAAGGAGCCTAAGGTTGACTGAAAGTCAACAGGATTTGGATGTCTCCTAGGCATACGTGCAACTCCCAGGCTACACTCCTGGCTTCCGTGCTCACTGAAATCAGCAGAGCAAGTCATTAGTGCCAGGATGCTTCCCCTCTGCCCGCCTACCCCGGGAGATCACAAGGACACTGAGTCAGGCAGCCCATCTGTAATGCGGGGGAAGGATCGGGGATGAGCTTCTCTTGGGATTAGCCCTTCAGCGGAGTGGCATGTCGAGACAGAGTAACACATCTTTATTTACCAAAGAGATTTTCCATGTTCTGCTGTGCGAGCGAGCAAGTGCAAGACAGAGATGAGCTCTCCTGGAAACAGAACATCGTCTTTGTCAGCACCGCGGCTCCTCCGCTTAATTCCCCAAATCTGCTGTAATCGGAGTGGCTTCACCCATCAGCTCAGCAGAAACACAGAGAGAGAGAGAGAGAGCGAGAGAGAGAGAGCGTGGAGGCTTCTCTTACTTTCCAGTGCTCTGCATTCGCCAGCCTTGCATCAAAGTGGCATGGAGCCTTCTGGGAAAGGGATTTTACTATAAGTCATGTCAGTCCCAGCTCCATTATGTTTGTGGATATGATAGACCGAACACGGAAATTATCATTTGCACAAATGATCACACAATTCCTTCAGGCCTACTGTGTCCCTTTAATAGACCAATCTTTCAATTATGAAGTGGAGATCAGGCAGGGCTCTCTGGAAATCCCATCATTTTTTTCCCCTTGTGCATATAATTTGCTTTCTCTTTGAGCAGCGTCCAGCTGCCAGGAGGTTTTATGGAGATTGGCAGCAATGAGTTACAGAATCTCCTCCCAATACCCCACGTCCAGCATAGGGGAGACAATCTCTTACTGCTTTATGCAATGCTTGATACAGGCTCTCTAACTGGTGGCGGGAAGTGCAGTGCAGAAGGTGGTTGCTGTTCATAGGGCCTCAGGAAACCATGCAGGCTGGGCAGGGTGTTTTGGGGAGAAAGCTTTTCCATCTTAACCGGACACCAAACCTTGAGCCCTTTTCTCCATTCTTAGTCATCTTCTACTCAGTCCTCAAACAGCCAGCTGTTGTCCTCAGGCTGCAGGGCCAGCTGCTCACCTCATGTAAATCATCATAGTGCCATTGAGTTCCTTCAGATGAGGATCAGGCCCAAAGTCTGAGTAAAACCTGAGGAAGGACCTCAGGATTCAGCCCCTCAACTGGCCATAGGATGAAATCTCTAAGTTTCACTAAGTTTTTACTTAAATCGTTACTCTGAGAACACTCCCATGGGAAGACACCAGTTGGGAGTCTTAACTGAGTGAGATGCTAAGGAGGCTTAAGTAAGGAGAGAACTGGGTGGACGGCATCCCAAGAAAGAAGGCGCAGAGGTGACACCCAAAAGAATCTCATGGTTCTGATCCAGTTGGGACAACACACTGAAGAAGTGGAAAGGGTGAGTTTACTAAGGGGAAATACTAGGTGGGAATGGGGAGGAGTCACACTGAAATAGTCTCCTCCTGCTATTTTAACCCATAGGGAAGAGGATTACTAGGTAGGAATTTTGCCTCTGATCTTGCCAGTTGTCCAAGCAACTCCTATGTGGTGCTTAGGGCCAGTGGGAGCTGAGAGTTCTCTGCCCTTCACAGGAGCAGTCCCCCAGCTCTCAGCTCCTGCTGTATGACCCCCATTTCTCCAGAGAGCCCCACCTAGTGGTGAGGGAACTGTCCCACCTCCCTCGCCATCATTGTGCTACCAAAGACACGTCAGTTTCCCTCCTGTTTGTGCCAGACAAGGGATTCCAGCCTGGCCATTTGAACGAGCCACAGGCCTGATCTAAAGCCCTATGGAAATCAGTTGAAATATTCTCCACTGACATCAGTCCCACTTAAGCCCTATTTGGGGATTTAAGCAGTGTAACGGCCTTGCGCACTGGAGCGAATTCCACTTGGAAATAAGCTGGTGCTGTGTAGGCCTGGAACCCCAACCCTCTCGATAAGCCACCATAAGCGCTGAGAAAACATCTGTAGAGATTCCCACGGTGTTCTCAGAATCTCAGTGGTCTCCCAGTAGGGGATCGTGCCTATGAGCAGAAGCCCCCATCCCTGCTGCATAGCTCTAGCGGTGAGAAGTTGCCAGTATATTTGTTTTTAATTATTCCCCCTGTTGTATCCACTCTGCTTTCTTGCTTAGGTTGACATGGCCCTCCTTGCTGCCTGCACTCAGCTGCCTATTTGTCATTTCGGCCCTTTGATGTGCTGCAGTAATCTCTGTGCACCCAGCCTGCCGTGTATCGATATTTACTAATGGAGCTTCTTGTATGCAGAGTCTGTTTGCAATAAAAAGATAATGAAGAAGAAAACTCCTTGACCCTCGCTGAGCAGTTAGCAGAATCGACAATGGTGCAGTCACCATCTGCACGCATTATGTGGAGAGGAAAGGGGCTGGAACAAGAGAGGTAGGGGGGAAATAGAAAGGGGAAGGGGTATGGGGAGGAAGTGGGGAGATGTGGGGAAAATAAAAGGGGAAGGAAATAGAGGGGGAAAGAGAGAAGGAGGAAAATAGGAGAGGAAGAGGCAGCCAGAAGGAAGAGAGAAAGAGACACCAGGGGAGAAGGAGAAAGACAGATACAGAGAAAGGGTGTGTGGGAACGAGATAGAGATGAGAGAGACGGGGAGGAGGTGGCAGGAAGGAAAGAGAGAGACATGAGTGGAGATAGAGAAAAAAACACAAAAACAGCATAAGGAAGTAGGGCCATGTCCCCAGTCAATGTGAAGTGGCCGAGCTCCATCAACATCCATGGAGCTCGGCTGATTTCCCACCGCTGAGCATCTGGCTCAGGATCTGCAGGTCACAGTGCAGTCAGGAGTCCAGAGCATCACTCTGGTTTGGGGCAGAGCCCCCTTATTGCTCTCAAGCCACCACCATTAACAACTTTTTCGTAGGAGGGATTTGCCCATCACATCATCTCTCCACTGAGACACTGAGGAGGTGTGAGCAGAATGGGGCTTCCCAGACAGGAGCTTGGAAGCCCCACCCTGGGTAGTAAAGCCAATCAGTGCATTGTGACTGGCACATCAATGCAAACTGGGCCTTCTCAGCTCTCCCACAGCAAGGACTAGCCCCATCCTGTTTGAGACAATGGCAGGTTCTTTCACTAGCGGTGCAGCTCTGGGGAGCCAGCAGGGAAGCATCGGCCCTTCTCGGCTCCACTAAATCCAGCTTCTCTGGGATACACGACAAAGCTACAACCTTGGGGTTTCCACATTGAGGCCTGTTCTAGTCCTGGGTGGGAGACTTCTCATCTGTGAAGAGATTCAGTTCCATCATGTGGAGACCTGGGAGGACCAGGGAGATGGTACATTTATGCCCTGAGCTTGGTCCCATTAAGGTCAATGGAGAGATTCACATTGACTTTAATAAGATTTGGGTATGGCCCTTACTGTATAAAGGCTGCGGTGGAAGCTGCAAATGCCCACACATTTGAAAATGTACCTAGATAAGACATTATGGCATTTTAAAAGATACTAGACAGAACTGGTGGGTGGCAGGAGATAGAGGACCTTCTTCTCCAAAGTGTTACTGTTTAAGGCAGGCAAGGATATGTGGCCGGTGCTAGGATTGTGTACAGAGTTGCATCCATTTCAGTTGGCCTACCCTGATGTCAGGTGCCAGGATTACACACGAAGTTGCAGATTTATTTCTACTGACTCACCATGGCAAACAGACCAGATTGGTCCTAGCAGCTCCAATCAAGCTGTATTAAAAAGCATGGAGCATCTCTTTGAGGCAGGAGAAATTAAGGGTCTTGCAGAGGGAAAAATCTAAGAATAACTGAACTTGAGAGGAAGCTTAGACTGGGACTCATGTTTTGTTATTCTCCAGTTAAGACTAAAAGATACTTAAAGCAATGTGGGTGTTGTGTTTAGAGTGGGGAGTGGACCCACAATATGACTGTGGCGAGCAGAGCCAGTGAATGCAACAGTGACAATAGAGAAACAAAGACTAACAGCAGCTGCCTAGGTAGGAAAGAATGTTGCTCAGATCTGGAAGGATCAAATCTTCCTCAGTTAACACCAAGCCCCAGCTTCTACCCCCTTGCTCCACCGCTTCTCCCAGAAATTCGGGGCAGGGGAAGGAAAGAGGAAAGGAAAGAAAAAGAAAGATAGCTAGATATTGTAGTGGGGAGATTCCAGTGGTCAGTGAAATCCGCAAGGCAGCCGCATCCCTACAGTTATCTCTCAGCAGGGTTCTGATAAAGATGCACATTGCATCTTTAAAAGCTTCCCCTGCAAGTTTCCTCTGTTCCTGGCTGGAATGAATTAAAATGTGAGCTGTTCAATGCAGCAAATGAAGTGAAACGAGGCTAAATTCGATGCATAAAATCTTTATTCTGTCTCGGAAGTAACGGCCTTTCCAAAGCACTCCTCAGGATGCCTGCCCCCCTCCCCTGGCAGCAAAAACACTGGCTGCCCTGCCAACACAAAGCTGAGTCACCTCTCTGCAGTGCCAGAGCATTGAGGGTCCCTTGAGATCATACCTGGGAACAGTCAGTCGTCAAAGAGAACTGCCTGTACCATATGAGGCCCTCCATCATAACTTCTTGGAATTAATCAACTAAGAGCAAACTATTGTAACCTTTCTTCCCACTGGGTTCCCGAAATGGCTTGATACACAGTCTTGCAACCCTCCGAAATGAAGTAACTAACTATTATCTTTCCCATTTTACAGCTGAGGAAACTGAGGCACGAATCCATACAATGACCTTCACCCAAGATCACACAGCCAGTCAAGGGCAGGGATGTGAATTGAACTCATTAGTTCTGATGCCCAGCTCAGCGCAATAAGTACCGGAAACTTAAAACCCAGCTAGCCAAATGCAGAAATGATGTGTAAGGAGGCACAGTTGGACCAACATAAACTCCCTTAGGCTCTGTTGTACCCAACTAGACAAGTTAGTGCAGAATATGCATCCCCTTAGCATGTGGCCTTCAGTGTTTGTTTGTGTGTGTGTGTGTCTGTGTGTGTGAGGGCAGGGGTAGGGAGTGGGGCTCTCTCTGTGATCCCATGAGTTTCAGCTTACATTTCACACTATGTTTGATGATTTCCTTTGGACAGAAGATGGGGCATGTGTCAACTCACTGGAAGGCAACTGCATTTTATATTCAGCGAACAGGGCTGTTAATTACTGTGATGTGAAATAATAATCCCATCTCACCGGCAATGGTCTGCGGCACGTTTCACTTACAGAGCAGCGCGGTAAAAAGTAGTCCCAAAGTTGGTGGAAAACCTCTCCTTCTTGCAGTGTGCTTAGCAGCACTAGCAGGTAGCTGATGCCATCTGAGGAGTGCACTTTGTTGGCATGCAGTAATCCTTCTAGAGGATTTCACACAAGCAGGAGGAACAGGGCTGAGCTGAAGAGGATTAGCAGGAGTAATATACAGGCTAGGATTTTATTCAAAGATATTCCTACCACAGCCTGGGCCACACTGATCTTTGGATTTCAAAGAGTCTCTAGCACAAATACAATTACACCAAGGAACCAGTCAATACCCGGGGGACCGTAGTCCATAGACTTTTTCATGGTATCTCTCTATCCTACAGAGCTGGCCAAAAAAATTCAACTGAACTGTTTGTGTTTTTGTTGGGAAAATGCAGTTTTGTTGAAATCAAAACACTTTGTGGGAATGCATCAGTTCTGATTAATTATTTTCACTCTCTCATTTTCTTTTGATAATGTAAAAAAAAATTCATTTAGGCTTTCTTGTTTCAATTCATGTTGTTTTGTCTTTTATATTATAATATGATTCTATACTATATTTTATATTTTGTTATTGTATAATATAACGGTTTGACATAAAAATGAGATATTTACAAATAGAAATTCGTCTGAATTTCTGTTTCACAAGAAATTTTGTCTTGTCATCCTAATTTGGAATGCAACAAAATTTCTAAATGTTGGACCGTCTCATGGATGGAAATTCCATTTCCCAACCTCCAATGCAGATTACCCTTTCTCCCATGCTCATGACATGCCTACACTGCAGCCAGCTTTGATGTAGCTAGCTCAGGTACCAATAGAGGTGACCTAGGGTCAGCATGGGCCACGCATCCAAATACACATCCAGGCTCCCTGGTGAGGTGATATTAGGGCAGCTAGCCAGTACTGCCTTAGGTTCACTATTATTAGTGCCCAAGATAGATGGATTAAAACACCTGCTGCAATCATGCCTCCGGTTGCAGTGTAGGCAAACCCTCAGTCTCTCCTCTTCTCTCTCTTTCTCATTCTCAAGTCATTTGGATTTGTGCTCCTAAATCACTCAGGCACTTTTGAAAACCTCCCCTTGCATTTGGTGCCCAGCAAGAACTGCCAAACTTTGATGCAGAGGTAGAAAGAACTTTAATAGCATCAGAAATGCCCCCCCACCAACACTTTCTCTTCCTAAGAGCATTTGGATGAAATACAAAGAATGGGGAGAGGATCTGTAAGGTGTTTTCCCCTCCTCCAACATCCATTTTCACCAGAAACATGACCCTGCTGCATTCAAGTCAATGAGAGATTGGCCATTGGCTTCAGTGGGAGGAGGATCTTACCATCTAGCAGAGCAATAACGGGCAGAAAGCTGGAATAAATAAATCAACCTCTGTGGGGGGATGGATTCCTTGGGGTTGGTGATGGGCCACAGAGCATTGCACTGCCATGTCAGATTGTATCAACTTAGATGGAATATATGGGCTCAAAAAGTCAAAGGTGTTAACATAACCCTGAAACTGCCCCACATCAAACAGTTTGTGAAAAGTTTCAGGGTTCGGTGTACAGAGGCCTCAGCCTGCTTAGAACTGTGGCAAAAATACCATTCAAAATCCTTTTAACCTTTTATTAAAGATACAGAAAAAGAGGGAAAACCAGTTAAAGCTTTTGAAAGATAAAGTATTAAGTAAGTCTTTCATTTTAACACTATCCCTTATTCCCTCTCCCGTTGGCTGGAGAGAATCTTTAAAGGAAAATAAAATCCTTTCTTTGACAGCCTCTTAGATGGTATCAAAGATGATAATAGCTGTCCTTATTGGGGAAAAGAGAAGGAGCTAGCTGAAATGGGGTGGAGCTGTTGTTGCTGTTGGTGTTAAAGTTTGATCCCGTTTCCTAAAAGACGAAATTAGCTAGACACACACAACAAGGGAACGAAAAGAGCAAGAAAGGTAGAAAATGCAGCTTCTGTTTCTGGTGTTGACTCTCTCTTGCAGCTTCTCCGCTGGAAAAATAGAGGCCTGCACATGGTCTGATCGACCAACGTGTACCAGCACTGGGATATTTAGGGCATTGCTTTCAGATGCCTCTTTCTGGTCAGAGGCCAACAGCAGCGGTGCAAAGTATACAGCCTTGGCTGGCTACCCCAGACTCTTATCAGAGAGAAGGGAAGAGGAGAGCGTGGGGAAGAGAAGAAATAAGGTGTGGAAGGAAAAGAACACATGGGGGAAGTGGGAGTGTGACAAAGTCTTATCTCCCAGGTGGCGGTTGGGACTTAGCCAGAACTGGAGGAGGTGGCCATATCATCTGGCTCCCTCGCTCCCTCGCCCAGCCTGGTGTCTCTGGTCAGGACAGAGCAGTTGCTGCCGGTTAAGGTCCCAGGAGCTGGTGGGGGTGGCAGGCATGATGGTGAAGCTCAATCCTTCCTCTTCTCTTCTCTTTTACTCAACCAGCATCAAATTAGCCAGCTTTTCCCCCCAAGGTCTTGTTGAGGACCCCAAAAGGGATTGATGGGTGGAATAGCCCATCCCCTCATTATTTTGTCCACCAATTAGGCCTAATTTCTGACACACCAATGTTGGTTCATTGATTTCTGGTCCCACACTGTTCTTGTTTACCAAGCATGGTCTTAACACAGTCCTTGAGTTATATCAAGGCTAATTCAGTCTTAGGGGCTCTTTTTAGCACCTTTTCCAATCAACTTTTGTTTTTACAAGTTATTGTGACATTTTATGACCTTCCGCTCACGCTTCCCGGTTGAACTCACAATTCGGGTAAATGTGTGGGCCCAAATACCACAACATAACATCACCAGTTTGCATCTAGCTTAGCTTGGTAGCAGCCAAAGCCATAACCAGCTGTGGATTCTTCAGCGGCCTCTGAAATGAAATGATGTGTTGGAGTCTTCAGTGCTTTTACTACCAGATAGTGGGGCTGCAGACTTAAAATCCCCTTCCTATCATGCAGGAAGAGTCTGTTTTATATAGTAAGTCAGTGTTATTCAATGGAAATCCCCTGCAAGCAGAAAACAGAGGTATTTTAGGACACGAGGGGGGAAATTGGTGGTGTAATTCCCATGGATGGGAGTTGCATCCAGTTATGCCACAGCTTGGACTTGTTCTCAGGACCAGCCTCCCCTCCCTCCACCACCCTGCTGACACTCAAATGACAGCACTGACTTACTAGCTTCACCCATTATATTAAAGTTACATATACGGTATAAATAGTTTGTAAAGGATTAATAGTTGTTTTGATAAATGGTTAACTGATTGTAATAGATTGGTTGCAAGCAGCCTATTGACCCTTTGGACTCTGTAACAACCATGGTTAATAACAGCGATCTATAACCCCTTTCAGTGTTATGCTTATAACCATCTCTGCCACCTGCCACTCATGTCTGTGACGTGCTTATCAGATCTACGCATCACTAACACTTGATAAATATCCCTTCAGTAGAAACAGTGAGTGAAAAGGGTTAAAGCAAGAAACACAAGCAGCGAGGAGACAGGGGAGATGAGAGGAAGGGGTCTTGAAAAGACAAAGAAAGACTCTGGTACCAAAAGGGTCCGGAGAGCATGAAGGGATTGGGATGGGCGAGGGACAGAGACGGCATAAGAAGCTGCTAGTATGACAAAAGACTCACTTTAGCCGGTTTGTTTTTCCTTTTCTATTCCCCCAACAGATTGGATGACAAGCTCATTTCAGCTAAATTCTCCCGTGTCGTACATCTATATATTTCCATCTCATTTTCTCTTACCTCGTTTATTTCCATTCCATTACACACTGCCTCTATCTCGCCAACTCCCTCCCTGCCCTCTTGGCTGCTGCGTTTTCTCTCTGGGCTCCAAACCATCCCCACAGTACACAGATACCCTTGCACACCTCATCTCCTCTCTCCGTCAGGGAGCTAATATCTCTGGCACTCGCTCCCCACCTGCCCCGATGACGTGATGTCGCTTTCTGACTCACGTTTGCCATAGGTTAGCGAGATCTGCTGCTTCTCTGGGCCGGGGGAGAGAAAGCAAGATAGAGAGGGAGAAGGAGAAAAGGGGAGAGCGTGCAAAGAGAAAGACAGAGAACCTCTGCCCTGGAGAGAGGATGAGGCGAGGAATGAATCACATGCAACAGATGCTATTCACATCACTTAAATGCACTACTGGAAGCTGCCAGACACTCAGGTTAGGAGAGTAGCATAAGAACCTGTGTAAAATAGAACAGAATGGACAATGTGGGAAAGCGAGACAGAGCGAAGCAATGTTGGGAGATATAATGAGAAGGGTTGAGAAAGATAAAGGGGGTGGGGTGCATCTCACCCATGCTTCATTCCATTGCAATGATTATCTGTGGCCTGAGCTGCTGGGATCTGCTCAGAACCGTTCTGATCCCCTCGGGCATTCTGAAATGCTGAATCTGGAATCAACAGACACATTGCAAATGCTAACAAAATGAGTCCTGGCTGGAAAACGGTCACTCTGTTTGGTGGAGGATTTCACAATTGTCCTGCATTACAATTCAGAGCAACCCCCACCCCCCAATTTTGAAATGCTCCATGGAATGGAATTATCGTTCTCAGCCCAGCTCTGCGAGGAGCGCTGGCTCTGTGCAGACCATCTGACGGGCTGCCCCAGAGCCGGGGAGCCTTGGAAGCCTGAATTGCAGAAGCCTGGGAGCTGGGATGCCCAATACATCCAGGCTTCTGCGGCTCATCAGCCTGGCAGGGGGGCTGCCAGGGACCTGGGAACTGTGGGAGCCCAGATTCTTAAGGAGGTAGGAGCTAGGGTGCTTCCAGGCTCCCTGTCAGGCGCCGCCAAGGAGGTGGCTGAGCAAGCTGACAGGAGGCCAAGCAGTGCACATTCTCGAGTCCACAGGCCTTGTATGTCTGGGGAAGGACTTGGTATTTTGCAACCAGCTCTAGTGTGCGGATACCCAATTTTAGACACTTTGGGCTCAATTTTCAGGGGTGCCAAGTGCATACAGCTCCAGCTGAGGTCAGTTAGTGCATGGCATCTTAAGGATAGGGTGACCAGATAGCAACTGTGAAAAAAACGGAACAGGGGTGGGGGGTAATAGGCGCCTATATAAGAAAAAGTCCCAAAAAACGGGACTGTCCCTTTAAAAACGGGACATCTGGTCACCCCACTTAAGAAGTCTCCAAACTTGGAAGGCATCTGAAATCAGAGGCAACCTCTGAACATGTTGGACTTATTTGGCCACAATCTGCTCTTTCTTACTCCAAATCAGGAGTAACTCTGCCGAGCCCAGGGAATGACACCGGTGTAAAACTGGAGTGAGTGAGAGGAGACCCCAGGGGACTTACAGCCCTGGCTGGAGCAATCTACAGAGCCAGGATTTTCAGGAGAAAGTGGCCCTTGCAATCAGGGCCAGATTTTCAAGAGTGTAATTCTCATGTAGGAATCTCAATCACAGCCAGACTTTCAAACGAGCTCAGCACATTGCATGTGCACATGTAGTGGGGAGTCAGAATTGGTCGCTGGAGGTGGAGGCTGATGGCTGGAAGTCCTATAACCAGGTAGGGTTTACAACATAGAGAGCATTCCGTAAGAGGTACCCTGTAGTTTCCCAACAGCCTGTAAGTCGGTGGCATGTGACGCTGTTTTCCATCACTGACTAGTCTTAGGCCTATTCGCAACTTTAATCCAGGGCCTTCAGGTTTGGTTATGGGGCCAAATAGCTTTGCCTGAGTGTTACCCATTCCCAAAGACCTTGCGAGTGTCTCCTATCCTTCAGCAGCAATGATTGCGGTTGGGCAGCCACGCTTCATTTCCCGCAGAATTTCAGCTGCTTCGGTACTTATCAGGAGCATCTGTTAAACAATCTGGAGGGGAAGCGGTAATGGGGCCATTAGCGTGTACGTGGGGAGGGAGGTTCACCATGGTGCTGGGACGAGAGGCGATGAGCCTGTGCATAGTGCATTTGGGGGGGGTGCGTGACCTTGAAGCCTCTGTGATGAGCGATGCCGCGTGTCTTGGAGCAGAAATGACCGGGATAATGTCCGGGATCATGATATGTTTGTCTGACTGTCTGTGCGCTGGTCACCAGGGTTGGAGACGGGCGTGGGGCACCACGGGGCACCAAAGAGAGAATCAGCTTCAGCGCCACAGCTCTCGGAGCTAGACGCCTACCCGAGAGCTGAGTGTGAGAAGGAAACACAAGTACAACAGTGCAAGAGCAAACATTCCCCTTATCCCAAAGATCAGACAGGGATCTTCCCTCACAGTGAGTCCCTCTCCCTCCCCTCCATCTTATACCTCAATTCCCCGCCCCCCAGTGCTCCACAGATGACACAGCACAGGGTGCTCAGGCATTTGAAAGACCAATAGAATTAACTACAGCCAGGCTCAGCATGTGCAAGCTTGATGCAAGTGGCCCCAAATAAATAGAATCCCTCAGCTGCCTCCTTGCCATTCCGCCCCTGGGCCCCTACCCAACTCCGAGCAATGCTTTTCCCTGATTTCATGGGAGATTTCTGGTACTTCCCAGTATGTCAGCAACGCTTTTCCCAACCCCATCTGGAACTAGGATGTGGGACGTGTTTGAATGCCAAGGCCTTGGTTCAGGTTGGAGTTGCCAAGGGTAGGCTGGCTTCCGGCACAACTCAAGGAGACACTGAGTGTGGTGGATCTTTTCCCCTTTGAACCACGGGCACCAAGAAACTCCAGTCATGGAGCGGGACTCCACTGCGCTAGGAGCTGTACAAACATGGAACAAAAAGATGGTCCAGGCCCCAAAGAGCTTAACAATCTCTGTCTCTTATGCACAAACCTGGCAGCCAAGCTGGGAGGAAAGAGGAAGTCATCTGGGGTTGTTGTTTCTCTGTTGTGTTATCCTCTCTTAACATTTGCATCACACACACAGACTCTCACACACATTCAGATGCCACACTCTCTCACACATACAGACACACAAGTTCCCTGACACACAGTACTTGCAGTCTCGCTGTCTCTCTGTTTCGCTACACAAGGACGGGAGGGGAGAACCTCAAAATCAGAGCTGGCTGGTGTTCATTGAATCTTGAAATACGTACAACATTTTAAAACCTGAAAAAAAACAGGGAAGGAGGGAATTTTGAGAAAAATGTTCACAATAGTTCCCCTCTCTGCTTCCTGTTTTCCCCCACAAACATCTGCTCGAAAGTTTAGAAGCTTTTGGTCTGAGCACTTTAAATCTGGAAATTTCTCAGAGACATTCAAACCCCTTGAGTCAGAGGCTGCAGTGAGATTGGGGTCTAGTAACATAAAGCCACTCTTAATCCACCTTAACCAGCCACTTGAGGTTTCACTCTGGGCAGGAGGATTCTAAAATGGTGGAGAGCTGCCAAAGCATCTCTTACAGTAACCGCCCTGCCTGCAGACAATGATGCAGAGGGTGTTGCCAGGAACAGGGTGTGTGATGGATACATCCATATGTCTTGGTGATCCCACACTTCCAGAATGGCCCTCTGTGGGCTGAGGGCTGCTGGTGAAAAATAGAACAGCCCTGAGGCTGCTCTAATTTATGCCAAAAGCTGATCTGGTAGCTGGCCAGCGACAGCATCAGGGAAGAGAGACGGTGGCCTTAAATCCACTTTTGTTCTGTCCCTCCCCAGCTGTATTATGCACAACTTGGGACCTGGGCCATAAATGTCCAACAGTGGGAGAGAAATCTCTTGACAAAGTCTGTTCTGGTGAGAACTCTGACCTTTCTTGATTCTAGTCTGGCCTGAAATGCCCCAAGAATAATCTGTGTCCCGGTACAGCAGTCACCATGAAGAGGTCATGTTTGACCATAGACACTGCAGTATTCAAGGCACAACAGTGTTCCACATTCTATTTAGAATGAGAGGGATTGATGGGTATGTTTGGTACATGTTGACTTTTGAATGGCTTCTAACATACATCAGCAGTTTTGCTTTCTGTCCCAAAGTTTGGACTGGGGAAAGTTCTTCTTTCATTTGGTTTAATCCTCTTTACCACATACACAGAGCCATTTCTTCATCGGCCTGTCAGCCATTGTATTCCTGCCTGTCAGGATCCTTTTTTAATTTTTTTTCTTATAATAAATATAAAAACATTTAATGAAGAAATAATGATTTTTTTTCATGTCACTGACTATTTTACCTGTCATCTTTGATGTGCTTGTAATGTAGGCGGACAGATTATTTATGACCAGGGAAATTAAATATTATTTCCCTTTTTCTAATGTAATCTGTGTCTTCTCCCAGTCCCCAATTTCTTTCCATTAAAGTTATTGTCTTTGCTGTTCCACTCGACCGTTCTCTGCTGTTTGTAACAGCGCTGCCAGAAGATGTAGAAAAGACATAATGGGGAAAAGAAATGACATAATTTGCAGGAGATGCTTTTCTCATCTCAGTTAAATGAAGACAGTTTGTCCCTGAGATTCAAACATGTCAAGAGGAAAAGAAATGTGGAAACTGGCGACTTCCTACGCTAGGGAAGCGTTAAAAGTTTTGGGGATTCAGTTTGGTTCTGATAGCCGCTAAAGATAGTTTCAAACCAAAGCTGATCTCCAAACACTTTCAAATAAAGCTGTGTGAAGAATAGATTTCTTTGTCCACTGGCAACTCTGGGGTGGAAGGAATTTAGTTTGGGGTCAAACCAAAATGAATTTTTTGGCAAATTGAAAAGCTGAAAACCATTTAATTTGGGGACAAACGAAACATTTTTGTTTGACCTGAAACAAAGCATTTCAGTTAGATTTAATGATTTTTTATTTTATTTTTATCAGAACAATTTGGTGAGATCGTCAGAAATTCTCAAAATATTTTGGTGTCACCAAGTCTGCTTTTTTCACACACAAAAAAAGTTTTACTTGAAAAATTCTGCTTAGTTCTAATCTCAAAGACCGGAGGGATTTACATTCAGATCTGAATTGTGCATCTTATTGAACTCAATGGAGTGATGTTGACTTTATAACTTATTGCCAACCAGCTGCAAAATTGACCCAGAGAATGCAAAGTAACAGTCTCTGGGCGTGATTCTTCTTTTGTCCTTCAGTTTGTGGAGTCATTTGCATCAGTGCAAAATGAGTGTGAAATATTACTATACCGATTTGATAATCACGTTGCACGCACATTTTCTTGGTGTAAGTGGCAGCACCAGGTGCAAAGCAATGGAGAATGGAGCCTTCTATAAGATTACCAGCACTTCCTCCTTCCACTGAGCCAGAAGGTCTGTGTATAAACACTTCTGCCTGTCCCTTTCTTAATGGAACCAGGAAGTGCAGAGCAGTGCTAGGAGGAAGCATTCCCCCTCTTTTCACCTATTTCAGATATGGCATCAATCTCTTATGGGCATCAGAGATGAGGAAAATCAGGGTTAGAAACCCTGGAAATCTGAGGAATAAAAGAGCCCCCCTAGCTGTTTTATCTCAGAATATCCTTCTGCTTGTCAAGCACCTTTTTCACAGTTCTGCACAGCAGTAGCTCCCCTTGCTGTTGCATTCAATTCTGTATATGAACCACATCTGTACAGAGACATTTTGTCTGCATTCTTTCAGTGCCTTTATTTAATTCATGGCACCTGGGTTCTTGTGTTTGAGGCAAACCCAAATGGCCTTGTATATCACCTTTCTTCTCTTTTCCCTTCAGAATTTTTGTACATCTCAGCAAGGCAGCCTGTTAATCTCTTCTTTTGCAAAGATTAGAAACTCAGTTTCCTCTGACCTTTCTGAACAATCAAGATCTCAGAGTTCCCTAGAAGGTCCCCATATCTTGTCTTCTGGCTTGCTGAAAATGATTAGCGAGGACAAAGAATGTACTCAAAGCTCTGAGGGCCAGGTTATCCTCATGGAGCAAGGGAGAACAATACTGGTCAGAGGGGGAAGCTTCAGCAAAGAGAATCATCTCTTAGAAATGGCCGTCTCTGCCCGGTGCTTTGTAATATTTCCAAATATATATGGCCAAGATTTTCAAAAATAGACTCCTAAGTCCATATTTATGTATCTAACTAAATGGTTTGATTTTCAAAAGGGCTGAGCACCCAGCAGTTCCCACTGAAGCCCAAGATCAGCATTTTTAAAAATTAGGTCACATATAGAAGCCTAACTTTAAACCTAATTTTTGTAAAATCATCTATCTATCTATCTATCTATCTATCGTAGTTGGGAAATTGTACTTTTCTTCTGTGAAAAATTTCAATGAACACTACACAAAAAGTTGTTTTTTTCATGAAAATATGAAAATTTTCTATAAAAACTGAAGTTCTTTTGCAAAAATTTCAATTTTTTCAAAAAGTCATTTATTGTTTTTTAAAAATGCATTGAAAATATTTTGACCGTTTCTTTCTTCCTTCCTTCCTTCCTGTCTGTCAGCTGATGATCTCAAAGTGCTTTATAAATCTTAGCTCAGGCGTAGATTATCCTTTTACCTCTAGTCTAGAGTAAGGGTGACTTACTGCTGTGGTACCTCAAGAGCAGTCTGTGCCTCTTGGGGGTGGGATTTCTTTCCCACTTCCTCCTAGCCTCCGGAGATGGAAACCTCTCAAGTAGGAGATTGCTAGCCCTGCTACAGTAGGCTCAACTGTGCTGGCCCATGCATTAAGGGGGTGAAGTCAAGGCTTACTCCCTGCCCATGCAAAGTATTGAGCATGCAGCCCCTGCTTGTCCCTGCCCTGCCTTCAGCACAGATGCAGGGATACCACATGTCTTACTTCCCCTCATGACCATACAGAAGCCAGTCCATGATCTGGCCGTCTGAAGTGAATGTAGTAGGCATCACAAGAGCCATTTAAGGCAAGAGTGTTTTATTATCCCCATTTATCAAATGAGGAAACTGAGTCACAGAGCAGTGACAGGACTTGCCCAAAGTCACACGGGCCAAGAGTGGGATTCAGAAGTCCTGACTCCACAGCCCATGACTCTAGCCACCAGTCTGGGCTCCCTCGTCAAGCTAGGAAGTAGAGAGAGGCCTGGATCCTCAAAGATATTTAGGCATCTCATTTCCATGGAAATACCTTTGAAGATCTAGGTCAGAGAGTCCAAGCCCTTCATACAGAGATAGCTGGCCCTGTTGACTGTCCATTTAGGGCAGTGAAGGCTCTCTTCTCTGCTCTCAACCTTCTGTAAGGGCAGCCCATGCAGGGAGAGGTACCATACAGGGAAAGAAAAAGACGGGATTTAAAACCAAAGCAACCCAAGCTGGAGATGAAATATGAAGAATGGCCCCTGTGAACAATGCAGCCGTTTATCACCATTTCATTGACATAGAGTGTGAATTATAAATACCACATTAGAATGGAGTAATAGCTCATCTCCCTCCCGCTCATTCGGTGAGAGCCGTGATGGAGGGTCCGCGAGGCTGCAGTTTGGGCCAGCTGTGGTAGCTGACAGATTGCTGATGATTTCCTTGGGAAATGCTTTGCCAACTCTTCGTCGGCTAGACAGTCGAATGGGTCAAATGGTTGGGTCAAAATGCTTTTCTGATGACAAATAGCTTTGGGAGCCGTTTTCTGGGGAATTTTTTTGTTTTGTTGAAATTTCCCCTTTTTTTAACCAAATGAAAAATTAAAAAAAAAAAGTTGGTTTGGGCTTTTGGGGGATCTTTTCTTTTCTATCCATTCGTCTTTCCCTCCTCTTTTTCCTGCCAGAAAAAAAAAGGAAAGAAATGGGGGTGGGGGGAGAAGAGAAGGTTGGGGGAATGAAAATTGAAAAATTAGTCAGTTTTTGTTTTGTCAAAAACACCAGAAACATTCCACGAAAATTTAAAATGAAACAAACAAAACTTTTCATCCAGTTGAAACTACAGAAGTTTTTGGCCCACTCTACTGTCCGAGGTTTGCTGTTGCCGTTCCAAGAGTTTGGAGTACGTCAGTGCTGAGATACTATAGCGACTGGCACTCTAGGGACCTGAACTAAAGCCCATTAAAGTTATTGGGCATCTTTCCATTGACTTCAAAGGGCTTTGGGTCAGGACCTATGCCCAAGACAGACTGACAGACAGACAGACAGAGACAAGATACGTTCCTGACCAAGCGCTGGCTATAGTTTGGGTTCTATAAAGAAAAGCGACCTCTGGCTAAATGGAGTTACGAAGATAAGAGGGAAGGAATCTGATCCAGGAAGATTGTCCAGTCTCAGAGCTGGAATTTGATCTCCGGGGCACCTGATGCCTATCCTGAGCCCACTGCCCTAGACTATGCTGCCTCTGAAAAATGTTGGCAAATATTGTCTCAGCAGAAGAGTCTGCTCCCACCCTCTTGCAGCCCTGGAATCTGTACAAGCTTGCTTGCCATGCCCACAGAAGGCGCAGACGAGGGAAGGCTTGGGATAGAACCATGAGGCATGGCTCGGAATGCAGATTCTCCATTGGCCCTGGGAGGCATCATGGGGCATTTCTGCATCAGCTTTTCCACCTGTCGTCACTCAAACCACTTTCGAGTTTGTTTAAAAAAAAGTGTGTGTGGGGGGGGGGAATCAATTCCTGATGCAAGAGGTTCAAGGAGCTGTGAAATCAATTTTATTTTATTGTCGAACAACCCCTGCAGCAGGTTTTCAGACCTTAGAAAAGAGCCTTCTCCAGGGAAAATGAGCTACTCACTGGAGAAGCTCTGCCAGGCTTTGGATCAAAGGGAAGCTGGGTAGTTGGATGCTTCTCCCCATCAGGATGGCTTTTTGCTGACACATCTTTATCTGGGTGATGCTCTCACAACATGCTCCCCTGACATCTACCTTCCTCCCTTCCCCCTATGCCAAGTTCATACTGCTCCACCTAACTGTCCACCCCCTGCACAGCTGTGCTCCCTCTCGGTCTGGACTCTGCCCACCCTGAACCTCCTGGGCAAGACACGCCGCTAACTCTGCCTGCCATGAAAAACCTCAGGCTTCCTCTCCCGCTCACAACCCTGCTTTGTTTTCACCCTGTACCTTGGCCAGCCCTGCTCTTCTACACCAAGAAATCTTGCTCTCCTCCTTCAAATCCTTGCTAAGGATACCTCTCTTCTGAGCCTTCCCCCAGTAACCTCCTCTGCACCCTGATCTCTCACCTCCCTTCTGTTTAGTTCACTTTAGGACATAGGCATTAGTACATAAACAAAAATGCCTTGACATATGGAAAACCAAACTGGTCAGTCACTTTGCTTTTGTTTTGTAGTCCCTGAAGACTTCAGAGAAACTCCGTTTGTACCCAGAGGTCTGCACCACCTGTTCCTGAGGCAGGTTCAGGGCTTTAGTACATAATCTCCCTGGCTCAGAGGTCTGTCTCTTACATGGCAGCAAAATGGAATATGCCGGGAGCTGTAGCGTGGGCTCAATTTTCATTTAAAGCAGCATTTTGAAATGAATTGCCTTTATTTTGTTATTCATAGGAGGTTGAGGGGATGTCTTTTAATTGGCATGACATATAGAATCACAGTCCCTCAGAAAATAGCGACAGCTATAAACACCAAAAAGCAAGCTTCCACCCACCTGGAGTTCCAGCTTTGTCTGCTTTACCTAGCCATGTGTAGAACTCAACACAGACATCTAGTGTCTCGCTAATATGCTGCAATAAACATAGCATTGCTCCACCTCAATCCTGCACTGTCCGATGAGATGGGGAAGGGGCTGGGGATTGGAGAGGCTACACAGGATGAAGATTTGAACTCAGAGCAGAGGGATTGGGGAATCCGTGTGAGGGCAGAGGCTCTGGCCAGGAGGAGAACAGCTATTCCAGAGACATGCTGATTATAGTCCCAGCATTTACATCAGAATTTGCTTTAGTGGGTTTGCTAGTTTCCAGGGCTCTTCACTGTGTATTGACACAAAACTACACCCCTGGTCACAGCTCCTCTCTTGCTTCGAGTGGATCCTCTGAGAAAGGAGAGGGGAATTCTGTGCTGAGGGAGAAAGTCCATAATGAGAGACTGGAGAGGAGCATTTCCTGTTTGAAAACTACATTGGGACTGATTCTTGGTTATTCTGCCTCTGTGCTTGGGACAGGGGCAGGGACCAGGTGGGTGGGGAGGAAGGTGGGTTTAACCTACCTTTGTGCTCCCTCTATTCTGAGGCCTTGCAGGAGCCTGTCTGGTTCGCAGTGTAAGAGACTGCTCTACCTGCACTGTTTCTCATGGACATTCTGCTTCTCAGGACCCCTAAGGGGCCTGGGAAGCAGAGAACAGCCACACTGGCCACACATGAACACCCTCAATCTCCCCCCACCCTGGGGGCTGGGATCAGGGCACTTACACCAGCTGAGGGGACCCTATGCCCGGGTGAGAGCAGAATCAGGCTCATTCCCTTTCAAAGGTCATGGCACGGTGAACATTGTCCCTGATTTCGTTCCCCTAGTTGAATGAACAAGTCATTGGTGAAAGGAGCCCTGGAGAGCAGAGGCCTCTGTTCATTCACAGAGCAGGCAGCGTACAGGCAGGGGCGGGTGCAAACATCTCCAGGCATCCCCAACATGTCTCAACTCCAATTAAGAGTGACCCCTTCTGGGAGTGAGGGGAGGGGTTCACCGAGACCCATTCAACCCTGTGCTTCTCTGAGATTGCCAACAAGGGCTCCCCACCACCCCCAATGTGTGTGTGGCGGGGAGGGAGCAGCAAAGAGAAGCAGGACTGTGAGCCTTCACACAGCCCACCTGCCAAGGGGGAGTTCAGACCCTCTGCCAGGTTTGGTGGGTAAAGGGTTAAAAGGCTGTTTCAAAGCAAGGTGTCTGCCCTGGTAGTAGGTATCTCAGAGGAGCTCAGACATTGGTGGGGAGAGAGAGAGGGAAGGAGGCCTGTGCTCAGCTGATGCTGGTTTCCCCCATTAGGCAGTATATAAGCAGGGAGACAGCACGGGGTTTTGCTGACTCACATTTTGAGAATGAAGGGGAGTAAAGTCTCCCTGAAGCAAGAGAGCATTAGTAGATGCTGGCATTGTACACACCTTTGCTTTTGAAAAGTTCTGGCTGTAGGAAAGTTTAGTCCTTTGACTCTGGCTCATTTTGTACTGGGCTGCAGCCAGGGCCTGATTAGCATTAACCAGGGGCAGCAGTGGATGGTCAGTTCTTCCTGGGGATGGCTAGCTGGCAAGCCATGCTGTAACCCCATGTAGGGATCTGTGATTGCATAGCATTGGGCCTCTCAGGCTCTATCAGAAACTAGGGGACCTTCTGTAGGAACTTCTCTGCCCTTTGTAGTTATCTACCTAGCTCAGAAGCAGGCAGCAGCTGTCCTGGGTTTATGATTAGCTTAGAAGCTGAAATCACTTTCTTCCCCTCTTGTGCCCTATTCCCAGGTCTGCCACAGTACTTCTGTGTGACTTTGGGTATCTCACTTCATGGCTCTGAGCTTTCCTTTACCCTTGGGAGGGAGGCAGTGAGCGGATAGCTCAGTGGTTTGAGCATTGGCCTGCTAAACCCAGGGTTGTGAGTTCAATCCTTGAGGGGGCCATTTGGGGAACTGGGGTAAAAATCTGGGGATTGGTCCTGCTTTGAGCAGGGGGTTGGACTAGATGACCTCCTGAGGTCCCTTCCAACCCTGAGATTCTATGATTCAGTAAAATGTAGAGAAAGCAAGAGTAGTAACTCTCCCCTCCACTGGCTTAATTCCAATCTGGAAAGTGCTCTGAGATGGAAGGTGACACATGTGAGATCACAGCCACAGGCCCCCATGTAACGGAAGAGAGGGAAGCCAGTCTTAGCTCCAGCAGTTCCCCGCAGAGTAGGATTCAAGGGAATTAAACCTACACTGCACAGCCCGGGTATAAAATGAGCACTGATGATGCACTATGCATGTTAAATCCCCCTGATGTCCCCAAGGGCCAGTGCTGTATTCTCTCCTCTCCCTTTGCCCTGCAGTCTCCAACCCCCTGCCCACCCCACAGCACTTGCTGCAAACCGGTATTGCATTCGCTCCTACAAATGTGACTCCTAAAAAGGGTAGCATTGCCTTCCCATAGATAGCGAGGTCATCTCTCAGCAACACACAATAAGCTGTACTCAGGCCAAAGTAAATGGGTTGAGCCTAGCAGGGGATTAATTACCTCAGGGCACAGTTTTCCACACCAAAATTGCTCTCCGTCTGACCAATTAAAGGCACATTTCACAAATGAAATTGATTCCGAACCACGGGTTTCAGTTCAGTTGTTAAAAACTCAATGCACACAAGACATGGGGCTCGGCTTCAGCGCATTTGTAGTAACTAATGCTGAGGAGTAGGGGCACTGCCAGCTGCTTTTGCTCCTTTCATCTGAGGTTTTTAAGATGCGACACAAAATAAGTTAGGTCCTATTTGCCCTGTTTTAAAGATGGAGAAATTGAAGCACACAGACTTGCCGAGCATCACACTGGGAACAAGTGGTAGGACTGGAAATAGAGCCTAGGTCTCCTGATTAGCAGTCCCATTAGATCTTGCTGCCTCCTATAGATGTCCCCCTGGACTGACATGTGACCCCTTCCAGCATCATTGGTCCTTGCTACAGTGGGGCCAAACGCAAAGACATTCAAAGCTGGGCACATCCCTGAGCCACCATGCAGGGACCGACACCCATTTCCTTTGTCAGAGCGAAGGATGGTACATAAACGACAGCATCCCAGGAGCAGCCCTGAGAGCCACAGAGACACAATTCCCTTCTTGTGTCCCTCTTGCTGTGGGAGGAGGGGTTGTAATTTGCTTCAGGTCTATATTAATTATAGAAATTACAACACTCCCTGTGCTGGCTCAGCTATGCTGGCTGGTCCTTCAAGGGGTCCAGGGGCAGAGGCCAAGCCAATGCCCATCCCCCCACATACACACTTAAGTGGGTCATCTCAGGTGAACAAATCCCACCTACTCCTATATGAACCAAGGCTTAGGCAGTCCAGGCAAAGCTACAAGTAGGGATCTCACTCCATTGGGCAGGTGTGCATTCCAAGCCACAGTTCAGCCCTTGAGATCCAAACTGATCCCATCAAGCAGCCAAGAGCAAGCATAGAGAATCCTGAAGAATCCCCTCTTAGATTGCAGAGTAGCTGGTCAAATCTGGACAGCCAAAATGTTGATACTGTTCCTTTAAAATATGTTCAGCACACTATATTTGTTTTAAAGAAATAATTAAAGTGGAACACTGAAAACTTGGTGGTACCATTTCTGTTTTTCTTAGGGAACCTGCTATTGCAACTTTGCAGTGGTGTCAAGCCTTGAATAGTTTTTCATTTGTGTCAGATTAGCCAAGTTAAAATTCCCTCTCACGGACTCGGCATTTAGGGGGTATTATGCCAGAAGTCGTTTAATAACTTTCACTTTAAAACATGAAATTCCACGGCACCCTGGAAAGTAAACAAAGTAATGCAATTTTACCAAGTGAGCTCACTTAAAGGAGAGCTGCAGCAGCAGGAGCTGGGGACTAAGACTGGGTTTTCTGATGAAACAAGGCTGCGTATGAAAAAACACATTATCTTCAACCTCATGCAGTGATCTCATCTGCTTTCAGACTCTAAGCTGGGGCAGGCCGGGGTAGTACGAGGAAGAGAGACTTTCCATGCACATAACAAATGCTGCAGGAAGATGTGTTCATATTGGGGCCGCTATTTTATGTAGGTGCTTAAGCTGTGCTCATCACCACAGTATCTGAGCACCTTCCAGTTGTGCATCCAGCAACATGACTAACGTCTGTCGTGTGTGGTCTGTTCTTTCTCTCTCATCCTCTCCCCAGGGGCAGAACTGTGCATGCCGAGGAGGGATTTGTTTTGTTTGTCGTTTCTTTTTCTTCTGACGTACATATTGCACCGGGTTTATATTAGACCAAAAGGTAGGGAGGTTTGTGATAGTCCTTAGCTCTGGTGGGATTTCATTCCTCAGACCAGCCCCCCGGAAAGCTCTGTCTCCTTTGAAGATGAGCTTATGGGAGAGAGCTCCATTGTGCCAGAGGAGAGGCAACGCCAACCACGGTCTTCAGCTTCAGGCTCTTTTAGCTGTCCTGGACCTACGTGATTGAGCACCTAGAAAATAAGACCCAAGACTGCACTTGACTTGATATTCCAAGGGAAGCCAGTGCAGACAGTGGAGGACAGGGTTGATGTGCAGGGCCAGATTAATCTTTTGTGGGTCCCAACGCCTGGAGAATGCCCCTTGCTCCACCCCGAGGCCCTGCCCTCAGTCGGCCTTTTCACCCGAAGACCCACCCATACTCTGCACCAAGACCCCTCCCCAGCCTGGTCTCTTCTCCCTGAGGTCTCACCCACCACTCGCACGGCAGAGAGGGGGCGGAGAGGAGCAAGTGGCAGGCGGGGCCTTGGAGGGAAGAGGCCGAGCAGGGGTGAGGCTTCAGGGCAGCAGAGTAGGGGGCGGGGCTACGGGCCGGGTGCCAGGGCCCATTCTGAGTGTGGCACCACTGGCACCATTGTAAACCCGGTTCTGTTGATGTGCTCACGGTAACCCGTAGTGCGGACGAGCTGCGCTTCAGAGTTCTGTGCTGGTAGAAGTTTGCTAAATGCTGAGTCTGCACTGACACAATGCTCTTGCATGATGCTCTCAAGCTGCTACCGGCGCTGTCTTTTGGATGTATTGAAAAACAAAGGCCCTGACCTCTTGTGATCACTCAACACACGCTGCCACATTTTCCAAGAAGAGGGTTGTTAACCTCAGTGTCTCTAGCCGAATTCCAATTTGGTTAATTGCATTGTGCAATTGCCCCTGCATTTTCAATTGGATACATAAGGACCTCATCACTGTCTGTCCTAAATTTTTGTAGAAGGTAGGTTGTTATACATCTCCTGTGTTTCACCCTATGACAAATGCCACAGCATTCTACATTAATGGTTCTAGACACAGCAGCAACATTATCATAAAATGCTCTGTTTTGCAAAGTTACTGTAAAATGGCTGCATTTCAGTGGTGGCTGAAATGATCCCTGAATACAATATGTGAGTCGGTTTCAGTATGTAAGGAGCGCCAGGATCCTTTGGGATGAGAAGGTGCTGTATAACTGCATGACATTATTATTGCCATTGTCTGTCTTTAAATGTTTCATGACATACTCGGTAGAGGAACCATCCCTGATGAAGTGATATAAGGACTAAGGTAAAGTATCTTCCACATGGGACTCATCAACCTGAATTATACTAAAGTGTCTTATGGTTGCTGTCTGCTTCCCGTAAGATTTGCTCAAAGAAATGACGGGGTTTGGGTTAGGCATCTGGCCTGACCATGTGAGAAACCAGACTCAGATTCTTACACTCCTTTCTGGGCCAGTGTCAGATGCAGAGAATATCGAGGACTGGGGTGCAAAGGATGGCTGTGTCAGTTCTGGATGATGGAAGAACTATGTCTACAGATACTGCAGAGCAACTTAACCAATGGTCTTTTGCCAGAGGCTGGAAGCTTTGATGAGGAGCCTCTTATATTGCTGGAGAGGGTTTAAAGAGAGAGGAAGGAAAAAAGGAGGTTAAGATCCTGGCCTGATTAACCAAAAATAGATTTTAATCTTTGGGCTGCTCCCATGTTTGCAGTTCTGTTGTGGAGGAGGATCTTCCATGGATAGCTCAGCAAACATGGAAAAAAGAAATCTCTTTTTCCTATAAAACTGTGAAATTGACTCCCTATTGCCTGAAGACACAAACTGGGGCTGGGGGTCTGTGCAGGTGCACATGCACTCCTGTTAATTTTATTTTCTTGTGAAGCTGGAAAATCAGCAGTGTTGGCTGTGATCAGACACTTAATATGGCCCGAAGCATTACATAAGTTTCTTCCTTGCTGCTCTGCCAATGCATCCCTCCTGTCCCCCAGTGCTGACCACCAGCACACCCTGTTATTCCAGTCCTAGGCTCCCCAGGCCTGCCACATTCAGAGCTGATTGGGGGGTTACCCCAAAACTGGGTGATATCTGAGCACAGACACCCATCAGGATGAGGCTGCGGGATGATGTTTTTAACGTAGCCTGAGTTAAGGAGGCATTGATAACTTAAAAAATCTAACCACCAGTTTATAAGCAGCTGGTGTGGGAGATGCAAGGCGCAGCGACATAATCCCACTTGTTCAAACCAGGGAACAAATTTCCCACTGCATGCTGAACAAGCGGAAGCCAATGGCATTTCATTGCAGGAAGCCCTGCTAAGAGGGAATTATAGTAACGAAGCCACGTGGTCATAATGGTACATGTTGCTGCCCTGAAGTCACGGTGTTATGAGGCACAAATGCTGTAAATGGGAAAAAGACACTTCTGCACTGTTATATATTTTATACACAAGGAACAAACAGATACTTTCCCTCTCAACAATTGTTAGTTTACTGAGAACAAAACAACTAGAGAGAGCAGCATGTTATATCTCCACTAATAGTCTGTACTCAACCAAATACAAAATGGCCATCCATCTTTGCAGCCAACAATTTTCCTAGACAGTTAATGGTGCAGCATACAGAAAGCAAGGACGTATGAAGGTATATAAGCCACCCATAAGATGTCTGACATGTGGGACATTGCCAGGAAAGCTCAGGGCCAAGAAATGACAGTGAGGTTCTTGACCTTACTTTCTTCTTCTAAATGGGGTTACAGAGACATCCTCAAAATAATAACCTGTCCCCACCAGAAACACTTCAGCTTTCACTAGATTGAGCCCAAGATAGTTCTGACTCATCCTGCTGCTAATATCATCCAAGTATTTCTTCAGGGCAGAGATTGAAATTACAAAGGCCATGAGACAGGATTTATACAGCTGTCTGCTACCAAGATATTGGCATTAAGACATTCACCCATTCACTCATTCCGGCTCCCTGCGCTAGGAATGTTCATAGCCCTTCCTTCCTCTCGGGTTCAGAACTGCTTTACAGATACAGAGCCAGTTATGTGAGCTCTCCCTTGATGGGGGCTGAGAGAAGGGAGTGGATGGGAGAGGATGGTGTGGGAGAAATGTCCTTCCTTAAAGGGGAGGCTGGAGCTGAGATGTTGACTGTTTGCTAAACTCCCTCTTTGACTGGTGTGTGGAACACCTCCTTGTCCAAAGAAGGAAAGCTACAAGCAAAATCTTGAGTTGCATGCAAATAGACTATGGCCTTGCATCATACTAGCTGGGCTGCTAAATCTGCTCACCTACAAAGGATGGCTCAGGTTTGGAAATCTGCCTAACATCCTCAGCCTTGAAGACTGAAGCAAAGAATTTATTTAATTTCTCCGCAATGACTTTATCGTCTTTAAGCGCTCCTTTTGTATCTCGATTGTCCAGGGGGCCCACTGGTTGTTTAGCAGGCTTCCTGCTTCTGATGTACTTAAAAAAAACCATTTTATTATTACCTTTTTAAGTTTTTGGCTAGCTGTTCTTCAAACTCCTTTTTGGCTTTTTTATTACATTTTTACTTTTAATTTGGCAGTATTTATGCTCTTTTCTATTTACCTCACTAGGATTTGACTTTCACTTTTTAAAAGATGCCATTTTATCTCTTACTGCTTCTTTTACGTAGTTGTTAAGCCACGGTGGCTCTTTTTTAGTTCTTTTACTGTGTTTTTTTTAATTTGGGGTATACATTTAAGTTGGGGCTCTCTTATGGTGTCTTTGAAAAGCGTCCATGCAGCTTGCAGGGATTTCACTCTAGTGACCGTATCTTTTAGTTTCCGTTTAACTAACCTCCTCATTTTTGCATAGTTCTCCTTTCTGAAATTAAATGCCACAGTATTGGGCTGTTGAGGTGTTCTTCCCACCACAGGAATGTTAAATGTTATTATATTATGGTCACTATTTCCAAGCAGTCCTGTTATAGTTACCTCTTGGACCAGATCCTGTGCTCCTCTCAGGACTAAATCGAGAATTGCCTCTCCCCTTGTGGGTTCCTGTACCTGCAAGAAGCAGTCCTGTAAAGTATCGAGAAATTTTGTCTCTGCATTTTGTCCTGAGGTGACATGTACCCAATCAATATGGAGATAATTGAAATCCCCCACTATTATTGAGTTCTTTATTTTGATAGCCTTGCTAATCTCCCTTAGCATTTCATTGTCACTATCACTGTCCTGGTCAGGTGGTCTAGGGAATATCAAGGTTGGAAGGGACCTCAGGAGGTCATCTAGTCCAACCCCCTGCTCAAAGCAGGACCAACCTCCAACTAAATCATCCCAGCCAGGGCTTCATCAAGCCTGACCTTAAAAACCTCTAAGGAAGGAGATTCCACCACCTCCCTAGATTCCAATGCTTCACCACCCTCCTAGTGAAAACAGGTTTTCCTAATGTCCAACCTAAACCTCCCCCACTGCAACTTGAGACTATTACTCCTTGTTCTGTCATCTGGTACCACTGAGAACAGTCTAGATCCATCCTCTTTGGAACCCCCTTTCAGGTAGTTGAAAGCAGCTGTCAAATCCCCCCCCTCATTCTTCTCTTCTGCAGATTAAACAATCCCAGTTCCCTCAGCCTCTCCTCATAAGTCATGTGCTCCAGCCCCCTAAGCATTTTTGTTGCCCTCCGCTGGACTCTCTCCAATTTATCCACATCCTTCTTGTAGTGTGGGGCCCAAAACTGGACACAGTACTCCAGATGAGGCCTCACCACTGTAAAATAGAGGGGAATGATCACGTCCCTCGATGTCGAATAGAGGGGAATGATCACGTCTATAATAGATCTCTACTGTTATATTCTTACTAGAGCATGGAATTACTATCCATAGAGATTCTATGGAACATGTGGATTCATTTATGATTTTTACTTCATTTGATTCTACATTTTCTTTCACATACAGTGCCACTCCACCCCCCCCTCCCCCACACGACCTGTTCTCTGATACAATGGATGGTGGTGGTTTTGGGGAGGGGGAATGGGGAAGTAATAAATGAGTTTATTGTGTTGCTGGCTGCTGAATGCCCCTAGGGGATTCCCAGCAAGTGTGCTGCCTTTTTTTATTGGAGTTTTGTGCTAGAGTTATAAACCCTTTAAATGAGTCAAGATCATTAGAGAAGCTCGGCTGATCACTGATTTAAAAATATAACAATTAAAACAAAAGGCTGGAAAGGGGAAGCAGAGGGAGAGGGAGCTGGGGGTGAACGATTTCAATACTTAATAACAAATACTAATAATGGCTCTGAGTCGGGGACTAATTAAAAGTTTCTAAAGAAAGAGAGAGAGAGAGAGAGAGAGAGAGAGTGGAATTAATCTGGAGTATTTTGTCTGGCAGCTTCCATCAGTGACTGAATAAACCAGTCAGTCTGGAAACCTTGAGAGCAAAACCAAATGTCAGGAGGTGATCGAAGTTCTAGCGACAAGTAGAGCTCGGAAAGTTTGTAGTGGGGCTGGGAAAACGTATTCTGTACCTACTCCAACATCATGCATTTGAATGCCCTGCCGGAACACAAACCGTATTGGGTTCCCAGGGAGATCAGAGAGGGAAAATGGGGGAAAAGAATAGCAAGGGAGAAATTCCACTCTGAAAACTGGAGAGGAAAAATGTTTTTGAGGATAAGGCACTAGGCTGGGACTCAGGAGATCCAAGTTCAATTCCTGGCTCAGTCACAGGCTCCCTCCACCTCTCTGACCCAGATCATGACCTGCGCTCATACAGGGAGATTTGGGATCTGCAAAACTGAGTGACAGAGTCGTTGGTGCAGCTGGAGATATCGTGAGAACAGCAGTGGTCCCGACGTTCCTTCACTGCTGCTTCCAGTCCTGGGGCAGGAGCAGGAAGGAGAGAGGCTGGGATAGAAATAAAATTATATTGGGGCCTGGTGGATTTTAACCAAACTTCTCATCTCTCAAACAAGAAAACAAGCATGTGGGGGACTGGGAATTTGGGGGATTGTTTCTGCCATCCCAGCCAAGGCAATGGGCTTCCTCAGGTGAATGTGATTATTGAGGCTATTGGTATTGACAGTTGTTTCCCCAGCACAAGGCTGGCCATTGCATCACACTGATTGTTGACTGGCTGTCCTGCAAGTAGCTAAGGCTGAAGTAAGCAGTGAGGAAAGGGATGGAAATCATGTGACTGATGTGGGACGTCTGACTGCATGTCCCTGCACATGGCAGTCACATCCCTCTGCCTGCACCGGTGTTGCCCTGTCGTTCCCTCCCTTCCCCAGCCTTGCCCTCTGTGTCAGATTCAGAGCGGCCCAGGCCACTGCTTACCAGTGACAAGTGAATCCCGCCCGTTGCACTGTCTTGGGCTCCTGACAATGGTGGGATGAAACAGTCTCCATCAGGGCTGCAGGCAGAGCCTGGCCACAGGCAGCTTTGCTTCACTCTCAGTGTGACAGCTGCAGCAGGAAGGCCAAAGACCAGGAGGTCTTTGAGGGGGTGAAGATCTCTGCTCTCTGGCCAGCAGAACATATCCCAGCCCCACACATCCCAGCAGGGCAGGAAAGACAAACAGCTTGGGCTTGAGCTCTTGTTACCTAGGGAACACTCATTGCCTGAGCCCCGTGTACTCTAGGCCAGAGCCAGACTGGAGCACCAAGGCAGTGTCTATTTTTGCTATAGGAAAGCCAGAAGCCGTCCTCCTCCCTTTGCCAGGGCTTTATGAATCTGGGAGGGGAGTAGCATCAGATTAGATCCCCTCATTGCTTGGAGCTGTCCAGGGTAGTGGCCCTAACTGGCAAGGCCTCCTCTTCCAGCATAGCCCTATTCCTTAAAGGCAGGAGTATCCAGGCGGACAACCATCTCAGCGCTGTGGACTGTAGACGTGTTCCAGGAGGGAGGGCTCAAAAGCAGCAGGAGGCCTTCACCGAACAGCCCGTCAGCCACTCCTGAGCATGGAGGGGCCCTTTCAGAAGTGACCACATGTGGCCTGTGATGCTGCCCCCATCGGAACTGCAGACCTAGAGCCGTCACAGCTGTACTGCTGCCTGGATAAACCTGGCTTTGTGGGAAGGACGGATTTAAACACAGCACCCTTCCCACCCCCGCCCCCATCCCGACTTCTCTTCTCTCGGCTCATCTGGGAAGGCAACACTAAGTTTTAATTATCGTTGCTCTTTGCTGCCCTTTATCTTAATTAACTTTGACTTGCTGACTCTTACCAGGGAGATTATGTCCTGGAAATGCCTCCCTGACCCGCATTGTGAATTGCACCGGGGGTGATATGTGACCCATCGTCACTTCAATAGGAGGTATCGGGCGACGTAGTCTGTCCCCGGGGGGCTGATGAGAAGGGAGTGCAGACTGGAGCAGAATGGTGGGGATGTCTCTGATCCCCGGGGCTCCTGAAAGCCAAAAGCAAGGAGCAAACATTCAAATGCTGGATGCCTTTTGGACAAAGCACAAGACAACAGTGAGTCGACACTGATTTACACCAGCTGTGGATCTGGCCTCTCTTTCTTCCCCTCCCTCATCTCCCCACCCTCCCCTCTCTAGCAACGAATCAGAAAAATTTCTACTTCCAGTTACATGGCAAACGCTGAGAGCATGTTCCTCCCACATCCCCTGAGTCCCTGAATGCCTCCAGGAGTGGCAGTGCACACCCACTCGGCGAGGGCACGTTATTCTGTGTCTCACGTGGCTTTGTACATGGCCCTGCCTGCTGGGCTGCCTGCATTATTCTGCCCTGTGTCTCAGGGCTGAGCTTCAGACAGTGCTGCAAGAGGCATTGGATGCCTGGGACGGATGGGCGCATTACCCTGTCTTTTCATCTCCGATGCTATTCTGTAAATGGCAGCTCTGCCAAAGCCCTGTACTTTTCATTATTCCAGACCTAGGTAATGGAGATGGCTTTTTGAAGGGCCGCCGTGCTGGATTGCTTGAGAACTCTATCTCGGCAGATGATGTAGTTCTGTAATGGGCAGCAGCTAGCTTTGCTATTCTATCCCAGGGCTGTGTCTGACTGTAAATACTTCTATTTCTGAGCTCTCTCTCCAGCGTGACAGATTTGCTACGAGCAGCCTAGCAGCAAAGGACTTTTTCCCCCCTCTGACAAATGTATAAAATGTATTAGCTTTTCATGCTCTAATTTATGATGTAATAAACTCCTCCATGCTCTGGCCTCTTTAGGAGATCGGAAGCGAAGTGCTCCACTTGTCTGCTTCAATTAAACGCTGCGAAACTGTTATCGCTGGCTTCTTGGGGGGAGAGAGAGTGGTGGGGGAGAGGTGTGGGCTTTGGAAGAAGAGGAGAGTGAAGGGGGCGTAGTGAAAGAGATCAGGGGGCAGAGGTGGGACGTTTGGAAAGTTTCTGTTCTTTGGTGTCTCAGCTCATCAAACACCGTTTGCCTCCCTCTGGGATTTATGCTGTTGCACTGTCATTTTATTGCTGTTGATGCTTCATCCGTCACACAGGGAGGTTCTCCAGGTGACTGAGCCATGCCCTGTGCCTAGCCTTTAAAAAGGGAAAAGAAGGAGGGCGTGGATTCAGATGATCTCGTTCAGAATGATACAAAGGAGAGAGAGAGAGAAAGCAGGATCTAGGAAGGAGCTGGAATTAGATTTTACATTCAGCGAGGGATTTATTTAATATTTAAAGAACCACATTTTAAAATCCAGAGGCCTGAGGTCCATGCTTAGTCTTGTGTTGGCATTTGTGCACCCAGTCAGCATGATTGCACACCTTAATCAGGTATTTGTGTGTGCCTCATTATAATGGGGAAACCTAAATTACCAGTTGTATATGCAAACGCTAGTTTTGCACTGTGTTTGCAATATAGGGCCAGAACCGTAACTCCGGTTCTTCCTAATGCTTTCCCCTTACTGTTTGCCACGATGGCTTGCACCATCATCCTTAAGTGTAGATTATAAATTCTTTGGAGGCAGGTTCCTTGTCTTTCTCAATCTAGCTGCAAAGTGCTATTTTTGGGGGCACTATAAAAATAGAATAACTTTCACATGTTAGGCAAATGCACATGCAGTTTTGTGAATGAACGAGTTTTGTGCAGACACATTTTCCAAACAAATGCATCTTGTGTATGTTGTATGTGTTGTGACTCAATCCATTGCATATGCATTTTGTACGTGTATTGTTGCACACCCAAGTGGGCCCCTACTTTATACAAATTTGATCCAATATGTCTATTTCCCAACAGTGTAGCTGATTTTTTTTTAAAGTGTAAAATAAACTGGAGCCCGCCAGGATATGAACAGTAAACAAAAGAAAGCCCTGAAAAGAAACACAGAGGAGTAGGTGGTGACCAAAAAGAGACAAAAATGTCCCAGACCTGTCAGTCTTAGTAGAAAGGCCTTTCACTGCTTTCTGGAGACAGCTGCAGAAGGACTCCAATGTACGTACTCCGGAAGGGGTTTTCCAAAGATGAGATCTCTAATCTAGGAAGCCCCTAGTCTCAGCTTGGTTCAGATGGTATATCAGGAGAGAGGAGACCGCCCAGAATATCTCAGTTTGCTTGCCAAGACAGAGAGATGGTTGTTGATGTACCTTTATCAAGACTTTGAAGGGAATCTGCAGGTTCACTAGCAACCAGAATAGATCCTGGAGAGGTGTGGTAGGGTATATTTTTTGTCCCTTGACTAGACCTAAATGACTCTACAAGTATTGCAGCTTCTGGATCAATTTCAAGGGGTGCCCAGTTAGGAATGGGTGACCCAGTTTGGAATAATCAGAAACCACAAGCCTTCTGCCGTCTTTATACTTGAACCTGAATCCCAAACCTTTCTGAAGGGTCTGAGATGTCTGGTTAACCTTTATATTTCATAGGCACCTCTGCCCTTTTGAGTTCTGAGCAGTCTGTGGATGTGGAGTGGACACTATTCTTGAAGTGTTTCTACCATTAGTAGAAGAAATGCCAGTATCTTGGGCCTCTCATCATGAGTTGTGCATCTAAACTGAACATTCAAACCTTTTCAGCTCCATTCCCTACCATGTCAAAGGTTATCCTCAGGAAGGTCATAAGCTGAATGCAATTGTTACTCTTCTAGGATCAGATCCAAAGACCAATGGAATCAATGGGAGGTTTTCCATTTCCTGTGCTATGGATCCACCCCCTAGTGAATCAACTGCTGTTATCACTGGGAGATGTATCTGGGTATCCTGACACACATTTTCCCAGAGCTGAGAAATTTGTGCACCCTCACAATAAAGCATGGGGCAAATCTGAGTATTTTGTTATTCTACTCACCTGATTTGTTCCCCTAACTGAACAGTTAGAGGTGCAAGTATTCATAATGACACCTGTGATTCGGCTGTGCATGCAATTCATGCCTGCAGTTCGCTTGTCGATGAACAGATGTGGGCACCATTTTTTTTTACAAGCTCAAACAGAGCCTTTTAAACAGCTGCCCTTTAAAATACTACCCCATTGTTACCCATACCCTTGGGGACTGGCTATGTTTTAATTCTTCAGCTGACTCAATCTCTTTATCCATTTATCCCCTGTGCCTCTGACCCGACTCCCGAGTAGCAATTCCAGTCTCAGTTCCAATGTGCAAGCCCACTGGGGGCTGTATGCTCTGCATGCACTGGCATTTAAATCCAAGCTCATACTAAAAGGCTGCCCCATCCGAAACCCTTCAGGTCAATGCAGTGCTAGAGTGGGATGGAAAAGTTATCCGGACGTTTGAAGTTATGGTTCTCATTGGCTATAGGAATCATAGCCTGGTCCACTAGTAAATATGTAGTGTTTTATAATACTGAGCATGTGTTAAAATTATACCTTCTATATGCTGACATGCACAATGTGCATGAATTTCAGTTATAAGCCCTTTTTGGGAGAGGGGCATGGAGTGGGTCTGTAGATCCCCTGGGACAAGATTGGTTTAGCTCAGGTGAAGGACACAGGAGATGTGTCTGTATGGATGGATTGGCTGTGGGATTTGTTCAAGTTTCACATAAGAAACCCAATTTGTATCCGAGCTCACATATGTATGGCGCTGGAGATGGGTTTGCTCCAGGATTTGCCTGAGTGAAGGACAGTTGCATACAGCATCCAAGGCCCTGAGGATGTTTGCTGTAGGATTTGCTCAGGGGAGGGATCCGGGATTCACATTTGTAACCTTCTGGGGATAGCTATTGCTGTAGGATTTGTTTGGTGCAAGGCAAAGGCTCAGACACTAAACCGAGCAGGCATGTTCCTCTACTTGGCATCCTGGTCCTCATCCCATTCTGACTTCTTGCTTGTGGAGTTTGTTGCGATCATCAAGGCAGATGAAAGCCTGGCTTGAGTAATTAAAATGCTAATTGGAAATTCGCCATTCATCAGAGGAAATAGCAATGAGGTGGGTTTTTATTTATTTATTTATTTTTCCCCAAGCATTTTCTCTCTAGTGGTGGCAGATGTTGGGGTTGTGAATTCATTGTGTGCCAGAGACACAGCAAAATCCTCTCTCCAAACTAATTTTCTGTATTTTGTTGATTGTCTGTTTAAATTAACCTTCTCTAATGAGATGAAGGTACATGGGGTATGTCTGTAATTTACTGGCTGTGAAATTAGTATGGATATAATATATCCTGTGGGTGACAGGGAGTAGAGAGCTGTGTGTGAGTGGCCAGGTAAGAAAAGGGAAGAAGGCTACGGTATGGTTCCCAGTGATACTGGGGATTATCGCTACCTCAGTCTCCGTCTATATACGTACACCCACAGGGTATTCCCAAGCTCATAAGGACCCAAGTTGCCCAGAACCCTGCATAGTAAATCACACCAGTGCAAATTGGGCCTAAAATTCTCTCAACTCCCAATGATGCTGGATTGTACCCATTATGCAAGACGTGAAACTGATTGCCTGGGGTGCAGGGCGACAGAGAACTGGACTGTGGATTAACCTATCCTGTCCCTGAACTACCTTTCAAATAGGAAACAAAATACGCCCTGAGATAAGGAGACACACCTGCTCCTTATACAGCTGACCCCTAGATGTCGCTCTTGCTCAGTATTAACTGGGAACGAGACTGCACCTCTCTGGCAATAAGTGGCCTTTGCAAGAGAGATTTTGCATTTGCGTAATATAGTCATTGGTGTATGCAGGTGCCATCGCCCTCCGCTGGATGAAATTAGACCCCTCATGTGTTACTGAGGGCTTTACCTTAAAGTGCTGGAAGCCTATCGGGCACCTTCTGCAAATGCATGGGTGCAATTTCACAGTTGTAGCACATAAAGATCTTTGAATGGTTGAAATCCTGTAAGAAAGACAGAGGGCTTCTGATGAAAAGGTTAAAGTTAAAAGTCTGGACAACCCCTCCTCCCTGTCCTCAGTGGCCCATACTGAATATGGATCTCAGATTGCCATGTTCTAGCTCAGCGGGGATGTGGGGCTTGATTCTTCTCTCACGCTACAGCAAATCAGCATAAAAATTATCCATTTCGAAAACCCCACCAGGCATCTACAAGCAATGAAATTTCAGAGTAAATTTGGGTGCGCACAATGTACATGCAATGGTGCATCTCAATTCCGTACACAGTTGGTATATAAACACCACACCAGGATGGAAGGGGGTAAGGAGCTGCTTTGGGTTGGAGCGGACCCATCCCTCTGCACTTGCAGATCGTGCCAGGACTGGAGGAGGAGTTAAAAGGAGGGAACGCCCCTGAGAGGAGGGCAACCCTGGGAAGGGAATAGACTTTTGAGCTTCTCCAGCTCCGAAGAGAGGGCTGGCAGCCTGCAGAGCCCCCTCCCTCGCAGGAAGGGGGTGTGGATCCCCTGCCTTGAAAGGGGGAAAGAGTGAGACTTGCACTGGACCCGCAGTGAACTCTGAGGTGGGCAGTAATACCCTCTGAATCAAGCAAGGCCCATAGCCTGAAGGGAGCTGCCTATACGTTTTGTTTTCCTTTCTTTGCTTACCCACATTTGCCGTGGGCTGTTTTGTTCTTTCACCTCGTCTGTAAGAGTGGACGAAAACAGCCAAGAGGGCTTGTTCAGGGGGTTGAGAGCTGGCCTGCCAGAAAGACGCACCCCACATCACCCACTGGGGTTGGGGGGTAATTGGACGCTCATGTGTGAGCTCCCCATGTACCTCTCCCCGGAAAGGTCTGTGAGCGTATGACTCCATGCGCAAATTGTGTAACGGCAGTTGGTGCTTCCAGCTCTCATGATTTGATCACTAATCTCATGAGATGAGGGTTTTTTTTCTTAAAACCTCAGCTCCTGGGATTAAGAATCTCAGCTTTCACTTTACACAAAAGTTTCTTTCTCCTATGCGTCTGGAGAAAAGCTTGAAAATGTGACCCAAGTGCACCAGGACGGTTGAAGAACCAAACTCCATTTATTACTTTAAAAATAATCTTATGATTTGTATGCCAGTCTCATGATTTTTGAACACTCGGACTTAGCAATATTGTAACTGTGTGTAGATCTGTGCCTGCGGATACATCTCTCCCTCCTCCTGGAGCACTCTCCTTTACCTCGTCACCCAAGAAGTGAGCTCAGCTGCCCTCAGGTAATGTAGCCTCTCCACCATGACTGTTTTCCTTTCAAGAGTGGATAGTGAATGAACTGCTGGTGAAAGTCACTACTCAGATGCAGCTCGTATTAATACTTGCAACTCTAACTATTCAGTTAGGAGAACAAATCAGGTCAGCAGAATAACAAAATACTCGGAATACAAAATATGGCAGTACATGCTTCCCCAGAGCCCCCTCATCAGTGTCTCAGCCTTGGCTATTCCAAGGGCTGATAGGTGAATTCAGGCTCCACGACTCATCCGATGTTTGGCTGATGCTGAAAGCAAGATGGTTCATTAGTGCTGTTGGCCACGGTGGCCTTTGTAACCTGTCCTATGAAGAACTGGCCATGTCCCGCACAGAGTTTTGGATTTGGCAAATTAGCATTTTTTTCTGATGGAAAAAATGTTTCACCAAAAAATTCCTGATGCTTTCTAAAGAGGCACATCAACCCATGGAATCCTTACACATTTGTTTTTAGGGTACTACATGTTTACATCTCTAAGGACTATGCTGTTTGGAGAGACAGGCTACCTTTCTGCGCTCAGGACAATGCAAATTTTGAGAGAAGATACACATGTGCAGTGTGTTCTCTCTCACAAAGACGCTGCCTCTGTTGTCATCTTGTTGTCATCTGTTGTCATTCTGATTGATAGTAGATATTTGCTCTTTGTGTTTGGAAACAAACACAACACTTATCTATTACACATGGGTTTTATGAGGCTTTAATGGATTCTGTTTGTAGAGATCCTGGAGATCCTTTGGTATGAATGTTACAGAGATGGCCATTTTCTCCAGTATCCTGGACAAAGCTTATTAAATTAATTTGAACCTTATTGAATTAAGGTTAAGTATTTTAGGAGTTCATTGTATTAAAAGTGCAAATGTTTATGTATTATTGTGGGATTGTATGTGACATCCTGGCGAAGAGACATTACAAATGTAAATCCTGGGAAGTGTGATGAACTTCAAAGGAGGGTTTGAAACAATGGGCCAGACAAGAATGAACTTTAAAGTTAAATGGGTTTCCCAGGAAATCTCTACAGGTAGAGGTATACAAAAGTACCCCTCTGGTTATTCCAGAACTCAGCCTTTTGAAGCTTCGCCTTGAGGAGGGGACCTTAGTCTGCTGATCACCTGTTACATGAAGAGAAGATTAGAAGTTCAAACTCTCTAAAGGAAATTCCAGAAGACTGGAAGATTGCTAATGTTGTGCCAATATTCAAAAAGGACAAACAGAATGACCCAGATAACCTGCCAGTCTGACATCAATCCTGGGTAAAACAATATAAAAGTTGAAACAGGATTAAACTGATACAGAATTAAAGGATGGGAATATAGTGAATGCTAGGCAACATGGTGTTATGGAAAATAGGTTTTGTCAAACAAACCTGGTTTCATTCTTCGAGGAGATTACAAGTTTGGTTGATAGAGGTAACTGCATAGATGCCACGGATTTTTGTGAGGTGTTTGACTTAGTGCTTCGTGACATTCTGATTAAAAATTATCATCCAATATCAATCCATGACCCATTAAATGGATTGATAACGGTCTGTCTGACAGATTTCAAAAAGTAGTTGTCCTGGGGAATCCACTCTGAAGGGGGACTGTCTAGTGGTGTTCTGCACTAACAGATCGATAATAGGCCTGATGCTATTCAACAATTTCATTGATGATCTGGATGTAAATATAAAATTGCTGATGATAAAATGTATGGCTGACACAAAGATTGGCAGAGTGGTAAATGCTGATCAGGACAGTCATAAAGTGTGATCTGAATCACTTGGTTAGCTGGGTCCATTCAACAAAATACAGGTTAATACAGCCAAATGCAAGTTTTACATCTAGGAACAAGGAATTAAGGCCAGACACCTAGAATGGGGGACTGTGTCTTGGAAAGCAGTGACTAGGGAAAAGATTTAAGGCTCATAGAGGACAAACAATGGAACGTGAGCTGCCAGTTCGAGGCTGAGGTGGCAAGGTAGGGAGGTGTTTACTTCTGTATATGGCATTGGTGGACTGATACCTGGCTACTGAGCCCAGTCCTGGTGACCAAATTTTACTCAGAATATTGAAAAATCGGACAGGGTGCAGAAAAGAGCCACACAAATGATTCAAGGATGGATGCTTTACAGTGAGATACTTGAGGAGTTCAATCTGTTTAGCTTATTATAAAGTAAAACGATTGAGAGGTGACTTGAACAGAGTGTGTAAGTACCTTCGCAGGAAGAAAATATCATGTACTGAAGTGCTCTTTAATCCAGTGGAGTAAGGCATAACAAGAATCAGTGGTTGGAAACTGAAGCCAGACAAATTCAAACTAGAAATTAGGCGCATATTTTTAACAGCCTGGGTGATTAACAACTGGAACGAACTTCCCAGGGAAGTGCTGGCTGCTCCACTTCTTGACGTCTTCAAATCAAAACTGGAAACCTTTCTGAAGGAGCTGAACACAAGTTACTGGGCTCAACGCAGGGGTAACCGCATGAAATGTAATAGCCTGTGATATTCGGGAGGTCAGGTTAGATGATCTAATGGTCCATTTTGACCCTTAAACTGTAGGTATCGATAAAGAAGTGGAACTACTCTAGGTTTACACACTGGTGTAACTGAGGACAGAATTTGGCCTATCATGTTCAGCTCATTGGTCACTGCGTCCAGTGAGTCTTGACTGCGATCTCACTGACTCCGATTCACTTGGAGTTTTGCCTCCATGATCAGGAGTGACAGGAGAATCAGGCCAAAGGCATTTGGCTTGTTGGTACATTATTGGTCTTGGCTTCTCCCTTATTGATGGAATCTTCTGCTCTGTCCTTACCATGGTCAGTGTGTGTGTCCAGACCAAGCCCAATAAGCAGGTCTGAGGGCAGTACCTCATTCACCAGGGTTTCTCCTCTTCTCTGCCCTGGTGCCTGCACTAAGACACAAGCCTGGTCATTGCAGAGGGCAGAAGACCTTTCTGCTGAACTAACATATTTGGTATGTGGAACCTGAGGCTGCTTGAGACACGTTCTTCATGAGAGAAGGGACCCAGTGTGTGTGTGCGGGGGTGGGGGAAGAGACAATAGTCTGAATTTCACCAGTGGGGTGAATTCAGTGTGATCGGTGTCTGAGTTCTGAAGCAAAACTGCCCACATTAACCCCTGCCATTGTGCCTGTTGGGTGTGAGGGCCTGATCCTGACCCTTTGACATTTCTACCAGCAGTCTGAGTAATGGTAGAAATCCTTTTTACCAGAATCAGGCTCTTCCCCTAAGATTTGCCAAGCACGCTGGCTCCTGCAGAGGGGAGCACAGCTGGATATGGAAGGGTGCCGATTTGAAGTTTTCATCCCCCACTGTTGGCTCCTGGTTAATCTGTAGGTTTATTTAATATGAGTAAAATGGAAAGGAAAAGCGTAGGGCCTGCATTGGCATCACGTCTGCCTGCCTGCCTGCCTCGGAGCTTTCAGTAATACTCTGCACATGTTCTGTTCCTCGTGTATAAAAGCAGTAGCACAAAGGCAAGTTTTTCTCCTTCCCCTCCAGGTGGCTCCTTTTTTTCACCAAACTGGTGGCTGGCCACTCCGTCTTTCTGTCCTGCTTTCAGGAGAAGTTGAGGCAGTGCTTTGGGAGAAGGTGAACCTGTCTGGTCCCGTCAGAAGCAGTGAGGTAGAAAAAATCCTGGGGAGTGAGTTTGTCCAGAGATCTGCTCATAGGGGATCCTCTGGAAACACTGAAAAGCAAGTGAGATAAGTTGTAGGGGAAGAGGGAAAGGGATCTGCAGCTGTTAAAATTCAAAGGATGGGAAATAAATCTGCCCTCCCAGGGGAACGTGGCATTGGCATTGTGAATTCCACATGGCTGGTAGGACATGCTTTGAATGGTCATTTCACATTTTATACCGGTGCCCAATGAAGCACGGGTTGGCTTTAGCATTAAATAAAAAAAGAAAAAGAAAAACACTTTGACCCAGTGGCTCCTCTCCTTTCCCTCCTCCCCCTTGGGTCTAAAATGGTTTGTGCCAAGTGCAACCTGGGGCTGCTGCTTTTTTGGGAAATGCTAATGACCGGATGATGAGAATGTGCCTGCTTCCTAATTTCTCCGAGTGCACTCGCTGCCTTCCCCACCGAACAGCATTAATCATGTCAGTTCCCCTTTCTACAAGAGTGCCTGGTTTAATGGGACACTCCAGCCAGCGTCAATATCCTGAGGGGAGGAGGCAAGGCGGGGGGGATGGGGAAATGGAGAAGAGGAGCGGAGCGGATAGGAAGGAAGTAGCTAATGGTGGAAGCAGTTACAGTCTGTTTTGGAGCTGGGATTTACTCAGGATGCGTCCAGGAATGGAGGGTTTTTTTCTAATGGCTTAAAGCATTAGATAAATCATCCCCTATGAATCCGTGTAAGTGAAGCTGGAAGAGATCAGCAGAGAAGCAGAGTGGATGGAACCCCGCATGACATGGCAAATCTCCAGTGGGACTTGCAGTCCCAGGTGGAGGGGAAAGACGGCTGATGGCATAGCACTGTAGCCTTTGAGTCACCTCAGGATCAGGAGTCGTCTCAGGAGTGCAATCCAGGCAGATATTGAGCTACAGGTGGTGCGGCGGTAGAAAGCAGCCTTGGGAATTCAGTGCTTCCACTAGGATGGTCAAGGCACCACAGAGACAGGGTGCATCACTGAGAAGGCTGAGGTGGAATGGAAAGAGAACTGAGCTTGGACCCTCCGACTGGGACTGCAGAGATGGGACTGGTTGCTCACATAGGTTTTACCTCTGTGTGGCCTTCGCTCCATTGCCCTCAGTGTGGGATGGCTGAGAGTGGAGGGGATCCCCGTGTGAGATCCCCAAGCTTCATCACACACAAAGGGAAACAAGCTTGGCAAGGAGTCATGTCTGTATACAGCAAAAGCCAGCAGGGCCTGAACCTTGGGTCTCCTCCATTAACTGGAGGGGAGTCCCATGTGAGCTATTGCAAAGGTTCAGTTCTTAGCTGGGTATGTGGGTAACTCAGGAGAAATCTAACTGGGTTAGGAAACACACCAGGGCAGAAGGAAGGCAGCGTGTGTCCATGTACACACGCAGCTGGGGAAGGAGCAAGGAGGGATAGTGAGTACCAGTTTCACCAGTGACTAAGCACATTTGTTCTCCTGCTCGCTCTCCTCCTCACTCTCCCTCTGTCTATTTCCCTGTCTGTTCCCATGCTCCTTTGACAGCTTGCTATTAGAACCATTCCTGCATATTAGCTGAAATTAAGTTAAACTTTGCCTTGTAAACCACTGGGTGACTGACAGGTTTCTCAATGTACCCGAACAGATGAGCTCCATCCTTTCTCCACTCCATAGCACTGTCATATTCCATCTCCGACTTTGCTTCTCTCTCTCCTCCCGCACTTTCTAGGTAGGCTGAGCAGCGGGTTAACCAGAACATGTACATGTTGGGTGAGAGCCGTTCAGTCCATCCCTGGATTGCTTCCCCCTTGGTTCTTAGCAGCTCCCACCAAAATTCCCTAGCAGAAAGTGGCAGCCTTCAAAGATATTTTGCATCTTATGGGGATGATTCAATGCCTATTTAAGTCAGTGGAAAGGCTCCCATTGACTTCAAAGGGAGGTGAGCCAGGCTATATAACAAATGCTGCTTCCTTTGCTCAGGGGACTAGGTCTTCCTCTCTCACATCAGAGCAACCTCCATGTTTGCACAAAGTGAGTCAGGGCTGGATTTGAACTGAATCATCTTAAGATTCACCTAGTTGTGAGCATCTGGAATAGTACCTAGGACAAACCAAATGGAGCGGCACATGCAGCACTTTGCTGCACAGGAAGGGAGCGTGTCCGTGTGCTAACAGCTTCATCAGAAGGATGGTGTGAGTAAAAGGCCATAATCTGAGGAACTGGAAAAGCCTGTTCAAAAGCTCTGAGTGCAAAAAACATCCAATACTTGTTAACGGCACCATAGCCACCCAGGACTCCCCAGCTGTCACTTTAGAGTGCACACCACAGCCACCCAAGATGTTGGAGTCATAAGCAAGGAGAGAGCTGGGCCTTCTGGTCCCCACAAGGCTACCCCCTACCCCTTGCATGAAAGGAGAATCTCCTATGGCTATAGAAGTACTAGTGCTTACGATGACACCCACCTGAGCAAGTGTGACATTCCCAGCACGAGAGGGAAATGGTGCCTAGTGATGCATGCATTCAAGCTGGGACACAACAAAACACATGAGGTGCATGAGGCACCAGATCTCCAGGAGTGTGGAGCTATGCTTTTCTTATGCGCAACGGAAACCTGTGGAACTTACTGGCACAGGATATTCCTGAGGCAACTAACTGAGGAAGAGTCAAGTAAAAATTGGATCCCTTTTTGAATCTTATTAAGAACAACATCAAGAGCAACACGATATGGAATAAAATTATAATGGCTCTCAGTCTTCAGGCTTCAGGATATAATCTAATCATCAGCTGGGGTCAGGAAGAAATTTCCTCCCCCAGGAAAGAAATGCACAATTAGATGCATCAGATCATCCAGCATTGAGCTCCCATCAGAGACAGGATGGCAGAGACAACCTATTGGTCTATTCTACTATAGACATTTTTATGTTCAGCATGAATCTACCCTTCAAGCTTTATAAACAATGTGATTATTTTCCCTCCTCACATGCAGAACTTTGCAAGAAATACATCAAAGGCCACAGGAATATGATTCCACACTCGTGAAAATGTAGCCCCTTCTGTCTACTAGTTCCCAGCAGGCTGGTCAAGTTGAAATGCCATTGCTCAATTAACTCCTTAGCTCCAGGGATCTGATTCTCTCAGTATAAATTAGGTTATGATAATATCTTTCACCCTGAGATACAGGAGCTGATCCAAAACTCCTTGAAATCAAGGGAAAGTCTCCCATTGACTTCAGATCATGCTTCTTTTTGAGGGTCCTAAATTGCTTCTAAGCCTCTAAGGAACAGTGACATCCAGTGACTTGTTCAAGATCCCCACAGTGCATCTCCTTCAGCTGTTTGCAATATAGGGACCATATATATACACATTTTGGCCAAGCTGATTCTATTCAGAGGAAGGCAGTTGTATAACTGCACATTAGCCAATGCCTCTGGAATACTCAGATGTTCTGGAATGATACTCAGTTGCCTCCTCTAACCACTAGGCCACACACCCAATACTGGACTATGGCTGTGATTCTTTTACATAAGAAGCAGAACAGGGAACCAGACAAATCTATATCCAGCATCCCACATCACTGTATTAGTCGTTATTGGATTGGGTATCACTTTTGTGTTCAATCTCACTCCACCTTCATATCAGCCTATTGTTTGCTGTCACCATTGCTTTGCTGTTCATATTAAGTTACTGAAACTCAAGAATTGTATTCATAACCCACCAAAAAGTGCCCTCCCAGGAAAAGAGGAACTCATTTCCCCTGCCATGCTTTCCATGCTGGTAGGCACGGTGCATTCACATTATGTTCCCTGTCTGGGTCTGTGTATGATTACGATCGAAGTGAAAATCCACATCAGAATGACAATGCGTTGACTACAGCAGCAGGGAAACGTGCTTGGTAGGAGACATGCCCTACCTCTGTAATCAGCTGCAGAACCAGAGGGCCGCAGGGTGACCCTCTGCCTGTTCCCACATGCTCAGAGCATTTTCACAACCGCTGATGATTGCAGACTGCAGTGGTTCTCTTCAGCAGCCGAGGTCCAGGTGTTGTTTTATTTTTAGGTGAATTCCAGAGGAGTCTGCTCCAGGCTGAGCTCTGGCGTCAGCAGGACTGAAATGAGTTAAGTGCTGCACTTCACTTCCACAATGTCATTTCCCCCCGTGTACCCTCCCTCTCAATGTTACTGTAATGTTTGGGCTAATGTGCAGTTATACCACTGCCTTCCACTGAATAGAATCAGCATGGTCAAAATGTATATCATAGTCCCTATATTGCAAACAGCTGAAGGAGATTCTCCCTGAGCTCAAGTGACAGGAGTCTGTGCATTTGGGGCAAGTGGGATCTGTCACCATAGAGTTCTGAGTGGTGGTGGGGTGCAGCATCATGACAGCTTCTAGAAGACCACAGATTTCTTACTCGGGGCCTGCAGGGTAGCACACATACAGGACTCGGGGTTGTTCCATGCTAAACCCCAGAAATGATGTTAAGATCACAGATTGAACGTAGATGATCTTAGGTGCTACACAGCACAAGCACACCCCTGGGAGTCACAGCAGCATCTGCAAAACTTAAGGGTTTAATCTTTATGGTTGCAAAAACAGCTTTCTGGAGGTGACCTGCTGCATTGCTGCTTTTCTGGGGCAGAGGAAATCAGTGGGCTCAAACCTGCCTTGACAAAGTTTCATCTCGACTATGCTGATTTTACACTGTAGCTCCTTTGACGTCAACGTCACTCCTGATTAATTCTGGCATAAGTTCCGAATCAGTCTCAATCTGACCATGAGCATGGTCAGTGCACTTAGATACAGCGTCTGTCTCCAGAAGTGTGTTAATAATAGCTCTGGTCAGGAACAAATAAAACCTTGATCGAAATTCAAAACTGTAGGTGGGACGTGCATGGCATGATGCCAGCAAACACCTTGACTCTGTTTTGCTGGGGTCATTGAGGAATCAGTTGTCTAATGTGTGAACAAGGCCCAAATGCTTTCATCAACTCCCCGAAAGAAATATTTCCTCTCCTGTCTGCAACCTGTACAGCTCAAGACTCCAGCTCTTCTTGCTGTGATAATTTCACCAGGCAGCTCATGCTCTGTTCAGGGCCGGCTCCAGGCACCAGCCCAGCAAACTCGTGCTTGGGGTGGCAGATTCTACGGGGCAGCATTCTGCCCAATCCTAGGACGGCGCGGCAGGTTTGGGTTTTTTTGGTTCCCCGATCTGGCCGCCCTGTAGGGGGCGGAGGAGGGGAGCGCCCTGCAGCAAACTCGGCAAGGCAACCTGTGTCCTTCCCTCCCAGCCGACCGGAGCGGCGCGGAGCCCTCCCAGCAGGCGGTGCGGCGGTCGGGGCCGCGGGGCGAGTGCCCTGCTGAAGCCCTGGCCGCCTCCCTTCTCTCTCTGTCCCCCGCTCCCTCTCCTTCCCCCGCATTAGACTGGGCACGCACTCTGCAGCACAGGGAGTCCCCCTGCACCCTGGCTCCGGCCACCCTGTAGGGTTTTTTCTTTTGTTTTTTTTCCCTGCTTTGCCAGCCGCACCGTTTCCCCCCTCTCAGCGCTTTGCCGCTCCAGCCGCGCCATGTCTGAGGCGGCAAAAAAGCCCTGGCTCTGTTAACTTGTTTGCTGGGGAAGCCAATAACTACTGCATTTCAATAACAACCCCACCCCTCTTTGCCTTAGTGTTATAAGTAAAGACACCGGAACTCTTGTCTGCATTATCATTATTATCTGTATTCCCGTTGCACCTAGAGTCCCTGACCAAGATTGGGTTTCCATTGTGCTAGGCATTGTGCAGACACGGAGAGTCAGTCCCTGCCCCCACAGAGTTTATTATTTCACTAGGCAAGGGGTGAGACAAGAAACATAGAGGTGATTTCACTTGCCCAAAGCCACACAGCAGTTACCAGCAGAGGCCAGAATAGAGCCCAGATCTTCTGAGTCCTAGTCTACTATCTTACTACCTGGGGAGCACCATCACCCGCTCAGTCTCTGGCATCTTCTGTCTCTGCTGGTTCGAGAGAGCGTTGAAGGGTCACCAGAAAGACACTGTGTCAGATCTTTCTGATCCTGCAGCGGAAAGGAGCATGTATGCACATTACTGACTGCTCAGCCACTTATTGTGTACAAGAATCAGCAGACGTCAGCTTCCATATAGGTGATCCATCAGCACAGCGTATCCAAATGGAAGGAGAGGGGCTTATAATGGTGCCTTTCAATCCCTTTTAATTACTCTCCACAGAGAGAGCCTTTTCCACATCTCCCACATGAAAGGCAGCATCCCATTTCTATAGCTACTTCGTTTCTGGGGACAAAGCCCACTGAAGAATTATCTGACCTCTCTAAATGAAGTAGGCATCTTTTCAGCTAGTAATTAGGAACACAGTGTTCCAGTGCATTGTGCAAATACAGACATGTCATGCTGCTCAGTTGGACTGATGAGGAGCTGTGTCCAGAATGCCTCAGCTAGAGGAGGGATGTTTGTTTCTTAGGCTTGCCTACTTTGTGGATCTAAAGCAGAGTGACACTTAAATTCTGTTGCATGTGGGTGCCATTTTCCTTCAAATACCCTCCCTTGCATGGCACACAAACAGAGAAGGTAAATAAAAAACATAGAATATTCTTTTTGGAAAGTTGCAATGTAACACGACTTTATTTCATGGAATGCAGAACCCTAACAAAAACAGGATCAAAAACAAAAATCGAAAACAGAGAGAGACAAAGCAGGCTGCTCCCTAAGGCAGAGAGAGACAGCTCCCCTTACTTGCTCTAGGCTTGCTCTTGCAGACTGACTGCTGAAGACCCCAAACACATGCTTCCCAACTGAACCCCTTAGTCTGCAAGCAGGACCAGGAAACCCCTTACACTTGAAGTGGCAGCTTGGAGTTTTAACGCCGTTTTCAGTACATCACATCCCTGACATCTAGTCATTCTGCAGCCAGAGAAAGATCAGAGAGGGTTAAGGCTGGGATGGAGATATTTGGGTTCATGGGCTGTGTTCAGGCAGTGAAACAAGGATTCACCTGCAGCATGATTCCATCCATGCCTCTCCCCACAAACCCCAAGCAAAGGACCTGATGGGGGTGGGGGGAGAGAAGGGAGGTGGCAGGGAGGGAGGTGGAGCAATGAGGGAGGGGTTGAAAGCAATGGAAAAGGCAGGGCTGCCCACTCTCCTCTCTGCAGTAATGTCTCTCTCGTGAGGCGCCGTCACATTAACCTCTCATCGACGACTCTCGTTCTTAGCGGCATGGTTTTTAGCTTCAAAGCTCTATCGTATTTTTTAAAAATATCTGACTAAATCAACCTCCGTGGTAGTGCAGCCCTTTTATCATTCGATCGGCCTCATTGCTGAGCCTCTCCTGGCAGGCCTCCCTGTGCGGAGGGAATAGTGCAAGAACTGTGGGGTGCTCATGGCTACTCCAGTCGCAGGTTCTCCTGGCAGGAGTTGCTGTGGGACCCGTAGCACAGAATCCCTGGGTGGAGGGTGTGCTATCAAGGGTTAAGTTTCAGCGGGAAGCTTAACATTGCCGGACATGCTGTCCTGTTGATTGGCTTCCGTTGGGATTCCTTTTTCCAGCTGGCTTATCCACAACACCTTGCCTGGTTTTGGGAGAACGCTTCCTCCAGCTCTCTGGGATCTGAAACGCTCAGTTTGACTCTGGATTTCATCACTCGGGTTCCTTTATTTGGCACACAGCAAAGCGACGCCGAATCGATCAGACTCAAGCGTAGGGGGCGAGTATAGGATGTACCACGCCTCCAAAGTCACAGAGGCAGCCTCTTCCTCTCTATACAGTTACACATCACACTGCATTTGCTATACCAGGGATCGGCAACCTTTGGCACACGGCCCATCTGGGAAATCCGCTGGCGGGCCGGGCCGGTTTGTTTACCTGCAGCGTCCGCAGGTTCAGCCGATCGCAGCTCCCACTGGCCACAGTTGGTCGTTCCAGGCCAATGGGGGCTGCAGGAAGGGCGGCCAGCACATCCCTTGGCCCATGCCGCTTCCCGCAGCTGGCATTGGCCTGGAACGGCGAACCGCGGCCAGTGGGAGCTGCGATTGGCTGAACCTGCAAACGCTGCAGGTAAACAAACCAGCCCGGCCCACCAGCGGATTTCCCTGATGGGCTGTGTGCCAAAGGTTGCCGATCCCTGTGCTATACATTAAATCACACCTCTTTGGCTTGGCTTGGTGACTTTGCAGGAACCAATCCCTGCACGGCATGCTCTGTCCATGTGCCATTCACGTGGAACCTGATCGTTACATTACAAATTTGTCTTGTCTATAGTCTCTAGCTTCGGAGTATTGCTGCTTATCTTAGCTAACACAGACATCCTGACTCCAGCGTACTGTTTGTTAAGCCCCTATTTACAATTTGACCTTCCATTCTCCTTGCCAATTATGCCCACTAAGAAATGAGGCAAGTTACTTATGTCAAGTCTGGCCTACAGCTCTGTGATACAGGAACCAATTGCAGAGAGTGACAGGGAATCCAGCCAGGCTAGACTCCAGCAGCATCAGTGTCTCACAGCCTTCATGCATCTTTTCTTGCTGCAAGTTATATAAATATTTATACTAATGCCTGCTTCACTCCTCACTGAAATGCCACCTGGTGGAAGCCCTGGAGTGATAGTGAATCCAGGAAAAGAGCCACTGCATTAGAAATATCAGATGAAATTGACACTCATTCACCATTAGAAGAAAATTGCAATCAGACACTTGGGTTGGATGGGTTTCAGAGTAGCAGCCGTGTTAGTCTGTATCTGCAAAAAGAACAGGAGTACTTGTGGCACCTTAGAGACTAACACATTTATTTCAGCATGAGAGCTGTAGCTCACGAAAGCTCATGCTGAAATAAATGTGTTAGTCTCTAAGGTGCCACAAGTACTCCTGTTCTTTTTGGGTTGGATGGGATATCGTCAGAGCGGGAATTGAGCCCTGGGCCTCTGGATCTAAAAGCTTTGGATCTACTGTCTAAGCTGAAAGAGTAACTTTTGTTAGCTCAAAGGGTGTAGTGAACTCAACCCTCTGTGAGTGGCCCAGCCACTGTAGGGTGACAGAGAGCTAACGCTTCACAAACAGGGCTTAGAAACCAGTGCGATCAAATAAATTCCTCCCCAGCCCTAACGATTATGAGGAGATGCTGAAGGGACCAGGAAAAGGTTACGCAGGCACCTGAACTGCACGCGAAAACCATGAGAGCTAGTAAAATGGAAGAGAACCTAAGAGCGACACAAGCTTTGGCAGTGGTCAGCACAAAAGCTTTCCGTACTGAGATTGAGGAGGAAAGGCACAAAGACTTGGAAGAAGTAATGGAAATGTTTGAGGATCCTTAGGAAAAAGTTATCTAGAAAATAGTTATCTTCTGGGCATGGGTGCAGAGAAAAGGAGAAGTTATACAGACGTTTGTAATGGATTTAAAATTAAAAGTTGGGCCCTTTGAAGGTTGAAAATTACAAGATTTCATTAATAGCCAAGTAGTAGTTTTGGAGGCACAACAAGAACAAAAGATATGTGAAGGGCCACGCGGAGTCCCAGACTCGGCGCTGGAAAAGGCAATGTTCAGATCTGAGGCAGCAGAGCAATCGGAAATGCAAATACAGGCCTCAGCGAGGCAGAGGCAAAGAGCACATGACCGTTCACTCTGCAGTTAGGCAGAGGACACGCTTACAGATTATTACACAGCAGAGGAGAAATTAACCCTAAGTCCAACAAAGACGTGTCAGTGATGTGGCAGCTGGCACGTCCAGGGTTTGTGCAAATGTAGAACTCCGACAAAACTGCAGGGAGATGTACGGGTTAAGGAAGGAACAAGAGGATTGCTCAGTAAAGAAGGAAACTGCAAACTCAAAGGAATGGCTAATAAAAACACACACAAATGGCCCTCAAGTGATAGGCAGAGGAGCTTCAATCAATGTGGGAAACTGAAACAGAACCATTCAGAGACAATCTAAAGCTTTAAAAAGTCAAAGGTGAAATTGAAATCCTATAATTAGTGATCTGGTCTGGCTATTCCGATGCTCCTACTTACTACAGTCCTAGTCTCTCAGCCGGAGTTAATTCGGAGAATGACATCAGAGGGCTGGCTATGGAGAAGCCCACAGATGTTCCCTCCCATCTCCTTGCAGTTCTCATAGGAAGGGACGATGCCAGAGCACTGGCTGTGGGAGAACTGATAGGTATCCCAGCTCCAGTCTCTTGGTTATTCATACTGCAGGAGGAAATGAACACCAATGGCTTTCCAAAGTGCGGCCCCAACTCAAAGCTGTTGCAGCCATTTCTCCTGATTAGTTGGGGGGGGCGTTTGGAGTGATGATGCAGTTAGTTCTGCTGGGGAAGGCCTGAGGAAGCTTGAAATGGAATATACCCAAAGAAGATAGAAGTGTGAACGCTTTTTCTTGTCCTGCCCGTGGGCTCCCCACTAAATGATGACTTTGTGTAATTAAACCGAACAAAGTAAACGGCCGTGTTCCATCTTCGCAATCGCAGCATTTTCTCTTTCCCTTTGTTTAACTGCTTTGCTCATCCGAAAGTGGTAAAAATAAATAAAAAAAAAATAGACAGAAATAGAAGTTCAATGGATGCCTGCAGGGGCTGTATTTTTAGAAGCTCATCAGTTTGTGAAGAAACCAGGAGGTTGCAGATGCTAATTATGAACCTGAGAATGTGGAAAGCAGGACAATGAGAGGGAGAAAGGGTTGAATTAGAAGCAGAGGAGGGAGATATAACAGATATTGTCATGGCTTGCAAAACATGGTGGAACTTTCTGTGGTGACAGCATCTGGACAGTGTTCATGGTGCATGCGGTTGATTTGTGAGGGCTGGAGGTTTTGGCAAGATCTACCTGCAGAAGGGTTGGAAGGAACTTTCCCTATGGCTGAGATCAGGCATGTGACACATTCTCCTGGATATGCTGCAAAGGGACATTTCCAAAATGGGGAGCATCAGACCAGGGTCGGCTTTACCTTTTTGGCCACCCCAAGCAGTCATGCGCGGGAGGCGCCCCGGAGCCACGTGAGCAGTGGACCTCCCGCGGGCATGACTGCGGAGGGTCCGCTGGTCGCGCGGCTCGGCTGGACCTCCCGCAGCTGCGGAGTGTCCGGCGGCTCTGCTTGAGCTGCCGCAGGCATGCCTGCGGGAGGTCCACTGGAGCTGTGGGACGAGCGCCCCCTCCGCAGTCATGCCTGCGGGAGCTCTGCTGCTCCCGGGGCTCCGGTGGACCTCCCGCAGGCATGACTTCAGAGGGTCCACTGGTCCCGCGGCTTTTGGGCTGGATGATCTAATGGGCCTGGCCCCTCTAATTCCCATGACTCTCTGACTGTGAAAGCTGCCCTGTGTATTCTGTGGGCTCTCCCACCCAGATGGGAACCCATTGTGCACAGCCCCTTCTGACAGCTGGAAACCCACCACATTGACAACCTATGGATCCTAGTGCAACCTATGGATCCTAGTGCAACATCCACCACAAAATCAACATGACCCTCAACTGAAAGACCCAGGTCCTTCTCTATCTCTCACACACACACACACACACACACACACACACACACACACACACACACACACACACACACACACACACACACACACACACACACACACACACACACAATCACCTAGTGGCAAAGGCATGGTATATATGTCCCCCATTGAATCCTGCTGTATAATCAGGTCTCTCCCTGGGGAACTAAAGGAGATCGCTATTGTATTAACTAGTAGATGGGGACCAGATCTGACCCATTCCATCCAGTAGAGATCTGGGTTGCCCACACTCCAGTGCATTAAAGACACCACCTGAGCGGCTAGCTGCACGAGCATAACCATAGAATTGGCCTTTGGGATGCTACCGAGTGAAAAATGAATCTGTGCTGCTGTTTTTAGCTCCCTGCAGGGCTGTCACTTCCTGAGTCTTCAAGGAAGAGCCAGCAGGCTGAAGAGGCTCCAGTCCCATCTGTCTGAAAAACCCCACAGCAGCAAAAGAGCAATGCGAGGCGGGTGCAGGGATGGAGGAGAGGGGAGTGTCTTTAAATCGCTTGATAATTGATGCAGCTGCATCATCGTTTATGCAAACAGTGGCAACGAGGAGGCTTTCTGCAGCAAGGTGATGCCCAGGAAGCATTGAGGGGCGATAGGACAGGGAGTAGAGGCTGTCTCACATTCAGAAAAGCTGATCCCTTGACCTTTTAGGGCTCTTTCCTAGTAGCAAGGAGGGCATGAGCAGGGGGTTGGTGAAGAGGAGTCTAAGAAGGCTCACGCCCAGGGCATCCCGGGGAGAGTTCGGCCCATGGGGTCTGTGTACAAGTTACCCCTGTCCCCACACAATCAAAGCAGAGTGTCGGAGGAGGGGTTCTGAAACCAGAACCATCATGCAAAACCAGTAAGTCCTCCGGCTTGCACCCTCAGGGCCCCACATTTACCAGGTCTGGTCATTTCATCCCGCCCTGGTCCTGGAAAACTCTGGTATCATACCAAATCCAAGCCCACCTAGCAACTTCACAGCTGTCACAGGCGGCATGCGTTGGCGACAGCCAACTCGGGGATTCAGACCTTCCCACTCCACCGGAGCTAATGGAGATTTTCTAGCAGCAGGCCCATGACACACAGCTAAGCAGTTCTGATTTCATCCAGTAGAGGGCAATGGTGCACATCCACACATTACAGAATTTTATTGAAGCCGGAGCAGCAGAATCGCATGTGGCTGAAAAGAGGGTGGGTTTGTTTCACCTACCTGGCTCATCAGTGCTCCAGGGAAGATGCTCTTGTGCAGGGTGACAAAGATCTCCACAAGGATGTGGTGCTGCAGAGGAGCTGTTAGCTTTAGAGCTGCTTTCAGAGTAGCTCAGACTCAAAGAACTGGAAAGTCTTACTAGGGTTAGCTCCATCAGCCAGTGCAGGATTGATCCAAGCAAGACACTTTCTATGCACTGTGCAGGCTAGTTTGAAATGGCCCAAGTAATGGGTCTCTCGCCACATCCCTTTGGACACTGTTGCACAGCCCAGTAACAGTGAACTTTTCCTGATGTTCAATCTAAATTTTCCTTTGCTTCTTTTCACACCATTTACTCCTATGTGCCCGGCCCCTTTCAGCCCACACAATAATTTCCGTTGCCTAAGCCAGACCAGCAACGCTGTTGCTGTTACCCTATTCCAGTAGCACCTAGAGCACCCCCAACTGAGATCAGTCCTCATTGCACGAGGTGCTGTACACTCACAATAAGAGAGAGCCTCTGCGCCAGACAAGACAGACAAATGGGGGGGGGGGCTGGGGAAACTGAGGCACAGAACAATGAAGCGACTTGTCTGAGATAACACAGGAGGTTGGGGGATGGGAATAGAATCCAGAGCTCCTGAGTTCCAGCCCAGGGCCTGACTCGCTAAAGCACACTGCCTAAAGGATCCCTAAAGGATGCACCCCCTCCCCGCATGTGTGCATGCACACACATACACCCTGTGCGAGCAGAGACCGTTGGCCTTTCAGAGTCAGGATAGCCAATGTTTCACTGCAGCAGCTTCTTTCTCTCTCTCCTTGACTCCCCGACTCCCCCAAAGACACGTTAGGGTTTGTTTTCCACTGTGCTCCTGTTACTGGGCAAAGCATCTGTCCGCTCTCCTCAGCGGAGGAGTTCAAAGGAAAGCGGCTCACAGCAGCCAGCAGTGGCCTCCTCTCCCCATTGCTTTTGGATGGCCAGGCAAGGCGGCAGATGGCTCTTTTATGTGCAGCGCTGCTTATGAATTGTAGATGCAGGGATCACTGCCTCATCTGCACCCACGTGGAATAAGACAGATCTTGAATCAGTGGCACAGAAGCAGCAGAAGACCTTCCATCATTTTCTATCCTCACTTTGCCTGCCCCCCCTGGCTGATGGGGGCACGGGGCAGAGGAGTAGCACATGGAAACCTCAACACAAATGCGTATGCGTGATATGGTGACAGGCCTTTGCAGAAAGGTAGCACTCTGGTCTTTTGTGCTGGTCCTTTCTGCTGGTGCTTGGATTTGGCCTTAAGCAGTTTTACTAAGGGAATTGATGTAGCCCGGATACAGGATAGGACCATTAATGGTTATTAGTAAAGGATGCAACCCCGAGACGTCCGTAAACCTCTGACTGTCAGAACCCCTGAAGGGAGGATGGGTGGGTCTCTCCAAATTGCCATGTCCTGTACACTCCCCCTGAAGCTCTGGCACTGGCCACTGTTAGAGACAGGATCCTGGGCTAGGTGAACTGAGTATGGCTGTTCTTATGTTCTCTTCGGCACCAACATTCAGATAAATTGGCAATGAAAGAAAACGATATGGGCCTGACAGCGCTGCAGGCCCAAGTTCTCTGCTTATGCAAACCATCAACATGTCTCAACCATGCCCTGGAGAGGCCACCAGTATGGAGTGGTAGTTTGAGGACCATTCAGTGCTTGCCCTCCCTAGGGGGGATGCCGTCAATGGTATCAATTAGTGCCAGCTGCGCTCGTCATTTTTGTGAGGTGGACAGTTGCCCACTAGACTCTGGACTTGGGAATGCCAGCTCATTCCCCAGGGGCTGCCAGGGATTCTATTGCGGCTTGGTGGCCGAATGGTCCATCTAATGGGATAAGTGGAATGCTGCTGGATGCAGCATTCACTGTCCTGTGAAAGTAGGGGACTTACCCTTGCTGTGCCTTTCTCGTCTAGGGAGGTGGGGTGGCTTCCATGTTGAATCATCACAGATTAGCTCTTTGGGGCCAGGACTGTCATTGGTTCTAATGTCTGTAGAGAGCCAAGCACAAAAGGAACCAATGCTAGTGAAGGCATCTCACTGCTACTGCATTATAAATACTAAGAATCCCTTTCTCACCCATGTTGGTACGCAGATAAGAACAAGGACTATACGCTCTGATGTCCCAAATATCAGGAATCCTCCGGCATGTGCAAAGGCATGGAGGTAGCAGAGCTAAGCTGCCAGCAGCTGCAGCTGGCGAATTGCATGGCCGCTGGGTGCCTTCCACATCTGCCCCACCTCTGGGGCTGAAAGTGAGGACCACGAGCAGATTGCCCATTGTGCGGGATTCTCTAACTCAGCCCTGGGCAGGATTATGTAGGGATGCTGAACCCATCAACCCAGCAGCTCAGGATCCTTTGAAATGACAACCGCCTGTTGCCCCTCTCCAGAGAGGTCAATGTGAAGTGATATTGCAGACTATACGCTGACACACCACTCTGAAGACAGGGAAGCAAACAGAATGTCCATTTTCTGCTTCATCCATTATTCTTCGCCATTGCGAGCAGGAAGTGGGTCAGGGGTACATTCCATCCATGCAACTTGAAAACATGCCTTCTAGTGACAGATTCAAAGAGCTCGATTGGTTTAGCTTAACAAAGGGAAGGTTAAGGGGTGACTTCATCACAGTCGGCAAGTATCTACATGGAGAACAAAACCTTGATAACAAAGAACTCTTCAGTCTAGCAGACAAAAGTCTAACAAAACCCGATTATCTGCAAGTTAGACAAATTCAGACTAACAATAAGGAGCAGATTTTAACCGGGTGAGTAATTAGCCATTGGAACAATTTACCAAGGGTCATGGTGGATTCTCCATCACTAGGAATTTTTAAATCACGACTGGAGGTTTTTTAAAAGATCTGCTCTAGTTCAAATAGGAATTAATTCTGGGCAGTTCTCTGGCCCGTGTTATACAGGATGTCAGACTAGATGATCACAATGGGCCCTTCTGGCCTTGGAATCTGGGAATCTTGACACAGGAACCCCCAAATGTATCCCAGAGAGTCCATCATAGAGAATTCTCAAAGACCTCTGAACTTCCCCCTGTTGGAGACCTGCTGAATTTCTGGGGTAGCTCTCCACACCATGGGGATCTGGGGTTCCCTGCAAGAAGCTATGTAACTTTACCTATCAGTAGGGCCCTACTAAATTCATGGTCCATTTTGGTAAATTTCACAGTCATAGCATTTAAAAAATCTTGAATGTCATGGTTTCAGAGATTTAAATCTTACATTTCATGGCACTGTAACCATTGGAGTCCCAACCCAAAAAGAGGGTCACATGGGGGGTCGCAAGGCTATTGTAGGGGGGTCACAGAATTGCCACCCTTACTTCTGCGCTGCCTTCAGAGCTGGACAGCCAGAGAGTGACAGCTGCTGACCAGGAACCCAGCTCTGAAGTCAGTGCTGCAGCCAGCAGCAGTGTAGAAGTAAGGGTGTCAGTACTGTGGTACCCCTACAATAGCCAGATTTCATGGGGGAGATCAGATTTCACAGTCCATGATGCATTTTTCATAGTTCTGAATTTGGTAGGGCCATACCTATCGGTCTGCCAAAGAATCACTTTCTAGGGAATCCTGGCTGCTGAAAACCAAATGGTCTCCATATGGAATCCCAGAAATAAACATCGGGGGGTGAATCTCATCCTGCCCAGACATACTTTCAAATGGTTGAATCCCTGCTAGTACCTATGGGAAATGATGCTATGACATACCCCCATATGGTTCTCTGCAGGAATTTTCTTCCCAGTATTACCTCAGAGGGACCTCCCAGGTAATGGAAACCACCCTTTATTGCTCATCCACAGGAGCTGGAAATAGGGTGACCAGATGGCCTATTTTTATAGGGACAGTCTCATTTTTGGGACTTTTTCTTATATAGGCACCTATTACCCTCCACCCCCTGTCCTGTTTTTTTCACAGTTGCTGTCTGGTCACCCTAGCTGGAAATTCCTGGAGGTCCCTTCATTGAAACCCCGGCTCAATGCCAATTGAGCAGCCTAATAAAAAAAACAAACAATGTGCTGTCCCACGGTGGCCATTTTTAAATACAGAACAAAGAAATAACCCCATGCACAGAAAAATCGGTGTTACAGATTAACTAGCTGGGGTTCTCATCAGAATCCATGCATCGCCAATCATTTCTCTATCTCATCGGAGAGAAGTTATGTTTTTCCATCTGCTCCCTGGCACGGCCTGCTGAATCAGGAGTCGCCCACCCAGCCCAAATTGATTAGGTTACACCCAAACACTGCATTTTTTAACCACTCATCCACTGTGTTACATAAAGATGTATCTGCATTCCCCCCTCTCTCTCTCCCCTCTTGGTGGCAAAGAAAGATTGGCTCTTCTCTCACTGCCTTGGAAAGTGATATTTGATTTGATTTACGTGAAGACTCACTGAGCTAATTTTGTTATGATTAACTGGTCTCCGATAGACATTTGTATCATTTGTAGCCCTGTGCTAACAATGCGCACCCTTGCGTCAGCTGCTCTGGGATATGTACGCACACACACAGACAGAGTCATTCTTCTGGCTTGATGGAGATTGTGCGTGTGTGTTTCTGCTGGAGAAGCAGATGAATGAACTTGCCTCCACCCACTGCACCCTACTCCAGGGAGGATATAAACTGGATTCTGAGCTTTCTAAATAAGGCAGCATGTTTGCTCACTTGGTGGAAGGAGCTTGGCCTGGGAGACTGGGATTACAGGTCAAGGATCTATCTCCACTGGGTCACATTTGAAGTTATACAGATTTAGGCCCTGTGCTTAGGAGAGGCTGAATACTCTCAATTCCCACTGAAGCAAATGAAGAGCTTATTTATTTTCTTACGATTTACAATAAACCTTTCACAATAGGCCTCTCCCAGGCTTAAAAAAGCCACACACTTACAGAAGGAACAAAGCAAATCCTGTGACAGCTATTCACCCTCCACCCCAGAAATTAAACAATTGGGAATGAAAACAGACCCAATGGGCTTATACCCCCAACATGGAATAGATGGGGTGACAGGGAGAGAGTTTATTTTTATGTTTCTCAAACACCAGATTGCAGCCTGTATCTTATCTCTCCATCTCCCGAAGCCCTGGTAAATAAGGGTCACCAGTTTTAGGATATTTCAGTAGCTTCCTGTCTTTTATAGCGAGAGGGCTCAAGTGTCTCCAAGGACAGTGGCTGTGGCAGTATTTCGAGCAGAAGGCAGTGTGCAAACAGACCTATTCAAGAGGAGGCCAATACCACCATTCCCTCACCCTCCACCCCCGAAAGTGGCCTCTTATTTTGGGTTCCTTGCTATTTGGGGTGCAAGATTTTAACCACCTCGGACCTGATTTCCAGAGTAGTAGAGCACCCACAACTCCCACTGTCTTCAGCTGTGTTTAGTGCCTGTGGAAACCAGCTCCCAAATGTCTACAGTTGGGCAGCGAGAAATGGGGCAAATTAGAGAATATTGTTTCATGGAATGGGTGAAGTCAAACCATTCTGGGCGCTCTCCATGGTCCTGACCACGTTCTCCAAAGAACCTTTCACATCAGCCTCACGTCTGAGCCTGAAAGTGAGGACCATGAGCAGATCGCCTCTAGGGTAGGGTTCTCTTTAACTCCAAGTTTGGTCTAAGAAGGCAGTGGGTCCAAACTCCATCTCTTATTCTCCTGGTCTTCCTGTAGCTGCACCTTGGGCTCATTCCACCTGGCCACACCATCCAGTTGGGGATATTTATTCTTGCAGTGGGGAGTGGGGGCCGTTAGAGAAAGAAAGCTCCCAATTTAGACTCAAACGCCCAGTTTAAAGATCTTCACCTGACCCGCCACTGATGTAAACAGACACAGCTTCATTTATTCCAAGGGAGTAACATCAGCCCAGGGTCTGGCCCTCCTAGCTCAGATAAAAGATGGTGTGCAATTGAAATGTACTTTCCCAGGCAAAAATGGATAGTATTATGGTTGGGGATGTATTGCATTTTAAAGAAAAGTGAATAGAAGCAACCTTACAACCCTGAATGACCTTGGAGTCACTTGTAGCTCCTAATTCCTGGAACAGCCTCGTTTCCTCTCTGTTTTAGTGGTTTCTTCTCTTGCTATCACTGTGTCAAACCAAATTGCCTTGGGAGACTCCCCTGGGTCAGCCCCCACAGATGTGCGAGTGAAAGAGGGAGACTTTACTGCTGACATTCACTGCTTCAAAGGACATACCCTTCCTCCATAGTTATAGAGTCCTTATTCAGGCAGAGCTCACGCTGACGTCAGGAGCCAGATGCTTCAGAGGGAGTGAACAGAACAGGGCAATGTATCCAGTGATCCACTCCCTGTCATCCAGTCTCAGCTTCTACAAGTCAGAGTTTAGGGACACCCAGAGCATGGGGTTGCATCCCTGACCAAGTTGACAAATAGCCTTTGATGAACCCATTCTCTGTGAACTTACCTAGTTCTTTTTTGAACCCAGTTATATTTTTGGCCTTCACAGCATCTCCTGGCAATGAGTTCCACAGGCTGACTCTGCATTGTATGCAAACAAGAAAGCAGCTCATCTAGCTACCGGCTTCTAAGAAAGGAGAGGTCTCCCAGCTCAAGTCTTCTCCTTTTGTCTTCTGTGTGGTACACATTAATGCTGAATGGCTCTTTCTGACCCTGGGAACTCTCCCTGCCAATGCAGAGCTCACAGGAGAGCTCAAGGCGTGATGAATGACTCTCCTTGATGCTTGTGCAGCTTCACTCTCACCAGACAAGAAGTGGAAGCAGCATATGTGTGTTGGGAGGGAGCAAGCCCATCAGAGGGCTGCGCCTCCAGCTGAGAACTGCTTGCGTGGGAAGGAAAGGCTGATCCGGGCCAAGACCTAGGCACCTGGGGGAGGCCCACGATTTGAAACCACCGCAGAAAAGGTGCGTTTATGTAAACATTAAAAAGTGAAGCCTGCGGAGTCCGGAGCGATCCGTCTTTTAAATCTCGCTTTTATAGCATTATTATGGGAGACAGGCTCATAAAAAGCTCTCTGTAGATGTTATTACATCGCATTGTGGCTTTGGAAAGGGAGCCGACGAAGCTGTGAGTTTGTGCAACAGCACATGTTAGCATGAGTTATAATGTGTCAGGGGCCCCGTGTTAACGATTGGAGAACCTATTCTGCTCCTTTAAGGTTAATCAACTCGGCATTTGTGTCAGGTGTAATGTCTAATTAAAATGATGGAAGGGGTGAGAATGCCTCCTGGCAGAGGAGGGAAATGGCACAAAGAGGCAGCATCAGTGCCATATTGGTTTGGAAAATCAATAAGAGGAGCTCATTTTATCCCAGTGTATCTGTGCATTTGCCATTCAGCGGCTCGTTTGAAAAGGTGCCAACTGGCTGCCTGGGAGGTTGGAAACTGCAGTGTTTCAGAGCACTTAAAAGGAAATGCAGCTGGGGAAAGCATGGGGAGTGACACAGATTCATTGGGGGCAGGGAGATGGCCTCAGAGGAGACTGAGGTGGCTTTATGACATAACTACAGGGGCAGGGCGAAGGCTGCGGGATATGGAATAGTTGCTTGGTAAGTAAGGTGGCTGGAATTTTAAAGGGATAGGAAAAGATGGGTTTTTGAAAGGGAAGGTTTGGACAATGGAGTCTTGAAAGAGGCGGGAGGAAAGGTTGGGGCAGAGGGGAGAGCTCTATTTTATGGTAATGAAGTGGGCAACCCTGAAACATACTAATTACCTTCAGTCAACCAACGCATTTCAGCATTCCCTATAACTTTCCTATAGTAAAAATAAGGGATATTATACATTAGTAGGTAACATGAGATAACTCTCTATGGGAAAACGGATATATTTTTGGAGCAGATCAAAAAAATTTAATCAAAGCATTTTTGGGTGAAAAATGCCCTTTTGACCAAAATGAGAGTTTTTTGGGGGTTGGGGGGAGGTTTCAGAAATTTTCAATTTTGGTCAAAATTTCCTGGGTTTTGAAAAACTAGAAAATGAAAAAAATTAACTAACAGTTATGGGTTTTTTTTAAATGTATTGTCTGGGGGTTTTTTGTTTCTCATTGAACAACTGAAACATTTTCATAGGAAATTAAAACTAACAAGCCAAAAAACAAGCCCACTCCAAAACCCAACTATTTTCAAAATTTCCTGTGAAAAATAATTGGCATTTTGAGAAAAGTACACATTTTTAAGGGGTGGCCACTGTTCATATGTCCTGATTAGCTAGCTACTTATAGAATGAGCGCTATAGATATAGATAGATAATTCTTCATTTAGAGCACTTTTCTGGAAATATAGATATTTGCTAATTATCAGCCTGACATTTTCATCTCCACTGAATTTGTAATAGTAGGAATCATAAATTATTCATTGCAATTTTTTGGAGGAAGTCTTTTTTAACGAATTTACTCCCATTGGTTTCTTTAAGTAGCCTCCTGAAGCAGCATCTCTCCCTAGCCTTTCCACCTTTTTAAAGTAGGACACAAAGGATGTGATTTTCAGAAGTGTCTAAGTGATTTAGGCACACACCTACCATTGTGCTTTTGAAAATCCCACCCAGAGGGTTCACCCACCAAAATGTCATGCACGTCCACTGGGCCTGAATAAAATCACAGTTGCACATGCTAAAAGGGCGATTGTGTGAATAAGATCCTCTTAGCGGGAGCAGTTACATGTTTGTAATTATATCTGGAAATTTGCCCTTAGTCTGGGGAAGTTATAGAAACTATGGCAGTTTCCCTGAAGCCTCAGAGAGAACAACAGGAGATGGTATTGTGGATGGTAACAGGCCTCCCGGTTGGCGGCATGACCTGCTTTTGTCCAGTCTAGCATTAAAAGACTGCTGCCCTAAAACCAGGATGGGTTCCTCCAGCCACAGGCCTGAAACAGCATCCACACAGCAATTGCACGGGATTGAGGAGAAGGCTGCATTTCCTCACGTGCCTTTTGCACATTCCCAGCGCCCAGCCCAAAAGCTCCAGTGGGGCCACTAGCCCCTTGAGGTGTGACAGGAAATTGGATGGTCTCTGATATATAGCACAGATTCTGGTATGAGAAAAGGTTTGCAGTCAGGAGAACAGAAAACTATCCCCTGGTAGCTAAGCTTGAGATGGACCAAAACCACTGAATGAACATCTTTCTCAGCTTTATTCCTGGCACAAACATCAGAGATTGAGAAGAAAACATCCCAGGATCATCCTCTTTTGCAACCTTTAAGTGCCCTAGACAATGACAGAATCTCTCTGAAAGCTCTTTAAGTTGAAATTAATTTATGCCTGACAGTGATTAAAGGAGAAAGTGAGAAGAGATGGAAATTAACAAATCCATCTTTATTGCCAAGATCCCATTATGATTATATGGAGAAGGAGAAATCAGCATTGCGGGTGTCAGCTGCAATCTGGTGCATGCTTTAAGCAGCCCATCCCACCTGGGAAGCATCCTTGAATGGATGGATGTGCCTGTCACATAGGTTTTCCCGCAGATGAGTCAATTTCTTAAGTGATGGCAGTGAGGGAAAGGGTGGAGAGGAATTGGTTTGGCACTGCGCCGACCTTCTGCAAATTTCAGGGCAAGGAGGGTGCTCCACTTTGGGCTGAGGGACAGCCAATTTAGTATGGGGACCTGAGGCAGAATCCACTTTATGAAACCAGATGGGAGACTGGGAGGTGTTTATTAGTATTATTCCAGGTAGATGCTCACATGGAGGAAATTCCAGCCTGGAGCTCCCTGAGGATGGAATGGAGCAGGTAAGGGGCGAAGGGTGGGGTTGTAACCTCACTGGATTCTCCACCCATCCTAATCCTCCTCCACTGAGCATGGCACGTGAACGTCCTACCAGGGGGACTGCCAAAGTGTGCATTCAGAGGTGGTGCTTGGGTATCTGGCTGGTCCCATAATGCTAGATCCTCCTCTTCGTTTCCAACTCCTAAGGCCAGGTGAAAGACTTTCCCTGATGCTAGTTCTCCATCTAAACCACTGCTGATGGTGGCACTGAGATGTGACATGATCACAAAGGTGGGGCTGTGCAATAGTGGACTGGAAGAGAGAGGCCTGGAGGACAATCTCCCTATTGAGACGTGGGGCCATACCAGGCAAGTTTGCTAGTCCTGGCTTTAAACACCTCGGTGACAAATTACCCTCTATCTGCCCCTGGTGGATTGCAGTAGTAGGGATATGAGTGCACGTCTGATAAGTTGAAAAATGGTTGTGAAAAATTTCCCTCGAAATTTCAGTTTGTTGAAACATTTCAACTGGCTCTAATTATAAGTGAGATGCAGGGACTTCCAGAAAGGCTGAGAGTGGAGATGAGGTGAGATCAGCCCAGACAGCCCCACACTGGGTCTTTAATAACAAGAAAATGATTTAAAACCATCAACACAGGAGATGTTCCAGAGACAACACACATCTGATCTCAGGTCCTAGTTCTCAGGCTGGTAGTTAGCTGGAAAATCTCACATTGCTCTCTGGTGACCCTCTATGGCAGATGCAAGGAATGGCATTTAAGGCTTCAGACAGAGCCATATTTATTAATCCATAGATCCAGAAGCTAAGGTTTAGAATCTCTGCTAGGTGTGTTAGTTACAGGGAACTTAGTGCCTCTGTGGGACCAGACATTAGACTGCAACGTCACTTGCACATGTGCACATCCACACACACTGCTTATCCATACTTCTCCTCTGCTAGGCGTTGGCTCTCTCCATGATAATGGGATGTCAAGGCTACATAGGAAGAATAAGGGGACACCAGAAGTAAGGGGAGCCCCATGGCTCTGCGCTCTGTACTCCCGTTTCTCAGAAAGCATTTATTTTGGGTGTTAACACCATTCACAGGAACATAGAACTAGAGGGGAGCTCCTGAGTCATCCACTCTAGCCCCCTTCTATCACAGGCAAACCCATTGTAGAATCTCATTCATAAATGTATACGTTCCATCTTAAAACTAGGCTGTTTGCCCCCTTTCCCCCATTTCTATAGGGCGGCTGTTCCAGAACCTCACTTCTCTGATGGTTAGAAACTTTCTTCTGATCTCCAGCCTCAATTTATTTGTGGCCAGTTTCTACCCTTTTGTTCTGGTACCCGCATGGTCCTTTAGTTTAAATAGCTCTTTTCCCTCCCTCGGGTTTACCCTCCCCTCCCCTGATGTATTTATGGAGATCAATGAGATCCCCTCCCAGCCTTCATTCTGCTAAGCTAAACAAGCCAAACTTTCATTCTCCTCTCATCGGATGGGCTCTCCAGTCTTCTGATCATCCTAGTAGCTCTTGTCCGCATGTAACCACCCATTGATGTCAGCAGGAGTTGCGGGATATCTCAGCACCATACAGAATGTGCTCAGGATCTCATAGGATCACCAACTCGTCATTCCTCAGGCTGGTTGGGGCTTGGTTCAATAAGAAGCCATTTGGGAGGTGTGGCTGGAAGTTCTTTGCACTGTTCAGCAGAGGTCTCCTCACCACTCAGGGCCGTTGCTGCTGTTGTTATGATTTATTATTTGCATTGTGGTAGCACCTATGAGCCCCGAACATGGACCAAGACCCCATTAGAATCATAGAACCGTAGGGTTAGAAGGGACCTCAAGGGTCATCTAGTCTAACCCGCTGCCAAGATGCAGGATTTGTTGTGTCTAAACCATCCAAGGCAGATGGCTCCAGCCTCCTTTTGAAAACCTCCAGTGAAGGAGCTTCCACAACCTCCCTAGACAATCCATTGCCCTGCTGTTTATTGTGGTAGGCATGGTATAAACGGGCTCTTCAAGACAGCAAACCCCTCATCCGCAAGGATAGAGAAGGAGACGAGGGACGGTAATATCAGAAAGAGGCAAGGTGACACTCAGAAGTCTGATATAGGTGTAAAAGTAGTGCACACCCTGAAAGGAAAAAAAAAAGTCAGCCATGATTACTGTAGCTCAACATCCTTCGATCCAGGCAGCCCTCTCTGAATATTGGAAGTTCCACTCTTCATTCATTCCTGGCTGCTGAAAAGCCTGATTAAGGCACTTTCTGTCTTCCCCTCCCAAATCCTGCACGTTGAAGAGATGCCTAAATACATCACTGATTGAGATTTATCCTCCTGCCCTATTCAAGGAAACAAAGCGTCTATGAGCTTTCTTGTGTCAGAAAAAATCAGCCGCAGTCCAGGCCTGACAGGGCGAACGACACACATCAGAAAGAAGAGAGGTTTCTCGGCTTGAAGCAAGTAGGTGAAATTGTAAATTAATTCATAGGAAGGGAGAACAATACGAAGGAGAAAGATTAGTTGCAAGGCTGTGTTTCAATCAATGGCTTTCCCTGATTTTACAGAGCCCAGGAGTGAAGATGAGCTGCCCTCAGACAGACACAGGGGCCTGCTTAATTAATCTCTCCTGTATTCTGTAATAAACAGGGCCAAGGAAGAGGTGCGGGAAAACAGAGCAAATATGCTGCAAATTGAAGCCCGGTGAGCACATGAGCTCTAGAGTGCAACAATTATAGCAGGCCCTGACTGCAGTGGGGTCAGTGACGCAGGGCCAGTGCAGGCCTGAAGGGCTGACTTGCACAGAGGCAGCTGTGGAAGGGTTTGGAGGATTATTACGATGATTATGGAGGGTGAAGTCAGGACACTAGTGATACAGACCATAGGTGCTGGAACTAGGGGTGCTGGGGGTGCTACTGCATCCCCTGGCTTGAAGTGGTTTCAATTATATCCAGGGTTTACAGTTCGGTTCAATAGCTCTCAACACCCCCACTATAAAAACTGTTCCACACCCCTGATACAGATGCATGATTAGCACGGGGCGGGTGGGGGAAAGGGGCTGATTGCATTAACGATGTGTCTGGAGACAGGTTACCAAAATAATAGTAATAAAGGAGGGAATGGATTAGAATGCAGATATTCAAGGGCCTTTATGAAGAGACGCAGTGCCGAGATGGGTGGAGAGGCAGTGCGTAGCCTTAACTAGAAATGGAGACACAGTTTGCATGGATTCAGAGATTTTAAGGCCAGATCTCCCATGATTTTGAATATCTCCACCTTTAAAAGCCCAGTTCAACTCCCACCGAAGTCAATGAGATTTAGGGTTGTCAGCGCCATATTTCAGATAAAGGGACTGTTTTCTTAGCACCCTCTCCCCACGCCTCCTCCCGAGCTCATCATTATTTTTATTATCATCAGCATTAGTAGTAGCAGTAGCGATAATAAGCAGCACTCACTCACATTCGCCAGGGGTATTGCTTGCTGCTTTTTGCAGCACTCAGCAACTCCCGATCTTGTTGTACAGAGAAGAAAAACTAAGGGACATCCCTTGTAATAAGAGACTGTTGGCAACCCTAATGAGGTTCCGCCTATGAATGCTAATGGGAGATTGATTGAGCTGCCCGTCCTGGGTCTGATTTTCAGAGGAACCGGGTATGAACCAGAGGCCATAGGAGCAGAGGGCGCCTGGCACTTTCTGAAACTCAGAAAGTGTCTCAAGTTGGGCAGCCAAAAATGGAGGTCCTGAGACTTGAGTGGCCACTGCGGAAAATGCTGCCCTGAAATCATTAGGCCAAATTCCACCCTCGTGGCAGGAGTTAGGAGGATCAAGACATCAGGGAAAGAGCATATTCCACCTTTGACTCTGGGCCCAGGGGCTACTCCCAGTGTCTATTGGTGGGCCCAACTCACAGAGTAGAGGTTCTGATCTGAATCATCCCAAAGTTCAAGGACGTCCAAATCTGGGGATTTGGTTTGGGAACACCATCAGTCCAGAGAGTGTGACAGTCTAGCTCAGAGCTGCTTCTCCCGGGCTGGTACGTACAGAAGACTAGAGCTCATTCCAAGCCGCAGAGAAATGTTGCTCAGGTCCTTCTCCAGGGAGTTGTGTATAAGTCCCTTGCCAGGTAGGAACAGAATTCCATTCCTGTTAATTCATTCTGTTTGCATAGAATTCTTTAATTCATTTAATTCTTCCTAGGACCAGATGAAGGCCTAGAAACTATCGCCTCAATCTTGGGCCCCAGCTCCTGGAATCAGGTGATGAGGGAAGAATCTCAGCTTCCAATTTAGCCCTTGTGGTTGTAAAGAAAAGCTTATAAATGTAACTGACACAGCAACATCTACCTGAGTGTACAGAGAGCCTGACACAACCATTCTGAGATGACGGAACTGCCCCATGCATCTCCATGGGAGCAGTAACTCCAGGGCCCACTCCTCTGTGAGTGCAGTGGTCCTAGCCCACCCAACCAAGCAGATACATTCCATCCGCTGGGGGAAGTACTGGGAGGCCCCTACTGAGGCTGCTGCTGCTCCATGGAGGACGGGGTTCCTCCTGCCACTCCTGCAGGGTGCCACTGCTCCTGCTTCTCATAGGGACCCTATGTTGTGATGTGCCTCTGGCCTCAGGTTGCTTTCCCCTGGCCCTGACTGCTGTGGATGAGCTCATGAATCCTCATCAGGGTTTCCTGCTCTACCTTCCCTCAAGTGACAGAGCAGCCGGGGAGCAGAGCCCTGCGCGGGACTATTCATTAATTCCTCTCCTGCTATTATGGCAGTGGGTCCTGCAGGACCTGTTCGATCCCAGTCCTGCTGCAGGGCTGCACTCTAGTCCTGGGCAGGGGTCTACCAGGGAGTCCTCTCCATAGTCCTTGGTTAGCAAAGATGGTTCACTTGGCCTGGCGCTCGAGAATGGGCTTGTCTGGAACCCTGGGCCTCCATTCTTCTCCTCCTTTCAGTGCCAGTTACAGGAAGCTGCATGATCCACCTCCTCACCGTTCACATGATGCCCCGCTGCTGGCATGTGGGCAGCCAGGAGAGAGCCAAACAGGAGAACACGGAGTAAAGCAGAACAGCGGAAGGGCTGGAGGAGGTTTCTCTCCTGAGATGGACCAGAGAAGGGGACTCATGTTGTAACAACATCCAGAGACTGTGGGGAAAAAAATCAAACAAGGAACGCCTTACAAACAAGAACATGTGTCTGCATTTATTAACATTTCCAGCCCAGATTTAATTCTCGGCAAGCGTTCCTGCCTACACGGAGCCTGGCGCGTTGCACGAAACCTCTCGTTAAGTTCCATACGAGCCATCGTTTTAGTGCATCCTCCGGGGGAATCTTCAAACAGATTCCATAATCTCGCTGATAAATGGCTCTTTTGCAAGACACTATTTACATTCCATCACCAGAAAGGCTGGCGACTCTCCCCCTCCCACCTCTTTTAACCCTCTCCTTCCTGCAGCCCTATGAAATGATTCCTGAACCTTTTGGGGGCGGGAGCAGCTGCTGGTGGGTTCCTTAAGGAAGAAATAGAATGACACTCTGGGGATGACGGTGAGTTTTCTAGGCCAAGGACCGTCTCTCATACTGCGTGAATACAATCCAGCTACAACAGTAATCCTGGTTGAGGTTCTACTAGAATACAGTCTACAGGAAGGAAGGCTGGTTTTGTGAATAAGGCCCTGGACTGGGTCTCAGGAGAACTGGGTTCATTTCCTGGTTCTGCCACAGACTCCCTGTGTGACCTTAGATCAGTCACTGCATCGCTCTGTGCCTCAGTTTACCATCTGTAAACCAGGGATCATGATGCTGCCTCTTTGTCTGCCCAGTCTGTTCAGATTGCAAGCTGTTTGGGACATGACTTCTCTCTGACTATGTACAGCGCCAAACACAATGGTATCCTGCTCTTGATCGGGATCTCTAGGCACTACTGTAGTAGAAATAAATGCTAAGGGCTGAATTAGCACCTTGCAATCAGCCCAGACTAAGGGGTCATGTGTCAGAGAGTCATGGCTTGGTCTCTGCTTCCCCCATGCTTCATGCGAGTCATAAAGTGTATGTCTACTGTGCACACTAAGCCCCGGCTCTGACTTAGGTTTGAGTCCAAGAAGCCCCCTTCCATTCACACACTAATCAGTCTGACTTGGGTCAGCAAGCTCTCAGGACCTGGCTGCTACGACCCTGCTGGGGTGGGGTGAGTCAGAGCCCAAGTCCCTCTCTAACTCGGGTTCAAGCCCTGTCATTTTGTGGTGTGGACGCAGCTCAAGTCGCAGTCCTGAGCCAAGGTATGGACATGTTAGCACAGCTGTGAGACCTGGCTCCAGCAATTGTCAATCCAGCTTCACAATGCAGTGTAGACGCTCAAGCATGGGCATGGAAACCCCCAGTCCACAAGCCTGGGACTCACAGACCTGGGCTTAGTGCGCATTGTAGGCATGCCCTAGCTGTCCAAGATTCTTTGCTGCTTACTTCCCCCTTTGTTGCATCCCAGCTCTGCTGGCCAATGGTTTGGAGGAGCAGAACCCAGAATCCACTCCCTCTCCACACACACCTGCGTAGGAGCAAGAGTCCAAGCTGAGCAGTGGCTGCTTCTCAGCTCCCTGGTGATGCCGCTAGCCTGTGCAACAGAATAAAGCGGCACCTTACGCTCTGCATGAGCACATCAGGCACATCACAGCTGAGCCCGACATAAAGATAGCATGGTGATGAGTATGGGGTAAGTGCCTGGGCAGATGGATAGACAACGATGTATTTGCAAGCATGCTTTGATGCGAGCTAACATTAATTAAGCCTTTCTACCCCCCTGCAAGGTCCTATGGGCTGTGAATTATGACTACGTCCGATTTACAGACAGATAAACTATGTAAATTGAGTAGGTCCGGGGACTCAGTCACTACAGGCCCACCTCGCCTCCTCCTCGCCACTTCCCTGGGACAGGCGCATTTTAGGAATTAACAGTAGACAGCCGCGTCCCACAAAGCCTTGCAAGTTCCAGTCAGAAATTTGTATTTGCTGCAGCCACCTGGAATGGGTTGCATTTACTGGCTCAGTTTTTTCCATCAGAATATGCTGCTGTGTCAAAGCCAAGACATTTTGCAGCAATATATTGATTTTTTGATGATGTTTTTGATGGAAAGATTCCTATAGTCCAGGATGGGTTCCCCGGTCACCTCCAGAGAAAGAGACACGAATGGGAACCCTGACTTTTTCGATCCCAAACAGGGCGTTTCAACACAATTCCATTTGGGGAATATATTCAAAAGGGTTTGCCTTTGTGCCAAAGTGAAACAAAGTGTCCTATTACGAAACCCCGAAAGCTGTAGCAAATTGGAATTGCCACTCTCTGGACAGCTCTGCTCAACAGACAAAGGCCGGGGAAAAGGAAGTAGGACTCTGGATGAACTATTTTTTCCGACATGTTTTCCTTCAATCAGAGGAATCCTCTCTCTCCCTCTCTCTGTGTCCCCCTCCGTTATCATAAGCTCAATGTTTCCTTTCACTTTCCCAAGTAAATTGGAATGAGACAGTGAACCCAGAGTGCAGTCTGGACAGCTGTGCGCTCTCCCCTTCAGGTCAAACAGCCGCCTCCTCCCATTCCTTGGCGGGGGCGGGAGAGGTTTGCGTTGGCAAGAGAAGGAGCATTATCATTATCCAGTAATGGGGAAGTCAATTAAAAGTCAGCCATTGCGGAACGCATCCTGATTACGCTAATTATCCAATCATTGTATTATCTCACTCAGCGGTGCGACCCGGCACAAGGGACCGAGGCCACCCAGGCCCCTTGCTCCTCAGCTGACATTGCTGTGTGCTCAGTGCTCTTCGTGGCTCTTAAAGGGGACTGCACCTCGTCTAAGCAGGTTGAGCCGGGATGGAGGAGACCTTGCCAAACAGAGGCGGTAAGCAGTGGGCTCATTCAGTAAGCCGCGCCCGCCCTTCTCTGAGTCCCTGGCTGCAGCAGTGCGGCAAGGTGGCCCGAGGGAGTGCTGTGCCGCTGGAGTTGCTGCCTTTCAGATGACCAGTGAAATTGAGGTCCGACCCCCTCTTTGTCCTGATCATTCCCAAGCAGTAAGTGTGCTCATTCCTTTGGACCTAAGTTTGAGAAAAGCCACTAGACCAGGTACAAAAGCCAGCAGAAATCGACTCGTACTAATCCTACTAATAACAACCCTTTGAGTTTCTATGGTGACTTTCAGCAGAGAATCTCAAAGCTTCAGACAGGCATTAATTAACCATCAAACCCCAGCCTGGATAGCTACAAATTAGCCTCCTTTTGCATAAGAGGAAGCCATGGCACAGAGAGGTGACTTGCCTTGTCCCTGGTCTCAGCGTCAGGAGTTAGAACCCTGGAGTCCTGACTCCCAGCGGCCTGCGCAACTAATTAGCTAGCACTTCCACTCCTGACGCATCACAGAGGCAGCTGGCAGGGGACGTATCAGGGCTTGCATTATAGGGATACAGACTCTACCTTGCACCTATTTCAGGATGACAAAGGCATGAGGACACCTGGGGGAGCTTTTCCTGTGCAGAGTCGACACCTTCTGGGCTTGCAGATAGGTCGGTGAGTGAAGACAATGAGCAGCCCTGCTGTGTGGGGTTTACCAGGAATGCCCCCTCTCCAGCATTGTTCTGGCCCGTCCCTTAGGACTCCTCGCTTCACGAGTGACCTTGCAGCACAGGTTCCCATCTAGTGGTTGCATCAACCCTAACTTTGTATCTGTTAAAGCTGAGGCAATTGCTTTTAGATGGGTGTAATTAAGAAGCCATTAGTGTAAAGTTTCATTTCAGTTTACGCCTTGGTCTCCATTTGAGCAGAGAAATATGAAATTAAGGTATTAGCTCCTTTAAGGAAGATGAGTCATGAGCTAATACGTTTCAAGAGTGGTTTCTCAGCGGTAATGATTCTGCTTTTCTCTTTTCAAATCCCCCCCACCCTTCCCTAATTTCTTGCTTCTGGATAATTAATTTTAATAATAATAAATTTATAATTAATAAACAATAGTAATAAATGAACGAATCACAGACAGAACTGGAGAGCGAAATGACGAAGAGGACTCCAGCAATGCAAGTGTCCTCCCAGCAGTGCCCAGCAAACTGGAAGTGTGGATGTGGGCGATTCCTCCCAATCCCAGCAGTGATCTAGGAATGCTAGCTGGGCTGTTAGCTGTGTGCAGCGTCTTCACAATATTGCCTTGATAAGTGTTAGCTGAGCATCAAATAGCGTGAACTTATGTGAGCTTACCCACAGCGGCACCCTGTCAGTGCCATCTGGGACTCCCAGCAGCATGACCTTTCCTGCAGCAGTGGCCTGTCACTCGTCACTGTGGTACCAAGCCCGCACCAGCTGAATAAATGATTCGCTTTCCTCTCACATTCGGGATCCTCCTCTTCATTTGCTGGGTGGCTCGTCCCCCTCTCCCCAGAGCAGCATCAGCCGGGTGCTTCAATCCAGAGACCAGCTCCAACTTTACCGCTGCGCATGCCAAGAAACTGCGCCGGACAGATGTGCCCTGGCAATCACAGCAGGCAGCTGAGACTTCTGGGGGGTGAGCTTCCTTACGAACGGCGCCCTGTCTCTGACAGTGAGGAGTGCAGCTGGCAGCCGGAGAGGTTCCAGAACTAAATCAGTGACAGTTAGAATTGTAAATACAGTTAATCAAGGCTTAATTAAACAGTTCAATCTCTGAGCAAGGAGATGGGGAGGAGAAAAAAGAAAACATCCTCTGTTTGAGACGGTGAAATGCTACTGATCATCAATAATGCATCCCAGTAATGTTCTTGTATGAATTGGAAATGCCAGACAATCAAAGGCCATATGTATTTAGCTTAGATCCACACGATGTCCATGTATTTTTAATAGTGTGGCATCTTTGAAGTGTGTTTGCGAAGCCAGGCCTTTCATGCTGCAGTTGCAGAGGAGAGAGATCTCCCCCCAGCTGGTGAAGAAACTCTCTTTGCAAATTACCCCCCCACACACACACACGCATTCCTGAGCCTCCCATCTCCAACAAGGATGAATTTGCACCTTTGCCCATGCAGAAATGAGTGTCGGAGGGGATGGAACTGGTCCCCAACATGGGATGTTTCTTCATTACATTTAAAAACTAAGTATCGGGAAGTAAACAGGCACAAAATTCAATAGTGTAATGAAAAAACTGAATGAAATTCTCCTAATATATACATCTAATCTAATCTCTCTCTTCTGTCTGGCTGATCATTTCTAATGCACCTTTCACGCTGGTACTTGTGCACAATTTGCTCTATCTATAGGGGGAACAGGTGACTCAGGGGATCAGAATTTGCATAGAGAATCTTTTGCCTCTAAACTCAAAATCTAGGGGTTAGTAGTTGACGTTAGACAATTCAAACTGGAAAAATAAAACACGCCTTTTCAACAGTGACGGTAACTAACTACTGAAGGATGTGGTGGCTGCCTGAAGTCTTTAAAACAAGACTAGAAATCTTAGTAGTAGATATGCTCCATTTCAACAAAAAAGCTTGATTCAGGAATCTCGAGGTGATATTCCCTAGCCTGCTTGAAGCAGGAGGTCAGAATAGACCATTATAATGGTCCCTTCTTTCTTTAAAATCGAGGAATCTCTGAACTCGCTCCGCTGTTTTTGACTGGCGTTCCAAAATATGCTAAGAACTGAGAGACAAACTTAGCACAAACCTTCCTGGCTGGCTAGATGGATGTTGATAATTTGCACACCCAGTCCAGCCCCTGTCTATGGCCCATGATTCTTGCTGATATTTTGGCTGTGGTTTCTGAGATGAGGCACCCAAAAATCAGTAGCCCCCAAATTCAGTGAAGGCTTTTGAAATATTGGATCGAATGACCTTGCCACAATGAGTCAGTGGCAGAGACCACTATAAAAGACCACACTCTATCTCCTTCAATAGGTAGGGTGACCAGATAGCAAGTGTGAAAAATAAGGGCACTTTTTATGGGGCAAGGGGGAATAGTTGCGTATATAAGACAGAGCCCCTAATATCAGGATGGTCCCGGTAATATAGGGACATCCAGTCATACTATCAGTTGGACCATGGTGGATTTCCCCAGCTACACTGCCGAAGTGCCTGTCCTTCCCTCGGCTCTAGTTAATGGACAGAAAGTGCAGTTTCCTTGCAGCTCTCTAAACTGATGCTTCAGAGCCCAGCAAGCAAAAAAAGAAGAAGGGGTGAGAGAGCTGGTGGGGGAAGAAGGTGCGTTAATACAAAAACTAATTCTGCTTCTATTTTAGGTTGTGAACCTGCTAAATTGCCTGTTGGGTTATGTAAGAGAAGTCATTGTGTTTGTGTTCAAAGGGCAGCCTTGTACGAAAAACTCGGGACACCGCTTGAATTCTAAGTGGCCAGGCTGCGCGAGGGAGATGGAGGGAATGGGCCCTGTTCCAAATTGATTAGTTCTGCTGGCTTCTCATTATTGTTCCGTGTGAAGTTTGGCATGCGAGCAAGGTCATTCCATGTATGGGCCGGTGTCAGTGCAGGCAGTTCTGCTGCACACTCCCCCCTCCGGGAGTCTTTTTCTCTTCCCCTCCCCTCCGTACCACAAACAGCATGCTGCCCGCACGAGAGAAAATTAAAAAACAGCCCATAAATTTTACATGAGTTCCTGAGACCGAGGAGAAATTAATTTGATGTTGTCTTTTGATAAAGATGTAGGCCTTTTTTTAAGGTTGCAGTTCTGTTCTCGTGATAATATTAATAAATAAGAAAACCCCACTTCACATAAGCCCCTGGCTTGTAAATATGAAAGAAAGAAATAACAGAACACAAACCAAAAAGGGTGAAATAATAAACCCACCACTTCTGTCTAGATTAGCTGGTGGGAAACTCCAAGTACCAGCCCCTTTCACACACCCCCAGCCAGCCCCCTCACACATGTTCTGTGCTCTGATTCATGAGCCACAGTTGATGTGGGTGTGCAGTACAGGGGTGGACAGAACCTAGTAGGAACTGCCAGGAGTATGCTGAAGAATGGTGCTTGTAGCAGCCTGCATGGAACTTGGTGGGAGGAGAACAGGTTGCATGAGGGATGACATTGGAGGAGGCCCGGGCAGTGAGTCTGTGTGCCCATGGCTGGAATGCTAGGTGCTGTTGAAATACCTCTATAAATAGTTCTCTTAATAAAGACTTTGTGTAGTTTTAGAAACATGGCGTTCCCTTATGCTATCACCCATCACGTGATACATGAAATAGTGCTGGCGTTTGGTTTTTAGAGGTCGATTTTATGCCAGTCACAAAGCTCCCGGCAATGCAAAAGGAGAAGGAGGACAGGCAATGGTTTTACCTTCACCCTTATCAATCCTTTTGGATGTTTTATGAATTTTCATTCATTTGTACCCTTATAAGGATATTGTACAATAAATGCCTGGCACACTAGAGCGTACAATGAGGTTACCTGCACTGTGCTGGACCATTGCTAGAGTTCTGTAGCATTTTTAATAAGGGTCCTGGCACCGTGGCTCCCCATTCTGGGCACAAGGGGAGCAGATGGATTAGGAAGGCCGTTATCCCCAGCATTCCTGTTCCCTCCTTCTGTCAGTGCCCCTGTTCAGAGCCAGCCACAAATCATCTCCCTAGTTAGACATAATGCCTGTTTCTGCTAGATTCGCCTAATCTCCTCTCCCTCTTCTTTCCAGACATTGCTTATAAAACTGGCATGGAAATGAGAGGTTGGCTTTAGAGGGGTTTGTGCATGTCACTTTTTTCTACCTCTTCCCCCTCCGTGACACTAGGATCAACCGTGCCTATCATCAACATTTGCTTACAGAATAATGGTTCTCATTGACTTCATGGCTCTTGGGTCATGTCCCACCAGCTGAGTTCAACAAAGGGATTTATTATATTTCTTCTCTGCAGCATAGGTAGCTATGTAACTGGTATAATTTTGGTTTTTTTCTGTGCACTGCCCCTTTATGTGTCTAGGAGTCTGTCTGTCAGCAAGGTCAAAGGCCACTTTGTGAGGCAGAATTGATACAGAGGAGACAGGCACACTGTGCTCTCTCCTGGAGACTTTACTTTGGTTCTTTGTAGATTTGTTGTTTTTCACCTTAATTTGAAATATTAGCCAAGAAGGCATCTTGTTGCTCTTTTAGTCCGGAAAATAAAATATTCTTCACTTACTGTCCTCAGCTCTGATGTAATGTTAAGTTGCTGGGACAGTGTTTAAGGTGGGGTCCACTGCAGTCAATGGAAAAAGAGTAGTCTCCACGTTCCACTTCAGAGGTGGCTGCATTTCAGTGGAATGTACAGCGACTCAAGGGTGCTGAACTCTTTGCACGTCCAAAATTATGGAACTTTTGGGTGCTAAAAATATGCAGGATTGAGCCCAAAGTGCATAAAATACCTTGGGATACTTCAGGATCATATCAGTACATGGAAGGTTTTAATAATATTCAGAGCTGGCCAGAAAATTTCAACATTCTGATGAAAAATGAGGGGAAAATTCTGCAACTTTAAAAATAAATGTAAAAGCTTAAATATGCAATCCCCACACCCACCACCACCACACACACACAGTCTTTTCAACCAGGCTCTGATGATTCTTAAATAAAGACCCAGCAAAGAAAACACATCCTCTTTGGAAATAATTCTGTAGATCTCCGGGAACACAAATGTGACAGGCAGCTGTTGCAATGAAATTATGTATGAACATGCACAGATCTTTTAGCTGAATACTAAACAAGCACCTGAGATTTCTGCTGCTGCCGCTGAGAATCCACTCTCTTTATTCCTATGTTGTACAATGACTCTTAAAAGATATTATAGGGAAGGTGCTATAGATCACTTGGCAGGGTTTAACTTGTTTAACGAGCTTCGGGGCACAGCGCAAAACATATTAGTTCACATGGGCCTTTAATTAAAGACTAGGGACAAATCTACGGTTTATTCATTTCAGTTGTTTGCCTCTGATCGGAGGCTCTTTTAAGCTTTATTTTAAGACTCCCAAATTTCATTGCAAAGAGGGACACATGAAGATATGTATTATGTTGTGTATAACAGTAGCACCTTGGAGTCCCAATCAAGACCAGGATCGCGTGGTGCAAGGTGCTGTACGTACACAGAATGAGGGACAGGCCATGCCCTGAAGAGCTTACAATCTAAATAGACAGGATAGACCACATGTGAGAGGGAAAATGTAGTGTAGATGTGCCTTGACTGAAGTCATGCAGCAGACTCAGGAACAGAACCCAGGACACCCGACTTCTAATTCACTGCTGGTTCCATGCTGCATTCGAGTGAGGGGGGATGTGGATTGACTGTTTTATTTTCCAGCTTTATCAGCCAGGTTTGTTTTCCCCACCCCTAGCCAGCAGCACCCCACTCTACCGGGCTACAGGTGGGGAGTCTCCTAGCTCTTGGTTAAAAGCTAATTTAGAGACCCGGATGGGGTACTAAGCAGTCAGTTCTGTTTTCTTCTTCTTCTATTAAGAGAGAGATGGAGCGGACCCTTTCAGAAAAGGCTCCCTGTCACAGGAAAGGGCTCTTTTGTATGCGAGTCGCAGCGTCTATTTTTCAAGATAACCTTTATTTCATGTACCGAGTGTTAGCTTTGCTGGAAAAGAGAAAAGCCGAGATAACTCCTTCACCTGTGGAACATTATTAGGCTTTCTTGAAAAAAAGAAGAATGAGACGTTCTGGTGCATGATAATGGAGGTGGAACAAATCAGACAGAGGCGACTGCTGAATTGCACCTCTCCTTCACTGCCTATCTTTGCCATCGCTCTCTGTCTTTCTTTCCCTCTGTCTCTCTCACACACACACACACGTTTTCCCCTCTCCCTGCTTCCATTGCACATTGATTCTCTTTCTCCCTCACACCCACACTCCCAAATTCCACTCTCACTCTCCTCAGTGTATATTTAGGGAGCGTCCACTATTTATTCTTTGCACCGCAGTGGTGTTTAGAGGCCCAGCCCCATTGTGCACGGTGCTGTAGAAACATATAACAGAGCGATGGTCCCTGCCATGCAGGGCTTACAGCCTAAATAGATGATGAGGAGAGACGGACAAACTATTTGCAGTGGAATCATTTTCCATTAAAAAATGCCATTTCATCCAAAGCTCAATGTTTTGCAGGAATCTGCTGGTTTCAGTGGGAAAATGTTCAAAGTAATTTGACATCGAAGGGGATTTTTTGTGTTGACTCTCTTGTTCTGTTTCAATCTGGCATTTACATTTTGTTTCACCTTTTGCCTTATAATCTTACTACAGAATACACTATATTTTATAGTATAATGTTTTAATGTGATCAGAAGGAAACATTTCAACATGGTTGCTTTGATGCTTTCAAATGGAACTATTTCTGTCCAGCGAAATATTTTGAGCTTTCATCCCAAATGGACAAAACCGTATTTCAGAACACCGGAATTCCATTTTCCGATCAGCTGTGAAGACGATCTCCAGTACCCCCCGAGTTTCACCGGCTTGTACTGGATATGCACTAGTTCAAACAAAAGTTGTGAGTTTGATGCAGAAATTTCTGGATCTTCGGCCAGAGTCGCGCAGGGGATCAGACTAGATGATCATAATGATATTTTCTGGCATAAAATTTATAAATCTATGTGAGACAACAGCAGGGTACCACAGACAAATGGGGGAGTACAAGGGAACAATGAGAGAGTTTTGATCAGCCTCTCGACCTCAAGCCAGGCCTAAAGGTCTCCCAGAGTCTGATGCACAAATTTAGGCACCCAAAGAGTTTCCTGCTTGTGGCTAGAAAGACAGTGGTTCAGTATCATCTCTAGCACCATATCCCCCTCCCTTCCCAGCACCCCATGTTGGGCCCCTCAGTGAAGTTCAGAGTGCCTGCCTGCAAGGGTGTGCAGTATCCCTGCCCACAAATGGACGCTGTGCATCTCTGCTGGAGCCATGCTCCCGAGAGGCTGGAGGGGGTACCAGGGAACCCCATGAAGTGTGAAAGCACAGAGTTTCCTGGGTCTTGAGGGAGGCACAGCTTGCTTTGTTGGGGATAAATTTTTCCACTGGAATAATTAGGAGGGAACCGCACCAGGGAAGTCTCACTGAGGTTCTCTCCCCTCCTCTGGGTTTTCCCTCAGGAGGGGGGCTCTGGGTGCTCAGGGATTTGTTCCAGAGTCACTGAGAAGTGAATTTAACCCATTATCTTCCTCCCACTCTTTGTCCATCTGCTTCTCGACAAGAAGCTTCAGATGCCCCCTGGACATAAAACACTTATAATTAAGGGAAGGAGAAGCCTGAAGGGAGAGCCTGCGGTGTGGGTATGCCGTTGAACTGGGAATCAAGAGAGCACTCAAGTCCCAACTCTGGCACTGACTTGCTGTGTGACCTTGGGTAAGTCCCTTTGCCTGTTTCCACCTCTAGCCTTTGTCTATCTTGCCTATTTAGTCTGCAAGCTCTGCAGGACAGGGACTGTCTCTCACTTACATGGAGTGCTTAACAAAATGGGACCCTGATCTTGATTAGGATCTGCCCTGATTTAGTGCCTCCACCCTTGAAGAAGTAGAGAGCATGGCACTCAATCAACAGTGCTACTTGTAGATCACCGAACCTGGGTCTCAATTCGTGCTCATTGTAGCAATTTCAGCAGGTGGCAAACTATGCTGTTTTATCTACCCTCTCCCATCCAGAAACAGACCTCCAGCCTCCAATATGGCATCATGGGACACTGCAGGCAACATGCATCATTCCCCTGGCATCCCACCTGGGATTGGGGTTTTAAACAAAAATTGGAAATAAAATTAATGATCTGTAGTGAGTGTATTAGCGGCAGCTTCTCCCAGTATGCTGGAGCAGCGCAGCTGCGTGTTGTATAATGTAGGGGTGGGTTTATGCTGTAATCATGATGCTGTATACTTACAGAGCTTGAGATTTCACATTGACTGGATCCTACCAGCTGGGGAAAAGTTCTGAGGCTCATGTATATCAGCAAGCACTTTGCAGAGAAGTTGCTCTGAAGCTGCTACGCAGGATCTGTGCTGCACCATAAATTACAGGATCTTTATTTCTTAGCTATTTAGCACTTACAGTGTAATTAGTTCCACTTAATGTCAACTCTTACCAATATGTCTTCCATTAGCTAAAAAAATTATAGCTGAGTTTTAAAATGGTGGTGATGCACTAGCAGCTTCTGGACTCCAGACTGGATGTGCGAGAAGGGAGGCGGAGATGTCAAAGGGGGAGAGAAAAGGTCTGCTGTGTGAATGTCAAGCCAGACTCCTTTTACTCTGGACTCTAACAAGCAGAAAACCCCTCTTTCCCAGGATCAATAATCCATCCCAGGCTGCAAGGAGGAAATACACACAGGGAAGCTTGATTTGAATGATAGAAAACAGGAAACAGCTTGTTTAGCAGCATGTCACTGGCCTACATTTTCAAAAGTTACTTGTAACTGGGTTCCCAACTTGAGACAATGTAAAGAAGCCTGATTTTGGGAGGTTTTCTGAAAATCAGGCCCCTTTCAGGCCTCTCAAAATCGGAAATCCCCAAATGGAGGCAATCAAAATCACTAGTCACTTTCAAAAGTTAAAATTTTTGGCTCCTCCCTGCATGGAATTCTCTCCCCACAGAAGTTCAGAATGGCCAAGAAACATGGCGATCACAGGCTTTGTTTGGAGCGTCACAAGCAAATGTCTCCCTTGCTCCTGGCATTCTGAGTTTGGAGTAGCAGAGGGATTGGGAAAGGTAAGAAAACAAACTGCAGAAAATCTGTGGCCAGAGGTGGGGCAGAGGGAAGGTAGCAGACACCTTGCTGCTAATACTCATTCCAAGTTTATAAAGAATGTGGATTGTGCCAAAATGTATCCACCATGACGCCTAGCACAATCGGGCATCTTGATTCTCCCATGAAATAAACAATAATAACAAGAACGTTTTTACAACGGAGTTTACCAGCCCAAAGCGAATTTCAAAAGTTGGATACGTGGCTATTCATGTCGGCAGTGATTAGGCCTTCATCCTATCAGGCGACAGGAACAATACCATGTGATTCAGCAGGCCAATCGCAACTGAAGCAATCAACCCAGATGGAACATTCAATATTACAGCAAAACTGCTCGTGATAAATCCTTGGAGACTGTATCTATCTATCTATCTATGTATCTATCTATGTATCTATATATATATATAAGGAATTTACTGAATAAATTTAAATAATGAATATAGTCAGAAGAAATCGTGATCTGCAAAACTCCGCGAACAGAAACAGAAGCTAAATTCATCTGATAAATTATTCATCGCAAATTATTCGCTCAGTTTTAGACCATTCCAATGGAAGAGATTTAAATTGCCCCCCCCAAACCGCCCCACTTTCTCTGTCCTGTCACCTCCACGGGGCCGTCAATCTGTGTGATGCTCTCCCAAGCAGGAGCTTGCAGAGGCCTTGGGTGCGGTCAGTCGGTAGAAAGGTGGGAGGCCCTTTTTCGAAGAGGAGGTTAACATAGCGCTATTTACCACTGAGTCTGGGGGCCACTCGTGGTTGGGAAGGAGATGGAGTTTTATCCTGCAAAGAAGGGAGGGGACTAGATTCACCCAAACTAGTGATTCAGTTTAGGTGTCACTTACACCTGCCGGGACCACAAAAGCTCATGTCATAAATAGACAAGGCAGACAGTGAATGGGAAGGGAAACAACTGGCCCAAGATCATGCAGTAGGTGAGGGGTGGAGCTGGGAGTAGAGCACATGTCCCCAGGCTCCTCTCACTGCAGTGCCCTGCCCATGGCACCACCTGCCCCTTGTGGTGCCATCACTTCCCTCTTGTGGGTTCAGGCACCATGTTGCTCTTTCGGCTCTCCCTCTGCGCTGTTGTGTGAATGCATGCCTCAGTTCTCTCCGCGGCTCACGCATCTCCCACTTCCGCACGCATTCCTGCTTCCTCCTGGATGCACACATCACTGTGCAGGTCTCATTCTACCCAATGGGGGCGCCCGCATATACACCACCACCCTCTCCATGTTGCTGTGTGCCGGCCTCCCTCTTACTCTGTGCCTGTCAACCACATCTCCCAATTCTGTCTTTATTTACTGGCTAATTACATTTATTGCCTGTGTGGGATATGGTATTGTGGGATCGCACCATTTCCACTGCAGAGAAACCTGCTGCCCACACTGACCCTTCGCACTCATTTTCTTCTGCTTCATTTTTCTTCCTGGAATGAAATGTGACTTTGTCTAGCAGTGCTGCCCCCAGACACCTGCCATCTTTCCCTGCATTCTCACCCCCATAACTCTGCCAGTCAGAGAGCTGACAGGGGAGGATGATGGAAGTGGGGAAGTTAAGATTAGTGCTTGACAGATTTAAACATTGCCTGGATAAACCACTACCAAATCTACTGGGCCCAGATTAATCTCTGGTTCTCAGCAGAGATTGGAAGGTCTGCCGTGGCAAAAGTGTCCATCAGAAGAGAGGTTCCAATGACACATAGTGTTTGCATCCTGCATTCTACATGGGACACGCATCCAAGCCATGCAACCCCAAAATTGGCTGTGCAGGGGGCCTGCCTGGCTATGGCAGGTTGAGGATACACTGATTCAGTGCATCCCGGCAGCAGCCGTTTTGGTGGGGTTCGGTGGCAGAAAGTAAAGCTGGCCACAACCGATGGAACCCCTGGGGAGAGTGGCAGTGGACACTGGTCTCTACGGGGAAGCATTTCTGAATCTCACCCCGAGTCCCAGAGGCCAGGTTGACCCTGTTGGCAATTCAGTTCAAGGAGACTTCATTGGCATGACAAGAGAAGCCAGTACATAACAGAGACAGTCCCTCAGGTCTCTGTCAGAGGGAGGCAAGCCCCACCCAAGATAAGGATGGACTCCGTTCTGGGTTATTCCCAGCATCCATTTGTCATCGGTGTCCATTCCAGAGCTGGTGGCCAGTTGGTACTTTGCATGGTGACGTCTCTCTCCTTCCTCTCAGAGCCAGGAACCGAATTTCATTGTTGCTTTTTGATGGGAAGCCTTTTAGGATTCCTGACCGCTGGAGAGACTCTCCCTCTCTCCCACTCCCCCGTGTCTGGGATTATGGGAGTAGAAAACAATCTCTTTCTCCCAACTTCTGCTAGCACGGTGGCTGTGCAAACTCTGTGTTTCGATGGTGTCTTCTCCCTTCCAGTTTCCACCTCTAGAGCAAAGCTGTTGCTTCCATATTTGGCAGACCCTCCTGAGGCTTGTACTGCAGCAAGGTAGCCTGGTGGCATGCCAGCTCCCCACAGGGATCTTTGGTAGTCCAGCGTGTTGCTGGTTTTGATTGGTTCTTCCCCGTGACTTGTGTGTTGATGTTTTGGGCACGGAAGGAGCACTTTGTTCAAGGAAAGGTGCAATTGGCACCAGGTGGGGTGAAATTTAGCCCAGTGGAGGGAGGAACCTTGCCTTGGTGGAGTGGAGAGTAGAAGAGACCCACAAGACCTGCTTTCTCTGTTCACACGAGTGAGAAGGCCTAGAAGAGACAGGCTGAAGGGGGAGTGGAGATTGTGTGTTCTCTTAAAGAATCAACACAACTTATAAAAAAGGGAATTACCCAGGGGAGTGGAGTCTGTGTGCAGAGCCGAGAGAAATTTTATGGAAGAAAGATATTAAGGCGAAGCAGCCGATATTTGAAATGTTATTTGAAGAGAAGGTTTAATCTGATAGGGTGCAGACAGAGAATTAATGGATTTTCAATGAGTTGTACGGCGCTCCAGAATGGCACAGGAACAAAGCGAACGTTCTGCTGCTGCTGCTGCTGGGGGTCAGCGCCGCGTCCCCAGCAGCAAGCAAGCAGCTGGAGCAAAAATCAAAAAAGCAATTGAGAAATAGTCGGCTAAATCCCAGAGACACCTGGGAGGGGTAAAAAAAAATGCCTCCTAGGGCTGCGCTTCTCTTAATTAGCTGAGAGTTTGGTTTGGTTTGGATAGAGCCAGGGATGGTTGTCCCTAAAGCAGCAGTCATGCTCTGGGGGACCTGGAGGGAAGCCAGACTGGCTGAGGAAGGCAGGGCCGGTGTGTGTGTGGGGGGGAGGGAGGGACAATGGAGTGAGGCGATGGGATAACCCATATGGCCAGGATAGGCAAACTGGTCTGGGAAAAGCCAGTCACCATCCCTTACCTCAGCTTTTCCCCTGCTTGGCTAAGCAGCTCTTCAGCCAAACAGGACCCCACCCCTCACAAATCCCCTTCTCTGGTGCAAAGCTCAGCAGGCACAAACTTGGGAGCCTGACAGCACTCTGGGTTACATTTCACTGGGCTTTGTCATGCATTGGTGTCAGTCAGAGACTTGTCTACACCCAGCAAGCCGGAGACATGTATCGATGCAGCAGGTTCATTCTCTCCTCAGATACAGACACCACCTGACACCAACGCATTCCGAGAGTTCAGCTGGGAGCTGATCATTGCCTTTTCCACATGGGGCTGGCATGTAATTCTTACCGGTGGGGCAGCCCTGCCTAGGCTTGTATTCAAAAGTTTCTGTGCCCAAAGAACGATGCCCTTGTCTGACTGAGGTCTGGGGTAAAGTGACAAAGTCCCCTTTGACTTCAGTGGACCTGGATTTGGCCAGTGGAGGATTTCTGAAGACTGGGTTAAAGTGATTTCCCTCCTTCCTCAGTTTCTACCTTTACCAGTCAGCCGATCCATCTAGCCCCCTCTCCCCTCACACCAGAACTATTTTCCTTTTTAGTATCTGAAGCCACTCATGGCTCAAGAAGGACTGTGTTATGATTCAGGCACTGGATTGGGTCTCAAGAGATCTGAGTTCGGGTCCCGGTTTTGGTGCAGTCTCTCTGGGTAACCTAGGACAAGTCACTTGTTCTCTCTGTACCTCTGTTCCCTATCTGTAAAATGGAGACAACAACCTTCCTTTTCTCCCCTCTTTGTCTGCCTCATCTAGTTAGTCAGAGACTGTCTTTTGTGACACACATGTACAGTGCCTAGCGCAATGGAGCCCAGATCTCGGTTGGAGTCATAAAGCACTATCACAGTACAAATGATTAATAATAATAAAGCTGTGACACAGGAAGAAGATACAGGTGAAATGATGAAGATGGGGCAGAGAAGCAAATTCCAGCCCTATCCAAATAACCCCCCTGAATTTAGTGATGCAGAGTGTGGAATGCGCAGTGTGAACATCATTCCACTGGCAAATTCTATGTACAGCTCCTATGTTGTCCATTTTTGTTTCTGTGACGGGACCAAAAAAATAAGGCTGGTCTGATCTGCAGCAGAAAGCAGTTACGAATATGAAGAGCAGAATGTCAGATAATAATAGACAACTCCGATCCCCAGCTCCTTTCACAAATACATTTATAGGCAGTTTCTCAGAGCCATAAAGATTTTTTTTTTACTACAGTGAAATCTTTAACAAATAATCATTTTACACAGTACAGTTCATCAATAAAAGCAATAACGCAGGATTATGTAATAAATTAAATATGATGCATAGTTTGAGAGTGATAGCACTTTCAGGCATCACTTCTTGTCACACTAAGGGCTCTGGCAAGTGGGTTTAATATTTGTGGAATTAACAGAATTATTGAAAAGCAGAGAAGAAGCAAGACAGCAAGAGAATGCCATCTTAATGGTTTAGAGACAGAGATTGTGTTTCTTGCTGAGACTGCAACACACTTTCGGGGTTTTGGAGAGTTCCCTGGAGTTGGGGGAGGGAATGGATGTATGTTAGGGAGGAAGAGAGAACCTACGATAAATATATTAATATTTCATAGAATTTAAGGCCAGCTAATCTAACCTTCTGTCTTAACGATTAATAAATCTTGGCATATTCAGAGTCAGATTGTGTTTTCAATAGAGTTGGTTGGGAATGTTTCAACAAAATGCTTTTTCATTGGAAAATGTGGGTAAAATCAAACCCCAAACTTCTTTGTGGGAAAAGGCTGGTTTTCACAACTTTCTCAACTAAAAAGAAATGGAAAAAATAAGCTTTGAAATTGTTGAAATGTCTTGTTTTGACCTTCTTGGCAGGAAAAAAAATTGCTTTTTCTGGTTCAAAATGACTTTTGTTTTAGAAATATAAGCTAATTAGAACAAAAAGCATTTATAAAAATTCATCACGATCAAAACAAACTGTGTTAAAATTAGCTTGACAGAATGCTTTGAATGACCTAAATCCCTTTTTTTTTTTAAAAAGTTTTAAAAAATTGCAGGATGGGAAATCATTTCCTGCCCAGCTCTACACTCATCTATGCATAACCCATACTTGCCCAGAGTGGCTCTTTGTCCAACTCTAAGACCGTGTACAGAGGTTTATGAATATGCTCTAGTCTTTGAGCAAACAGACTTAAGCCTTTGGTTTAAGCCCTAGAGGTATTTTAGATCAGAGGTGCAGGGCTCAATTCCGTGGGCCAGCTTTGTTCCTCATGAGCCGGCCTCTGAGTAATCAGGATCATTGTTATCAAGTGTGAACCTTCTGGGGAATTTGAACTACTGGAGCTCGGCACTTCTGAAAATCTGGGAGCCAACAAAGGAGTCTGCAGAAGAGCGATACACTGAACGTAGGTCTCCTGAGTTCCAATCCAGCCCAGTTACTCAGGATTTAAGGCTGAGTGGAATGTGGCCCCACAGTTCACTGTTTTATGTGCTGTGCAAAGGTGAGTGAGTATGGGTGAGTTCTTCAAGGTCACACAGTTAGCCCGGGGCAGAGATGAAAACAGACTGTCTAGTGGTTAGAACACATCGCGGGAGTCAGAAAACATAGTCATACTCCCTCCCCATGCCACATGCAGTTTGTTGTCCAAAAAAGACAATCGGGTAGTAAAATAAAATCATCGGTGTCTCATTCTTTCCATTGATGGGGAAAAAAGACCTCACTAGAGTCCCTCCTCTGTAGTGGAGCGAACGTAGCCACATGTCTCCTGCCTATCGCCCCTTCCACTTCAGGAGGGGTGGTCTCGTGTCTGTCTCCAATCTGTAGTAACAGTCACCCTTCTTTTCTCTCAGCTTCTGGTAGCATGGCCAGCCCATTGGCAGTGCAACTTTTTCACAGGTGTAGAAGGATGGAAAGAGGCAAACCAAGAGGAAGATGTTAAAGGACAAAGCTGGGATGGTAGATGGTGATTTCCATGGTTCTGTTCCACCTTTTCTCTCTACTGTCCCCTCAGAGTCCAAAGCCATGAGTGTGTTCATATTATTGGCAGCCTGGGCAATACAATAATGAGCTGGGCAGGTTTTTGACCTTGGCGGCGCTCTAATATGATTGGACAGGAATCCGTTAGGTTGGAAGGGAATCGTTTCACAAGCCGCAGCCAACAATGCGAGGGCCAGCTTTGTTCCTCATGAGCCGACCTCTGAGTAAGCGGCCAAGCTTTTGGTAATGACCTTCAGGCTCCCTGAGTTAGTACGTCCATTTGGAATATCTCCTGCCACCTCCCTTTTTGTGTGAAACATGCCAGCCACCTAATCCCCGAACAATAATATTTTGGCTATTTAATGTCTCTGAATAAATATCAGCGGGAGCTGCAGACAAAGAGGCAAGGACTGAGCTGGGAACTGTTCATGCTAATAAGAGTCAGAACAACAACCACGGAAAAAACCTGTCACCAGAGCAGAGGTGGATATTTGCAATTGAAAGTGATGCAGAGTGGAAGCTGCAGCAACTGGAAGAGACGTGAACGTGCCAGATTGATAGATTCTGTCAGCACTGAGGTTCTCCCGGTGATGTTCCTCTCTGCTGTCATAGAGGGTCACCATATCCTGGGCAAAAATGGAAAACTCAACTTCCATCTTCTTGGACCGTAAACTGTTTGGGGCAAGGGCAGTCATTTTGTCCTGGGTTCGCAGAGCCCCTAGCACAATGGAGTCCTGGTCCCTGGCTGGGGCCACTAGGTATTATTGCAACACAAACACATAATGCATTTATTCCTGGAATAGCCCCATGCTATCCCTCCAGTGCACTTCCTCCTTGATCTAGCCTCCTGAGGCAGAGAGAAACTGATTCTCCGTCTGGGATCATTTGATTCTGCACTTCCCCGACTTGCTTTATCAACTACTTCTATAACACTCTGGAGAAGAGCATCCGAGGGGGAAATTTATTCTACGTCTTGCCAGTGGGAAGAATGGGATGGCCATATAGAGGTACTGTCTCTAAAAAACCCTAATGCTATGATTCTTTTTAGTGCTTGACCTCAGAGCGTGCAGTTCAAGGGACGGTTTGCTGGGAACCTTCACCTTTCTTCCGTGCATGAGCTCCTAGATGCCATATAGATCTCCCTTTCCATCCCTTTGTGTCCATGCCTTCAATGGCTTCTGTAGACTTAACACAGCCATGTGGGGGGAAGGTGTGTGTTGGAGAAGTGGCTAAATATTTGACCTAGTTCTGTTGGAAAGGCTAATTCAGAAAGGGCTGGCCGTTTACATGGATCACAAGAATATCCAGAGTTGCAGACGGTTTGTAAACACCCCTGCTTCAGGGTTTAAGGCGACCTCTCACTAACTGGAGCTGTGAGCAATCTTTTCCTGTGGGTACATTATTCCAAAATTGTCTATTGCAAGGCTGGTACAAACAGGACACGGGACTAGATGGATCTGTTCCACTCCAGCAGCCGCCTGAGGCCTGTGTAATCCGCTTCCTCCAGTTGAAAGGATGGTTTTCTGGTTAAAGCACCGGACTGAAATCAGGAGATCTCAGCTCTGGCTCTACCACAGCAGCCTCCCTGGAAATCCATTTCTTTGTGCTGCGTTATCCTGTGTGTGGAACAGGAGTAAGAATCCTTCTCTACCTTACACAGGGTGTTCAGAGGCAAATCCGTTAATATTCGGGAGGTGCTAAAATACCCGCCTGGGAGGCAGAGCGGTATCCTGATTTGCAGGAGAAAGTGAGAGCGAGGGACCAGGCTCAGCCAGACATAGGGATAGGATCATGAATTTAGTAAAGAGCTGTTTTACAAAATGTGGAAACTGTTACAATTTGGAGAATCAGCTGTGTGTCCTAATGGTGTATTAGCCACCTAATATACCTTGGAAAATGTTTTTATAGGCAAGGAACAGAATAAATATAGGGAAAGTGTGAAAGAAATGATAACTGAGGTAGAAGCTGCCCGCAATAAGACTGTGTTAGTAAAGTGATCATGGAGGAAGCACAACATGCAGGACAAGAAGAGTGTTTGAGAAGACTGGGACCTGACAGGGACACCTGTCTGTGTAGGGGCAGGAGGAAAAATGATCTGTTTCTGCAGATCAGGGAACAAGAGAAAGCAAAAAGTGAATTTCCACATTGTTCCTCTGGGCCTTTTACAATCCAACTAAGGCCAGTATTTTCAAAAGCGCTCAGCCCATTTGAAAATCTGGCTATAATTGTCACAACAGAACTGCTGAGTGCTGAGCCCTTTTTAAAAATCTTGTCCCCAATGTTAACGTTGAGGACTTGAAAATCTGCTCATGGGCTCTATTGGAAGTTTAGACCTAACAGCCTGCTCTGTCTAGGACATGGCTGCTGTCCTTTCCTGAAGTAGAGTCACTTTTCTGCACAGGACATTGACTGTCACTGAAGATGAGAGAGAACGTGTGTGTGTGGTGAGACTATCTATCAAAGGCATTTATCTGGTCTCCATTGCTGTAGTATCTGAGCAACTCACAGTCTTTAATGTAGTCATCCTTTTAGGTAGGGCACTGCTATTATCCCGCCCTTGTACAGATGGGAAACTGAGGCACAGGGTGATTTAGGGCCAGATTGTAAAGGTATTTAGGCACGTAAGGATGCACATTAATGTCTAATGGGATTTCCAAAAGCACATAGACCCTAAGTGATTTCCCTCAGGTCATGCAGGAAATGAGTGGCAGATCAGGGGATTAAACTCAGGTCTGCCCAGATTCCAGGGCAATCCTGCAACTTCTGGGCCACCCTTCCACCCAGCGTGAAGCAGACAGAGGTTACACAGCTGTCCTCACTGGCAGAAACCAGTGAGCACCTTTGTTTGAAATCTTGCACAAAAGCTTTTGATGGTCCCCCCCTCAGCAATTTTTCATTCTTCACATTTTGCCTTTTCAGTGAAATTTGAAACGTTTATGTTTGAGACAAAACCTTGCAAAATGCAAATAACCAATTTTGAAGGTGCCTTTTGCATGGAATCGGATCTATTTTTGTCTCTGCGATTACCTTGCATAGTTCTCGTCACTGTGCCTGGTTCTAAACGCCACAGCACGCTCCTCTTGTCAGCATATTTTTGGATTATTGCTCATTGTGATCAATCCTTTGCTGTGTTCACTTTCATATGAGCCAAATTTTGATCTTGGGTACTGAGTCATGCATAAAGCTGATCAGATTCAAAGGGCCAGATTGTGTCTGGGCCTAACATGGCAGGAGAACTAAAGAAACCTCCCCCTACTTACTCCCACTGCAGAAGGGTCAGACACAGTAGCCGTCGTTACACTAGGGGAAGCACAGAGACTGCTCCAGCACCAAAGGACAGAAATCCTCTGAATTGCCCATTCAAAACATTTAACAAAAAATGGCTTTTTAGTCAAATAAATTTTTCCAAAAAAGCTGGACAATTTCCACCCCCCCCCCCAAAATGGACGGGAACTATTTTTTTGCAACTGAAAAGCCAGAGAATAAAAAGGGGTTTTGAATAATTTTTTTATTTTTTCATCTGCCAAAAACCATCTTTTTCATCTCCCAGCTTTTGGGAGGGTTTCGATGGAAAAATCGCCAGCTTTTTGGGGAGGGAAAATGCCAAGACTTTTTCAGGAGGAAACAACATTCCCTGAACAGCTCAAGTGAGGAGGGAAGGGATGGAACTGGGGTTAGGGCACCCTCTGCACTGGGTCACAAAGCCTATGGACGGGGGGACATATGCACTCGCTATGCATCGGGGTTCTGTGCTCCCGCGGTCCTTTCCCACGATCCCCAGGGTGCAGTGATATAGTACCACTGCCAGTGCAGGCTGTTATGATAATATTGTACGGCCATAGTCTGACTCACATGGAATTATGTGCGCGCATCTGAGGACAGTTCAAAGCCACATCCATGAAATGTTTCCCCAGTATGTCTCTGTCTTCTTAGGTGATGCTAGGAAGCCTCATCACCTGCTCACTCTCTTACATGGCTCCCATCACCGTGGTGTATGAGCATCCCACAGACTGTACTGCGTTTATCTTTGCAGCATCCCTCTGCGGTAGGCATTACTATCCCCCAGAGAGGGGAATGAATTACTCAGAGGTTCATTGACTTGTCTCAGGTCTTACAAGAAATGTCTGGTAGAGCAGAGAGCACTGAACCCAGGTTTCCCAACTCTCCAGCTAGCCCCCTAACCACTAGGCCATCCTGCCTCTCTATCAGTTGTCCCCTGTCAATAGTTTTTCTGACTCCTGAATCGTCTGATACAGAACGCAAAGGTCCTTTGTCAGTGTCATCATTGGGGGCTCGCTTTCCCCACTCATTATAACCGTCCCTGCTAGGAGTTCTCCTACAGACATGTTGAGATGGACAAGTCAGGCAGAGAACCCCAGATTTACCTGAGATGTGCCCAGGCGAGCCGGACTAGGCGTTGGATTCATGCAGAACAAACTCCTGACCAAATGGATGTTTCACTTGTTATTTGTGCTGCCCAGCTGCTCACCAGATGAAAATGAGAAGCCTTGCACAGCAGGTCACACAAATCCAACATGTCCAGGAGAGAGAGAGAGAGAGTGTGTGTGTGTGTGCGCGTGCACTGCAGAGCATGCACTGCAGAGCAGGCTACCCTAAGCAAAAAGGAACTTTTTGCTCCTGACAATGCACAGTCACCCACGCAATGAACAGCTTTAAACACTGTGCTGCCCTAGGCAACTGCCTGCATGCTGGAGACAGCTGAGTGTGTGTGTGCATTAAAGAAACCACAACACAGAGACAGACAGACAGCACCCTCCTGCTCTTCATAACCCCTTCCCCTGGAGGTACCGTCTCCTTCAGATTTAACCCTGCCGTGTCTGTGCTAGAGACACCACTGCCTCTGTTTCAATGGGATGGATGCCACAGCCTCTCGTTACAGACCCGCTGCTTTCTTGACTGGCTGGAAGATACGCGTCAGTCAAACCCAAGTTCTAGGGCTTAAAGCAGAGCAACCCAACTAAGTTCTCTGGCCTGTGTCGTACGGGAGATCAGACTAGATGATCTAGATCTGTTCAGGAGCTAGCGAAGAGGAGCAGCAAATGGGAGTTTTGCAAGGTCGTCCTCCAGGTGAAGGAGGAGCGACGACGTGACCCTTGGGGTGAGTCCGTTGGGCTGTTTGTTGTTGGGGCTTGCTTGCTTGCTGTGTGCCCATTTGATTGAAGTTTATACTGTGGACTGTTTGAGGGGCCCTGTGCTGAGCCTAGGCAAGGTTGAGAGTTTTCTAACAAGGCTCTAGAACTGCAATCCTTTGGATACCTGGACAAGGGGCGGGGCTGACTCAGGGAGAACAAGGGTTTAAAAAGCCAGCTCCTAAGTGATCAGGAGCAGCAAACGGGAGTTTTGCGAGGGCGAATGAGAACCAAAAACACCTAAAAACACTCTTCAAACTTAGGCCAATAACTCCACCCCCACCCTCGCCTGCAAAAAAAAAAAAAAAAACCCTGCAAGAGTAAAAATAATGCAAGCAGCAGTCCAATAACAGAGTGGAGGCTATCCAGTTTACTGCACTGAATGCAGCATGTATGATGACCTGCCTTGTGGACAGGTGGGGTATGTGTTCATTTGGTGGAAGGAGCTCATGGCCTTCAGAGACTGAGTGCATGTTCTCGAGACCAGAGTAGCTGAACTGTGGAGGAACTAAGAGACACAGAGAGATACAGAGACAAGACTTTCCGGAACACAGTCCATCGGTCCCAACCCCACTGTGACAACCTCTGCGCTGTTGCAGAGGATGAAAATCTCAGGGAAGGAGAACATCAAGCTGGAGTGGAGGGAAACGATCCCTTTCCTACTGAGCATACCCCTTTGGGGTAATAGTAATGAGAGTTTTGATCATTAGAGACATAAATAGCTGGGTTTTGTGATGACCAGGAGAATCACATGGTGAATTGCCTGCCAGGTGCAAAGGTTGCAGATCTCTCGAGACATCTAGAAAGGCTTATGTGACATAGGGAAAGGTAGGAGAGACGTCCTGGGTGATAAATTTAGGCTTCTAGGTAAGAGACTAAAGTCCAGGACCACCATGGAACTGGCATTCCAGTTCCACGCACAGGGCTAGTTGGACAGGCAGAGCTGCAGGGTCTCAATGTGTGGAAGAGACTATGGTGTTTCAAGGCAGGATTTAGGTTTATTAGGAACTGGGGAACCTTTTGGAAAAGAGGAGCCTATACAGAATGGGGGGTGGGGGATCCACCTAAACCAAAACAGAACCGACTGCTGGCATTAAATTAAAAACGTTGTAGAGAAGTTTCTGAACTAAGGGTTGGAAGAAAGCTGATAGTGGTGGAGGAGCACCTAGTTCAGATAGAAACATCTCTTAGAGGAGGATTTATTAGAGGGGAGTTTCTCTCTCTCCTAAAGAGGAGAGGATAGAAGCTGATAAAATAGTAGGAACTGAAAAGAAACAGTCAAACGAAAAAAGTGTCCCATTCAATTACATCATCTGAAGGCAGACAACTCAGCATTGACACATTTTATAAGCACTAGCATAGAAATGCTAGAAGTCTAAATACTAAGATGGGTGAACCTGTGTGCCTGGTAGTAAATGAGGATGTTGATATACTCGGCATCACAGAAATGTGGTGGAATGATGATAATCAATGGGAAACAGTAATACGAGGGTACAAAATATATAGGAATGACAGAGTAGATCGTGCTGGTGGGGAAGTGGCTTTTTCATGTGAAAGAGTATAGAGTCAAATATTGTAAAAATATTAAATGAATCAAACTGTTGTACAGAATCTCTATGGGTCAAAATTCTATGCTTGAATAATAAGAGTATAGCAGTAGGGATATATAACTGACCACCTGACCGTGATGGTGATTGTGAAATGTTCAGGGAGATTAGAGGGGCTACAAAAACAGAAAACCCAATAATAATGGGGGATTTTAACTATCTCCGTATTGACTGGGTACAATCTCAAAATGGGATGCAGAGATAAAGTTTCTAGACACCATAAATGACAGCTTCTTGGAGCAGCTAGTCCTGGAACCCACAGGCGAGAGGCAATTCCTGATTTCATCCTAAGTGACATACACGATTTGGCCCAAGAGGTGAATATAGTTGAACTGCTCAGCAATAGTGACCACAATATAATTAAATTTAACATCTTTGGGAGTGGGGGTGGGGATACCAAAGAACCCCACCACAGTTGTATATAAGTTCAAAAAGGGGAATCTCACAAAATGAGGAAAGAGGTTAAATGAAAACTAAAAGGAACAGTCAAAAGAGTGAAATGTCTGCCAGCTGCATGGAAACTTTAAAAGCATCATAATAGAGGCTCAAATTAAATGTATACCCCCGAAATAAAAAAGAAAACAACAGCAACAGTACGAGAACCATAAAATGCCATCCTGGCTACACAGCAGAATAAAAGAGGCGGTTGGAGACAAAAAAAGAGCCTTTAAACATTGGAAGTCCAATCCTACTGCGGAAAGTCGAAAAGAGCATAGACTCTGGCAACTCAAGTGTAAAAGTATAATTTGACAGGCCAAAACAGAATTTGAAGACAAACTAGCAAAAGACATAAAAGCTAACAGCAATTTTTTTTAAAGTACATCAGAGGCAGGAAGCCTATCAAACAATTGGTGGGGCCACTCGACAATTGAGGTGCTAAAAGAATACTCAGGGAAGACAAGGCCTTTGCAGAGAAGCTAAATTAATTCCTTGCATAAGTCTTCATTGCAGAGGAGGTGAGGAAGATTCCCACACACCTGAGCCATTCTTTCTAGGTGACAAATCTGAGGAACTGTCCCAGATTGAGGTGTCAATACAGCAGGTTTTGGAATGAATTTATAAATTAAACAGTAGTCAATTACCAGGATTAAAAGGTGCTCACGCAAGAGTTCTGAAGGAACTCAGATATGAAATTGCAGAACTCTTTACTGTTAACTGTAAGATAGCACCTAAATCAGCATCTATACCAGATGACTGGAGAATACATAACCTAACATCATTTTTTTAAAATGGGATCCAGAGGTGATCCTGGCACTTACAGGCCAATAGGCCTAACTTCAATACCTTGCAATTTGGTTGAATCTATAGTAAAGAACAGAATTATCGGACACAAAGATGAACACAATATGTTGCGGAAGAGTCAACGTGGCTTTTGTAAAAGGAAATCATGCCTCACCAGTCTATTAGAATTCTTTGAGGGGGTCAACAAACATGTGGACAAGGATGATCCAATGTATATAGTGTACTTGGACTTTTAGAGAGCTTTTGACAAGGTGCCTCACCAAAGGTTTTTCAGCAAAGTAAGCAGTCATGGGATAAGAGAGAAGGTCTTCTCATGAATCAGTAACTGGCTAAAAGACATAGAATAGAAATAAACAGTTTGCACAGTAGACAGAGGTAAACAGCAGGGTCCCCTAAGGATCTGTACTGGGACCAGTGCAGTTCAACATATTCATAAATGATCTGGAAAAAGGGGTAAACAATGAGGTGGCAAAGTTTGCAGATGAGACAAAATCACTCATGATAGTTTAGTCCAAAACTGACTGCAGAGAGTTACAAAGGGATCTCACAAAACTGGGGTGACTGGGCAACAAAATGGCTGATGAAATTTAGTGTTGATAAATTAGGATGGCTAGACAGCAAGTGTGAAAAATCGAGATGGGGGTGGGGGGGAATAGAAGCCTATATAAGAAAAAGACCCAAAAATAGGGACTGTCCCTATAAAATGGGACATCTGGTCACCCTATGATAAATGCAAACTAATACACATTGGAAAACATAAAACAAAAAAGTGGGATCTAAATTATCTGTTACCATTCAAGAAGGAGATTTTGAAATCATTGTGGATAGTTCTCTGAAAACATCTTCTCAATATGCAGTGGCAGTCAAAAAGGTGAACAGAATGCTGGGAACCATTAGGAAAGAGAGACATCATAAGACTGAAAATATAATAACACCACTATAGAAACCCATGGTACAACCACACCTTGAATACCATGTGCAGTTCTGGTTTCCCCATCTCAAAAAAGAGAAATTAGAATAGGAAAAAGTACAGAGAAGAGCAATAAAAATGATTTGGCATATGGAAAAGCTTCCATGTGAGGAGAGATTAAAAAGACTGGGACTGTTTAGCTTAGAAAGAGATGACTAAGGGGGATACGATAGAGGTCTATAAGATCATGCATGGTGTGGAGAAAGTGTTGTTTACTCCTTCACATGGCATACGAACCAGGGTTCACCCAATGAAATTAATAGGCAGCAGGTTTAAAACAAACATAAGGAAGTACTTCTTCACACAAAGCACAGGCAACCTGTGGAACTGGTTGACAAGGGATGTTGTGAAGGCCAAAAATATAACTGGATGAAAAAAAGAACTAGATAATTGCATGGAGGATAGGTTCATCAATGGCTGTTAGTCAAGATGGTCAGGGATACAACCCCATATTCTGTTCCTAAATCTCTGACTGCCAGAAGCTGGGACTGGACAACAGGGGATGGATCACTTGATAAATTGCCCTGTTCTGTTCATTCCCTATGAAGCATCTGGCACTAGCCACTGTTAGAGACAAGGTACTAGGGTAAATGGACCATTGGTCTGACCCAGTATGACAATTCTTATATTCTAATCTGATGATCCCTTCTGGCCTTAAAATGTATGAATTTTATGGAGGGTACCTAAGAGTTGGGAGGGGTGGGGGGATTCATCCAGATACACAATGCTGGAGCTGGAACATGTGCCAGCCTGTCATGGGTCTCAGAAGGACTCACTTTGTTGGTGGACAAGTGGTAATAGAATCTTTCAGGATTCCTGCTGGGATAGGAAGCACTTTCTCTTGGTGAGATGCTGGAGTATTTGCCTCATGCCAGTAATTCAGATCAGTGGGGTCCTTCCCACCAGCTCCCCCCACTGCAGTGTTTCATGATGTGCTGGTGAGAAAAGGGGAAACAGCTTGTGGAGAAGCCTAGATCTAGAGTGTGATATCAGAATCGGGTTTGATATCACCCTGATTTTACACCAGTGGCACTCTACTGCTTTCAGTGGAGTTATTCCTGTCTGACCCCAGTGCACGGGTGAGGATGTTGGGCCGTATTCTCAGAGGGTGTAAAACCTCCATAGCGTCACTGATCTGAGGATCTGCCTCATTGACTCCAACAGTGTTACCGGTACTGCTGATTTAGGCTGGGGAGGGTGACAAGCGTATGAGGCACTGACTCCAGCTGTCTTACATCAAGCTGAGCCTTAGACTAGAAAAAGGCCACTAGAGAGAGAGAGAGAGAGAGACAGGGCGGAAGGAGGAGAAGTTAAAGTCACTGTCTCGCAGATTCCAGCCCCTCAAGTCCCTCAGGAATCATAATCATAAACAGCCTCTTCAAAACCTACGACTATTCTGTTCCTTTCTGTTAGTTCCCCCCCCCTCACCCCCCAGTTTCCTTCTGTCTTCACAAGCAGCTGAAAAAAATAAATATTTAATGACCCACTTCAATATTTTAATGTAGGTTTCGTGGTTAAAACGCCACCGATCTGTGTGTGAAAGGGAGGCAGTAACATTACTGCTGTGATGAGGGTCTTAGAGAGAGGGAACTTGGAGAGGGGGTAAAGCAAGGAGCTGGGGGGATGGGGGAGGAGAGGAGAGGGGAAAAGCAGTGAGGAGAGGCTACAAAAAATAGAGCAAGAACCTCAGCGAGTGTAATCACCATTGGTCAATTGACTTCGATGCTGATGGGGAATCTGGCTCATACACTCCCTCCGTGATTGTGGGTGAGTGCGAAAACTTGAGTGCTTCTCTATATCCTTGACCAGGCCTTTATAGAAAACAAAGCAGAGATTTCCTCTCCCCCACCCAGTTCATCCACCCTAGGGTTTACAACGAGCCTGGTTCATGATTTTGGGAGTGAAGGGAGGGCTGAGTGGCTATTTGCTCAGTGCAGGCAAGTCCAATAAAGCTCGTCATTTATGGACTTTGGCACCTTGATTTCAGGAATTCCCACCTTGCTGGGCTCACCCCAATGGGTACATGGCAATGTTCAGTTTCCAGTGTGCCATGGCAGGTAGTATTCAGTTTCCAATGTGTCATACCATTCAACATTAGGGTGACCAGACAGCAAGTGTGAAAAGTCAGGACAGAGGGTGGGGAGTAATAGGAGCCTATATGAGAAAAAGCACCAAATATGGGGACTGTCCCTATAAAATCGGGACATCTGGTCACCCTATTCAAAGTTCAGTTTCAAATGTGTCATGCCCTGCATTTCTGTAGCTGGGCCAGGGGCAATGCATCAAATAATGTCACTTACGTGAACACCTGCCCCCTTGTTCTTCTTGCAAGGCAGAGAGATGGACACAGGATAGGGAAACTGGAATAATACAGTCAGAATCGCCTGTGCAGAGAGATAACCTGGGAGTAAAATGTGAGACTGGTATCCAGCATGAATATTCTCTCTCCATCTCTCTCGGTCTCTCTCTCTCCTCTGTCTGATCTCAGCCGGAGTCTCCAGCCAACATAATTCTTTGTGAGTTACTTTCGTTACTAAAACCTTTCACCCCATGAAGATGTTTTATTTAATTAGTAGAAGTTCAGGGTTTTTTTGGTCACTGACAGTGCCCCATACATCATCACATCTGGAGAGTCATTTAACTATTGAATTAATCAGGGTGGCTAATGGCTGAATAGAGACAGAACCTGCTGTGCTCTTTCCCACATCTCTGCCCCAGATGTGAGTCTCTTTCTCAAGAAGTGAAAACCCAAAGGGCATCTTGGCACGTTCGTGAGATGCGGTGCTGCACTGGCATGTGACATGGGCGCTTTGGCACGACTGCAGCTGAGAAAGAGTGATTGGACAGGGAAGGGCATCTTTGGATAGAAGACAATAAACTACAGTCCATTCCTCTTGGACACCCTAGGCTTTCTGTATGGCAGAGGTTCTCAACCAGAGGGGCTATGAACAGGTGTCGGGTGTAATCACCATGCCATCCCCATCTTGTTAAATAGGAGGGATCCTGGCTAGGTAGAAGGAAGTTAGTGGCAAGTCCTTGTGTGGAAAAGGTTGAGAACCCAGTGCTCTGTCTGTCCCTGGTGAATTGAAGCTCAGCATTAGAGTCTCAAACCAAAAGAAGGCACAGTCTGCTCACATTAAGGTTAATAATAATCTACACTAGATTTCCTTATGTGGAATAGAATCTGGTTCATATCCTGAAAGAAGAGCATCCTGAATTAATTCTGGGCCTTGTTTCATGGGGAAGAGAACAAATTGATTTGTGATTTTATTTTCTTCAGGAAAGCGCAGCTCAGATGCATCAACTACAGTTTTCTAGCTGGATGAGCTGGCACAAGAAAACCAAATGACTTGCTTGGGTTCACAGAGTCGTTCTGCAAGCTTTAGAAGTCAGGTTCTTCCTGGCTGTGCTTTATCTGTATTACCCATTAGACCACATCCTTGGAATGGAATCTGGGCCTGTCTCCTGGCATGTTGAGCCCATCTATGGTTGCATGTAGGTAGATAAGGTTGTATGAAGTTCTGATGAGTTCGCTGGCTGCTTTTCAGGACTCCTTGTGCAGGTGTGGTGGATTGACTGTCTTTCACTAGGAGAAAGAAATTCTCACAATATTCCTGTTTCCCCACGATAGTGTGCTTCAAGTTCAATTCCCCAGCTCTTCACATGCCGGTGCTTCTTAAACTCCCTGGCTCTTTGGCGTGGCAGATTTGGGTGTGGTGGCTAGCTCTGGTGACAGAGCATTAAAAGAATACACAGAACTCTTCATCAGGTAGTTTCAAGGGGAAGGGTTTTATTTATTTATGGATAGGAACATAATATAATCACAGACAAAACAGCTGGATACAAGTAGCTTTAGGTCAAATTGGAAACTGTTCATAATACTTAGAAGCAAATCATTTGAAAATGGCTTCCTATTATCAGATTTAACTATCCCGCTCCCCGTTCCCCTCCAACACCCCCCCCACACACACACACACAAAAACCCATCCTTCCCATGGTACAGATATTATAGAGGTCAGGACCAGGCAGATGGAGGATGGCCAAAAGAATTGGGTTTTCATGGCCAAAGATATGTCTCTCAGTTTCTTATTTTCTCCCGAGTAACCCTGTCAAGGTGTCACCCCCACTCTGAACTTTAGGGTACAGATGTGGGGACCTGCATGAGATAACCCCTAAGCTTATTTACCAGCTTAGATCTAGTAGCTGCCACCACCAAATAATTTAAACAAACATTTGTGGGAGAGTCATTTGGAAACTCTGTCTTCCCCCCAAATATTTCCCCAGTCTTTATTCCCCTTTTCCTGGCAAGATTGAGACTGATTCACCTCCCACCAATTCCTGGTGAGCCCAGATCCAAAAAACCTTTGGATCTTAAAACAAGGAAAAATCAATCAGGTTCTTAAAATAAGACTTTTAATTAAAGAAAAAGGGTGAAAGGAATACCTCTGTGAGATTAGCATGCAAGCTACTCTCACAGACAACAGATTCAAACCACAGAGGATGTCCCTCTGGGCAAAAATCTTCGTTACACAGACACCCAATCTGATTCTCCCTCTATGCAAAAACAAAGTCACAGAAGAAAATAAACAGAATCTAATACATTCCTTCTCTAAACACTTACTACTTTTAAGAAATGTTTGATAGCTGATACCTGGATCCTTCACTCCAGCACAAACTTTTCTGAACAGACAAAGACTGATTTCCCTCCTCCCTCTTTGAAAACATCTTGTCCCCCTATTGGTTCCAGGTGTCAGCTAGGCTATGTGAACTTCTTAATCCTTTACAGGTAAAAGAGGAACTAACCCTGGACTGTCTGTTTACGACAAGCCCTCTTAAACACAGACACCCCTGGAGTGACTTACAGAACTCACAACATTCCCTCTGTGGCTGCCCACTTCTTGGGCACAATCCCTAGTACAGGGATTGGCACACGGCCCATCAGGGAAATCTGCTGGCAGGCTGGGATGGTTTGTTTACCTGCAGCGTCTGTAGGTTCAGCCAATCGCAGCTCCCACTGGCTGTGGTTCGCCGTCCCTGGCCAATGGAGGCTGTGGGAAGCGGAGCGGGACGAGGGATGTGCTGGCCGCTGCTTCCCGCAGCCCCCACTGGCCTGGAATGGCAAACCACGGCCAGTGGGAGCTGCGATCAGCCGAACCTGTGGACGCTGCAGATAAACAAACCGCTCCAGCCCGCCAGTGGATTTCCCTGATGGGCTGCTTGCCAAAGGTTGCCGATCCCTGGCTCTAATAAATGTTTCTGTCCCTGGTGACCTATTGGTCTTCAAGGATTGTTTTGTATGTGTAAACGGAGGTGGGTGTCGAGAATGGGGCCTCATTCCTCAAACCTGAGTTTGCTCCTTCATATGTAGAAGTTATCCACCGCTGTTTGATGCTGTTCCCATTCAGTATTCCCCAGCAGCCCTTTATTGGCAAGGGTTGGGAAGGTCCATAGTATGCTCCCAAATAATGAGGACTTTCAGGCATGAGAGAGGTATACCTTGACATGGCACTAGGCTCCCGTAAATAGGAAATGGGTGCATCACTGGCATTATGTCTCTGACCCACAGATGGATGTACCATTGGTATTGTGGTAATCATTCCTGGGTAGGTGCTAGGGTCTCATATTTAAGATTGCTGGATTATAAGCACATTGGCAGGTAGCATTACTGAATGCGCAGTGCTGATTGAGGCTGAAGAATGAGACACAATCGATCCAGGATTATGGTGGGGTAAAGATGCCATCATGCTGTTTGTTTTGTGTGTGATGTTCAGCAAATGAACTAATTTATAAATGGGATTAATGTGATCTAGAAAACAGAGAGTCGGGAGTGGAAAGCAGCCTCCCAAACTGCAGAAACCAGAGACTGGATTAGTGTATTAAAAAATAAAGCCAAAGGAAAATATTACCCCCCTAAGTGAAAGAACCACAGTAAGCTCAGCTGAAGTCTATCACACTGAAAAAAAGAGGAGCGTTCTCATCCAAAAAGCTGTTTTATCTGCACTTCTATGCCTTTGTGCCTATTCTCTTGGGTGCAAATATGCTGCATCATGTTGCCAATTTGGAATCGTGTAAAAGGAGGAATGCTTCGGCAACAGAGAGAAAGCTGAGCTCTTTTGCACTCTAGCACGGCTTGCATCCTAATGCTCAGGCCGTGTCAGTCGGGTCTGGAACTTGTGCAGCGTGAGCTGCCTCACAGCAGTGTACTGTCAATGTCTGGAGCTCCCGACAGCATGAGCTTTCTCACCGCAAATAATCCATAGGCTGAAATTTGACAGTCCAGGCAATATTTATGTATAGAGCTGGTCAGAACACTTCAAAGCTGTCAAAATCCAAATGAAAAATGGGTGTTTTTATTTTTTTTTACCAGTTCCACTATTAATAAGAAAAAAACACGAGTTAAAAACCAGGAGAGATTCACAGCGAAAAAGGGCACCCTGTGCGGCCACTGCAACTTGTAATGAATAAATCAGCCAGCTCCTGTGGTGATCGTCCTGAAAGGGTTGTCCTCTTTCAGAGCAAACAAGGATCCAAGCTCTGTGAACTCCCTTGCAGAAGTGCTTCCTGCCTACTAGCCATGGCTCCAGCAGTGTAAGCCTCTTCAGAGCAGTGTATCTTCACTAGTGCCCGAAGTGTGCCAGCCGAGATCTCAAGGAGAACATCTCCGCAGCAGCGGCCTGCGGTCCATATGCCAGACCTAGCCGGGTGAGCAGGGCCGGCTCCAGCTTTTCTGCGGCCCCAAGTGGCGAAGCGCAAAAAAAAAAAAGATAAAGCCGATCGGCGGCACTTCAGCAGCAGCTCAATGGCGCCGCTTCATTCATCGGCGGCAATTCGGTGGCTGGTCCTTCGCCCCCTTTCTTCCTCTTCAGCGGCACTTCAGCGGCAGCTCAAAGAGGAAGAGAGGGACCGAGGGACCCCGCCGCCAAATTGCCACCAAAAATCCGGACGTGCCACCCCTTTCCATTGGCCGCCCAAAGCACCTGCTTCCTTCGCTAGTGCCTGGAGCCGGCCCTGCGGGTGAGCCCCCACAGAGGAATAGTGCCAGATTTCAAAGAACAGAGTGGTCTGGTGGATAAAGCATTAGGCTGGAGACTGGAGCTGTAGTTCCAGCTCTGACTCTAGGTTGCTGTGTAGACAAGTTGCTTTACCTCTCTGTGCTTCTGTTACCCATCCCACCCTTTGTCTATTTAGATTGTAAGCTCTTTAGGGCAGGGACTTTCTCTTAGTACAGGGGTTCTCAAACTTTTGTACTGGTGACCCCTTTCAAATAGCAAACCTCTGAGTGAGACCCTCCCTTATAAATTAAAAACACTTTTTTATATATTTAACACTATTATAAATGCTGGATGCAAAATGGGGTTTGGGGTGGAGACTGACAGCTTGTGACCCCCCTATGTAATAATCTCGTGACCCCCTGAGGGGTCCCGACCCCCAGTTTGAGAACCCCTGTCTTAGTATATGTTTGTACAATGCTTAGCACAACGGAGGCTTGCTCCCAGTTGAGGTCTCTAGACTCTTCTGTAACACACATAATGAAAGTTAACCCTTTTTGTCCCTCCTACTCTTGTTATTTCCAGCGAAGATGAGCCTGTAAATGAGCTGGTGTTTTTCAGAAGTTTGAAAAACAAAATGCACTTCGGTTGTATTTTCCCTAGTGCTGAACTTCACACTGTCAGAACAGACAGGCAAACACGGGGAACACACGCTGCAAATTAAGACCCAGAAAGCAAAGCAAAGCAAAGTGGGTGCTGGTGAAATTTTCCCAGAAAAGAAAGAGAAATCTGGAAGAACTCACTGAAAAGGTCAGTTAAGCCAAAGAAGAACTGGCAGGGGATGGAGCCAGGAGGAAAGGTTTCTCTCCTCCCTATCAAACAAACATATGTATTTAACTTGTGCCGCACCGCAGAGGATCAGCTTGCCATAATTTTCTCCGGACTCGTTGTCCCTGGCCTCCTTCACACAGAACATGGAAACTGAGCAACTCCCCTCCATTTGCTGCATTGTCTGTTTGGTGCCATAATTTAGACAACATATGGCACCTGAGCTCGCCACTGGAGCACAAATGGGTCAAGGTGCCCCAGGGTCAGTGGGAGAGGTTGAGGAAGATGGTTCGGTTGTCCCTTCTAGCCATAAACTCTGTGACTAAGCCTCGGACTGCGCAGCGATCAGTGTGGTATAAAGGCCAGATGGATGGATGGATGGAAGCCTGAAGGGATCGTGGGGGGTGGCTAAAGCCTGGTCAGCTATTTGCTGTGAACAAGTTATTTGGCAAAGTTAACCCCCTTTTCGGACTTTGATTTTTACAAATCTGGTCATTATTCTGAATGATTGGGCAGGTGGTTTATACAAGCACAGCACAGCTTGCTGGCCACTCGCAAAACACTCACTGTGACCCCGAGGAGTATTAGATTGGCCACCGAAGTCATGTGACATTATTTCTAGTCCCTGGTTGGGTGACTCCCAAGCCCACCCAGAGCTTTCAAGTTGGCTGTATGCCAACAGGGGAATCCCATCTATCACAGGAATCCCTCGTTGCCCTGTTAGCCAGCTCGCTGCCCCATTTAGGCCAACCGGGCAGCGCAAAGGGATTGGAGCTGGGGCCAGCAGCTTGCCTTCGGTGTGGGGTTTTAAGCCTTGAGCTACCAATGACATGCAATAAACCCACAGAGATGGGATGTGAGGAAAGCAAAGGTGAACCTTCCCGTCCTCTGGCTCTCTCAGGATGCCTGTCTTTCCCAGGCAAATGTCTCCCTGCGCGCCATGCTTCCACCGACACCTGCCCTGCTGGGTTTCGCCCCTCCCCGTTCCAAATGTTTTCAATTATTCTTTGTCCCCAGTCCAAACAAACAATTCTTTATATTTATTTTTTTCCCCTTCATAATGCTTTGGAAAGCACAAAAAAGAAAAAGCCATCTTAATTATACATAAGCAACCAAGCAACACAAAGGAGCCGTTAACATAATCAACAGAAAGCGCTAATTCTAACAATCCTTCCCAGGGCCTCATGTGGCGTGTAATGTGCGAACAGCCTGTTATCTCCCGGTGCTCAGGAAAAGGGGGTTGCCTCTCCAAGCTTCCTACCTCCCAGCCCTCTTCCCCCCCAGCGCCTCCCTAGATTTCGCCACAGTATCCTAAAACCATGGCTAACAGCTTCCCTCCTTGCAGTCTCCCCCGGCTCTTCTTCTGCTCCCTACCTCCCTCTGTGTCTCTCAGGGCCTCTGCGGGATGACACGATGCTTCCAGATGAACGGGCATTGCCTGCCAGTTGGCGGGTGGAGACGGCGGACTGGATGGGGGCAGAGAGAGGGTTGAACTGTTGCCATTGGAGATGGCAACAGATGCTTCCTGGTGGAGGCTGAGCTGGCTAATTCAGGGCTTTGTGGTTTGAGACAGAATCTCAATTATTTCCAATTAGGAGATTGTAGTGACAGCTGCTCTGAACGGGGGTCTCCTGTAGCTGCTGTGGAACCTGCCTCATTTAGCTGGGTTCACCTACCTGCGTTTCTGGCTTGAGGCTGTCAAAGATATCCTCCCTTCCCCCTCCGCCCACCACCGCACTCCCACCCGGCGCGTGTCCACCCCTCACAGAGCAAATCTTCCTCCCTCGTACACAAAGTCACTCCTCACAAGGGACTTGGCAGGAGCAGCCTTATCTCTCCCCAACCAAACCCTTCATTTTTGCCTTTCTATCTCCAGCATTAAATATTCCTGTTGCACTGCCCAAAACAGCCTCCCCCACAACCTCTGCCTGCCTTGTGATGTGTGGGGCTTTGTTGGTTTTTTTTTCGCCTGGAGCCGGCCCAGCCTGCCAAAAACTCAAAGCAGAGGACAATCTGTTTTCTTTTGCCTTGGCAAAACTCATCCCAGAAGGAGTTATTTAAGGAAATTGGGGCCAGAGGAGAGGAGCAAACAAATCCCAGTTTAGTGTTACCAAAGTTGCTTGGGAAGAGCCGGGATTCGTTCTTCACCATTCCCCACCTGTCCCTCACTCTTGTACCACATTATTATACAGCTGTTATCCAGACCGCAAGGATCACGGCAGCATATGGGTCCATTATCAGCCCCTCAGCTAAGGAAAGTTGGAGAAATGACCCAAAGAAAGAAGGGGAAGAGTGGCAGACAAGTACCAACTGATGCTCAGTGGATTATTTTTTTTTTACTCATAACCACAAATCACTGGAAAATAGAAAACTAGGAATAAAAAAATAGGGAGATCCTGACAAGACAATCTGGGTAAAGGTTTTATATATGGTTTTAATAAATGAAATGTTTTTCTGGTAAAAAATCATCAGGTATAAAGAAGCCAGCCAGAAAGCTCAGGTAAAAGGCAGGGAGCATGTCTTGGGTCCGTGGGAATCTCGCAACGCATTGGTGCTTTTCTCTTGAGCTTTCTACGCTGCTGTTGGAATCCCTAGAGCGCGAGTCTTTCCTTACTTCACTCTTCCCTTCATACCATGCTTGAGAGAGAACAGAGGGAAGGAGTTCACTGTGGGCAACATGATTCGAGGAATATTGCCATGAGCAAAAGAGGTCCATGTGGCTCACAAGCAAGTGAGAAGCAAATGTGATTCTGATTGGGGTCACCTGTCCAGTGCATTTGGCCAAATCCAGCTTTGTGTTGCCCCATTGACTTCAGGTGGCCCTATACGAGGCTTCAATTTATGTAAAGACCAGTCATGGTGTCTTCTTCCATCATGGCAAATCCATAGTGGAGGCAGTCATAAATGAGCTATTTTGCTCCCTGAGTACAAGGCCATGGGCCCTCTCTAGAAGCCCTGGTAAGCTCTCCACACTCTAAAAAGGGATGGCCCTAAGCATTCTGGGAAAATGGCCTCACCTCTGTGTACTCTGGGAAGGAGACCATGCTGCAGCTTTGTACAGGTGTACTAAGAGATGCAGTGAGTATGAACCTCTGGAATAATTAATTATGCCTTGTGTAGATTTAGGTTTAAATTCCCCGCTGGAATTAACTCCAGAATTATGCCAATAGAGTTTTGCCCATGATGTTCTCCTCCACCACCACGCAGTGGAGATCCTCATCCTCCCACTGAGTGGTTTATGGGCTTCATCATTCAGTCTATTGTACTTTTAGTGGTTTACTGTCAGTTTTAATATTTCATTTTCAGCTCCAAGTGAAAGGGAAGCAGTTTGTTGGTGAAAGGTTAGGATGGTTTGATAACATGAGAACCAATCTGGACTTCTGCCTCAAACTAGAATCAAATCTCTTGCTGCTCCCTCTTTTAGTTTAATAAACTGGTAACCATTCCACCTCATTTATTTACAATTTCCAAACCATGGACCAGTTCCTCTGATGATGCAAATTGGCACAGGGCATCATTCCAATAGACATCAGTTGAAAAAGGTCTGTCCCTAGATCCTAATTTATCTACACAAAAGGAAAGACTGAAAGGTGTAGACATAAATATATAAATCAGCTGGGGGATTGCAAAAATAAACCAACATTGACTTCAGGTGAGCCAGAATTTCACCTAAGTGCAAAGAAATGCCTATTTTATCACAACTCAATAACCTTAACTCTGACCCAGAATAAATAAATTATTTTACCAGTAATCTCAAAATACGAACTCAACACAAAAACCTGAGCAATGCACACATATACAGATTAATGGCACATACTGATGCAAGTATGCTTATATAAATACATATTTTACCACAGATAATTTGCACTCTTTTTCTATTAAATATACAGCATTATTTTAAAGTAGCAGCACTTAACAGTACTTGAAGTAACTGATATTCTTTACTTCACAGTATTCCTTGAAAGAAAATATTACACACCAAACCACAATAAAAAAATGATACATAAGAGGGGGAAAAAGCCCCAAACACAATAATCTCTGAGTTAAACTGAAGGTTGTTTAGCTGAAATAAAATGTGCATTTCTTTGTACTTGGTTTACAAATATATATTTATTACTTGGACAATGCACAATTTCTGAAGTCCACAATCATTCATTTGCTTGCTTTAAAGTGTGAGGCGTTTGCAAATGATGTGATAGGTAAGTACATTGTTGTCACTTAGCAACCTTAACAGGTTTCTGAAGGGAAGTTGTTTGTTTCTGTAATAAATGAGACTCTCAGATACCATGGTGATGAGCTTAGGAGGCAGTGCATGCCTAGGCAGAGCCCTGTCTCGATAAATATTCTATTGTTCAGATGTACAGCACCTCCACAAGCATGGGGTCACTCTTCTCCCCTGTCTACCAGATCTAAATGCCTGTGAAATTAAAGGAAAGACTCTTGCTGACTTCAGTGGGCTGTGGATCCAGTTCCTTAGTGCTTTCCTCTCTGTAACCATCCACCTGCCATAGAAACACCTGACTCCTCTGGCCCCAGACATGCCCTCTGGCTCTGATCCAGCCCCATTCACGATGCTTAATCCCTTGATCCCCAGTCAGTTACCCTGGAACTGCACTCGATGGGTGCGATCGTGTCCCCCCACTTTAGCTCCTTTGTGCTGTTCAGTGATATACAGCTGGCTAGCCCAGCTGGTGGCAGATGTCCTGCCAAGGGAAATAATCCTGCGGTTAGAGCCTCCTTAACATTTCCTGTGACAGTGTCCCCCTTTCCCCACCAATCTCGACCCCAGCACAGGGAGATGTGATTAGGAGAAAAAACGGTCATGGCTGGAGCTGCTCTGAACCTTCCAGAATGGTCCTTTGAGGCCCTGCATGGCTAGGAGTAAGTTAGAACAGCCCTCAGGCTGGTGTAATGCTCAAGGGAACCAGACTACTTCAGGATCAGGTGTTAAACTGGCTTAAAATTGCCTCTCCCCCCCTGCCCATTCTCAAAACTTCTGCACTAGGCAGGGCAGAGTTCTAATAAAGCTCAGGGTAGAGGCTAATGGCTGCAACCTCAGCTTGATTCCCCCCTAGAAACTCACCTGACGCCCCCGATCTCTCTGATCTCTGCCCCACATTGCTCATTCTCTCGCTCGCAGTGACTCCTGACTTCACACTTCAGCTTTAACAGCTGCTGCTGCTTCTCCTTGGGTTTAAATTATGTTTTAAATAAGGGTGAGCCGTGTAAACATCCTTTTGGTTTTTTCAGAAATCACATCCATATTCATAACCCACGAATCATGTTTGATAAATCAGAATTCATTGTGAAACATATTAACCCCTTGTGTTGTCCCAGTTTTGAATCTCATAGGAAAAGCAATGACATATGGCAACGTAAAGGGACTGAACTCAGCTGTCTCATGGTGGCTAATGGAGTCAGTACTTTTTTTTGGCTGGGTATTGCCTGTGCTTCGGAATCTAAAATCTAATTTAAAAGTATAATTAAGTCCTGGCACTTAGGGAGGTGAAAATGACCTTCAGAATGTCAACAGAGTGCAAGCAGTGATGCCTGTCTGAGTCTGCAGACATCCTGGAATAACAGCTCTGAGAGGTGTGTACTGCCCCTATGCATTGACTCATAGAATATCAGGGTTGGAAGGGACCTCGGGAGGTCATCTAGTCCAACCCCCTGCTCAAAGCAGGACCAATCCCCAACTAAATCATCCCAGCCAGGGCTTTGTCAAGCCTGACCTTAAAAACCTCTAAGGAAGGAGATTCCACCACCTCCCTAGGTAACCCATTCCAGTGCTTCACCACCTTCCTAGTGAAAAAGTTTTTCCTAATATCCAACCTAAACCTCCCCAGCTGGTCTCAGTGGGGGAATAGCTGTGAAACCTTATGATGATCTTTTATATGTCAACATTGTTAATTCTTTCACTGCTGGTCAAAGTATGCAAGAAAAAAGGTTGATGATTGCAGGTAACAGTTATTTCATCTCTTTTACAGATGGGCGAAAGGAAGCATGAAGAGTTTTACTGACAGGGGCAGAAGCAGGAATGTAACCCAGGAGTGTGGATGGCAGGTCTGCCTGTCTGTCTAATACACAGACACTTCACCTACCATTGAAATTCAGCCCCCTCTGGAGTGCTGAGGATTCAAAATAAAAGAGAGGGGAGAGGAGACAGATAAGGGAAGGGGTAAAGATTCCTTGAGCACCAGACAGTGGGCCGGATCCTTTGGGTGATGTAAATTGACATGGCTCCATTCAACTCAATGTATCTACTCTGACTTCTTCCTGCTGAGAATCTGGATGCACATGCTCTTCCAAAGAAATACAGCTCCTGTGCCCTGCAACAGCTTCTGAGCTTCCTGCACTTAATAATTCAGCGGTGAACTTTAGAGCTGAGCACGGGTTGAGAAATAACTTGCTGACTTGGTAGGTATAAAATCTCCATCTCTGGCGCCGTCTCCCACCCACCCCCTTACAATCTAAACATTCGCTCTTATTATTCACTGGAGCGTAGGGGGGAGGGGGAAGTAATTTTCTCGCCTTAGGATGCTTATTGTTTTTTTCTGCTCCCACTGGTCTGAGGTCTCTGTCGTTTTACGTGATATTTTATAATAGGAACTGTTCTCCCAGGCACCAGTGAGTTTATCTGCAGAGATATGCGGAGCCTGAAGATTTAAATTTACACCTCCTCGATGCAGCTGTAATTGGGATTCCCGGGAGAGGAAAGCCCTGACAAGTGACACAAATAAACCCTGCCAGGCCCCCTCCGAGACCTGCAGCATCAGAAACCCCTGGAGGAACCTCGTGACCAAATTACTCTTAAACAAATGCTTCTGCCACAACTAAGGGTGTAGCTGCCAAACGGCTGCAGCATATTTACCAGGTTTATTTCCAACCGTTCTCTGCCAGGGAGCTGCAGCGTTGGAGAAATGGAGCTGGGAGAAGCTGGGGATCTAATCAAATCCTGTTACTGGAATATTTAATTAATTAATTTATTTAGGCCTTATCTGCACACACCACTTTAGAGATACTGGTATAGTAAAGGATTACAACTCCGCTACTGTGGATGCAGTTATACTAGTCTATGAGGATGAGGATGATTTGATTATTATTATATTTAATTTATTTGCCTTACTGTAGCACATACAAACCCTCGACATGGTCCTGGACCTCATGATACTAAGTGCTGAATGAACACAGAATAAAAAGACAGCCCCCGATCCAAAGCGCTTGCAATAGATGTGCGTGCAGCCATATAGATTATTTCCAGACAAGAATAACCAATATTGCTATTAGGCACGTTTATACCAGTATAACTGAGTCCACATTCGGAGTTGCACTGGCTACATTTACACCCATAACTGACGTACCAGTCCGGCAGCTGTGTGGGGACCACACCTTATGCAAACGTTCAATGTTTCTTTCTTACTGAGCTGCGTTAGCGCAGCCATAAGTTACTGAGCTCCATGCAGGAATCACTGGGTGAAACTGTGTGACTTGGGTTTTGTAGGTGGGCAGTGGTTCCTGCTGGCTTTCAAATCCAGGAATCTGCACATAGACTATACTTTCAATAGTACCTAGAACGCTGTTGTTTTAGATAGCATCATTACATAGACCTGAACAGAGCTGGTAGACTAAATTGAGCTCCGGTGTAAGCCCTGTAGTAGCCTTCTCCTGATAGTATTCCCTAGTATCCTGATAGCTTGGTGATATCTTGATATTTTAAAGAAGATTCTTAGAGAAAATCAGCTATAGAGTTGACGGATCAAAATTCAGCTCTGAATTGATGGATCAGTTTCAGTCTTTTAGGCCTCTGTCCTTTAGTTGTGGTGGTAAAGGTCTGTGCTTTAGAGCTAAGGGTGCTGGAGCTAGTCCCCAGTGATGCTCCATCTATGGGATCATTATATTGATCCACTGTACTTCCACTGGGTAACCCACACATAGGACCATTCCTTTGAGCTGCTGAGCACCCTCAGATCCTATTAAAGTTCAATTACTCAACACCATTAGTCATCTCTGCAGGTGGCAAGAATTCCAGGCTCAGAAACGGACTTGTGTACGTTTCCCCTTGCTTACGAAGACAAGAAGTTGATTTGATTGTGTGAGAAAATGTTCCTTCTAATCTCAATGAATTAGTCATCTCTCCCTCACTCATCTCGCTCTGTATTTTTGGTTAGAGAGACTGAAAATCTTAATATATCAATGACATTTATAACACACGTTAATATTATAAAACGTCAGCGCTCTATGTGCAAAAATGAATACTGATGTGATGGGAGCGTTTTATTATGCCAATGACTTTTATTATAAAAATGATCATACTGTGTCATCTTTTTCCCCCAAATGAAAAAAATAAAGCCACCCCACCATTTATCTTAAGGTTACTGCACTGCTACCTGGTTAATTTATTCCACAGGGCTATCTTTTATCTAAGTTTTGTAATGGATTTTCGTGCTTTTATGGTAAATGTCTGTAGTCTCAGGTACTGATTGCTGTTATTATTTACTTATTTGTTTATTTAGGGCTAGATTCAGCCTCCTTTCAGTGCAGTGCTCAGGGGAGCAGAGATGCATTATGTGTCCTGGAGTGGCATTAAGTTGAAATCATAGAGCTCTCAGCCTTTCAGTTCCCAGAGAGGTATAAAGTGCTAATGGATCTGATTTTTATCTTGAATAATTGTTTATTGGATTATATCCTTAATGGAGGAAAGATTTATAATTCCAAAGACAGTGAGATGTGGAGTCACGTTAAAATCATAGAGTTCTTGATCCTCCAATTCCTGGAGAGGACCAGGATGCATTCTGTATGGCACTTCTGAGTTATCATCATTAAAGCTTCTCCACCCGTTGTGGATGCCTGCGCCTCTGGGTGCCCCTTGTTTCGGTGGGCATCAAAACTCTACACCTTGCACGACTGTGCAGGGCCTATCTGGGCCCAGAGCCTGGGTGAAGGGCAGAAGGAAGGTTGTGCAGAGCTGCTTCCCCTCACTGCTCTTGCAAATAGGTGGAGAATACAAGACCCATGGCTCTGGCCTTAGTCTTTTCACATCAATTCTCTTATCCTTACTACAATATGTTGTTTTTACTACTGAGAGTAAATGGGACAGCCTCATGGTAGTAAGCAGTATTGCCAACTCCAAAATCATGAGGCAGGTCCCCAACATCATGAGATTAGCTTAAAAATCATTGATTAAAAATACGGCATTTGGGGTGATTTTTTTTCCCTTCTGGTTTTTGAATTTTTAGGATACACTGGGCTCAGGTTTTCAAGTTTTTTTCCACAGCCAATAGGACTAAAAACTAACTTTAAAAACACAAATAAAAGAGAGAGAGAGAGTCTCATGAAATAACATGACTCCGGGAGCTGAGTCTTGAAGAAAAACTACAAATATTGCAAAACTTTCAATAAAGTCATGAGAGTTGGCAACACTGAGTAATTACAATGCTTGGTAGTGACTGCATGATTGTGCCTTTAGTTAACACAGAACACAATGAGGGATATAACCCACTAGGAAGTACATAGAAGGGAGGACAAGGATTACAGTACTAAGATCATGCAGTTGCTATGGCTAGTAATTTGCACATCTGGAAGTTTTCTTAGTTTTTCCTCTCTCATAAGATACTGTTTCTGTGAGGGAAAGCCTAGGAGTACAGACCTCAAAAGTTGGTTTTAGCAAGAAGCTCAGAGGAGGAGACGGATGGGTCATAACAGATGCCTATCATGACTCATCAGGCTGTAGGCAGCTGTAATGGAGTTGGGCCTCACCACCACAGCGCCTCCTGCTGGTGACTCTGGGAATTAGCTCTGTCCAGTGGAGCACCCCCTCCTGGTGGTGTCCCATCTGTCATCTCGCCCTCGGTTGGCATGTGGACCTACATTGCTCCCAACTTGTGGCGTCCTCCTCGAGCCACTGCCCTCCAGCATGCCCCTTAGTCCATCCACATCCCCTTCAGGCTGGAGTTCCCTTCTGCTCCCCCAGGCCTGCCCTGCGTTGCGCTGTCCCAGGTACTAGTCTCCTAGCTCCAGAGACAGACCTTCCCCTACCAAAGGCCTGGGACAGACTGCCTCTCTGTTCCCTGAGCAGCCTTTTTATAGGGCTGAGCCTGGCCCTGATTGGCTGCCTCCAATCTGGGCCCTGATTGGCTCCCAGTAAATCCTTCTCTGATTGGCTGCTTACCTGCACAGGCACACTGGCCTGCTGCAGCCTAAATTCTCAGGGAGTGGGGCAGCTGCCCCACTACAGCAACGAACAGAGGACAAATCTAAAATGTAGGCGCTTAAAAGTGGGCCTCTAATATCCACACCACCACATCGAGGCCCACATCCTCAAAGCTACGTAGGTGCCTCACTCTCACTAATTTCAATGGGAGTGAGGTGCCTCAATGCCTTTGATGATCTAGGCCCTAGTCTGAGTCTGAGAAATGTCGAGTGCTCACAGCTGTTGAGAACTGTACGTGCTCAGGACCTTGGAAAATCCGATCACACTGACTGGGAGAGAACTGGGGTGGGGGTAGGACGGTGTGCAGCCACAGAGACTGAGGTTGGGAGGGACTGTGTGCATTCACACAAGGATGGATTCGGGGGGGTGAAGTCAAAGAGACTGAGGATTGTGGGCTGTGTGGAATCACAGGAAGGGTGGATGTGGAGGGGGGGCTCGGTGAAGTCACAGGAGGACTGAGGGCTGTGCGGAGGGAGGATTATGGAGCTCTTTGATCTCACAGAGAAAGTTGGAGGCCAGGAGGCAGTGGGAAGTCAGATTGCCTAGGTGACTGGGGTCCTTTTAGGTGCCACAGAACTGAGGTGCAGCAAGGGACAGGCACATGCCATTAGCTGCCACTGGATGGAAAAACACGGGCAGTAGGCAGTGGGGGGTGAGTGCCCTGACATGCTCCGCACGTCCGATGCTTTTGGGGCATGGCTGTCATTTTGTCCCTCCTCCTCCTCACAACCTGCAAACTGCCCCTGCGGTAAGACAAAAACTAAGAAGTCCATAAAGGGCGCTGCCACTTGGGGAGGGCGACAGCCGAGGGCTGCAGGCAAGCTATGCCAGGCCCTCCCCTCCCTGTGCCATAGTGTAACGTTGCTGAGGTATTATTATGCTGGAGGATACTTCCCTAAGGACTTCCAGTTGAAGTAGTGCAGTCACCTAGCCAGCGAAGCCTCCTCTTCCCCGAAGTGAACTACAGCAGCTCTTTAGCTACAGACAGCTCTTATAAAAGGAGAAGTGGCAGCATTTTTTTTAAATGTCCCACTGGGTTCTGGAGAGGCTTGGCTGTGGATTCTAAAGGACAGAGGTGCATGGCAGTCAGCCTCGGTGGATCAGAGCAGTGCTCCGCCTCATTCAGTGCCAGATGCGCGAAGGTGCAAGAGATCCTGCAGTTGCAACGTAGAACACGTTCACTCAAATGTTCCACTGCATTTATGTATTTACCTTCTCCAGGCCCTCCCGCACGCAACCTCAAACCTGGGGGTAGTTTCCCTCCAGCTCCTGCAGCCATGGGAAAACTTGTAGCCGGCATGTCTAGTGGGGAGGAAATCTCATTGACAGTTTCCCCTATGAAGGAATCCCCCATCAGAGGATTTAAAACAGATGGTTGGGTGTGGGGAGATGGCCGTGATGGAGGGGTGTCCAATACATGTTATGGACAAGTCCTGCCAGATTTGATAGGGATCCCTGGACTTAAATAGGGTTCTATCAAAATTCCTCTAGAGACCAATAGGAGAGCCTGAATCTCCTCCCATTTATAGTAGCTTTAGCCCACTGATTCCAATGGAGTTACTTCTGATTTACACCTGTATACGTGCAAGGAGAATCAGTCCCATGGAGTTTAGCAGGGAATTCTATCCCTGCTATTGAAGTCTATGCGCTGATTGAAAAGGCCTTCAAGAGGTTATCACTGTCTTTTACAATTTAAGCGACGTTTCCATAAATATCTCCCCGTCTCTTGCCCCATCTCCATTCACATCCTTGAAGGGAGAATCCCTTCCTGTAGTGGAATGCCTGACTAGGGTGTTTCTTTGAGAGCTTTTCCATCTTCGGTGGTGCTTAAGTGCTGATTCTCTTTGGTGTCTGCCTGGCGCATGGCTCACTTGTACACGCTGGCCATGGGAGGACCAGCCATGTCCTGACCTGATTTTTCATACAACTCTTTAGTGTGTCCACTGGCCACTGAGAGAGCAAGGTCAGAGTGGGGAGGGACGTGGCTTGCTCACCTGTGGGCTGGAGTTTCAGAACACACTGGGTTGGTGGATTGGCGAGCAAAGCTGCCCGAAGGTCATGCAGGGAATGCCTTTAATTCAATTCAGGACAGTGCAGAACCCCCGGTGATGGTGTGCACAATGCACCACAAGCCTGATGGATCCCTGAAATTAAATAGTCTCTCACAGCTCAGGCTATGCTGGAAGGTAGAGGATGGAAGGAGAGCTCGCAAGGACTACAGCAGAGTAAGAAAGTTAGGCCAAGAGGTAGCTGCTGGTGAAAGAAGCGTGTGCTTAGGTTGAAGGGGTGACTATGACGGTGCGACTGGAGTGAAGGAAAGCAAGAGAGATGGAGGGAAATATACAAAATCCTGAGAGATGAGCTAGTCAGGGGATTACATAAGGAAAAAGGGAAAATGGGAAAGCTGTGGGACAAAGTCTGAGACTGTGAGGCTGACAAACGAGGCTCAAGAGAAGGAAGCTTAAAGGGATGCGAAGCGTGGGACGGGAGCAGAGCATGGTGAGGGTCACTGGCAATGACAGAAGAGGTGGGACTGGAGATTTGGAAGATCAGAAAGGCTATCTAGAGACACCGAAAAGCCTCACGGAGCTTGTACTGAGGCAGAGAGGAAAGACAGAAAGGCTGGGGTTGAAACACTGGGGATTGGAATTGATTTATTGGGGAGAAACGGAAACATGGGACTGAGGCATGAGGCTAGACAGAGGGACCAGCACTGAGGCGCTGGCAGGAAGAATTTCCAATAGGGATGGGGAAACGTCATGGAGACAGAGGGTTTGCAAATGACATGTATTCTTTTCAGTTCAAGTTTGTGACGCTTCTTTCCTGTCATTCCCCTTTTATCTTTTAAGGGTGACACAGTTTTGAAAACAAGAGCAACTTATTTTGTTCTAAAATAAGGGGCATCCTAGGTTCTCTGTCGGGGCTAACAGAATCCCCCCAATGCTCAACTGGCTTTAGAGTGTTTGTTCTGTTGCTGGCACAGTTCTCCCTCCCGCTCTCTGTTCCTGACTCACAGTTCTCTTTCTAAGAGGAAGGCAAAGCCAATAATGGTGGCGTTTGAGTTGAGCTGCCAACCCCATGATTTTGGAGTGGGTTCAGAATGCAGCCAGAAGAGTCCCCTCAGCCCTGATTTAGAAACTGTCTGGAGGCAGATGGACATTTGGCTGGACGAAGAACAACAAAATCATGTATTTTGGGGGACAGGAAGGAGTATTTCTGGTCCATGTAACTAGGTGAGCACAGCACCTGGAGTTCTGAGGATGCTGCAGCGGGGAAATGAATCAGAGCTCAGGCTACTCTGGCAATGGACCAGACCCCCAAATGAAATCCACATCCCTCTTCCCTGAAGCGTGACCCCGAAACTATGGTGGCTGTGGGTGACGATTAATGGTGACAGCTTTATGAGCAAATCTGTGTGCAGTGATGATGAGAGAGAGAGCTCCTGAGCAGCTCTGAATGGAACTTTTAAAGGCCATTAAACCAGCTGTGCAATATTTTATGTTTCATGCGAACGGCACCAGCTTGGCCTGTGCGTGTGTATGTGTATTGGGGGAGGGGTTCCTGGAACTTTAAATATCACTTAGCACTTGTAATCCATTATCTAAAGCTCAACATTCTTTACAAAGGAAGATAAGTACCACTAGTCTCATTTTACAGATGGGAAAACCTGAGGCACAAAGGGGCCACCTTATCCATTGTACCACACTGCCTGCCTTTGGGATACTTCCAGGAAAGACAAAGCAATGAGAAACCACTACTGGGCAGAATATGCCCATTTCCCTCTCCCCTTCTTCCTTTCCTTTGACCTTCCTGGGTCCCCTTCTTCCATCTGACTGTCCAATGCCTTCCCTCTGAATCCCTGACCCGCCCAGAACCTTCCCATGCCCCGAGTGATCCTTGCTGCTGAATTCCAATTTTCAGCATTCTTGCCGAGTACCTGCCAAGAGTGAGTAAGTTTTTAATTCAACGGCTGAGGGGACCCAAACAAGAGGCCAACCAAGCTGCTGTGCTTTCTAACAGGGTCTAAGGAGGGGGAGCACAGGGTTAGCTGGAGGGTTATGAGAAAGTGTCTGCCAAGGAATATGGGCACAGAGGGACCTGTGGTCTTATTGGAGGGATGTGGGTAGGAAGCTGAGGGTCTAGTGGAGGTTAAGAAACACAGGGCCTGATTCTCCTCTTACACTGGTACCACTCCATTGGATTCATCAGAATTACCTCTGGTTTACAACGTGAGGAATGAGACTCTGTGGAATTTATTGGGAAGACAGAGCCAGTTTTCATTGGTAGGATCTGGACAATGAGGGGCAAGGTGGGAGTTCGTTATCTTGTCCTGAAAGGCAGTTGGGAGCTTTGAGGGGTAGGAGAAAGTCTGGGTTGCTGCCGCCACCTCCTGAAGAGTCTCTCACATCCCTGTCAGCTCAAAGCAGGATGATTTTCATGCTGCTGGTGTGATTTCTGGAGCAACTCATATGCCACCTGTCTGCATTCCCCCCTGGGGACACTGGCTCTGAAATACAGCTCTGTCTGCTCTCCTAAGTAATATTTTGATTTTTTTTTTAAAAAGTCGGGGTGAAGCCAAAGCTCCTGAGACTGAAGAGCTGATGGCTCTGAAGTGGTTCTCAAACTTATCTTATCATGCTCCCCCTTCTTTGTGTCTATAGCAGTTGACACACCCCTTCCTCCAATCACACAAGTACATATGCCGGTAAATAAAACCATGCAACTCTCGCTAAAGTTTAAAACAGTGAGGCATTGATTGAAACAAAGCCATTCTATAGTATTGTACATTTGAAGTGAGATACTGGTTACTGGGATGACCCTGTTGTGACTAGGGTGATGGGTGCGCCTGTCTTTTGGAGCCGAGCAAGTCTGCGAATGAGCCGACGATGCACTGTAATAAGAGCAAGAGCGAAACTGTGATTGTGCTCGAGGCTTACAGTAAAATGTGCACATCGCGTCGGAGCAATGGGATTAGCGTACAGGCGGTGATGAGTTTGTAGAATGCTATGCAAGGTGAACAGAAATCCGCCAAAATGCCCAGCGACATCTACAGTCAAATGCACAGCACCGTCTGAGGATGTCTGGAGGAATCAGCGTTGCTAGTTATTCATGGCTGTGGGTAAAATGTGTTCAGTAAGGTGTTTTTTTTCCTAAAGCGTCTCATGCCCCCCCCCCACCAGAATACATTCTATTTCCCCCAAGTTTGGGAACCTCTGGGCTAGAAGCTAGCATAGTGTGGGGACATGATACTTAAGCCCTCCTCCACCTCCTACTCCCTGCTTTGAAAATAAGCCTAATTCCTGACAAGCAGCCCCTGTTATTCCAACCCTAGAACCTCTCTGCTCACTCTGTGTCTACTGATCCTGCTCAATCCTCTTCTCCAGCACCTCCCGCTGATCCAGTCCTTGAGCCCCTCGCAGTTCTTGCAGCTTTTCTCCAGCAGCCGCTTCTGTTCCAGAACTGGTGTATTTCACCCCTGTCCGGCAACTTCTCTGCTATCCCAGCCTTCTCCCCACCCAGCACACACAGTGCTCTGCCATGACATCTTACTCCTCATGTGACCTGCCTCTCTGTTCTTCCAGTCTGGGACCCATGCACACCCATTCGGCATAGCTCAGTCCTGACCCGCAACGCTTTCGGCTTTCCCATCCTGGCCTAGCACACAATTCTGCTGACACATCTCAACCCTAACCTTCATTGCTCCCTGCTCTTCCAGTCTGGGATCCATGCACAACTCTGGGACAGCATCTCATCCCTGACTTGCAGCATCCCCTGTCTCAGTCCTCTATGCATTTGCGATGCCTAGCTACTCTGGATTTTGCCTACTTCCAAATAATATTGTACAGCTGGGATCAGGACAAGTATAAAGCTAGCAAATATATTTTTGGTTGTGACTCAGCTCTGTTCAGCTTTCCTGAACAGGCCAGTGTTCCGAAATATGCGTGCGTCATGCATCTTTCCAGACCAGCCTGTGTTAATGTCCGTGAAATGTCCACGGTGATCCACAAGCGCCTGGAGAACCATAGAGAAATACCCCTTCTGAATAATGCACTTGGTGGCTAGGTGGTCTGGTGCTAGAACTGGCATATGCATGCCATCTATTGCCCGTCCGCAGTTAGGGAAGCCCATTTGTGCAAAGCCGTCCACAATGTCACACACATTGCCCAGAGTCATGGTCTTTCGGAGCAGGATGTGATTAATGGCCCTGCACACTTCCGTCAACACGAGCCCAACGGTCGACTTTCCCACTTTGAACTGGTTAGCGACCGATCAATAGCAGTCTGGAGTAGCCAGCTTCCACAGTGCAATCTCCATGCGCTTCTCCAATGACAGGGCAGCTCTCATTCTCGTGTCCTTGCGCCAGGGCTGGGGCGAGCTCATCACACAATCCTGTGAATATGGCTTTCCTCATCCGAAAGTTCTGCAGCCACTGCTTCCTCATCCTCCTGATCCAACCACTCACTGCTTGTTTCCCGAGCCCAAAAGCAGCGTTCCACTATTGTCAGCTCCTCTGTGAATGCCACAAGCAATCTTGTGTCGTAGCTACTACGTGTGGTGAGATCCATATTGAACTCCTCTTGCCTTTGTAGTTTATGGAATAACTCCACTGCCACTAGTGAGTGAGCAGCATATTGGTCAACGTTGCAGGATCTGTTCCTGCAGACCAAAGAGGCAGACAGCGCAGTACGCAAACCATTGAAAGATGGCGCTAAATGTGGACGGAAGCACAGGGATTGCTGGGATGCGAAGCAATGCGTCACGGGGCACTGGGACAGGACCCAGGGTGCCCCATGACCCCCTCTGCCTTCCCACAACTCTTAATGGCAGAAGAGGAAGAGATGCTCTGTGACATAGCTGCCCAGAGTGCACCACTCCAATACCGCTGCAAGTGTGAACATGCTATTGTGGAGGCAGCTGAGAGTGTGAACACACAACAGCGGTTTCCCTTCAGTGCTCTCTGAGCGGCGCTGTAACTGCCGGTGCTGTAACCCTGCCAGTGTAGACATAACCTAAGATAATATACTTTGGGAAGGTGAAGGGAGGAGATGGGCACTGGAGTGAAGAGATGGAAAAAGATGGTGAGGAGAGAGAAGAACATGACACAGAGAGAGGAGAAAGGGATATAAGGAGTTTGGGAGGACAAACAGAGGTCTCTAGCATCCTTTCTACGCTGCATGACTTTTCTAAGGCACTATCATTGAGCTCTCTGGGCCACTGTAGAGCTGCAAAATTCAGGGGGCACATCAGGGTCCACTGTTCAGTACTGTCCTTGCCTTTTCTACACTTTCCTCATTGTCATTCTGTATGGAGCAGTCAGGAGGCCGGTATCTCTTTCACGTTGGGTTTGCTCTGCCTTTTCCTTGGGATCCAGGGGACTTGTTTGCATTAACGTAATTGGCAAACACATTGTTCAAATATTAGCTGTGGCAGCAATACCATTGTGTGGGAGAAGTCAGGGCAAGCAGCTCCTTCACTTGCAACAGTTAACACCCAAAAGCCGCTGCCAGGCAGCTTAGGGGCTGAATCCGGTCCAGAAACACCAGCCAGCTCTGAAGCAGGATGAGCAGTTCCATTATTAATCGTTGTTGTTACTATTTGGGAGCAAGCTAAACACTCCAATTCTGGGACATGAGCAAATGTCTGCCTTACTCTATACTATAGGGTTAGGGTCTAATCTCAGTGGGTTCCCAAAGGGAAACAAAACCCTGAAGCCCCCTAAAAGAAAGAGGGCACCAGTGGGGAAAAAATAATACCTGCCGTCTGATGCATTCTAAGGGCAATAGGCCAGATCCTCAGCAGGTGTAATTGGCATAGTCCCAGTGAAGGCAAAGGCAGAAGCTACACTGATCTGTACCCCTTGGGGAGCTGGCCCCAAACATTTTGCTCCCTAGAGGTATGTTTCCCCGCTAGGTATGATTCAGCAGCATTCAGAGAAGTAGAAGCATCAAGGAAATTCCCCTCCCTTACCCCTTCAATTCAAGCACTATTCAGCGAAGGCCAGTGGAGATCTTACAGGCACTTTGTAGAATCAGAATTAATGGGAAACGTTTACATCAAGGGGTCACATTCCCAGTTTCTCTGAAATCAGTGGAGTTTTCTGGTAGGGATGAATTTGGCTACATATTTTTATGAGGATTCCTTCATTGATTTACTGGTTTTGCTTAAAAAAAAAGGGGGAATAAAATTTAACATAAAACATGGTTTATGTTTAACCATAGAAACATCTGAATAATGCAGTTTATTGCTAGAACAATAAAAGGGAGGTGCAGATATTTTTTTTTCTTTCTTATTGGTGAATTTAGTGTTGCTGAACAGTGCCAGCTAGACAGCCCGACTGAAGTCCAGCTAACATGTTCAGAACAGGCTGGAAAACAAGAGAGCAAATGAGTCTCCGTTTGCTATTTGTATCAGAGGGGGAGCCGTGTTAGTCTGGATCTGTAAAAGCAGCAAAGAATCCTGTGGCACCTTATAGATGTTTTGGAGCATGAGCTTTCGTGGGTGAATGCCCACTTCGTCGGATGCAAGTTTGCTATTTGGTCACTCACCTCTTTGCTAAGTCTGCCATAAAGATTGTGGTGATGTGGATAACTGTGCACTAGAAGAGAACTCCTACCCCCAAATCGCCTGAGACAATTCACCTAATATCTGAAAAATAATAACAATCACAGCAACAGTTACAGGGAGTTAGAAAAAAAAAGTCTGTGGTATTCACTCATCTATGGACAAAAATCACAAATATTTCCACCAGTGTTGCCAACATAATTTAGTCTTTTTTTGCTTAAAGGACAAGTGCCTGGAGTCATGTGATTAGATGAGACTCTCAGCTTTCAGTTAAAAACATCGAAAAAAGAAAATTCTAGCTCTCCTGAGTGCAAAGAAAACCTTGAGAGCATAACCCCAGTGGATCCTAAAGGTTCAAAAGTCAGAAGATAAACACAAAGACTGCAAATAATGTTTTAAAAAAAACCTTACGATGCTAAGACAATCTCATGATTTTTGAAGGGACTGACTCAGGATTTTGAACACTTGGGATTGGCCGTACTCTATGCAGTGTCAAATCCTCCGCTGGTGTAATTCCGTTGGAGTCAATAGGAGTTACACAGGCTGAGCAGCCAGCCCATAGTTTCCATTAGCGGTCATCAATTTAAAATATAATCTCTGAAGACCTTGGGAGCCTGACGCCAGCAATCTCTGCTTAGACCAGCACTTTCTCTCCTAGCTCCCGCCCAAACTGCAGCGCCTGTTTGAAGTCTCAGCGATAGCACAGCCTGGGAAAGGAGCTACCCTCAGCTCTGAGAAATAACCTTGTCCAGATTACTCCTCCACTCAGCTGGGACTGGAATAGCAATGTCCACTCCTCCTTCCTATACAAAGAACTGTCTGTTCTGTGCTAATAGCAAATCCAACCACAGCTGCTGCTACTGTTGAGGCTTCAAGCCTCAGTTAGTCTGCTTATTATTATTATCTATTATCAAGTAGCACCTGAAGGCCCTGGTTGAGATCAGGTGTGCCAGGTACAGTATATACACATAGTGAGAGACAGTGTCTGCCTGGAGAGTTTCCAATATGAATAAACAACTCAAACAAAGGGTGGGAGAACAGAAGTACTATTATTAGGAGTATACCTCTAGGGAACAGAGGCCCAGAGAGATTAAGGAGTTTGCCCAAGGTCACACACACAGTCTGTAGCAGAGAGTAGAAACGGCCCCCAAATCACCTGACTCTATCTATCTATCTAAGGTACTTATATGGCCCTCCTAGGCGAGTGCCCTCGCCCCTGAATAACCCTTCCTTTCAATTCTAGTCTCGAGCTTTAACCAAACGGTCGATTTTCCTCTTAAATTGCTTGACTGGGAATTAAGCTGAAATTGTGGTTTCAGCAGGCTGGAGATTTTAGGATTTGGAAAACTCTGGGGCTCCAGTTGCTTATTTGTGTTCATTTACAATCAATTACAATTAAGGGGGAGGGGGGGAGAAACAAATAGAAAACCAAAAATCATTCAAATGAACTTATTCTTTTAAGCTGCATAAACTCCAGGAGACTGAGGGACTAATATTTTTGTTTTAGAAAAATAACTATTTTGTAATTGTTTATTTTGTCTTGTGTTTATCTTAAAAATTCAGATTCACAGCAGGGCTTGTATTATTCTCCTGGAAACAGGGAGTCTGTGGTTTCAGGGAAATGCTTTTATTGAACAATTATGACAACTGGATGGATAGAGCTGATGAAAATAGAGCTGTCCAGCGGGAAATTCCAAGATGCCAATGTTTGTTTTCATCCTGAATCCAGATGAAAACTCAAAATACCAAAACTTTTGGCGGAATGATAAATTCTGGAAACTTTCCGACTGGAAACGTCTGAATGTTTTATGTTGCGTTCACATTAATTTGTGTCCTCCTGGGCCACGGTGGTGCCTCATGGGAATTGTAGTTTGGGTGCCATAGGGTTGCATTTTCTCACATCCGCGAGCTCCTGATCAGGCTACACCTCACACGTCTATCAGGAACAATGGGCTGGAGTTCCCTCAAATGACTCTGGAGCTGGCTGGCTCAGTCCTCAGGCTGGGTAATGAGCCCAGCTAGGCTGCAGTAGAATCACCTGATTGGCCGGTCCATCTGATTGACTGCAAGGAGACAAGCGGTCTGCATTTAAGCAAAGCGGCAGGGGCAGGTTGCCAGCCGCTCACCGTTTACACTTGCTGCTGCAGTCTCTCCTGAGCCTACCTTGTTCCAAGTGCTGCTCCTGTCTTGTTCCCAGCCTTGCTCCGGGCCAGAACTTGCCTTGTTCCTGTCCCACTCCAGTCTGCTCCAGTCCTACACCCTTGCCCAGTTTCTGACTCCGGCTCTGATTCTTGGCTCCAACTAAACTTGAGCTCAGGGATGATGGGTTTGGGGTTCAGGACTAGGCTGGGGCAGGGGAGTGCAGTTTTTTGGGGGGAGGTGTGGGATTCAGGCTCCAGGAGGGAGTTTAGGTGCAGGAGGGGACTCTGGGCTGAGGCAGGGGGATGGGGAGCGGGAGATGGTTTGGGGTGTGGGATCCCAGCAGCACTTATCGCAGCTCCCGGGAAGTGGCCGCCAGATCCCTGCAGCCTCTAGATGCATGGGCAGCCAGGAAAGCTCCGCGTGCTGACCTCGCGCCCGGGCGCCACCCCCGCAGCTCCCATTGGTCACGGATCCTCCCTGGCCACTCACACATCTAGATGCTGCAGGGACCTGGCGGCTGCTTCTGGGAGCCGTGTGGAGCTAGGGCCGGCAGGGAGCCTGCCTTAGCCCCGGGCCGCTGCTGCACCACCAACCAGACTTTTAATGGCTCGGTCAGTGGTGCCAACCGGAGCCGCCAGGGTCCCTTTTCGACCTGGTGTTCTGGTCGAAAACTGGATGCCAGCAACCCTACCTCTCCCTCAGGAAATATGCCCCTTTGAGCCTCTCCCCAGAACGTCTCAGCCTCTGTGGGTGTAAAGGGCTGTGCCAACATCTCCGTCTCTTTATTCTGCTCCTGGGGAATTTCTTCTCCTTCCCCTAGCTCACTGCAGACAAACTGGAGAAAACTGGTTTCCCCCTGGCCGCCTGGGCTCATCCTATTCACTTATTGACAGTCCTTAACAACTGTCTTATTCAAAGGTGCACACTCAGGCACCAGTCCCTGTCATTCTAGCACAAGGAGAGTCTCTGGAAATAATGAAATTCTTTGAGACCAAGTAGGGAGCAATCTAGCAGGACTGGGTAGGCTGAGTCACACAGAACTGTCATACAGATAATACAGACATACCCACGTTCTCCACCCACCCAATTCCTGCGTGTCACAGGCTGACCCAGAGTAGTATGATTCATTTATATTCTGGAAGCACCTAGCAGCCTCAGCCGGAAGAAGGCCCCTCTGCACTAGGTGCTGCCCAAACCCATAGTAAACAACAGTACCTGCCTCGGATGTGCCCATGGGGTACTTACAAGCAACACTGGCAATCGCTTGTATCTGAAGCCATGGGAAATTGATTTCCCTTTCCACGTGATGCCTAATTTTATTTTGAACTGCTGCTGCTCTGTTCCTCTGTTCCCTCTGTTCTATGATTCATGCAGATGACGCTCTCAATGAGCACAACTATAATTTTGGCTGCTTCCCACTGTGTGTCTTCATGGCGTAGGCTATACCCTGTAGACAGTGTCCAGGAGGGTTTCTATGAATGCTGATTTCTGTGAGTGTCAGCTGAGCTCCATGCCAGCCTCTGTGTCCATCCGGCCATAACGTCACATGCTCTTTACCCATCCTCAGACATGACGGACAATAGTATATAACCCTCTTGGAAAAATGGTATTTGCGCCTGTTACGCTGCTTTCCAGGTTCCATTTCCTTACCTCTATATACATGCTGATCTTAGAGACCAATCCATAGGCCCAGAGGTGCCAGGGTTCGAGGTGCAGCCATGGATTTTGCACCATTTGAGATACTGCCCTCATACTGCCCTACTCTTCTCTGAAAAGCTTTTCTCCTTATCGCTCCTCCTTTGGAAATGAGAGAGGAGGAGAGCGATCTGGGTGTATTGGTCAATCACAGGATGACTCTGAGCCACCAATGGGAGGGGGCTGTGAAAAAGAGAAACGCAATCCCAGGATGGATCAGGCAAAGTATTTCCAGTAGAGAGAGAGAAATGTTAGTGCCATTTGTACAAAGCAGTACCACTGCGTACAGTTCTGGTCACTCAGACTCCAGAAAGATAAATTCAGACTTGAACAAGTTCAGGGAAGGGCTAATCTGGGGAATGGAGAGCCTCTCTTACACAAGAAGACCAAAAGGACTTGCCCTGTTTGGCCTAGCAAACAGCAAGGCAGAGAGGGGATCGAATTGCCGTCTATAATTACATCGGGGGGAGAAGAGCTATGTAAGCTAAAAGACAGTGTTGGTTCAAGAACAAGTGGGGATAAACTGGCCATGAATAAATTGAGGCTGGAGCTTAGAAGAAGGTTTCTAACCATCAGAGGAGGGAGGGTCTGGAGCAGCCTCCCAACAGGAGTAGGGTGGCATAGAACCTAGCTAGTCTTAAAATGGAGCCTGATCAGTTTATGATTGGGATGATATGATGGGGCTGCCTGCAGCAGCAGGGGACTGGACTCAGTAACCCGGGAGGTCTCTCTCAGTCCTATCTCCCTATGTTCGCTGGCTGCGTGTCAAAACTGAAACGGCCAATGTATCAGCGTGATATTGTGCACATTGCGCTTGTATTTCTCTGCACTGTTTTCTATACTGGTATGGGGTTTTGAAGTGCTTTAGGAGTATGACCCATAGGTTTAGACCAAGGTATAAAAAGATTGGTTTGGTCCATATATGGTATAAAGAGGGGAAGCGAGTAGATGACAAGATAAGGAAAGGAAAGAAGGATGGAAAGAGATGAAGGAAGAAAGAAGAAAAGGAAAGAAAAAAGAGGGATGGAAGCAGGTATGGGAAGAAATGGATAAAAGTAAACAAAAAAGGAATGGATGTAGACAAAGGGGGAAGGGATGAAAGAAAAGAGGGATGGCTAGAGACAAGGAAGGTGAAAAACAGAGTAAAGGAGTAATACAGAATTCTCCTGAGTGGCAGGTTTTGCAGGTGCATCTCAGCAGGTTGTCTACGAGCGGCTCTCTCAGGGACACAGCATGTTACCTGGACTAATTTTTAAAGGAAATGAAAAGGAAATGGACTAGTTATAATGAACGCCATTAATTCATCACTTCAGACTTCACTGTTTGAATTGAGTATCAAACGACTCAATTGTCATTTGTCTATTCCATCTTCTCTTTTGCCTGTTGAAAATGACCAGCGAGCAGATATTCACCCGAATGGCTGCACAGCCACTAATTAGCATATATATTGTTTGTCCTGGTATAAATTTATAGCAAACAGCAATATTTTACACTCCAGTAAAGTTAATAAATGAAGCTTTGGGCTATAAAAATTTCATGTTCTTTTGTGCAAAGGTCAATTATAAATAGTTAAGCACATATTCATCCAAAAGCTTGGGGATCCGACACTGGGCGAATGAAATATATTCTGGTCAATTTACACTCTAGCTGGACAGCCTCTTATTTCATAGCTCTCAAGAAGACAACCCGCTCCACCCAACCACTGTGGACTAGAGAACAAGTCTGAACATGAGACAGTTGAGGGCAGTGGAGGCTTCATCGTATCATTGGGCAGGGGGCAGCATCCTTCTAGGGTAGGGAAGAGAAGTCTTTAAAGATGAGAAATAGAGGGATTGGCCATTCTGTGTTGGCAGTCAGAGAAACAGAGACACACATATCACTGAACCCCCTCTACCCATCAAGAGACAAACAGACAGAAGTCACTGAAGATTAGTGGAACAGAGAAGCCTCTTCCAGTGCAGGATAGAAAGGACTTTGGATGTTAGAGTTTTATTTTAGTATTTGTAATGTAGTAACACCTAGGAGCCTCCATCATGGACCAGAACCCTATTGTGCTAGGTGCTGTACAAACACTGAACAATAAGATGACCTTGCCCCCAAAAGCTTACAGCCTAAGTATGAGTTATATGGGAAAGAAGCTTTGGGGCTGATAGCTCTCTGCCAGAAGCTATGGGACTTGTATATTACTATTGGACTTGTCAAAATTCCATTTTCTTTTCTTTTCATTTTATGGATTATATGGACGTTTATTTTTAAGCATTTTCTTCACGTTTTACTGATTTCAATTTTCGCAGTGGCAAGAAATTATGGGGAGGGGCGAGCCACTAAAAAGAAGTCAGACAATAATTATTTAATGACCATCGATGTTGAGATCAAACCGTGAAAGCTTTATAACCATTAAAACACAAACTGTCAACATGGCATGTCAAAAGATAAAAGGTACAGATCCTTAAATCAAACTCCAGTGAGTTCTCAAGCAGCAGTCACCTTATTTCACCTGTCTCTATACATGTTGATTATCGTTACTGGAAACATTTTTTCATCAGTTTGGGTATGTACAGCAAAATCAGTGTTTACCGACATTCACTGATAAAAATCTAAGCCTTCCTATTATTATTATTATTGATTTATATTACAGAAGTGACGAGGACCCAATGAGGACTGGAGCCCGCCTGTTCTGGGTGGTATACGAACACAGGCCTTGCTCAGAAGTAGGATCCCATTGTGTTGGGCCTCAGAGGTGCCACAAGACAGTAGCGGGGGAGGGAAGAAATCAGGTGCTTCAGGAGAACCCTCTTGCCATGAGACAACTGGGACCTGCTGTGTCTGGGAGTGATCTAGTCTGTGATACTGTGACCAGCCATTCAAGCAGAGGAAGGTGGACACCACAGAAACTACTTGACTCAACACATGAAGCAAGAGGCCAGTTGCAGGGAACAGGGAACATACTGGGAACTGGAAGCGTCTGAAGACAATGCTGGGCAGACGAAAGGCAAGAGGCTGGCCATGAGGAAAGCTAGAGACTGGATGTTGGACGCAGCAGTTTTCAACCCACTGTCATCCAGCGTTTGTCATCAATATGAACCTGGTAACCAGGCAACTGAAAGATTTGTAAAGAGCTCACAGCATCATCCAGAGTGAAGGGATGTGTTCGGAGGGGATGAGGATGGGTTTAAGAGCTCTGTGATTTACGGGATCAGCCGTTTGTCATTGGGCGCTGTCAGGTTCACGTCTCCAGAGAGATAGGGGGGCCAGGTGGGAAGGTATGGAAATGAAGGAGCCATCAGCACAAATGGGAGGTGTCACAAGGAGCCTAAGCTTTAATTATTACCATCCCTTGATACCGCTGAGAAATCCCAGGAGTTAGCCCAAAAGCTGTATCTCGCTGCAGCTTAATCCTCTCTGTCTGGGGCCATGGCACCCTGTGTATCTACTAAGACTCAGTCACACACAGGGTCAGACATACCCTCCCTCAGCTGTCTGGGGACCGTGTCAGAGAGTGTCAGCTTCCACAGAGCGGGAGGAGAGTCATCTAACTCCATCTGACTTTCCCAGATGGGCAGTGGGAGGTGAGACCGTGAGTTATCCCAGGGGACTGTGGGAGTCTGGAGACCTCTCCCTGTTTCGGGTTAACAGTTTTTGCTGGTCTGTAGCAATCCCAAAGGCAAAGACCCATCTCTGTTTCACCCTACTCTGGATACAGTCTGGGTTTTGTGGTGTTCGGGCAGTCCTTGAACCACAACCCGTTGTGTATTCTGGGGCCAAGCTAAGGTCAATGTTTGCCTGATACTCTGCCTGAGCCCCGTTACACCATCTAGCTAGGGGAAGAAATTGTCCCCACTGAAAACAGGGCTAGAGTATCTATTGTCAGGGGAAGAGGCTAGTGTGGGGCGTTCTGTGCAGGAGAGGGTTTGATCACGTCCAAGGGGACGAGTGTGTGAGGATGGGCGGCTGTAGGAGCGGAAAGCCAGGAGATCAGGCAAAAGGGGCTTGTCATGCAGGGCTGTGCAGAAGGGCTTTGACAATGAGAGAGTGAAGAGGGGCCGGGTAGGGGTAAAGGCTGAGGTGTCTCAACTGCCCTGCTCCATAATGGGCCAGGTTTTGGGTGAAACCTGACAGGGAATTTTCAGGGACTGTGTTTCCTTTGGTTGTCCCAAAGCCCCACAGGGATCTGTCCAGGACATTATGCTCCTGTCTTGTCTCACTGGGCACACTCTCTCTCTCTGTGTTTCAATCTTCTCTCCATCACTATCGCCAGCTCCTCAACACTGAAAGCTTCGGGGAACTTCATGATATGTAAAGGTTAATTTCAAGTGAATGCACAATACTGGGATTCAGCCTCCTCCCCTCCCAACTATTTAAATAAAAACAAAGGGCCAAATTTGCATTGGTCCTTTCCTCATCCATTGATGTCGATGGGAGTCTTTTCCTTTATTTCAGTGGGCTTTGGGTCAGGCTGTATATGTGCACCCAGCGTCTGTTGGCACAGGTAAAATGGCCAGCTGTGCATGCAAATAAGAGCACGTGCATTTTCAACGAGAGGTGCTTACAAATTTAGCTAGCGCATTTAGGTGCAGGCAACAGGGGACACAGCTGAAAAAGCAGCTCGTCTGGTTTATGAATACTTTGGACACCACAGACCCAAATCTCCACTGCCCTGCACCTTGTATAGTTGTGAACACTGATGCAAAGTGGGAGTGACATCACTGGAAACTGCTACAACCCTGATTTGGCAACCTTTGCAATCAGCTTGCACTGGTATAAACAACCGCACAGGGTTCAGGGCTACATAGAAATACATCCTACGCCTTTGCGAGAATCGAAGTCTTGAAGAATAAATGAAACTTCACACACACACACATACACACGTTATTAACTATTTGCTTGGATTCACTAATCTCCATTCAATACATGAAGTAACGCACTCTAAACACATGTTGGTTGTGCAGAGCAGCGCACGTCCGAAGAAGGGAATGAAAATTAGTCACAGAGCATGAAGAGTTAATGCCATGCACAGCTGCAGGAGGAGACAGCTGGGATGCAGCATCATATTTATACAGCATAAGCTATTAGGATACCTCCTTTCTCCACCCAGGGTAAAATAAGAAGGGGAGGGGAATATGGCTCACACCAAAGAGCGTTAATAATATTTTGCAGGGATTCAGGAGAGCCGTGTGGAGCAGCACTGCCTCCAACACACAAACACGCAGAGTGAAGTGGGAGGTTGAACGTGTCTTGGAGGGTGAAGAGTCAATAGCTTGCAGTGCTCCAGAAGGAGAAATGGTGAGGAAGCATCCCATATATACCACAGCCGCCTATTAAGGATTTAATGCTAAAGTTGACTGAAGTTAAACTATTTCCATTATAATAGCCTGGGAATTCATTTCCCTGCATTTCAGTGCTATCCATTTTTTCTGCTTGACATTAAGGGAGTTTTGCTGCAGCAGGCAATCCAGCAGAGTGCGATAACGGGATTGGAAAGGAGAAGGAGTCACCCAAGGTCAGCAGAGGCCTTCGGATTCTAGTGCCAGGGTGGTTTGGCAAAAGTCATTGTCAAGTGGGCAAAGACGTCTGCTCTGACAAGGGCCAGTTAGCATAAAAAAACCAGCCTCGTTTGGAGCTGGGTTATTGCATTGGGGGAGGGGTACTTCAGGGAGGAGTCTGGCATCCAGAGAGGCAGGAGACGCTTATGTCAGCACTCCGCAAGGAGGAAAGGAGGCTCAGCGAGGAAGACAATCCAGCTGTGACTGTCATGTTGGGTTTGTGTCATTTACGGCTCCCGTCAGTTCCTTCCCATTGATGTTGTGAATTGCACTAAACTCCAGCTGGCTGAGTCCCTCCCTCCCCCCTCTGTCCTTTGTCTGCATATGTTGGTTCTGGTGTGTGACCGAATATCGCGTCTTCCCAGTATTAGATTCCTCCCATTGAGCTAGAAGGGCAGCATAGACATTTATTTACTGATTCTTTCCTTGCGACTTCTCGAGTGTGTATGTGTGTGTGTGTGTGTGTGCGCGCGCGCATGCACACGTGTATGTGCTGGAACTGGTTCCGGTATGCAAGTATGAACCAGTACAGGGTCATGAGGTCCAAGAGAGGCCAGATGAGATGTGTGCCATCTGGCCTTTTCCTTACTGAGTGTTTTTGGGTGTGCTGGCACCAGTTCTGATTCTGACGGTGTGATCTATCAATTTTAGGTTTAGCTAATGAAATGATTTCATCCCATTTGCCACCAGGAAGGCACACCGCCCCAGGAATGTTCAGAGATCATTTCCTGAGCCAAGACATTTTGCAGGTCCATAAGTCTTGAAGAGCAGGAGTTTTCTAGATCCAGATGGTTTTAGATCCAGCTGTTCCCAGCTGCAGATGGCTTAGACTAGTATTGAGCTTCCTCATTTCTCAATCATTATGTTTTCAACCCAGCGGGTGTGTTTACGCTGCAAAGACAAACCACAGCACTGACTCTCAGAACCCGGTCAACTGATTCAGGCGTGCAGGGCTGGAGCAGTGGGGTTAAAAATAGCAGTGTGGATGTTTGGGCTCGGGCTGGAGCACAGGCTCTGAAACCCAGCGAGGGGAGAGATTCTCAGATGCCAAGCTCCAGCCTGAGACTGAACATCTACACTGGTATTTCTAGCTCTGCAGACCAAGCCCTGAGTCAATTGATTCAGGCTCTTAGACTTGGTGCTGCAGGTTTTTCTTTGCAGTGTAGACGTACCCTCCATGCTTGGGGTAGAGGCCAAAGCTGCTTAGGCTGGATGATGGAAGCGGCAGGAAAAGACACAGCTAGACTTATGTTACTGTACTTTCCCCTTCCTCAGTGCTGCACTCACTCAAACATCTGTCCCTATGCCTTTGGGGATCCTTTTGCCAACTCTTTCACTCCCCATCCAAATTAAAATCAATGAGTTAGAACATAAGAACAGCCCTACTGGGTCAGACCAAAGGTCCATCTAGCCCAGTATCCTGTCTTCCAGCAGTGGCCCGTTCCAGGTGCCCCAGAGGGAATGAACAGAACAGGTAATCATCAAGTGATCCATTCCCTGTCGCTCATTCCCAGCTTCTGGCAACAGAGGCTAGGGACACCATCCCTGCCCATCCTGGCTAATAGTCATTGATGGACCTGTCCTCCATGAATTTATCTTGTTCTTTTTTTGAACCCTGTTATAGTCTTGGCCTTCACAACATTCTTTGGCAAGGAGTTCCACAGATTGACTGTGCGTTGTGTGAAGAAATGCTTCCTTTTGTTTGTTTTAAACCTGCTGTGGATTAATTTCATTTGGTGACCCCTAGTTCTTGTGTTATGAGAAGGAGTAAATAACACTTCCTTATTTACTTTCTCCACACCAGTCATGATTTTATAGACCTGTATCATATCCTCCCATCAGTTGTCTCTTTTCCAAGCTGAAAAGTCCCAGTCTTATTAATCTCTCCTCATATGGAAGCCGTTCCATACCCCTAAATCATTTTTGTTTAGGATCACCTTGCTGTGCCCACTGCGTTTTTCTAGCTGGAACCAGACAAGGCAGGTAATCTTTATTAGTGACAAAGATGGAGAGATGAACCAGGTGGGTTCATTAATCTGGGCCCACTGATCAAAGGTGAGATAATCAGAGTGAGATCCTATTCTCTCTGAGGTCACTAGCCAAGTTGTCATTGACTTTGATGGGAGCAGAACAGGCTTTCAGACAGACAATGTGCCACCATCTCAACTTTCCAGAGGAAGTTCCTAATTTGGGGGTTCAGCATCTTGCATCTCTGCGGCATGGTTAGTACTGCTATCCACTTAGGGTGACCAGACAGCAAATGTGAAAAATCGAGACAGGGGATGGGGGGTAATAGGAGCCTATATAAGAAAAAGATCCAAAAATTGGAACTATCCCTATAAAATCGGGACATCTGGTCACCCTATACCCACTGGCACTGATCTGTTGTACTCCTTCACTGCTGATGCACAAATAACAAGAGCCTAGTCCGGAGGAAAAAAAAAAAACAAGCCTTCTTGTGATTGGTCAGACACTGGAAGCCAAGTCAAATACTGTGGTCTAGTGGCAAGGGATGGCCCACTGTAGCAATGTCAGCAAATGCTATTGGTTGCTGCTGTCCAGAGAAGGGATGGTATTGGACAGGGCAGTGTGCCAATAAAAGGCTGTGTTCCACATCTATCATGGGTCAGCAGGCAAAATAAGAGGTCACCTGAGCCCCACAGGAAGGGTCAATTGTCCTTTTGAGATTCTGATTATCACAGTTCCTCCTTCACTCACCTTGGCCAGGAGTAATGCTTTCCATCACCTCTGCTTGGCTCCATCCCATCCTGTTTGACAAAGACCTGGCCTCAGTTATGCCTTTGTCACCTCTTGGCTGGACTACAGCAATGTGACCCACCTGGGCACGACACCTGGAGCGTTCAGAAGACTTCAGCTAGTAGTGAACGCTGCAGCACATCTCCTTGGCATCACAGGCTAGCACGAGCCTCCCCTCCCCTCCCCCCGTCCTCCCCTCCCTACACTGGCTTCCCATAGAATATCGAAGCAAGTTCAAGGTTTTGGGCCTTACCTGCAAAGCACTTTTTGGACTGGGCCCAGGATACCTGAAAGACAGTCTGCTGCTTTGGGATAGGACTGTGGTTGGCACCTTGGAACCTCTGGGCCCAGTGGAACTCTCAACAATAAGGGTACAGATCGCCTGTGGGGCAGACAGCGGGTGGTCCCAGACTGTGGAATGAACTCCCCCAGGAACAAAGGACCATCACAAACCTCACCACTTTCCCTTCCAAGTGCAAGGCGCATTGCTTGACCTGTCCTTCTCTCATATAAACACAAAAGCAACAGATATGTTTAAAATACCCTCCAAAAAAACCCAGCAATCACGAACCCACACAAGCAAACAAAAAACAAAACCCAACAAACCACAACCCTACCAAAACGAGAGACTCCATTGCATACACTTCTGCTGGGGAGAGGATGGACGGACAAACAACACAGGACAGATGTGTAGCCACATTGCTTAATTCACTACTGGAAAGCGCTTAGATACTATGGGGATGAGTACTATATAAAAACCTATATAGCATGGGATTGGATTCTGCTGCCGCAGCTGAAGTCAATGGCAAAACTCCCATTGATTCAGTGGAACAGGAGCAGGCCTGCGCTGGCTTATTTCCAACAGCTGCATGCAGAGCAACAGCAGACTGTCTCAGAGCCTCAGGCATCTTTCAGTGCACTCAGGCCTCTTTGACCAGAGTTGAAAGCAGCTGGAAACAGTTCCCATGCCTAAACAGGCTTCTTTCCCCAACAAGCAGCACTGGGACAACGTAGGAGGAATTTGGGATTATAAGGACCTATCCAAGCCCCATAAAAGTCAGCTGAGGGACACCCATTGACTCCAATGGACTTTGGATCAGATCCGAAATAGCTACAGATTTGTGTTTTCCCCCAGCTGCTCTTTGTAACTTAAAGCAACTAACACCCCCTTTTGTGAGCCATTTAAATGAGCTGTTCTTGGAGGGTTTTTTTTTTTTAAATAACTTAAAAACAACTGTCTGCACTTCAACACATTCCTGCTGAGGATCCTGAAGTGCTTCATCCAGGGTAATGAATTCAACCTCCCCCATGTGACGCAGAAGGGAAGTGCGGAGAAAATGCACGACTTGACCAAGGTCACACAGCAAATCCGTAGCAGACTTAGAGCCAGGACCCAGGTCTCCTATATCTGATTGTCCTGCCCCAGATTCCCACATGGTGAAGAACAAACAGCATGTAAAGGGATCCTCTTTATTCTTTGTTCTGATTCTCAAGCTCTGGTGTTCTGAAACCTCCTTTCTTTGGAAAGGAGACTATGGGTTTCCACCTCCCCATTCTCCAAAATGCACTTCTTACCACTGGAAAAGGAGCCTAATTTTGAGCTAAAAAATTGTAAAATATGGAGAAATGTTTGACAAAATAAGCCTGGGGGGGGTGGAAGGGAAAATGCCATTTGGGCTTTTTTTTCCTTAATATTATGTATGTTAAATACAGCTGTATGATGGCATCTTTTCCTATTTTAATGATGAACATATCGGGCAAGATTTAAACCTGGTGTAAGCAGCTGGTATGTCATCGTCTTCAGTGGAGCTGCACTCGCTTACCCCAGCTCTGACGTTGGGCCATTGTTTCCGTATGCTGCCACATGTATTCATTGTCAAGTGCCTGGGTGCATGAAGGCCCTAGGACACCAGGTGCAGGCTCGAGGAGGGTATCTGGGCCTGTGATGTTATTTATTGCCATCTATATTGAGGTCTCTCTGACCTCAATTTCATTCCTTGTTTTTACTGACCTATTTCCTGCCACTGAAGTCAATTTTCAAGGCCCGTTAGGGGCAAGGGCAGTCCCTGGTCCCTTGTTAAATAGCCACACTCAGGAAGCCTCCGAAGAGCACAATCGTACTTCAGCACCTAATCTTCAATATTCACTCTCATCAGCCGGGCTGCTTGTCACAGAGTCCCTTGAAGAGGGAGCAGTTCCAACTGGACTTCAAAAAGGGGTTCCTGGGCCCTACAGGGAGAGAGCCTGTGAAAGAGAGACCTAGTGAGCCAGGGCTGCCTGGGAGCATGGAGTGAAGTAGCAAGGACAGAGGCAGATGAGAGCTGCCTGGGAAAGACCTATTCTGCAGAGTGGAAAGCTCTGCAGGCCCTGCTTTGGAAGAAGGAGGATGTTGGGTTGGAGGCCCACTGAGGGGTTAGCTGTCTGTCTGTCCTGAGTTAGTGCTGAGCAGTGCAGGGAGGCTGAAAAGGACCGAGAGCTGGAAGCCAGCAGAAGGGGCCCACCTGCGAACCTTCCTGAACTGATGCGTCCGTGCCAAGAGGCGGAAAAGGACTGAGCTGATGGACCTTGTTTTAGGTAGAAGAGCTGTAGGACTGGTCTCTCTCAGGAGGCTGGCCTGGAGGATGGAGCCCTGGAACAAGGGCTGAAAGGAACTGGGAATGGAGTGCTGGTGGACTCATGGGTGAGGGGCATGGAAAATCAGTGTGCATTTCAAAGTCTTACTGTGGGAATCGTTTTTACTGTGCCGGCTCTATGGATTATTGTAGGTGTATCTGAATAATTTGTGCCCAAAGGTGGGGTTTTGAGTGGGCACCGTGTTCTTTTTATGGCTGGACTGATGGGAAACTGAGGCAGGTGCATCTGTCATGCTGCAGCCTTCACACTCTTAAACTCCTGCTCTCCTGCTACTCAGAATCCAAACTGTGGGTTCCCCAAGCAGACATTAAGAGAACCGGTCTGACTAGAACAAAGAATGAATCTGAGGGATGCCATGTACCCAATAGTGTGTTGGAGGGTGGAGGAGGGACAGAGACTGAGATAGGAGAGAAAAGGGAGAGGAGAATGAGACCAAAAGAAGGGGAGAGAATGATTAAGTGTAGTGAAGCAACATGGTTTGTCCCAAAAGCAGAATGGGAGAGAAAAGAGAGGAGGAGGAGAAAAGAGGGAGTAGGGTACAAATCAGGGGACGAAGAGGAGAGACAAAGCCAGCGAGGGGAAGGAAATATCGAGTGGAAAGACTTGGGAAGAAAACCACAATGAAAAATGAATCCATGAATAACAAAGAGAGAGCAAAGGCTGGAAACATGGCAAAGAGCTGGAGTTTATGCCTCCAGGAGCTCATGTGTCCAATCTGGATTTACATCCGGCAGCCTGGCCATGCCTTCAGGTTTGGAGCATCTTCCCTGGAAACTGAGCAATATCTATTCACCAGGAACAGTCTTCTAAGCTCTGAGTTTTGATGGTGGCCTTAATGATGACACCAATGATCAGAATGGCCTCTCCTGCCTTATCCACCAGTGACGAGATATCCTCCTCACACTTCCTGAGCACTTCCTCCTGAGCAGACTGAGAAACTGCTTTAAGCAGGAGTGGAAAGCTCTGTCTCTTAATGCTAGAACTCCTTCCTCCGGTGCAGTTGATCCACTTCCAACTCTGACGCCCACCAGCAACAGGCATCTGGGTTATCTCATTAAGGGCTCGGTCCTGCAAATTGCAGAGCAACCTGACCCCGCTCCTGCATAGCTCTTATGGATGTACTCAGCTTTAAACACGTGCTTAAGTGTCTTGCCGAATTGGGGCCAGAGTGTTCAGCACCTTACAGGATCAACTCCTAAAGTAGCAGTGGGTGGGGGGGAGGGTGTCATGTATTTCTCCAGAGCAGCGGTGTTTGTGGTACAGACACTGACGAGGAATGTAGACGTAAAACAAACAAACACTTCTGGGAGCAGGGGGAAGGACTAAAAATTATTTTAAAAATTGTTAATATTAGGTCAAATCTTGCAGTTCTTACCAAGTCATTACTCAGCCCTTATTTAGGCAAAGCTGTCTTTGAGTAATGGCAATTTTGTCTCAGGAAGGACTTCTGTGTTTGACCTATCAGATTTTGCAAAACTTTGGGGGTCGTTCTCTACTCCCTTTTATAGAATCATAGAATATCAGGGTTGGAAGGGACCTCAGGAGGTCATCTAGTCCAACCCCCTGCTCAAAGCAGCACCAATCCCCAACTAAATCATGCCAGTCAGGACTTTGTCAAGCCTGACCTTAAAAACATCTAAAGAAGGAGATTCCACCACCTCCCTAGGTAACTCATTCCAGTGCTTCAACACCCTCCTAGTGAAAAAGTTTTTCCTATTATCCAACCTAAACCTCCCCCACTGCAACTTGAGACCATTACTCCTTGTTCTGTCATTTGGTACCACTGAGAACAGTCTAGATCCATCCTCTTTGGAACCCCCTTTCAGGTAGTTGAAAGCAGCTATCAAATCCCCCCTCATTCTTCTCTTCTGCAGACTAAATAATCCCAGTTCCCTCAGTCTCTCCTCATAAGTCACGTGCTCCAGCCCCCTAATCATTTTTGTTGCCCTCCGCTGGACTCTCTCCAATTTATCCACATCCTTCTTGTAGTGTGGGGCCCAAAACTGGACACAGTACTCCAGATGAGGCCTCACCAATGCCAAATAGAGGGGAATGATCACGTCCCTCGATCTGCTGGCAATGCTCCTATTTATACAGCCCAAAATGCCATTAGTTTTCTTGGCAACAAGGGCACACTGCTGACTCATATCCAACTTCTCATCCACTGTAACCCCTAGGTCCTTTTCTGCAGAACTGCTGCCTAGCCTCGGTCCCTAGTCTGCAGCAGTGCATGGGATTCTTCCTTCCTGAGTGCAGGACTCTGCACTTGTCCTTGTTGAACCTCATCAGATTTCTTTTGGCCCAATCTTCTAATTTGTCTAGGTCCCTCAGAATCCTATCCCTACCCTCCAGCGTATCTACCACTCCTCCCAGTTTAGTGTCTTCTGCAAACTTGCTGAGGGTGCAATCCGTGCCATCCTCCAGATCATTAATGAAGATATTGAACAAAATTGGCTCCATAATGAACCCTTGGGACACTCTGCTTGATACTGGCTGCCAACTAGACATGGAGCCATTGATCACTACTCATTGAACCTGATGATCTAGCCAGTTTTCTATCCACCTTATAGTCCATTCATCCAGCCCATACTTCTTTAACTTGCTGGCAAAAATATTGTGGGAGACCGTATCAAAAGCTTTGCTAAAGTCAAGGAATAACAAGTCCACTGCTTTCCCCTCATCCACAGAGCCAGTTATCTCATCATAGAAGGCAATTAGGTTAGTCAGGCATGACTTGACCTTGGTGAATCCATGCTGACTGTTCCTGATCACTTTCCTCTCCTCTAAGTGCTTCAAAAGTGATTCCTTGAGGACCCGTTCCATGATTTTTCCAGGGACTGAGGCGAGGCTGACTAGCCTGTAGTTTCCCAGAGCCTCTTTCTTCCCTTTTCTAAAGATGGGCACTACATTAGCCTTTTTTCAGTCATCTGGGACCTCCCCCAATCACCATGAGTTTTCAAAGATAATGGCCAATGGCTCTGCAATCACATCCACCAACTCCATTAGCACCCTTGGATGCAGCACATCCGGCCCCATGGACTTGTGCTCATCCGGTTTTTCTAAATAGTCCTGAACCACTTGTTTCTCAACAGAGGGCTGGTCACCTCCTCCCCATGTTGTGCTGCCCAGTGCAGCAGTCTGAGAGCTGACCTTGTTCATGAAGACAGAGGCAAAAGAAAAACATTGAGTACATTATCTTTTTCCACATCCTCTGTCATTAGGTTGCCTCCCCCATTCAGTAAGGGGCCCACACTTTCCCTGACCTTCTTCTTTTTGCTAACATATCTGTAGAAACCCTTCTTGTTACTGTTAACATCCCTTGCTAGCTGCAACTCCAAGTGTGATTTGGCCTTCCTGATTTCACTCCTGCATGCCTGAGCAATATTTTTATACTCCTCCCTGGTCATTTATCCAATCTTCCACTTCTTGTAAGCTTCTTTTTTGTGTTTAAGATCAGCAAGAATTTCACTGTTAAGCCAAGCTGGTTACCTGCCATATTTACTATAATCCCTACACATCGGGATGGTTTGTTCCTGCAACCTCAATAAGGATTCTTTAAAATAGAGCCAGCTCTCCTGGACTCCTTTCCCCTTCATGTTATTCTCCCAGGGGATCCTGCCCATCAGTTCCCTGAGTGAGTCAAAGTCTTTCACCAGTGGAACTTCACAATGTCTTCCGAGTCACACTTAATGCTTCTGTTGCACTATTCATCTATGGGTCTCAAAGCACTTTACAAAAGAAGGTGAATAGAATTATCCCATTTTACAGATGAAGAAATGGAGGCCCAAGAAAGCAAGTGATAGGTCAAAAGTCACCCAGCAGATCAGTGGCAGAGCCAGAGATCCAACCCTGATAGGCTCCTGATTTCTAGACCCTATTCACTGGAATAAGCTGCCTGGACTAATAAGGTGCAGAATGCACTAAATACTGGATTTAACCAGCCCAGAGCATTGCTTGGATGTATCAGAGCTTGACTGTTGTGTTTGATGTAATGATATTTGGCATAGTTATCACTTACTTTCATTTTTTAATGCAAAGGTTTAATTTCCTATGGTTTTCCCCCCTTTTGCCTCTTATTATTTTAAACTTGAAAGTAAAAGACCAGGCCAAATAGGCCATGCTTCCTACAGAACTGATGCCCCTGATTTAATTTGATAAATAAATAAATAAATAAATAAAAAGAAATGGGATTTTCCCTTCTCTGCTCATTCTTTTTTGTTCCCTTTTTCACTTACAAATATCAATAGGAAAACGAAGGAGGGAGAGAGAGGTAAAATCAAAAATGCTGCAGGCATAGTAACTACATCAAAGGGAGAGGGAATCACAGAATCATCGAAATGCAGGACTGGAAGGGACCCCAATCAGTCATCTAGTCCAATCCTCTGGACTGAAGTAGGACTGAGTATTCCCTAGACCGTCCCTGAAGGATTTCCCTTCCGTAAGAACTGGGATCCTGCAATGGATACTGGAACCAATTGCTCTGAAACATGCTTATGGCCTAGGGACAACTGAGTTTAGGTGCCAGACCCTCACCCAGTGTTCCATTGACTTTAATAGAGATTCACTGATTTACAGCATCTGAGGAATTGGCCCTGGATCTTAAGGGTCCATAATAAACCATAACTCAGTTCATTGTGCAGCCACAGGAGCGTAGGAGTTGTGGTAAACTAAACCTGGGCTAATGGCTTCATGAAGATGAAACTCACCCTTTTTGAGTGAATTTCGCTCTGAGGCCACACCTACACTACCCGCCAGATTGGCGTGTAGTAATTGGTCTATCGGGGTTCGATTTATCGTGTCTTGTCTAGATGCGATAAATCGGTCCCCGAATCGACGCCCGTACTCCACCTCGGCAGGAGGAGTAAACGGAGTTGGTGGGGGAGCTGTGGAAGCCAACTTGCCACCGTGAGGACGGCCAAGTAAGTCGAACTAAGCTACTTCTACTTCAGCTACGAGAATAGCGTAGCTGAAGTTGCGTATCTTAGATCAATTCCCCCCAGGGCTGGTTTACGCAGTGTAAACCAGCCCTTAGATCAATTCAAAACCAGGGCTGGTTTACGCAGTGTAAACCAGCCCTGAGTCACATTTGGTTCATCTGAGCTGTTAGACACACTGCTCTGCATATAAGATGTTTTCTTGTTTCCATTAACTGTCCAGAGGTGAATTTCACTCTGATGAGATCTTTCCCCACCATGAGACTGGATGAGCCTTAAAGAGGTGACTGGTGTGAACAGATAGATACCTGAGTGGTTGTAGTGACATCAGTGCAAATCCTATTCATTGTCTTTATGGATATAATGGAGGATGTGTGTGGAATGGAAGGACTCCACCCTTTCCCTCTTGGATCTGGTTTCCTAGGATCTCACCAACTTGGCACAAAGAAGACCCATCTTTGGGTGAAATTCTGATCTCACTAGTGCAAATCAGAATGGATTCCATTTAACCCAGTGTGGCCAAAATAAAACCCTGTGGCCTTTGCTCCTTATACTGTACAATAACATTTTTGCACAAATGACCTCTATGCTCTACAATGGCTTCTCCTAGTGCAGCAGTGTTAACAATGGCCTATAGAATAGTGGTGTTCAAATATTTATTTCTTCCCCGAAAGGTAAAGGTCTTTTATGTCTGAGTGATAAAATGTCATCTTGACTCTGCAAGTGCCAGTTTGGAGGTCTGCTAAAGAGTAAGGGATGGCTGTGAGATTGTTCGGCCGGGTCAGCGGGCCACGGCATTCAGCAGAAGGAACAAGGGAAAGATGAGAGAATACTTCAAAACATCTTCAAGAAATACTGGCACAATTCACATTGAATCTGTCCACACTCCTTTTGTGTCCTCTTTCTACCAATATTTCTACAAGGGAGTTTGCTGGCCGTAACGATGACTGAAACAGCAATTTTTAAGTGACTACTAGAAAATACTGGCAGGAAATGAGTTTTGTTTGTAAACAGGGATATTTGCACTGAAAACCTGCTTCAAAAGAGTAATGCTCATCCAATCGGGGAGAAAAGACACATAAGACATGATCTACATGTTATATTGCTACAAACGAACACAACTTGAATTTAGGATACTGAATATTCACAAGCTGCCCACAGGGGAGCTGCTTCTTTATTACTTGCATTGCAGTAGAAACTAGGAGTCCCAGTTATAGTCCAGGACAGTGTTGCTAGGTGTTGTCTCAACACAGAAAAAAAAGTAGTTCCTTCCTCAAAGAGCATACAGTCCAAATAAGCTGTGGATCAAAAATCATTCCTGGAAAATAGCTGACAAATGATTTCAAATAACAAATGCTTTCAGTTATTGATGGACAATTTGCAAAGAGAAAGAGGCAGAATTTGTCCAAGAAACCATTTGCTCTGAAATAGCAATTCAGTTTCAGCACATAGGTACCACTCTGCTGTCCAGTGGATGAGCTCAAGCATATTGGGCTGTATTAGTAAGAGCATTGCCAACAGATTGAGGGAAGTGATTATTCCCCACTATTCGGCACTGGTGAGTCCACACCTGGAGTATTGAGTCCAGTTTTGGGCCACCCACTACAGAAGGGATGTGGACAAATTGGAGAGAGTCCAGCAGAGGGCAACGAAAATGATTAGGGGGCTGGGGCACATGATTTACGATGAGAGGCTGAGGGAACTGGGGTTAATTAGCCTGCAGAAGAGAAGAGTGAGGGGGGATTTGATAGCAGTCTTTAACTACCTGAAGGGGGGTTCCAAAGAGGATGAAGCTTGGCTGTTCTCAGTGGTGGTAGATGACAGAACAAGAAGCAATGGTCTCAAGTTGCAGTGCGGGAGGTCTAGGTTGGATATTAGGAAACACTCTTTCACTAGGAGGGTGGTGAAGCACTGGACTGGGTTACCTAGGAAGGTGGTGGAATCTCCTTCCTTACTGGTTTTTAAGGCCTGGCTTGACAAAGCCCTGGCTGGGATGATTTAGTTGGGGATTGGTCCTGCTTTGAGCAGGGGGTTGGACTAGATGACCTCCTGAGGTCTCTTCCAACCCTGATATTCTATGATTCTATGAATGTTGGTTCCATGTGGAAATTTTGGACTTACCACACAGGTTTTTCATTCATAAAGGAAACTATTGTAACCCTCTGGTCTGGCTTGCCTGTGTTACAGATCCCATCTGTGTCTGATCCATTAAGGTTACGCGTCTGTTACGAAGATATGGAGCCTGGCTCTTTAGGTCAAGATGTAGAGATTCTCATTCTCATAGCACTGGAGGTCCCTGGTTCAATCTGTGGTGATGGCAGACATCACATTATCATTTCTCTAGTGCTCTTCGGAGACCGCTAGTCACCCAACAGCTTGGGTGCATGGTAATTCATGGAATAGACCGCATGCAAGCAGAGGTAGCACTGTGCTCAAAGAAAACATCCCCCGTGCTGCTTAGAGTATCAAAAGCAGGACCCCACTTTTGCATCCCATGAAGCTAAACTTGTCCTTTTAGCAGCCCAGCAATCCTGCGAAAACAGGCTGGGGCAGTGATACATGGAGCAAGCCAAGGTTCCCAAAGGCAGAACTTGCAGTAGCACAGTTCCATCTGCTGCTGTGATGAGGGGTTAGCAGGTAGAACATGTCAAGGTCAGCACCTGGGTTTTGAAGCTGAGACCTACTGAGTCTGTGGGAAGAACAGTGTCCCCAGACGTGTGCCCAGGTCTTATCAGCTCCTACAATGGGACATTTTCTGTGTATCCTTCAAGCCAGGTGGGAAAGACTGAAGCGCTGTCAAACTCTGAGTTGCCTAACCCTCAGCAGCTGCCCAAGGACACTAGTTTGCTTAATTGCCGTTTCAGTACATTCAAACATACTCTCTATCTCACTATCAGCCCTAGCGAAACAATGTATTATCCATCTGTCCTTGAAGCCAGTGAGCTCCCTGCAAACTGATTAAAGCAGTCTCGTGCTGGATGAACTGTACACAGCCTTTTTCTGAAAGCCATCATCCCCCCGCCCCGTCCTTACGAGTCACGACAGAGCATCTCCCTTGCCATTTATTATGTTAGCACTCATTTGTTTTCCTCCAGACAATCTTTGAGACACTGTATCCAGTGACCTCTGGCAAAGAAATGGGAACAGCACACACTTTTATCCTGGCATTATGCAGAGGCAGTGACAAATTGGTTTACTTTTTATGCCAGACAGTGGGGATGGGGATGGGGTTGGGGAAGGGGGGTTATTAGCTCAGAGAACCTCCTGCCATTGCATCCTGTAGTCTAGGATTGATTTTTTTTTTAAGCTCTCTTCTCTGATGCTATTTGAAAATATTATTTCTGTCTCTCTAGAACAGAGAGGGAGTGTGGCAAGTTTCCCCAAAGGGATAGCAAATTCCAGTGGAAAAGAAATTCTCTTCATCCGGCAGTGCTGCAAATTCTCTTCTGCAGGCACAGCTAACCCCATACATGTACAGCAGCATATCCAATATTGCAAACACGCTTATCCCAACATGAAAAAGAAGACCAGCTGCAGTAACACCAAAAACATGTAGAGCAAACACATTCACAGCCATGCTCTCACAAGTACAAAAACATATCGCCAGGAACAGATGAAGAGAGATTGCCAAAGAAAGAAGCATGCACAGCCATAAATGTTTACTAAAATTACTTTGAGATCTTTGGCTACAAAGTGCCATGTATAGGCCCAACCTTGCTCCCATTAAAGAAAATGGAAAGCGTCCTATAGACTTAAAAGGGCGTCAGATTGATATTTAAAAGTGCACACTAAAATAGTGATTGCTGATTGAGTCTTACATGACATCCTACCCCTACCAGCACTTATACACAAACATTCTTCATGGAAGAGTCTTATAGAATTGAACAGGAATTAAACCAATAAGGTTAATATCCTGTGGAATTTAATTGAGAATCATATCCCTGACTGATTTAAAAATTCAAAGGAAAGGTTCTAATTCTCAAGGACTTTCCCAGAAGGGTCGGCCTAGCTATTTCTATAGGAGTATTTTCCTACCCGCCCTATCTTTCTGCTGTTCTGGTTGTACTAGTTGTGATTGTTCTGAGCACGATTGTGCAGCACATTGTTCATCTCATTTTATAGCATTATCAGCATAGCATTTTCTCTGTTCCCACGACGCTGCCATGTCCTGACCTCAGAGAGTCGATCTCAATGCAGCTTACTCAGAAAACTACAGTGGCATTTTTTCTTTCTTTTTTTGTGGCCGATGTTATCTCGTGTTATCTTAATTACATGCTTTAAGGATGCATGCTGAACAAATCATTGATGGAGTCTGATGTTTGTTAATATCACGCTGAGTTATGGAAATCTGGTACTTGAAGACCTGGGTGTATTTTCATAACATTTTGAAAGTGTACAAATAACTGATAGCTACTCACTTAAAAAAAATTACTTCCTCCCTTCCCACCCCCCAAATCCCTGCCTTTTTAACTCATAAAATCTGATGTTGTTTAAATGAATCCTCCTCATTCAGAGCTGGGATTAAGGGTCAGGATTAGGAGTAATATGAATGGTTATGCAAAACCATTTGTGGTCCTATTTAACAAACCTCTCTGCTTGTATTTAATTTTTTCCCAAACCAGTGATTTGTTTTGAAGTCCTAACACTTAGCTAAATCAGGTGCAGATGGCTGTTTTTATCAAACGGATGCTGTTTTATCATTTTAAAAGCTTTTGTTTTTAGTCGAGTGAAGGAAGTGGGCAGCCCTCTCTTTTATTTGAAAGACAAAAAGCATATGCTTTTTAATTTGAAATGTATGACTAATAGTATTATCCACAGGGGAATAGGCTGTGCTATTGTGGATAATACATTTATGCTCAAATATCCCTTATTCCCTCCTGAGTGAAAGAATTTAGCAGCATATTGTATTACCTTAGCAGGGAGAATCTAGTTTATCCTGAGTGAATTTTCTGACAGCTTCAACTATATCTTTGTATTTGTTTTATTAATTTTAGGGGATAGCCGATGAATTTGCAATGTTCATGTACTGGTAAGTGAAAAGTCGATAGTGTTGATGTGGGACTCAGAGATAGTACAGACAGGAGACGTGTAAATTTCCACACACAATCCTTGACATACCCGAGTCTTTCCTTCTTGCATTTCCAAATCTCTGCCCACCTCTGATCATGCTGCATCATGCCAAACTGGTGATTTGGTGATGTGGACGGATGTTCAGTTGAGACCACCAAGCTCAGTTCACTTGCAATTACATCCAGGTTAGAACTCCTTTCACCCCAGGAGCAGAAGACAAATGGTGTAAAAGCCCCTTGTTCCATTGACTTTGCTCCAGGGAAGTTGAAATTCTTCATTCAGTCTTGCTTACGCGTCCATCTGACAACCACCTGGGAAAACTCTGAACAAAGATCAAGGCTTTAAGCCCTGGGGATGCAATTGCATTGTTTGACTTTTACTGTAAGGCTTATCATACCATGTCATATGGTTAAAATCTGGAGTCCTGCCTCCAAGATACCGGGGGGAAGTCAAGAAAAGCTTGTGTGCATTTGTCTTCAGGTCAGTTTTGTAAATGAATGTGCTGGTGCAGTACAGAGAGAGGTCCATCATCTTCCCTGCTGTGTGCCATTCTTGAAATGAAAAGCCTGCAAGCAGCCCTAGACTTCAGCCACCAGAGCACTGATTTTGCCCCCATGTTCTTGCTAAGCACTGGGATGGGTGCTCTCACATGCAGACGCTGATGCATCAAGTGTGGGCAGGGGACTCAAACTGGTAGCACCTAGGAGACCCAGTCATGGTCCAGGACCCCATTACACTGGGCTCTGTATGGACACAGAACAAAAAGACAGTCCTTACCCCAAAGAATTTACAATCTGAGGACAACGGATGGATACAGACAGACTGGCAGAGCCATTCCCTCTTGGTCAATAGTTTCATTGGTTTTGTGGAATCTGATTGTCATGAGGAAACAATGAGAGGATAGTGGTCAGAATGACAGGCATTGATCTTAGCACACCAGCAGCCTAGCCTCATCAAGATTTTTTTTTATAGGCCTCTCGGCAAAGGAAAGTTTTGAAAGAGGATAGTGGGTTAGTTTTTCAGGTGTTTCTGGGAGGCTTCTCCCAGGCACGAGTGGCAGCATGGGAGAAAGCCCAAAGGATTGTGGGTGTGAGGGGACTGTCAGTGACAGCAAGGCAAGGCTTTCGGAAACACTGCCCCTGGGTGATGGTGATAGGCGACTGCTGCTCAGTGGGAAGGAAGCATTGTAGGGTGTGTGGTTACCCAGAGTCAGATGGGGGAGACAAAGGGTCTCCAGAAGAAAAAGAAGAGAGGACTTGGAGGAGGGTCTGGACCAGGGGTGGCTCCAGGCCCCAGCACGCCAAGCGCGTGCTTGGGGCGGCGAAATGTCTAGAGCTGCCCCTGGTCTGGACAGAGGTAGCTCATGCTGTGTCTGCCCACCACCATTCAGGTGTGGAGGGGGTATTGGGATTGTCTTTTCTCCCTTCCTATAAGGGGGTGCAAGAACTACTGCTGCCACACCCTGCTATGGCACTGTTGGGCCTACTTGCCTCAGTGCTTGGCCTACCCTCCTCCTGAAGGAGGTCGAGTGTCTCAGATCATGCCGCATAGTGTATATCAGGGTAGTGTGCTCAATTCACAAGAGGCAATGGAGAGCAGCTGGGGCCCCCACCAAAATTGCCACCACCTGGATCCCATTATCTCCAGTGGTGTCTCCCAACCTAATGAAACTAAATCCCCTTGGACCCTGAAACCATGGTCGTGCAGGACTCAGATCTGAAGTTCAATGGGACCTGTGCTTAATATGACCCTACTTAGAAGAGTCCTGGTGTCTCTCAGGAAATTCCCTGCAGCCCAGCAGGCCACTCTGAGCCTAGGGCTGCCAGATGGTTCAGGGCATTGATTTGCATGTCCTGTGGTTAGAACAAGGTGGGATCCCCCTGGAGAAGCATCTATCAGCGTTGAGGGGAGGGAGGAAGCTTGGCAGTGATGCACTGATGTCCCACAATGCAAAAGCCCATTGGTAACACTAGTGCCATCTTCAGGGGGTGTTATTCACCCAATGCACTTTGCTGCCAGTGTCACTAGGTTCTACCGTAACTCAGCCATAACAGCAATCCGATCTCTCACTATCTTGTACAAGGCTCAAAGCTAAGCCTGGACTGGTCCCTTCTCTTTCAGCCAGTCAGCTCCTAGGTTTCCAGTAGGTGGCCTTCTTTTCCAGCGGAAGGCCCATCGTAATGTTCCTCGGTGCACAAGGGAATTGGTTCGTGGTCCAAAAGCTGACCGTTCAGCAGTTTGAATGCCACCCTCACTCCCTATTGATGTATGGGCCCCAGGCGCTGAACAGCCCTTCGGCGGCGTCTGCACAGAGGCTGCTGGTCATGGTTCTGGGGAAGCAGCATGGACAATGTGTGCAAGGGTATATTTGTCACATGCTGTAAGGTACTTGCTACAAGCAGTTGGATCAGCTCTACTCCTGAGTGAGCCACGGTGCCGGAAGAATGGATGGATACAGACAGACTGGCAAGAGAGTACGAGGAAACCATGAGAGGGTATTGGTCGGAATGATAGGCTTTGATCTTAACACACCTGGGGCTCAGGGAATAGTGTGGCAGGGTTAATCGCTATATAGATGCCCCAAGATTCATGGGATTTCCCTGCACATTTCAGGCTATCCATGTGGTTACTTGGCCACCTCCTGCCTCCTACAGAGACCTGTGCACCTTTGTCCCTAGAAGGGATGGTGAGGTGGGATTTTCAAGGTTTCGAAGCCATGGTTTTGAGGATTTTTTTACACTGGGAAGGGGCATGTCATAGGCCGGGGGACTGATCCCATTTAAGTCAACAGGAAGGCTCTTGTTGTTTTCAGTGGGTTTTGGATAAGGCCCAAAGAGAGCAACGAAGAGGAAACTGCGATGCAGAGAGAAATCAACAGGTGAAAGGTAATAACAGAGAGAGAACAATGCAGAAGTGACTGAGCCAGGACGAGAGAGGGAAAAGGGGGAAAGCGATGGAGAGATCTAGTCAGAAGAAACAGAAGCAATATACAGCCCTTAAATGTTGCCACATCACTTACATTTAAAAATGCCTACATGCGCTTCAGCTTCATCATGGCTGCACTTTTGGGGATAAGATTAATAATTAAGCTTGGGAGTAGAATACAGGAAACTGTTAGTAGGGCAGAATGCACTGCTAAGTCCTTTCAGAAAGCAGCGCTTGCAGCTCGGAGCTGCTGCCGTGTCTGCGTCCCTGCCTGCGAAAGCGGGGAGAGCAAAATTATTACACGAAATGACACGTATCTGCGCTCATCCTTACTGCAGCATTTTATACTGTTGCTTGCAATGTACTGGCCTACCTCCAGTAGAGGGTGAACAGCACCCCAGTAAAGCAGCTCAGGTCCTTCCTTTCAAACCAGACCCAGGGGGTCTGCATGGGTAGTTGCTCCTCCAAAGTCCGCACGTGTGGAGTCCCACAAGGTTCCTTCCTCTCCCTGATGTTATTGACACCTAGTTGAAGCCATTGGGAGAGCTGATGAGACAGCAGGTGACACCTCCTCCTCATTATCACATGGGAGCCAGGCCATTTTCCAGCTTTCACAATGCACGGCTGAAATCAGCACCTGGATGAAGAGCAGCTGAAGTGCGGTAAGATGCAGGTGATACTGTTAAGAAGAGGGAACTGCTTCAGAGAAGTCACCTCCTATACAAAATCCCCCACTACCGAGAGAATATGTCCTCACATAGTTTAATTGGTCCATAACTTTGGGGGTCCCTTTGGACTCCTCAGGGTGACTGGATGTTAAAAAATATAATCCTTCTCCCATCTTCCTTAATCCTGTGTCAGGCCAGAAGGCTGAACCCTTCTTTTCAGTCACTGACCTAGCCGTGGTGACCCATCCACTTGTGACCTCTAGGCTTGGATGTTGTATAAAATTTAGGAAAGAAGCTACAGCTTGAAAAATCTCTAATCAGTGTAAAATTTATCAGTCAGCTCAGCAACACAGGTAGCAGCAGACACATCACCCCAATGCTCCACTCTGCGCACTCCAGTTCAAGGCTAATTTCCCATAGTCAAAGCCCAGGCTGCATGAGTGAGAGTCTCTCTCTCTACGACCACAGTGACTCATGACAATCACATTCCACAAAACCAATGAAACTATTGACCAACAGGGAATGGTTCTGCATTAGCCAGAACGTACTCAATAGCTATACATCAACTATGTAACTCCCTCCAGCAAGAAATAAGAATGATCTACCTGGGACCATCTACCTGCTCTCAGAACTACATGAAAAGCTCAGTGCTTCATCATAGTTCTCCACACACAAACTAAAAAACCCTGTAAACTAATCAAGCTATTTCTCCTAGAGGCTGGGACGGAAGAACAAGAAAGAGATTGTCTGTTTTTAAGTCCTTAGGAGGTGCCCAGGAATGGGAGATAAGATATAGATCAGATATGGGATGGACAAATAAATGGATATTACTTATTATAAACTTTTTCTATTGAGGTATTCTTAGGCCTGGTCTACACTGGGGGTGGGGGATCGATCTAAGATACGCAACTTCAGCTACGAGAATAGCGTAGCTGAAGTCGACGTATCTTAGATCGACTTAGATTGACTTACTTCGCGTCCTCGCAGTGCGGGATCGACGGCCGCCGCTCCTCCGTTGACTCCACTTCCGCCTCTTGCCCTGGTGGAGTTCTGGAGTCGACGGAGAGCACGTTCGGGGATCAATGTATCCCATCTAGACGAGATGTGATACATCGATCCCCAATAGCTCGATCACTACCTGCCGATCCGACGCGTAGTGTAGACATACCCTTTGAACACTTTTCTGAAACGTCCTTGCACTCTGGGGGGTGATAAGCACTGCTCTGAGTACAGACTGCAGCAGCTGTAACAGGAGTTGTGAGCGGTCCTGGGCCTGTGTCCCCTTGATGCTTTCAAGTCAGCTCTCCCTGGAGTGATTCCTCCCTCTCCCCAACTTCCACCCGTACCTCTTTCACTGAGGGGACTTCAACTGGCTAAGCTCTAGCATGGAGCTGTGAAAGAGATTTCACATTTGGCTTCTCTCCTCTCACCTCAGCACTGAGAGAATGAGAGCGAGTTGAGTCTCCATGGGCAGGCATGTGTGAAAAGAGGCCAGAGGTTAAGTTCCAAAGGGCTGGTAAATCTGCAGGCTAATGGCTGCTTTTCCTGCTGAGGGGATTTCATGGCCATCTGAAGTATTTCTCAGGTGGGGAGGGAAGGGGAGCTCTGAGCGGGTGACAGGAATACTGCCGGAGGGAAGCGACTTTCGCAGAAGCACCTTGGGTTGTGGCTGAGTCTATGTGTTCATACAGGGCATAGTTGCTTTCACTGCCTCCCTGTTAATACAAGCCAGTCGAGTCCTAAGGGCTTCGCACAGTGGAGAACCAATTCTGGGAGGGGTCTTGCACCTTCCTGAAAGACACCAAAGTCAATAGCAATTGAAGCTCTGCACCTTTCAGGAGGTACTCAGCACTTTTTAGGATCAGAGCAGAGATGACCCGTAACTGCCGAGAGTGGGTGGGGGGGTGGGGGGCAGATTGAGGGTAGCGGCTTCAGCAGATGTTACTGAGCACTCTCAGTCCATGTGAGCATGCTCAGTACAAGCTGAGCAACAACTCTCAGGGGAAGGGGGGAGCACGTGACCATCCCATCTGGATCAGACACTGGAGAAGCAGCCACCACCAACCCCTATGGCTCATTCCCTCTCCCCAACTACAGTAGAAAACAATAATTAACACAATTAGAACAGTAATTCATAATTTTAATAGCAAAACATGAAATCAACCCCTAATCTCCTATTGGTCAAGCACCTGCTACAGGTGGGGCCTGAAGATGGGGCAGGGCTGCATGGTCACAGGAGTAGAACAGGAGTGATCTTGGGCTTCTAGGAGACCTGCAGGTTTTAAAACTAAACCTCATTCATCCCTGGTTTACCTCCATCACAGTCATGTGTCACAAATCCCCATGTTGGAGGCAGAAGACAATTATTATTAGAGCTGAAAAGTGGAGGGAAATAGTAGCATTTCCCTCCCCCCAATATAAAAAGCTGCTCTGATTATTATGCTCCCTATTTCTAATAGGGCCCTTTTATCAGTAGACTTCTAAGCTCGTCACTAATGTACTTTCACTACTTTCTCATGTATTTATCCTCACAACATCCCTGTGAGGTAGGGAAGTATTATCCCTGTTTTTTTTACAGATGGGGAAACAGAGGCAGGTAGAGGTTAAGTGACTTGCCCAAGGTCACCCAGAAGGCTGCGACAGAGGAGAGAATTGAACCTGAGTCTCCCAAGCTCAAGGCCCTGACCACTGGGCCATTACTTCAAGCCCACCTTAGTGAGGAGCCAGACTTCATTTTCAGCTCCCAAAATACTAGCCCTGATCGACCAGGCTAAAGCAGAACTCCCTCAGCTGGTGATGAATCTAAAAGGTGGCTTACACAGGCTTACCACCTCCGCATAACTGTGCGCCATTCCATGAATGAGAAAATACCTCAATACCAACGTCACAGATGAAATCTCCATATGTACTTGTAGACTATGGAGACACAAAACAGATGAGAACTGAAGAAAAAAAAATGATATTTTATTCTATTACCAGTTCACATAAAAAAACTAATCAGCCTCCATCCTGGGAAAACTTCTTTGCACTGCCAACCCTCCCAGAGCCTTGTGGCTTCTAACGGCACGTAGCTAGTCTCACACTGGCCACCTGGTGACAATTAGCATAACAAAAATGCCGACAACATGACAGTATGTCTCATAGATGGCACAATGTATAGCATGCTTTTTCCAGTCTTAGTGTATCTGTAATGGGCCAGATCCTCAGCTGGTGTCATTTGGCATAACTCTGCCAAGCTCTGCCAAATTATACCAGCTGAGGATCTGACACAAATATTTTTAAAAGCAATTTTTAAAGGGCTAAATTCAACTACATGAGCAGCCTGGAACTAATTCTACTTCGAGATGAGATTCCACTCACTGAGCTCCCCCAGAGGTGTCAAGTGACAAGACACTCAATCAGTGAAATATGAAAGAGCATTATAACACCCACAGAGCAACAGCTCATTGGCTGAAAGCACCTAAAAGTCGGTGCGATGTTATCTAGCAGCTTCGGAAAGTGGTTAACCCTTTCATGTCTCATTCATGTTCCTTACCCAGGCAGCTGCCTCTAATGCACTATCCTTGTCATGCTGCCAGTGCCGTGTGCTGCCTCACACTTCCTTTGGTGCTCGTTTTAGGACCAAAGAGCCTTTGCTCTCGGAACCATGCATAGGTGGGGGAGGTGGGAATTGATTTTTCTTTCTTCAGAGGATCAAAGAAAAATAAAGAAGATGCCAAATGATAAATATTGGACTTTCAGACATGAGAAAGAGAAGGAGGAACAGCAACAGGAGGAACAAATCTCTTGGGATATCCTGCCATCTGACTATACAATGTCTGTTGCAAAGAGAGGGGTTGGGGATACAGTGTATAGAGATGTGGGTTTTACAAACAGAATCAACATGAAGACCTCTGGGAAATCACAGAATGTGGGTTTGCTATATGGTTTGGATAATATAAAATGTATTTTTTTTTCCTTAAAGAAATTGATCCTTCTTCATTTTTTTAGCTCTGGTTTCATTTTCCATATTCCTGTCCTTCAGGTCCCTGGTTTAAATTATTCCTGTTTATTTGAAAGAGGCTGATAACACTCATCTCGTCTCTGTCTCTCAATAATTATAGGCCTCCCAGGAAAATTGGTTTTACAGTGGAAATTTGATAAAGATTTTAAAAGATTTTATTAGAAAGGATTTAGCTCCTGCACAATTATCGACTGTAAAAGGTGCTTTGCCCACCTCCTCTAGGGAAAGTGCTATTGATCATCGTTCAAAAGGAAGATGTACGCACACAGAGAAAAAAAGTTGGGGCTTCATTGCCTTTTAAACTTTGATGATAAAATTGCATCTAAAGTGTCCCTTGATCGCCTTAACTCTGCTGGTCTGCACTAATTAGGATGGAGCAAACCATACCACTGGAGAGAGAAACATGGCTCGTAATTCCACCTGTTCTGGGAAAGATCCAGTAGCTGATTTATAGAGTGAGCTTTGATTAAGAGGAACAACCTCATCCTTTTGTTTGCCGATGGCACCAGATACCTTATAAAGCTCTGTTATAGTCAACAAATCAGGCACAGGCCTTTAAAAATAGCTGCCCTTTTAAAGCTGTTATAGTTTCTAAAGCCCTACCTTAAACTATTCCATGGGATCATCATCATTTTTCTGGTCCTAGAGAGCTTTGTTTAGTATCATTTTACTCTTGGCTATCTGAGTCCATCTCCTTAATACATTAATTAAGTGTGTTTTGGTCCCAACCGAGATTGGGGCCCTATTGTGCTGGGCACTGGTCATACACACCAGTACACAGCCCCACTCTAATTCTAGGGTACAGATGTGGGGACCCACATGAAAGACCCCCTACGCTTATTTTTACCAGCTTAGGTTAAAAACTTTCCCAAGGCACAAATTCCACCTTGTCCCTGAACAGTATTCTGCCACCACCAAGTGAGTTAGACAAAGATTCAGGAAAAGGACCACTTGGAGTTTCTGTTTCCCAAAAATATTCCCCCAAGCCTGTCGCTCCCTTTCCTGGGGAGGCTTGAGAATACTCTACCAACCAGATAGGTAACAAGGTGAGCACAGATCAGACCCTTGGGTTTTAGGACACTATAAAACCCAATCAGATTCTAAAAACAAAACAAAACAGACTTTATTATAAAGAAAGAAAAAGTTAAAGAATGACCTCTGAACTATCAGGATGGTAAGTACTTTAGAGAATAACAAAAGATTAAAAAACACAGAGGATGTCCCCTCTAGGCAAAACTTTAAAGTTACAAAAGCAGGGATAAACCTCCCTCTTAGCACAGGGAAAATTCACAAGCTAAAACAAAAGATAATCTAATACATTTCTTTGCTATTACTTACTGTTTCTGCAATACTAGATGCTTAGTCCAGATATGCTTAAGGAGATGTATTTTTCCTGCCCTGGTTCCTTGCTGACTCAAAGGGAACAAAACAAAGACACAAACAAAAACTTTCCCTCACAGATCTGAAAGTATCTTCTCCCATTATTGGTCCTTTTGGTCAGGTACCAACCACGTTATCTGAGCTTCTTAATCCTTTACAGGTAAAAGAGGAATTAACCCTTTGCAGGGTAAATAGGGATTTTATGCTACCCTTAGCTGTATGTTTATGACAGGGCCCTATTGTGCTGGGCACTGACCATATACACCAGTACACAGTCCATCCTAAACCACATGAAACTTACACCATTGAGCACTACCTACATCTTATTCCATAGCCAGGATACACATAAAGTGAAGTTCTGGCCCCTCTGAAGTCAATGGGGTCAGGATTTCACCCCTGGTGTTTACCTCAAGCCACTGGGCAGCATTCGCTATTTTACAATGGAAACCAAGGGCAAGTTCCCAGCTGCAGCCAAAGATTGAACAGAGTAGGAGTGCAAAGGAGTGTGTGCACTGGGCTGGCCCCAGGAGTAATTGGGAATATCTAGCTTGCCAGTAACTCCTAAGGATCAGTGTATCAATCGGGCGTCACTGCAGTGCAAGGAAGCCCCAATCATAATTTCTTCTTCCCCAGCCCCATGCACTACTTAAGCCATTGGGAAGTAGGTAGGTGCTGCTAAATGAGCCGTACGTTACTGGAGGATCACCGTACATTGGGATAAGTCCCACCCATAGCCAGTTTTATGAATACAGCTGGTCAAAAAAATTTGGAGGGAACATTTTTCCATTGGAAAATGCTGATTTGATTAAACATTTCCTGCGAAGTTAGCAATTTTGTTGACATTTGCAATGGGAAATGATTGAAACATTTTGTTTTGACTTTATCATTTGCACTTTAATATAATAGTAGATAACCTAATAAACATAAACATCTAAATGTTTTGACCTTATCAACATATTACATCTTGATAAGACGGTTTCGATGGTTCTGAAACAAAATATCTGTTTTTTTGGTATATTTTGAAATTTTTGTTTTGTGGTATATTTTGAAATTTTAACTTTGCATTCAGTCAAAAGGCAATATCAAAACGTTGGAATTTCCTGCAGAACAGACATTTTGTTTTCCTACCAGCTCTATTTGTGGATGTTGGGTGCCCATAGCACCAACAATGCAGAGCAGGTCAGAAAATGGCCCAATGCTTTTAAAGCATCAAAAAAGTCCGGGATAGATTCCCTCATAGGCAGCCAAGTCAGTGCACAAGAGTGGATAGTGTGTTAGGTGCTTTTTATAGTGACAGGATTCTCTGCATACGGTATTTTGGATGATGTTTCAGTTTTATTCTGTACTTATCTGATGTCAGAAAAGTACATATTAAGTCTTCACAGAAAGGGGGTGGGGGGGGATTTTTTAATCAGCTTATTATAGGCTTCCATGTATAATAAAACATTTATCTGGCAGTAAACCCTGAATCCTAAAGGAGTTCATTGTAAAGTGACAGATTCAGGTCAGGGACGTTAATGAACAGCCGATTGATGTGTGACGCATAATGATTGGGGAAGATGGCGTTTCTGTTTTACAGAAGAACACCGGAACTTCGGGGTTGCCAGGCCCGATATCCTGCTACTGGCAGTGGCCAACACCTGATGTTTCAGAGAAATAGGAAAGAAATTCTCTAATCAAGGTACACCATTGAGCCAATGGTGCAGTGTGTAGAGAAATGGCTTCCTTAGCCCCCCTCCTCCACATGATCAGCTTGCACCCTGAGGCATGAGACCTGATTTCACCATGTGACCTTAGCTCCTGTAGCTGCAAATGCAGAAAGGGAGGGTGGTCCGTTGGATAGGGGACTTAAAAAAGGAGCCCTCTTTTTTTTCCCCACACACAGCTCTACCACTGATCTCCTAGGTGACGTTAAGCAAGTTTCTCATAACATTACATGTCTAGAGTGTATATTCCCTGGAGCAGGGATTGTCTCTCACTATGTGTATGTTGCGTGTCTATCACAATGAGTCCCAAAGGTGGCTCCCCCCAACTCAATGACCTTTAATGTCATTGACTGACCCCCTTATTTTTCCCATTTTACTGGGGCGGCTGCAAGATATTGATATGACACTGCCCTGGAAAACCACTGAGATAGTGCAGAAGGCAACTGCCCCTTTATTAATGCTGTTCTAAGCAGCAACTCGAGGCAGAGACTTTGTTTTCTTATGTGTCCATACAGCACCTAGCACAACGGGCTCCTGGCCTATGACTGAGCTCTCTTGGGACCACTGCAATACAAATAACCATAATGAAATTATTATTAATACCGTGCACATGCTCTGTAAACTTCACTGGCTACCAGTTAGTTTCTGGGGGCAATGCACAGTGTCTGTCTTGATCTATAAAGCCCTATATGCTTTGGGTCCTCCCTGCCTTGGAGTCTCATCTCATTATGCACCATCCCAGCAGTTGAGATTAGCAGGGAAATTCATGCTAATGGGCCTAATTTTAAACTCTGGGCTCTCGAAGCATAGGCTCCTGAGCACAGGAATTCATATAGGGCTCAGACCTACAAGAAGCTGAGCGCTCTGGCTCTGGTCTGGAAAAGCACTTAAGCACAGGCAGAACGTATTGCTTTCCCTGTGCTTAGAGTTAAGCATGTGCTTAATGCTTTGCTGGATTGGGGCCAGAGTGCTCGGCATCTTGCAGGCCTGAGCCCTGAACTGATCCACCTAAGCCCAATTATCTTGACACTTTCTTATCTACATAGGCAATTTCCTGAGTGAGCTGCCAGTTTACTCTGAGCTTTTTGCATCAGTCTTCACCTCAGCAATGAAGATGAATGTGAAGCCACCGCAGGGTGGACAATGAAAATGATTGGGTTTCCATATGAAAAGAGATGAAAAACACTGGGACTGGTTAGTATATAGAAAAGAAATGAAGAAAGGTATATGAAACAGGTATACAAATCAATGAATGGCATAGCGAAGGCAAATCGGGTACCCCTATCTACTCTTTCTTGTTATTACAGGAAAAAGGGAATAGTCCATTAAAATGAAAGACAACACATGTAAAATTGATGGAAGGAAAATTTCTTTTTTAAACAGTACATAATTAAACTGTGGAACTCCCTGCCACAAGACAGCATTGAGAATAAAAGTTAGCAAGATTCAAACTAGGCTGTGATGAGGTGTGCCAGGTGTTTGTTGTCCCTTGCCTGTGGCCCAGATGCCCTGACACACCCCACTCTCAGAAGGTAACCTGCTGTAAGGGAAGAGCAGCAAGTTTGGACCTCCAGGGTTTGCCTTGAGAGGCTTCCCATGATCAGATGCTGGCAGAACCAAAGAGAGTGGGTCCTCCAGTGCCTAGAAGAGCTGGGTTCAGGTAGAAGCCAATCCGGGCCCAGTAGGCTAGATAAAAAATGGCTGGCTGCTCCTATTAGAGGCCAGTTCTGACTGAAGCAAGGACAGGGAAATGTGTCTCTTTCAGTCCTTACTTGGCCTGGTCAGGGCCCAACCTTGACAACATTGGTCTTGGGTCTCTATGAAAGGTTATTTTTTTTATGTTTTGGACTTCAGTATCTGACCTAGGCATGTCTATGGACATGGACGTGTTCCCAGCTACATTAGGCTGGACATTATATTTAAGAAGCGATGTAAAACCCGCAAGCTTGAGGGGATAAGCCAGCCACTAAATGACCAGGGTTAGGAAGAAATACACTACGGGCAAGTAATTCCAAAATTGGCCTGTACAGAGTTTCCTGTACCTTCCTCTGAGTCATCTATCACGGTAGACTGTCAGAAACATGATACTAGAAGACCTCTGGTTTGAGCTCACATGGCAATTCCTACATTCCTATTTGTATAGAGTCCTTTTTTTTTTTACTACTAGTGTAGTTACTCTCAGTTTGCGATGGCTTTACATGTGGCTTTAAATATGCTCGATGAACAAATTAACTAATTAATTAGGTCAATAGTATGGAACAGTTCTTCCTCAGACAAAAGGCTTGATCCTCCTCTCAAATGCACTAGTGTAAATTAGGATTTAACTCAGCTGAAATTAGTAGACCTTTCACTAGTGCAAGATCCAAATTCGAGCCATAATGAACAGAAATTAGACCTGGATCAAAATCCTGGGTTCAAACTCCATCTCAGCTTTTGTGGGAGGGTCAGAATCCAAATTGAAATCCAGATTCGGGTCTTTGGCCCCTGCTTGGTTAATGAATCAAAACAAAACCTTGGAGCCTAATGCTTTAAAGGAAAGGTTTCAAATCCTGGTCTGAATTTCGCGGTATCATAAGATCAAAAACACAGAGCCAAGTCCCAGCTTTCGTTACACCTCCATGCACTACAGTAACTGGAGTTGTGCTCCAGTAACCAGGTGGTAACTGAGATCAAGGTGTGATCCCCTATTTCCAAATACAAAACTGGAATAAGTCTTTCTTTAATTGTTGCACATTTCTGTTGCATTTGCTCCCTCCACCAGAACCAGCAAAGACTTCCCCCCCCATCCCCAGCTCTTCGGTCCCTTGGGAGGGAGTCAGGATTGTAAATGAAAGTTTGGTTTGTCACAGGACTGCAACAGCAGCAATTAATGTCATGGCAAAGCTCTTTACTGCTCTCCATATGTTGCTAAGCAACTTGCAGGGAAATGGGACCGATCCTGACACCCGGGTTTGTCAGAGAAGGTAGACGAAAGCTTGTCCTTTTTCTTGCTGTTTGGTCTTGAGGATTGAAGCACTGGATGCGGTCTGAAGACATGAAGGTTCCATTCCTGACTTTGTGTAAACTCCCTGTATATGATGGGCAAGTCACTTAATTGACCTTGTGGCCGTATTCCCCACCTGCAAAATGAGCGTGATAATCCTTTGTTGGTCCTGTCTATCTAGACTGTAAGCTCTTATTAATTATGCAAATGTATAGCCCTGAACTCCATTGTGGCCTCTAGGTGCTACTGTAATATAATAAGTAAGAATCATTTCTGTCTTTCTGGCCACACTGCATCTCTGCCTCTTGAATTTACCAGCCCCAGGGTCCTTTGGCAGCATTTCTCTCACGCCAGTGCCCCTCAGTTTCTTGACCTTCAGTTCCCCTCCGTACAAACTGCTCTTCCATTAGCAGAACTTAGCCACTGAGACATGTTTGTGCTCTTGAGCCCTGACTGGGCTGTTTTTCCACTTCCAAAAACCAACCCTGTAAACGGTGTTGGTGGAGCGTATTCAGAACATATGTAGTGGAAGTACCAAAGAGGCGTGTGCATATCACACATTTGCTCTGAAACTCTGATCATGAAACCACTTCATTAGAACTGGTTGAAAATCTTTGGATGAAACTAAAAGAAACTTTGAAACATCAGAATTTCCCATGGAACAGAAATCTATTTTCCAGCCAACTGTACCTCTGATTTGTTCTCACACACTGTTAAAAGACCCCACAGCTTCTTTTCTCTACTTAGTGAATGTTACAGTGAATGACCAATTATTAATGAATAATTATTTTATTTCTGTTATTCCATAACACACCCAGCAGCCGTCTTTCCCATATGGAACATTCAGGTACCAGGTGGGACCAGACAGATTTCTACTCTCGGTTACGTTTCTGGACCTGTTTCTCATTTGCACTAAGACCCTTTTATGCTCTAGTGTAAATTGTAGGCTGGCTAAAATATTTGCATGAAAAGATTTTCTGCCAAAAAATGGTCTTTTAATAAAAACAGAACATTTTTTGGCCAAAAAATTGTTGAAATTGAATTTTTCCCATCTCTTGTGAAATGTTCTGTGTTTCTTTTTAACCAAGATTTTGATTATAATAGATTTCCATTTTCTTTCTTTATTTATTTTATTTATTTATTGTTACTGGAAACTCCATTTTCTTGCTGAAAATCTTCATTCTGGCAAATGGAAATTTTTGAACAGGACTACAATAAAAATTTCAGTAAAAAAAAATCTTACAAAATTTCAAAAAAAGGAGAAAGGGGGCCAATTTGGACACTGCAAAGTGGAAACAATTTTGAAATTTCAAACCCTTCTGTGAAATCCCTATCTCATTTTTGACCAGATCTTTGACACTGACTTTGAGCCCTCTCCTTTACACTGGGCACAAAGGTTGTATTTCCCCCCGAGTCTAAAGCCCATCCTGCTATCATGTCTTCAGATGAGTTGGCTTGCGTCTTGCCAAGGTTTCTCAGTTGCATTAAACTATCTCAACTGAGGTAACATGAATGAAAAATACCTCCTGTTTTTCCTTAGTGTAACTGAGAACCTGACCCTTGGCATATGAGAGATGGGTAGACTCACCTCTGACCTGAATTTACAATCTCACTGTTACTTCTTCTCTTTCTTCCCACTCCTTCCATTGCCCTGGGCAAGCCTGGTACCAGTCCCCTACATACGAAAGCCTCTTACAGCAAGAGGTTCTGCTTCTGACCAGTCCATACCTGAGGATTATACACAAGTGGCCAGACCTCCCTCATCCTTGGTGTTCTTGCTCTTTGAGCCACCTTCACCTTGAATTCCCCGTCTCTCAAACTTCTGTTTGTGGTTATGCGTGAGAAAGGGAGGAGGGAGTGAGACAGAGATGAAAGAAGTAAGAGAGACAGGAAGAGAGGGAGAGATGGGTAAAGAGGAGACTACAGGGAGAAAAGGAGGAAATGGGATGAGCCTAGTGCCAAGGGACCATGTGGACTGACCTCTGATCTATGCACTGAGACAATTTAGCATGGCAAGAACTTTATAACCCAGAACAATGGGTGGACTTCCAGATGAGCAGGTGATGAGAAGAAGCTCCTGGTCCCTGAACAACTCCTTGGATGGGTGGAATTAGATACCATGCCTCAAACACACAATGTTTCCATGACTACTTTGTCAATGAAAGGTGCTGGGTTTTGGTCCCTGACATCAAATGGCCTGGGTCAAATCCCGGTCTGGTTGAAGTCAATGGGAGTAGGATCTGGACTCCAGTTATTGCATGGCTCTTCTGTCTGTGGGGAGCTATTGGCTGGAAGTGACTTCCTATTGAGGAAGTCACTACTCCTGGAGGTCCCATTGTTTCATGTTCTCTGTGTATATATATATCTTCCTACTGTATTTTCCACTGCATGCATCCGATGACGTGGGTTCTAGCCCACGAAAGCTTATGCTCAGATAAATTTGTTAGTCTCTAAGGTGCCACAAGTCCTCCTGTTCTTTTTGCAGATACAGACTAACACAGCGGCTACTCTGAAACCTACTCCTGGAGTGTTCATGAGTGTCTCCGGTTGTGTGTGTATCCCCATGCATCTCCGTTTCTTCCCAAGTACCAGTCCAGCCCAGGCTGAAAAAGACTGAGGGTTCAGCACCCTGCTGTAATCCACTGGCGGTCTAAATCCAGCCCACAGCAGACAGGAGTCCACATCATAAAACCCACTGGGCATTAACTAGAATCCTTGCTGACACTCAGCTGAGAGGCCAATGATGGAATTGAACATGAAGACTGACCATCCGTCTCACCCTGACAGGTCAGGATTCAGGCACGTTGGCAGGCTGGAGTGCAGGGAAGTTTGTATTGTTGCTGCCCAGACAGAATCTTATCTTCTGTGCATAAACAAGAGGTTTGGGGCATTCAATATAACACTATACTAGCACAAAGCTCGCTCAGAAAATAAATCAGGAGACAGTGGCCCTGCTGATTACATTTTCTGCTCCTGACCTAGCTCCTCTATGTCTGAATGCTGTCCCAGATATTCAAGGGGCACACGCTGGTTTGGTTGCCTGAGAGAGCTGGTTGATGTTTTTCACGCAAAAACAGGAAGGGAAGGGAGCTTACATTTTAAAAAATGGTCCTTTCTGAAACACAAACCTTGTCATGAAAACGTCTCAGCATTATCAAAACGCTCTGGGATGGGGGTTGTGAAATTTCCCATTATATATTTTTTCACTCATTTTTCCATTTAAATCATTTCCCCCCCCTTTTTTTTTTAATCTGGTTTTTGGTACAAAACGACAGTTTTTGATAAAGAAAAAGAAATGAAAAAGATTATTGGCAAAAATTATGGCAGAAAATGTTAGGAAAAACAATAACAGGGTTGCACAATGGAAACAACACTGGAAAATAATTTCATTAAATTTCAATTTATTTCCTAATCCTCCACCCTCCAGCTGGACACATTCCAGATCAACCCTTGAGCTTCTCAGCTTTCAGGCACCAAGCAGCAGTGTCTAATGCCTGTGCCATTTTTTTTTCCTTTTCACCAACCACCAAGGGGTGGATTCATCAAGAAAAATGCATTAGTGTGAGACAGGAGTAAACAGCTCGCGTCACCGCTGCCGCGTCTCTTTCCTAGTAGCGGGAGTGGAGAATCAGAGCTGATGGTCCCCTGTGCACCAGACACCATCTGCAGAATGCTCTCATAAGTGCTTTTCGGCAAGTGGGTGAAAGGAACGGCTTGTTTGTGACGGCAGAGAAACACAGCACTTAAGACCAGCGCAGCTGTCACAAGGACATGCACACACAAATTGGCCTGAAGGTGGCTGATGGCTCAGTAGGTAGGAATGAAGGGCGGTAATTGAACAATAAACTCTTATTCCTTTCTCATATTTCCTGGACCCTTTGAGGGAGAGAAGGTTCCATCATTGGCTTCCAGGGGGAAAACCGGCCACTGGGCCTGGGAGCGAGAGCACCAAGGGACATTGGCATCAGAGCACTGGTATCAGCTCAGCCGCACAAGAACTGGCATTATGCACCCAGCTACTAAGAGCCCCACTCTCATGCTTTGTCTGATCCTGACCCCACTGAAGTCAATGGCAAAACTCCTGTTGACTTAAACAGCAGCAGGCCCTTTGTACCTATTTTACAGGAATAAAATTGGACCCTGGCATGGAAGGTTTCCACCCTGTGTTCCCTGCTCTCATTCTCCCTCATCCACCCGTTCTTACCCCATCTCTGCAAAAAGCTGTTTTGCGCCAGGTCTTATGCCTTGCTCCGGTTGCCATTGAACTTGCTGAAGGGAGACCGGCTGGCGGGGTGAGTAGGGTCATGTCCTTTGCCGCTCATGAGGGCAGAGATGTGAAGGTCCAGACTCTTCCCAGTGATTTCGTTTGATAGCTAATTAATGGCCTCCCCTCGTTTCCATGGCAACCCCATGCTTTGCTCCGAGCCCTGATCCAAACGGGCACTCTGTACGCTCCCAGTGCCTTAGCATCAGCATATTAATAAGTCCTGCTGACGTTATCCACTTGCCGCCACATCAGGCTGGCAAGGCTGTAATTGAATTTACAAAATTTCCCAGCAAGCTCATAGCTGCTCCTCCCCTCTGTCCGTGAGCAATGGGTCTCAGCAGTGCTCTCCCCACTCCCACCCCTTGCTGGAAGGAGCGTAACGAAGACCCATCAAGCTCGGTCCCGTCCGTTCTTTGCCTCTGAGAAGAGGAGGTTTTGCTTTTGTTTTTACTTTGGATCCCTAATGTAAATACAAGGGAAAATTAAGCACTAGGGACTATGTTGTAAGGGGCAATCTTGCACTGCAGTCACTGGCGAGGTTAGACTAGATGTAGACTTAAAATCTGTCCCCTAATTCCCTACAGTGAAGGGAGAGGTAGCTGAGGATACGGCTATAACAATGTCACACTTGCGCAGTCAGACACGTTGGGTGCATCTAGTTGTCTGGGTGCAGGGACCTTCTGGAGTACCCCTATTTCTTCCCCATTAGTGACCCTTCCCTCGTAGACCTTGTGTCATGGTGAGCCTACATCTGGCCAAGGACTGGGGGTTGGACATGGTTCTCTCCAAAGGCAAGTACTGGTGCGGGCCCCTCTAGAGTGATACAGGGCACTTTCTCCCTCTGCCACGACCTAAAAGATGTGACATGTCTCTACACCTTTCACAGCTTGCAAAGGACCGAAACATGAGCCAGTACAACCGGCTTTCCCTGTATGTTGGATGAGATTGTCCTATGTGCTTCTTCACGGAGCATAGGGAGCTGAGTAGAGGAAACAGAGAGCACAAAACACTGTACAAAACCAGGCGCATTTACCGTTAGTAAACCAGAGCATGAAATCTTCCTCGCGGCATAAACTGGATCTGGTTGTTTCCTTCCCAGCTGCCCTAGGAGAGCAAAACATGGTGCAAGTGCCACCTCTATCAAGGCTTGTCTAATGAACCCAACCTTGTTTATTTCTTTTTCTTGTGAGTCTGAGACTCGTTTTAAACCCAATATGCTGGCTGAGCTGCCGGAGAGTTGTAATTTTTTGTATCCCGAAGACAAAATAATTGATCCACAACATTTTGTCTTCATTTCACGATGCAATGACACCCTGCCATGTTGCGACATCATTCCTTGTTGATGCCAGACAAAGATTCTACACGGTATTGATCTGGCATTGCAGAATGATGCCATGTAATAACATCATGACTCATTAAAAAAGTTTTGGACACCAAGGGGGCGTCTATGTTAGACTTTTTCCAAATAAAACTTCCCTCTTTTGCTACCCAGGGTCCAGCTTCAACAGTGGTAGCAATTCCTGACGTGCTAGAGGTCATCAGTGACTGACATTTTAACCCCTGTGTTCTCTAAATTTGCTTAGAGCAGATCTAGACAACAGTGATTGAAAACTCTGGTGGCTTCCAGTGCCATGTCAAAGCTAAAGTTCCGACTTTGATACCACCAATTTCAGCCTAATGGGATCTAACACCGCATGAAGTCAATAGGAGATGTATGCATGCCCTAACTGTTCTGCAAACACAGGACAGGCTTTGGAAAATGAGTCTGCTGATGACCCTATGGATTTCTGGTTGAGTGGCAACTCCTCTTGCTATTGGTGACTAGACCTGGGTGAATAATTAGTAAGGAATAACTTTCTGATGAATTTCATTTCGTTTTCTGCTAGCAAATTTCACTCTTCCAGATTATTCACCAGATCGTACCAGTGAATCCTTCTTGGTCTGTAGGTTGTTCAAGAATAATATTTGATATTTTAAATGTATTACTATTATTCCTTAACTTTCAGCTACTTTGGTCAGTCGGGTAGATTACATGGTATGTCCCTGGTCCTTGACTGGATGGATGTAATTTTTACAAACAGTTTCTACTGCAAATACTCATAATTACAAATGTGAAATTTGCTTCTCATTAATACTCTCCAGTATTTGCTTAAAAGTGACTGTTTCCACGCATATTCCTGCTAGGGAACATGCTCACATTAGAAAGCAAACACAAGAGGTGTCACAAATGTAACTGACTCCCTATCATACACACAGCTTGGGCTGACTGCAGGATTTTACTCTTTCTTCTCTTGGTAGCAGCTCAGAGTAGTTTGGGTATAGCCTCCCGCTAGCTAGTTTGTTTGTGGGTTTCTCTAAATGAGTGTATGGTTCTTTCAAGGTTAGCTAATCCTCTTCCCTCCATTTTGGTGCACAGTAGAGATGAGCCTCAACCAAAACCTTGCAAACTGAACTCTGAGTCTGAATCCAGATTTAATTGTCCAACTTGATGCCTGGTCCATGGACAACATTTTCAAAAACACCTACGTTACAAAATGTAACCCCACATCTTTGCCATGGGCCTGTCCAAAACCGTAGATCAAAACACGTCTGAATTTCAGGGTTTGGGGTCCAAATCTGAACTTTTTTTGAGCTGAAATTTTAAACCACAGACCAGATCAAGACCCATGGTTTAGGTTCAGGTCTTTCTCAAGGTCTCAGTTCCAGCTTGTACGAAGATACTGCTTTATTGCCTAAATTGACAGGTCAAGTAGCTGTATTTCTCCTGTTACATCTCCTTATTTTTTAGTGATTCCTCACCAAAACCTGTTGAAATCAATCAAAAGAGTCCCCCTCACCCTGTCTTCAGAAGGTTGTGGATTGCACCCTAAATCTTCAATTATATGCTCTATGGGATTTTAGAAAAATAATAGAAATATATATTCCCAGTGCAAAACTTTACTCAGCTTAGTTACATTTTGATAATTCAACCTATTTTACTTCTGTTTTGCTGTTGTGATTTTGGGAGATTGGTGTGTTCTGTTCTTTTTTGCAACAATCTGTTTCTTTCTTATGGGGCAAAGAGTTTAGTGTCAGCAGATGAAACCTGGATTTTGTCTGTAGAAAGAAGGGGGAACAAAAACAGGATTGTGTGTGTATGTTTGTGCGTGTGTACGTGTGTGTGTATAGTATATGTGAAAAAAACCTCAACTTGTATATTTTCCAAAGTGACTAATGATTTGGAGTGCCTCTGTTCTTTGGTGCTTGACTTGAGACACCTTAGCTGCATTTGTGAAGCTGGGGTAAATTTTCATAGCTCCATTGACTCCAATGGAGCTATGACCAATGGTGTCAATGGAGCTCTGACCATTTGGAGCAGCTGGGGATCTGCCCCAGTAGAGGTCCTGATCCTTCAAAGGGGCTGATTTTCAGAAAGTGCTGAGCATTGGCCCACTGGGAAGATGTTTCCAGTTGGGCGCTGAAAGATGGAGACACCCCAAGTTCCTAGTCTCTTTGGAAAATGTAGTCCTTCACTCCTCCTTGTGTGTGCAAGCATGGATATTACTCTCAAAGGACTGCCATCACCTCCCTTCCAGAGACAAAGTTCATCACAGGAGGGGTGAATAATTAAACATCAGGCTGGTATAAATCTCAACAGAAGAAATATCTTTTATCTTTTGACCATTTACTCCCACTAGGAATAATGGCAGTTCTTTTACATTGATATATAATTCTTTGTTGGTTTGTTTGTTTGTCTTGGCACCTGCATAGCAGAAATCTTTACAATTCATTACCGAAATGTCCCTCCCCCCAGCTCTGATCCTCCCTCTGATTTATTTTTGCAGCACCTGAGTCCTAACAAGCAACACCCTCAAGGTCGAGAGAGAGTAAGATGTGACCCATTTATGATGGATTATAGAAATAACAAACATGCCTGACAGTTTTATACAGCTGCTAGAACGGGTTTAGTTTCCAACAAATGAAGAATTTCCTCTCCCCCCACACCTTTTTTTTTGTCTATTAATTACATTTTACAAATTTTCTTTTCTTTTCTTTCCCCTTTCCTTGTTTCCTTTTTCTTTTCATTTTTTTTTATACAGCGAAAGGATCAGTTACTGATGTGTCCACAGAAGAGTCTGGGTTAGCAGAGTTTGGCTGTCATCTGGTCCGACTGTTTGAGGATCTCAGTGTTGTACAGGTCTAGTGCATGGTTCACACGGATGATCTCGCTGTTGGTCAGTTTCAGGCGGTGCTTGAGCATACAGGAGAACAGATCCAGCTGCGGCTTACCCGGTGCCACAGGGGGGGCCAGTCTGTTGATTCGGTCCCGAATGTCCAGCAGCAAGAGCATGACGGAGGACGAGGAATAGAACTGCCCACCTTGGGTGTATGACTGGTTGACCTGCTGCACAGCACTGCGCAGCAGGTCGGCGTTAAAACGCAGGCTGTAGCCGTACACCTGCACGTCAGAGATCTTGATGTAGAACTGACGCTTGCTGGGGTCAGAAAGGTCCACGGGCCCCTGGCCAGTCTCATTGCGCAGCAGGGAGGGCAGCCGAGTCCGGCTGCGTAGGTAGATGTGGACAGTCTCAAAAAAGGTTTTCCAGCGGTTGCCCAGCAGCAAGGTCCAGTTGTAGCACTGGCTGTTCTGGAGGCGGATTTTCTCCCAGCGCGGGTAGCCGAACTCCCCAAAGGGCATGTTCCAGCCCTCAGAGTGGCTCCCGCTGAAGGGGTTGACGTAGACAAAGAACATAGGGTCCAGGCTGCTGTTGCGCATCTGGCATATGCGCATGGAGATGCCGATCACCATGTGGATAAAGTCCATCCGGTTCTTGTTGCTCTTCAGGGTGAGGGACATGCGCTTGCGCCACCTGGGGTCGAAGAAGGTGTCCAGGCGGATCTCGTTGCTGATGAAGGTGGTGTGCACGTAGAGGCGCGAGTCCATTTTCTGCAGCAAATACTTCAGCTCCAGATCCTGGAAATCCAAGTCCGTCTCAAAGCTGATGAACTGCTCGCTGCGCTCCGAGTCCACGTTCTGCGGCTCGCAGCGGCCCCGGTACAGCTTGTAGCCCTTGTTGCACGAGCCGCAGAGGGAGATGTTGGCCAGACTACACATGGCGCAGCTGTTGTTGCCCCCGATAATGCACGGGATGGGGCGCTGGCACAGGCTGGTGCTGCCGTGGCACACGCAGCTCCGTTGGCTCTCCAGGAAGGTCCCCCAGAACCCATTCTCGTTGCAGTAAAGCAGGGACTGAACCCGGGTAAGCCACTGCTGTATTGTCCTGCAAACAGGAAAACAAGAACTTTAGCCGCAAGTGTACAGATGGGCTCTTACAATTGAAGCTGGCCCCCTATTAAGGGTACGGTGGGTATGTGAGGCAGGGTTTCAGAAGCTGCATGTTCTGATGTCTGGCATTTGATACACCCTGTCCCAATCTCCTTCCAGGTCCTCCTCCTCCACTGGAGGATAAATGCCCTGTAAGAAATAGCTCTAGGGCAGATTCCCTACCCTGCATCACTCCCTTGGCGCTGCACGGACCATGCAAAAAAAAAACCCAGCTGGCCTCAATTTCTTGTTGGGGATTCATCAGTGCTGATGAGTCGCTAGTAGGAGTGGAACTGGCAACCCTAGCAAGGGGTTGCAGGGGAAGGCCCCTTTGAGGGTCCTCAGCTGGCAGCTGGTTCCTTGGGGAGCATTACCAACTGCTGCAGGTTATACCAGCTTCTCTAGGCAGTGACTCAGGGCATCCTCCTAGCCAGCCCTTGTCAGGAGCCAAGCCCCTTTGGAACCTTGATCAGCTGATGGTGCACAGGTCAGTGAAGACAGAAAAGAAGCCAGAGGCTTGGGTGTGTGGTGATAGTTCTGCTGTAATCCCCTCATCCTTAAAGCACCCCACTATCTCAGTGCCTGCCCCTATTACTCTATAGTGCAGTAACCCCATATATGGCTTCTCCAACACCCCTGGAATGTTGCCTTTCTGACTGGCCACCACTTAGTCCCTCCGTGCAGTATTTCCTTTCTAACCAGCCCTCCCCAGAACTCCCTGCGCAGCTGCCCCTCCCCCCTCACTAATGAATACTTCATTGTCTCCTCCGGGCAAAAAAGTTCTGGGTAGCGCTGTAGTGAGAGGCCTGGCTAATGACAAATTAGGATTCAGTCCCTGCAGAACAGGAGGAGTGATTATGGACAGAGGCTCTCAGAGCTGGATTAGTGAAATGCATGGCACCTGCATCGCCTGACCGCCGAAGAATCATTAAGCTGTGAGCTGTATCAAAGAAGGCTTTAAATGATACAGCAGCAAAGAACAGCAGGAGGACTCAAGGAAGAGAAGAGAAGGGAGGGGTGAGAGAGAAGGGTGGAGGAGACAGAGGCATGGAAGGGAAGAAATAAATAAGGAAGAGATGTGGAAAAGAATTGGAAGCAGAGATGGAAAGAGGGAGAGGTTAAGGGGGAGTGTGAAATAAAACAGAAGAGAGAAAAAAGCAAATGGAAAGAAAGAAACTGACAAAAGGAGAAAAAGAAGCGGTGGGGGTAAGAAAAGAGAACTGCGCAAAGGGAGGGAAAATAGAAAGAAACGGAGTGAAAGGCTCAGACTGAGAGGGACAGGGGAGCGAAATGAATTAACAGGAAAATGCTGAAGGCTGAGAAGTGTGAAGGGACCCTTAGCACATCCCTCACTTGGCATGAAGCTGCCAGGGTCTCTCTCCCCCATAACAGCTCACCAGAACGGTCCTGCGAGTGGGAAAAGGCAGAGAGAGGCTAGGGAACTTGGAAACAAGACACTGACGTCTAGAAATGTCACTTTCTTGTCCGGACTGGAAAGTAAGACACTATGCTTGAGTCAGGGAAGGAGTCAGCATCCATGTCCCCCTTGTCCTGAAGTGCTCTAACCACTAGACCCCCTGACTACAATATGGATGGATCACCTTCCCCTCAAGGGAAGCACAATTCATTGCTTCTGCTGTACATGGCAATCTAAATATAAAACTGCAGCATTAGAGCAGGTGCATGGGAAATAAAACAACCCGCCCATCTGCCAAATTGGTTTTTTTTTTGTCTGCATGGGTGAAAGGCTCATTGATGAAGCACGAGGCTCCTGTGATGGAGCGCCCTGCTCAATGGCAACAATGGGAAATCACAGGTTGCCAGGCTCACAGCAGCTATTGTGTCTTAAAGATACATTCCAAGCTCCCACCTACACTGCAATTTCCACCACAACAGTTACAGCAGAAGAGCCCCCTGGCAGCAAGATGAACTCAGGAATGAGGCCTAGGGCTGGGGCTTGAAAGACAGGGGTTCAAGTCTTGGCTCTGTCATATCACCTCTTTGCATCTCAGTTCCCTGTCTGTACAATGGGGATATTCCTCCCCCTAGGCTTGCTGAGAGAACACATTTATTACTCTTCGCAAGGGATCGGGGCCATATAGCTGGAAAGCAGATGTGGTTTGGTCCTGGCACTGAATTGTGTCCCTGCTTGGTGCTAGAGCTGTTCCTTTGGGAACAGGCAATGGAAAGCAAATCCTGTCCAGGTTTTACACTGACCCCAGTGCACAGCTGGCTTCACCAGCTCTGTGCTGCCTGGTGTAGGGAGCGTTGCAGGATAGGGGTATAGCTAGAGTGTTCTTCTGCCCAGCAATTCTGTAAGCCACCTCCCCTCTGACCTTGCACTGGCCTCAGCATATATCTTGCTATGGAGACTCATTGGTGTGGTAGGAGTTGGGGATGCATCCTGCAGTGAAATGGCACTGCCAGTGCCAGCCACTCAGCCCCCTAGAGCAGGAAGAAATTTGTCCCCTGGAGAAGAAGCTGAAACCAGCCTCTTGGCATGTTGGTAAAGAGTAACTGGCTGAGTGAATCTGAGCTGGCAATGAAGAGAAGAGCATTAACATGGAGACAGAGGCAAGGGGCTTCTGCTGAAGCTAAGTATCAATGACTCCCCAGCTCCTGTCATACCCACCATGCAGCACAAGCTATGAACACATGAGAGGCCAAAGGGCTGCATTGACATAGGAACAATGCCAGGGCGACGGGTGAGAATATTGTTTATGTAGTGGGTGTATGTGTATAGGTGGGGTTCATTGCAAGTTGATTGGGTAGTTATGGGTGTTTGTAGAGTGAGTGTGTGTGCACATGTGTATGTGCCAACATACATTTTCATACTATATCTCCGGGTTTTCTGTATACATAAACACACACACTGTACACAGACTTAAATAACCACCATGCACACTCTCATATGAATAATAGAGAAAAATACATATACTACACATGATTTAACAGCTATATATGCCTATACCTTAACATCAGGGGCCAGTTTTAGCTCTGGTGTAAGCACAACTCTATTGATTTCCTTATGCCAGGGCTGACTTTGGCCTTCCATGTGCATCATGCACTCAGAGATTTCCTGTGCACATAAATATATGGCCTGATTCTCTGCTCCTTTACACTGGGTGTATGTGGAGGTAACTCCACTGACTTAATGAGCGTTACACTGATGTGAAGCTGGTGGAACAGAGTGTGGGATCAGGCCCTTTCTGTCTAATTCTGTGCTCACTTACACTGGTGTAACTCCAGATGTTAATATAATATATGGAGATAGACCTATCTGAAAGGTCATTGAGTCCAGCCCCCTGCCGTCACTAGCAGGACCAAGGATTGAATTCACAATCCTGGGTTTAGGAGGCCTATGATCAAACCACTGAGCTATCCTTCCCCGCCACTGAAGTCAGTGGAATTAGATTACTGTCAAACCACTCTAGTGAGTGCAAGAGACTAAGAGGGGCAGGAGGTTGGTTGTGTGTGACCAGGCACATTTCAGAAGATGATCTACACAGATATTCATCTGGGCTACAAATGGCTCAGTGCAATGAAAAGACAAATTTATCCCTCTCTCTCTCTCTCTCTCTCTCTTTCTCTCTCTCACGCACGCACGCACGCCAGAATAGTAAGAGTTGACCTGATGGGAATTAGAGAAACATGACAGGCCTGTTCTCCACACAATGGCAATTACAGAATCAGATCATTATGTCCTAGTCCAGCCTCGATGCTGGTTGGATTGTACAACTGCAGACTGCCCTTCTTCCCACCCACTCGTTCGCTGAGCATCCCGTCCAAGAGGAGGCCGTGAAGAACAGGAAAGGTGGCTCAGCCAAGATCTGGAAACTAGCAATTTTCCTCTTCCTCAAATCAGCATTGTGAAGCGGTGATGGGAAGGGAGCAAGGGATGGTACAGTGTTTTCTGTGTCTCAGCGCTACGGAGATGCAAGCAGGACAGGGGAAAAAATACCATCTGCTGATGGCTGCACTAAATAGATAAATAAATAAAATAAGAAGCAAAACCCAGAGCATGCCCTAGGGACAAGCTATAGGCATGAAAGAAAGAGGTGCAATGAGAGAGAGATTGGATAGGTGTAGAAACAATCAAGAAAGACCGACATCATCTGAAAGCAAATGCCAGAGTAAACCAGTATGTTTTGGATGGGTGTCACTTGCTCCCTCCTCCCCAGAAAAGGTTATAAATGGGGGTTAAATTTCCATGTTTTTTTGTTGTCAGCTTCAAACAATCGCTCTGTAATACTGTGAACACTAAGCACATTGTGCTGGCACATTAGAACCCGAAAGTGAGATGGACGATAAACTGACCAGTCTAGTGTTTGCTCTTCAAGCCCTGTAAAATGCCAACCACACACAACATGCATGGTGGAGACTCCATTAGCTCTTTACATTTCTGTCAGTTCTCTCTATTTGTGTCACCAGGCTGCAGTTGAAACCAGTGGATGACCCATCACCAGAGATAAAGGGAGCTGCAGGCAGAGTGGTCTCTTTGAGGGACCTTTGACTTTGGAATGATTCGCTCCCCTCCCTCTGGTTTAAAAGAGTTCAGATTTGTTGACCTTCTGGACTCACTCCAAAGTTCATTTCGTTGGGCAAGGCCGAAGGGCAGGTTTGGGGGAAATGTGAAGGGAAACGAGATGTTCATCTGGATGGTAGCTATGTGCGCTAGTTAAAATGTGAAATGAAACATTTAATTACACATTTGTGTCAACAGTTCATTTAAAAATAAAGGGGATGGGGGATTTTAATATTTTTGTGAATCAGCCCCCTATTTCTCATCAAGCGATAGTTGCCATGATGGCTTGATGCCTTAGTGAAGTGAAAGTGTGTGCGACTATTTTCATTCTTAAAGACTGTGAAATGTATTCTTAGCTAATGACAATAAGGCGAGAGGCCAGGCGAGATGGCCCTCTGTGCGTATTCTTTATTAACTCTAAAGTTTTAAAATAAACTTACGTGTGCCCATTCAGTTTTCAAATTTAAATAAATCACTACGTGCTTTAATATAGGCTACAAGAATTAAGGAGTCATTTCTTTTTTAAAACCTATGAACTTGATATGGACAATGTGCTTTTAAGAAAAAGCAAATCAATGCAAATCTTTTCTTTCTTTCTTTCTTTCTTTCTTTCTTTCTTTCTTTCTTTCTTTCTTTCTTTCTTTCTTTCTTTCTTTCTTTCTTTCTTTCTTTCTTTCTTTCTTTCTCCACTACTGACAAAGGTCATAGTAGTATCATTCCAATTACAAAAATCTATACCCTCTCTTTTTCATGGAAACACTTCCTCTTCTTTTTCCTGGAGGGCAGTGAATGGCAATTCTATTTCCCTCTCCTTTAGGTTGCTATTGAATATATAATGTACTTTTCTATTATGCTTTTGTGCACGAGAGAGAGAGAGAGAGAGAGAGACGTGCTGTTAATATAACCCCTCCATCCTTTCACAGCCAGTGGCATGAATGATAAGCATCTGTCTCTATATAATATATACAATTAGAAAATGAGAATGTGTCCTAGCCCCACTAAAAAGAACACTGAAATACATACCCCTCTCTCCAGATCTGTCTGCCGAGCCAGTCCCCCAACTTACTACAAATGCGGGATGACACATAAGAGTGGAAATGATAATATGCCTGGTGGTGTTGACTTAAACAAATCAAACACATCAGTCAGTTAAAAACTCAGCTGCCAGCATCCATTTCATCCTCCCTTACCCAGCTTTTATAGTGCTTGTTGGAGGCTCCCTTTCTGCCTGGCTGGCTTTTTCAAATAGAAGCAAAATGCTAACGACATATTTATATAAAGCTTTGTACCCGCGCGGTTGGCTGCATATTGGCTAGGTGCTGTTTTCTGCTTTTGGTGGTGGTGATGATGCACGATTCAAAGATAATATACGAATGTCTATGTTACTTCTGCATAAGCCAGGTTCGTTTGTAACGACTTAGCCAACCGTCTAGATGGGTCAGTTTGAAAATGGTCTCCAGAAGAAAATAAAAATCCTTTAACCTTGAACTATCCCTGGTCTCCTCATTGGGATATTGTCCACCTGCACAAAAGTCCTCTGTTATTAAAGAGGCCTTAAGGACCTGGAAGCATGACATTGACTGTATATGGCTAAGTGAAAGCTCAGAATACTCATTGCCCTATGGATAAAATGGATACAAGAGCCTCTAGTTAGCCAATTAATTATCTCTCAAAATAGAACAGACAGCTGATCAAGCTGGTGAAAAAAAGCAGTTCATCTACAAATGCTAACTTGGCCCATCCGCTCCCAGCGAGGCTCGGAAGAGGAGATACCAGAGCTCATTATTTCCAGGATTTCAAGCGACACTCCTCAGTTCCAGACAAGAGCTACGATAGGGTGAGAAATGTTCATTAAAACCATGGAGACAGAACTCCAAAAAAGGGTGGGAGACAGCTCTGAATCCTGCCACCCAGAAAGGCTGGGAGGAATCAGCCATTACTATATAATATCTACAGCTGCTATAGCTGTGACAGAACACCCGTTTCCTCAATAATTCTGAGCATGCCTCTCTCCTTCTTTCACGCTCTCAGTTGTAGCTATGTCACCGGGGCCTGAATCACTCCAGGTCCACCGTTTTCTCTGCATTGCTCTGAGCTTTGTAAAAGAAGAAAGAGGCACCAAGTATTTAAAAAAAAAAAAGCAAAACAACCCCCCCGCCCCATGCTTCTCACTGAGACCATCAGCACGGACCTGCCATGGATGCAGGAGGTGGGGGTGTAAGTACCTTTCTCTAGGCAGCTGGTGGTTAGGGTTGTGCCGGCACCGGACGCTGAGGCCAAAGAGTTTGCGGGCAGTGCGCTGGATCTTCTGCCGCTGGGCTTCCATGGAGCTCTGCAGGAGTTTGTATCGGGTCTGAAGATCCCAGTCATTGCCCCAGTGCTGGTGGATGCTCCCGATGGTCAGGAAGTGGTTGTTAGGTAGCCTTTTCATGAAGGATTTAAACTCATCTAGGAACACACAACCAAAGTGACAGGCTTTGAGTGACTCGTGCATCACTGAAGGCACAAGGCCTAATACTAGTTATTGAAGCAATAACAGTCAAGGTGCAGTAATGACCAGCTGAAAGAAGCTGATGAGCATTAATCCCCAGGTTGGTCGTTATTCTCCAGGAAGCACCCTAATTCTGTGGCTGTCATTGCTATTGTAAGGGTGGATTTATAGCCAATGCATGTTATGGGTGAGATATTTTCCATTTATACTTGCAGCTGCGGGACATAGATGGAGAATTAATACTCCAGGGCACGGGATCTTAACCTGGGCAAGTCACCAAAGGCATCGGGGGGTTGGAAAATGGGAAGGGTGTCCCAGCAAGGCCCTAGTTATATGGGATCGGGGATTCCACTAGGGAAAATGTAGAGCTTAGAGCTGTTCAAAAATTTATTCCAGTGAAAAATGTTTCCATTTAAAAATGGCCTTTCTTTCATATTTGGAAATTTTCATGAACAAATTTGGTTTGTTTGAAATTTTCCATTTTTTGCCCCACCACACCAGAAAATTAAAACATCGTCACTTTTTTTCTGGCTTTCAGTTTATTGTTTTCATGTCCTCTCCCTTCCCTTTCTCTCTTTTGGTGGCAAAATACATTTTAAAAAAGGGGGGGAGAGAGAGGGAGAAAAAAAGCAGAAAGCGAACAATCCGAGAAACAAACATTTTCTAAACCAAAACGTTTCTATAGAGATTTTCCTGAAATTTTTCAAATAACTGAAAAATTGTTCCCTTTTGGACCGGTGGTATGAAAATTCCTTATAAATGATCAATATTTTTTTTTACTACACATTTCCTATTGTTCAACCCTCTAACTCAAATCTAGCAGCCTAATAGAGAAAGTCTATGTATTAGCCAAATAGGTAGTTAGGGAGGTAGACAGATATTCATCAGCATACAATCTGAGCACCTAATAAAAAAAATAATCACTATCACCACACTATAAAGACCATAGGACATCTGGTTTCCTACATTCCTTCCCCAAAGGCAGCTGGGAGATTTTCTTTTTTTAGTCATCTGCAATCTACTCGATTTATAATGTGGCTTTCAGTCCCTTTTTCCTCCTCCCCCCAAAATGACTCCCTCCCATTCCCCTGTCCTCTGAAACTACCATCATGTATAATTGCTTCTGCGGACCACACTGATTATACCTAGTACCTTTTAGCAATAAAAGCTCTGCATTTGCTTCCCGCCCCTTACAAATCAATTTCCTCCAAAGCCTGTTTGTGTGAAAGGCCGAGCTCTTTTCTCCCTGATGATGGACGTGCCGTGATTTTGTACAGACTAGGGATTGAAATTTGAGTTCATTGTGTGTATTTTGATACCAGCAGAACACGTCTGGAGAAAAACAAAGCCAGCAAAATAAAAGCTGCAGGGTGTTGGTTCAAAAAGCTAAGGTTGACTTGAAGAAAACCAGTTTCTTAGTTAATATTTGTATATCTTAAAATGGCACCTAGGAAACTCCAGCTGGGGCCAGTACCCCATTGTGCCAGGCACTGAACACACATGATAGAAAGACCCTGCTCCAAACAGTTTGCATTCAAAGTAGTAGAGCTGGTTGAAATTGTATTCCTCCCTTCCCCCGCAGAAAATTTTCCACAATATACCACAGTCTTCCCTTTCGAGTCACCCAGCGTATCATGGGAGTTCTGCAACTCTGGTTCATCCTGGGAGATGTTGTCTGGCTGGGAAGCCCAGCCTACAGAGGAGAATGGAGACATAAGGTACCTGAACTACAACTCCCATGAGGCACCATGGTAATATTTCCAAATAATTTTATTTCGCTTTCAGCCAAAAGTTTTGAGGTTTTCAGGTGCTGAGTCTTTCAATGAAAAGTTGGAATTTTCCAGGGAAAGCAGACACCGTTACATGCCACCGCTCCCTCCCCACATTTACTCAAAACCCAATTTTTCTTCCAAAACAGATTTGAAGGGAAATTGTCCAGCTCTGCTAATTAGATAAGACAGATATAGGCTGTGTTGTTATGCCCATTTTGCAGATGGGAAACTAAGGCACACAGCAATTATGGGGCATACGCTCAATTGGTATACGTCAGTATGGTTTCATTGGCTTTAAAAAAACCACACCAGTTTTCAGCAGCTGAGGATCTGCCCTCATATGACTTTCTGAGATCACACAGAGAGTCTGTGGAAGAAGCAAGAACTGATGTTAGATTTTTTGAGTTGCCATTAGCTGATGTGCATCTTAAATTCACAGTTACACCCCGTTCCCACTTTGGTTAAGAAGGCCTAAGGGATAATATTGGAGATTTTCATCAAAATGTTTTTCCATGGATGAAGACTAACTAAATAAGGAAGTTTTATTAACGCAGTGAAGCAAAATGCTAATTAAACCTTAGATTTAATGGCACTTTTCACTTCAAGGAATACTTTATGTGGAATGTAACAAATTGAGGACTGAAATGTACCAATTTGATATACAAAGTACAAATAGGTGTCACTTCAGCCATCATTGAAAGGCATCCACCTCTGGGAAGGAACATGGCAGACATTTAAGTGTGCACTGCAACACAACATGAAGTGAGAAACCCCCTATTCAAATGAGACTGCAAGAGGAATTTAGGGAGACAGAATATAGTTAACTCTGATGATGCTGGCCAGTTTTAACACCTCTATACTTGCAAAATATTCCTGGGGTCTTTAATGGCAACAATGGTTAGGATGTGAGATTCTGATTCTCCTCTTAACAATTTAAATCAGGACAGCTCCATTTAAGTCACTGGGTCAGCGCCTCAGGAAATGTAAATTGGCATCGCTCCATTGACCATGCTGATTTGCACCAGCTGAGGATCTGGCTCAATGGTTCCTCGGGTATAAGATCGGTGTGGGAACAGAACCACTTGGAGCAACAGTGAATGCAGTTTCCAGGCACTGAAATATAGACGAGACCTTGGCAGATCATTTGAGGTCCTCTGTAGGGCACCCAAGTTAGACCATCAAGGGGTCAGAAGCCTACAAAACAAGGAGTAGCAAAGGACCGGCTGAGAAGCGTGGCTGTGATGCTGTGAAGGCTCCCCCAGGGAGGTTTTCATTAAAAGCATTTTATCCAAGGCCTCGCGCCATTTCCTCATTGGACAAAGGAACATTTGTCCATTCAAAGCCCGAATAGAGCAGTTCCGATTTAAACACCAAATTGCACGAAACGCCATTCATTTCAAACCCACCGCAGAGCTGGCCAAAAGCCAAATGGGCTCTGAATTTGCTTTGGGTGCATGTCGTGTCACACGACTCCAAAAGGAAAGCCCCTGGGAGGGCAGCCCCTTCCTGACAACTTGCATTCCCACGCCGGAGGCAGGTATAATTTGGCTGCAAGCACTAACAAGTGCATGTAGTGTGGGGAGGAGGGGACCAGCTAGCACTCCATGGATTAGGGTGCGTCCAGGCAGGAGCCATAACTCCACCCCTCTAGGGCTCAGGTGACTGCTGGGTGGAGCACTTATTGTCCCTTCCCCACAGGTGTAACAAGGGCCAGTGCTCCTGCATCCCACCTAGAGCCCCTGAAAGCATCATGCTTTATGAAAGCTGAATAATGGGCCCGATTCAGAGCTCTGTTACGCCAGCATCACGCAGACAAAACGCCAATAAAGCCAGCAGACGAAACCACATGAAAATCAGGAACTTCAGGCCACCAGACACCAGCCCCCATCTCCCCACAGCACATCTCTGTCACAAAGGGGCTTAATCTGCCCTGTGATATTTGCACATGAGCTGCCAGTACACCGCTAAGGAGTGTGTAATTCTGGGAGAGCTAAAGGTACATTCTGCACCATTTACATTCTGCTAATCTATAACAAAGCTAAATATCGCTCCTCTTTAATGATGAAATAGATCGTTTAGAATGCTAGTAGGGCCGATAGAGAATTTTCCATCAAAGCTGGTTTTGGATATAACATTTGGGTTTTCTACGAAACAGTGTCTAATTCACATGAAAAGAACAGGAGGACTTGTGGCACCTTAGAGACTAACAAATTTATTTCAGCATGAGCTTTCGTGAGCTACAGCTCACTTCTTCGGATGCATAGAATGGAACACACAGACATGAGATATTTATACATACAGAGAACACGAAAAGGTGGAAGTATGCATACCAACAGGAAGAGTCTAATCAATTGAGATGAGCTACCATCAGGAGGAGAAAAAAAACTTTTGAAGTGATAATTAAGATGACCCATAGAAAGTGTGAGGAGAACTTAACATAGGGAAATAGATTCAATTAGTGTAATGACCCAACCATTCCCAGTCTCTCTTTAGGCCTGAGTTTCAAATTTTTGTCCCAAAAAATGAACATCTGAAACACAAAAGCGTCTAGATATTAGACCAAAAATATTTAGTTTTCTTCAGTGTGGGAGGGGGGTGTTTAATGAAAAGTCAAAATGTTTTCTGGAAGAGAAACCCATTTTCCTAACAACCCTTGCTCTTATCATTATTAAAACAACAACATCAGAACCACAGGAGCTGGAAAACAGCCCTTTTGCCGGGTTACCTGAATTCTCCAGATCTTTATAAGCTTCCGTCCAGGACTTGCCCATGTTTGCCAGCGTGTACTCCATGATCTGAATGTCGGTGATGGGACAGTTGCATTGTGGGAATTCTTCAGCACACTGGCAGCTGCACTGGCTGTTCCGACACACATACTCCCCCTCTCCATTGCACATGATGTAACTCAACGCAGACTGGACAAATTTCTCTTGTAAATACTGAGGGAAGATGATCTGGAGACCTGGTGCGGAGACAAGAGCAGGGAATGTGAAAATAAATGTTGCGGGTTGCTGTTCCTTTTTTTAAACTTGTTTCATTAACAGCTTGGGAAGGTGACACAGAGGAATTAAAAGTTGCTATACGATTTCTTCCCTAGTTGTTGTGAGAAAGGAATTTGGGGTACAAGATTTATGTCTCAAGCGCATTGCAACTGCTCAGCTGAGATCAGGTTGCATCTGCTGGACTTAAGGAGGTCATGGCGTGGGGTACCAGCTCACAAGCCTTGGAAAATACACCACAGTATGTTCTGCAAGAAGAGATATAAGGAGGGGGTCCATTAGGTGAACATTGACATTGTTACACTATTAGGTACTAGAAAAAGCCTGCTAAAAACCTGTAGCCCCACAGAGCTGTGTGCGAGGGGCTGCCTCTTTACCCCAACCCCAGGGTCCCCTCTATCTCATACTGGGAGGAGATTGTCTCTATTCAACTCAGCCCCACACTCCACTACAGTGTGTTCCACCCTGGTGCACAGTGCTGGCCTTTATACCTTTTCCTCGGATGGACTTTTTCAGCCTCATCCACCGAGCGCTAGTTCAGCTATAATGAGCATTATGCCATGCTGACCTATTTTGTTAGAGACTAAATATCTCTCATGGTGTGGCAACGTCGGACCTATGCAAGAAAGACAGAAAGAAAGACAGAAAGAAGGAAAGGCTAGAGACTGGTAGACAGAATTGCCATAGGCAAGAAAGAAAAAGAATATAGGGGGAAATTTGTACTGGTGATTAGGGATTTTGGAGCCCACGTCCCACAGAATTTCAGTGAGAGCTGGGTGTCTAACTCCCTTCATCTCATTTGAAAATCCCAACAAAAAGAGTATGTGCCACATTCTTACTAATGGAGACTGGCATGGTTCCACTGACCTCAATGTAGCTTTGATACTTTACACATGCTGAGAATGTAGCCCTACATACATACCCTCTCCCCCCGACACACACACGCATACACACTATAGCTATTTTTCTGTGCTCTCCTGTTAAAGCCCAAGTCTGTGAGCTCCCTACAGACGGCCCGGGGCCCTATAGGATTCACAGCTGTTTCCTTGTACCTGATAAGTTCTGCTTGTCAGACTCTGTCATTTTCCGAAGTGCATGAGGCAGGGGAGAACAATAACTGAGCGAAGAAGCCTGGCCTGATCGCCTTTCCTCATAAAAGGCCCAGGGATTTCAGACTGGCAGATAAAGGAGTTTATGGCTTGAACAGCAGTGCTGAACTCCAGTGTAATGAAGGCACGCGGGTCAATTACCCATCTGTTTGTGTTTCTATTGCTCTGAATTACAGTATCCGTCGCTGACAGCTCATTGGCGTGGAATGAAAATAAGACAATAATTCACAGGGTGAAACTGTGGAGAAAGGGCAGGAGGGCTGTGATCTCATTCAGGAGTTCAGCCCCCATCTTCGTGATGAGTCATTTGCACTCTAGGCGATAGACAGGTGGTTGGCAGCTCCTGAGAACCCACCTCAGTGCTGGTTTTAATGGACACCCTTCCCTTCTCTGGTGCAGGACACAATAGCTCAGGTACTGGAGAATAACCAAGGCCAAGGGGACATCCCAGACCTCCTTTTCTTACCCCCTTGTGCACAAGACGTCGTTTATGCAGAATGCCATGTCCACTGGCAGTGAGCTGTTCAATTGTCTGACCTAATTCTCAACCAAGCGCAGAGCAGTGGCAGCTGCCAGGCAGAATAAATATAGTGCCGTCTTCAGCCAGAGGTAATATTTGAGACACATGCATGAGGAAAAGGTTTGGGGCCTGGTTTTCAGAGGCACTGAGCATTTGTAGCCACCATCGACTACCCTGGAAGTTATGGGTTCTCCACACCGATGAAAACCACGTCGGTCATGCATACTCTGTGGGAATCAGGGTTGGGGGGGGGTGTGGTGGCAGGCGGAGCTCCATCAGACAATGGGGCAAAAACAAAAAGAGGGTGAGCCCCTGCATGTCCTACTGATCTCTCCTGGGATGGGTCTCAAGAAGAACCTCAGGACTCCTCCTTTTGACTCCAAAAGGGATTGCAGGTGCTCAGCACCTTCCTGGATTTTGCCATGCACTATCATCTTATCCATCTATAAAAGGGAGTTTCCTTTTCAAACCTCAATACTGGAGGTAGGTGAAGATCTCCAGTTGCCAGGCTCCAAGACTTTACTCCACTTGCCTTGGCAATGGAAAGTGAGTACGGAGCTGTGTTATTATGCCCATTTTGCAGATGGGAAACTAAGGCACATAGCGGCTAAGGATTTTAAGACTTTCAAAGCACCTGGAGAAAGATCTTTGAGACCCTGAGTGCTCCCAGATTCAGAGGGTCTGGGGCAATAGCCAGCCATGAGTTGGACTCACCATCTTCCATGGACCCTAAAGGAACAGTCTAGGTTCCATGGACTTGACCCAGTCCTTTGTCTACACTCTACATGAATGGCCTGTCCTGGCCTCCGAGATTGTATGCAAAGCCTAAACTATTGTTACGCTTTTCAGTTCACCAAACTTTCTTTTTTAACCTTAGTTGGACAGCAGCACCAACATGCTTCCCCATCCCAGCTAATCGGGATTGCTCTCTGATGCATAACAGCCCAGCTAACTTGTGGGGTACCACCCTGTACATTTGCATACATAGCTAGACACATGGTGTGCACTTTTGATTGACACTCATCTCCCCCTCACACACAGACCACAAATGCGCACTCCTACACACTCCTATGCATGTACACAACATATACTGCATGGCCAAAGCTGCAGAAACCTTTCCAAACAAACACTCCCTCATATACAATACATGCACACTCCTATAGTGACACACACCCATAGAAATATGTGCATCCTCACCGATGCGCACAAGCAGGTCCTAACATTCATTTACACTAAGACTGCTTTACACTGCGTAAACTCATTTACACTCAGTTTAAGGCCAGGTGCTGGGGTGCCTACCCACGCAGGTGGTGAAAAGGTTCATGTGGGTTCCTAGAGGGTAGGCCCGACTTAATTAAAGATGAAGACTAGCTGGAGAGGAGCTGGGTAGCGGTCCAAAGAGAAGCAGTGTGGAGCAGAAGGCAGCGTGTGAAGAATTCTGCAGTCACTTTTGTGGTAGTGGAGAGACCTGAGGGAACAGGGAGGCCATGCATGGCGAGAAGGAAATCTGAGGGAGGGAGGGAAGGTCTCTGGAGGACACAGGAATGAAGCAAACTCCTGTGGCAGACCCTGGCTAGAGGGCTGAGTGACAAGAAGAGAAACCACTGCTGGGCCAGAACAACCATCGGCAGGGGGTTCTAGATGAGGGGGCCCCCACACTCAGCCGTGAGTGTGTGCTGGATGAGGAAAGCCGCACACCCAGCCATGAGGGGTTCACCTGCAGTCAATTTACCCTTCTACAGGTCCCTTCACAATGTCAGTGTGGTGTAAAGGGAGCTTATTGAGTAAGTGCAGGCCTGATTATCAGTTAGACTAAGATTCAATCTATCAAGGCACTTAAGTATGTATTTGCGTTTAAACACATGAGCAGTCCTATTGATTTCAATGCAGCTACTAATATGGCTTAAAGATGAGCACATGCTTAAATGCTTGACTGGCTCAGGGACTCATGCACTCATACTTGCGCATTTCCAAGACACGGACTTGGATGCAAGAAATACAGCTCTGCAGCTTAAAAATTCCACCCAGCCTGCAGAAGATGTATGTCTTTCTACAGGGACTCCCTGCTATGCACAAAGATTACTCTCCAGGCTAGAAGATCCCCGAGAGGGGAGGTTGAATGTTAAGGTTGTAGGAATATAATCACACACACCTACACTCCTATTCCCATTCACATGTAAACACGCAGAGGTACACATACACACTCAGACTAGAGACAGGCATACACACCTGTGCTTTCTCACCCACCATGCTTCTGGAAGATTGCACACCTTAAATGGTAACCCATGGGTCAGGATCCATCATAGGATGAATGTCTGACACAAGGAAGTGCAAAGGCCCTCTTTAAAGTCTGGAGGGAGCAGAGGTTTGGTCAAACTGAGGTAGGAGCAGAGAGAGGATATGGGAGCTGGTATGGGAAGGGATATGAATTCACTTAGGAAGGGTTCCTGGAGAGGTGTTTTGGCCTTGGCCTGGAGATATCTAAAAAGCATATTGACACCTTCCCCCAGCCCCACAATTAGAGCCGAGTGACAAAAATGTTGACGGAACAGTTTTCCCTGGAAAAATATAGTTTTGTTTCGATCCAAATGTGTTGTGGGAAATGTGTGGATGGGGAGAAAATGTAAATGAATTGTTTTGACTTTCTCATTTCATTAAGGTGATGCTGAAATGTTTCATTTCAACTTTCTCATTTCAATTCCTTTCGTTTTGATTTTTCCCCTCATATTAACTATTTTAATAGATATAATATAGAAATACAATATAATAGTGTTTCAGGTTACTGTGCTGACGTTATCAAAAGGAAACATGATTACCATATTGGAGTGAAAAGATTTGATGCTGTCAAAGAAAAGCATTTTGACATTTCCGAATGGAATGGTTTGGGGAACTTTTTGTTTTGCTGGAGATTTAGAAATTCTGGTTCCGTTTCGAAATGAAAACAAATTTTGAAATGTCAGAATTTCCCAAGGAATGGAAATTCCATTTTCTGGCCAGCTCTGCTTGCTGCTTGCAATCTCCAGCACAGAGCCAAACACCTCCAACAGCCAGTTCCTTTCCAATCAGCAACAGAATCAGCCAGTGCTCAACTCCTTACAGCCTGCAACGAGGGTGGGCAAGCATGCCTTGAGCAGGCCAACGAGATAAGAAGAACGCGGACACACATGAACGCACACATGCTGATGCCCGGCCACGCAAACACACATGCTCTTTCATCAGTGAATGTTTCTACTCAGTCCAGGTACTATGATGTTTGAGGACATTTAGACCCAGTTCTAAATCTTGCAGCAGACCCTTACATCTTGTAAAGGGCCTAACCAAAGCCTTCATATGACCTTTGAGGCATTTTGGCTCTGGATCTGAACATTATAACTTGGGTCTATGACTGCCAGGGGCTTAGGCACGTCCTTGAGAATGAGCTGCTCTCACACGTAGGCTTCAGTCATGGTCTGGCTCCGGCTGGCTGTTTGGGAATCAGAAATCTTCCCTGTCATGAAGACGCTGTTCTTTTATTGAACTGGCCTCCGAGCAGAGCGACATGAAGGCAGGAACACGGATTTCTGTCAGCAGCTCATGCTTGGCTGCTAATCAGATCAAAGTAGACTAAGTCACGATTCATTACCTGCAGCCCTGTGACTAATTCTTAATGAGCTCTCACAAAGCAGCTGGAGAGGAGAGAAAGGAGCCTAAATAATTATTCAGCGAACCACCCTCCAGATTGGGTGGATAACATTAAGGTGTAGCTTTAAAGGTCACTTTGGTTTATTAAAAGGAGACTATTCCTCCCTGACCCTGTGCCTTTCCCTTAGCTCTGGGTTGGCCACTGTTGGGTCTGCCCTGTGTTGTAGCATGTAAACTGTGTGTGCTGGTTATCTTGTTATTCCACAGGCCCTCACCATGAGTGTTCACTGAACCAGTTCACACAGCTGAGATGCATCCCAGCAGCAAGCACTTGTCTGAAGTCCCATTGCAACCAGCACCTTCCTCTTTCCCTTTTCTCTTCTCTTTCTGTCAGCCTTCTCCTGTCCTCTCCGTCCCAACCACTACCCTCTTCTATCTTTTGTTCCCGCTCCCTCTGTTCCTCCCTTTCCATTCGGACCATCACAATCTTCCCCGACCATCTCCCCCTTTTCCTCCCCTCCACCATCTCTCTCTCTCTAGGGATTATGGGAGTTTCTGAGTGAGACTGTGTTCAGTATTCATAGATTCTAAGGCCAGAAGGCATCACCATGATCGTCTAGTGCAGTGGTTCTCAAACTAGGGCTGCCGCTTGTTCAGGGAAAGCCCCTGGCGGTCCAGGCTGGTTTGCTTACCTGCCACGTCCATAGGTTTGGCCAATCGCAGCTCCCACCGGCCGCGGTTTGCTGCTCCAGGCCAATGGGGACTGCAGGAAGAGCAGCCAGCATGTCCCTCGGCCTGCGCCGCTTCCCGCAGCTCCCATTGGCCTGGAACAGCGAACCACAGCCAGTGGGAGCCACGATCGGCCAAACCTGCAGACATGGCAGGTAAACAGACTGGCCCGGCCCGCCAGGAGCTTTCCCTGAACAAGTGGAGGCCCTAGTTTGAGAACCGCTGGTCTAGTGTGACTTCCTGCATAACACAGGCCAGAGAACTTCCCCCAAATAATTCCTAGAAAGATCTGTTAGAAAAAACATCCAATCTGGATTTAAAAATTCTAAGTGATGGAGAATCCACCATGGCCCTTGGTAAATTGTTTCAAAGGTTAATTACTTTCACTATTAAAAATGTACGTTTTATTCCCAGTCTGAATTTGTCTAGCTTCCACTTCCAGCCATTGAATCACGCTGTACCTTTCTCTGCTAGATTGAAGAGCCCATTACTAAATATTTTTCCCATGTAGGTACTTATAGATTGTAATCAAGTCATGCCTTACCATTCTCTTTGTTAAGCTAAATAGGTTGAGCTCCTTGAGTCTATCATTATACGGCCCATTTTCTAATCCTTTAATAATTCTTGTGGCTTTCCAACCCTCTCCAATTTATCAACACCCTTCTCGAATTGTGGCACCAGATCTGGACACAGTATTCCAGCAGTGGTCACACGAATGCAGAATGCAGAGGTAAAATAACTTCTCTACTCCTATGCAAGATTCCCCTGTTTATGCATCCCAGGATTGCATTAGCTCTGTTGGCCACAGCATCACACTGAGAGCTCATGTTCAGCTGATTATCCACCTCAACCCCCAAATCTTTTTTTCAGAGTCACTGCTTCCCAAGATAGAGTCCCCCCTTCTGTAAGCATGGCCTATATTCTTCATTCCTAGATGTATACATTTACATTTAGCCATATAAAAATGCACATTGCTTGCATCCAGTTTACCAAGTGATCCAGATCTCTCTGTGTCAGACTTGTCATCTTCATTATTTACCATTCCCCTGATTTTTGTGTCCTCTGAAAGCTTTATGAGTGATGATTTTATGTTCTCTTCCAGGTCATTGGTAAAACATGTTAAATAGCATAGGGCTAAGAACCAATCCCTGTGGGATCTCACTGGAAACAGACCCACTCAATTATGCCTATTTACAGTTACATTTTGAGACCTATCAGTTAGCCAGTTTTTGATCCGTTTAATGTGTGCCATGTTAATTTTATATTTATCTAATTCTTTAACCAACATGTCATGCAGTACCAAGTTAAACGCCTTACCAAAGCCTAAGTATATTACATCAACACTATTACCTTTATCAACCAAACATGTAAACTCATCAAACAAATATATCAAGTTAATTTGTCAGGTTCTATTTTCCATTAGCCCATGTTGATTTGCATTAATTACATTGCCCTCCTTTTAGTTCTTTACTAATTGAGTCCCATATCAGCCACTCCATTATCTTGCCAGAGATCAATGTCAGGCTGACAGGCCTATAATTACCTGGGTCATCCTGTTTACCCTTTTTAAAAATTGGCACAACATAGCTTTCTTCCAGTCTTCTGGAACTTCCCCAGTGCTCCAAGATGTATTAAAAATCAACATTATCAGTCCAGTGAGTTCCTCAGCCAGCTCTTTTAAAACTCTTGGATCCAAGTTCTCTGGACCTGCTGATTTAAAAATGTCTAACTTTAGTAGCTTCTGCTTAACATCCTCCAGAGCTACTAATGGAACGGAAAGCATGTTGTCATCACCATACAATGAAACTACATCAGCTGTTTTCCCCCAAATACAGAATAGAAATATTTATTGAACACTTCTGATTTTTCTGCATTATTACTGATAATTCCACCATCTACATCTAGTAATGGACCAACAGCATTGTTAGGATTCATTTTGCTCCTAATATATATATATTTTTAAATGCCTTTGTACTAAAATTGCACAGAGACTGTTCAGGGCAACAAGATACGACATAACTCGCATCTTTCCAGATGCCCCCCACTTCCATTGTTTCTCTTGCTCTTTGGCTTCCTCTTTTCAGCTCCATAGTGCTGCTCAACCTTGGCTTTCTGAATAGCAGTGACTACCGGGATGGTCAGAAATGGTGCAGTTTTCTGAATTTCTCAGCCGGACAAACTCCCACCATCCCCATTCTTTTCTTCCAGAGACTGATTCAGATCCTGATAATCATGGGGACTGGCTGAAGGAGTGGCAAGGGGAAACTTTCTACCTATTCCTTCCCCCTTCCCTCTCGCACACTGTGTCCTCCTTCTCTCTTTCCCTTTGCTCTTTATTTTCTCTCTCTCTCTTACTCTTTCTTCGTTCACTCTCTCCCCTCTTCCATTGAGTCAGCTCCATGAAAGTCATAATGAAGTTCCCATTTCCAAATGCTCATTCTGTTTCTGCCTTTATTTCCTCTGGCTGCATTGTCCCTTCAAAGCCCACTTGGAAGCTCTCCTCCCATCATAGCTAACCCTAACTCTGAACAAGTGAAAGGCAAAAATCGGAATTTCTGCCATACTGGAAATTATGATATTCCTTTTCTTTTGGCCCACATAAGGACAAACATTTGAAATACTATTTTTTTTATCGAATATAAAGTTCCCAATAACTATGAATTGGAAATGTCAAAATGAGATATTTCCTTTTTATTTTCCTTTGGGAAAATCAAAAAATGTCAACAACAAGATTTTGTGGAAACCTCAGTTTCCATAAAAAACAAAACAAAACAACAACAACAGAACACTTTGATGATAAATTCTTGGCCAGCTCTAATAGCAATGCAAGGCTTCCCTCTTTCCCTTCCCTTGGTTGGTCAAACATATCCTAATCAACCATAATTTATTATACAGCAGAGGTATCTGCTGCAGGTATACATATCTGAAGATTGGCCACATTATCGTGAAATCAGAGTAATAGGTCAAACCTCATAGACTCATAGACTTTAAGGTCAGAAGGGACCATTATGATCATCTAGTCTGACCTCCTGCACAATGCAGGCCACAGAATCTCACCCATACACTTCTATAACAAACCCCTAACCTATGTCCGAGTTATTGAAGTCCTCAAATTGTGGTTTGAAGACCTCAAGCTGCAGAGAATCCTCCGGCAAGTGACCCGTGCCCCATGCTGCAGAGGAAGGTGAAAAACCTCCAGGGCCTCTGCCAATCTGCCCTGGAGGAAAATTCCTTCCCAACCCCAAATATGGCGATCAGTTAAACCCTGAGCATGTGGACAAGACTCACCAGCCAGCACCCAGGAAAGAATTCTCTGTAGTAATTCAGATCCCACCCCATCTAACATCCCATCCCAGACCACTGGGCATACTTACCTGCTGATAATCAAAGATCAATTGCCAAATTAATTGCCAAAATTAGGCTATGACCTTACTGTAAATCTAGAGGAAATTACTTACAAAAATCTAGGATAACCCCTTCGCTGGTATTTTCAAAAGGGCCAGAGGACAATATGCACCCATTGGTTTTCAGCCAATGTCTTTGAAAATCCCATTCTTAATTATTAATAACCGTGGATGACTTTAAGCATTATTGTTCACTGAGGCCTGATCCCAAGTCCTCTGGGATCCTTTCCATTCATCCAGTCTTTGGATCAGGTCCTTAGATCTATCTATCTATCTATCTATCTATCTATCTATCTATCTATCTATCTATGAATAACAAACGCAGCAGCATAGATTCACCCTTGTAGTCAAGATACTAACCAAACAAAATGAATGAAGGCAGAATATTCCACCCTCATTCAGCTCTCTCTCATTTCCCAAGTCCCTCTTCCCCCCCCCCCCCCAAAAAAAAACTAGTTGAACCTCACGGCTTGTCCTGAATGCCAACAGACTCAGACTACTTCAGACAAGCGGCGAGAGTGACAAGGTCAAGTTTATATAGGTTAAAACCTTAAACTCTGCCTGAAACCAATAGGCAGCCAATACAAATCATAGAGCACTGGCGTAATGATACAGGGCCCAATCCGAAGGCCAGTGAAATCAGCGGAAAAACTCCCATTGACCTCAGTGGGCTTTGGGTCAGGTCCATAGCCCTGCCTGGACAGTGATGAGCTGCCAAAATTTTAACAACCGGTTCCCTATAAAAAGTTCTGATTTAAGGGGGTGGAGCGGGGGAGGGGCCGGGGCAGGCGGAGACATACTTGTAGGGCCGGAGGCCACTTGCCCCCCCAGCAGCCCTAGAGCTTGCAGCCCCCTCCCCCCTTGCTGGCAGCTCAAAGCAACTCCGGAGCTCAGCTGAGCTGCCCAGCTGGTGCCGGCGGCTGGCCACGCTGCAGCTGGGGGGAAGCGGGGGAGCCTCAGCCTCCCCAGTTGGGAATCCTGGGAGCAACAGGATGGTCCAGCCCGCGGACCGGAGTTCTTTGCCCACTCCCTGGCCCTTTAACAACCGGTTCTCTATGGAGGTCTAATTTTAGCAACCGGTTCTTGGGAACCTGCGGGAACCGGCTCCAGCTCACCACTGCCCTGCCATAAATCTCTCTCTCTCTTTCTCTCAGTCCTTCTCTCTTTCTCCTTCTCCCTGTTTCAACCATTGTTACTGTTTACTACTATTTGAATTGCAGTAGCATGCAGAGGACTTAGGGCCAAAATGGCAAAGGCCTTTAGGCACGTAAAGCTGCATCTAGGTACCCTCGTAGGATGTACCAAAACACCTGAGCAGGTTAAGTGCCTAACTCCCATTGAAAGCCAACAGGATTCAGGCACCTACATTATGTAGGCACTTTTGGAAATTCCACTGTGTTCCTAATTACATCTTTAGGCACCGGAATGCCTTTGCAGTTCTGGTCCCATTGTGCTAGGTGCTGTACATATACATAAGAAGACACTGTCCCTGCTCGAAGGAGCTTACAATGTAACTGAAGACAAGGCAAGTGAGTGTAACAAACACTAGAAGAGGAAGGAGGAAGAGGAGGGTATGAGCTTTAATTTCCTCGTGTCATTCCTCTCTCCCCCCGACAGTCACTCATTCCTTTCTTCTGATTCCTACCTTGCAGGTGGAGTTTGCTCTCAGTGCTTTGTAGAAGGACAGAACTCACAGAGTCCAGATTGTCGTAGCTGTTACAGCCCAGGGGGCCAGTCCGAGTTTCTGTTACCTAGAGCACAGTGCAAAAAAAAGGAAACATGCCATTTGTCTGCAGCATTTCCAGGACACTCCAGCCCCTGACATCTCCACTGGCTGACGGACACCCACCCCCACCCCACCTTCATGAAAATACAACCTACATGACGTGGGTAAGAGCCAAATATCCCCAATGGCCAGGTTAGAAATGCAAACGTGAAAGAAGAGCCACCTCCCAGACTCTGTCCAGCTGCAAAGTGTCCCTTGTTTTATGTTATTGCATCTGCATCTGGGCCTAGTGAGGGGAGGCCTGCAGGCTGATCCACGGGGGATCTCTGTTGGCTTAGACCAGAAGCCAGGAGAGGAATTATCCCGTTTTCTCTCCGTAGCAATCTAGAGCACATGGATTGAGAACCAGATATGGTGAGTGATGTCCTGCCCGCCACCACACAAGCCCATACTACGGATAGATGGAGACACAGAAAATCCTCCCACTGTTTGTAGCGTAGCTGATGTTATTGTTGGTATCTAGCGGCGGAGGAGACCTGCCCTTTCTGAATTCACAAAGAGTGGTTATCTGCTGTCAGGGCTTCAGTATCTCAATCCAGTTTCCCATCCTTGAGGGAATAGGCTGGGCCAGGAGACACCACAGAACAATAACACAAGCCGGAGCCTTTCAGTGTGATGACTAAGAGTGATGTCTCCATCCCGACTGCCTTCCCTGCAGCATGTTCCCTGACAATGGAATCCCTCCCCAATGGAGACTGAGTGCTTTCAAAGGAGGAGGCCGTTGTTTGTGGATCCATTTTCCTTTCCTTTGTATCCTCCTCCCAGTAGCTTCCCCCGCTCCCCCTCCAGCGCTCTGTCTCCATCCGTTTCATTCTGGAAGCCTTTGTAAAGCCTCATTGTGGGCTTTTCTCATTCTCTTGTAATCAGTTCACCTGAGAGCTGTTCAGTAGAAACTCTACTAATACCTGCTGCAGGAAGACACACAAGGGTGGCTGCCACTGCAGAACTGCTTGTCCATTTCCATTGTCGCTGCTGACCTGCCACGGCCATATCACTGTTACACGGCAAGGACCATGATCTCTTTAACATCAATGCCACACAGGGTGTCCCCTTCCCAAAATCACTTTCACGCCGGAATGATCTGTGCCTACCCAAAATGAGGCACACAAGAGAATGACTTTTCCCATCTAACATCAGTGGCACAGGGCAATAATTTGCCTTTTCCTGGAGAGAATGCCACGTTGGAATGGCTGCTGCCTACCCAGCAGCAATAACATATTAAAGGCCAAGCCCTGACTGGCATCACTATTGCATTGGAATGGCTGTCATTCCCCAGTCCATTTCTCTCCCTGGAATCTCCACAGCAGCAGATGCAATACCTTGATTGCTCCTGTAGAGATCTGGATCTCATGGAGTCTCCTCATGGTGCCATCGCGGTCTACGAAGTAGGAGGAAGCAAGCTGGTGCAGTGCCTCAACGCTTTGGGTAGCGTTTCCGGACTTCCTGTCAAGCCGGCTTTTGTCCATGTACATGGTCAAGGCCTCCTCCCCTGCAGTGAAAGGAAACAGATTGCTACATTGGAAGGTTTGCTGCTAACCCCACAGGGCTGTGTGCACAGGTACCGATGGTATCACATGCTGAACCTGTGCAATCTAAACTCTGCACCCCCTGGAGATGCCTTGTGCAACAAATCCAGTCCTATTCTTCTGGACAATGGGCCAGATTCAAAATCTGAGCATAGCTCCATTGAGGCCAGTGGTGCAGATCCCCAGCTGCTGTAAACTGGAATAACATCACTAAAGACAATGCTGATTTACACCAACTGGGAAACTAGCCCATTAAATGGAACAATAGCAACAAGGCCTGTCATTTTGAGGGTACATTTGGAGTGATGGGGCCAATATTTAGACTTGGTGGAAGAAGATGCAACTCTCATGGAAGTCGCTTATCTTAATTCAATGGCATAAATGACGGTTTAAGTTACATTTAGCTCACGAGTGAATGGATCTGTGTTTAAAGGGTAAATGAGTGTCATCTGGCATCCAGTGGCTATGCAAGATGAGTGGTTGAGAAGAATGGGGAGTAGGAGGGATGAGATGACAAGCAGAAAAAAAACAAAGAGAAGTAGCATAAACAACCACTTGCTCTTCCTACAGGCCTGGAGAGCACAGGTGATGCGTGTTGTGTGGGTACAAGCGCAAGGGAAAAGGTGTTGAACAGGACAAAGGAGTGTGGGGAAATCAGGCCCGGTATTAACAAGAGCCCTGCTGCCCTGAAAATGACAGAGAATCAGGAAGTACAGACGTTAGAGTCCCAAGAGGCAACAAACGTTAATGAACAATAGCAATATTCTGAATGAAAAGAAAAGAAAGATGAAAAGAAGACAGAACAAACTTTATAACCACAGTTTATTGTTAAAAACATCTATTCCTGATGTCTGAGCCAGAATACAATCCAGCTGACTTTCTCTGAGCTCTGTTAGCTCTGCAAGACTGAAAGGAGTGACAGGCAAAACCAACATATTTTTCTCACTAAGGACAGGAAATCTGATTTTGAATGTACACACAGAGCAGAAGGTGCCATTTCTATCTAGTTAGCTTTAAGAGAAGAATCAAAGTTTAATTGGGGTGGAAGTAAGTAGCACCTGCTGTAATCCAACCTGTGTATCCAACAGATGGACTGATATTTATGCTGATGATGATCATTATAATACTAGGGTGGTATGAAAAAAGTTGCATCACTACTGTTTTGATGGATAAATATTTTACTTTAGGGACATTTGATTTTTTAGAGGAGAAAACTGATTTTTTTCTGTGGAAAACAGACACTTTCTGTGACAAACTTTGATTTGAAAAAAATAAAAAATGTATATGAAATGTGTCTCCAAATTTTTTATTTAAAAACCAAACCCCAGAATATTTTGATTTGGCAATACTACTGTGGCTAATGGGAATTGTAGTTCAGTTTCCTCACGACCTTACTCTCCAATATGGGCCAGACTCCCTAGCTGACCCACATATCCCATGATGCACCATGGCCAAGGTCTTCCATGATGCACCCCTGTCCCATCACCAAGAAGGAAGACTGTGGTGCATCATGGCAAACATCTGACCAGGGAACCCAATCTAAGCCACAAAGAATGGGAGCTTCCAGCACCCAACTACAACTCCCTTGAGCCAACCTGTGGCATTTTCAAATCAAAATATTTTGATTTTTTGCCAGGAGGTAAAAATTTTCTATGGAAAATTCCGACCAAAAACATTGTTTTCCTCAACATTTTCCATGGGAATCCCCCTCTCAGCTCTAAATAGTAACAACAATAATAATTAATAACAATCAGCAATTAATCTGTTGACAGGAATGCCTAGAGGCCCAAGGTGGGGATCAAGGCTTTACCATGTTAGGCCTTGTGCACACACATAACAGAGAAGATGTTTCCTGCCCCAAAGGGTTTACAATCTAAGCATATGATGGGAGACAACAGGTGGATACAACAAACAGACGGTGGAAGCATCAGGTAATAAGACGAATGTGATTAACATGATAAGCAGCGGTCACAGCACACCAGCTGCTTAGCTGCTGTCAAGTGTTTTGCCGGCGTCACAACGCATGTGAGTTTCCAGGAGAGCTTTGAAGGAAGGTAGTGACTTTGTGGATTTGTACAGGGAGTTCCTCTGTATGAGGGGGAAAGCTTGGGAGAAAATGCAAAGGTGCTTGTGGGAAAATGTGATTAATAGGCAATAAAGGCTGTAGCTTGGGCCAAATGTATCCAGAGATCAATGTGGTTGTCTGTGTCCATTTCAGACTAGAGTACTATACATAGCAGAACGTGGCCCCTGGGGGCCCTGGACGGGTATCTCCCGGATGGCAGTTAGACACGCAGCTCCTGTGGGGTTCTAGTGGGATGTGGGAACTCCCTTGTGTTCTTTAGCAAAGCCCACACCTTGGTTTTGCTTGCCATGCAGAAAGATCAAGGCCTTTGTTACTCAACAATCTCTGGTGGAACGCTTCGCCGGGACAGCGCTTTGAACTGGGGGTGCTCGTGTACACTATGAACTTGCACTGGTATAAATATAATGATCAGGAGTGTGAAAAATCCCCCCCCTCGAGCGATGTAGTTCTATCGGCTAACCCCGGTGCAGACAGGGCTATGTTGATGGGAGGGCTTCTCCCTGCGACACAGCTACCGCCTCTCATGGAGGTGGATTAACTATGCGACCGGGAGAAGCTCTCCCATCACATGCATCTGACGAAGTGGGTATTCAATCACGAAAGCTTATGCTCCAATATGTCTGATAGTCTATAAGGTGCCACAGGACTCTTTGTCGCTTTTTACAGATCCAGACTAACTCGGTGACCCTTCTGATACTCTGACATCCAGCGTAGCTCCAGAAGCGTGGGGAGTGGCAGTGGAGGAACGGCCAAGCCACGCTGAGTATATAGTCACTGATTTCAGGCAGTTTTGTACTCGACACAGCTCAGCTGTGCCTCTGCCGCCGCTCCCCATACTACCACGGCTACCCTGCTATTTTTATTCATGCTAACTCTCAGGAGATAACCCAAATATGTGTACACAAGTTGGGGACTCACACCCCTAGCTCGTCGTGTAGATGCAGCCATGGAGACCTGCCAGAAAGCAAAACGTCCTGGTTAAATCCCCACCTGGTAAAGCTGCTGGGCAGTAACCGAAGCTGCTAGCATGCTAGGATGTTAAAAATGGACTCTACATTGACAGAGCTGAGGGGTAGCAGCAAGGGTCCCAGACCAGCATGTAACTAGGCTATATGAAGCTACCACCTAGACAGCAGTTGGAGAACCCAAAGCTTTTATGGCACCTGGAGAGCTGTGTTCTATTCCCAAAGAAGCCGTCCTTTGCCCCTCCAAAGTGTTTCAGTCTCACCACAGAGAGGATGAGGGGGAAAAACGAGAAACCTCTCTGTGCTTCATTCAGTGCACATCCTGGGAGACCTGCCCCGTTCCTGAGACGTGAGATACGAGGGCAGGGAGAGCCCGCTGCTTGAAACCCACGCTGTGGGCATGTGCCTAAGACTGGGAAAAGCCCAACATCCCCATGGAAAGAGAGCCAGCGAAAGCAGCCCATAGATCAAGAGGGGTTAATAGACTTTTGCTGCATTATTAAGTCTTAATTTCTCGTTTATTAAGCGGATGCTATGTTCAAAGTTGTCTTCCCTTCAGGGCTTTCCCTGCAAATTAGCTCTCAGCTCTGTGTACTTCATCCCTGAGTGTGGATGCCCTAGAAATGACCCTGCACCAATCCCTTTGTCAGAACTAAACTGGAGCAGAGCTGGCTCTCTATCAGGCTCTGGGGGAAACAAGCTGCTCGGCAACAGAGAGGCATCAGAAATCCTTCTCTTGTGGGAGGTGTCTAGGCAGCAACCCTGCTGGATGCAGGATGGCCTGCTCCAGCTCTCAGACCTCCTTGAGCCCCTCCCAACAGCTGCTATGCAAACAAGGAGTCTTGCACATTTGTCTCTCGTTCTTTAGCTGGTTAAACGTCAGGCTGAGATTTGAATGGATAAAAAGCACAAATCTCTGGGTAGCTGTTGTTTTCATGTGGTCCAAGGTCTTAAAGCGGCTCCTAAGCGGCGATCGACTTGATGTCAGAGGGATCTGGCTTAGCCTGCAAACTCTGAGCGGAACATGTCCCCCTCCGTGCGCAATGCACACCGTATGGTCAGTGTAAAGCTGCTTCATCTTCATCACGGTCATTGCCAAGATGAATCCTTCATTCCTCGTGCCCTGCCTGCCCCAACCCCGCTGCTCTGGGCTGATTGAACACTTCGCACTTCTGTCCAACACCAGCTCTCGTTACACGCCTCTGCATATTTAAAAATGTTGTGTTGTAAAAACAGGAGATGGAACAAGCCACTGTGAATAATTCACAACCTCACCCGGGTGAAATTAAAAATATATTTCACCGTTGAAGGTCCCTGTTATTTGGAATTTCCAGGGACGCGGAAGAGAAAAAGGCTGCCAATGGGAAGAAAAATAAAACCACAAATAAAACTCCATTCGCCTCCGTGGTTTCTTCCTTCACTGCCTTGCACTGTGTAAAATATGAATCCAAGGAGACATTTCCTCAACAGAAATGAGTTCTCTCTGTACAGAGTTCTTTTAGGGCCTGATTCAACACATCATCTCTATCCAGCAAATCACTTAAGCATGTGCTTTGCTGTATTGGAACATTTCATGTGGTTGGGGTGGTGGAATTTGATTGGAGGCATTGAACCGGCAGTTTTGGACAAAGGATTCTTCTAGGGCTGCATTCAATAATGGCTAGGACCACATGACTTCAATGGACCTAAACCAGTTTACCCCATCTGAGGATCTGGCACCTAAGTCATGCAGGCAGGGATGCAAATCAAGCTAATCTTGTCTACATAGCTGATCATTTACAGTATGTTTAAAGAGCTTTCCGTAGCCCCCAGAGGAACAAGAGCCAGAAATCCGAGGAATTTCACTAAGGATTTCGCTATTGCCAATCTATTTTATGTGAACAGTGCTCAGATAATATGATGCGCAGCAGCACAAAACTTTAAGATAAGATGCCTTCTTTGTCACTGCAGTATTCTCAGTGCAGCTACTGCTACATGCCACACATGCTATTTAACCCTATGTACAAAACGCATAATAGCAACAGGCGGTAAAAAGACAAACAGAAGCAAAAAAATGTCCATGAGAAATTTACTTCCATTTTTCATTTTCAAAATATTTGAAATTTTCTACCCAGCTCCAGTAACCGGGCATGCGAATTGGTGACTGCACCCGCAGTTCTCCATCTTATTGATCTACTGGCATATGCTGCCCATACTGGGACCGGTCTGCAGTCCCTGGGTATATATTTTGCATTGAATTTAATGATTATTCTTTTTTTTTAAAATGTGGCCCATATTTTTTCCTTTAACTATTGTATCCAGTTCAGGCCTCTCTCTGTCTCCCATCAGTGTCTCCATTCCTGCCTAATGCCTTGGTGTGCTACTTCATAGAGCACTCTAAGATTTTTCCAAGTCCAGTGAGTTTCCCCTGTGGGAGAAGATTGTTTTCCTTCTGTATTCAGTTTGTTTCAGACAGAGAGAGCATCTGGTTTCAAGAAACAAGGCAGGGCGTGAAGGTTAGGCGGGAATGCTATTATAGGCACTATACCAGTCAGGCTGTTATTCTGTCTATTCCAAGAGAGAAAATCACCCAGGCAGAATATCCAGTTCACATGGTTCTTTCAAATGCTGCCTGTGCACTTATTTGGGGTTTGGCATTAACATATTTAATCTGGAACGATTATCATCACACAGGCATCACGCACACATGCCCATATGCACCCTCTCAAAACTGCAGCATATCCACCTGGTTTTAAAACTCACATACTCAGATATTCGTATTTGCATACTCAGGACCATACTGTCATTCTCTCGCATGTAGCAGTACCTAAGGCCACACGGAGTACTCGGTCCTGTTAAAAGTAGTAAGACATGGGGCTCAGTTCGCCCCCATCATGTGGCATTGCCTTTTAAGATCTGATATATGAGAGGGCCTAGGAAATAGGAGATACTGGTAGAAAGGAAGTGGTCCTAGAAGTAAGTCGTATTTTGGGAGGAAATCCTGTTATTGTTTCTTTAAGGGCTTGTGATGAGAAGCTTTGCAGGGTGGGTGGAGCCAGGCTCCCCTTGCTCCCAGCCAATTGGGATGAGCTTTAGGAAGGGGATCAGCATATATGCTGCCTTCTCCTTCATAGCATGGCAGACAGCAGCAGGAGAAGGCTGGGCTGCTGAGCCTGAGGACTAATTGGAGGAAGGGGCCAGCTGAAGGAGAAGCTTGCTAAAGCTCAACAACCAACTTAAGTTACCACCCTAGCTCCAGGGAGGAGAGCTGGGGGAGTCCGGCCTTAAAGAGAGAGAGAGGGGACTTTTTGAATTACAATCCATCTGCCAGAGAGACTGGCAGTGGCCTGGAAGTCACTCCTCAGCGGCAGGCTGGGAGGAAGCTGCAGGAGGAGATGGAGTGAGAGTAGTGGAGACCTTAGCCCTGAAAGAGCTAAGGACAAAATAGGAGCATCCCAAGGAAGCAGTGAGGGATTAGAAGGATCAATCCTTAGCTGCCTAACATGGTGTCCCTGGGCTGGAAAACCAAGAGGAGAGGTCAGTCCTCCTACAGGTTTCAGGACTGAAAGAACAAAGACAGGTAAGTCCCAGATCATAGAATCATAGAAGACCGGGGTTGGAAGAGACCTCAGGAGGTCATCTAGTCCAACCCCTTGCTCAAAGCAGGACCAACCCCAACTAAATCATCCCAGCCAGGGCTTTGTCACGCCTGACCTTAAAAACCTCTAAGGAAGGAGATTCCACCACCTCCCTAGGTAACCCATTCCAGTGCTTCACCACCCTCTTAGTGAAAAAGTGTTTCCTAATATCCAACCTAGACCTCCCCCATTGCTCCTTGTTCTGTCATCTGCCACCACAGAGAACAGCCAAGCTCCATCCTCTTTGGAACCCCCCTTCAGGTAATTGAAGGCTGCTATCAAATCCCCCACCCCCAACTCTTCTCTTCTGCAGACTAAATAAGCCCAGTTCCCTCAGCCTCTCCTTGTAAGTCATGTGCCCCAGCCCCCTAGTCATTTCCGTTGCCCTCCGCTGGACTATCTCCAATTTGTCCATATCCTTTTTTTGGGGGGGGAAGCAAAACTGGACATAATACTCCAGATGTGGCCTCACCAATGCCAAATAGAGGGGAATAATCACTTCCCTCGATCTGCTACCAATGCTCCTACTAATGCAGCCCAATATGCCATTAGCCTTCTTGGCAACAAGGGCACACTGCTGACTCATATCCAGCTTCTTGTCCACTGTAACCCTTAGGTCCTTTTCTGCAGAACTGCTGCTTAGCCAGTCGGTCCCCAGTCTGTAGCAGTGCATGGGATTCTTCCTTCCTAAGTGCAGGACTCTGCACTTGTCCTTGTCGAACCTCATCAGATTTCTTTTGGCCAAATCCTCTAATTTGTCTAGGTCACTCTGGACCCTCTCCCTACCCTCCAGTGCATCTGTCTCCCCCCCCTCCCCCCAGCTTAGTGTCATCCACGAACTTTCTGAGGGTGCAATCCATCCCATCATCCAGATCATTAATTAAGATCTTGAACAAAACCGTTACCAGGACAGACCCCTGGGGCACTCCGTTTGATACTGGTTGCCAACTAGACATGGAGCGGTTGATCACTACCCATTGAGCCTGATAATCTAGCGAGCTTTCTATCCACTTTATAGTCCATTCATCCAGATGGGGGCCAAAGGCCTGGCATAAAGGCCATTAGACTCTGAGTTTTCTGTTTGGACTTTTCTGTTACCCCCGGAAGGGGGCTGAGCTGAAAGGTGACCAGGCTGGAGGGCCGGGCCACAGAAGCTGCAGAGGGTTGCAGAACCAGAATGATGGATAAGGGGATGCTGGAGTGGAAGAACCCCTTGCAATGCCTTGTCCTGGCACGAGGGGAAGCTATGACAGTGGCTTTGCCTCAGCCGAGAGCACTTGCGCTACTCAGTTTAACTTCAGGCATCGCTAAGGCTGCAAAATATTACCAAGGCCTTCCATCTGAGCCCTCAGCAGGAGTGTGGGCACACGTATCTTGTCAGGGATGAGGACTTGCAGTTGTGCCTGCCTAGTCTCTGGGCAGCCTATGAGCAGAACAGAGCTGCATGATTGACACCCCACCCTTTGGCCGAGGAAGTCAACAAGCCCCTAGGTCCAACAGCCACAACGGATCTCTGGCTGCTCAACTCACACGCCCGCTAATGTAATCACTGCCCTGCTCCTAGCGCTGCTCCAGCCCTGATCCTACTTGTTCCCAGCATTGCTCCTCTCCTGCCCAGTCCACTGCTTGGTTCCTGACCCTGGGCTCTGACTCTTGGTCCCTGACTCCAGCTCTGAGCTTGGGCGCTGCTCCTGGCCTGACCACCTCTGCTCTGACCACTAGGCACGACTGCCCACCCTACGCACATACTGTGTGCACTCAAAACCTGGCACAGACGTGTGCGCACCCATCATGTCAACACTCACCGTTCTCATACCGAGTGTGTGTAAACGCAGATCACAGAAACACTCCATGCATGCTATTGTCAAACAAAGCACACCTGCGCTCATGTCACACACACCAATACACATTCCATTATCGCACCAGGCACAGGTATCACAGCTACCGACACCCACCCCCACACACTCTGCTTCATAAGCCAAGGAGGCCATTCAGAGTTAGCCTGGGCTTTTGAGCAGATCTGGAGGAGAGTATGGGGCTTCAGGGAGCGGAAATGTGGCAACCCTGACTCATCACCATACCAACCGACCTACATCCTTCCTCGGGCCTGAAGAAGCGCTCTGTGTAGCTCAAACGCTTGCACCTTCCACCAGGCAGACGTTGGTCCAATAAAAGCGATTTACCTCACCCCACTTGTCTCTCCTACATTCAAAGTGACACAGAGCTGGACGAGCATGCTTCATCCCCTCTCCCCACCGTCACAGTGACTGGGTAAGAAAATACCCCGGTTGCCACCTACCTCCCAGGGTGGCAGAGATGAGGATGTGGGTGCCGTACTTTTTGATGATGGTATCAATGAACTGTTGTGTGGTGGGTCTCCTGCCCAGCAAACGGATGCTCCTCTGGAATTCAGGCATCAGGGGCACTGGATTGCGGACCAGGTCCCTCCGTTCGATGGCTGTGTTCCTCACCTTCCAACGGGCAAACTCCCTATGCGACAACAGAGGAACACAACACAGGTGAGGCTCTGAGTCTGGACAGGAGGGGAGAACCACCAAGGAAGGGGGCAGATGAGGGCAAAGGGGAAAATACTGGAGGGCATTCCCACATCGATACAGAGGTGAGGCTCTGAGGCTAGACCTAGGAGGGAGAGGAAGAAGAGGAGAAGCAAGAAGTTACTGCACAATGCCAACACGCCTTAAGGAGCAGGGTCTGAGCTGGTGCTGGGAGACCCTCAACAAGTTCAGAGGTAAATTTCAGATGAGCTTCCAGAAGTATGGCTGCCCCTATGTAGGGGGCAGAGTATCCCACATCTGCCTACCACAGGGCTCCTACACCTTCCTCTAAAGCAGCTGGCTTGGGCCACTCTTAGAGACAGGATACTGGAGCAGACAGCTCTTGGTTCTGATCCAATCTGGCAATTCCCATGTCCATGTGTTTCCATCCTCTCTGACTGTGCAAAACCCAGCTAAAAAGTTGGAGAGCACAAGCTCACTCATGATGTCCTGATTTTCCAGCCCCTGGAGTGCAGGGGAATGTGATCCTTGAACAACAACATGGACAGAACCTGCCCAGCACCTGCCCTCTGAAAATCAGGCCCCTTTAAGGTATGTCAGGTTGGGCAGCCAAAAACCGAGGCACCTGACATTACTAGCCTCTTTTGCAAAATCTTGGAGAAGGCCTAAGAAGAAAACCAGTATTTACAACGCTCCTGCAATATATCTTAAGCAATATGTTGCCATGTCCAATTGAGTCACAGGCTGCTGTTCCTTCTCGTTCATTTATTCCAGTAAATCAGATAAAACATTAGTTTAAATAATAGGAATAACAATAGGTGGGACTTTCTATCTCACTAAGTATTGGCATCCCCCTGTACAGATGGAGAAACTGCCGTGCCGGGAGATGATTTCGTGCACTCAGCGGCAAAGCCATGATCAGAACCTGGGGCTCTTGGCTCCCAGTCTGGTTCTCTAGCCACAGGGCCTTGCTGCCTTTTAGATTATTTTAATGAATGTAATTACACATGTGTTTATTTTGACTGGGTCCCATCATCACTCACCAGGGTGACTTACAGCAATAATATCAGCAACATACCAGCCTTTTAACTTAAAATGCAAACTCCAGAGCTAATTCCCACTTCTTAATCCTCAGACTTTCAAAAACCTAACCAAAAATTCCATTGACAGTGTGCCCTAAAATCACTACACTCAGGCTGTGGAGACAGCAGATCCCAGAAACACGGTCCTTTCACTGAAAATATTCTGCCACCAGTCTCGGAGTGTTTCCTCCCAGCAACCAGTAACAAGAACAACCCAATGGATCAGTTATGCCTACGATGGGACACATTGGGAGTCAGATTCTTGGTTCCAAAACTATTTCCAAATAACGAGTACCTTGAATGGCCCCCAGAAATGCACCGCTGTTCATTGCATGGAGCACAAAGTCTGGCTGTCACATGCTCATGCTGCATAGAGTACAGGCCTCAGGTGTTCATGGCTCTCACAGTGGCATGTTGGTGTGATGTGCTGTGAATGTGGCGCCTGATCTGACCCCACTGACATCAGTGAGCTGTGGATCAGGCCCCTGGAGCCTGCGATGGAAATGCAAGATGTCTCGTGCAGCTAATGCCACTCACGACATGAGACTGCACTAGCTGATGCAACTGAGTTCTTTTCAAGGGTAGCCTAAGTAGAACTCAGTGGGGCAGACAGAACTAGCAAGGCCATGGAACAGTGTTGTGAGTCCATGTTAAAGAGACGCTAATACCCGATGGGGGAAAGGGAGTGGCGAGCCAGTAAGGAGGGACCAACACCAGTGGCAGAATATTTTCAGTGAAAGGACTCTCACTCTGTCTATCCATCCTTGTCCCAGTAACGACAGCTAGATAGATAGATAGATAGATAGATAGAGAGGGTGTCTGGAGATGGGGGGGGGCGGTGTCTGGAGATAGATAGATAGATTAGATTGATTCACCCCTTCTGAGCTAGCACTAATGAGTGAGCAGTCCACACTGTGTGTCTGAGAGATGGAGGGAGTCGCTGGGGACAGTCTCGACACTCGTTAGTGGTATATTCCCTCCAGGGGAAAAACAAAAGGGAAAAATGCTGAGGAGGAAGGCAGAGTTGAAAGCACAGACCGGGGACATCACCCAGAGCTCCCACTGAATCTCTACAGATAGGAGAATCCAAGGGCACGTACATCTCTATCTGGGGGGAGGCGTCTGAAAAGGAGAGGCCGTCAGAGCAAATTAAATTCTCCATCTTCAAACCGCCAAGGCGACCAAAGGACATAAGTGGAGAAACAAGTTCAGCGCAGACCTTGGGGGCCGTGGTTTGAAACCAAAGAGAAATGCAGCAACCAAGGAGCAGGACTGAATATGTTAAAGAAACAGAGCAGAAAGGTTCTGAACGAAGCCCAGAAGTACCATGCTAACTAGGCCACTTCCCCACCTCACTCTCCTCCTCCCAGGGGGTATTGCTGCCTATGGGCCCTGCAGGACAGCAAGGGGATCCCATGCACAACATACGCTCCAGCAACGAGGCCCAGCCGCGTGGGCTAAGGGCAGAGTCACTCCTTTTGGAGCTGTCGCCTTAGCCAGGTTGAACTTCCCACCTCCCTTCCAGCTGGCTCACTCCCCCTCTCCTTTTAAAACACGGCTTAAAAGCCACCAGCTGCTGCATGCTGCCCACAGCCGACGAGCTGTCAGCCCGGGCCCCTCCCACACAACCCCAAACCCCAGGACTTCCAATTGCCAGCCAGCCTCCTGTGCCCCCCAGCACCTCCGTGTTGCTGTTCTTATTGACGGGGTGACATTAGTGCGATCAAGGGAATGAGCCAAACACCCTGCTCCAAAGGTCTTACTTTCTAAGAGCCAGATTGTATAGCTCTGTGTGCGGAGGCGAGAGACCGCTATGGAGGTGCTTATCTGCCCCCCGTCTCCACAGTGTCCAAGCACCTCACAAGCATTCCTGCAGGCATCCTCCTGGCAGCCCTGAGCTATAGGGAGTATTATCAGCCCCCTAGGACAGATGGGGAACTGAGGCACAGAGAGTCTCAGTGAGTTGCCTGAGGTGACTCACAGAGTCTGTGGCACAGCCAGAAATACACTCCGAGGTCTCCTGTGTCCCAGTCCAGTGTCTTTACACAAGACCACGCTTCCCCCCCCCCCTGCCTCCCGCCCCTGATCTGGGGCTGGATACACGCATAGTTCTCCTGGCTCCTGAGTGCAAGACTCCTTGAGATTCCTGTAGGCACCAGATACCCCCAAAGGTCCTGGTGAGGGGCAGGATCACAGCAGGACTGTGGCACCCGCCCACTGAGCTGGCCTAACAGAGAGTGAGAGGTCTCCCTGCCCCCTTTCAAAGGGTGGTAGAAGTTCTTTTCCAGCTTGCTCCTTCCTGAAATGCCCAGGACAAATCCAGGCTGAGCAGTGTGTCTAGGGATTTTCTCTGCAGCACGGCCTCTCCTCCGTCCATGGCAGCATTAGGCCATTAAAGGCTGAGATTTTCAAAGGGGCATGAGGGAATTAAGTTCCCAGAGGAGTTACTGTAGAATCTCGCCAGGTCCGACAGCCCAGCCTCCAGCCCGAGCCCAGACGTCTACACAGCTGTGAAACAGCCCCGCAGCCCAAGCGCTGCGATCCCGAGTCAGCTGGCATGGGCTGGCCATGGGTCTATCACTGCAGTGCAGAGATACCCCTTGTCTTCTTTGAATGGTCAGCCCGGAGCCTCTGTATTAGATACACAATGCAGCTCAGATTAGCACACCAAGAAAAAAAATCCAATTCCAGAGCAACATTTAAAAAGAAAAATAGTGCAAGTCAAAAGTGATCCGACATGATAGATGGAGTTCACTTGCCAGCTAGAGAGACAGACAGATACATGACAGCTAACTGGCTAGACCGATGTTAGAGCTACTGATCAGGGCAGTAAACAGCAGGCCGTTACTGCTGGGGTGTTCTGCAGGGCAAGGCTGCATGTGAGGGCTGGCTGCTGCCACAGAATTATAAGCCTTTGAAGTAACCCCTCTTCCTTCCTCCTCCTCACACACTAAATTATCTAGTCTACCTCCCATTAACCCTGGCCAAGCGAGGCTTGCCCCTCGTCAGCGGTGTGTTCTCTAGCCCTGTGTCTAGTCTAGTCTTAAGCATTTCAAGCAGCAAGTCCTCCTATTTCCCTGGGCAATTCTTCCACCGTCTCTTGGATGTCACTGGTAGGAAGCATTTTTGTTGTTGTTTTGTTTCTCGCTCCCTGATATTTTGCCGAAAAACAGCATTTGTTTTGATGGGAGGGGGAGGGGATGCCAAGAACAACATGGATTTTGCAAACAGCGACGCGAAATAAATGACTTCAAAGTTGGGTGGATTTTGTGTGACCTTGAGAGCACCTCGGTAAGTGGATTGTTCCAGCACTAAATTACAACGCAATCAAACAAGCATGATTCCGAGTCTAGTTCTGTGTGTTTGGACAGCGAGTGAGCCTCGCTCTGTTTATCAGTGAGACCTAATTATTGGGTGCTGGGAAGATCAATTAAAAAAAAGAGAGAAGAAAGTGGAATACATTTTGTATTACTGAGCCAAGGCCTAGGGAGGGTAGGACAATATTTAGTGGATAGGGCATTAGGATGAGAGGCAGAAGACAAGGGTTTGGTTCCCAACTCAGATTTCTAGTGTGTCCTTGACTAAGTCATGTAATCTATTTTGTGGTTCAGTTTCTTGTCAGTAAAATGGGGATCATTTTCCCCTACTTCACAGGGGTAAAATCCACTGATGACCACGAGGCTCTCAAAAACGAGGGCTGTCTAAGTAATAAGATATGTGGGTTCCGGATGCTCAAGTCTTCTTCAAGGATGCTGAATCTCAAAACTCCCAGGACAGAGGACCACATGTTTTCAAAGCAGCCACTGATTTTGTGTGTCTCCATTTTGGGGGGTTCCCAATTTGAGACACCTTCAATAGGCCTGACCACAAAAAGTGCTGAGTACCATAGCTCCAACTGATGTCAAGGGGGGGTGCTCAGCACCTCTGAAAACCAGGGGCCATGCAGTGTCCTAAACTGGGCACCCAAACATTGTGAGACAGTGAGAATTAGAAGCCGCTTTTGGAAATTTGGCTGCACAGCTTTAAAAGTTAGTTAAAATGTGTTGTCACTTGGCTGAGTCCTCATTTTTGTTTGAGCAAGGAAACAGGAAGAGCAGAAGGTGCTAGGTTGCATGGCAGAAAATGGATCAATCTGCTGGAACACATTTCGTTTAGCTTTTAGGGATGCCAGATCCTCAGGTGGTGCAAACCTGTCAAAGCTCCTCTGACGTCAGCAAAGGTACACTGAATTACACTATCTGGATCTGGCAAATTTTGCTGGAATCCATTTCCTCTGACCACAGGGATCTGGTCTTAGCGAGATCATCTTGTGGGCTATTTAAACTTGTCAACTTGTCCCCTCGTGTTTTCATGTGATATTCTTTGTGCACCTTTCATCCCCAGCAGCACTGGATTTACCCTTTCTAACTCCGACCTTCACCATAACCTTGTCCATACTGGGTAATTTTTGCAAATAGTTCCCATTACTGCCAACAGCCATTCAGCTCTTTGCCGCATCATTCTGGAGTGATCTGGAATGAAAAAAGTTTGACTTGAGCCAGAGGTTCCCACATCCCAAGCCAGCCCCCTAACCACCAGGCGGCACACACCTATGGGAATCGAAAAGCTCAGATTTTGATCCAAAAGTGGGCGTTTTGATACAATTCCATTTGGGGGGAAATGTTTGAAAGGTTTCCGGGATTGTTATGAAACAAAACCCAAATTTTGAAACCTTGCAAAAATTACCACGAAATGGAATTCTCCTCCTCCATTCGGCGCTGGCCCAATTTCACTCCCAACACAGTCCTCCTCTCTTTAGCAATAAAACTTGACATTCCCCCAATTTATCAGTCCAAAACTACACCTCAGCAAAGATCAGTTTTTCTTGCAGATCCCTGACATTTCAAAAGGTTGCATGATTGTGGCTGTCTCCATTTTTGGGTTAGTAGCGTGACACACCTGAAAGGAGTTTGATTTCCAAGCGTAGGTGCTCAGAACTTTCTGAAAAATCAAGCCACTTCAAATCAATGGAAAAAGGCTCATGATGTCTATTTGATGGGGGAAACTGAGGCACAGAGAGATGAAACCATTTGCCCTAGGTAACACAGACATGGTGGGGACAGGAATAGAACCTACCTACATCTCTTCATAGACAGCTCATTGCGCTATTCATCAGGCCACACTGCTTCCTATATTTTGTCTACTGATCCGAGTGAAATGATGATAGAGCTCAGTGCAGGTAAGGGTGGATAGAGGCAGATGACAGCTGTAATGAGGTCCCTTTAAGACCAGCATTCAGCTGTAACTCAAGAATCCCAGTTCTCATGGGACGATTAGGTAGCAGTGCACAAGCTCCAGAAGAGCGTGAAGCAGTATCTGCTGGAGTTCTGCCAATGGAAAGGTGCTGGATTTGTTTTTCTATCCACGCCAGGAAGAGGTGATGCAAATGCACACCAGCATTTAGTTGCCACAAAAAAATCCCAAAACAAAAAACAAAAAACCACCCCAGAAGCTGAGAAATCAGTCTAATGAAATGCAAAACACTTCCTTTGGGAAAGCTATATTGACCCCATCCTGTTCTTGTGTTCAGGGAGTGGAGGGGGGATTTTGTAAGGTTAGGGTGTGGGGCAGAGTTGCTTACAGCTGAATCTATATGAATTTATAGTCCCCTGTATTTGTTTCTCTTAATCTTTATATGTGTATTTTTATGAATAGATTATTATCCTCATGATATTTTAGCCATCACAAGTGCCCTTCATCTGAGGATCACAAATTACTTTATTAACCAGCTGAGTCTTATGGTATACTTGTAATGGCAGAGAGATATTATAGTACTCATTTTGCAGGTGGAGAAACTGAGGCACGAGGAGGCTAAAGGAAAGGTTTTCAGTACTCCTTGCACTGGGATTGCAGTGCATGCAAAATGCAAGCTCACAGACTGTGCACACAAAGCCCCACAAGCACCTCTTCACATGAATCATTTTGGTCATTTCAGCTGTAAAGAAAAAAAAATCACACCCACACTGACATCCAGGAGTGAAATCCAGTCCCCATTGAACTCAATGGCAAAATTCCCATTGGCCTCAATGGAGCCAGGATTTCACTACTGGCGTGCAAATACAGAGACTCTGAAAATGGCAGCAGGATCACAGGCAGTGCGTGAAGTTATCTCACAGTGATAGGAAGTACAGGCCCTGTGCAGATGACAGAGTGAACTATCTGCTTCTGCTAGAGGAATGAGCACAGTTACCTACCCTGATTGCTGGGCTTTGCATGTGTGAGCAGGGTTGTGGCAATTGGGAGCAATTAATTAATTACCCAGCCTCGCCCAGCACACTATAAAAGGGATGTGCAGTAAGGTGGTGCTGGGGGTTGTGTTTGTTGTTAGCAGGAAATGATTGTGAGAAAGGGGGGTGGGACACACTTTTACCTCTGTTAAATGACCCCTATTTCAGACCTTTGGGTTGGGTTGGGCTTGGCTCATGCTGTTGCTTAGCTGAAGAAAGCCCTGCTGTGCTTTGTTTGGGGTTTAAAGAGGCAGGATAATGTCGTCCCCCCCCCCCCAATGCTTGTACAGGATCCTTCTTTGCTTGCATGGGGCTTTGGGCTAGACACTGCATAAGGGCTAAGGCCAGAGCATTGCTCATTTCTGCTAAGGAGAGTACAGCCTCTGATAACTAACTACTCATGAGGGGTGACTGGTGACCCAGAGAGGGCAGAACAGAGAGAGTTATGGTTCTGCCTCCTTCTACCCATATGCCCACCCACATAGCTGGGCAGGCTACCCAGAGAGAAATATGCTGCTGAGCTGTCTGTATGCCCAGCAGTATTCCCAACCCCATGTGCTCAAAAACCATGAGTCAGGCCCCCAAAAAATCATGAGATCTTACAAAAAAAATATAATACATTTTGGGTTCTTTTTATTTCCCTTCTGGGTTTTGAGCCTTTTAGGGATCCTCTTTTAAGGCTTTTCTCTGCAGCTATGAGAGACAGATTATTATTATTATTTATTTATTATTATAATGAAAGCTGAGAAACAAACATGTGACTCTAGGAGCTGGGGCTTAAAAACAAAAACAAACCAACACCAACTCTCACAGGATTCACAACAAGAAATAGAGCTCTCTGCCTCCATCCTCATAACCAAATCCAGCTGCTGGGGTATTTACCCATCTCTAGTTGCTTCTGTGGTGCAATCACCCCAGACTAGGGTGACCAGATGTCCTGATTTTATAGGGTCAGTCCTGATTTTGGGGTCTTTTTCTTCTATAAACTCCTATTACCCCCCCACCTCCAACCTGATTTTTCACACTTGCTGTCTGGTCACCCCACCCCAGTATCCAGTATTGAAAGTGTGTTTCTGGCTCCAATCCAAAATGCCAAAACACCTATTGACTTTCAATAGGAGCAGTATCAGGTGCTCTGTCTTTCTCATCTTTCCGTCTGTCTGTCTGCTTTCCTGGGGATGCCGGTACTTTAAAGGGCAGGTGGTGGCTGTATTTAGAGCCTCAATCTTCCTGAGCACGGAACCATTCTGAGTCGCACACTCATCGGTGGAGCTGAGTTTCTCTGACTGATTGGTTTCCGATTTTGTTTGGCATTGTATTTGGGCTGCATTTAAATCTTCTTATAAAATCATTTTCATGTCCATGGATTATGACTCGCTCCAGTGGGAGCGCCAAAGGGAGGGCAAGACCACAGCATAGGGCATGCAAGGTGCTAAGGGACTTTTCGAGGTGGTATGGTACCATCTCTAACAGGGACTAGCTGAGCAGATACTGTGTGGGGTGAACAGGTACCACTTTATCAGCTCCATATCATCCCAGGGGTGGCTTTCCTCATGTCAGTAATCAATTTCTCCTCCTCACCCCTCTTACTATTAGATTAACAGATTTTAATGACAGAGGGGACCATTGTGATGACCTACTCTGAGCTGCATAACCTCAGCCACAGAATTTCACCCAGTGATGCCTGCATTGAGCATAACTCCTTGGGGTTGAGCTAGAGTGTATCGTTATCATCTGTTTGTTCATTATTTGTATTCTGGTAGCAGCCATAATGGGCTGGGTCCTGTCTGCACAAAGAAAGACACGTTCCCTGCCTCCAAGAGCTTATAATCTAAGTCCCCGATCTGGCAAGTGAGGTCACATGGGTGGACTGCAACTCTCACACGGGGCCGGGCTGAAGCCAACGGGCCTCCATACAGTCCCCCTGAATTCTTGTCATCTGCAGTTTAAGGACTTAAGAAAACAATCAGCCTAGCAGCCCACATGGGAGAGGAGAGGGATATAGCCCAAATGTGCCGTATCTATTACAATCAATATGCCTCCATGTGCCTGCCATCCCTTCACCGCACCCTGACCCGTTTCCTCTGGGCATCATGGCAGAACTAGGTCCTGAGGAGAGATTTGGAGGAAAGGGTAGTGATTAGAGTTGGTCTTTAAAAGTGGGGGGGGAGAACTGGGAGAGAATTCACAGATTTCTTTTTCATTCCTTCCCCCCCCCCCCACAAAATGTGAAAAGATTCCAACCAGCCCTGGCAGTGACCTGGCGAGGCTGAAAAAGGAGAGTGTGCCATTCATGATGGACAGTGGGGTAAAAGGCACTGAGGTGATTATAGGAAAAGCCAATGTGGGTAGTTCAGGCTCACGTGATGAGCTGTGAGAGGTGGAGTCAGCTAATACTGTGCATAGTCTGGTCTTTCTGAAACCGGAAGGGAGGGGAACTCCAGAGAACAGGCAAGGGCTTCAGTTGCCTTGTGAGAACAGCTAGGAATACTAGGGATTTTGGGGTGGAGGGATATATGTCAACACAAGCTCTTCTCTTCTCTTCTCTTTTCATGCCACCCCCATCACCCTAGTATCTGATCCCCTTCCAGCAGCGCGTTGTGCAACATGACTAAATCCTTCCCATCTGGTTCGATCTCTCCTCCTCCTCCTCCCTCCTGGAGGAGAACTGTGTGTGCAGCGTAATTTTCTGTGGAACGTTTGACACACACATTTCCAGAACATTCTGTCTAGTGGAAAAGCCAAATCAAGAGGGCAGAGAAAGCAACACCTAGTAAGCTACCAGACACGGCCCGACGAACAGGCTTGATGGCACTAGGTCAAAGTCTCTCCACAGCAAAGCTACTTCTCATGTCCAGACCATGTGCTTTCCAAAAGGGTTCTCCAGTGTCATGCCCCTCTTCTTTCTCTCTCACTAATCATGCTCAGATCTCTGCTCCTTTCCCCCATGCCTGCTCCTCATCTGAGAACCACCTTCCTCCCCCTTCACACGTTGATAGAGCGAGATGCTTCACCTCAGCAGATTCAGCCCACTTGGAATCACCCTTCACATGTCTCTGCGTCTCATTGATGCCCCATCTCATTTCAATCTCAGCTGACATCATATCTTTTTTTCCCCCTTCCTGGTGTTCCCTCTGCTATTATTTATGATTTATCTCTGAAAGGGTCCCAGTTAGTGCTGCAGAGTGGTCAGGGATGCGGTTTGTATGAAAGATGCTATTGGAAATAAAGTAGTATTGCATGGTATCTGTCAATCCAACCAAACTCAGCCGCACTCCATGTTACACAGAAGGCTTGTGCCTCATTCCGAGGCCCCTAGATTCTTCCTTCACTGCCTCGGTAGTCCAAGAGAACTCCAGAGAGTGCAGCCACCAATGAAATGATCCCCACACATTGTATGCAACACCCTGAGGAAATGGCCAGTGAAAAACCTTTATACACTTCAGTCAAAAAGCAGAACAAGCCTTTAAGAACCAGCCAAGACTCCCTTTCCTGGCACCTGGCTTTTGCTGCTACGTTACTCTAACATGAATGAATCCCCCTTTCCTTGGAGACAGACCAAGGTGCTCGAACTGTGCTCAATTGAGAATTTTGCTAGCAGCTTGCCAGGAAACAAACGGTGGCCCCTAATTTCCATCAAATTGGAAGACATTGCAGATATTCTCATCTTTAATACAGAGCCATGGCCCATATAAACTACATATCTCAGCATGTGGTGTGGTGGAGCCACTTGGATCAAAATGGAGCATGAATGCTGGGACCCAGTGGGCAAGACATATTGTAGAGTTCCATGGTTGCCTTTTGTCTATGGTCCACCACTTTGGCCATTCCTAGCCTAGAAGCTATTGCTTTTATTAATGTCAAAGTACCAATAGAGAGACATGCTGACGATATCTCCCATACACCAACCTTCTGGACCTGGGCTGAGAGTCATCCTTATAGTATAAAGTTCTGGGAGGACTTAGATGTACTAGAAAGTCCATTAAATGAGAATTGATCCAGGCCATCTTGAAGAGATTTCCACCTGGTCCTTTCCCAGTTCTGGAAAACCAGGAATTATCAGGAAACGGTCAAATTATTCCCAGTAAGATTCTCTGAGTCTGTGGACTCGTTTTTCTACAGGCATACTTCTTCCTACTGGGATTTTCCATGCGGCAAACTCCATGGTGCAGCTGGTCATGGGAAGGCTTCTGCCTACACACTAAATAAATTCTAATGTGATGCTCTGTTTCTCTATGGAAACTGCACCCTGCGCTTCTCTCCATGAGTTTTTTCTCATTTCAGGCTCCATAATAAATTAACGAGAAGATGTTTTCTTTACACCAACCATAGGACAGACTCTTTTCTGTTCTCAATTAATCTTTAGTGATCTATATTAAATATTTATCTGAAGCAACGAGCCCTGTATTGCAGCAACATTTTCTATTATGAGACTTTATCATATCAAGCAATATTTTTCCAGTGCTGACTCCCTCGTATATATTAAGCCAGAATTTCCGAGGGAATGACACATTTTTTTTCTCCAAATGACCTTTTCTCTTTGTAACAAGCTGCTGATATGTTGGAATTTACAGGGTTATAAACACTTTTTATTGTGTGGGAGGAGGCTGGGTAATTCGGCATCAGCTTTCCTAATAAAACCCGAGGGAGAGGTTGTGATATTTGACACCAGTAAAGGCATGAAAGGCCTTCTGGGATTGCTGGGCACGAATGTCAGTGGAAGTCAGAAGGAGTGTGAGCCTTGTGCTTTCTCTCTGCTGATGTAGCTTTCAAATGACACCAGCTTACCGGAGTTTGCTGTCACAGGAGACGGAAGGAAAGGGATCTTGAAAGGGACTGGGTTTCAGGACTCCTGGGTTCTCTTCCTAACACTGAAAAGAGACTGTAATCTAGCAATTAGACCAGGGGACTGGGAGTCAGGATTCCCAGGTTCTCTTTCTGGCCCTGGGAGATGAGTGTGATTGAATAGGTGATGAGGAACCAGGACACCTGGGTTCTTTTCTTGGCTCCGCATGGAGAGTGTGGTCTAATAGATAGAGCAGGAAAATGGAAATAACAATTCCTGTGTCCTCTTTTGGCTCTGCCACTTAATTTCTGTGTGACTATGGGCAAGTCATCTGACCTCTCTCCACCTAAGTTAAATCTTGTGTAAAATAAATTGTTGTTGTTGTTGTTAATTTGTATTGTTGTAGCACCTAAAGAGGGACCCGCTCATGGAATAGAACCTCATTGTGCCAGGCACTATTCAAACACAGAATAAAAAGACAGTGCCAGCCTCAAAGAGATTATAACCTAATACTTCCCTGCTTCACAGGGGAGTTGTGAGTTAAGCCGGTTAATAATCATCAGTGAATAGCTTATTCTACACATTTCAAAATAGTTCTGTATAAATTGTTTGAGGAATATATGCACATTATAAATGATTTACCTAGCAATACAACCAAGCTGCTGTGTTTTGATGAATATATCCATGAATAATAAATATGATGAATTTCATTATATTTTACTAGTAAATTATTCATTTAAAAAATCCTTCCCTCAGCTATCATTAGGAGGCTTAATTAACACTTGTTACGGGCTTTGAGATCCTCAGATGAAAGATCCTATAGATAGGCTTGTCTGAATTCTATTTTTTTTAAATAATTTCAGTGGATAATATCAATGTTTATTTTAAAGCTTTGGGTTTTTTATTTAAGTTTTCAGTTGTGGATTTTAAGCATTTTTTTCCAATTTGTATTTATTTAAATTTTCACAGTTGTGGGCATTTATGTGGGAGAAGGGGGTCAGGCAATAATTATCCAATGTCAATAGACATTGAGATTCAAAAAGTTACAGCGTTATAACGGTTAAAACGCCAATTGTCAACATCACATGTCAAAATATACAAAGTAAAGATCCTTAAATCAGAATGCAACAAATTCTCAAGGAGCGTGTTTTCTTACTTGGTCTCGCTCTGCAAATTTTGATGATTATCGATGGAAATATAGCTATTTTTGTCAGTTCCTGCCTGCACGGTGAAATTGACATTTACCGACATTTGCCGACAAAAATCTAATCCTTCCAAGCCTAGTTATAGAAGTGATTGTTATTATTCCTTTCTGGATGAGGATGTCACTGGTGATTTATTGATATTATTAGGAATAAATATGTATATTATGGTAGTGCCCAAAGGTTCTATTTGGGAGTGGAGTCTCATTGTGATGAGTGTTGTACAGACATAGAAAGGAGACATCTTCATGGCCTGAGGGGTTTACAGTTCTGCCGAAGTGGAGTCCGGCCCTTAATATTTCTCTTATTTGGGTGTTTTTCTAGGACAGCAACACATCCTGCATATGTTGATGAAGCGATGGCTGTCATTTTTTAAAACATAAGTGGAAGATCAATTTCCTAAGGGCCAGATTTTAAAGATATTTAGGCACCTAAAGATGCAGATAGGTGCGTAGTGAGATAGTCAAGTGCTGCTAGGCACCGAACTCCCACTGAAAGATATACGATGTGGGCACATGGGCACTTCTGAAAATTACTGTTATTATTAATTATTTGTATTACCATCGCATCTAGGAGTCCTAATCCCAGACCAGGACCCCGATGTGCTTGGTCCTGACCAAGCATGGAACACACACACGATCCCTACCCCAAAGAGCTGACAGACTAAATATAAAACAAGAGACAACAGATGGATTCAAACAGACGGAGGAATACATGGAAACAATGAGACAATGAAGAAAAATCCCTCTGCGTCTTTAGGCTCTTAAATACCGTTAAAAATCTGGCCGTATGTACATTTACATGTGATTTGCTTCCTTTCTCTATAAGCCCATAGCGTGTGTTGTTGTTCTGAAGACTTTTTGAAGGGTTACACTAACAACAAGGCAGTTGGCAGGGTTTAGGCAGGTGGTGTGCTGGCTGCATATTCTGTCTCTCTCTCTCTCTCCCCCATTCAGAAATATATTAACTTCTGTGAGCTCACAAGGAAGATAAAGGACCCACAAAGCAAGAGTGCTTCCTTGTATCTTTTCTGCTATGGCGGCTGATTGATTGCAGATTGGAAGCAGCTCCAACTTTCCTTCCCAAATGAAAAATGAAGAGCTCTTAACAATTGAATAAAATCTATCATGCTAAGAGAAGGAGTTCCACTAGCACAGACAGAAGAGGAGGCATCATAGAGCCATTAAAAATTTCTATACCTGCTGGCTGATCCTTTACACTCCTGCCCCCTCGTGCACATACCCCGCTACACTTTAGGATAACAAATCTGTGGCTTACCTATGACTTCATACTGACGCTGCATACCACGGAGCATCTCCACCACTGCACCATGGCCTCTTTGCACCAGCTAGGCTGGCTGTCGGAAGTGGACCATAGTGCACGTGTGAGTCTCAGCCTGGAGAATACCACAGCAGAGAGCTGTCTCCAGAACAGTTCTGGATGCAGAGAGATGGGCCAAGTGAGGTGGCTTGAGGCCACTAGGGGGTTGTATGATTCTCCATCCCCCTAATGGTCCGTGGGGGCCATTGCAACTAGGTGCAAATTAGGGTAGCCCTAGCCTATACTGGGTGCTGAACAGGCCTTAGTGGTCCCTGCATAGACTATTCCTCCTTGTCCATGTGCTAGCACCTGTGTCGGAGGAGGGATGTGTTGGCGGTGCTGTAATCCAGAGTGACATCAAGGACAGATGCAGATCCTCTGGTGGTCATAGCTTGGGCCCCTACTACTTGAGTTCATTTCCCAAGTATAGTAATGATAATAATCTATTATCACGCCTACACATCAAAACAGAAACACATTGCAATCAAAGCAACAAAAGGTGGAATTATGGGTAAACAATAGTATAATTCAGGTGAATGAAGCTGGCCAGAGCTGGCTTTTTCCCCTTCTCCCCAACAGAGGGAGCAGAGAGCACCATCTGTTTAGGTCTTCTAGCCCTGGCGTTTATACTGTTAACAGCTTAGGGCCTAATGGGGCTAAGCAGTCCCAATTCCACCCAGTAGAGGGCAGCACACACAGGCACACTGGATGGTTCATTGCTTATTACCATAGCTAGACAAAGCTTGAGAGTCTGGCAAGCATTGATTGTGACTGGTGCTGTCCAAAGGATGAGAGTTTGGGTTCGCAGCAACTTTCAAGGTTTTGTCATTTGTTTTCATTCCGCATTGGAACAAAACCATTTTTTGGAAACATTGAAACAAGCTGTTTTCAGCGCTCTCTCCCTCTCTGCCTCCGGTCAGAAGTGACCAGAAAGTCTTCAAAACCATTTCCAATGACAGCTTCATTGGAACCGGTACATCTCTGCAAAACAGTTTGGTTCTCACGAAACAGCATGGTTTGACAAAATGGGATTTAGCGGAAAACGTTCCATCCAGCTGAAACTGTGACAATACTGTAAGAACTCTGCAGCCACCTAGAACATCATGTTCCCTCACCAGAACTAGAACTTCACAATGATGACACAGCCTTCTTTTCCTTGTATTCGCAACTCTAATGGTCGCTTTGAGTTTGGCATAGGAACAAATCCAAAAACTCAAAATGAAGCTTGTTACAGGAGTGCTCTGGTGTCTGTATATATGTAAATAATTAGTCAAGAGATACGGTGCCAGTAGATGGTGCTCAGAAACATGTAGCATACTTCCTGGATTTTGCAGGACCCATAAAACTAGTTGTGACTGCACATGGCTTCCTTTGTGCAGCTGTTTACGTCGTCTCTTTACAAAGCTTAGCCTAATCTGGTGTTCACCCAAGATCATGTACCAGCCTAAGGTTCATCTGAAATGGAATGGTTGTGACTTGCTCTGGGAGTTAGCTAGATGGCGCTAGAGTATTTTTATGTGTTTCCATGATAATGTGACTGTTTGGTGCAAAATATGGTGGTAGGTTGGACGTTGCTAGAATAAATGAATGTTTAATTGTATGTAGATGTTGTTCTGTGGTTTGCTTTTTCATGCACATTCAAGCAACTTAGCTTTACTAGTACAAATGCTTACAAAGAGGCTGTTTTTAAACTCAAACTATTACCAATATTATTATGATCAATATTATTGATGTTGTTACTTACAATTATATTCATACAAATAATATATGTCATATTTATGTTGCAGTTGCATCCTTGATAAACAGGAAGGCCCAACTGGGCGAGGTGCTGTGCAAACACAAAGTGAGTCAGTGCTGCTCTGAGATGTTTACACTTGTGATTGAATTGTATGTCTGCGTGTGATATTCAAAATTTGGAATCTTTGCTGGCTTTGTTAGTTTATGTAAGACATCCTATTAGATAACAAAAATGGCATCATAAGCGTTATAGCACTATCACCAACATCAAGAGTTAAAAAATCATGGGATTCACGTAAAATTCATGACATTTGTAAAAGATAATATATTAGGGGGGGGTTACTTGTCTCCTGCTTTCTGAATATTTTGGGGTCACATTTTCAAGTTTTTCTCTGCAACCATGAGGGCTAGAAACCTACTTCAAAAAGAAATGATCTGAGATTCTCACATAATCACAGGACTCCAGGTGCTGGGGCTTCCAGAAAAAAACACCAGGCCCAATGAGACTCTCATTAAAATTCCAAGAATTGGCAACACTGAAATCTGTGCTGTGCTGGTTCATTATACCAAATCTCAAATGCTCGCCTTTCATCCAGAGGGAAACATAACCGCAAAGAAATTGGCGTGTCATTTTGCCTCGTGAATACATCTCAGAATTTCACATTCTGCTAATGAAAAACAAGATGCAAAATGCAAGGAGTACATTATATTTGTTTAGGGATTATTCTTTCAGCTTGAACGAGGGAGGAACCAAACAAACCTCCTTCTCTTTCCCTTCCTCTCCCCATCAACCCTGCAACTTATATTTCCCTCTTTCCCCACTGCTCTCTTATTAGTGCTGATCAGACTCGGAGTGCGGACTCCCCAAGGAGAACCCAGACATTTGGAGGGAAGTAAAAAGTAATTTTCTTTTTGGTGTTGCTCAAGAGCTGGAAGCCAATACTGAAATATTTAATGCTGAATACTCAGCAGAGGGGCTCTCATTTGCTGAGCGGGAAGGAAACAGTAAGATAGAAAAAAAATGGGAACAGGCTGTGCTGGATGAATGACTGAAAAACAACTGTCCAAATTTACCTTCTCTCCCCCACGTAGGGTTGAATTGTGGTTGGTCTTCACTTACACCTCCAAGCAGTGGTGGGGGACAGGGGAGGAGTCAGTGTAACCTATTGGTCCATGTGTGTTGTGTGTCTTCCTCTGTGAGTCAGTCACAGTCGCCAGCTACAGAGTCTGGCTCCTTAGCTCAAGCTGTAGCAGCTCCTGCTTTCAGCTCAGAAGATCCCTGCTTTGATGGCCAAGATGGTGGCCGCGACATAAAGGAACCTTTTCCCTTCCCCAGAAGTCCTGCCCAGAATAGCGTCCCTTGAGTTTGAGAGAATCCAGGGGCTGGTTCCTAGATGCTCTGCCTTGGGAAGACTAGCTAGGATCCTCCCTGACCCTTCCTGAACAGGATGGCTGAGAGTTGAGGGGCCACCTCTCCATCACTTCTCTGACCCCTGACCAGCAGGCAGTGAGGAGAGTATGCTGTAGTCTTTCCAGGGGCATAACAGTCCCCTTGCTATGTAGCTAGGGGGTTTCAGGAGGCAGAATAGAGCAGGGACCTCCACTTTGCCCTTACAATGGGCTGTGCCTAACAGGCACCGTTTAGCCCTTAAGAATCGATTAGGGTCCAGGCAGAGACTGGAATCTCTAAAGAAGGGCAAAACATTAGCAGAAGCTGTATTAGCAAAGGCCCTTTGGCCCGGCCCAGCAGGCTGAGAACCAGTGACAGGTGGGGTAGGGTTGTGCTTCGAGGCTGAATGCTATGACAGGGTGTGGGGCGCTGACTGTGCCCTCACTGGGTGAGTTGCTCAAGGAGAGCTGATTGGCAGCTGTCACACCACACTCCTCCAGACAGGGCTGATCAGTTTGAAGATAAGGAATCAGGTGTGTGTGTGAATCCACGTGAAAGATGGAAAAGGCCTATTGGACATGGAGTACGTTCCCCTCCCGACTCCTGGCCAAGGCAGGATTGTTCTGTAAAGTATATTCCCAAGTGCTTTGTCCAGACTGCTTTTAAATGAGGAGTGGGACCCAAGAGGCTCCCTATTACAGGTGTGTTTAGTTTGGAAAAGAGGCGATTAAGGGGGGACATGATAGCGGTCTTCAAATACCTGAAAGGCTGCCATAAAAAAGATGGAGAAAAATTGTTTTCTCTTGCCACAGAGGGCAAGACAAGAGGCAACGGTTTCAAAAAGAGGCTGGATAGCCACCTATCTTGGATGGTTTAGGCACAACAAATCCTGCATCTTGGCCGGGGGTTAGACTAGGCGTCCCGTCTAACCCGGTGGCTCGATTAGAAAGGGAGGCTGGGTTGTTTTTTCCTTACACACCAGTTGGAGGAGGCACAGTCAGGCCCGGGAGGTCCAGCAGAATGTGGACCAGTGGTGGGGGCTCTGCCCACGCCAGCAACAGCGGGAGTGGTCACAGGGCCCTCATTTCCAACCACAAGCAGCAGAAGGGGGAGCATCCAGGACAATTAGAGGCTTGGTCTGCTCTGGTGGCGGGTTTGGGGCCAGAAGCTTCCCTGCTGGTTCTAGAGGTTGCTGCTCCTCCCTCTGCTGGGGCCTGTCTGCAGACTCAGGCAGACTTCACTGCCTGGGTCATGTTTTCAAGTTTTCCTTTGGTACTACAAGCACTAGGGCTTGGGTTTGTTCGTTTAATGGGAGCTCAGATTCTGATGTCATCCTGGAACTCCAGGAGCAGGGACCATCGGCCTGCACGCACTGTGGCATATTTTCAGTGGGACGTGTGCTTCTAAATCCATCGGACACTTTTGACAATCCCATCCCCTTAATCTGGCCCTATTCACAGCTGCCTTCATTTATTCCAGACCACGAGGAATGCCTACCAAGAGCAAGCAGGAGCAGGTCAAGGAAGAGGAGGATTTCCCAGGCTGGATGAAGATGGGGTCATCCCTTCTCCATTTAACAGTGTGGTTGAAGCCTCAGCTGCAAGGACCCAGCATCCCCGCTGCAGTCTGCACTGCACTGCAGTCTGATTCCACACCAGGCAGGCTCATGGAATGCAAATGCGCTGAGATCTGTCAGCTCTGACTTCTCCTCCCCCATCCACAGGTCTCACCTGATGGGAGAAGTTATTAAACCAGTACAAATGACTCCCCTGTGAAGTCGGCCTCATTGCAGCTTCCTGTAAATATTTTATTGTAAATGACTTGTGTCCGGGTGGAGCTCTGTGAAGCGAGGTGTATGGGAAATAGTCTCCGAGGGCTGGAGAGAGAGAGAGAGACGCCAGTGCGCGATCAGTTACAGAGCATGGTCACCAACTAACAATGGCCCTGAAGCGTGATCCTGGCATCAGATACTTGGCATCACCTGCGCCGCCATCCAGAGATGACACCTCTGCTACTGCCTGCTGCAGAAGCCCTGATATACCTGTATAATCAACTCCTTAAGAGAGGTGCAGGCGGCTGCATGCCATCTCCTGTGTGCACACATAAGCCACGGCACATTGCCCGACCTGCCCTGAAGGCAGGTGTAATGGATCTCTCATTGCCTGCAGAAGAATCCCTGTCACCTGAGGCTCACCAAAATCCCTCTCCCTCCTGCTCTGTCTCCAGGGGCTGCCGATTCCCTTATACCTTCTTGCAATCATGCTTTTTCAGGAGACCGGCCCTTGGTTTCTGACTGAACTTGCATTGTCCAACCGTGGGTCTGTAAGATGAGCATGGGAAATCAGCGTGGATGTCTCCAATCGCTGTTGCAGTGAGGCTTATCTTGCTGCACTTACAGAGGTCAGGGGGCGGTAGTCAGGCAGAATAAAAGAAGAAGAAGTAAGACTTGGAACACAGGGGAAAAAATTATAGGGGGATCCAGAAATAGAAAAAGCTATAAAAGGTACAGTCATGGCATCCCCCTATGCGCTACTGGTGCCAGAACAAATTTATTCCTTGCATCAAACATCTGATGACTCCTTTTTTACATAACTGCTTCTGCAGAAATAAGCATCTGCCTGTTTTACAAGTGGAATTAAAAGCCTACCCACAAGGTTGAGTGACGGCTTCTCCTTGGCTTGTTAACCTTGAAACGGCTCTTAAGCCACGAGGCCTCAGTCTGCCTGCCTTCAGACATCTGCAATGAACATGGAAAGCCCAGCTAAGTGCCAGAGAGATCCACTATGGAGCAATGCGGAGGGGACCAGTGGGTGGAGAACTGTGAATAATCCCAAAACTTGGTGTACGTAGAGGAGAGTGGATCCCTCATCACTCCATAAGAAAGGGACTCATGCAGGTGAGAAATGAGAGGGGACAGAATTCCCTTCTAGGCCCAAGAGCACGTGCTGTCTCCAGTCCTATGCTCCTTGTGCCACCCTCCCGAAGACACGGGTTTGAACTGCTAAATTCAAAGGAGGACCTGACCTTCCCCAAAGTTTGGAGAGATGGTTGGCTCTAAGCCGTTAGCCTGGAATGATTTCTAAGCTTATTAATTTTTGGCACAATTTATGCTTTCATCAGTCAGAGCCCCTCAAGATTATTAAAGATGAGGAGGGATGTCTGATATCACAGCTGCCACTGATATTCTGAAACCCTGACCATCTGAATCCAAATGCAGCCAGAACAGCTGTTCATCAAACCCAGATGAAGGCCAAACTCCTTGGCTGTATGACCCAGCAACCACCAGGATTTTGCAGAGTATTATACAGGCCCCAGCAAGCCCCATCGTCCTCCATCCCTGCCTTTGTTCTCCTTTATGCAAATATATGAACGGTTATCCATATGCATGGAGATTCATTATGCAGGGAATGTAACAACACTGGTCCCTGAACTGCATGAAAAATGAAGGTTGTGGGTAAACGAGTAACTACGTGATGTAATTGGCTGGTTTACGCCAGTCTCATGAATGTGTCATCTTTGCCAAGCTGCAGTGTGAGAGCAGTGAGATGGGAATGTAAATTGCATCTCTCTCATAAAGTTGCGTAAACTTGTGTTAGTGTCATTTTCAGCTGAACGTTTACATTGAGGAGAACACTGGAAGGTTTCATTGTTTACACACATTATGTAAATTGATATAAATTCCTGGTTTACACACATTTATTTACAAGGTGTTTACTGATTAAAAACCAATGTACATCACTAGTTTACATGCATAATGTAAACTATGTAAATTTCATTATTTTTTACATGCAGTGCTCTGTAGCATCCCATTGCTTATTCCACACAGTCAACAAGAACTTCCTTTCATCTCTTCTCCTTCCGTCCTTCACCTGCTACATTACTGCTGAAAAAAACCTCACCTCCAGCTTAGAAACATAAAAGATGATGTCTCCTTTACGCTGAGAGATTAAAACTCTCATGTGAAAACGTACTTGCTGTCGCCAGAATTGCAGTGTGACTAAAAAAATCAAACCAAAGCAGAGAATGAGAAATATCATGGAGGCTGTCTACGTATACAAGAGGAATGGGTTTCCTGAATGCGGTGAAGAGGAGTCTTGGTGATATTCCTTCAGATGTTATTGGCATCCAAGGTGCTATAGTTGGCCAGAAAGCTTGCTATGGGGTATAAGTGAGAGACAGAGAGCCTTTAAGATAAGGCATAGTTAGGGACATGAGTTCCAGGTTGCATCACAGAGGCAATGAAGAGACTACACCAAACTCCTAACCTGTCATTTGAGAAGGCAGCTCATTGGTAGGTCGTGGGTTATTTTCTAAACTATCCAGTTGGGGAGTGTCCATATTTTGTTTTGGGGTCTAAAAGGCCAGGGTCAAGTCAATTTCCTTTCAACGTCTGAGAATGCCCACCAGAGTCTTGCACATTGTGCGGCACTGTACTGGGCAAGGAGTCTCTGAGGTTGGGTAAGTGATACAGGACACAGTGTGAAGTGGATAATTAGACCTGGGCTGGGGCGAGCAGCCCATTGCAGGCACCTCTCTGCTAATGCTGATAAATGCTCCCAATGTAGAACGACAGCTCTTTCTTCTCTGCAGCTTTCTTAGTGGGAAGAAATGCCACCGTTGCTCACATGATAGGGAACTTGCTGGAAAAAAAAGCCGGGGGGTAGGAGGGGAAGGTGTCTGACTTGACAAGTGTTATTTTGCAGACTGACCTGGGGTGTGAATCTCCTCCATGGCATGCAGACGCTCTGTTCTTTTATTTAATGATTTCTGCAAATCCAGATGGGTTGTGAATGAGAGTGAAAATGAAACCTAACAATAGCCTGGTGAAGTGGCACTGGGAATGGGCACACTCTGAATGGATGGAGAAGATTTTAGCTTTGGCTTTCGTCCTCTCTCTGTGTCTCTCTCTGTCACACACACACACACACACACACACACACACCATTTCAACAATTAGCACTTGATTCTCATTTACACTCTGGCCTCTTTATACCTCTCTGGCATCATAAAGGGACTAAAAGTGGGACTAGGTTATATTTATGCTCACTTGAAAGTCCCTTTACATATCAAGAGTGGCCTAAAGGGACTTCAGTGTAAATGTGCATCAGGTTCTCAGTGTTTGGCTAGAAAATGGTGCTTCTCCCTATGAATGGACGTAGACCAGTTATCACCCCCCTGTCACTGCTGCCCAGGCACATAAACCCACACTGCAGGCTGAAAATGAAGGCTAGAATTAATGCTACCTCACGCATATGGCACCTGTCACCCACGGAGCTCACATTGCATTACAGAGTTGGGTTTTGTTAACCCTTTACCATGTAGAGGGTCAACAGCTATGGGGACTGAATGTGGGACCTCTCATTTTAAAAGACCCTGTTCTGCTAGGCAAGGCTATAGCAGGCTCACCAAGCTCCCTCTCTGTGGACAGCCACAACTAGAGAGGGCCAGAGTTACACTGGGATTACATACAGATGGGGAAACGGAGTCAGAGGGCGGTGAGGCAACTCACCCAAAGAGACCCAGGGAGTTGATGAGTGCTCTGTTTGTTTGTGGCAGCGCTCATCATGAGCTAAAGACTTTTCTGACATAGAAGAAGAGGCAGACAGCCCAAGGAACTGACTATCTGAAGATGGCTGCACAGACAAGTAGACAGAGGTCAGGAATGTGGAACAATAAACGGGATTTTCTATACAAATGTGTGAGATGCTCTATAGACAGCACAGCAGAAGTGGGTTTTAAGAAGGACATGGAGTAAAGGGAATATGGCTTTGGGGATGACTCCAGGGATGTCAGACCATGCACGCAGGACTGTGTGGATAAAGGGGATTGATGGAGAGAGTGGCAGACTCTAGAATAGGAATATGAGCAGAGTAGGTGGCAGGGAGGCCAACATGTAATTCAACCCAAAGGAGGATAACATTTATACAAGCAGCAAAGAATCCTGTGGCACCTTATAGACTAACAGACGTTTTGGAGCATGAGCTTTCGTGGGTGAATACCCACTTCGTCGGATGCAAGTCGGATGTCTTGCATCCGACGAAGTGGGTATTCACCCACGAAAGCTCATGCTTCAAAACGTCTGTTAGTCTATAAGGTGCCACAGGATTCTTTGCTGCTTTTACAGATCCAGATTAACACGGCGACCCCTCTGATACTTAACATTTATACAGAGTCTTGAAAGAGGTGACCAATAGTTCAAATGTGATGCAATAGACAGCGAAGGGATTCAAAAAGAGGAGTGACATGAACAAATGAATGGGCCAGGAACATGACAATGGCAAAACTGAAAAAAACTCTGGTTTGCTGACTCCTTTTCCTCTAGCCACGGGCATGCATTGGCCAAAATGGAACCATGTTGAGTGCCTAACATTAGATATATCAATTCCTATCAGATTTCAGAGTTGTTGAGCACCCCACAATGCTCCCAGGGATTTTTAGGGCACATTTATGCCACTCCAGGCCTTTTACCCAAAGCAAAGGGGCCAGAATGGACATGCAGATCTCATCCTATGAGAACTGGAATGATTTTCTGGCCCATCTCAGGTTAACAACAAATCTATCTGATGAGCTATGGAAAATGTCAGATAAGCTGACTATCTACATGTCACTGATATGTCTTATTAATATTACAATATAGAGCTGGTTGAAATGTTGATCATATTTCATATTGAGGGCATTTATAAATAGTCTATAAAGGGTTAATGCATTATTCATAGATATTTTAATGGTTAGTTATAGAGTCTACAGATTGTTATAACCCTGCTTTATAGCCATCTATAACACCGTCTGTTGATGTGCTTATAACCATCGCTATCACACACATTAGTGTCTGCAACATGCATGTGGCATCTATGAATCATTTCTCAACTCTTTATAAACTATTTCCAAATCACATCTTGACTATAAAGGGCGGCTGAAATATTTACATTTTTTTTAAATGAATTTTGAAATTTCAACAAAAAATAGGATTTTTTTTTCAAATTTATTTTTGATTTTGTTTTGTTTTTGGCTTTCATCCTCCTGACCATCTCTAATTAATCTGTTCACTGTAACCCACAACTAATCCTGCATTTCTTCTTCTATATACTTGACGCCCTCTTTGTAACTAGCTTATGTAACAAAATAGCTTTGTATTGTCATCCATTTAATTTGCCAGTGTTTATTGTACGGTGATGTATGTGATTTTAAGAGACAATAAAGTGTCCAGAGGTTGGACTGGACACTTTTTTTTTCTTTTTTCTTTAGGAACTGAAATAAATAAATGCATTTGGAATTTTCACTTTTCCGCTCCCAATTATGCCCCGCTCCCCGCTCCCTATCAAGCCAATCCTTTATTAGCCACTCAGTAGAAGAATTATTCTTTGTTTTTCTATAGCACTGGACATCCAAAGATCTCAGAACATTTTACAGACATTAATGAATTAAGCCTTGGAATGTCTCTGGGAAGTAGGCAAGTATTGTTATTTCCATTCTACAGGTGTGGAAACTGAGGCATAGAGTGGTGAACTGACTTGCCCAAGGCCACAAAGTGAATCTGTGGCAGAACCACAAACAGAACTCAAATTTTTTCTTACTCTTGAGCTTTAGCTATTAAACTGTGCTTCCAGTACTGTGTGCCCTTCCACCTACATGACTATGCAGACAGCCCACAAACCAGCACCACCATCCCATACACATTATCACAGCTCATAGGACAGTCATCAGTGCAACATTTTCCATCCTCAACCGCACCGTGAACCCGCCTCATTATCGTGGGGTTGATTCTGAATAATGCTCATTCTTCATCTCTTGGCTCTATCGATACCGCCCATGACCCAACACTCAATACAAAACAGCTCTCCATATCTTCTCTCTACCTCTCAAGACCAAATGTGAGATACAGACCTAAACTAAGGGGTACGATCATTTCAGGGTTCTAAGGAAATTACCCTAAAATCCTGTAGAGTATAATAAAGAGAGACATCCACTCTATCCACCTACAGAATGTAACAGAGAATTATGTCGCCAAGGTAGAATTCTAGAGGCTGGTTTAAACATTCAATGGAAAGAATATCAGTGGCTATTCAGTTCCATAGGAACTCTGCAAAAGGGAAAGGGTCCTTTTGCACTGGATGCCTTTGCCAACTGGCCTACTAGTAAACGTCTGTGGCACGACAGGGGCGAACGAGGGGCTGGTTTTTGTGAGGCTGGCTGCAGACACTAGAAAATCCTGTGTTTTGCTTGACGTCGCTGCGTAACATTGGCAGTGGCTTTATCTCGGAGGGTTTTCAATGTAAATGACACGGTTCTAATGTGCTGTGTCCATGTTTCCTCACAGCAAGACACTCTGGGGAAATCACCACTAAACAGGCGACAGTGTTCCAATTAGGGACGGGTGAGCTCTTTTTTTGCCTAATTTCGAACCCACTCGAAATTCACGGGTCGGAATGGCTGATTCGAATTCTAGCGACGCCGGGCTTTGGAGATGCCATGGGAAAAGGGGCACATGGCAAGACCCAGTGTATAAAAGGTGCAGAGAGCCTGAGCAACGAACACAAACACTCTGTGAAACAAAGCACAGAGGGGGAAGATTCCAATGAAAACTCAACACTCCACAGACAGGACACTCCCATGTTCCACCCCAGAGTCCCAGGGCGGCTTCGCTGTCCTTAATGCAGAGCACTGGCTTCCCTTTAGCTAGGTGAATAAAAAGAGTGATTGAGAATCACCCTTGAGGAGGAAACTTGTCTTTAAACCGGAATCCGATACTTGGTGAACTCCAGCTTGCTTGGCAGACCCGGGCAGTAGATTGTGGAGCCCGCAAAATGAGATTTGCCCACCCCAATGCTAACAACACACCATGTTCTGGATGGTTTGAGGGCTCTGAGCCAGATCTTCAGCGGCTATAAACTGGCAGAGCTCCATTGAATTTAAAAGGACCACACTGATTTACACCTGCTGAGGATTTGGAAATATGGGCCCGATTTTCTAGTGCTCAGCACCCACAATTGGAACCAGATTTTTAAAAAGTCTTCAGTACCCAGTTGAACATTTAAATAAAGGCTGGATTCTGCTCTGTTCAAATCAATGGCAGATTGGTTTTGGTTTGGGGTTTTTTTCCCCAGTGACTTGAGCGGGAGCAGGATAAGGCCGAGGGGAGCAGATTTTCAAAAGGGAGCCACTCCCAGCCCAGCAACTCCCGTTTTGACACAGATGCCTGGATTTTCAAAAGAGCTCAGCTTCTTTATAGGCTCCTAACCTAAAGCAGAGGGTAGCATTCCGGAGCTCAGCGTCCTGCATGCTCTATAGTGATTTACTATTATTGCTTGTTTGGAAGAACTTGGCCTTGGGGTGATTTGTGTCTGATAGTTGGGCAAGGGGAGAAGACGTAGCCACGACTCCAACTCTGTCATGTCCTTTCTTGCCTCACACCGTCCAACTACCTCCATTGCCCATAACCGTGGCATTATCCCCTAGCTGTGAGCTCTCTGACCCACCTCACGTTTTCTATGTCTTGTGAATCATGACATCATCCCAGCTCTCTCGATTCCAGCAGCTGCAGAATGTACTGCTCACCTCCCATCCGTTGGGATACTACGTGGCAGATGCCTTAGAAACATCACAGACAAAGAGATCCATTACTGTTTCCCCTATGCCTTTTAGGGTCTGGTTTGAAACTGCTCTCAGCTTCCTTAATCCTTTATGGATTTGTTGGGGTCTATCACAGAGATTCTCTGGCTACTCTCCACCCTGTCACTTCTCATCAACCCAGTCACGCTATCCCACTGCGCTAGGTACGAGAGCCTTCTCCTCTGCAATCTCTGCCATCTGCAAAGGGCTTGTCTCTCGTGACCCCACAATGAATTTCCATCTCATTTCCTATCTAATTTGAAAACACAAACTTCCTTGGGTGCCTCTTAATACCTCCCTCATTCCGCTGTTAACCCCACACCTCCATTTAACACCATTATTTAGCTCCACAAAATAATGTCGGAATGCCTGGCGCATTTCACCCGTACCTGTCTGTGTATTTTACTGTGAGCATTCACTGATTTATGCTCATGCATATGTATAGACAGACTTGGGTGTGTTTGAGCACGTATCAGGCATACAGTGGGAGGCATCCTCCTTCCCACCATGGCCCCTTTATACCAGTGGGGTGGCCTCCGGGGCCATAAAAGCCCCTTAGCTGGCCAGGGAGAGTTCTCGTGGAGCAGACACTGCATAGAAAAGTCATAAGCAGCCCTGCACCATTCTCCTTGAAGCCCCTGATACACTTGGGGGTGCTGAAGGTGTCCCGAGAGCAGAAATGGAGTCCCTACAAAATACATGTGTTCTCTGCCGCAAGGAGATGTGGAGCCCGTGGGGGAAATGGGACAGCAAAAACTGGAGCAGCAGGAGGATGCTTCTTTCCCCCAAGAAGTTCTGAATGGGGAAGGTAGAACAGTGTCTGTGGGCTATGCTTGTCTGGGCCGTACCTGCTGGAGGTGCAGTGCAGCGTCTCAGCCAGTATATTGTGGGGTTATTCTACATCGGCAGATGCTTCTGGAATAGTGCCTCCCAGGGAACATTGTGTGTGTGCGCACTCCATCTTTTTTGTTTTTACTGAGTGTGAGTGCAATGAGCTATATTTACGTCCCTGTTACATTCCTACCTATTTGTTCGTATTGGCATGTTCATTGGCGCCTTATGCAATTGTATTCCAGGGCCCATCCACATGTGTAGATATGCACGTGTGTATAGGAGCCCTACCACCTCCCACACAATTATCATAATATTTAGGGGGGGTTGTTTCCTCAGCTTCTATAAACAAGAGATTGCATAAGAATCTCAGCTTCCATTAATAAAAATAAGTTTTTTGCAGAGATAAGGCTGAAAACACGAAGTGAATGAAGCCTAAAGGCTTAGAAAGCAGAAGGCAAATGCAAAGAACCCAACACTTATTATTTTTGTTAAAAAAAAAGTCTCCTGATTTTTAAGCCAATCTCATGATTTTGGGGGCAAGGCTCACTTGTTTTTGGAGTTCTCGGGGTGGGTAGTACTTCTAGAGGTAAATATTAGTTGTGTGAAAACTGGAATGTTGGTATGTGTCTGTACGAGGTATACTTAAACATAACATGGGGAGGTGGACTAGATGACCTTGCGTGGTCCCTCCTGCCCCGACATTTCTGTGATTGTATAGATTAATATGTCAGCTTGTGAATGCATGCATAGTAGGCAGATGGCTGGGTGTGCATATAGAGTTGCATTCAAGTTTGTGTGCACAGTGCTAGATGCATTTTGATGTGCTCGTTTGTGCGTCCATGTATTTAATCTTTGCCCATATATGACACATTCACATGCACATCGAACAGGTTCTCCCCTGAGCTCCTGTCCGTCTCTCTATATTGTTTTTATGTTGTGGTAATCACCTGGGTACTCACACACCTTCATTGCTTACATCAGAGCTTAACATCTACTGTATCTGAGTCTTTGAAGCAGATGTCATTGTTAATGAAAGGCAGCAGATAGTCCAGAAGCACTCCCAGACTGAATGAGGGCATTGGCGGGTCTTTCAACCAATGACCAGCATCTACTGTGACTGAAAGAGTGACCCCTCAGAGTTCCCACTGCCTGCAAAGCTATGAGCTCTGTAAGAAACCGACATACCTGTATATTTTATATCTGGTTGTAAATCCTTGACGATGTCTTTCCACAAAGGATAAGTAGCTCCGCGAGTGGTGGAAAGGCCCCCTGTCTGAAATAAGCCAATCAAATTCCTTGGAGACATGTTGGTTGGTAACAGCTGGTTCCTGGTGGGAGGGCTGTACTATTATATGGTCCCATATAAACAGGAAGTAGAGGAACTCAACAAGCCTCCAGTTCATGCTTTTCTGTCTGCCTTTTTCCTCTCATTCTTGCTCCATTCTATGGAGTCCTGTGGAGGAAGAGAGGAAGGGAGGGGAAGAGGAAAGAAAGAGAGAGAGGAGAGCAAGAACAGAGGAAAGAAATGGAAGAGAAAAGAGAGAGAAGAAAGAAAAATGGTTACACATGTAATCATAGAAATGGTTTTTGTTGCTGTTAATTATTTCAAATACGTGGCACAACATGAAAACAAACTTTAAACCGGGTTTTAAATGCCCTCGGTCTACTTGTATTGTGGTTCTGGGTATCTAACTGTTTGATATGTACTTCTGTGGGGCGTTTATCCCTTCTCTCAGAGCATGCATTGCCCTGTGAAACAGCTAGGTCAGGACCCAAATGCACCTCACCCTGTTCCCCCAGTTACTTCTCTCAGGGAAGTTCTCTGCAATGCTGCAGTGGGGAGAGGAGGCCGGATGCACAAGGTGGCTGCACCCCGGGCTTCAATTATATGTTTATCATCCCTTTAATGCGGTGCCAGATAAATGTGTCTTCTGCTTTCATCTATCTCCGACGATCTGTAATCCATACTCCATGCAACCTGAGCTCTTACTTTAAAGTCATGCCAAAAAAAGAGAAATGAAATAGAATAAGTAGCCTGTTTTCAGAGACAACAACAAAAAACAATCCTGCAGAACTTTGAAAGATAAAGATCACACCAGGCAGCTGGCTTGCCAGACTAGGCCTTTGAGGAGTGGGGGCAAATGAACCATTATTTTGTTATTTCTAGTGAAGTAGCGCACAGAGGCTTCAACTAAGGTGAAGGCCCCATTGCGCTAGGCAGTGCACGTGCATGTCGTAAGGAACAGCTCTGCCCTGAAGAGCTTGAAGACACAGCAGGTCAGCGGCGGAACTTGCAACTCCCATCCCAGTGCTCTCACCATTAGCTCTTGCTGCCTCCCCGCTCGCACCGTTGGCACTATGCCCCCTACTGGGTGATGCTTGGCTTTACGTTAGTGGGCGGTGAATGGGGTTATTAGGAACACAGCAAGGATGGTCCTTACCCTTCCGTTTCGTGACAAAGATACAAGGCAGAAGGGCACAACAGGGTCTCAGATTGTATCAATTATCTATTCATCACTGACAAAGTCTTCTTTTCTAAATTCCAGCTGTATAAGGTTTTGTTGGAAGAGGGATATGTGTGAGCGGGGCTGTATATGAGTGTGACATGTGTGCTGTGCACAGGTACAACTCCCAGAGTGTGTGTGTGTCTGTGTGTGTGAGAGAGAGAGAGAGATCCAAACTGCTGGTGTTTGTGTGTGTGTGTGTGTGAGAGAGAGGGAGAGAGAGATCCAAAGTGCCTCTGTGTGTGTGTGTGTGTCTGTGTGTGTGTGCATGTGAAAGAGAGAGAGAGAGAGATCTAAAGTGCTGGTGTTTGTGTGAATATGGATTTATGTCATCGGGAAGGCATGTGTGAGAGCGGCATGAGGCTACAGCATGTGATTGTGAATGTGTATGTGTTTGCGCGGGTGCAGCAAAATCCAGCGTGTGACTGGGCGTTGGTGGCGGTGAGTGTGTGACGGGAGCATGTGGGAGTCTGCACGTGTGCACAGCATATGTTTGTGCTGCTGCAAGCGAGCTCTGCGGCACTGTAGAAAGCTAAACACTCCATGTAGCCTGTTTAAAATGTTCTGTTGAACAATCCCCCACCAGCTAAAGTTACACCACATGAAAAATGAAAGCATTAAACATAAGAGAGTCAATGAGTGTCACCCTAGAACAGTCTCTGTTAGCTTTCTCCACTGGACGGGTTTGAACCTCCCTCCAGTTACTGTGGTGGATTATTACTATTAATTGTCTTGTGGTAGTGCCGAGCAGGCCTAGTGAGGAGGAAGGTTAAGTCTCTAGGCTGGAGAACTGCAATCAATTCCTGCCTCTGCCTCTCCTGTCTCATTGTGTGACTTTAGACAAGTCACTTTAACCACTTTTTGCCCCCAATTCCTTTGTGCCCCCTGTAGAATGGGGATAAATCTTCCCTGCCTCACAAAGATGTTGAGCGTGCTTTGCTCCAAAACTACAGAGATGTGCTCCATAGCCGTCCCGAGATAGATAGTGTGAGGCTTTGCACAAACCAATGGCCACAGACAGTCCATGTGCCAAAGCTGGAAAACTACATCGACGAGCCAATCAAAAGGTGGAAGAGAAGACACAGGCATAGAGCGAGAGGTGAAGTGACTAGTGGTCACACAGACGGTCAATGGTGCCACTAGGGCCAGAACCCAAGTCTCATGGCCACTAGACCATGCTGCTGCTCAATATCATGGGATGATTTAGTTGGGATTGGTCCTGCTTTGAGCAGGGGTTGGACTAGATACCTCCTGAAGTCCCTTCCAGCCCTGATAGTCTATGATTCTATGAATATCATGGCTGTCCTCAACATGTGCAATCTTCCAAATACTTTCCAGACAGCTCAGGACGCTCCTGCTAGGTAGGGGAGCATGGGGAAATCAAGGCAGATAGAGAAACAGAGGTGGAGGTAGGGAGAAGAAACAGAGCTACCGAGAGCAGTTGGGTAGAGTCTTTGGGTAGGCAGCTACACCGATGTATATAAAAATGAAAAAAGGGGTTTCAATAAAATATCACGGAAACACTACAGGCAGATGTTTAACAGGAAAAAAACCAACAGAAATAGGCAGAGGTTAAAATAAATAGGCAAAAATGAGACAAATTAATAAACAGCATGTAGGAAGTGATTAAAATAAAGATGGAAATAATAATACAGCCCCAACAGGACGTACTCTGTACCACTTTGTACCATAGCTCAGGAGGTTATCCTTGTAACCTGGGTTCCCCTTTCTTCCTCTCTCCTGTCTTCCTTCTTCCTGTCCTGTCTCTTCCCAGAATGTAAACAGAGCTGGCTGAAAATTTCAAATTCAAATTTTTCCATTTCAAATTTTTTTTTTCAAAATTTCAATAAAAATGGCAAAATGTTGTTTTGTTTTGTTTTCAAACATAATCGCCTCCTTCTTTTGCTTAACTATTTGTAAGTGCTCTGAGGCAGGGATTATGGCTTCTGAGATGTTTCTACAGCACCAGGCACAATGGGCCCTGATCCTGATGGGCTGCTTTGAGCTCTGCACACAATAGTAATTAATAGTAAGACTAAAGACAGATGAATGATTTGCCCAGGAGTTAATGTCTGAGGAGAACTCATATGTTCTTAGGTATCTTCTGATCCTGGGTTCAGAGTCAGGATTAGAACTCAGGATGGAGTGCTTAGCTTCTAGTCATCTGTTCAGGCCACACCTCTGTTTCTCAGGTTCTGAGCACAAATGGTACGCTTCCACCACACAATGAAAAGTTATAAGTTCACCCTCCTTCTCCATTAGATAAGCATCAGCATCCGTCTCCACTAATGATCAGCTGTACTGCACGCACAGACCTAACTATGCCTGTTGTTTGGTTATTGAATCCTCCAGTAACTACCTCATTTGTCAGCCTCCTTGGGTCAGTTCTTTAAGCCCTCTTCTTTCTACTGAATTCCTACTGTGCTGGGAGGATGGGCTTTTTGTATTAAAGTGTGGAGTGATACTTGACCTCCAATCCGCTGTCCAGTTCATGTCCATTGTGGAATGCTAGGTGGAATGACTGTAACACTCCTCAGTCACATCAGCCATCTACTCTCTCCGATGTGGAGTTGCACAGTATTTCGGTTGTCTCTGTTCACCCAAGACCAAAGACAGGAACACACAGAGAATGATTATCTGCCCTCCACCATGTTTGTTGAGGTCGGGCTTGGGGTAATGATGAAACGAGCTCGGGTGATTCCTAACCCTGCATACAGATCTTCATCCAAACAGTCATCACTTGCCAGACCTTAATCAACATGGGGACCAGATCCCCCCCAGACAGTAGGAAGATGTGGGCAAAGCTGGGTTCTGGATGTAGGCTGGAAGAAAAAGCGTTCAGAGCAGGGAGCAGAAGTCGGGGCAAAGGAAGAAGAAATAACATGACTTTCACCACCAGTCTAGACAATTATATCACAATCAAGTTAAATTTTTTATTAGTGTCTTTTCTCCCCATAGCTGCTGAAAAGATGTTGCTTGGCATTAAACATTAATACGCACTACAGGGCTGGTCCCCGCGGAAGCCATAAAAACCTACTAAGTGGGATTATTTTGTGTTTAAGGCAATATTGCGAGGTCTATTAAATCTAACTGCTAACAACCTCAAGTCTCAAATTAATGTGTAATACGGCATTCTGGAGCTGCCCCAATCCTGGAACCATCCCAGAGACTTTGCAGAGATTGGGTGGGGGTCAGAAGAGGGGAGGGACGTCCCCAGATTTATAGCCTTTGGGTCCAAATCTATCCAAAAATAACACCTGGCGCAATAATAATGCCTTAGAATGAAGGATGGCGATGGCCTTGTAGTTTATCTGCCTGGCCTTTTTAGACTGTAATCTCTTTGGGGCAGGGACTGTCTCTTGCTGTATGTTTCTACCTCACTTAGCAAAATACAGCCCTGCAGTCAGCTGGGCTCTCTAGGCACTGCTGTAAGAGAAATACTTAATAATAACTGGCACAATAATACTTAACACAAAGAACCGGTGATCCCTGTTTATCATATGGCAGATGTATTCAGTCAAGAACATCCTGGCACAGCGGCCTGGTACCAGACCCTTATAAATTCATATAGCCAATGTGAACATGCAGTGTGCCAGAATAATGTTCCTTAAAGAATCTGAATGAAAGGTGAGTGGGATACTGATCAGAGTTAAGATGAACAGTCCACACGGTATGGACAGCATGTTGAGGGCCCACTTCTCAGTTACAGTAAAGTTCCATCACACCATTTTGCTAATGTAAACTTGCCTTTAAGTTGGTGTAAATTTACACCCAAATTATGGTCCCTTTGCACTGCCAGAGTGATGTAAAGTGGTCTTCGTGTAGATGGGAAGTCAGGCCTGAATGTTTAAAATTTGTCCCCTGCCTTGTAATTCTCTTTTTTTTAGAACTCTGAGGTTTTGTAGCAAAAAGAGGCCAATCCACTGTGTTAAATGGAAGTTACCTATGTTTGAATTTGCATTTAATTTCATCATGACCGATAGCTGCACGTTTGCTCATGATATTCTGTACTTCTGCTGCCATAAGACAGCAGCTTTGATCCAAGGAGTTGGAATTGCATTGCAAACATAAATGGAAGCTCTCAATGTCTCAGTGACGTACCTAACCACCGCGATCCCCGTTTGTTTCTGAAATAAAAATAGTGAAAAAACAGGTGTGTGCTTGACTGCTCTGAAGATAATGGTTGTAAGGTATTCAGATACCATGTGAGATAGATACGGGTGACAGATTTTACAGAGAACAAAACTATTATCCCTATTTTGCAGAGGGACATTGACTTGCCAAAGATGCCAGTTGAAGAGGGGAAACAAGAATCCAGAGATCCTGACTCACAATTATCAGCTCTAAACACCCTCTTTGGAATACCACCAAGGCCCTTGTTCTAACCTCTTCGCCTCCAATTTATCCCTTATATTTGATAAATTAGAGAGATCCTTCACACATACCCAATGTTCCCTCATGCTCCTTGTTGTAGACTATTGCCATCAGAAATGCAGCCTCAAGAAAGAGAAATTACAGCACACATTGTTTGCAGTAAAGAAATGAGTCTCCGTATCTCTTTTAGCTTCATGCACCAATAATTTTTCCTTGTGTCCCACATTTGGTTCTTGACAGGTTGAGCGAGGTGTTTTGCCTCTGCACTTTACCAGAGGGAAGGGAATAACAAATGCTATTTGTATCTGAAATGCTTCTGTGCTGCGGCAACTTCACAACTTGCCACAGGATGCTGATAAATTAGCAAAGGAGACAGTCATGGGAGACATTAGGGCTACATCCTGAAAAAGGTTAAACACTCTGGCCCCAATTCAGCAAACAGGTTAAGCCCATGCTTAACTTTAAGCATGGCACTCACACCATTGAAGTCCTAATGAACTACCCCTGTGTTTAAATTTAAGCACGCGCTTAAGTGCTTTGCTAGATAGGGGCCACACCTTGCAGGATCACACTCTCAGTATAATGGCTGGTATACATGCATGCCACTGCCCTCAACTGGATGCAACTGGAGCTGCTCAAGTCTTTATCCTACAGCCTAGGTAAGTATCAGATGTCCCTATATCTCAAATGATAGGGGATCAGTGTGTTTGGAATACAATAGAACCTCCGAGTTATGAACTCCAGAGTTATGAACTGACGAGTTAACCACACACCTCATTTGGAACCAGAAGTACACAACAGGCAGCAACAGAGACACCCCCCAAAAAAAGCAAATACAGTACAGCACTGTGTTAAACGTAAACTAGTAAAAACAGGGAAAGCAGCATTTTTCTTCTGCATAGTAAGTTTCGAAGCTCCATGAAGTCAATGTTCAGTTGTAAACTTTTGAAAGAACAACCATAGCGTTTTGTTCAGAGTTGCGAACAACCTCCATTCCCCAGCTGTTCATAACTCTTAGGTTCTACTGTAAAAGGATGGAAGGTGCAGCCCAGCTGTTGCCATGAATTTCTGAGTGTGCTCCATAGTTACAAATGTGATATCCCAGGAGACACCAATTACTTATATTCTGGAATTGACACCAAGCACACTCATCTGTTACAGGTAGCAAGAGATGAACCTCAAAGGTCTCAGAAGTTCCAGTCAGATAAGTCCCACCAGTTGCACTACTTAGCCAGTTAGCTCTGCAATGCTGGCAACCACATGGGACTAGCCTTTCTGCAAGACCGGCGGTACTTCCTGCTTCCATCTGAGTTGGAAACACTCTGCCAATAACCTTGCATCCAGTAGTTTGGCTCTTCTGTTTCTGGTGCCAGAGAGAGCCAGGGAGTGAAGTGGCAGGGACAAAATGAAAATAGATAATAATAACACTAAGTTAACCAAACTTTTCTGAGCCTCACAAAAGTATGGCCTAGGTGGTTTTCAGTCAAACATTGTCCTGATCCTGAAATTATTATTAATAATGTGAAATTATTATCTAAAATATTATCCAAATATTATCTAGTCCTCTCCTCCATAGTTTCGTGATAAGTTAGGTTACACCGAAATAATAAGAGCTAGTATTTACATAGGATTTTTTAGCATCCATCTAGGCACTTATGTGCCCGCACATCACCAGAATATCGGTCTCACAAACGTTAATGGATTTTATCCTCACAACATCCCTATGAAGTAGAGAAATAGTTCTCTACCCATTTTACAGATGACGAACTGAGACACAGAGAGAGTAACGCCTGGTCTATACATAAAACTTAGCCCTGGTCTACACTGGGTGCGTGGGGGATCAATCTAAGTTACACAACTTCAGCTACGTGAATAATGTAGCTGAAGTCGACTTACTTAGATCGACTTACCGTGGTGTCTTCACCGCGGTGAGTCAACTGCTGCCACTCCCCCGTCGACTCTGCCCATGACTCTCACGGCAGTGGAGTACAGGAGTTGACAGAAAAGCGCTTAGGGGGTCGATTTATCGCGTCTAGACTAGATGTGATAAATCGCTCCCCACTGGATCGATTGCTGCCCGCCGATCCGGCAGGTAGTGTAGACATACCCTTAGATCAACCTATGTCACTCAGGAGTGTGACAACTTCACACCCCAAAGAGACACAGTTAAGCCATCTAAGCCCCGGTATAGACACCGCTAGGTTGATGGAAGAATTTTTCAGTCAATTTAGCTGCTGCCTCTCGAGGGGATGAATTTACTGCAGTGACAGAAGAACCCCTTCCATCACTGTAGTTTCTACACTATAACTCTACAGTGGTGCAGCTACAGCACCATTTCTAGTGTAGACATACCCATAGTGACTTGTCCAAGGTCACACAGGGATCCAGTGACTGAGCCAGGAATTGAACTGGGTCACCTGAGTTCCAGTCCAGTGTTATACCCATTAGATTATCTTTCTTTCATGCTGCTGTTCCAAAATTAACTTAGCCACATTACTGCAGCTGATTGGACATTTTCTGATTAAACTTTTTTTTTTCATGACAAAATGCCAATTTGTCAAAAGCAAAAATGTTTCACAGAAACGTGTGAATTTTGACAAAATTCCAGTAGAAAGGAAGGAAGAAAGAAAGAAAGAAAGAAAGAAAGAAAGAAAGAAAGAAAGAAAGAAAGAAAGAAAGAAAGAAATGGAATGTTTTGTTGGAAATATCAGAAGTGTTGGTCATGTATAGTGAATGAGTCTGGACAGACCAGGGTAATATTTATGCTAACCTAACTGCTTTCAGGCTATTCTTTGCTTAGCATGAGCATTGCTTGCTAAATTAATCTGCTATGTGGGATGAAAAGGTGATGTTTTGTACTGTGTTAAATGGCATAGATAAGAGAAAGTTAATCAGGACAATAAATATACAAAAGGGGCTGACAAAAAGTCACCATATTGAAAGCAAAGACGGTCTCTGTGTGGAGTGAGGTAACATGGAAATAGCTTGGACAGCAAAAGTTATGTAAACTGAAGTTATGCAAGACACAATGTTTAATAATTGATTGGATGGTTGCTCTAATGTGAAAAAGGTATAAATATGCTAGAGTGTAAAGCATAGCTGGAGCCTCGTAGGAGAAATCCATTGTGACATGCCTACGCCCCAAGAGAAGGTAATTGGACAGTATCTTTTTCTGTACATCTGGCATTCATTGCTTTTATAGCAATTGTGAATGCAAGGCCATGCTTTTGGTTCAAATCAAGATCTGCATTAATAAACCCAAGTATCTCCGCTCCTAGGGTATTGTATTCCAGACCCAACAGTTTCAATTTGCTGTTTCAAAATGACTTTTGGTTTCAAAGTTTTAAATTTTATATGATGTAATATAAACATCTTAAAAAGTCAAAATCAGAATGAAACATTTCATTTTACTGAAACAAAATGTTATGAGCAATATAAAATGTGTTTGTTTGTTTTTTCAGAATTTTCTTTTGGTGGAAATTTCAGCGGGTTTTTTTGTTTGTTTGTTTGTTTGGTTGGTTTGTTTTTTAGGGTTTTTTTTTCTTTAGTTCCATTTTCAAATGGAAAAAAAAATTCTGGAATTTTCCACCACATGGAAAATCTGGTTCCCGTCCAACTCTATTAGCCATATACCATGAGCTAGGTAAAACTATATCACTATTTCACTATCAGCTGGGGAAACTGAGGCACAGAGTGTGTTTAAGTGATTTGCCCAAGGTCACACAGAAACTATGTTACAGCCCAGATTAGAGCTCAAGAGGTTTTGGCTCCCACTATCATGCTTGATCCAGATATTCTCAAAAGAAAACTACTCTGTCTTTTTGCACACCATTCCATTGCAACCACTCGGGCCGATGGGGAGTGGTGTGGGAAGAGGGAAAACAGACCTGGCATTGCACCCAACAGTGAGAATTGACTCTCTGCTCCAAAATGAACAATATGAAAACTGCAAACATTGTCTTGAGCCTGATATTCATAGTGACATTTCTATTGTCCTAGTGTTCATTACTGCACAGACACAAAGACCTGGTCCCTGCTCCAGAGCGGTTGGGGACTCTACCATGACACCACTAATATTAGCGTCCCAAGGGTTTGGAATAAATCGATGATCCCTTTAAATACAAGAGCTTCCTGATCTCCCAGCACACAGCTCCACCTTCCAGGTGGGCTACCTAGCTAAGCAATCACCAGGACCTTTCCTCTCTTCTCAGCTGTGGGTTGAGGAGCACAAAGGGTTAAAATCCACAGCCCATCACTTCTCCAGGTAGAGCTCATGCTGCTTGGATAATGACAGGCCGGGCTGCTGGGATGAAAAGCCCCGTTTAACTCAGCCCTTCCTAAGGACATCAGGTTCTGTCACTATACACACTGGAAAATGCAAATGAACCCAGAGATAGATGTGGAGGGGTGGGGAAAAGGAGTCTGGACTGTTGGCTGATGTGAATTCTGGCCCAGGGCTGATCCGCCTGTGCTATTACATGGAATGACTGAATAATTTGCACTGGCTATAAAGTCTTCATATGAATTTAGACTCATGGGCTCTGCCAGCCACTGCCTTTTCCTGCGTGCAACATTCCTGTCAGGGTATTGGAAACAAGCTGAGAAAGCTTTAGCCGGTCTTCGATTGAGCCCTTTGCAGAAAGAACACAGAAGTATTTCAGATCATGGAGACCAGGCTAGTGAGGGTCATTGGCATGTGTTTAATGTTCCCCTTGGTAACTGATCAGTGTTGAATATGATGCTTGCAAGAGTCATGATGTCTTGTACATCAAGCATCACAACAGGTGGGTAAGTAGGTGTGTAGGATGGGTGATCTAGTAAATAGGGAACCATACTAGGCCTCCGGAGAGTTGGATTCAGTTCCGTGCTCTGCCACAGATTTCCAGTGTGGCCCTGCCTAAGTCACTTAGCCTCTCTGTGCCCCAATTCCCTTTGTGTCAAATGGGGATAATAGTCTGCTCTACTTCCCAGGGTGCTGGGAGGATCAATGCATTAAAGATTCTGAGGTGCTAGATAGCACAGAGATAGAAGCCAAACAAGTATAATATGTGTGTGTATATATATCAGTTATTCCCATTTTACAGATGAAGAAACAGAAACACAGTGGGATGCAATGTGGAGCCCTTTTTCATTGGTGAACCCTTACTCATGGGAATAATCCCACCGGAGGGAGTAAAGGCTGATGAGGGTGAATCAGGGTCCACAACATTGGCTTCCCTGGGAGCTCCAAATTTTCAGAACCTCTGAAATTCAGGCCACTTATTTAGGTGGCTACATACTGACAGAGGGGCCTTGCCTTAGGCACCCAGGTTTGAAAAAATTGTCCTTAATCACTTGCCCAAAGTAACACAAATCCAGTGGCAGATTATGGAATAGAAACTCAGGAATCTTGATTGCCAGATCCCTGCTCTAGCCACAAGTCTGCACTGCCTAAATTACTGCTTCTAGTGCTGTAGAGTCTGGCATTAAGGTTATTAAAGTCAGTGGGCTTGGTTTAGATCTAACTGCAAGAATACAGTGGAATATTGTATTAAACTTCATTCTAAATTAAATCAAAAGTTTGAATTAACCCAGGACCAGCAGAGGATTATTTAATTACTAGAAAAATATGTATCTGTTACTTTTCTACTCCTGAGGCCATTCTATGCCAAAAAAAAGTAAAAATTCTGCAACCCGCCCCCCCAAATCTATGCACAATAGTTTAAAATTCTGCAAATTTTATTTGTCAAATAAATGTGGAGGCTCCAGCCTGGCAGTGAGGAGCACCGGGCACTGGCTACCCAGAGGTGGGAGATCACTGTGCAGCTGACTCCTGGAATATGGACTCAGCGCTGAGGCTGCACCCAACCCTGACACCGCACAAAGACCAGGCCTTGAAACTGCTCTGCTCTGGGATTTTATTGTCTGTGCTGTGTTGCTTGTCTGTTTCGATAGACTGTAAGTAAAGCTGGTAAAAAAAAAAAATATGAGAGTTTTTCTGTTTGAAAATGCATTGTCCTCAACATTGAAATGTGTCAATTTCAGCGAAGTTTTCTCTGAGGAAAAAATATCAAAACAAATTATTTAGTCTTTCTTTTTGTTTTGATAATGTCAAAACATTTCATTTGGACTTTCATGTCATATTAAAATATTAATATTACATTATATTTATACATGATTTTATACTATTATAGTGTTTTGACATTATCTAAAGGAAACATTTCTGTAGTCCCGAATCAAGAATTTTCATTTTCAGAATTTTTGTTCTGTGGGAAATGTAGAACTATTGTCCTAACTTGGAATGAATTTTTTGTTAAATGGCAGCATTTCCTGCAGAAAGGAAATTCCATTTTCGAATCCATCCTAATCGTAAGCTCCTTGGGCATGTACCATATCCTCACTATCCTTTGTCTAGGGCAAAGTATGCTTGACCATTCAGTATTCATATTCATTTTCACATGCCATGTGAAAATGTGTGGGTAACATTGTCAGAAGCCTACGTGATTTAGGATCCTAAATCCCATTGACTTTCAATAGGACTTAGTTTCTTTTAAAACTTTTACCCGGTGTCTTTATTACAAATGATGGCTTCGTTTAATCTCTGTGTCATGATTGTTTGCCTGCAGTGTGGATACATGTGAATTTAGACCACCCTGTCTGTGTAGGGTGGAGGGAAGTATGGCGATGAAAACAAGTGCAGCAGAGAGGCATAAGTGAAAGAGAGCAACAGCTCAGAGCAGAGGTGGTAACAAGGAAATTGTATTGATTCTTTGTCTTCACGGAGGAAAATATCTCCAAGAGTTTCTGTGTGTTCACTGTGATTCGATAAGAGATTGAGGGCACCGGGGTCTCGGGACTGATATTTATGCGCTATCGGGCTGCCAGCATCTGTGTGCAGGGCTTGAATTGTGTGTGAACAGGGACTCCATTTTAAATGAAAGTGTATAGCACAATGTATACAAAGAAAGGGCACGAATGCGACATGAAGGGCTAAATTGTGCATGGCACTGCGTGGATGCACCAGAGGGGAGAGAGGACACAGAGCATCCCTTCTTCCCACAGCACACAGGAGACAGCCGTGCTCGGGCACAGAGATCTCTGGGGTGGGAAAGGCAAGCGAGGCATTGGTATTGAGACGTGGAGGGGCTTGGCTATGCAGAGCAAAGGAGGTTTCCATGGCCACACTCCTCCTCCTCATGGCACATCGTACAGTACCAGGAGGGCCAAAGAAGTTGTAAGTGCTGCCTCTTACCTCTTAGCATCCTAGTCTTTGGCAAGGAGGTGTTTACATAGGGGTGCCAACTTTCTACTCGCTCAAAACCAAACACCCTTGCCCCGCCTCTCCTCCGAGGCCCCACCCCTGCTCACTCCTCCCTCCTAACCTCCCCCCCCCCCGTCTCTCGCTCTCCTCACCGTCACTCACTCGGACACCTGGCAACCCTAGGTTTCCATGGCACCCAGAACAGACATCTGCACCTCTGCTTTGCTACCCAGGAAAGATGGATTGGCTGGTGCTCTCGACAAGCCAGGGAAAACCCAAGGCACTTGCTTACCCTTTACAGTGGATGACATACACCCTTTAATATTCTGGTTACTTTTGGGTTGCAGTCTCTGTGTATGTTTGGCTCTTAGAGCCAAATCTGGCCAATCATGTCTATTTCCAAAATCAATTACCCCACACATATGCTTAAACTCCACCTTGGCATGCAGATTCTCTCCCTCGTCCCTCCCCATTTGGTCTACCGCTGCTCCAGATGGCCTGGCGTTATGGATTACAGCTTTTTGCTGATAATGAACCCTACCACTGTTAAGGTTACATTGAGACTTCCATTGTAAGGCCAGCATTTTCCTATGTTTGTAACTTTCTGAAAAATTCTTTTCGGCTGCAGTTTTGCAAGCTTCGTCTCAGGCCTCAGGGGGGATAATTCTGGCAAGTTCGAGTAAAATCCATTGAACTATTTTTTTTATTTATTTATTTTAGTTATTCAAGGATGAAAAGAAGTTGTTGGGGAAAATAGGCCTCAGCTGATACCATTTATTATTTACTGAGGTGCTGATGTCAAGCATTGACAGAGGAATGAAAAGCTGCCTTCCAGCCCAGTGTTTCATGTATTCCCTTCTTTGCCCCATCCACAGAGAATATAAACAGACTACCAATGATTTCCTCCTGGCGAGGGGGAAAGGCCAAGTATCCATGCTGATTCTTTTATCATTGACCAAGAAGGCTGGTGGATTCTCTGTACCATGCCCCGATGGAAAAGGAGGTCAGGGAAGGCCTAGGACCCTTGAAAATGCAAAGGCTACTGCCTCCGCAGAATGTTAGAGAGCAATTTGCTAGACTATCAGAATCTAAAAGTGGGTCCTGGAGCAGGAGCCTGGCAGTCGTTGGCTTGCGAAATGCTGGCGTGAGGGACAACCTTTTGGTTGACACACCAGGCATTGAACCAGGGATCTCAATAGCATATAAGCCCTACAACTAACAAGGTGCTGTAGTGGGGGTTCTGACAGACTCGTATCCTCTGTGGGTTGCGCATCGAAGTGAACACAAAATACACTGACCAGTAGGTTAAATGGGCACCTTGGCCTGCTGGCATCCTCCACCAATAATGCACGAAATAGACCTCTGCGAGATGTTACCAGCACCACTGGGTAGAGGTGGAAATCACACCTTGGCGTGTCCCTGATACTTCTGGTGTCTCACTGAGTGAGTCAGCTTGAAACCGACCCAGAGAAGACATCACATTTGATTCTTCAGCTGCCTGACCCCAGCCAAAATCTGCTCCTCTGAAGTCAGTGGGCAAAGTCCAAGTGTGGTCAAAGTAGCTAGAAAATTCCTCCAGAGGGAGAGATTTCCACATTGGCTAGACTGTCTACCAGCCAGGACAGCTGTGCTGGCGGAGACATGATGGGGACTGCAGCAGAAAAGGAGAAAACTTTCTTCCTCTCCAGTCACAGCCCTGGCATAACATTAAAAGAAAATTCTCTCACAATGGGGTGAATCAAACGCAGAACCCGTATTCTGCCATCACCTTCTCTCATGTGTACATAAAGGTGTCTTGTGAGGCTACCCCAAGAAAAGAGGGGTGCTTTGGAGCAGTTATATCCACAGACAAGGCCAAAAGTTGTCTATCACATTACAAGGCCATTTACAGAGTATTCCAAAGGTGGCTCTATGAGCTAAGAGGTGAAAACATTGTCTAAAAGTTGTATCTGCTCTGTCACAGGCAGCTCGTCATGTAGGTGTGCAGCCTCCTCCTGACATACACCTACCAGCTTCATCCTTCCTTGTTTGGGCAACTGAAATGACAGTCTAGGCAACACCTTTTTCCCAGCACTCTAAGCACTAAAGCAAGTGCTTGCCTCCAGCCTTCCTACATCACATCGGATATTTTTACAGCTCACTTCTACAGGTCGCTAACAGCAACGAAAATATCTTAATCCGCCAGCTCTTTTGCCTGTCTGTCCCATAGATGTGCCTCATCCCAACATTCATGTCCTTTTGTCCACATCAATCTATTAGCCAAATAATAACAAAAAAGTAATTTTGCAGAACTTCAGAAAGTCAGCAGGAATTAGAGCAGTGTCTTGGATTCAGGTACTAATCCTTTGATGTACATTGTGCAAACCAGATGGTAGTCTAATCCCCGCCAGCATGCAAAACCCAGTGAGCAGAGAGCACCGTAACCCCTGTGTCTGATTGAATATTCACACTCACGTCTGATTTTATTCTAGGATTGGAAGAAGTCCCCATGCAGAAACCCACACGGATGACTAAAATCCCAGACACACATTGTAGCCAAGTTCTAGGTCTTTTCACTGCATAGATAATATAGGCTCTGCTTTCCCCTCTCCCACCTCATAAAAAAAATGTCTTGCATTCCTTCATGCTTCATTTGAACCTTTGCTTCCCCTTTGCCGGCTGGCTGCCCCCAGGAGATAAATCCACCCAGCTTTCCAGCCACAGCCAAAGTCCAAAACTCTGCTCCTTTCTTATTCCATTTGGATTCAGCTGCTTCCGTAGTGATGCAGGGTGCTGTGCTGTAGCAGCTTCTGCGTATATGACTGGGTCCTGTATCTTACCACAGAGCCTCAGCTGGAATCCAGGGCCAGACACTGAAATAAGTTCAGAGCCACCCACACATCAGTTTCCTTCTCCTCCTCCATCTCCTCCCTCTCTCCCACTGTACCCACCACGGCCCGTTCCTTGACGCATCTTAGATGATGCTGGCTAAGGCTCATTATTAACACATGCTAGAGCATTAATGAGCATCTAAAGGAGGAGAGAGTGACGAGAAGAAAGCAGGATGAAAAGGAGCGAGGAGGGGGACAGACAGTGATAAGGGTGAATGGAGAGAGAGTGCAGGAAAAGGAGGAATGAAGGATGATAGAAAGTGCATGATAATTAGCCTGTGGTTCAGTGGAGAGGGAACTAGCCTGGGAGTCAGAAAAAACAAGTACTCTTTACCTGACTCTGCCACTGACCTGCTGTGTGACCTTGGTCACTTCCTCTCTGCCACGTTTCTGTTCCCTCTCCCACCTGTTATCTGTCTTGTCTATTTAGAGTCTAAGCAATTCTGGGCAGGGACAGTCTCTCACTGTGTGTTTGTACAGGGCCTAGCATTCTGGTGCCCCCATCTTAGGTGGGGTTGCTAGGCACTATGATAAAACAGATAATAATAATTAATAATTAATAATAACAGCCTGTACAAACTCATTGCCAGGCATGGGGAATTGCAGGGAGACTGAAGCTCTGTGAATCTGTTGAGCTGTTGAGTTCCTGAACCTATTCTCCCCTGTAATTTAAACCTTCGTTTATTATCCAAGAGTGAGTCAATTTGAAAAAAAAAATCTACCTGTGCCAGTGCCTTCTCTGAGGGATAGGAAAACCATGATAAAAGTGAGTTGGAATTCAAATTTGAAAGCGTTTTTCATTAGAATTTACCCCGTTTCCTATCTCTGCTCCTTCCTTTCCCCTCCAAATTCCTTTCCTGTTCTGCTCCAGTCTCTGTTTTCTTTTCCACCCGATGTTTCCACTGGGGTCTGTCTCTTTCTTCCCCTCTTTTGTCCTGCCCTCTCCTCAGTGGCACAAGAGGCCAAGAATATTGGGATTCAAGTGAAAAACCGGAACCTGGGATGGCTGAGTGGGTTTGATATGAAGCAAAGAGGGTCAGTGCCTCCCTGCTTTCAGCAATCAGACATCGCTGGGTTAAACAGTATTCCAAACGAAGGGCTGGACAGCTATGGATAAGACTAGCATATGGGCAAGAATAGCATTTACAGATGTTACCCACCATTCAGTGGGCTCAGCCTCCCCCACTGTGCCTGATCCACACAGCATATGAGCCTGCTATAGTTCCCAGCGAGGAGAGTTAGGCATCTAAATATATTTAAGGACCTGGGCCTTAATCCTTTAGCAGCAGCAGGAGCTCTTAGCTCTGGAGTGCCAGGGTTTGGTCTCAAGTCATGACCAAGCTGAGAGTCATTTCACAGTAAGGATCCCTCACCTACATGTTTAAGGGCCATCAAGCCTCATGCTTCAGGGCATTGGCTGATCAGCAGCCAGGGTGAGGAATGAATCCCTCCCTTGCCCCTTTCCTATACTTCAGTTAGGCTCACTAGAGTGGTATCCGACGAGGAAGTTATGCTTTCCTCTAAGGCGCCGTCCCAGTCACCGAGACAAGGGGCAAACTTCTGATTTCATTTGTATGGGGGTGAGTCCCCAGTAATGTCACTGAAGCCTATGGAGTTATTCCCGCTTTACCATCTGGACCTGGCCCCCCCAGTCTGCTGTTACTACATTTGTTCAAGAAAAACAACAATGGAGAATTGCACAGATTCCCATTCTTGCCGTCCCTGTCTGTAAATCCTCACTCCCTTCCACCCCCAGCCTCCATCATCGGCAAACAAGCTTCCTGGAATGCAGGTAGAGGCCAATCTACCCAATGATTACTTTCTTGCCTGAATCTCTCCTATTAATTTTGCATGAGGAAAGCTTTCCCTGTTCGCACCTCCCCTCCACCCTCCCCTTTCCATGCAAGCCTCTATAAACACAGTAATCATTCAAACCTACATAATACCTTATCGTGGGTTTTGCACCTGCCCATCGCATCTCCCCCTTATTTCCTATCCTATAAGCTGAGTAGTCATTCACCCCTAAACGGCAGCTTATCTCAGCATTTACACCTGCCTTGCCAATGAACTCCATGTTCTACCTGTCAGATCCCCCAGATCGCATGTCTCCTGTCGGCTGATTATTCCATCTAGAGCTCACGCGTTCTTTGCAGCTGCTTCCTTTTCATCCTTTCCACCTGCTCTGAAAAGTTACCCTGCCTTCTTCCCTGGCTCCCTCACTGCTGTCGCTGTCTCTACAGCTGATTGCATGTCTATGTATCTTTTTTATACACCTCATGTGTGGTGCCACCTTTGCAGTGTAATCATCCGCACTTGCCTTAAAAGAGTTGCAATGACAAAGGCAGAATCGCTATATATAGAGGCATCTGTAAGTAGTCGTGGGCCCAATCCGAAATCCCAGATCCAAAGAATCCCCTGAATTTCGGCTCTGACGAGAGGAAGGAGAGTCTTTTTAAGACTCTACCCTGAGAGTCTGGAGATCTGGCTCTGCCACTGACTCCCTCTGTGACCCTGGGCAAGTCACATAGACCTCACTCTTTTAGAGATCTCAGGGACAGACTTTCAAGAACCGTGTCATTCCCACACTGACACCCCAACGTGCTGAACACTCTTTAGAAAACCTGTCCCATGCAGCCAGATCCAACGCCCATTCAAGTCCGTGGACAAATTTTTAGTGAACTGTAAAGGGAGTTTGATTGAGCCCTTGAGCTCTCACTTCCGTCCCTCGTTTGTAAAAGAAGGGTGGTGGCAGACCCTTTCCCCCATTCCTTGCCTGTCTTGTCTGCTTAGGTTGTAACCTCGTCATGGCAGGGGCTGTATGTTTCTATGTGTATGTACCGTGTCCAGCAGCATGTGTATGTACTGTGCCCACACTTGAGGCCCTTACCATGATAAAAATAATAATAATGATACCGTGGATTGAGATTTGCAGCTCAGGCTCATTACAGCTACTTAGGAGCTCCCATTTTAGGACCTGCTCCAATCCCTATTGAAGTCAATGAGCGAGTCTCACATAGTAACATGGGAGTGGTCACATCAGATCAGACTGCTGGTCCATGTGGCCTGGTATCCTGCCTGTTTCAGTGACTGAAACCTTCCTATAATGCCCAGAGGATGACCCTTTACTCAGAGATGTCAATTCCTAATCTCCCTTTGACTTCAGTGGGAGCAGCATCAAGTCCCTTACCAGCTGCGGAAGGCTCTGTGCAGAGAGAGAAATTCCTTCCTAACCCCAGAAAATGATCAGTTCATGCTCTGAACCATGAGATATGATTCTCATTCTCTTCGATAGCAGAGTTGCCAGTTGCCACAACCCAACCTTTACATTTCAAATCCAGCCACGCACAATGACCCCCTGCAGCAGAGCATTATTTAGCTTGACTATTCACCGAAAAAATATATTTCCTTTTCATTTGTTTTAAATGTTGTGCTCTTTGATATATATTCCCTAATTCTTGTCGCATCACAGAGTACAAATATTTCTGATTGCTTTCTACTGTCTCCTTCAAATAACTGTATATCATGTACCTCAATGCCATTCTTTTTCCAGACTAAATAACCCATTCTTTTCAGCCTCTCTCCTTTTTAATTGGTTAATATTTGTAAAGCAGATTGAAAATGCATTAGTATCATTCAGTTATAATGTATTTTCTGTTATTTTCTACCCTTCCTTTTAATGCCTCAAGTATCCTTCTATAAGCTGCCATCCATCTCCATTGATTCTATCAGTGAGGATATGTAGGTCTTTATAATGCCATGGGGAATTTCCTGTCACCCTTCCTGACCTGGATTTTGGAACAACCAAAGATACTAAACTTCAGTGGTTTGAGCATTAGCCTGCTAAACCCAGGGCTTGGGAGTTCAAGCCTTGAGGGGGCCACTTAGGGATCTGGGGCAAAATCAGTACTTGGTCCTGCTAGTGAAGGCAGGGGGCTGGACTCTGTGACCTTTTGGGGTCCCTTCCAGTTCTAGGAGATCGGTATATCTCCCTATATTATTTATTATTATTACACAGGGTTCACACTGAACCTAGTACATGCTAGGGCATGGGGACTTTCTTTGGGCCTTGACCCTGCAGTCAGCTCCTTGTGAAGTCTATTGGGCTCTGCATAGGTGTGAGGGGTCTGCCTGCATGAATCTGTCTGCAGGGCTGCACCATTAGTGAGTCCTGGAGTCCCAGTTCAGGAAAGCACTGAAGCACCTGTTCAAGTCAGTGGGACTTAAGTACATCCCTAAAGGTGAGCTTTGATGCGTGGGGACAGATTCAAGCAGATGCATAAGTACTTTGCCAAATCAGGGTCTATGCAGTTTCAGTGCCTTAATTTAAGGGGCTCTCTTTAAGCTAGGACATAAATATTTTTTCCTCAGAGGATCCTGCAAGTTAAGGTTATTTTCCCCAAAGTCCATTAAACTTTATATTCCTCCAAGTAAAATGTCATATTAATCCTTTGGTTTGATCAGATTCTTCTTAAATTGCCCCATAATGTCCTTGCTTTTAACTAGCCTTTTCCATCATCACCCATTTGCTAATCACATCCTCTTCCAAATCACAAACAAAAGTAGTGAGCAATGCTGATCCGATATCGACCAATGGGTTTCCCCATGATTAACTTCCACCCCTCTGAGCAGCAGCTCTTCATGATGACTCCTTAATTCATAGTACTTGGCTACCTTTTAATTCACAGGAGGGATTAACGTCTCTAAAGAGGGACCTTTTCAAAAGACATGTGAGACTGAGAGGAAATCAGATAAATTATAATCACCAGGTCCCTTTTTATCCACTATTTTATGAACATTGTCACAATTTTCTAAATGGGTTGAAAGACCTCATTTACCCTTTAACAAGAGGTGCTAGTTAGACCCAAACCCTTATGACTTATCCAAGTGCTGGGTTATTTTCTCCTTTAAAAATATCCTCAGTCAGTTTGCCTGGAACTTGGGTGTAACTCATCACTCTGTAATTTCCTAGGCTGTCTTTAGCAAGATGCACACCCAGGGCCACATGTTATCACGGTTTCTGTGCTTAGAAACAGTGAAGCCAACAGGATATATATATATATATATATTTGTTTAAGCAAATCTGAGGCAGGATATGAATCCATGCCAGCAGCTCCAGGAACAGCTGTGCTCTGAAGGATACATTATACACACTCGGCAGCATTGCCGTGATTTCATATTTTATTTCTTTTTGCAATTTTACCATGACCACTATGCAATTGTTGCAAGCTACTGCTCTTCATTGCCTCAGGGTGCTTCATGTAAACTTCAGCTTCTGCTGGTGTTACCCCACAATTGCCAGCAAAAAAGTGCCCCCCCCTCGATATTTACAAGTCTCTCACAGTACAGACTAATGCAAAGAATCAATGGAATTTCTACACAACTTCAGCACCTCTTTCTACATTCCACATAAGGATCTCGCTTGCTTCTGATGTTTCCCTTACTTTCTCACCGTGGTTACATGCTCTAAAGAGAAGTCATGTGTTGATAATGATGTTGCAATTCCTGCATTCACAGCCTTCCCACTGCAAATCGCAACTGTCCGATGGTGGCATCCTTCACACCTGCTTCTCCCAGTGTCCATACCTGCCCTGCAGTCTCAAGACTCAACCTGCATCACAATTCATCTCTTTGCCTACTTCTTTGACTAGTTTCCGTTCCTTACCCCTTTCTAGCCCTGACTCTGAACTACTCTATGAGCTACCTTGGTTTGTTCTTCTGTCCCTCCGCAACCGTGACTGACGCACACGGGCTGCACTTGTAATGACAGCACATTTAAGGGCAAGGTTTTTAAAACCCAGCCTCCCCACCATGGTTAGCACCCACCTTGTGCAGGGACAAACGGCTGCGGATGTCAGTACCTGCTGTCAGTGGTATGTCTATCAACCTCACCCGTGGTCCCAGTGGGGGTCCATAGACATCTCAATGACATCACTTGGGCTTCCACATAACTGCACCCAGAATCATTAAGGTCCTACAGAATTGCAGACTCCAGAATGAGGGGGCGGTGTGATACCGGGTCCAAAGACAACCCTAAGGGACAGATCGTCAGCTGGTGTAAGTTGGCATCGCTCCCCTGGCTGGGCCAGCACGAGAGGGTTTGTCATCCAGGGAGCAAAAAGAGTTTTCAGTGCCCCACCCCCACCCAACCAAAAGATGCAATAAATAAATAGAACTGACCTGTCAGGCATAACCCTCACTCCAACCAAAACCAGGGATTTCCTGGGTGGCCATCCTAACGGCCTGCTCCTAAGGCTGGCCCTGGCCAGTGGCTCCATTGGCACCAGCTGAGATCCTAGCCCCTTCCTGTATATTCTCTGTGCTACAACTCTTGGCGGTACTGGGCCGAATTAAAAAAGTGCAACCAATACTAATACTTGTCAGACCTACGAGGCTTCCGCTTGTACTAGTTCAGGTGAAACAGCCTGCAAAAGGCGACACTCTGTCCTCTGAGCCACGCCAAACACGTCACAAGCTCTCAGGGACAGCATCAGATGTTGTTACCGGATGGCCAGTGCTGCTCTCACTCCGCCTGATTTCAAAGCAGAGTTGGCAGAGTGTTGATAAGATCTGCTGTTTTTATGCGAGCTGCATGACATGCCAGGCTCTCTGCAAAGCATGATCGCTAGAGACTAAGCATCCCAGCTGGAGAGTGCAGGTCAGCATGCGAGTATGAACAATGTCATGACTTCTTTCTCCGTTCCGATATTATGTTTCCCTTTTAAACAAAAAGAGCTAGATGAAACTGCTGGCCTGTATTTCTAGAGTTTCATTTAGGCACAGAACCCTCTTTTATTTCTGCCCTCGGGCTGTTGGGTAGCTGCTAAACAGCCGCTACGTTTCACCCCAGGTTGGCTTCACAATAATCCAGGGATGGGTGACGTGATTTGTAGAGCATCCTGCCACCCTCTGAGACGAAAGGTCCTGCATCGATACACGAGGGTCACTATTTGCGTTAGTGCCTCAGTAGCCAGTGCCCAACACTGGAGCCTGTCCTGACAACAGCACCCAGCGTTTGCCTAGCAGTCGGACGTCCTCTTAATGTCCGGGCTTCCGTACTCTGTAAAGTATTTATCTCACCCGTATAAACAGCGTGCAACAATGACACACGTCTGAACAAGAGAACGCAGCCTGAACCCCATCTAACCAGTCACTGTCTGGAGACCAGCAGTCAGAGCTGCTCTGGATGGGGCCCTGAAGGCCGCACCAGCTGCTGCTCCCATGACTGTCACAGGGTCACATCCAGCAGCTCTTAAATGAGTTGTTTCTTTGAAGTCAATGGAACCAACCCTGTCAACAAGGGTCTTAGAATCAACACCTGCCAGGGCTCCATTTTGTGTGCTGTCAGACTGGAGCAATGCTCTAGTCAACATCGCCCAGTCAACACAGTTGTGCTGTGGACACTGACCTGGCATCATCACTCAACATTGTTCAGACCCCTCAATAACACTTCCACGTCTAAGCCCCATCGCCTGCCCACTACACCTGATAGACAACACTAAGTTCTGCCTACGGCACGTGCTCCATTTGAACAAATAAAGAAGGACCCTTCCCTCCTTTGGTTGTGCTTCAGGAGATTTCTGCTCCATCGCTTGCGTCATCAGCGCACAAAAAGCTGTTTGTTGCAAAGGGAAGGTGCAAAGGGGTAGATATGTTGTATTAAAACCCCTCCACACAAGTAGCAAGGAGACCCCTAGTCTGTAGCCCCAGCCACTGTTCACAGAAACATGTCACAGATGATGCCGTCCTCGCTTAGGCTCTGATCCACTGCCCACTGAAGTCAATGGGAGTCCTTCCCCTGACTTCAGTGGGCAGTGAATCAGGCCCTTCGTTCTTTCTCTTTTCTAATTACATTGACTCTCTTCCCCGATTAAAAGGAAGAGCCCAGATTGTCATGTCTAAAGATGATGTCAACGATTATTTCTCTCTCTCATATGCCAAACTGAAGTCATCAGATTAACTCACTCTAACCCCGCACACAAAGGCAAAACATAACCTAGATTCAGTCTCAGCAGGGGAACCCGAGGGTCCCCACCACCAAAGTTACAACCTGCAGCCGTGCCAGACGGAGCTGCGTTCTTCTCAGATCTCATAAACAAAGCACTGCTGGGCCCATAAGTAGCCATATCGGAAACCTCCACAGAAAACTCAGGACACTGCAGGAAGTGGCAAGTGTAACTCAGTAGGAAGGGCCCTTTTCTCTGAGTCAACTCTGCACCAATCAGAGCATAGATATGGTGCTCATGGGAGAAGCCATCTTTCAGATGATAAATAAAACCAATGGACCAGATTGTGCCCCATGAACCACTCCCAGACAGGACCTTCAGACCATGATCTTCTCCACTCCAAAGAGAAAGCCAGCTCAACTTCTGAATGCCCAGGAGCCTCTGCATGGTCTGGGATGATCTGACACAAGGTCCTTACTGCTTAATCTAATTAAGATCCCACCCCTATTTTGCAAGAGTAGAGCTGTTAATCAAGCCTGGCCATTCCCAACTATGGGTGATTATACTCCATATCCCTAACTTCATCTCTGCCCTTTCAATGTGAGAAGCTATTTTTTTTCACTCCCCCTCTTAAAAGCTGTAGTGTTTCTGGCCCAGATTAGCTGTTGGCCTCCATCCCAGAAGTGGCTGCATTTCAGCACTGGGTAAGGGATTCCTTTATGCACAGGGCCGGATCCTCATCATAACCCCATTGATTTCAGCTGAGGGCTGCTGATTTACACCAACAAAGGGTTTGGCCCAGAGCCTGTTAGTGCACCTGGGATCCTTGCAGACTAAAGACAGTGTATATGTCATTATTTATTATTATTATTATCTGCTATTATTATTAGCTACTGGCTGCAACTGTGTGAGGAGTGAAGACGCCACCGAGAAGGGCAGCGCATGCAGGTCTGCATGCCTCCAACCAAACCTATTCTAGGCAGGTATGTCTAACCTGACTGGAAACCTAGCTGCTGTGGAGCCAGCTGATCTCCTGCTTTGCAAAGCATTCCCACAACAGAAATGGAGTCAGAGCGCCCCCTTCTGGGAGTCACAATTCCATCCTGTGACACTGATTCCCTGTGTAAATGAAGATACTAGGCGCAGGGACTCTGAGCTAGCAAATATCAGTGTTACCAGAAAGGTTTTAAATTGTATATGCATTTGTTTCTCACATACACACAAACACACACAAAGGACATTAGAGATCACACACGTACGTTGCTGCATGCTTCCCCCCCCCCCCCCAAACATAGTTCAGCTGCTCTAATTTCTCATCTAGGGACTTGCATTTGTTTACTTGTTGGGTTATTTATTTATTCACCCTCCTGTCCCTTCAGGGTTTCTTTTTACATTTATTTGCTGATATTTGACATAAATCTAGAAGTGTCGATTTTCGCAACCCCAGATCTGATTTTTTCACTGCCTTTGCATCATATGTGACTATACGAGTGTACATGTCTGGGTCACATCTGGAAATTCAAACTGATGTCTCAGTACGGCAGAGAGACACAACAACACACACAGTTTTTTCTCTGAGCCAAATTCTTCAGAGCTTCCTCAAGCCATGTTCTCGGGCAAGGCAATGGGAGTTTCGACTGAGTGAGGACAACAAGATTTGTGTTATAAAGACCATCTTAGTAATAACCCTCAATGGTCATGCTCAGTTCCACCTAACAGTCGCCAGAAGCAGAATACCATCTCTGTTCCATTTAGCTCTATACATATTTCCAAGGTATTAAACATGGTAGGGGAGGCAGGCAGGAGGGGAGACCATGGATAAACCTTTCACAATCCCTCTTGGAACCAGCTTTTAGAAGTAGCAGTACTCTCTCAATGTGTCCCTGAAATCAGAAGTTTTACCAGGACAGTCAGCTGGCCTCATTAGATTCCTGCCCTTAGGGAGATTACACAATCTCCTAACTAGGCCCTTGGAAGAGAGAGGAGGGAGGAGGGGTGGTGGTGGTTAGTGCATCTTAAACCAGTGACATCATCTTCCCCTCAAGCACCATACCAGTGTATTCATCCCTGAACCAGGCGGGTAGCAAAGCAAAGGACTGTTGGTGAGGGATTGTGCTGCAAGGACGGGAGGGTTTTGCTCTGACCCCAATAGGTAGAACTAGAGTAAAGTGGGACCTTGGAAAACTATGGGTGTCCTGTGGACAAACACAGAGATATTCTCTCTCTCTCTCTCTCACGTGCACACACACACACACACACACACACACACACACACACACACAGAGCGATATACACAACTATAACAGGGCCGGTGTGATTTCTGCAAGCCATCCCGCCAGTCTCTAGCCCAAAGTCTGTAGGGTGCAGGATGGTTCCCCCTCCTGGGAAGCCTGTCTGCCTTTGCTGGGGTGAAGTAATCACCGAGTCCTGGGGCCATGCAAAGAGCAGTAAAACGCAACAAATCGTGCAAAGCATTTTCTGCTGAGTGGCAATGGGCTGTGGAAGCAGACAACCCCCAAATCAGTGCCTGGGAGATAATCCAAAGCAGAACACTGTGCTTTCCAAGCGAGTTGCTTACCTAGAGATGTGCAAAGAGGAGTGTGTGGGGGGGGGCACCAAACCTGCCTGGAGATTTGATTTGCACTAACAGTGAGAATGGCAATGCAGTGACAGTGGTGTGTGTGTAGATGGGTGCGGGAGACCAAGAATGGGGGTGGGAGATTGTTAGTCCAAAATTGTGTGTGTGTGTGTGTGAGAGAGAGAGAAACCAAGATTGTGTGCGTGCGCATGGGGTGGGGAGTTGTGTGCGTCCAAGATGGTGTGTGGCTTGTGTACAAGAAGGGGGGAGGGAAAGAGACCAAGTTTTGTGAGGTGTGGTGGGGGGCGAGAGAGAGAGAATCACTAGAAACTAGGATACATATTTAAAAAAAAAAACCCTGCACCTTTCTTGTGCCACAACCTTGATTATCTTCTCTCCACTTGACAGCCCCCCACACATACATACACACACACACACACACACCACACACTTCTCTGCAACTCTCCCGAAAGCAGCTTAACTCCCATTAACGAATTATTATTATAAACCCAGATGGAAAGCCGGGCTAACACGAGCAATCTTACTGTGGTATCGAAAGCATCGACTCCAGATGCCAGTCTCAAGTCTACATTCATCCATGAAGCTCGTCAGCATTTTGTCTGCAGTTTGTTTTCCCCTCTCCAGGGCTCCTACACCCCTCCCCCCCCCCAGTATTTTATCGAGGGACACCTCCCACACCCCCACACGCCTCCTGGCTCCTCCAAAAAATGGAATCTGTGCTGGACCTGTCGGCGATGATGATGCAATGGTGTGGAAGTGCTCTCTCAGTTGACCTCCCCAAATCCCCTATGGACTGGGAAAAGCAAACTTATGCTCCTTTACCAGGCAGCATTGCAAGCAGCCTTCACCACTGAGCGGCTCGTCAATACATACAAAAATCCCCATCCCTGGGGAGAGGAGGGGGGTACAACCCCCCCACCCAGATCTATGGTCCTCTCCCCCCCCCCGCACATACAGATGTCCCACCCCCACCCAACTCCCCTTCCTTCCTTGCTGTATTTCAGTTTCGTCCAATTCCCATTCGGGGTAGTAGCAATCAACCCGGGGTGGGATTTAAAGCTACAGACGTCTCCCTTCTACGGGATTTGCTTGTCACTTGCACAAATGGAGCAGTGGATTAAGTGGAGATGACACCATCTCTTTGGGGACGTTTTCCCGGGATGTATCAATATTCTGCAATCCAGACAGAGCGGTAGATTTTCACCCCCACCTCCTGCTCCAGCCGAAGGCTGCACCCTTCCTCCCGTACATTTTAGAAATGTACCTTGTCCTAGCTACGTGATCCCATTGCATGAAGCAACTCCCATGCGTGCAAATGTCCGGACAGCCACAAACGTGTTACTTACACACACACACACACACACACCAGAAGCTAATTAGGTTACAGGACTTCTGCATTGAAACAGCACATTAACTTCATGCAAACCCAAGGGGGGGGAGAGAAGGGGAAAGAGACTGCCAGGCAAAGTGTGTGTGTGTGTGTGTGATTTCAACGGCACTGACTCCGGAGGGGGGGGGATGGGATTCAATAGGACACCCTAGAAAATGACATTACAGTAAAGAAGGGATCACGACGAAGGCATGAAACGCAGTCCAAAAGCTGGGCACCGGGGCAAGGAGATTCGAGGCAGATGAAACGAAACCCTCCCCTTACCTGAGGTTACTGTTCCTCTTTGGCCGAGAGCTGCTGGCCGGCGGGGTTTATTGGGCTCGACGGGAAGTGGTGGGCTCGCTGCTGTGGCCAGCTGGCATACTGGGCGCTGGGCTGATCATGCAGGCGTGGGAATCCTGGGGCTCGAGCAGCACTTTTCATGCTCAGACAGAAAATCCCTTCCCTGGATCCAGATCGCAGGCATTAAGGGCAGAGGCAAATCCTTCTCTCTCCTTCTCTCTTTCTTTGCTTTGTTTTTTTTGTCTGTTCCTTCCTCCTTTTTTCTCCCCTCCCCTCTCCTCTGCCGATCAGTCTGTAGCCATCGGGGAAGGAGCAGCCGAGGCAGCGGGGAGAATGGAGCGGGGGCTGGAAATGAACATGGAAAGGGCTTCGGGAGAGAAGCGGGAGGCGGGGCTTCGCGGGAGGGGCGGGGCTTGCAGCAGCCTGGATAAAATGAATGGGGGGGGGACAGGGAGGAGCCTAAACCCGGAGATTTTATTCTAAAAAAGTGTTTTGTACATAACGGGGGCGGAGGGCTAAGGGGGGGGGGCCCGGGGAGGGGCCGGCTCGGAGGAGCAGGGCAGACAGAGCCCGGGACGTGTAAAAGGCGGATCAGACTCGAGCTGGGACAGCGGTTGTGGGGTGGGCAGGGGGCCGCTCTGCGGGCCAGGGCCAGCCGTGGGTGGGACTGGCGGGTTCGCTTGCGTTGAATTTGGGGTGGGGGGCACGGGGGAGAGAAGGGAGCGGGGGGGGATTTCTAACGGAAGTTCCCCTCCCTGGTCATTGCATTTTATTTTATTTTATTGCGAGCTTATGCTTCGGGAAGGAGCTGGAGCGCAGAGCAGAGGAGCTGGGGATTGCGGGCGCTCACTGCGCTGGGGATTCGATTCGATTCACATTTAAAGTCCTTCTTGCAAACTCCTTTGGAGCAGGGAGAGTGCAGCCCGGTCCCGGGCACAGACTGAATGGGCCGGGGGGGGGGGTTTGCAGGGAAATCACTGCGGGGTGTGTGTGTGTATGTGTGTGTATGGGGGTGTGTGCAGGGCAATGCCCCCAGAGCACTGCGGGGTGTGGGGCTGTGTGTGTGTGTGTGTATGGGGGGGGTGCAGGAGTTGCAGGGCAATGCCCTCAGAGCACTGCGGTGTGTGTGTGTGTCTGTGTGTGTGTATGGGGGGGTGCAGGGGTTGCAGGGCAATGCCCTCAGAGCACTGCGGGGTGTGTGGGGGGGTGTATGGCGGGGGGGTGCAAGGCAATGCCCCCACTGTGTGTGTGTGTATCTGGAGTCCCTGCAGCGATTGCAGGCCGCTGGCTGCTCGCTGCATCCTCCTCCTTTGGGTGACGGGAAGGCAGCAGAGGGCAGGGTGGGCGGCAGGGCTGTATCTCACATCGGCAGGGCTGGGGGCAGTGACTCGGCCGGGTGGCCAGCACTCCCCGTAGCCCCCGCTGGAGGCGAGGCGCCCCGGCCAGTCCCCCGGCTCCTCGGGGCGCTTGGCAGCTCTGCGGAGACCCGGGGTCCCCGTTCAGCACCCAGGAGAGTTCCGCAGGGGGCACGTCCCCCCTTGCTCAGCCCTCCGGCGGCCAGAGCCCGGCTGGAGAGAGGCCGCCGCTCGGCCCCGCTGGTCCTCCTCCTCCTCCTCCGCCGGCATCCGCCTGAACCCGGCTCCCCCGGCCGGAAAGCTCCGGCTGGCGTTCGGCGACCCAGCCAGCCTCGGCGGCCGGGGCTTCTCCAGAGCTGCCCGGGCAGCGGGAGGCACTAGCCGCCGGCGGAGGATGGAGCTGCGCTGTGCTAGGAAAAGGTCTGAAGCGCCCAGCAGCATCAGGAGGCAGCCGGCAGCCCGAGCTGCGATCCTGGTGCCTTCAGGCCCCTCTGCTTCCACGGCCAAGCTCCCAAGATGGGCTAAGGTCCAACGGCTGGAGCTGGGCGGGGGGGGGGGGGACTCTCCCTTCCTCCCTCTCCCTTCCTGGGTCTCTGGACAGCAAAAGGCAGCTGCAGTGGTGCGATTTATCCCCCTCTTCCCCACCCCACCCCGCAAAAAAAAAAGGCAAGAGGGGGTCAGCCGTGAGGTCAGGGCTCTCTGGTTCCAAGGGAGGCACCGCATACACATGGACTGAGCAGCGAAGGCTGCCCAAGCTGTAAATAGCCATTAATAATCCCGGTCCCTGGGGAGGTTCAGACATTTCCAGCAGATCGAGGGATGTGATCATTCCCCTCTACTCAGCACTGGTGAGGCCTCATTTGGAGTATTGTGTCCAGTTTTGGGACCCACACTACAAGAAGGATGTGGATAAATTGGAGAGAGTCCAGCGGAGGGCAACAAAAATGATGAGGGGGCTGGAGCACATGACTTATGAGGAGAGGCTGAGGGAACTGGGATTGTTTAGTCTGCAGAAGAGAAGAATGAGGGGGGATTTGATAGCAGCTTTCAACTACCTGAAAGGGGGTTCCAAAGAGGATGGATCTAGACTGTTCTCAGTGGTAGAAGATGACAGAACAAGGAGTAATGGTCTCAAGTTGCAGAGAGGGAGGTTTAGGTTGGACATTAGGAAAAACCTTTTCACTAGTAGGGTGGTGAAGAACTGGAATGGGTTACCTAGGGAGGTGGTGGAATCTCCTTCCTTAGAGGTTTTTAAGGTCAGGCTTGACAAAGCCCTGGCTTGGATGATTTAGTTGGGGATTGGTCCTGCTTTGAGCAGGGGGTTGGACTAGATGACCTCCTGAGGTCCCTTCCAACCCTGAGATTCTATGATTCTATGAATAGCTCATCTTGCCCTGGCAGAGAGAGCAACAATCAGATGCCTCTGCTAGGGACATGGGGAATCATAGAATATCAGGGTTGGAAGGGACCTCAGGAGGTATCTAGTCCAACCCCCTGCTCAAAGCAGGACCAATCCCCAGACACCTTTTTACCCCAGTTCCCTAAATGGCCCCCTCAAGGATTGAGCTCACAATGCTGGGTTTATTTGGGGGGGAGGCAATGCTCAAACCATTGAGCTATCCAGGGCCAGCTCCAGACCTCAGTGAGCCAAGCTCGCGCTTGGGGCAGCATTTTGCCGGCAGGGCGGCAGGCGGCTCCGGCGGACCTTCCGCAGTCATGCCTGCAGGAGGTCCACCGGAGCCATAGGACCAGCGGACCCTCCGCAGACACGTCTGCAAGAGGTCCCCCGGAGCCGCGGGACCGGCAGCGCGCCCCCTGCGGCATGCCGCCCTGCTTGGGGCAGCCAGATTCCTAGAGCCGCCCCTGGAGCTATCCCTCCCCTAAAGCAGTGGTGCTGTTATCCACCCCACCCCCTCCCGCAGCCTGCAAGGACAGGCTGTCCTGTAAGCCTTCGCTCCCCCACCCTCTACCTCCCAAGGCTACAGCGCATTGTCTTAAGCTAAATCTTCTGCAAATCTTCCCCAGCAGAATTAAAAGCTGTTTGGTTAAACTCCAGGCTGCCCTGGTAGGTTTGAGGCTTAGCTTATCCCATTTACACTGTGCCCATGCACCAGAGTTTTACTTTTCGCGATGAGTGTTTCACTGCAAGACAAATGTTCTCCAACCATCCCCTGCTTCTGCCACAGGGAGTGGCACCACTCATGAAATTAGCCCCACTTGTTTCAATGGGACAACTGGCAGAGGTGAGTGACTACTCACAGGGACTAAGACCCTCAGGGCCAGGACCCTAAACAAGCTGCATGTCTGCAAAGCAATTGTTTAAAAAATAAACTAAAGCGCCTGATGATGTTACTACTATGTTCTTTGATTGTTCCTGTTGGCATCTACTTGCAATCTAAGGTGGCTCCTTCTGTTTTATACTCGGTTGTTTTAAATGAAGAGAGGGCACCAAGGGCATCTCCCCCCCACCACTAATCATTTGGGAGTTGCTGTTTCAGACAATGCAAGTATGAGAGGGGGTATTACCCATCTGTGGATTGCAATGGCCCTTGGCCTAGTAGGCACCTGCTGGGAAACTCCTACTCAGTATTCTCTGGCCCTGTTGGCCTGAAACGCTGAAAAAGCTGATGGAAAACAGTGAAGTGAGCTGGGATGACCCACCAGGATCCGAATCCCAAACTTTCAAAGGACTCACAGGACCCAGATGAGACTACACCTCTACCCATCACACCAGCATTCTCTACAAGTTACCATCCCTCTTCCAAAGGGGCAGAATAAATAAACTCAGAATGCCAATGCTGCATGAAATGCTAGTTACCTGTGATACTCTAAGGATAACGTAAGAGCCACGCACAGGCAAACACAGAGAAGCAGTAGGATTTGCCCAGCCTTTCCCCACCACAAATAGCCTTCCTCAAAATGTTGACCAAACTCCACCCCATCCCCACAGAAAAGCCTCCACTGTGTCTGTATCACAAGAGGATTACTTGGTGCATTGGGTATTCAACATGTTCTCTCGCAGCTGTGTTGTGAGCAATGAGCTTTGCCCATCTGAATGGACACTCCGTGCATAGTCCACTGCTTTAATCTGCTGCTTTGGAAACCTAAGCAGGTTACAGCATATTTAGCTATGTGTCTGTTCTTATGTGTCGAAGAGAAGGTTTCTGAATGTGGTTTTTAAAAGCAAAATTATTTTACTCCAGTAGCTTCTTCTTTTCAATGGTCTCTTCTCTTTAGTCTTGGATATTTCAGCTTCTTGCCTTCTCTGTGCAATGAACAAGGGCCAGATTCCCACACGGTGTAAAGCAGCCTAGCTCCATTAGACCCAGAATTTTCCACCTCAGACCTTATTTCTGAGGTCTCAAAATGTTTGGTCTGTCCAATCTTCCCTTTTGGTGTCAGTGTCTGAAGAGTTGTATTTGGATGTGCTCCTAGCCTGCTTTTAGGAATAATATTAAAATATGCACAACAGGGCATAGCAGAGGGCAAGTGAATAGTTAGTAGATCTATTGCTTCTGTGGTAGAGAAAACCCATTGAAGGCACATCTCTCTCTCCCCATGGAGAAAATGGAAACCAGTTAATCAACAGGAGCACAATGGGGATATGAATGCACAATACACACAATGTAACAGGTTTTTTGTTCACAGGCAGTGTGCAAAAGAAAAATAGTGGAACAAAATATACCATGTTCTTTGCATTAGAAGTTTATAAGGACACGGTATGAAACAGAGATGATCCATGCAGCAGAAAAAGCCTCCAGATTGTTCACAAAACAGCTGACGAAGGAAGATTGGCAGATGGGATTCCATTGTGTGCTATAAGTTCCCTTTTAAAACTTGAAAAGAGCCACATATGCCCACAATAAACTATAGATATTTTATTTGTATTTGAGATTCTACAGCAAAAGCTCACTTCAGAGTCCCATGGGTTATTGAATAAAATCAGACCTATCCCTGAGTTCTACTAGTTGCTATCATGAAATCATTTTTTTTCTATATATCCTCTTGTGTCTCCCTCCTTGAGGATGCAGAATGTATTATTGTCAAAGTTTTGCAGCTCTCATTGTTTATTACAGGCTAAAAATGGATGAAATGTGCTTTGTGAGTGCTGTGTTGATATTCTGGTGCTCTCTCGGTCTCTTGTGAAATATTTTTTTCCTGTTTCTCCTCTGCAAACAATACTGCACTAAATGTTGATCTTAATTAGATGGCATGATGTGTTCATTGCAGGGATGTCCATCTCTTTAGGACTAGCCGTATTTATTTGTTGATCATAAACCATTGCTTATAAATGCATTTGGGTTCATTGCCATTTGCAAATCCGGACGGGTGGTGCTGAACTCTTGCACTGGGCTTCATTCAGCCTTCCACTATTCCTAAATTTAATATCCTTCTGATATTGGGAATGGATCCCTTTCTAGATAGCGTGATAGACCCAGGCCAGTTGGGAACAGTGGAGTAGTCGAAGGGAGATATACTGGCCACTGGATAAGCAGTTTTCTGTTTCCTGAATGACCAGAGCAGGGGCTGCTCCAGGCTAATGAGAACACCTGACTCCAATTAACCTGCTAAGAGTCAGGTGAGGTTGTTAAGCACCTGACTCTAATTAAGGCCCCTCTGTCGTTATAAAAGGGCTCACTCCAGTCAGGCCAAGGGGGAGCCAGAGGAGAGGAAGTGCGTGTGAGGAACTGGGAGCAAGAGGTGTGCAAGAAGCTGAGAGTGAGTAGGCACTGCTGGAGGACTGAGAAGTACAAGTGTTAACAGACATCAGGAGGAAGGTCTAGTGGTGAGGACAAAGAAAGTGTTGGGAGGAGGCCATGGGGAAGTAGCCCAGGGAGTTGTTGGTGTTGAGCAACTGTACCAGGAGGCACTCTAGACAGCTGCAGTCCGCAGGGCCCTGGGCTGGAACCCGGAGTAAAGGACGGGCCTGGGTTCCCCCCAAACCTCCCAACTCCTGATCAAACACAGGAGGAATTGACCTGGTCTGTGGCTTCTACCAGAGGGGAAGGTCTCTGGGCTGTTTCCTGACCCACAGGGTGAATCTATGAGGTGAGCAAATCTGCCAATAAGTGCAGGCCCCACCAAGGTAGAGGAGGAACTTTGTCACAATAGTCACCCTAGTGATGGGTGAAGCTCCAGAGATTCAAAACTCAACTTCAGTTTGAGTAAGCGCTCACATTTTATCTGCTGCAGCTGAGCTACTTGACCCTCTTGGATTTGCAGAACTGGGATATAAACCTTTTGAGAAAAGGCTTTCTTATCGGATTTCTAGCATTTCTACTGCTGATCCTGGCTGGAAACCAGAAGTTCAAAGGTGTGTGAAAAAGAAATAAAGCCATCTGAAAATCACAGAGCCTTAAAAAAAAATAAAAATGGGGACTGGAGCCAGTTCAGTTCTAGGAAGGGGTGGAGTTTGGGTGGTGGATCGAAGGAAGGATCATAACATTTTTTTCGGAACTGCTTTTTCTGTCTCAAACTTAAACTGATCGGACGGCCCTCAGAAAGGCTTTGCTGGTTACTGGTGCATCTTGTACCATGTATGTATATTGGGAAACCCAGTTATGAACTCAGTTGTAGTGACACCACGGCTACAATAGAGTGGAGTGAAAACCCTGGTTGTTTTGATGCATTTCAGTGAACTTTCATTCCACTTAAAGTGCAGCTTCACACAATTTAAAGTGGGAGTCATCTAATCTAATTATGCTGGGCTGGATCCTCGACGGGTGTAAATTGGTGTAGCTGAATTGACTTCACAGGAGTTATGTTGGTTTACATCAGTTCAGGATCTGGCCCACAGTGTCTCCTTTGTTTTGTGAGCTGAGGAGATGTTAAAAGGCCCCTTTAAATTGTGATTAATCTTATTATTTGTTATTACAGTTGGACCTAGAGAATATAACCATGACTGGGCCCTCGTTTTGCAAGGCACTGTACATACACAGAATAAGAGACGATGCCTAACCCGAAGCGTTTGCAGGTTAGCTAGACAAGACAGCCAAAGAGTAGAAGAAAGGAAGTATTATTTCCCCCACCTTACACAAAGGGAACTGAGGCACAGAGAAATTAAGAGCCTGATCCATATCTCACTGAAATCAATGGGAGTTAGATCTGCCCTTAAGTCATTTGCAGGGAGATTGGATTATCATTGACCCATGGTGTCTCATTTCTAGGTTCATTCCGAGCCAGGTCACAGGTGACTTGTGGTTGGCGGTGAGCCTTTTGGTGGCTGTCTTTTTGATCTATGTCAGTCGGTGGAATTCTAGTGGCTGGGTGTCAAAGTCCCCAAACCAAACATCCTTGCTGGGTTTTTCATTCCCCGTCCCAGTAAGATGGAATCACAAGGTCAAGGTACATTGGTGGATGGGTGTGTGTCTGTGTTTGTGTGTGTTGGGGAGGTCCTGATGCCTGCGCTGTACTCAATGGTGTAATTCACCTCTGTGCATAGGGGCAGCACAAGCATTGAAGTGGTCCTTAGATCTTCTGCTGGTCCACTTCACAGGGGTGAATTTCATCTCATGGGGATGGAGGATCCAAGTGTCCGGGGAAGTCAGTTCAGTGTCTCACACCGGGACTCAATTAACTCTGAAGATTTTACAAAACCAGAGTTGTGGTCTGTGCAATTTTTGAATGACAACAGCTCAGGCAAGAACCAACCAACACCGTTACCCTCCCACAAACCAATACACTGGACAAGGTTCAAAAAGAGAAAAAGATGAGGGAAAAAAATAACACTTTCCCTATTTATCTGGGGGAGAAATGAATACAACTAAGGAATGACACATTTCAGAGCTTCCTGTTCCTCTGAGATAGCCTCACTTTGCCTCAGGTAGCTTGTGAGTCACAAGGTCGATAGCTAACGTATATCAGCACCCTGAGAAGTCAGATTATTGTTAGTGAACAGTAGCCACATGCCCTGGGCTCCTCGACTCCACTCATACGAAGGCGATTTTCATCTCGTATTTAAAAAAAAATAAATGCCATCAATTTTTAGGAACTGTGTTGAAAGGTCTTTGCCTAGAGATTTACAAATAGCTGTATACAAACATATTGTTTTAGATAGTAGTGGCTGAAGCAGGAGAAGATGAGTCAGAATTCCTGTGTTCTGGTTCTGCCACTGATTCACTATGTCACCTTGGACCATTCAGTTAGTTTCCCTGGCCCCTATTCTGCAAAGCGCTTGAAGTCAGTAGGACCGAAGCACAGTATTATTATTTCTATTTCAGTAGTTTCTAGAGACCCTGGTCCCCTTGTGCTAGGTGCTGTACAGCTACGTAGACCGCATATGTCCCAAAGATCTTACAATGTAAAGGGTAGGAGGGGAAACAGAGGCATGGGAAGATCAAACGACTTTCCCAAAGTCAGTGGCAACGTTGGGAATAGTACACAGGACCTCTGAGTCCCCAGCCATTGTACCAGCCACTGGTCATGCTGCCTCTCACAAGTTTAAGTTTTTTGCTCAATAGGGACGAAATGCTGAAGGTGACCCAATGCCTCAGTTTGCCCCTCTCTAAAAATGGAAGTGATACTACTTATGTACCTTTCAAGGGTGCTGTGAGCCTTGATTTAAGTTTTCAAAGCACGTTGAGACCCTGGGATTGAAAGTATTATAAGAGGGCTAATTATTGTTATTTTCAAGTTCGATATGATTTAGAGTTGGCCATTTAAAAAAAAAGAATATTTGTTAGATAAAACTATTCTGTTTTTCATTGGAAAACTTTCCTGGCCAGTTCTATAGCTGATGATAAACAGGGGGAAAATGGTGGTACCTTTCATTGAAAACTGTCCCTTTTTTTTCAATCAGAAAAAATAATAATCAGCAAATATTTTTACAACTATCTCTGTTATGATGTAAATGTCTTCATGCTTAGAGAGGAGAGGTGACCTGGTGTGGACTGGCACTCGGGAGATCTAGGGTCAGTAACTAGCTCCGCCACAGAATTCCTGTGTGACCTTGGGAAAGTTACTTAATCGCTCTATGCCTTGATTCCCCCAAAAGGGGTCGTAATTCTGTCTCATCTGTTTTGATTGCAAACCTATTGTGTCAAGGATCTGTGTGACCCAGAGATTCACATTAGCCATAACACATAACACCTGACATTCTCAGTGCCCCAACCCTCTGTTGTCATAATCTATATCTAAAAGTGTCATGTAAGGTACCATATGGAAACCAGTAATTTACTGGTCATTAATATTATTGCATGACATATGTACGGGTGGGGCATAAAGAATTACAGATGTGTGCTGGATATATGGTCTGAAAAGGAGTTTTGCAAGCAGTGCCTAAGCCCAGTCTGTCCTCGATAAAGGAATGTTGTCCTGCTGTTTTTTCTGTGTCTCCAATGTAAATGAGACAGGTAATACCTCAGAGGACAATGAAAAGTGCATCTGCATATAAGGTAAACAAAGCCATCAAGCTAAAGAACTAGGGGGAAAGACAGTTTAATGATCACAATAGGGAAGGGAGCCTTCATCCCCAGGAAGACTTCTTGGGTCTTGAAACAGAGACAACAGACTTTGGGAAATATAAGTAGAAACAGAAAGCCATTTCGGCATTCATCACTTGGGGACAAATGGGGAGCAGAGCCCCTTTGAGTTTATGAAAAGTGGATCCTCTTGGCCTGACTCTAGGTGAGAAAACTGCTTAGACAAAGATTGTAACTTGCTGAAGTTAAGTTTTAGTCACTGGGAAGCTTGTTTTCTTTCACTTGTAACCAGGCCTGCGTCTTCCCTTCTCACTTGTTATCACTTACACCTCTGTGCTTTGTTAATAATCTCATCCTTGATTAATTACATGGCCACCTCAGTGCTGTGTGTTAAACTGAAAGGGGAAGTCTTCAGGTACAGCTAGCAGGCTGGGGTGCACTCTCTTTCTGCGGAGCAGCACACAGAATCACTTCTCTCAGTATCTAGCAAGGAGGGCTGGACGCTGCAGGGGAGACGGTTTTGGGGAGATTCTGGACTGGAAGGGTTGTGGGTGTCCCCATGCAAGGAGTAACCAGGCAAGTGGAAGCCAGGGTGAGGCCACTGTGCTGTGAGCAGGCTGCTGGTGGCAGGGCTTTGAGCCAAATTTGCACAGCAGAGACACACCCAGGGTTACAGGGCAGGCAGTGACAGATCCCCTTACTGGTCCAGGTAAACCCCCAGAGTGCCACAACCTGTCTCTCACAGTGTGCTTGCACAGCTCCGACGGCAATGGGCCTTGAGCTTAGCTGGCGCCTCTACGTGTTGTGGTAATGCAGACGATAATGATTTAACATTGCCTACCTGCTTCCTTCTCTCCTGCTACCCAGGGCTGCCATTTTCCCTTGCTCAGCTGCTCAGTTCTGTGATAGGTGGGTGGGACCCTGGACAGCACTTTCATTTCCAGGGCTCTGTCAGACTTCATTTCCTATCTCCCCTCCTCCTATCCTTGCATCGCTTTGCTGCCAGGGCAGCTTGGGCCTGTTCTCCGTAGAGGCTTCCAAGCCAAGCCATAGCTATCTCACAGAGCACTGTCATTTTCAATATTCTGTTGCTTCTGTGCCAGACTCACACCTTGTGTTCAATCTTTGGAACTGACAGAGCTTGGCAGTAGCTATGCACACATACACTGGAGGCAACTTAAAAAGGTTGCTGCTGTCAAATGCGTCTTTATGTAGTTTTCAATTCTTGTTTTCACCATTTTCTTTGGCTGGCAACACCTTCTCCAGAAATGGGAAAAGAAACATTTCTTCCTCTTCCCTGCCATTTCAGATCCTTTCCCCCAGGTGCCCAGCGTTTAACGTTTGCTGCATTTCTGGAAGAGAATAAGCCAGCACCGCTCTGGCGGCAGTGTGCTCTAGTAGCTAGAGTACGGGGCAGAGAGCCAGGTGATCTGAATTCTAGTCTTGGCTCCATTTTTCATCATATGTAAAATAAAAGTAGTAATACTGTCCTGCTGCTCAGGGATACTGTTGCTATTATTGTTATTTACGTAACAGTAGCAACTAAACACCCAATTGAGACCAAGACCCTGCTGTTCTAGGTGCTCTGTATACTATGGTAAGAAACAGTGCCTGTCCTAGCTTGAAATCTAAATAGACAAAGGCAGAAAGGAGTATTATCATCTTCATGTTACAGGTGAAGAACTAAATTTCAGAGATTAAATAACTTGCCCAAGGTCACATAGGAAGTCTGTGTCAGAGCCAGGAACAGAACTCAGTTTCAGTGCAGTGTCGGAATCTCAAAACCACCCTTTCTTATACACGCTGTAACAAAAGACACTATATTGGTGCAAAGCAATTATTATAATTTTCTTGATTTTCTTGCTTAAGAACATAAGAACAGCCATACTGGGTCAGACCAATGGTGCATCTAGCCTAATGTCCTGTATTCTGAGACAGGCCAATGCCAGGTGCTTCAATCATCGAGTGATCCATCCCCTATCATACATTCTCAGCTTCTCACAATCAGAGGACAGGGACCCTCAGAGCATTGGGTTGCACTCCTGATCATCTTGGCTAATAGCCGTCGATGGACCTATCCTCCATGAACTTATCAAATTCTTTCTTGAACACCATTATAGTTTTGGCCTTCACAACATCCCCTGGCAATGAGTTCCGCAGGTCGACTTGCACTGTATGAAGGAGTACTACCTTTTGTTTGTTTTAAACCTGCTGTCTATTAGTTTCATTGGCTGACCCTTGTTCTTGTGTTATGTAAAGGAGTAAATAATACTTCCTTATTTACTTTCTCCATACCAGTCACGATTTTATAGACCTCTGTCATACCCCCCTTAGTCGTCTCTTTTCCAAGCTGAAAAGTCCCAGTCTTTTTTTAATCTCTCTTCATACGGAAGCTGTTCCATACCCTTAATCATTTTGTTGCCCTTTTCCATACCTTTTCCAATTATAATATATCCTTTTTGAGATGGGGAGACCATAACTGCACACGGTGTTCAAGATGTGGGCATACCATGGATTTATATAGTGACGTGATATTTTCTGTTTTATTATCTATCACTTTCCTAATGGTTCCTAACATTGTTAGCTTTTTTGACTGTCACTGTATATTGAGAAGTTTTCAGAGAACTACTCGCAATGACTCCAAGACCTCTTTCTCGAGTGGTAACAGCTAGTTTAAACCCCCATTATGTTGTATGTATAGTTGGGATTATGTATTCCAATGTGCATTACTTTGCATTTCTCAACATTGAATTTCATCTTCTATTTTGTTACCCAGTTACCCCAGTTTTGTGAGATCCCTTTGTAACTCTGTACAGTTTGCTTTGGACTTAACTATCTTGAGTAATTTTCTATCATCCGCAAATTTTGCCACTTCACTGTTTTACCCCTTTTTCCAGATCATTTCTGAATATGTTGAACAGCACTGATCCCAGTACAGACCCCTGGGAGACATCGCTATTTACCTCTCTCCATTCTGAAAATTGACTCCTTTGTTTTCTGCCTCCTAACCAGTTATTGATCCATGAGAGAACCTTCCCTCTTATCCCATGTCAACTTACTTTGCTAAAAAGCCTTTGAGGGACCTTGTCACAGGCTTTCTGAAAGTCCAGATACACTATATTCACTGGACCACCCATGTCCACATGTTTGTTGACCCCCTCAAAGAATTCTAATAGACTAGTGAGGCATGATTTCCCATTACAAAATCCATGTTGACTCTTCCTCAGCAAATCGTGTTCATCTATGTGTCAGTATTGCTGGACCATTGGTGCAGAAGCAAAGCAAAGAATTATCAGTCATTAAAGTTCTGAGAATAGATTTGGATGGTTAATCTGGAGTTTGGTTCTGGAGCAGGGGGGGAAAAAATCACACTTTGTAGGTCCTACATAAATAATAGCTGGGGGGTGCATCCTTGGTTTCATTTTTCATAAATGGCATGACAGATTAGTTTGATTTTTCCATAGCTATTTTGCATCAAGAGGCCATTCTTCACTAAATTGCAGCAATTTTAAGATAGATCAAATTCGGAGAATGAACTAACCGACGTGCTCTTTTAAATACCTGGCTTATTGTATACTCAGTGTATTCCTTTAACAGGCTTATGCCATCATTAAGGATTCACTGAAGAAAGGGAAGCCATTGTGCTGGTATTACACTGACCTAATTAGCTTTGCTGCAGATTTATTTAACAGGTTTATTCTAACAGGTTTATTCTTTAAACGACTGATAACTGATTTGTTATAACTCTTTTTAATGAGTCTCTATCTTCCTCTAGTGGGTTTTATTCTCTTCTCAGCTGCACAGGAAAGTTTTGCTGCTGCACAGAAGGCTGATTGTAGTGTGCTTAGTCTTTTGATAGGGTTTATTCTCATACTAGACATTCATTTCAGTGGACTGCAGTGGGTGGATATACCTATATGCTGTAGGATTTCTATTCATCTCTATCCGTCTCTGAATGGGATATGTGAATGAAGGAAATATAATACTAATTAAAAGTAAATCTCACATTTCTATACAGTATCTTTCAAGCTGAAGAGACCCAAGGTTCCATATGCACGACTGTATTAAGTCCCCACTCACTCAGAGGAGAGAGTCCTATTGATTTCAGTGGGCTTTTGATCAGGTCCATATACAAGGCCAAGGGATCACTGCAGCCGTGCAAGAAAATAGTAGAGAGTGTAGAAGGATAACAGTGAATCAGGCTCTTGTGATATAAATCAGCATCTTGAGATTCTTGCTTTATCCTGGGTTAAAATGCTGTCACGAGGACAACTAGACACAGTTGCATAAAGCAATAGCATAGGGTAAGGAGTGGGTGTTTTTATAACAGCTTACTTGGCTGGGGCATGAGGCAGGGATTTGAAGATCAGATATGCTCAATCCTTCCCAGGATGCTAGTATGCAGGTTATAATCTCATGTCCTAAGACATGTGTGTGTGTGTGTGTACTGTACTGCTGCATGCTATTGCACATTATATCTGAGCAGCCGAAGGCACTTTAGAAACATTAATTTAGCCTCACCACACTCCTGAGAGATAATGCAATGGCAACAACCTCTTACTATTACATTCACCCCGTAGGAGATTTGGATCCTGTGTAGGAGGGACTGGATCTATTTATGGTACATATAGGGCCACCATTGTACCTGAGCACCTCACAGTCTTTTAATACTTTTATCCTCATAACATCACTGCAATGTAGGGCAGTACTATTATCACTGTTTTGCACTAGGGGAAACAGAGTCACTTATATGTCAGAGCAGGGAACTGACCCAAGGCCTCCCAGTAGAAGAATCAGGTTCTAACCACTAGACCAGGGGTCGAAAACCTTTCAGAAGTGCTGTGCCGAGTGTTCACTTATTCCCTCTAATTTAAGGTTTTGCATGCCAGTAATAAATTTTAATGTTTTTAGAAGGTCTCTTACCATATCTATAATATATAACTAAACTATTGTTGTATGTAAAATAAATAAGGTTTTTAAAATGTTTAAGAAGCTTCATTTAAAATTAAATTAAAATGCAGAGCCCCCTGGACCGGTGGCCAGGACCCAGGCAGCGTGAGTGCCACTGAAAATCAGCTCGCGTGCTCCCTTTGGCACCCGTGCCATAGGTTGCCTACCCTTGCACTAGACCATCCTTCCTTTCCTGCTTCTCCCTATCTTGCCTCAGAACTGACAATTTCATGCCAAGAATTCCAACAGAATCTGCAATAAAACGTGTGTACCAAAGATTTCTCTAGGCCCTAAGGAAAACTGGGCAGTCCCGCTATTACTGTTAAGGGTCTGTCAGCATTTTTGTGTAAAGTTCTGTTTTCAGATGATTCATATGTTAAAAGAAAAGGGGAAAAAATCCCCCAAACACACCCTGGTCTGAAATTTTTGCAAATGAGCCCTTAGACTGGGAAGAGATTTATTCCCCACACAGGCTAATCTATCTGTTTCCTACTATTAAGAATAAACTTCCCCCCACTTATAGTCTAAACTGAGAAATATCTCTAATAAGAAAGGAGTCTGAGAATGATCCATCAAAAGCATGGATTCCCCAATCAGATAATATTCACTATATACAATATGCTCCGTCAAGACAATTGTCATAAAAATAAAAACTCACTTAAGCCTACAGAATGCTCAACAATGGCTAGACAGCAGGCATGAGACTGCTGCTTATTAAACTAATCATGATTGCTTCACTGGTATTGTGTCCTCCCGCAATTCATTTGTTATATCCACCTCGTTCCTCTCTTCATATACTAAGATTTTCAGCTCTTTATTTTAAATGTGTTTACAACACCTTGCACAATGGGACTTTTATCCTTACTGGGACTTCTACATGCTACTGTAACACAGATCATAAAATAAATGAAACTGGATTCTTGACTGTTCAATAGTGTAATCCCTCAAGACAGTCACTTTGATTAGGTGACTCTCCCGAGACTGTAACCTAATAGAGATCCCAACACTTTGGAAACATTCTTAGGTTCTTATTCAGTTTTCAGACTTGTTGACTTCAGTGGGAATCTTGCTTGAGTCAAGTCAAGGCAATTGCAAACAGAGTCAGGACCTCATTATTGGGTGAAAGGGAGTTGCAGGTTTCTCCAAGAAGTCAAACTCTTGAGATCTTTTGTTGTTTTTTACTAGAGCTTGTCAGGAAACATTTTTCCCATTCTTGTGAAAATTCTTCTGTCCTGAATCCATCAAAATCTCAAATTTTCACTTACAAAAAATAGTTTAGGTCAATTGAAATATTTAATTTTAATCATTTCAGAATATTTCATTTTTTTCTGACTACTTTTATTTTTTAAAAAAATTAGAATTAGTTTACATTTCAAAAGAAAAAGTTGTTTCGAACCTGAAAATAGGAAAATGTCAAAACACTTTCAAAACGTTTTTTCTTTCAAAGAAAATTTTTGAGTCAAAAAATTTGTCTAAACCACTCCTTTCCCATGAAAAGTTCAGGTTTTGACCAATCAGCATTTTCCAGTGAAAAAATATTTCACCAAAAATTCCCAGCCAGCTGTTTTTCACTCAAGCCTCATACAGTTCCATTGTGGTGGCCAATGGGAATTTGCCTGACTAATAATTAGATCAGATCTTTTAGGCACAGCCCATGGTAAGGGGTGGTGTGGAGGTGCAGCGCCTCAGGGAGACCACCAGGCGGTACTCTGCCCCTGGAAAGCAGAATTCCTCCAGTAGCTTTTAGACACATAGAAGGAGCGTGCCCACTGATAACGCCACTTTACGGAGTGCCCACTTCTTCCGCCCTCTGAGCTGGTTCCATCCTACGTGCTCCTCCCTTCTATGCACCCTTTGGGACAGTATCAGTCCCCTAGGCAATAGGGACAACATTACCTCTGTGCTCTGCTCAGCCCAGAGAGTGCAATTCTACCTGATCCTTTTGTCAGCTGTGCAAGGTGTGCAGTGGCAGACTTCCTTACACTGTGTACCAGCATGAGACCCAGGCAGAATCTGGCCCTGAGTAGGGACCTCATAATTTGACCTTTAGAGTAGCTTCAAAATCCCTCTGGACAAACACAGGCACTTCCCTTCTCCTAGATTGTGGGTTATTGGAGTAATAGATTGGTCTAGTAGGGGTCACCCAACGAAATTATTTGCCAGCAGGTTTAAGAGAAACATAAGGACATACTTCTTCACAAATGCACAATCAACCTGTGGAACTCATTGCCAGGGGAAGTTGTGAAGGCCAAAGGTATAAATGGGTTCAAAAAAGAGTTAGATGAGTTCATGGAGGATAGGTCCATCAATAGCTATTAGCCAAGGTGGTCAGGGATGCAACCCCAAGCTCTGGGTGTCCCTAAAATACTGACTGCCAGAAGCTATGTCTGAAAGATGGGATGGATCACTCAATAATTGCACTGCTCTGTTCATTCCCTCTGAAGCTTCTGGTACCGAACATGGTCGGAAGACAGGATACTGGGCTAGATGGACCATTGGTCTGACCCAGTGTGGCCGTTCTTCTGTTCTAATGATTCTAAAGTATCCTTTTGGTGCCTGCAAAACATGTCCCATGTAAAACGAATGGTATATGTGGAAATCTGATTGGCTGGATCTGTAAATACTTCACTTGTGCCCATAGGCCCGTCGCAGGTGCACGAATGTGGGTGCCCCAGCTTGCAAATGCAAATCTCCCCTGCAGAAGGAGGCCCCTTCCTTTTGAAAATCTGGTCCCAACGGTTCTTTGTTTACCCTAAATTTCCTTCTGTTTGCAAGTCTGAAATCAGACCTGAACGGTGTGAGACTGAGGAATGTCATCAGTACGAGGTAGTGCTCCAAGGGGAGCAGCGGGGACACAAAGCCTAGCTTGTTTTAAGACTGAGCTTGATATGTTTATGGCAGGGATGGTATGAGGGGCTTTCCTACAATGGTCTATGGCCCGTTCGCAACTGCTAGTAGCTGGAGATAGGACACTAGACAAGGAGGGCTCTGAGTTACTATGGAGAATTCTTTCCCAGGTGTCTGGCTGGTGGGTCTGGCCCACATGCTCAGGGTCTAACTGATCACCATATTTTGGGTCAGGAAGTAACTGTCCCCCTGGTCAGATTGGAAGAGACCCTTCCTCTGCAGCATGGGGCATGGGTCACTTGCTAGTTTGAACTACAGTAAACGGGGGATTCTATGTAACTTGAAGTATTTAAATCAAGATTTGCGGACTTCAGTAACTCAAACAGAGTTGATGAACCTTCTGTAGGAGTGAGTGGGTGAGGTTCTGTGGCCTGCAACGTAGAGGAGGTCAAACTGGATGATCCTGATGATCTCTTCTGGCCTTAAAGTCCATGAGTCCTCTCAGCAGACATGAAACAGGCTAAGCTCCATTCGAGTCCGTGCAGCTTGGCCAGTTCATACCAGCTAAGGCTGTGGCCCATTGTGTTGGCAGAGCTAATAAAAGAAGATATATCATGGCTTCCCTGGCCGTTTAACACAGTCATTGAATACAGTAATCCTGTGAGAATGCGCACATTGTGAAGCCACGAACGGCTTATTATTAATACACACATTTAGAGCAGCCCAAAGACTCACCAACAGAGATAAAAACATTATTGTCCCACAGACCCCTCTGTCCACAAAGGTGCTCATTAAAATCATTTTTTGCAGCTTGATTTTGGTTTTGTTAAAATGTAAGGCCGTTTAAAAGGAACACAGAAATATGTTTGCTGCTTCCTTTGTTGTTGCTTTCTGATTTTGGAGCCTTTAGTGTACGCTCAAATCACAGTTTCAAGTTTTTCTCCACAGTTACAAAACCTAGAAACTCATGCTTTAAAAAAAAAAAAGAAGATGAGATTTCCAGGTAATAACAGGACTCCAGGAATTGAGGCATTGAGAAAAATATGAACTATCATGAGACCTGTGATAAAATAGAGTTGGCAACACTCTGAATTGCTATTAAACCAATGCCCCTCGTGGTGTCAGTGAGATATCTTCCCCGCTCCACCTGCCTTGAGCTCTTCTGTCCTTTTGTACTCATTAAAGATCGGATGGCACTTTGCATGATTGCCAGAGTTCCTTAGTCAAATTCTATCTCCAGTTATTTGCATTCGGCCTCTCTGCGTTCCCCCTGAAGTCTTATTTACAGATGTTATCCTTCCCTTTTTAAATACAGATGTGTTCAGTTCTATTGGTCCGTTGAGCAGCTGCCAAGTTCCGCAACAGAGGTGGCTGCATTTCATTAGCGGGTTCCAGAGACCTTGGATAGATTAAAATATTGCCAAATGTTCCTTTTTGTGGATGAAGTTACCAGCTGATCCCTAATTCAACTGGGGCTCTACTATTTGATTAGCAGCATAGATGTGCACATGGCTTTATATACATGCTCCTTTCCTCAAAGAACTTCCAGTCTAAACTGACCACAAAAAGACAGGGTAGTCTAACAGACATTAGGCAAGAGGGCCAGTGGCAGATTACTTCTCCCCCCAGGAGCGAAGGGGAAGATCGGGATGAATCTTGCCTCAGCCCCGTACACAGAGCTAGATGCCAAAGGATAACCTAGCCCTGTCTGGTTTTCTGCACCGTATATTTTCAGAGCATTGATTGGACCCTGCAATCACAGATCAATTGGTAATTTCATAAAACCTAATGTATGGTTGTCAACATTTTAATCAGTGCAATACCATTGACCTTCACCCCTCTGCCCGTGAGCATGTGTCAAAGATAAAGTGCCTCTTCTCTACGCTTGTCCTTCCCACTCTCCTCAGGCTGTTGCTGTTTATGGATAGAATGATAGTCCGTGTTTAATTGCTTATGGTAGGAAGGGAAATAAATAAAACTAATGCTTAGCACTTCCATAGCGTAACCCAGATTGCCACCCTGTAAGGCTTGGCTGAGTGAGAGATTAGTGAGTCTGCTACAGCTGCCAGAAGGGGGGCGTCACCTTTTAGCATGAACAGTAGAGGATCATGTTTTTAGCGAGAGGTACCCCGTTCAATTGCTGCTAATGCCTTCAGCCAGGTCCACACATTAAAATGTAGGTCCACCTACCTATGTTGCTCCGGGGTCTGAAAAATTCACATCCCTTAGCAAAGTAGTTAAGCCGACCTAATCCTCAGTGTAGACACCAATAGATAGATGGAAGAACTCTTCTGTTGATCTAGTAGCACCTTTTCAGAGAAGTCAATTAACTACAGCAGGGGTAGGCAATCTATGGCACGCGTGCCGAAGGCGGCACGCGAGCTGATTTTCAGTGGCACTCACACTGCCTGGGTCCTGGCCACCGGTCCGAGGGTCTCTGCATTTTAATTTAATTTTAAATGAAGCATCTTAAACATTTTAAAAACCTTATTTACTTTACATACAACAATAGTTTAGTTATATATTATAGACTTATAGAAATAGACCTTCTAAAAAAATTAAAATGTATGACTGGCACGCAAACCTTAAATTAGAGTGAATAAATGAAGACTCGGCATACCACTTCTGAAAGGTTGCTGACCCCTGAACTACAGCGAAGGAAAAAACCCTTCCGGTGATGTAGGAAGTGTCTACACTATGGTGCTACAACATCCCAGCTGCAGCGCCGTAGCTGGGCCACTGAATTACCTCTAGTGTAGACACAGCCTTGGTAACAGCAGAGGGATGAGAGTCATAAGAACATTGCTGGCTCTCAATATGCTTTACAATGGTGGGTATAAGGCCTGCTCTACACTTAAAATGTATACTAGCATAGCTACATCGGTCAGGTGCATGGAAAAAAAACCCACATCCTTGACCAACTTAGCTACGGCGACAAAACCCCCAGTGTAGACACAGCTATGCTGACAGAAGAGGGCCTCTGTCAGCATAGCTAATGTTCAGGGAGGTGATGTTCTTACGCTGGCAGAAAGGCTCCTTCAGTCCTGACTGCTCTACAATACAAAGTTAGCTCGGCTTACCTACATCACTCAGACGTGTGAAAAATGTCACACCCTGTGCGACTAAGACCACGTCTACATTACCTCTCATGTCAGCAAAACTTAGTTACAGCCTCTCGGAGATGTGGATTTACTACAGCGATGGAAGAGCCCCTTCTGTCGCTGTAGTGTCTGCGCTACAGTGGTGCAGCAGCAGCGCTCCCAGCTGTGTCTTTGTAGCATTTCTAATGTACACATACCCTATGTGTACGCTGCATCTACGCCAGCCTAGCTATGCTGACATAGGCTGTGTCTACACTACTGAGTCTAAGTATTATCTGCAGTTTCCATATGGGGAAACTGAGGCACAGTGCAGCAAATGGCCAAAAATCACCCAGCGAGATCAGAGCCTCAGCTTTCCCTAAAGCATCAGTGTACATGCTCTCTATCTGCATTTGTCACCAAACTACTCCAGATAAGTGAATGACTCTTGTTTATTTGTATAGATACCTATACTTTTTCTCCAGTCATCTTATATTTTTACTACATGTTTGTTTAACTTTGATATTCTTAGAGCTTAGTGAAGAATTCCCAGCAAATTTAACCTCTTTTTCTCAGGGTGGAAAATTCTGTGACCAGATCCCAATTTCCTCAGATTTCTTCATTATTCAAGTTAACCAAACAAATATCTTTTCAGATTTTTAATCCCTCTAACCACTGGTTGTAAACATTCACAATTTGATCCTGCATTGCTTAGTTGTGATTGGTCAATTAAGTCACATGGCTCAATATCAATTCTGCTTCCCTATTGAATCCGTGTTCCAATGCTCCCAGGACAAATACTTGCAACTGTGGGTTCAAAAATTGGTTCCTGTGAGACCTCACGTAACTGTGAGACTTTTTCCCTAAGCCATTGATTGTTCAAATTCAGACAGTCATAAAGTGAACACAAAAAGAGCTAATTAAATTAGAAAGTCAAACAAAAGTTCACAGGAATTTGTTTGCATTATCCACCGGGCATTATGCAGTCACCTCCCTATGTTGTTTTCTTGTCCATCATAATAAATAAATACACCTTTTGGCTTTGTTGTAAACATGCCATGAAATGTGGAATCAACCCATGTTGTGGGTCATTTGGCTGCACCAGCCGTGTTCAGGCGCCTGTATGAATTAAATGCTATATTATTATATAATAATATGGCATTTAATTCATACAGGCGCCTGAACATGCTAATCAGATCAAGCAGTTAGGACACAGAACTGGGTTTTGGCCCAGAACCAGAACCCTGTACTCATATGCCCCTTAAGTATGGTGTATTCAAATTAATTGATGATGATGTTAATAATAATAATCAATTATTTGTATTAGCGTAGCTCACACAAATCCCAGTCATGGACCAGGACCTCACTGTGCTAGGTGCTGCACAAACACAGAACAAAAAAAGATAGTTCCTGCCCCAACTAACTGACAGATCAGAATCCAAACTCTATGGCTTGGGCTCGCCTCCGTGCAATCAGTATAACATGGTGTGTGGCAAGGATCTAGTCACCTTATTCAAGCAGGGTGTGCCTCATCCTCCAGTCCTATTACTCCCTTGTGGCTAAAGGGAAGGGAAACTCCACCAACTTCCCTTTGTGAAGTTTTCCTCAATTGTTCCTTAATGGGTGACAAGGTTTGTCCTGATGTCTCTCTGTGCTTTGCTTTGGGTCTACCCGCCTTTGCCCCCCGCCCAGACCTCAACTGATGGAGTCTAAGGCCATCTATACAGAGGCTCTGGCCCTCCGAGCCAGCTATGGACCTCTGGTGCTCACTCAGTGCTAGCGTAGGGCCGACGCAGATGCATTTGCAGTACTTCCATTGCTGGCAGTTGTCGTGGCTGAGGAGAGAGCGCTATGGAAATGTGACACAGCTCTGGGCTGTTTATACTCCTGCTCTGAATGCTGTGGGGCTGCTGAGGGGAGAATGCATCCACTCCTCTCTCGGTCTGCCCACCCCCTCCGCACACGGGGATACCCCAACCTGCAGAGCTTTGTCAGGGAAGGCGTAATCCTGACATGGAGGCAGCAGGGCCCCGTCTCCATGCACAGAGGGTCCTTTCTCTGTGTGTGTCTCTCTGAGGAGCAGCCAGGCCCTTTGTTTTTACTCAAAACATGATTTGCCTGAGAGGAGGCTGCAGGTTCTGCCCCACAAGAACCCAGTCAAAGGGCTTTTCTAGTGACATTAGTTAGAGGTGTTCTGCGGTGATTAGACCTGGTCTTCCTTAGCTGAGTTGTCTCGCTTCAGACCTGTCCTCACACAGACCCATTGCAGGGGTAATAGCTTGATCTCTCTTCCCAGTCACTAGGGTCTGTTGAGGCCTGGCGAACTGGGGATTTTCTCAGAGCAGAGGTGTCTCCTAAAGGAAACAGATTCCTGTGCCTGCTTCCCTCCAATGCCTCTCCCAGTGCCAAGAAAGGTGTTTATCACCTGGGGATTTCCCAGCATTGGAACCAATACCAGCACTGATAGCTCTGCATGATAAGATCAGAGGAATCGAAGAACAAGCTCTGGCAGGATTTCAACTGATTGCTCCCCGGGGCAGAAAAGTATTTCTCCATGCACCCCCTTGCCTCCATAAATTGCCTTGCACAATTCAGTGCCTCATGGTAGTTTTTGCTGCCCTCTGAAGAAGTATCCATCACTGGAGGCAGGAAACCAGCCAAGATGGCTGAGTGGTGTGAGAGGCAAATCCTCGCTCCCTCCAGGATGATGTGCTGCTTGTTGTTGTTGTTGTTGGTTTGTTGTTTTCAAAGACAGCACACAGCTCTCCTCCTGCCGTTGCGCTGAGCCAGGCCTCTTCTGGGCTGGAGGGTGGAGGTTGGGAAGAAGCTGCGGCTGCATTTTTTCCCCTGGGGCTGACGCGATATATTAGATGGAGGTGACACTTGGGTCAAGTGAGCACCTGTTCTCGCAAGGCCTCGGGGAGCCTTACTAATGTGGGAAGAATTCATTTTAACAGCTAGAGACTGGGGGAGATTATGGCAGCTCATTGTAAGTGCTGGAATTCACCTCACCCCTCTGGGATGCTGCGAAAAGAGGAAGTGACTCTCTGCAAGGGCAAGAGGAGGGGCCTTCACCTTATACCTCTGTGCCTTGAGCTCAAGCTTTGCAATGGTCAGTGAGAAATCCAGGCTACAGGAAACACTCCCACCTCCTCCAAAGGGGATCCAGGAGACTAGTGCTAAGCCGACAGGACAGCTGAGGGGTTTGATGATAGACATGGGATGATTTCGCTATTAGGCTACCGGTTTGAATCCATGACAGTAGGGGGAGAAATATATCTACATGTATTTTGCATCCATGTCCTTAGTGTCTGGACATGCTGCAAAAATTAGACCCAACCAAAGGAATTTCTGCCCATTGTAGGTAACTAAAAATATGCATCCTCTTGCCCATTGCCATCTGAAACAGCTGACACCCAGATCACACCTTGCTGCATGCCAGTGAGCCAGGAAAATGCCAGATTAAATGAATGGACCCTGGAACACAGCCTGTAGCTCACCAATCCAACTCCAAGGGAACGAGTGATTTGCAGTTTGTTACTGTCCGGCGGTGGCCTGTGTGGCTGGTTTCAGTCAACTCCCCAGTCGCTGAGCATCTAACACAAACCCGGCATGATGTTTGTCCCTTATTAGCATCGTGATGAGACGTCTCAGCAGAGACGCCAAGGACCGAATGGGCCTGGAGACTCTGTTTCTGGTGCTGCGGATAGCAGGTCTGTAGATGAAGGGAGGACTTCGTTCTTCAGGGTGTCAAGCCCAGAGCTCGCACAAGTGCTAAATGAACTTTTCTACACTAGCAACCGGCACTTTGGCTTGGCCAGTGAGTCTGTGGGCGAGGCCAGGAGCAGAATCCAACGTGTGAAGCCCAAACCAGCTCCACTAAAGTCAATTGGCTTAATCCCAATTTACAGCGTGCTCACAAAGCAGAATATGGCCCATTCTCCCCTGGTTTCCCTTCCTAAGCCTTAACCACAGAACATCTACCTCCCTAAGCAGAGATTTCATGATTTGCCCCAGACACTTTGCTAGACAGCAGATTGGCTCATGCAGCTGTTTGAGAAAGAGGAAGGGCACGCTGCTGCAGACTATGTGCACAAACACAAAGGCGGGGTGGGGGGGGTGAAATGTTGCTGACAGGGTGACTTCCAGCTTATAGGTCTTCTGCTTCTCCTTCCCAACATCTCTGGTGCAGAGGAAAGCTGCTGCTGCTGACCTCATTCCCCTGTGATCTCCATTTCTTCTGCAAAGTACAAAGCCACTCCCTTGCAAATGGGCCACACCTACTCTCAGGGCCGCCCAGAGGATTCTGGGGGCCTGGGGCAAAGCAATTTCGGGGACCCAAGGCAAAGCAATTTCGGGGGCCCCTTCCATAAAAAAAAGTTGCAATACTATAGAATACGATATTCTTGTGGGGGCCCCTGCAGGACCTGGGGCCTGGGGCAAATTGCCCCACTTGCCCCCCTCCCGCTCCCGGGCGGCCCTGCCTACTCTGCCAAATAACACCGCTCATTGAACATGTCGAGAAGGTTGAAAACACAGCAACAGTCAGACCCCCCAGTGCATCATCTGCAGTTGGGAGGAGACATCCCCACCGTGAGATTCACACCCCAGCAAAACAAAACATCTCCTCCAATGCCATGTGGCAGGAAGAGCTCCATCCATCGCGACGGGGCCAGCGGATCCTTGCTTGCATTCGCCTAGCGGGCCCATTGATACCGAGAAGGATAGCCATGGTAATTAAAAGGTAGCAAAGCTCCTTGTCTGCATGAATAGAGGCCAAGTCAATACAGTTCAATCTGCTGCTGAATTGACTGCAATCAATTTCTCTTTCTGCCTGTCCAAGGCTGCAGCTGTAAAGCACTCGGAAGCTGATCAATGGTGACCTTGAGAGTAATGAAGGGAGAGACGAAGCGGCGCTGGGAGCAGGGGGACGGAGGGGAGAATCAGTAGCAAAATAAAATAAAATACAATGCGAGCTGAAAGGCAGAGGTTAACCCTTCCCTAAGCCAGAGCTGAGCACCAGGGTCATTTCTGCCAGCCAGCTCCCAAACCCCAGGCAGCTCCTCCTCCATCCAGCATAATGATGGTGATAGTTATACTGACAGGCTGAACTGTGGAGTAAACGGTGCTCCACGGGAGCCCACGCTGATAGTGCTCAACCCTTTACCCAGAATCCCTCTGGGAGCGTGCACGTAGTATTACGTCTATTACAGCAGAACCTGGAGGCCCCAGTGTGCCAGACCCTGGGCACACACAATAAGAGCCAGTCCCTGCCCTGGAGCATTTACAAACTACGTAGCCCAGCACTGCTGTTACTAGGGAGAGCTCAGTGGTTTGAGCATTGGCCTGCTAAACCCAAGGCTATGAGTTTAATCCTTGAGGGGGGCATTTAGGGATCTGGAGGGGAAAAATCTGCCTGGGGACTGGTTCTGCTTTGAGCAGGGGGTGGGACTAGATGACCTCCTGAGGTCCCTTCCAACCCTGACATTCTATAAATGGGAAACTGAGGCATGGGATCCACTAAGTGACTAGCCCAACGTCACGTATGGAGTCTGTGGTATAACTGGGAACTGAGCCCAGTCTCCCGCACGCGCCAGGCCAGCACCTTAAGCACAAGCTCAGCCTTTCTTCCCATAACACGGTTTGGATTGTCAGCTGCCTGTCTGCCCTCTCCTGGCTGAATGGCGGCAAGGAGGGCAAGGAATGCCTTCAGAGAGAGCACTGCCGGCCGAACATGGAGACTTCACGCCCTTCCGGACACTCCCCAGTTCAGCTGCAGCTGGGCTCCCGCAAAGATGCTCAAAAGAGATGGGCAAATGCTCCTTAGCGCCCTTCCCCCCCCCACTCCCTCATGATCCTGCCAAGCTACAGCCCAGCCTAATGACTGGTAACTAATTAATAAGCTCAGTCACCACCCGATGTCATCTGCAGTTTACAACATGCAACCCCCCCCCGCCCCACCCCCACATCTTAAAATAATACCCTTCTAAAGGGCCCTCTCTCTCTCTGGCAAATCCAATTCACCGGCCTTAATGAAACACTAATTGGTAGAAAACATTGAAAACCTCCTGAATGCAATGCTAATTAGATTTCCCTGTTCTAGCACTGAAAGGTGAGGGCTCCCGTGCAGAGGGAAGCGAAACAGGCATAGGGGGCTGCCCTTCTCTGGCAGGTGCAGACAGCTGTGGGGGGGGGGCATATTCCCTTCTTGAGGTTTTGTGGGGGGGGGTCAAGTAAATAAATAATAATAATGTTTACAAAGGCACCGCCCGCTCCTGTGCTTCAGGCACTGCTCTGGCAATTAAAGGATTAGCACAGGAACAGCGGTACATAAACAGCCGTCCTCATTTGAACAGCATCAGGATGAAGATGGTATTACAGACAGGGCAGAGGTACTGGCCAGGCTGCAGTCCCGGCCTCAAGCAGAGGGAGGGCAGGAGGATTAGCCCCTCTGAAATTCAGGCACCCCAGATTCAGCCGAGTTGTCAGAAAGGTGTGAGGGGGACAGGGAGCCGCATGGGTATAAATAGAAGAAGGGGGGGGCTCAGGTGGCTCGACCCCATCGGCAGCAAGGTGCATATCCCAGGGCCCGTCAACCACGGGCATAGTGGTGAAACCCTTAGAAGGGAAAGGACACAAGGTGAAGCCTGCAGAAGCAGCCATGAGCCATGCAGGTAGGGAAACGGGGCCCGCAATGGGAGATTAAGAGTGGGGGGGTCCCATGGATTGTGGGGTTCGTTTGATCCCGGCTGCAGCTGGAGCACCTTGTCTGCGCAGAGCCTTGCCGGAGCCTTTAAACACCTTTGCAAACAGCCTGTCTAGCTGGGTATAATTACCTTGCTTAAAACCCCACCTCGCCTCTCCAGCTAGAAAGACTCGCCGCCTCACGGTGCTTGTTTTATCAATCTGGTCAGCAGCAGAATCGGAGTCCTTCAGCCTCCCTTGCTAACAGACCAGAGCCCCAGATACACAGTGCAGGGAGGTTCCTGTGCTCAAGCCACGTCTCTGTGAGCAGGTTGCGGTGTGGGAACTCCAAGCAAAGAGCCCAGAAAGAGAAGCTTCCTCTTTCCTTTCTCCTCCTCACCCCGGCTTGTACTATGTGTCCTCAGCTCCCTGTGGCTTCCGGGAGTTAGGAATTTTCACTGGCTCCATCCTAATGCCGTTTGTGGCATTCTAATGCACCGGGGTTACCCAGACGTGGCCTGTCTGTTGTGCCGTGTTGCTTGACAACAGGATGGTGTCTAATGCCAACAGTCAGAGGCTTTGATTCCCACTCTGTAGCTGGAACAGGAACAGAGAGTGGGGCAGAGGTGGCTTTAAACTGTGGTGTTCAGTGATCACTCAGCACCTGAGGTACTTGCAAAAAATATGCTTTATTCTGTGTCCCATTCCAGCTGGCTGTGCATAACAACAAGAGCTGCTTCAGCCTGCCCTGCCCAGACTCTCTGTCTGGGGCGCTCAGCCCTTAGAGTCATCATCTCCAATACCATGTAAAGCACCTTTGTACTCACCAAATTCTGGGGCAGCCACGAGTCTTCCTGATCCTGACCCCTGGTGTAAGTTAGAGCAGCCTTAGGGATGCTCTAACTTTTCCTCTGCTTCCCATAAACCTCCTTGTGGTCCCAAGGAAACAGAAAATAGCCACAGCACTCTGGCAAGACCCCCTACTTTCCCTTGGCTTGCCCCCTGCCTACCCTGACACATACCCAACCATGGTGGGGTCCAGGAGTAAATCTGTCATGGACTCTGTACACCAGCTGTACGCTAGCCGTGGTGGCTCTCTAGGCAGGGGATATTCACCCGGGGTCATTTCTGCCCCCTTAGGCTTCCTTTATACTGCCAAAACAGCATAAAGGAGCTTTGGTGTAAGTGAGAACCAGGCCCACTGCGTTTGGGTTCGGCTAGGGGATAGTAGGAGCTGGAATGAAGCAGTAACATGACTAGATTCAAATGGGTGTAGAAGATGTGAGCCTGGCTTCCTCCTCCTGATGGGATGTTCAGACACCAGCCCTGCTCCTTCTTCCTGCTCCATGAAAGTTGCCTTATTGAATTTTTAAACAAATTGCGTTGGCCAGAATATCTGAAGAGCCTTTGCACGGGGAGGTTTTTTAAATTAAAAATCTTGGCCTTGGGCTACATGGAAATGTCTGCAGATTTGCAATCAGTGCTCATGTTACAAATCTGACATGCCGTTTATAAACTGGAGACTTGACGGGATTTGATCCTGGGGGCCGCAACAAACAGATTTGCGGATTCCCAGAACCCAGAGCAGCGTGACACCAATTGCTACCAATGACCATTACTGAGGAGAAAAAGCACCATCCAGTTATAATTGCAGAGCTGTGCACGGCAGTCACATCACCCTCTCCTTCCATCCTCCTCCTCCTCCTCTCCTTCTTCTTCTCTTCTGCAACACTTTGACCTGCCAAGAGATGCTGCTTGCACTAGGCTTGTGCAATCCATTAAAAAGATTTAAACCAAAGCTGAAAACTTCTCCCAGCCCTCAGGCCAACGAGCCACCCACACCACCAACCAGCAGAGATGGAAAATTAATAACTGTTTGCTGTTAAATACTGCCCAGGAACTGTCAGAGGCAAGAAGACAAGGCAAAACCAGCTTGAACTTTGCTCCCAGGCATCTCTCCCTAATCATTGCACTGGTCCTCCTGATTAGCTGAGGTCAAAGGGAGATCCTCCTTGGGAAAAGCCTGGGAAAGGCGGAAAAGTGGCATTCAAAAGATCTTGTACCCTTTCCTCACCATAAGACAAAAGAGTGATGTAGTTATGCCAGGATTAAATATATGACCTAGTCACTAATGCGCTTATAGCAAGCAGGTAAAGGACACAAGGAGGGGTGAGTCGAAAAGTGCCACCATGAGCAACATGGTGCTTGCGGGGTTGACTGGTGGATAGAAGGACGGGCAGTCAGTAAAGCCAGGCGTGTGAGAGTTAATCGAGAAGTGGGGAGAAGCTAGTGGATAGGGTAACTCACTAAGGCCTGGTCTACACTAGAGAATTTTTACCATGCTGCAACCAGTTTTTTTTTTCCCTTAGCAAGCTTGTAACACACACAAAAGTGCTCCACATGGAGTATGTTTGCTGAGAGCAAATCTAATGCAATGGTGTCTAGCAGAGCTAAATCTTGAGTCAGGCCAAACTGCTCCAGCCTGAAGTGGCTTAGGGCCGATGTGTTTTACTCCTCCCACTACTGTCCCAGCCCGTGCCCCAGTGACATTTTGAAATCTCCCAGAATCCACTGTTTCTAGGAGCTGTGCTACGAACCAAGTGAAAGGCACCCACAAGGAGACTTAGAAGAGCCCTGGTATAGAACCGGGTAAAGGGGCCAGGGTTCACAACACAGTGAGTGTAGCCTTGGCGCACACTGAACTGTTTGTGTCAATCTGGTGCCGTCTCCTTGGGTGCTTTAGGCGTCGTTCGCTTCTCCTGTGCGGACACGGCATCAGTGTGTTTTTCTGGAACGAGAAGTGGGTCGGTAAGCAGCTTGTGGACGATCCATGAGGTCAGACTATGAGAGTCAGTCTGGTGTCAGAGCGAAGCTGGAGGGCAGGGAGAAAAATGCGCTCTCGGGTTGCGAATGTGCAGGCTGCTCTGGAAAAAGGAGCAGGTCGGTGCAGTTTGGGGCAGGCCTGTTTTGCTCTCCCTCCTCCCCCGAAGTGTAAATGATTCCCATCCATCATTATTATGTCACTCTGCACAGGGCTGACCCAGGATTCTGGGGAGGTCATGGAGGTGATCCGCAAGGCGCTACCCCAAGCTTGGCTGACTCATGTTACAAATAAAGTGTTTGTGTGTGAGAGCGAGCGAGATCTTTAAATCTCTGCCCTAGGAACAGAGGAGTGTAACAGTAGCTTAAAATTCCCTTTTTGCAGCACTGTGCTGAGTTCTCCTCAGGGATGAGCCGATAGATCTGGTTGGGATTTTTTTCACCCCCAAAATATTTTGTCATCGAAAAATGCTGGTTACTGAAAACCAAAACTTCACGAGAAAGAGTCAGTTTCAACAAATTTGTCGGCTCAAAAATTTGTGGAAAGAAAGCTTCAAAAATTTGGAAACATTCCATTTCAGTGTTTTCCAAACAATAAAAAAAAAAATTCTACTTTGAAACAACAGTTTGTTTTGAAAAGTCAGAGAATTCGAATAAAAAAATGGTCAGCATTAACACAAAATGTTTCAATTGACCCAAACCATTTCTTTTATAATATTTTATCTGATTTTTTGAGATTTTTTCCCATCCGGACTCAAGATGAGAAAAAAAAATTGAACTCTCAAAAATGTTCACAGGGCAGAAGATCTGCGTTGAGCTCCTTTAGAGCTGTTTTCTGGTCCCCTGCGAGTTGTTCCTGATTCCAGAATGCCCCATCGCAGGCCCTCTGCCTCAGGCTCTCCCATGATAGCATTGCTCTGGCTATAGAGCCGACACTGATGGGTTTCACTGGAGGGACAGGAGCACTTGTTTCATTGGACATCCTCAGGAGGTGTTTCAGGGCAGTTTGATGCCAGCCATGCTCTGGCTGAGCTTGCAAGAAGAGCCTCTGCAAATTGGCTCTCCAGGAATCAACATCTCCCCCTCCTGGCTTCTTGTGCAAACCCCTGAATTATCTGCCTTTAGCCCATAGGGCTCAGGATGAAAAGCGATGCTGAGAGCCAGTGTCTTTAAAACAGAGACCATCCTGGGTGCAAGACCAGCCAGAAGCTCCGTCCTGTGAGAGGCTGGGTGCCCTTCATCTATCATTGATTCTAACAGGCATGGAAGACACTTAGCCCCGAACAGGATCGGGCCTCTATAGGAGGAAGAGAGAGAGAGAGTGAACATGTGGAGGGGGAGAGAGAAAGACTGTTGGAGGGTTTCATCATTCCCCTCTCGAAGATATTTCTCCATTGACTCTATTTAAAGTCACCCCCAGGCTTGTGGGCTTGGAGAGCTTTTAGCAGATGAAAGAAGTCACTCATCAGGCAGGCTTTCTCCCCAGCTCTCACAGGTCTGTTTTAAAAGCCATTTCAGCAATTGTTGGGAACTGTCAGATGTCTTTGACAGATCAATACGTTACTGTGGAACGTGTGTGGCCCGTTAGCCAATCAAAATGCAAATTGGGGATAAATTTAATACATAAGCCCCCGGTTTGTCTTCCTAATGGCGTTGGAAAGTCACGAAAGTAATTCGGCTCTTCCCCAGAACTGCACCTTTCCTGGGTCTCACAGCTCCGGCTCAGCCTGTGTTTTCACAGGACGGGAATGTATCTGTGCCTATGTCTGTATTGTGCCGGTGAATGCTACAGGCATCATTTCCAAGCCATGAGCATAAATCTTCCCCTCTGACTGAGATTTATAGCTCAGCCACAGGGTCCCCCGGCACCTCCCAGCACAGCTTCTCCTTTTCCTTTTCAGATTGAGTCAGGATCCGATGGGACGAGGTGTGTGTGCAAAGGTAAACCCAGGCAGTCGTGTCTTTCACATGCCCTCAGTCTTGGTTCCCCACCTCCCTTTCGTTTCCAGATGGCACTAGGTTTTAGTGACAGAGCTGCGTTTCGTGCCAGCAGCTCACACTGCGGCAGTAATGAGAACCGTTTAATGAAGGTTGAGTCAACAAAAACATGCTTCCCCTTCAACAAATAAACACTTTTATTCCTGCTCAATGTTTTCCCCACTATGTGTTTTGTGCTGTTGGAAGGTGCCAGCCTGGCATCCCAGTAGGCATAGAGCCGCTATAAAGCACATCACATCATTCCCTGCACATTCCTCTCAATCTTGGCTTGGCAGGATCACATCTAGGGTCGGGAGTTCGTTTGATATCGATGGTCCATTCCGTTTTTCACCTCTGGATGGATGATGGCAACAAGCAGGCCCACTAGCGCTGTTGGGGAGTTGTGTGATTGTGAGCCCACTAGTGGAGTTGGGGAGTTGTGTGATTGTGGGTCCACTAGTGGTGCTGGGGTGTTGTGTGATTGTGGAAAGAGCTGACTGAAAAATTTCCATCTAGATCTTTTTCAGTGAAAAAAATGGGTTTTTGACTGCATGAACAGTTTTGAAAACAAGGGTCTGCATTCCTTTCAAATGCTCTCTTTTCATCAGACAACTGAAAACCTGGAAAATGAAATGCTTTTGGGTTTTGGCCAAACATTTTCAGTTTTCAGCAACCAAAAAAAGGGGGGGAGGGAAAGTGTTTTTTGGCTTTTTGACAAAACATTGATATTTCTGCAGAAAAAGAAAATTTATAACCTGCTCTTGTTGTGGACACCTGTCCACCAGGACTTTTACTAAAGCCACCGGGATTATTTCACATAGGCCACTGCACAGCTGTGGTAACAAATTTACCTAGGCTTACCTCATTGAACCATCTAGTCCCAGGGTATATGCTGTTTTAAAATGATCCAGGTGGTTTCTATTGGTTCCAGACAACCACCCACATTCCTCTTACAGAGTCACATCTTAACCCTATAGACCCCAGTTTCATCATGGGGCGTAAGTTACTCTGCTGATTAGCACAGCATCCTGATCAGTTTCCATCCTGGAATAGTGCAAAGGGAGATGTTGAAATTGGAGATGTCCTTTTGTAGGATGAAGATTGTTCCAACTCTGCCCCAAATAGCTCACACAGTGGTCTTGACCCTTCTGAGGCTGGGTGCATGGGAACTGATATGTTACGGAGCAATATGTTTGAGGCTGTGGGTCTTCTTTGTGCCTTCATATGAAATAGACATGTTCTTCCCATGTGATCAGCTGGGAATATTTTATTCTCTTCCTCTGCATCCAATATGGTTTTACATCTCGCTCCCTTCCTAAAGCCTTGATTCCTCCTCTCCCTGCTGGAGTCTGCCCTCTTGTCTGACTCACCGAGGCAGCCAGGTACCGCCACAGTATTTATTTTTCTGAACTGATTGAAGCCTGTACAGAAGCACCTAAAACCTCACTGAAGGGGTGTGGGTAAAGCTATGGAATGTGATCGACCTGGGAGAACCACCAGCTACGTACTGACCAAAGCGCACAAAAATCCAGGAGTGAGATTGTGGGTGTGCGTGTGTGAATGCGGTTTTAAGTACAGGTTCTATTGTGCAACAATGTTCACAGCTGTTTGTGTATTTGGTCCCTTGTGTGTTTGTGTCAGTGTCGATGACTGCAGGTATATTTGCGTGTGTATAGGTCAGTGAATACATGACTGCCTCTGTGGTTGCGTATAGACGCGCTTGTGCATCTCTGTTTCACTATATGTTTGAATGTATATAGAGATGGGCCTGTGTGTGTAGGAGTGTGTTTTTGGAGGAATGTACACGTGTAGGTGTATGGCTTTGTATATATTTGTATGTGTGTATGATGGGAGCTATAAATATATGACTAGGCATGAAGCTGGTGTTTGTGTGTACATGCACAGGGCACAATAAGAATCATTTCTCATATAGCAACTAGGCTTCACAGTCCTCAAACATATTTAGCCTCAGAACACCCTGTGAGGAATGGAAGTATTATTTCCATTTTACAGATGAGCAACACAGAGGCTAAGCGACTTGCCCAACATCACACAGGCATTTTATTGTAGTGAAGAGAATTGAACCCTACTACGTTCTAGGCTAAAGCCCTGATCCCAGGCTGATCCTTCCTTGAGGGGATGTGTAAGGGTCTCTGTGTGCCACTGGGCCTCTCACAACTGTAGATAGCAAGTAGTTAGCATTTGAACTGACTGGTCACCTAAGTCACATGGTATTGTTTCTGTTCCCTAATTGGGTGATCTAGCCTCTATAAAGAGGAGTGCTTGAAGAAACCATGGAGGGTTTGAGGGAGTGGACTTTAGGGACAGACATTCTCCATTCCCAGAGGATGGGACAAAGTGTCCCTAAAGCAAAGGGACTTTCTATTGCACTATTCCCAATTCCCAAGTATTCAAAGAGCAACTCCAAAAATCATGAGATTGGCTTAGAAATCATGAGGTTTACAAAATGTATGTGGAGTTATTTTTACCTTCTGGCATTTGGACCTTTAGGATTCATGTTTTCCATCTTTTCTCTGCATCTGGAAGGCGGTAGAAGCTTTTAATTGAAAGAGGAGATTCTCATATAATCACATGCCTCCAGGAGCTGGCACTTTACAGACGACATCAAACATCTCAAAGCTTGCTATAACTCTCTTTATCTCCTCCCCACTCCTCACTGCTAACCCCATAAGGATAATCTCTTAGGTATCCAGATCAGCATTTTTGGGGTGAAGATTTTTCTTTGCATGTGAATAAAATCTCCCCTCCAAACGCTTGTGTGAACAAAAATCTCACATATAAAGGGTCAGGGAACGTGACTGTACACCTGTCAGTAACATGGCTGAGTCGACGATTGATCGGAATTCAACAAAAGTGGAACTGTGTTGTGACATGTTGCTCAGTCTTCTCCTGGCTTTGGGAGAGGGGGATTGTGGAGTGGTTTACACTGAACTGGGTTCCCTTAGGGGTAAAAGAATATGCCCGTTTTTGTGCAATACCTTTTCATTGCACCAATGCACCACAGTTTACTGTCAACACAATGAGAGCAGGGGCGCCTTCACATTCCTACGTGCACTGGCCATTTTCAGAAGAGATTTATAGAGGGATGGATCAGGATATCAGTCATTGCAGGCCACTATGATCGATAGAAACTAGGCATGTTGAACTTCTCAGCTGGGACCCCTTGTGCTTATTGGAGCACATGCCACAGCTCCTTCAGGGTCTGGATGGCACACGGTTGTAGGGCTACAAGCTACATCCGGAGTTTAGCATCAGCCCCAGCACCAGGAGTACAAGGAGCAAAAATGAGTAGAGCAGTTGTGAAAGGGTGTAATGCTCTGGAAGCAGGTGGAGATGGGTGTGGCTTTGAGAAGAGAGGGTGTGGCTGGGGCACAGTCTGCTAGAGAGTGCAGGGTTTGTGAAGTGTGCAGGTGGGGTATAATCTAGAGTTTGGACTGATGGCTTTAAGAGAGCAACAACGAATGCGTCCCCGGCACCACGCAGCAAGCACCTTCAGTATAGCCCCATTAGCCACTTCATTGCCACAGACTCCGAGATGCATCTTGGGAACACCAGTACTGCTGCGTTGGCATATAGCGGTGTATTACAGTGAACGGAGCACAGCCTCCATGCAAAGCCTTGGTACGTTACTAAAGGCACGTGGAACAACACGCTTTCAGAACTAGCTGCGGTTGCCAGACAACAATCAGCGTAGGTCTGTGGCACGCAGCCTCGCAATGTCATTTTGCTGGTCTCACTGAAGCATACCACCCAGTATGCCATTAAGAGAGCAGATTGCAATACAGACCCCTACGTACACACCGGGACTCCACCTGTGGTGCAAACTGAGCTTCCATCTGAATTTCATTGTCTTCTTGCTCCGCTCGGAGAGTGCGACTTACATGTCTGATCGGAGTTTGCGCCTCCTGGCCTAGGGTTGAGGTTTAGAGCTCACAAGGGCTCCGGGTTTGGAATATAAACATACAGGCTCCTACTGCTCTGCTAGAAATCAGGGGTATGTGTGTACACGCAGAGAGAGCATCTTTCTCCCTTCTCCCGTCTCTGCTGCTGTCACTGGTCCTTTAATCTCAGCAATCTCCTCTTGGTGGCTGCTAGCCTGGAACGTCCTGCCACTCTTTGTCCCAGAGTGTTACTTTAGTCGCAGATTTTGGGGACGGGCAGGGGTTGTGGGATGTTGCCAAAAGCTTATGCTTGGTCCTCTTCACGGGGCCAAATTTCAACCTACATGAAAAGTATATGCAATTAGGAATACACGCCGCAAACCTTAATAAAGGATTTTGTAGAGAGCTCCTGAACTGCATGAAATCTTCCAAGCAACAGGCTGCTTTACCAGGATTAACAGCCTGGAGGAGGTGGATTAATATAAGTGTTATTCCCAGCTAGAATGGTGGGTAATATTCACAATGAAGTTAATATAAAAAAAAGTCTTTGAAATCTGAGGTTTTCACACTTGGTTGCAAAATCCCACAAGAAGTGCTCAGATGTCACAACGTACATGCAATGTTTTCCCCCTGTGATTCAGAGCCAGCTGAAAAACCTCAACATTATTCCCCACCCCCAGCACAAAAAAAAATCTTAATTAAAAACATTGCTGTTTCATTCCTAGATCAGTTTTCACATGGAAATTTGCAAATTAAAAAAAAAAGGGAATTTTCCCATATCTCAATTTGGAAATAATTCTTGGGATACTTTGTCAGAAAATGTCACTTTGCAAGTGCAAACCAAAACAGTAGAGAATCTTGTGAAAAATTTCCACTAACCAATTTCCTGGTTTTTTGTGGCCCTGGGGAATATATCGTCCATCCCTCACCTACGCCCCCTCTCAGCATGTGGTCAGGTGCTCTATGTGATTATAGTAGCATCAGATCTGATACCAAGACTTGTCCTGACACCTGTAAGTAGAACATCACATCACTGGACTGTGACCAGGAAAATAATTCTTCACAAATAAATGGAAATAAACATAATAATCTTTATCACATTAATCACAATTTCACAGGCAACATTCACTTGGTTTAAAATGAGTTCTGAGCCTGTTATCTCATTATCCATGATTCTCCAGTGGCTAGAGGCAGCCATTCTCCCCGCCCCGAATGAAATTCACCTCTGTGCAAAGAATCAGTGCAAATTCTATGCATCACTTAAATGCCACTTAACTAGATCCATATGCAGTCATGACTCTCTGCACAAGACTGCATGTAACCCTTCGTGCATTAAGTGCCTGATTCAAAGTCTGCTGAAGTGACGGGGAGTCTTTCCATTTTCTGTAATGGCTTTTGGCTCAGGCCCTAAATGAAACAGAAATCCATCCAGGATCTCATCAAGACATCTCCGAGGAAGCACGGTTATCTGCACAGGCATTTAGTGGTACCGTTGTGGTATTGACATAATTCACTTCTTTAGTCCAGCTTGAGGAATAATAGTTTGTGTGCACCTCGGTTAGGGCCTTGTCAAGACATAAACAGCCTGACCCAAAGGCCATTGAAATCAATAAGCATCTTTTCAATTACTTCAGTCGGGGTTGGATCAGGCCCAAAATTTCTACCGTTGAAGTTGCTCACTGCTATTCCTATAGCACGCCCCAGTGCACCTCAGAATGGAATCCCTTAACGCCACCACAGGGCAAAACCCACTTTGTGTTTAACAGTCCACAGCCACGCTGCACACCGGCGTCGGAGAGAGAGCGAAGAAGAGTGCTGTCTCCAACTGCAGGGGAAATTAGGGAAGCAGGATGTAATTGTTCACATTGGAATTGGGCCAGACCACTGGAGCTGACTTTAAGGCCCAGTCGTTTCCTTGGATGCATGTATTTTAGGGCCGATTCTCGGTTACACGAAGGCCCCTCTGTGCCATTCAGGCAGTCTAAAGGTTCCTTAAAGTGAATAGAAGCAGTCCCCTGATAAAAGATCCTTTGCAGTGTGCATCTGCCGCAAAGGCTGTCCGCCAGCCCCCCTAACAGCCACCAATGTTTGGGGGCATGTCATGGAGTGTACAGAGCACACTGCATTATGGCTATTCTCTGCTTCTCAGGGGGCACAGGGGACTAGGGGATGTAAAGCGTAAATCAGAGCGACCCTGAGGTTGCTCTAACTCAGTGGTTTTCCACCGTTTCACATTGAGACCCGCATTTCCATACCAGGACTTCTCCAGGAATCCTCTCTTATCAAGCTGGGAACTACCTAGTATCCCCTTTCTCAGGGAGAGCAGGGTGATCACAGCCGCATATCTGTTCATAACATGCAGCCTGAGGACCCATATTCTCATTTACACCCCCACACACTCCACCTCTGCCCCAAGCACAGGGACAGAGTAATGGAGAATCAGGCCCTTTGTTTTCAGTGAGAGTTACACACCTGCATCCGAAGAGAAGATTAGGCGCAGCGCTCAAACTTGTACTTTTGAATTTCTTTTGAAAATGAACCTTTTACCATTCTTTCTGGGTCAGATCCAGTCCTTTTGCGCCCGAACCACTAATGCTTGGACCCCTTCCTAAGTGATGAAACTACTGTCAGTCCTCCATCCTGAACCAGCTGCCTCTCAGACACACGTAGACTGGGCTTTTCTATGTACAGCCGAAAGCTTTGGAGCTTCTGCTTTGCCTAGACGAGACAGAGAGCTGCTCTGTCAGGCAGAGAGCAAAGGGCCCATCTGATGCTGTGATGGCAGAGCAGTAAAATTCCCTGGGAATTAAATATTTTATCTTCATAAAATAAACATAGATCGTCTCATCATGAAATATACATAAAAATGTTTAAACATGTTAATTATTAAACTAATATTGATTCATATTGGATGAAGCATTAACGGGTGGGGCTGGGAGAGGGTGGAAGATTGGCTAATGTATTTAATATCTACTGCACAGTTGCAGTGTATCAATATTCATCAGCTCTAACCACCAATAATCATAAAAACGACAGGCTGTATTTATGGCCGTTGGTGAAGGAGTACGAGTCAGCACGAAGGGACAAACTACAGAATAATGAAGATGTGAGAGGCAGAGTCTCTCCCGTTTTCAAAGCTAATCATTGCACTTTTGGAGGGGGGTTGCCGAGTTCTTACAGCTGTGACGTTGCAGTCCCCATCCAAAGTCATGAGTGTTTTTTTCTCAACCATCAATGTTCAAATTTTGGGAAATCAAGGCGCAAAGCTCTTGAGTCTGAAAACCAGACTCCCAAAATCCTAACTGCAGTCTATGGGGGCTGCAGTTGCTCAACACCTCTGGAAAATCAGGTCCTAACATGACATGCCCAACATCCCACAAAGTCAGTGAGAGAGCGGCAGGCTCTTTAAAGGCAAGGACCAGCTTCTGTCTTGTATGTGTGTATAGTCCCTAACAAAGGGGTTCTCAAACTGGGGACCAGGACCCCTCAGGGGGTTGGGAGATTATTACATGGGGGGGGTCACAAGTTGTCAGCCTCCACCCGTTTTGCCTCCAGCATTTATAATGGTGTTAAATGTAATAAAAAGTGTTTTTAATGTATAAGGGGGGGTCGCACTCAGAGGCTTGCTGTGTGAAAGGGGTCACCAGTACAAAAGTCTGAGAACCCCTGGACTAGATAGTGGGTTGTGGGGACTATCAGTGACGGGATGTAAGTGGAATTCTTTTGTCCCCACTGAATAAGGGGTTAACCTTCCCCTCCCTTTCCTTGAACAGAGGAAGGACAGAAAATTGGCTCCCTGAGAGCCAGGGAAGGGAGAATGCCTTTGAGCACTGTCATGCGCCATACCTTAGGGTACTTTGGGTTAAAGGTGACACACAAGCTGGAGGAGTTTCATGGTGTACGCTTTTTCTTGGTTTCTGGTTATAAACATTACCCCAGAGGAGAATTCCTTGCTGATTGCACCTGGGGGGTATTTCTATTGAGTTGTTCCACCAGCTTGGACCCTGAAAATGCAGCTGGGAAAATACCATGGGACCTTAGAACAGAAAGCTCCTAGAAACTAAAAAGACCCTGGAAACTGACCACTAAGCATTTGTGTGAGCTTTCAATGGCTCAGAATTTGGGTCTGCAAGAGCATCCAGCAATGCAAATGGTCATCCAAGCCGCTTGGACTTGAAAAATAGAGCTGGAAACCTTGTGGGAATACAGACTCTTACTGGCACTTTGGCTCCCGGGCCTTGTCAGAATTACACCACTTTGGGATAACTATAGTAGTTCCTCAGTTTACCTACATGTAAAATGGGTACAGTTACCCAGGGGAATGTAACATCATGAATGGAAATACTACAAAACTAAATGGTCTTACTAATATTAAATTACCATGTTTTCCAACTGTAAAGAACTCTACAAGTGCTAAATATTAACTAACACGGTATTATACAGAAGAGTGAGTGTTTCTTGTAACGGTCTTGTGAGGTTTAAAGATTATCTTTCAGTGACTCCAGATCAAATTTGTTCAGTTTACAAGGCAAAAGAAGATTATTTTTCTTCGCTGCCGCCTCTGCAAACAGTGTGGTAACAGACAGCTAAACTGGGTTCTTTTCCTTGTCAAGCTTTGTTAATGATTCTCATTATTGTGTTGTTCTGAAGTGCTAACATGAGTAAAAGTAGTGAAACCATATATCTGTGAGACAAGGAAGCAGCAGCTATGACTCTGAATAGACAGGTCCTGATGTTTTGGTGATGAAGGCGTTAGACCAGAAGTCTAAAGGATGGCACAGAAATTACTGGGTTAAATTCTGTGGCCTGGGTTGTGCAGGAGGTCAAAGTAGATACTCATAATGGTGCCTTCTGGCCTTAAAATCTAAGCATGTAGACCAAGACTTGGGGGTTCAATTGCCAACTCTGCCACAGACTTTTTGTGTGAGCTCATTTAATCTCTCTGTTCTTCAGATCCCCATCCAGAAGATGGGGAGAATACTAATTCTGTCCTCTGTCGTGTCTGTTTAGACTCTAAGCTCAGAGCAGGTGTTGACTCCTACTATGTATATGTCTTGGGACCTGAACTCGGTTGAGATCTCTAGCTGCTACTGTAATTAATAATAGATGAGTACCATTGTCTTCTGACCTTAATAACAATTCAATATTTATAAAGTGCTTTGGAATCATGGATGAAACACAGTCTATAAGTCCAAAGTCATATGAATGGCATTTACTTACCTATAAAGTTAGAAAAAACCACATTATTATTCATATTCTAATAACACCAAGAGGCCCCAGCTGAGACCAAGGCCCATAGTGCTAGGTGCTGTACAAACACACAGTGAGACAGTCCCTGTACTGAATAGCTTGCAAATTAAACTAGACAAGTCAAAGGCTGTGAAGGAAACAGATTTGAGATGATTTGCCGAAGGTCAGAGGCTCCCAAGTCCAATGGACTCCTAGTCCATTGTTCTATCTACTAGGGTACACTGCCTCCAAAATATGCCCCGGAATTCTCTGCCAAAATACCCTGGTGTAATGGGAGAGATTGACAGCAAACGACAACCTTTTTGATTAGGACAACACACCCAATGGCCCAAGGCTCCAACATCTGGTGGGTGTAGAATTCTGCTGAACAATGGCTGTATTGTCAATGTTTATACACTGGAGAAAGATGCTTTTGAGCCCTGCGAAGAGATGATACACTAAACTGTGCATTTAATTTCCATTTAATGTGATATTCAGAGTACATTAAGTAATATTTGATCATTAAAAACCTATTTATGGAAGTCTAACATCTATGTCAGTGATACGTGACTAATACATGACTGTTAACTGTGTCTGTCAGAATCAGCTGGGTTTTGGTTAATTTGCTGTTGACGATTGTTAAATGGAATTCGTTTTCTGGTGGGGGTGCTGTTCAACGTATCCCTCCAAGGGCAGCCATGGAAATCTGGGGCCTGATTCTACACTGGACTGAGTTCAGGCACAGTTTACTGCTGTGTCTACACAAGATCTCCTGGTATCCTCTAAGCACACACAGGAGAAGGGGAAAGAGTGCTCCTAGAGGCAAAAGGAAGCGGTTCTACGTAAAGTGATCCAGGCAGGGTCAGAGTCAGATACCTTACTTACCCTACCTTATCCCATAGAGAGTCCTGTTGACTTCTGTGGAATTGGCGCTGGAGTAAGGCAATTTTCAAGACATGTCTACATGGGGAAGTTATTCTGGAATAAGGGAGAGTGTGAATTTAAAGTGGATTAACTATTCCAGAAGAGCCCTCCATGTGGGCACTCTTATTCTGGAATCAGAGGGCCTTTTTCTGGTTCAGCTAAATCCACTAGGAATAAGAAAGTCCGGAAGTGGGAGCTATTCCAGAATAGCTGTACCAGTCAATATCCCCATATGGACAAACTTTAATGGGAGAAACAAATGGTGTCAGAAACTGGCCCACAATGTCTATTTCAGAAACGTGGCAACGTTTCCCGTGCAAAGAAAAGCTTAAAGCTTAACTGTAGTCTTCAGAACTGCCAGCTACCAAAATAACTCAGAAACTACTTAATATAGTACCCAGAGCTGCTAGCCATTAATGCAATCCTAAAACTACTCAACTATAGGATTCAGAACAGCTAGCCACTGAGACTTCATCAATTATTTAGCCACATCATCCAGATTACATAGTAGGTAATAGTAATGTAAGTAGTTAGAATGTCTGGCATTCAAGCAAATAGCCGTATAGTCTCTTTATCCTTTCATTTTGCTATCCAGAATCTGCATGCCCTGCTGCCAGGCTGAGAGCATCCGTGGGGACTGCAGGGGCAGCCCATTGTCCCACCAAGGTGACTGCTGATTAATGAGCCCCAGTCCCTCCTGCTTTTCTGTCTCATTCCTTCTCCTTAAATTCTTAGTCATTACACCTCTACCCTGATATAACGCGACCCGATATAACACAAATTCGGATATAATGCGGTAAAGCAGTGCTCCGGGGATACAGGGCTGCGCACTCCGGCGGATCAAAGCAAGTTCGATATAACGCGATTTCATCTATAACGCAGTAAGATTTTTTGGCTCCCGAGGACAGCGTTATATCGGGGTAGAGGTGTATTTTGAAATTTCTTTCCGTCGCTCTCTTTCTCTGTGTCTCTCTTTCTTTCTCCCAAATTAGACCGTCCCCAGTTCAAGAAAAGTAAAGGAGTGGCCAGTTTTGCCATGTTCATTTAAAAATCCACATCCAGCACAGAGGCAGCATTCAAAAGGGAGGACTCAGCAGTAGCAGCCGAGGGCAATCACCCACCACGGTCCGTCATTTAGGTGCTCGTGAGATGATGGATGGGGTTGTGGTTAAGGCACTGGCCTGGGATTCGGGATCTGGTTTTAATTCCCAGCTCTTTCATGGTTTTTATGTGAGCTTAGGCAAGCCGCTTCATCTCTCTGGCCCCAATTCAGCAAAGTTTTTCATAGATCTTAAGGCCAGGATCGTCTAGTCTGACCTCCTGTGTAACACAGGTCAATGGAACATAAGCACTCGATTAAAATTGAACCTGGGCTTAAGTGCTTTGCTGAATTGGGATCAACTGCTGAATTGGGATCTCCGTGCCTCAGTTTCCCCTGGTGCACAATAGGGTAGTGATAACTCCTTTCTCCCACCCATTGGCTGTCTTGCCTGTTTTGACTGTATGATCTTTGGGGTAGGTACTGAGTATATGTGCAGATAGGAGTCAGCCCAGTGGGGCCTAGGTCTTGGCTGGAGCATCTAGGTGCTACAGTAATACAAATAATTAATCATACCAAACAATGCACCGCAGGATGGGCTCCTTCTTGCACTGGGAGCTGATGACATGGGATGCCCTGCGCAAATGCATCTGCCGCATGGGCCTAACAGCAGCTCCACTGTATGGGGTGCAATTAGGAGGCCATAGAAAATCTGGCATTGATGGCTTCCCGGCTGCCTTTAGAAATTGTTCTGAACAGGCAGCTAATAGGTAGGTTTCTTTGACGCCTCTTTGATAGTTAGGGACAGCGGGAGGAAAATCAAGCGGAAGACCCAGCTTGGCATTATTATTCTGTTTCACTTTGTTTAGCAAATGATGCTGAAATGCTCAGTACAAAAGCAGCCCCACTTTTAAGCATAGGTTTTCCATGCCTCGTCTCTTGCTAGGGTCTAATTTTAAGAGAACACTTCAGGATTTTAATAACGGAATTATACACTCGCCCCGCAGGTCTTTAATCTCGGTGTTTATCCCATCAGTCGCATCTCTTGTGAGCCTTTATCCTAGGATGTTTGTCTATTAAATTAAGAGCATTTCAGAAGCGGAGAAGGCATTTACAAGCAGTAAATCACAAGGCAGTGGCATTCACTTAGCTCTCTTACTGTTACATCACTCAGTGTATTATACACTGTTATATATACTCAGTATATCACCGAGTTCTTCATCTTCCCCGCCACCCCCGCCCGCCACCTCCATGCTGTCTGCAAAAGCGCAGACCTCTCACAGGCTGGCGAATCAAAAGAGAAAGAGACAGATGGAGCCGCGCAAAGCAGATAACTGGGAAATCCGTGAGCGTTTGGATGGCGCGACTGCTTGGTTTCAGTTGGCGCATGTTATAAGAAAGCATCATATGGTTCGGCATTTCGGTAGCGCCCTTCCATCTGAGGATTTCAAAGCGCTTTGCAAACGGTGACTAATTATGCCCCACAAAACCCCCGGGTTGGCAGGAAGGGATATATAAAGTTCATCCCGCCCACCACTGAAATGAAATCATCTCTGGGGTGGGACGCAACAGATGCTTAACAGTGCACAACAACGCTAGGCTGAGGTTTAGAAAGAGAAGGGAATGAGTATGTTGTGCTCGTTTGAAGCTGTATGGGGCAGTGAGGCAGGCGGAATATAATTAGTTGGGATGTTGCCAGGAGACTGGGAATGACAATCCGACTCTTGCAAAAAAAAGGTGCCATGGGGTCTTTACTGACTTCAAATGGCCAGGATCTTGGTTTCACGTCTTGTCCAAAAAAGGCAGCTCTGGCAGCACGGTTCCTCTTGACACCATGCTGAGGTTTGGTTCAAAGGAAAGCACTTCCCTCCTACAGTATACCCAACACCGCTCTATGTGAAACTTGTTATTTTTCCCCCTTGATCTCTTCCCTTCAAGCACTGTATGAATTCAGTCTTGTTTATCATTTGAGCTCTGATGAGACCGCAACACAAAACGTGGGTATGGTTGCACAGTGCTTCTGTGATGCTTATGGCTTCTGCACATTGACTCTTCACTGTCATAAGAAGGAGGGGGGTTGGAATAAACAGCGTCAGATTCCCAAACGCCTTGTGTCTTGGCAATTTGGGATTCCCCTCCAGTAGGAAGGGGCTGATCTGTCTAATATTATGGGCCATATTTTCAAAGAGCCGGCCTCAAGTTTTTGCAGCTGCAAATAACCGTGGGGCAAAATGTTGGGTTTGCGTCTATTTGCAACAATGTAGGTGGGTTTGATTTTTAAGTCCCTGATTTGCCGGCAGATTTATAAATCCCAGATTTGCTGGGTTTTGAACAAAGGTGTAAACTACATTGCAGACACAAGCCTGGCAAGTTTCAAATTGTACTTGCCATTATTCACACCCGCAGTTCTGTACCCACAAAAGTGAAGGCCCCGCTAACACTGAAAACTTGGAGCTACGTGAGCATCAATGAGAAGATCATCTGTTGCTTAGACCGCATGACTGAGAGCCAGAGTGGCCACATTTTATTCCTGGCTTTGCCAATGAACCAGTGCATAGCTGATCTTAGGCTCACTGTCTCTGTGACTCAATTTACCCATCCTCAGAATGGGGATAATAATTCTTACCTACCTCACAGCAAAACATAACTAATTCCTGTTTGCAAAGAACTTCGCCTCAGATGCTATAGCAGCGTCAAAGGCTAGCATCACAGAAACATTTGCAGGGGCCTCAATGCTATTCCAAAATTCCTAGGAAAAGAATGCCCCAGGAAACTTAAACTAACACCTTTCCATGCGCTGCCATCTGTGCTTCTTGGAGACTGGTTGGGCTATTGCCATCACACTAATCCATCAGGAGAAGGCAGAGTGGTTCAGGGCTGCCCGGGGGTGGGGGGCAAAGTGGGGCAATTTGCCCCAGGCCCCGCGAGCCCTGGCCCGGCGGCGGTCTGGGTCTTCAGCAGCATTTCTGCGGCGGGGGGCCCTTCAGTGCTGCTGAAGACGCGGAGCGACTGAAATGCCCCCCGCCACCGAAGTGCCGCCGAAGACCGGGACCGCCGCCAGGTGAGTACAAGCGCCGCAGCTCCCCCGCTTTGCCCCAGACGCCCTGAATCCTCTGGGTGGCCCTGGAGTGGTTAGGTAAACAGCAGAGATCACTTTAAACTGCAAACCCAGCAGAAAAACTAGACAGACAGGGCAGATCCTCAGCTGGAGTAAATCGTACTCCATGGGCTTCAGCTGAGTTATGCCAATTTACTCCATCTGAAGACTGGCTCCTTAGCAACTTCTCCCACAATCAACAGGCAGGTTTTTCACATTTTGAGTGATTCCTACTTTGAGCTTACAGCTGTTTCAATAAGGCCTTTAGTTTATCCCATTAAGATATCATTAGTACTCAGTACATACAAAAAGAACATTACAAAAGTGGCTGTATACAAAATATAGGTGCATTTATTCTTCCTCTGCTTCAGCCTGAGATCTTGGGTGAGAGAGCCTGCTAAAGTAGAATCCTATTGCGACATATTTCATAGTTAGGATAAAGATACTGGCTAGGATCTAAGAAGGTGGTAAACTGCCGTTCAGATTAATGAAAGAACCAGAATGAACCCACAGTGCCAACCAATAGCTCTTTATGAATTTCAAAACATTTGGGTTTTCAACTCTGCACTCCCCTGTGGTTGCCGGTTCTACCTGGAATCAGCTGCAGATCTTCCAAAATACCTGGTAGGAAAAAATGTCTGACTCAAAAGGAAGCAGAAAACAGCAGAAATATGATGAAAAAAACCTGTTGTCTTAAAATTTTCAGTCCTTCTTGGTAGGTTTAAGAGGGCTGAATAGTTCAAATCAACCTGGGATAACTGAAATTTTTGAGTCCTTATCTGACCTGAACTTCTAAAGCTTTTGATCTTATCTCACCTCTTTCGTTATTTATTTATTTTGATTACTTTAGCACATAGAGATCCCAACCGAGGTTGAGCTAAATTGAGCTAATCACTGTACTTAAGTAGGCTTCTCAGAATTCAATGTCTAGTTTTTCAAATAATTTTGACAGATAATATTAATGGGTTTTTTAAAACATTTTTAACAAAACTACTCAAGATAGTTAACTTCCAGGCCAACTGCAAAGAGCTACAAAAGGATCTCTCAAAACTGGGTGACTGGGCAACAAAATGGCAGATGAAATTCAATTTGATAAATATAAAGTAATGCACTTTGAAAAACATAATCCCAACGATACATATAAAATGATGGGGTCTAAATTAGCTTTTACCACTCAAGGCAAAGAGCTTGGAGTCATTGTGGATAGTTTTCTGAAAACACCCACTCAATATGCAGCAGCAGTCAAAAAAGCAAACAGAATGTTGGTAATCATTAAGAAAGGGATAGATAATAAGACAGAAAATAGCATATTGCCTCTATATAAATCCATGGTACGTCCACATCTTGAATATTGTGTGCAGATGTGGTCGCCCCATCTCAAAAAAGATATATTGGAATTGGAAAAGTTGAGAAAAGGGCAACAAAAATGATTAGGGGTATGGCATCTGCCATATGAGGAGAGATTAATAAGACTTGGACTTTTCAGCTTGGAAAAAAGATGACTTAGGCGGGATATAATAGAGGTCTATAAAATCATGACTGGTGTGGAGAAAGTAAATAAGAAAGCGTTATTTACTCCTTCTCATAACACAAGAACTAGGGGCCACCAAATGAAATTAATAGGCAGCAGGTTTAAAACAAACAAAAGGAAGTATTTCTTCACACAACACACAGTCAACCTGTGGAACTCTTTGCCAGAGGAGGTTGTGAAGGCCAAGACTATAACAGGGTTCAAAAAAGAACTAGATAAATTCATGGAGGATAGGTCCATCAATTGTTATTAGCCAGGATGGGTAGGGATGGTGTCTCTAGCCTCTGTTTGCCAGAAGCTGGAAATGAACGACAGGGGATGGGGCACCTGGCATTGGCCACTGTCGTTAGACAGGATACTGGGCTAGATGGACATTTGGTCTGACCCAGTATGGCTGTTCTTATGTTTTTTAAATTTTGATCTATTTACATTTTCACACCTGAGTGAAATTAAGGGGCAGGCAGCATACAAAATAAGTTTTCAAGGAGCTTTTTTTAATTATTATTTTGCCTATCCATCTATTTAGAGTATCATCAATGAAAATCTTTTTTGTCAGTTTGAGGGTGTTTGGTGAAATCAAAATTTACGGACATTTATAGATAAAAATATAATCCTTCCAAGCCTATACTTAAGTACAGTTGCTACCCAAAGAGCTTAGACTTTAAATTGACAAAAATAATGGTGAAGTAAAAGAAATATTATTATCCCATTTTCTTTTCAGATGGAGAACTGAGATACACAGGGTAACATTTTCAAAATCACTTAAGTGATGTACAGGCCTAAGTCCCATTTTCAAAAATGACTTAGGGTCAGATTTTCAAGGTATTTAGGAAGCTAAAGCTGGAGATAGGCTTCTAGTGAGATTTTCAAAGGAACCTGAGCACTTGCATTGATTTCAATGAGAGTTAGGAGCCTAACCTGCTTCTGTGCTTCTGAAAATCTCACTAGGCGCTTTGCTGCCTCTTTATGTTCCTAAACTCTTTTGAAAATCTGGCACTTAGGAAGTGAAAAGGAAATGAGGGAGGAACAGACAGCGGCGTAAGAACACTCCAGTAATGTTGCCTTGAGAATGTTTATTTGCAGCGGCTGGAGCAGCTGAAGATATAAAACAAAAAGAGCAGAGCCAAAGGCAAATTCTTTGTTTTCTCCGGAGATGCCTTGAAATGACTCCACCTGGGGGAATGCAATGGCCAGGGCAGTTTCTCTGGTTCTGCTACAGATGAGCAGGCACGCCTGCAGTAACAGCGCTGGGCCTGTACGCTGACGGTGAGTGGGTGCCCTGATTGTCTGGAGCAGACTTAATATTGTCTTGACTTAATAAACTCACTGACATGTTAGCATCAGAACCGTGTCCGTGCCTGGCAGCAACATTGTACTAGAGGCATCATCGGGGTTTAGATTATCAAAGCCATCCATCACAGATGTGTATGGTAATTCAACTCCTTCGCGCCCACCGGGGGAGAGAGTTCACACACACATCCCCAACCCAAGCTGCTTTTTATTGCTATTTCTGTGTCTGGAATGTTCCAGCTCTGCTAACGCGCCCATTTTGTAATCGGGGGAGCAATGAAACAATAGACGGGTCGTTTCAGGGGTTGTGTTTGGAATGATCTATCTTAACGCGGGCGGCACTTTCCAAACTTACACGTTGCAGTCCAGGAGGGAGTGGCTTTTTTGGTTTGGTTGTTTTTGTTTTCAATTGTTCAGACAGCGGTGCCTGTTGCAATTGGAAAAGCAATGACCAGGCATGTGCAGTAGCTCTTTCCAGTACTCCGTGTGGTGTAACGCGAGCATCCGGAAATCAGAGCTGCTGGGACTCCATGCTCTGTCCTGCAGGATGGGTAACATTCACCTTTATGATCAGGACCCAGCACAAAGACCACGCACCACTTAAGTAGGGTGACCAGCTAGCAACTGGGAAAAAACGGGACAGGGGGTGGGGGGTAATAGGCGCCTGTATAAGAAAAAGTCCCCAAAAACAGGACCCTGGTCACCCTACGCTTAAGTCATATTTTGGACTCAAGTGGTGTATAGATCCAGAGCTGGTACAGCCAATCCCTCTTGGGCTGAGAGCTGGGTTTGAACCCCGACTCTTCAGTGCTAAAAGAATGCGGGTCTATGGTTTGAGCTGTAGCATTTTGGGTTTGAGCTAAATCCCACTGGAATCAGGGGAAAGACTCCCATTGACTTCAGTGGGCTTTGGATCAGGTCCTAAGTCCTCTAACTGTGGGCAGTAGCAGAGTCATAAACCTCCTGTGTGGACCAGATACCAGAGAGGAAAAAAAGATCTGCACTCTCCTGGTCTGGCTTACATTGGCTCACAGCACAGGGGTGAATTTCACCAGCTCTGTGTAATTCCCCCATGGTTGGATGCTGTGCTGGTGTATGACCTTGGGCAAGTCACTTAACAGAAACACCGACTGCTGTAATAATACTTACTTTGCCTCACAGCGGGGCTGGGCAGTGTAACAGGATGTCCTCCCCCTTTAAGGGGACCCCCAGCACTGTTCACTGATCAGATACCACTGAGGAGCCTGACGTTCCCTAGAAAGAGCTGCAGGAAGCTGAAGGGAAGGGAAGGATGACTGAGAGAGGATGCAGGAAGGGTCAGGTGCCTGTTGAAGTCCAGAAGAAAGGACACTCCAGGAGAGAAGCCTGAGCATGGTGTCTGGGTAGAAAACCCCGGCTGGAATTTTGTTTTGCTTTTGTGAGTTTGTTGGTTGTTTGGACAATCAATGGAGCTCAAATGCAGGGGCTAAAGACCGATTTGGGTATGGCTGATAATTCCCCCAGCTAGTGAGGGAGGTTGCTAACTTACAGGTAGCTTCACTAACTCGTGTTCATAAAAGGCTTTGAGATAAGTGAAAAGCATTCTTATTTTTATTATTTTCATATACGTTTCTATATCTTTAGCTATACAGATATATCACTATATCTATAGATACACACACACAGACACACACACGTATTATGTTCATGCTACATGTTATAAGTCCAGTGTGGATAATACCCACCATCTCATTCATTCCAGTGGGAGTTTGCTTCCTCCCATTTGCATTGTGATGGATCCTTTGGAGCCATTCTGATGTCAGCCCGCTGTCGGAAGTTGGCAGTGGAATAGCTACTTCAATGCACAAGATTCTCCTTGTGCTAAAATTCAAAAAGTAGCTTTATTCTAAAACCATAAATGTTTTATTTCCCTTGCCCAGACTTAGGGCCTCGTCGTCAGAAGCATCAGGCTTTCCATTTCATCTCAGAGCCAAGTTCTTTCGCTCACATGCCATACTCCCTGCCTGACAAGTCACTGTTTGTCATGCTGCCATATTCCATTCAGAAAGGAATGCAGGTTCTTTCCCCCTCATGGTCTATATTTCTTCACAGATGAGTATTTTCCAAGCACCGCATTAAAGGATCAGTTCTTTCATTGCCATTGTCACACAACTAGCTTGGTGACTGATACTACCTGTGATACTACAGGGCACATCAAGGCCTACCATTGAGCCTTTCTGCAGCACAGAGATAGCTACTTGGATATCTGTGATACTGACTCTGATGCTATAGCGTGCACAGAGACTTACTGGAAACGGCTATGACACTGGTTGTAATGCTCTGGAACCTAGATAGACCTGGCTAGATGGCCGTGGTATTGAATGCAATAGCGTCAAATTCAGCGCTGATGTTAGTGGGTGCAACACCACTGCATTTATGCATGCAAGCCTTGTTGTCAGCTAGAGTCACCAGAACGCCACAGCCATGGACTTATTTATAAACACAAATAAAATGGCCCAGGGTTTTCTGCTCCCAGGCATTCCCTCAGGGGATATAGGCTCTCCCGGGACATTTGAAAGTCAAAAACTGAAGGCAAGGAAACTGAAAGTCCTGGAAGAAGATTCAAACTGTTAAAAGAATAAACCAGAATTTTGGGAAGGATATTAAACCTCCTGCTTCACGTCTGGAGCCAATCTCTCACAATTAAGTTTAGGAGGAGGCTTTTTCTTGATCTTGCAACTTCCTCTTAAGTGTCTGGTGTTGGTCCCGAACAGAGACAGATACTCAACTAGATGGGCCTCAGGTCTGATCCAGGCTGGCAATTTCTATGTTCCCCTGGGTTTCTTCCTCCCAAGGGTTCCTGCTGGGAATCCCGATTCTCCCAAGAGATTGGTCAGTCATTGCCCAAAATAGTTATAGAAAGGAGAGCCCTAACCATGTGACCAGCCATCTCTCTGCCGCACACCAGCAAGTGCTCTGCTGACCAGTTGGTAGCCCTGCACTGCACCAGAGCGTGTGGCACAGAGCCTTGTGCATGTAGCTTTGACGTTTGGATCACTGACACCTATTACGTTGTAACACTGCTCTAAACTATGGGGGTGAGTCACTGTAGACTGTGAGCTTGTGCCAGGTTTATCGGTGGTTCTCACCACTGACTTGAGACCTGAGAGGTGAATTCAGTCCTAGTGTTTTGTTCAGTGGTGGAGTTTCCCCACAGCCAGTTCCACCAAAGGACTCCAGTCCAGGATCGACATGGGCACCATTTCTCGGTGTCAAGGAGAAAAATCGGTCTCTGTGTTCACTGAATCCTGACCATCCTCCCTGCTGCTCTCACGATAGACCTAAGCCAGGACCCACTGTCTCCTGCAATGAGCGGGAAGCTCAGAACTGATGTTCATTCAGTCCTTGGAATCCCAATGCCACTCACCTAGGATGAAATTCAGCCCTGTGCAATGGGCCAAGACAAGGCCTAAGCCCTTCCTATGTCTCTATTAAGGACCATGCACCACTTAAAATGGTGGCTGGCTCTTGTGCTAGGCCATCTGCACAGGGGTTGATATCACCTCTTAGGTCTTTTGCTACCAACTTGGAGAAGCTGTCCTCTTTGGGGGTGCAATGATGGTCATCCTCTGATTTTGAAAAATCAAAGAGCCAGGTCATCACATTTTTTCTTACACCCAGAGGGTTTTGTACCTTACGCTGTTGTCTCCTGTGGACTAAAAAGATGAAAATAAATAGCTAAAAGAGTTGATGGTTTACAATGATCCCAAGTTAAGTGATACAGGAGATGGAAGGAGGTCAGTATTTGAGATGTACAATTTCACTGAATTCATTTTAGAGAAGTGCCAGGATATGTGTCCTGAGCCTCAACTCAGGATCCAAACTTCTTGTGTCTGAAAAATTGTCCTGGAAAACTCATAAAAACAGGCTTCACTTATGGGATTTCCATATTTACAACTGTCAAATGGATCCAAAATATGAGAACAACAGACTCTCCCTTGATATTCTGACTTCTACTTTAGGCTCATGACAGAAGCTATAAGGTGCATGAAAATGTAAAACTAAACAAACAAACAAAAATAGCCAACCTTTTTGATCCTCACCATTAACTTGGTTTCAGGTGGGAAAACCCTTTTCTGTCTGCACTGATTTCCTGGTCCCTTGTTAGTAGCAGTTGTCAAAGTTTCTTTTCAGTCCTGTACATGATCATCTCTAGCCCTCTGGAGAATTTGGACCAGATGTTCAGCCGTTGTAAATCAATGTCACTCAAATTAAATCTAAATGACTTCACCTGCGTGCCACCAATTTTCATCAGCTGAGGATCTGGCCCATGTGGGCCAATGGAGTCAGCCTGGGAAGGGTTGCGAGTTTAATCAGTTCTTGCAGCAATCAAACCTAGCAGGGAGTGCGGAGCAGAGAAAGGCATTTCCCGCTGATGGAGACAGCCTGCACGGTGATTTGTCATTTTCTCCTCTCCATACATGGACTGTCTCAGCTGCCTCACTCATCACTTTTTTAGCCCTGTGGTTTTTGAGATAGAGGGCTTTATTTTATTTATTTAATTTATTTTTTTCTGTACACTAGGTAACGTTCAGCTGAAATTCACAATGGTGTTGGACTCTGAGAGGACTTTTTGTGTGACCTTTCCTGAGTATAAGCCACATGTTCGGGGTGTGTTCATGCAGAGTCATGGCCATCTGCGTGTGTGCGCATCTGTTTATCTGCACATAGGCCCATCATGAATGAATGTTTGTGTAGACACGTTTTGTATGCATATGCATGTGTGAATGTATGTGTGTTTCCACATGTTTGAACATACGTACTTGTGTGTGTGTGCAGAAGCATATATACCTACACTTGTCTATGCACCTATGTGTGGCATATATACAGATATATGTAATTTATGTATCATAAAATGTGCTTGCAAGGTACCTTTGCACATGGATGTATATGTATGTTTACATTTGTATATGCATGTGAGCTGCATAGTACAAATCTACATACTATGCTGGTAGACACAATAGAAATACATTACAGCTAGATATTTGGGCATGCATTTGTGATCTGTGCATGATCTTGCAGCCTGCCTTTGGTTCTTCTGTGTGTGTATGGTAGCTAGGTGAATTTGCACATATATGCATGTTCACCTGTAGGACTCGTGTGTGCTTTGCATCTGTGTATGTATTATTAAGAAATATTTACATAGTACTGTAAACATACATGGCATTTTATAGAGTCATGCAGCTCCACTGACTTCATTTGAGTGATTTACTCAGTGGGATTATGCCCAAATAAATTTGTTAGTTTCTAAGGTGCCACAAGGACTCCTCAGTGGGATTGTTTATTCTGTGGGTGATGTCCTCACTGTCTGTCTCATGCTCTTTGCTCTAAAGAACTCTCAGCCTACCATGATGTGTACATCTGCTGGAAAGTGTGAGACTGTCTCCAATCATATATACTTACTATTATAGCGGTGATAATTGATAGGATGTGGCCCCCATTATCCCTTCTGTCAGAGCAACACTAGTTGCCACTTTCAACGGCTCTCAATTTCTTTGGAAATCTAGCGAGCCCAGACAGATGTGGCTCACAATACTACCTGCATTTACCATGTCAACACAGTGGCTGGGGGTGGGGGTGGGGGGTTATGTGGCTTCATTGCATATGTACTAGAAACCACTAGCCTCCTGGGTGTGAGAACATGACTCCCTCTGGTGACTGGCCCATGCGGCTATACATCCTCTTCCTTTCTCATAGCTGGCAAAGGTCTTGTTTAGCGCAAGAGGCAGAGACCTGTGGTTTTAGAGCTGAAGATCACAGGTTAGATCCCAACTGACGACTTTGGTGTCTGCATTGTTTATTTGGGAGGCTGTGGTTAGTTTCATATGCAGTACAGCCATTGAGGAGAACGTAGACGGATGTGTCTCACTAAATTGTTTACTCGGGGGTGACGTCTTCCTCAATGAACTTGCTCTTTGGGCTGGCTGGAATACAGCATCTCTGTACCATGGAAAATCCCAACCCCTTGACATTTCTTTTTGTTCCAAATCAGGATGAAAAGGCAAAATATTTTGCAGAGCAGAAATTCTGAAATATTTCTATATGGCAACATTGAAATGACCATAGTGAAATATTTAGTTTGGCTAATGTCTAACCCTTTCATCTCAATAATATTGAAACACTGTAATATAATATAAACTATTACATGATATATATTAAAATAACTATAATATAATCTTAAAATTAATTAAACGTTAAAACGGGTGAAATGAAACTGTTAGAATAAAATGATAAGAAAGTCAAAACAGAACAAGAAAGTCAAGATAAAATGCTCCATTTTCAATTTGAATTGAACTTTCCCATGAAATATTTTGCTATAGACAAAACAGCATTTTCTAATGGAAAACTGTTCCATCATTTTTTTTTACCAGCACTATTTGCTGTACTGTTTAGCTCCTCTTCTCAGCTAATTTTACTGGTTGCCTTTTGTATTTGTGTAAAGTAAAAAGACCATTTAACATGGAGACTGAAGTCAGGACAAGAATTAAAATCTCATGTTTCCAGGCTCCCGAATTGCAAGCTTGATAGGCCATCATACTTGGAAGATTTAATCAGAAGGCCAGGAGTCCTTCTTCACCACCCATTTCCACTGCATCCTCAGTTCAAGGGTGGTGGGAATAATGAATGTTGATTGAACCACACTCTTGAAATGAATAGAAAAGAAAAAGACCCATCGCTCTTGTGTGATTAAATTACCTGGAAATACTTTTACTCTCTTGGGGATTTATTCATAGGTTCATAATGAATTCAATTTTGGGGGAATGTAATGGGCACTGACAGTGTTGAACGAATGCTAATTTGACTCCGGATCACGGGTTGTGGAAGGAGGCTAGACAGGAGAAGGTAGTAGATGAAGGAGTTCTACGTAGACAAGGTGACATGAGAGAGGCAAGCAGCGGGAAAGAATTGAAAAAGGTTTTCTGGGGTCTGGGCAAGGATGAGAGAAGGTAGAAAGCAGTGGGTAGGTCAGATATCAACTGAGAACAGAGGTGTGCTGGTCTTCACTGAAATGGGAACTTCCATTTAGTAGCAGCCATTTTAAGTATCACAGTACATCAGAAGCCACCAGATTTGTACAAATGAAAGTCTGGTAAAAATTGCCAGATATGTATCAAAACTGATTACGAATCAGAATATAATCCCATCATAAAGAGAGAGATGGACAGAGACAGAGAGCTACGTAGAAATAAAACAAACATTGAAACAAAAAACTATGGTATGAATTTCATCTTTGGTGTTTTATACAATACCCTGTTTTTTAAAAAAAATTAAATCTTTGTTTCCACCTTTGTTTTTCAGAGAGCTGGGCAAATAACATAAACATTTTCCCATCGGGGGTCTTTCAAATCTAAAAATGGGTAGAGAGCTGGTTTAAAAAAATTAAAAACTTGACCTAAAAAGGGGGAATATTCATTTTTGCCAACATTTTCATGAAAAATGTCATCCTGTTTTTCAAGAAGCAGATCAAAATATTGAAATTTGAACCTTGAAAGATATTTTTCACCAACATTTTGAATGTAGATGCAACAAATGGGACCGCATTTTTGCAAACCCGTTCTAAAAATGCAATTTGCACAGTCTCTACTTGTGTTGTACTCAATTTTCCTTAATGTGTTGGCCAACTGGATTTTCTCACATGAAGTTTCATGGAAAGATGACTGTAACCTTTCCAGTTGGAGTGCTTGTGAATATTGTAGATGGGACCGGCCATTGCTTGAGTCAGTGGGGGAATCGAATTCCCGACCCCCTTGCCAGAGCTCTGCCACAGAAATGATTAAATGAGACAGCCAAGGAACTGATTTCACCTTGTACAGCTATCAGTGCAGGCACAGCTATTATAACAGAGTCATAGAAATCTAGGGCTGGAAAGGTCCTCAAGAGGCATTAATAAGTGACCCACAATAGATACATCCCTCTAGTTTGACAGTAAACCACTGAAAACGACTCTTGGAATAACGTCTTTCAACCAGTTCTGCACTCACCATATAGTAATTTCCTTCTGGACCTCATTTCTGTAGCTTCCTTATGAGAATGTCATGTGGGACTGTGTCAAAAACCTTATTAAAACTGAGATATTGTGTTTACAGCTCCCCCCCCCCGACCCCATCTAATAGGCCAGTAACCCTGTCAAAGATAGAAATTAGGTTGATTTGCCATGATATGTTTTTGATAAATCCATGTTGGCTATTCCTTATCACCATATTATCCTCTAGATCAGGGGTAGTCAAATCTGGACTGCCAGACACTTACTCAAGATATGGAGCTCGAGGGAGGTAAACCATACCAGGATAGCCACCTTCCAGAGCAAGACAAAGGAACCTGTGGGGTTAGAAGAACAGAGACACTCCCTTCCCATTGTGGGAATGAAGGAGGACTGCTCCTTCTCAGTCTGGAACAGGTATTAGCTAGAGCATTGGAGACAGCCCTTTGCCAGGTGGGATTTGGGAACTCTGAAGAGAACCCCACAGCCCCATCCCCAGGGTCATGCATAAACCATCTGGGGCTGTTTGTGGGAAGGAGTGAGGGACTCACAGGGGCGGCTCTAGGAATTTGGCCGCCCCAAGCACGCCAGTCCCGCGGCTCCGGGGGACCTCTTGCAGATGTGCCTGCGGAGGGTCCTCTGGTCCCACGGCTCCGGGACCAGCGGACACTCCGCAGTTATGCCTATGGGAGGTCCACCGGAGCCGCTGGACCAGTCGCCTGCCGCCCTCCCAGCAAAATGCCGCCCCAAGCTTGGCGCGCTGGGGTCTGGAGCCGGCCTTGGGGACTCATTCCCCCACAGAACTGCACTTCCAGGGCCTGCAGTTCAGTGGCCAGCTCAAAGCCAAAATGAAAGAGGCAAGGATGGCAGGCAGAGGCTAAAGGAGAAACAACAAAGGAGCCGACATGAAAGGCAGCAAAGAGATTCCTAAAGAGAGAAATAAATAGTTGAAAGGCAGATCGGAGCCAGTGTGAGGGAGACAGGGAGACAAAGCTCCAGCCTTTCATGGCTGATGCCCTGATGACTCAAATGCCAGGAGATTGGTCCTGCCGAGTTCACAGCCCCACCACAGCACGCGGCACTGATGTGGGCTGAGCCTCGCACCCCTGGCTCCAGAAAGAAAGGAGCCGGCACTCATTAGATTTTCCAATGGCAGAGGGGTTTGATAGTGGCAAAGTCTTTGCGATTTTTTCACACAGTGGAAACTTCTACAAAAGGCAAAACTTTGAAAGGACTCGGGGTTTGTGTGTGCTGTTTTCCATGGATTTTTTTTTTATTATTATTATTCATATGTGCAGACAGAACTGCCAAGGGAGCACCCAAATGGTTTTCTCAGAACAGCGGATGAAAGTAATGGACTTCTTAAAGATTTTATTTACATTATTGAACTGAGCAGGGCAGGGCGGGAAAGAGAGAGAGGTGCTCACTTATTCAATGAACAGCTCACTTTCCCTCTCTCTGCGAGTCAGTGGGCTGCGAGAACAGCTGCAGGTTTTCCCCAGGTGTCTCCTCCACGTACATCCTCCTTCAAGTTTTAACAGCAGGACAGTGGTCAGTTTCAGCTTAGCCAGGGGATACGGCGCTGCTCTCCGTCTAATGGGCCCAGAGGAAACTTCCTGTAGATGTCATTGGCCTGATCTTCAAAGCGTCCACAGCTCCGGGTGAGAAGAGAAGGAGGGTAGCACACTTTTCTTTTCTTCCGGGGTTTTGTTCCCCACCCTCCTTAGGTCTAATGTGGAATGTCACTGAAATTCCAAAACAAAAAATGTTCTGTAAACTCTATTGTTGGTCCAAAAGATGAGAAAAAATTCATGAAATTTCATTCCACGTTTTTACCATCTTTTTATCCAAATATGAAATGATGGTGACATTTTTTGTGGAAATTTAAAAAATGCTGACCCGCTCTCTGAATTATACTTTGCGTGCCCATAGCACCTTCCCTCTGGGTATCTCAAAGCCCTTCCGGAATACTCGTGAACTGTGCCTCCCTGCAGCTGTCTCAGGTCACTAAATGTTAGCATGCCCATTTTACAGAAAGGAAAGCCTAGGTCCAACGAGGTCAAGTGACTTCTTCAAAGATAGTTGTTTGCAGCATTCTTGTAGCTGGTCCCAGAATATTAGAGAGAGGAGATGGGTGAGATAATATCTTCTGTTGGTGAAAAAGACAAGCTTTCAAGCTTGCGCAGAGCTCTTCTTCAGGTCTGGGTTTTCCAGTTTGGGATATGTGTCCCTTATCTCTGTATGCCACAAGCTGGGAATGGATCATTTGAGGATTGTCTGTTCTGTTCACTCCCTCTGGCCCAGGCCATTGTCAGAAGACAGGACATTGGGCTAGATGGACCTTTGGTCTGACCCAGTTTAGCTGCTCTTATGTGGTTAAAATGGGATGTAGGACCATGTTGTTGTGTTTCTGTCAAGCAAGACTTTGTGAGGACATGGGTAAGGATTGAACATGGGACCCTGCAGCACCTCCACTTCTTAAGCTAATTCTGCACTCTCATGATTGGGCCGAGTGATTGTAATGAAAACTGGGTTCCTGCTATGGTGCAAGGGCTTAGCCTGGCTCTCCACTGCCATGATTTGGAAACGCAAAGCCAACCCCGGGAGAGAGGAACCCATGCCGAAAGGCAGATATGCATGGGCCCTTGTGAACTGAAACTGACCCAGACCTGAAGAAGAGCTCTGTAGCTCAGAACCTTGCCTCTTTCACAAACAGAATTTTGTCCGATAAAAGATGCTGCCTCACCCACCTTGTTTCTCCAAAGGTCTGCAGCAAATCTGTGTCAGAGCAGGGAATAGAATGCAGGTTCCCTGTCTCTAGGCCTGCACTTTAATTATAAGATCATCTTTCCTTCTCATTCAGAGTCAAAAGTGTTACTGGATGAGGGACAATTATTATACAATTATGTCTTAGTTATGTAAAATTCATTTGTTTTTTTTTTACACCTTTAGATTCCCCTCTCACATTCTGGCCACCAGTTGCATTTCCTACAGATGTAGCAAACACCTGCCTCTGGACACAGCATCTGCTGCTACGGCAGGACATAAAGGATCAAAGTTCACTAATATGCACTGAGGTTCTCAAATATGGCCTGGCTCCTGAGGACACAGTCCGCCATGCTGACAATTCATGGGCCAGCTGAAGATGACAAAACCAAGGGAAGGCCACTGGAGATTCACTCAAACACCTGCCTTATGCTGGGGTTAAAGCAGAATTTGGCTTCTCTCCACACTGCTGTTGCTGCCTCCACCTGGGAATGGCGTTGCCAGATGGCCCTGCTCTTCCAGGTGCCCGCGGTAGGCAGAGGTGTTGGAGAGCTCAGCACATGTCTGACAGACTGGTAGATGGGTGTGCAGGCAGGGAAGGAAGTGCAGGTGTAAAGTGGGTGACTCTAGGCTGACCCTGCGGGCCCGATTCATCCCAGGGGTGAACCAATTGAAGGCAGTAGAGTAATGGTATGGATGCCTGTGGGACTGCGATTGGTATGTGTTTGTGTGGTGGGAGCTGCTGGGGCAACATCACGCTCGGTCTGGTAGAAGCACCCAGTCAGACATGGCCCTACCTGGAGAAGTTCCCAGTCTAAGACCAGGTTTCCAGTGTGTGTGTGCGGGGCGGGTCTCAGTATAGATGGGGATGCTCAGCTTATCTCAGAGGCACTGTTGCCTAGAAGATAGAGCACTGGGCTGGGACTCTGGGCTCTGTTCCCAGCTCTGCCACTGGCCTGCTGGCTGACCTTGGGCAAGTCACTTCCCCTCTCCGTGCCTCAGTTTCCTCATTTGTAAAATGACACTGACCTCTTTTGCAGAGCACTTGGAGATCCACTGATGACAAGGGCTCAATAAGAGCTAGGTGTTGTTATTCCTACACCTCTAAGCGCCGATTTGATCACCCACAAGCGAGACGTGAATCATCGCCTACCGCGCCGACCTTTAGAAATGGCATCTTTCATCTTCCCAGCACGGGGCATGTGGCTATGTGGGGGTGCCTCGCTGTGGTGTTGTAGCTCTGCCATGGCTGTCTCTGAGCTGCCACTCTTGGGGCATGTGGTAAGGAGGGACCAATGGGACCCTGCTGCACCTCCGCTTTGTAAGCTAATTCTGCACTGTCACGCTTAGCATGTGGGACTGTACTGAATCCTGGGTTCCTGCCATGGGGCCATTGGAAACTGAAAGCCCTCACTTCCGTCCAGCAAAAATCTCCCTCCCTTCCTTAACTCCTCCCCTCTCGGCAGCTCTTTGGCACACTCAGTCTCTTCCTCAGCTGCTGGATTTTCTTTATTCCTCCCTCCTCCCCCACCTACTGGATGGAGTTGCCTTCTCAGCCAGAACAGGCGACGCCCGTGCAGCAATCGAAATGTGTGGGCTTGTTAAGCCCCAGCGGTCACCCTGCGATTCATTCTGCAGCGTGTTGCTGAGCAGAGGGGTGTCTGAGTGCTGGCTGCTGACCCCCCTCCAAATGAAATGCTCATTTATTCCGAAAATGTACCAGAAAACAATTTACAGTGTCCTGGAGCCTCCAGCCTGGTGTGCAGCCGAAACCTTCCAGCCACAGAATGCATTAGTCGCGTATATGGCTGAGTTAAGTTACAATTTAGGACGCTCAGAAGGACAGAACCTTGCCCTGTCAGTCTTACAGCATAAGCTTCCTCGTAACAGCGCCCTCAAGAGTCCAGTGGGCCAAGCTCTTCCCTTACTCATGCCAGTAACTCCATCGTGTCATTGGATTTACACCAGCCTAAGCAGGACGAGAGTCAAGCTCTTAGGAACGCAGCTCCAGGGTGCGAACTTCCTCACTTCAGTGCCCTCTCAGTACCAGTCAGGCGTGGGAGGTAATTCCCAGCAATGCTCCAACGGTGCAAGTTACAGCCAGGGAAATTGGAGTCTCCTCTGCTTGGCTAGGCACTTGCCAGGCCATCCTGCTTGGCCTTGAACGTAGCTCAGTGAGCGAAGCCTAGTTACTTGTGCACAGACTCGCGGCATAAGGGGGTGCAGTTCCCATTGTAATCAGCAGGGGAGGGCGTTGTAGGGCAGCGTGGTTGCAATTGGCCCATTACATCTGGATCCTGCACACATAGGATTGCACAGCAGAACTTGGAATGCAACCCAGGTCTCTTTATTCCCAGTCTGGTGCTCTGTCCACTGGACCCTCCTCCCTTCCAATACCTACGGTCACTGAAAGAGACTAATTCAGATCTGATCTAGACTGTTCTCAGTGGTACCTGATGACAGAACAAGGAGAAATGGTCTCAAGTTGCAGCGGGGGAGGTTTAGGTTGGATATTAGGAAAAACTTTTTCACTAGGAGGGTGGTGAAGCACTGGAATGGGTTACCTAGGGAGGTGGTGGAATCTCCTTCCTTAGAGGTTTTTAAGGTCAGGCTTGACAAAGCCCTGGCTGGGATGATTTAGTTGGGTTTGGTTCTGCTTTGAGCAGGGGGTTGGACTAGATACCTCCTGAGGTCCCTTCCAACACTGATATTCTATGATTCTATGATAGGGTGCCATTGACCGTCTTTTATCTCAGCTAGATCCTAGTCTAGGGAAAAAGCAAAGCCCCCTGAAAGATCACAAAAATTAGATTCCCCCACCCCGCTTCACCCCCAGAGAAGGAAACACTCACTGATATGAGCCACAGCCTTGTACTGCGAGCTTGTTAATGAACATGTTTCCTGCAGATAATGATAGGGACTGGGATATTGAAAGCACTTAAAACATCTCATTCTTTTAATTCATTAATTATATTGCAATTACACCGTTCTCAGACACTCTCCAGCATGCTGGAAATCAGCCATTCCTAGGAGACACAGCGGAGACGGGGGCAGGGAAGGGTAGCCAGGGCCCCAGAGAAAGAGGGGGTCTGAAAAGATTAAATGAGCTCCTGCGACAAGCTAATTGGAAACCTCTCAAGGGAAATCAGGGGCCAGTGGGTTGGGGAGAGCTCATGGGGCTGCACTGATGTATTATTTATTATTCTTCATGATGAGGATAGAGTCTCACCCTGCCTGAAGTCTCCAAGTGCTTGGATAAATAGACCAAAAGTTTGTCCAGTTTTGCTGTAAGTTCTGCATCCCGTCTCTCTTCCACTCGCTCCCAGTAATATGGTGAAGCACTCCACCCTCGAGGGCCCTACGCCTGCTACAGTATGCAAGTCGGGAGGGGATTATTTTCCCCCTCCTTCTTTACATCGAAGTCACAATGCTGTGCTCAGGGAGGGTCCATTCCACTCTGCTACCGATAAATAATAGATCATATTGACTAGCACCGACTGGGGCCAGGTTCTCTGCCCCAATAGGAAGCCTCTGCCCCAGCAGTAAACTCTATTTAGCTGTCCCTTTCTGGTTCAGAGCACAGACAGCATAGCCTGGGAAAGGGGGCATGGCCAGGGAGCCGTACACGCTGGTGGTTCCTGACTGGCAGAACAGCTGCCCCGTGGCTGCTCTATGTTGCACTGGGGATTGAAGCAGCTCGTGGCTGGCCTGAAGCTGGGGAGTGGGGGTTAGCTGTGGCATATCCCCTCTTTGCAGTCATTATGCCTAGAAGTAGGGGGGGAGGGATAGCTCAGTGGTTTGAGCATTAGCCTGCTAAACCCAGAGTTGTGAGTTCAATCCTTGAGGAGGCCACTTAGGCATCTAGGACAAAAATTGGTCCTGCTAGTGGAGGCAGGGGGCTGGACTCAATGACCTTTCAAGGTCCCTTCCAGTTCTAGGAGATTGGTATATCTCCAATTATTATTAAGCATTTTTCAAAACACAACTAATCATAACCCACCCGCTCCCTGCAGAGGTGGGCACTTAGAGTTTTTCAAGCCCCATCTCAGAGCTGGAGACAACGAGGTGGAGGGGTTTAGTGATGTGCTTAAGGTCACGCAGCACGTTCAAGCCCAGATTAGAACTCAGGAGTTCCTGGCATCCAGGCGTGAGCTCAGACTAACAGGCCCCACTTTACCAGCGCAGGCGCAGAACGGCAAAGCAAGAACCACAGCCTGCTTGCCAGGGTATGGTCCTGGGCTTGACTGGCCAGGAGGAACAGTTGCCAGTTTGGTTTGGTCCTGCAGGGGATTCTGAGCTTTGATCAGACGTGCTGATTTGTACAGAGATGATAAAAAGGGGCCCTTCTGTTTGCACGTGTTTCATGGTAACTAGCAGCAAATAGAACACTCCTGTGGACATAAATGCTCCCTATCACTACAGTGCATGGACAGAACAGTAGGAGGGGTCCTTGGAGAAAAAATAAGCCTGAGGACATTCGGAAGCTTCTTTCTCCATGGTCCTGATTTCGGGGGTTTTATTATTTATTTATTTTAGAGCAGGAGAGAAAACGCACCCTGGAGTCAAACTGTTGTGTTCTGCATGGGCTGAGCATGTCTCGCTCTTTCTCTCCTGCTCTCTTATCCTCCCATGATGCTCGGCCTCTGCCTGAGTTGGCTGATTTTGTATTCACCAAGTATGTGTTGGCTGTTAGAAAAGAAAAAAAAACAACTAGAAAATCCCTGGTAGGAAAACCTGCATGCGGCAAGCGAGAAAAAAAAAATCTCTGCTCCTACATCATCCTCAGGAGGAGAATAACAAAACCAGGAAACACAAAACAAAAAACCAACCACAAACTCAGAGCCCTGGGGTTTGCCAGCAATCAAGGTTTGGAGCTATGTGGCTACAAAGCCAGCAGCTTTGCCCCTGCACACCTGTGTGAGTTTGTGTGTGAAATAGTCAGGTATAGACACAGTTGTGGTGTTCGACATACATGTTTACTGAAGAAGGCTTCTGCATTTGAAGCCAGAAGGGAGAACATTAAGGATAATACACACACACACAGGCACACACACACACACGGAATTATAACATTAAGGCTCATGTTAATTGCTATTTTGGTCTCCTTAGGGAAGGAAACATCCACTAAGCATATTCACACTGCAAATGGGATTCATAACAATTTGTCTGAGTCTGAAACCACTTGTACCTCCTCCTGGAGCCAAGCCAACACTTATATTTAAACAAACTTGCTGAAGAAAGATGACACTCAGAACGGTGGTGCGTTGGTATGTTTATTTATAGACGCATGTAGTTTGTGTGCACAGACGCAGCAGGGGCATTGTCAAGGAAGGGAAAGTTCAAAGTGTGTGTGTGTGTGTGTATTTGTCAATAATTGCGTGTGTGTGTTTGTATGCATGTGGGCAAGCATATGTGTATCTATGAATATATTTTTTCTGAGAATCTGTATGTGAATCTCTGTGAGCTGTGTGTATCTATCTGTTGGTTTATATCTATCGATGTCTGAGAATCTATGTGTATGTGTATCTCTGTGAGTTGTGTTTCTGTGTGGAGTAGGGGAAGGAAATGCAAAGGGCAGATATGTATTCAATTTATCCCTTTGTGGATGTTTTGGTCATGCCTATTTCGCTGCATGATTTTTGGCATCACAGCCAGTGTCACATGCTGGTCTGTAGCCATGGAGGTAGTAACTGGAAATCCTGCCCCGTATCATGCAATACAGGGGCTTGTGTACCATTGATCTAATGACACCAGCAAAGCTTCACAGCATGGGGAATGCAGCAACAGGGAGTAAAAAGAGCGCAGAAAACAGCTTCAAAGAATATTTGAGTTCTTAAAAAAATTCTGTATGATGAGAGACTTAAGGCTTGAAATCTGTTTAGTTTATAAAAGAGAAGATCAAGAGGTGACTTGATGATGGCATCTTAATGGGGAGAAAATACCGGGTACTAATGAGCTTTTTAACCTAGTGGAGAAGGGCATAACAAGAACTATGGCTGGAAGCTAAAACCAGACAAATTCAAATTAGACATGTGACATGGATTTTTAATAGTGCAGGAGATTAACCATTGGAACAAACTACCAAGGACAGGGGTGGAGGTTCCGCCTCTTGATGTCTTCATAGCCAGATCAGCTGCTTTTCCGGGAGACGTGCTTTAGTCAAGCCCAAGTTTGGGCTCAATATGGGGATAACTGTGAAATCGCAGAGGGCAGATTAATGGCTCCTTCTTGCCTTTACGGGAATCTGTTTATCTTTCTTCTTTTTTTTTTAACCAAAATCTTTTGGATGTTGGCACCTTTTGGCACAAAATTTTCAGTTTTATAAAAATAATTTGTTAGAATTTTCAGCACTTTCATCTTTAGCTGGGATTTGGACAAAAAAAAATCAAAAATTTCTGCAGAAAACTTTGATGAAAAAGGAATTATTTTTCTTGTTTGATGAAAAAAAGTCATTTTCTGACCAGCTTTTTTGGTTAAGGTACAAAGTACTTTCGGATCCATGGGATGTCTAGTGAGCTCAAGTTTATGGGAGCCTGTTACTTTCTAGTATCAGAGGGGTAGCTGTGTTAGTCTGGATCTGTAAAAGCAACAAAGAGTCCTGTGGCACCTTATAGACTAACAGATGTATTGGAGCATGAGCTTTTGTGGGTGAATACCCACTTTGTCAGATACTTTCTAGTATCTTCAGTCAACAAGGGTGCTCCAGCCTCATACTGGAGTGAGTTGAAATGTTTCAAAATTCAAAATTTCATTGATTTGTCAAAATTTCAAATTTGGATGAATAAAAAAGTGAGACTAGCAATGTGAAAATGTTGTTCCATATTTCAGCCCCCCTGAAAGTGCTACAGCCAATGCAGATTCCTACTCTACTTCAGCAGGGCCGCCCAGAGGGGGGGGCAAAGGGGACAATTTGCCCCAGGCCCCGGGCTCTGCAGGGGCCCCCAAGAGAACAGCGGAGGCTCCCGCCTCCGCCCCTCTCCTGGAGCCTCAGCGCATCAAGCGCCGAGTCTCTGCCGGGGCCCCTGAGCCCCGCCCCGCTCCGAACCGCGTGGGGAGGGGGCGGGGCTGGGAGCTCCGGGCTGAGCCCCGCCCCCTCACCACGCGGCTTGGAGCGGGACAGAGCTCAGGCCCCGCCGGCCACACGCTGCGGCTGTCGGGCGAGGCGCTGAGACTCCGGGTGAGGAGGGAGCCAGGGGTAAGAGGCCGGGGCCGGAGCCGGGGCCGGGGCGGGGGGGGGGAAGCGGGACCCGCCGCCGAAGCGCAGCCCGGTCTTCGGCGGCGGGGGGCCCTTCCGTTCCGGGACCCGCCGCCGAAGTGCCCCGAAGACCCGCGGTGGGGACCCCCCCCCGCCGAATTACCGCCGAAGACCGGGCTGCACTTCAGCGGCGGGTCCTGCTTCGGCGGTAATTCGGCGGCGGGGGGCTCCCGCCGCAGGTCTTCGGGGCACTTCGGCGGCGGGTCCCGGAACGGAAGGGCCCCCCACCGCCGAAGACCCCGGGCCCCCGGAATCCTCTGGGCAGCCCTGTACTTCAGGACTGACCTGAAACACAAGTCTCTGGGTTCTGTTCCCAGAGACGAATATACCATGATGCCTGTATGTGTAGCAAGTGAATTTGTTATGATAACAGTAGGGATGTGATTCATGTTTCCCTTGAAAGATTTGTGGTGTTTCGCCAGTGACCCTATTCCCTGGGCAAGGAAGCTACGAGACAGTCTAGACAGGCTCTGCCTGTGTCCTCCTGGATGAGTTTATTGTGGGTGTGGAGGGAAGACATGTCAGTGTAGGATATAGTAATAGGAAGCATTTGAAGAAGCTCTGTTGGCTTCAAGGAGGAAGAGGGTACAGCATGGATGAGCACTGCAATTCAGGGTGATTTACACATAAAGAAAAACCGCAGGGAAGCCCCGAGTCGGTTAATTAAATCTGCCCTCTCTGTCCACACGCAGAGACACACAGGGCAATGCAAGCCTGGGGCATGCAGCATTGGCAGTGGTTGCCGAGATGTTTGCTGCCTCTGGGTTTGCTTGCAGATTCCACAGCCAGAGGCAGTGCTGGAAACATCAAGCAGTCACATGGCAGCTGATAACAGAGCAGCAGGAGAGACTAGGGCTTCCCAATAACTTTTTCTGGTTGACCTCCCCTCCACCACCACTCTCAATGGATAGACAGATGAGGCCTCTGTTCTTAGCCCCTACAGTTATCACCATCCTTCTCATTCTCTTTCTTCGCTTATTGTGTTTGTTCTATTTCTTTCCATCTCTTCTTTAAAAGTGTGTGTGGGTGGGTTTACATCTCTGTTCCTACTTATTCTGCCTTCTGATTAATCCTCTCCTGGACATTCCCCTATTCCTGGGGGTGGTGAGGGGAAGGACGTGTATGCTAGTGAAGGTGGGGAGGTGTGTCTCCAACGGGGACTCAGAGGGGACACGTGGCATTCATGCTTTCATAGTTGAGCTAACTGCTGCAGAAGTAGAGAAAAAAGGCTCAAGGTCAGCTGCACGAAGAGCCGATGGATGGCTTTCAAGGAGCAGTTTATCTGCAGTGGTTGGTTTTGCAGTGGTTAAGGAGCAGATAAAGGGTCCTGAAGCATTCCCCACCACCCACGATGCTTTCCTTGCACTCCTCACCCTCCCAAAGGAGCCTGGCACCCACCCGCAGGCTGGGACTGACTCATATCAATGGAAATTTCCATTTGGTGCCAGGAAGTTATCGCAGGAATACACATTTGACATAGCTAAGTTTTGCCCATTCCCTGGAGTTATTTCTTCACTGTGTGCACATGGGAGAACAGTGACATCTGTGGCCTGATTCTCCTCTCCTTTACACTGGATTTACACTGGCTTCAGTGGAGCCGTTCTTGGTTAGCACTGTTGTTAGTGAGAAGAGAATCAGCCCCACAGAGGTGTAGGGGAGTGAGCGATGCCTGACATATGTGCTCAGCAGGTAGGCCTGCTTGAAAAGATAGGGATTTATAAGCTATAGAGTACTAAAGCCTGAGGTATTTACATCTTGCCATATTCTAAGATCTTTACTCAGAGCTCACTCAGAACTTCCTCAGGCAAAACAGTTACTGATGTTAATTGGAGACTGCCTAAGGAAGGAGCTCAGGATCCAGCCCTGAACGATATACCCTTTCCATGTACGTGGCTTTGAAGCCATCTTGTTTCAGAAGGTTTCAAGCAGGGAAGTATAGACTTCTCAGCAGGACTGAGGAGAATACACACCAACATGGCACATACTGGGGACTCATGGTCTAGTAGCTTGATCACTGGTAACTAGGAACTCTTATGGTCTAATGTCAGCTCTCACGTTGACTGCCTGTATGACCGTGGGCAGGTCACTTAGTCTGAGAGTTTTAAAGTGGCCTAATGGAGTTAGGTGTCCAAATGCAATGGATTATCTGGAGGTGTTTCATGTAATTGCTTCTCTGCCATTGCAGGGGCCTCAGGCATTGGTGGTACCTCCATGTCTCCTCTCCTCTGCCTCTGGCACACATCAGTTTAGTCTCTTAAGCACTAAGATCCTTTGGTCTAACTAAGACACTGGGCTCAACACAGGGGTGTTTGGATGGAATTTACTGGTCTGTGGTCAGACTAGATGGATATAATGGTTCTTTCTGACCTAAAAGTATATAAAACGAGGAACAAATTGAAAATCTCAGCCCACTTTCTGACTCAATTTCCTCATGTGTGACTATGTGACAACAATCATTTCTCATCTAGGTACAGAGATGGGTGAAGAATAATTACATATTATCAGTACAGGACTTGGAACATGAATTAACATTATTGTAATTACACATGTACATAGTTGCTGTTTCTTTAAACAAAATAAAATAAAATAAAAAATGCAACCACTTGGTCAAAAATGTATCACATTCAATATAAAGACGCAAAGCTTTCAAAAAGGTAATTCAGCACCTCTAGAGTTATAACTGTTTCCTAATTCAATGTCTTTATTCTATAGCACAAATAAACACTTTCTTGTAATGGTGAGCTTTGTTAATTACAATGAGTTTTAAAATGTACCCTAAGTATGCATTATATTACAATGACAACATTATAAATGAATACCAAGTAACATTAATATCGTCTATTAATAGCTGCAGGTTTTGGCAGGTGGGATTCTGGGATTTATGCAAATGAAGAATGTGTTCCTCAATTATAATTTCAGTGGATCTCTGTAAACTTCTGGTATGCTGAATTAATGTCTACAGTGCATTTTTTTTTAAAAAAGAGGAAACCACTTACATATACTATAGGGAGATAATGAAATATTATGATTCAGAAAAGAAGGTTTGTTGCACTCATTTGCATATAATGTTTAATTTTTTACAGAATGTTTCATTTTAATGCATGCAAAAATGATCAAGAAGTATCAAAATATGCTAATACACATTCTACTGCAACTAAAGGGTAGCCTTGTTTCTGGGCTTTTATTATAAAACATTAAAATAATTTTCAATGGCAAAGATAATCTTTGTAAAAAAATATTGAGATTGTTCTGATGAAAGCACAAGATGGAATTCCTGACAACTCTCCCATCACCTGGAAGTCTTGGGCTCAAATACTTTTGTGAGGACCGGATTAAAGCTCACTGAAATCAATGCAAAGACTCCCACCGATTTCAGTGGGCTTTGAATCAGAGCTGTATTCCATAAAGGGTGGGATACTCAAAATCACCTGACATTGGCCCAGCATTAAAGTCAATAGGGGAATTAAATTACACTCATACTGAGTACTTTAGATAGAATGAGTGTCCGTGCTCTAATCTAGAAGGCAGAGTGTTATGTGTTTCATGATGCTTCAATGGGGAAGGTTCTCTTACGACATTGGTTATGGTTTCTCAGGACCAGATCCTCCTCCCTGTGAGGTCAATGGGACTTTTTGCCATTGACTTCAGTGTAGGCCAATCAATTCTTTGGGACACACTTATGATCTAACTGTAGCTGTACATGTCCCAGCTTCATGGACGGAACATAATTAAAATCCACCTCGAACGGTGAAGGATTCTAACAGCATGTCAGTATTCGGTCTTTCCCTTCTTCCTAATCTTATCTATCTAACCTTCACTTCAAATGTGCCTATTCAAGGTGCCATGTTCAAGGTTGACAGAGAGAGAGAGAGAACTAAAGGAGAGCTCCTACGTCCTTATTTAGGCATTGGTCCTGATTTCTCAAGATGCTGGTGCTCAGAGCTTTCGGAGCCTATGTCATAAATAAACAGATCAGGGTTAAGGTCTCTTTTCCCTGGAAAGGGTTAACATGTAGTACCTGGTGACCACCTGACCAGAGGACCAATCAGAGATAAGATTTTTTCAAATCTCTGTGGAGGGAAGCCTTTGTCTGTGTGAGAACTGTTTTTGAATCTAACAGAGGACAGTCATGTCTCCAAGTTCTCCTGGAGTAGTTTCTACTAATTAATAGTGAGTATTAATTAGAAAGGCAAATTAGTCTTATGATTTGATTTCTATATTTGCAATTGTGTGTTTGCTAAAGGAAATGCTTTATTCCTGTTTGCTGATATTGCTTTTACTGAGAAAAGGGGGAGAGGGGATTCTCTCCAGAGATTGATAAGGTTATACCCTATGAGTGTCCAGCTTGGGCTCATAGAGATTCTGTATTTTTCTTTTTATTCTTTAATAAATTCTTTTCTTTTCTTTGGACTTGGTTAATTCCTTCCCTTGGGGAAATTCAGGGGAAGGGGAGGGGGAAGTGGGCTGCTTCCCTGTGTGTAGAGATTCAAGGCATTTGAATCCAGGCACCTCTGTCTCCGGAGCAGGGGAGAGAGGGAAGAGGGGGGAGGTTCCTCCTCTGTGAATTGATCTGTGTTCCCAAGGGGGGAAACAGGGGTGTTCCGGCCCACGGAATTGACCGGGTGGTGGCAGCCGAAGGGGAGACCTACCCTAAGATTTTAGGGTGGGGGAATACATGCGGGTCCTCACTTTGAAACCGCCCAGTTTCAAGTGAGGGTAGACTCTGACAGCCTAACATTAGATTCTGTTGTTGAAAGCCTTGGTCCAGACACATAATCAAACATATTATTTTACAGCACTCATATTTTTGCTTCACAAACTGGCATCATGTCTGTCCACAAAAGAACCAATATTTCCACCTCCCCCTTACTTCATGACACTTGTTTACATTCAATCATTCTTACTCTAGAAAAAAAAATATTGCTAGTCATTCTGAAGCCACAGTTCTTGAGCAAAGGCCTGTAGAAAGAGGTGAGTCTTGTATGCCCCTATAGATGATGAGATAGGATTTCTCCTGCTCTCCAGTGGCTGTGAATTCTACCATGGTCGGCCTCCCACAAAGTGAGCTGTATGATCCAGCCACCAGAGCTTTTGATTCTAAAGACCAGCGATTGCAATGACTACCCCTCTATCACGGTGGTCATGGTTGTGTGTGGAGACAGAGGCAACGGGCACATTCAGACCACGTTCCTGTCTGTTTGACGAACATGGATGGGTTTGATAAACTTCACTCGGGAAAGTGACAGATAGCCAGGGTCTGAAAGAGCCAGCCCATAGAACACTGCCATGTTGGACCTATATGCTATGATATGCAGTGTTGTTGTAGCCGTGTTGATCCCAGGATATTAGAGTGACAAGGTGGGTAAGGTAATATCTTGTATTGGGCCAACCTCTGTTAGTGAGAGAGACAAGCTCGATTGTTTGAATTTGGGGTAACCATAATACTAATCAGCATTTGGGTAACACTTTTTATCGTCAACCCCCAACAACCCTCAGTGAAGAAGATGACTATTACTAGCTGTACATCTCAGGTGAGGGAACTGAGGCAAAGGGATGTGAAGTGGCTTATCCTAGGCTGGAAAGGGAATTAATGTTAGGCTTGGGAGGCAGCGTAGTCTAATAGATAAGGAACTGAGCAGAGGTTCAGCAGCCAGGTTTGCGTCCTGGTTCTTCCACTGTGTGCCCTTGAGCAAGTCACTTCACCTCTCTGGGTCCCCATTTCCTCTTCCACCTTTTGTTGGTCCTGTCTATTTTGACTGCAGGTGTAACCTACACACCTTCTGGGTGTGGTCTTCTCTCCCATCTAGTGGCACCGAGACCACTTAGAGAGAGAGAGAAAAAAAATGAATCTGCTCTACAGCCTTAGCTAACAGCCAGTTATCTTTCAGCTCATGTGATAGCAGCTCATCCACTAAGCACCAGAGGTCCCCAGTTCAATCCCACCCACCAACAACCAGGGTCTGTCAGTGTTACAAGTGGGAGCTCATCCAGGATTTCAGCTGGGAAGACTCTGAAGCTTGGGATGTGCTTTCTTAGCTAGGGGAAGTATGTAACCCACACACCTCCTGGGTGTGGTGTTCTGTCCCATCAAGTGGCCCTGAGACCACTTAGAGCGAGAGAAATAAAACGAGTCTGTTCTACAGCCTTAGCTAACAGCCAGTTGGCTTTTAGCTCATGTACTAAGCTACAGGGGCCCCAGGTTTGAACCCACCCACCAACAACCAGGGTCTGTGGGTGTTACACAAGCTCTCCAATACAAGGACACTCTCTTGTTAGACATCAATACAGGATACATCACAACTGGGACCCAGTGTCAGCAGGGCCCTCTAGGCATTACTGCAATATTAATAATTAATTATAATAGTACCGGTCGAGATGAACCGTATGGTGCAGAGCAGAGCTCTCATACACTTCCCAACCTCTCTACTTTCCTCCCCTCCCAGGAATATGGCTAAGGCGTGCTGAATACCTCCTGGAGCAGTAAAACTCCCGCCACACGGGTTAATTGGCTTTTTTTGGACCAGGTGTGATTTAAGTGCTTAGCAGTGCGGAATATTGTAACTGATGTGATGGTGCCCAGGGCTATGTGAATAGGGGCTTTTGGTTTGTACCTAGCAATTGAAAGAATAAAGAAAGAAACAATAACCAAACAGAGCTGGATCCTCTGCTGCTGTAAATGGGCCTAGCTCCAATGGATCCCCAAGATAAGCCCATTCTTAGCTGGCCCAGCTCTAAGCAGATAAAGCATCCTGCAGCCTCAGGCTCTTTCACAGGAGTTAAACACCTGCCCATTTTTGAAGGAGACGGCTATTGCTGTGCATGTGATTTCTGCATCCCGGCAGTTTTCCCTCCATAAATCATTAATAAAACAATAACCCGGTGTCACGATACTCTTGGGCTCCGCGGAGAACAGATTTGGGAGGCACTGAGCAGTGCTCCATTCAGATTGCTGTCTCCGTCCTTTGTTTCAAAAGCATGAGCACTCTCAAGTGCTTCGAATAGATAATCCTGCTTGCTTTAACCTTGCTTTATGGCTTTGTAGCTGCCTCGTGTTTTTTTCTCTGCGCTGACAGCTCCTGGCCTGTTTTTCTGGGCCTGTGATTGTAACATTGTACTCTCCGCTCAGGGGCGCAGCGGCAAGGAAATAGGGAGGGGGTTCGGAGCTGACAGGTGGGCGGGATGACTACTAGACTGACCGTGCCAGGGAGCATCAGTGTTAAAGTGATTAATTTCTCTTCTCCATTACTCTAAATTAGCTAAACAAATCCCTTGCTAGGCCTGTCATCCTGATGTTCAGCATGCAAATTGTTTCTAATGAGCAGGGCACTGCGGCTGGTGGCTAGCTTGTAAATCGATTGGTTCTGACACTGGGTTCTCTCACTGAGTGGACGTTATTTGTGAGGAGATGGGGAGCCGCACAGTAAATGATACAGCTCCCTGAGTTCCAGTAGCTGGAGGAAGCTGGCTGGATTTATGAAGCATTTGGAGCGGTGAGCAGTGGACGGAGACCATAAGGAGGGCTCAGACCGTGCGGCTCCTGCGTACTGAGGGGAAAGGCATCCTGCAGGCAATGGAGTAAAATAAGTTGCAGGGAAAAGGACCGGGCTTGTTTTCTAAATGGAAATACTTCGACTTTGATATTGCCACTAACTTTGATATTTGATAACTAACTCCGGAGGGAAATACCTTCACCTCTGCTTGACTTGAGAGCATTCCACACAAAACCCTGCAGCCAAATTCCACCCAACATTGGGCAAACATTTTCCCTCAACAATGTTTTTCAAGAGAAAATTGGGTTTTCAACTAAGCAAAAATGTTCACACGCCCCGAAATTTTGTTTTTCGGGTTGCAGCTTTTTTGCTTGAAAGTCAAAATTTTCCCTGGAAAAAAAATCCATGTTCTGACCAACTCTAATCTCACTCCCATTGACTTTCAATAGCTGCTTATCAAAGGGAAGGGCTTGTCCTATAGAAATTGAGATGGAAAAGGTCTCTTAGACCATCCAGTCCCTCCCCCAAATGTTCTGAGCACTAAATTAAGGATAATTTCTTGTAACCTTCAGATCACTGAACAGAGACCACAGCTGGCCACTTCTTGTTCCTTGCATTTTTATTTTGCAGTGGAATTACAGACACTTTGTTATTATTACTTGTTCGTATGCCATGGGGCCTACCCCCACTGTGCTAAGTGCTGTAAAAACATATAACTAAAGAGACTGTCCTTGCTTTGAAGAGCTCACAATCTAAGCATAAAACAAGAGACAACAGGTGGCAGATGGAAGGCAGTACAAAGTGACAATGGGATGATGCAGAAGAGCATGATAAACAGTGGCCACAGCACACCAGCTGCCTATCCATTCTCGGGGGATTTTTGTGAACATTCTAACGGAGGAGCATTTTAAGACACTCATACATTAATTAGTGTGTCTCTTAGGATACTTCATCCTGCTTCATTCATGGCTTTTGATGGTTCCTCCATTCAACCAAGCTCATTAGGCTTCTGAATGTTGCCCCACCCAACTTGCTTTCTCCCCAAAATGAAATGCAAATAAGAGTCTCAGGACGCCTTTCCATTACGAGCTAGAAGTGGGATTCCACCTCACGTTGACATACTCATACTAGCTCTTATCTGAGCGATCGTGCTAAATATAGGAGTGTAGCTGGAGTAGCACAGTCAGCAGCACTGAGTACGTAGCCACAGGGTTGAGGCTAGTTTGCAGGGAGGTCAGCTATCAAAGTGTAGCCATAGCTACCATGCTAGCTCAGATGAGAGCTAACGCAAGTATGGCTGCATGAGTTGAGAATCACAGCCCTAGCTGATAGCGTAGATGTAGCCCAAAATTCTGCCTCCTCTTTCCCATGTAAAAGCAGCAAAGAGTCCTGTGGCACCTTATAGACTAACAGACGTTTTGCAGCATGAGCTTTTGTGGGTGAATACCCACTTCGTCGGATGCATGTATTCGTATTCACCCACGAAAGCTCATGCTCCAAAATGTCTGTTAGTCTATAAGGTGCCACAGGACTCTTTGCTGCTTTTACAGATCCAGACTAACACGGCTACCCCTCTGATACTTTCCCATGTAAGTTCATAAAAACCACAAGGATGGCCATGAAACTCAAGATTAAAATGATTCTTCAGTCCAAAGGGTCGTAACAGGCTACAAGGAAATAATCCACTGGGTAAGGCAGAGTTGATCAAAGAGTGAAAAAAAAAAACATGTTGATTTTTAAATCTAACAGGCCCTGATTCAGCAAACCATCCCTATTCAGCAAAGCATTTGAGCACATGCTTAACTTGAAGCATATGCTTGAATCTCAATGGGATTCCCAGATGATTACCCCTTCTTCTTTCTTGCCCCTTTGCTATTTGGGGTCAGCAACTTTTAGAGCCTTCTTTCAAAACTCATGATCCTACATCAAGCAGATTGGTCTCCCTGAGGTCCATTGATAGCTGGTCTATGTACAGAGTCTCTGGTCTCCCCCCTTGTTCATCTTTCATCCATAATCATTGCAAGAGCCACCCTGCTGATATAGCGCTTGGGTCTCCTCTGGATATGCCCATACTAACACAGCCTCGCCTCCTTCAACTTGTCTTCAGCTGTAGCTACCCACATTAGGCTCTTTACAACCTCATATCATTTTCTGTCATGGAGTGTCCAATGACTGACCATCTCAACATCTTCATTTCCATGCTGGAGTGCATACACATTTCTTTTCTTGAGGCTGGCCAAGTCTCTGTGCCGTACATTAAGATGGGTGAAATGACAGTTTAATTTAATAATTGGAGATATACCTATCTCTTAGAACTGGAAGGGACCTCGAAAAGTCATTGAGTCCAGCCCCTGCCTTCACTAGCAGGACCAAGTACTGATTTTTGCCTTAGAGCCCTAAGTGGCCCCCTCAAGGATTGAACTCACAACCCTGGGTTTAGTAGGTCAATACTCAAACCACTGAGCTATCCCTCCCCCCTAGTTTATACCCTAAAACTTGTGTTTACATACTTTGCCGAATTGGTGGCTGGAGACCATATTTTCAAAGGTGTTTAGGCACCAAAAGACACAGTTAGGTGCTAGATGGCATTTTCAAATGCTCCTAAGCACTTTGATTTCAGTGGGAGTTTGGCACCTCTCCTGCTTAAGCACTTTTGAAAATCCCACCTATCTTCATCTTTAAACACCTAAATAGCTCTGAAAATCTGGCCCATAGTGAATAAAGCAATCAGTGTAATGAAGTATGATTCACAGAGTCACATTATTCATTATACTTTAGTATATGGACAGCTGCAGAGAATGTATTAAAATATTTGCAAATATTGAACATTTCACCCATGTTAGTGCGAAGATTTATGTAAGAAAGTCTGTTACCCATGTTTTGTTAATCATTTTTGACTCCTGTTGAAAAAGCTTCAGGAAGCAAAAACATACCATGTGAGATGCTTGACCAATCATACAGAATTAATAATGATTAAGTAGCAAATACTGCAAAGCAAAGAGCCCAACCTGTTTGGTGAATACTTACACATAATAAATCCATTCATATAAAAGCACGATCAGTTCATGAACAATTTGCTAACCAGACTCAGGCTCTGATTCAGGAAAGCTGCAGCTCTGTTGAAGTCAATGGGATTTAAGCATGTGCTTATAGTTAAGTGGTTAAAAAGGTTAAGTGATTCCCTGAAACAGCATAAATTCTTAATGAAAATTATTCATAACCAATAGTTCCACAAGTCATAGTAAGGACAACCACCAATATTTCACCTTTGATATCAAAGGAAGGAGAATAACAGAAAAAGAATGTAAGGTTTCGACATTTTTTTCTCTACAAATAAGACAAGGGATACAACAGCTGCTCAGGAATCCACTATCTTCCTGCATGAAAATTGTGCATGAGAATAACAGAGGTAGTCAGGATTAAGTTTCCTACCCAGTTCATTTTGTAACACAGGTTGAAACTCATAGAACATCTCTTTGGACTGGTTAAACATGGAAGTGATCTTGTTTAGCCAGAGGCTCAGAAACCACGTTCCTGGGATTACAATGCTTGAGTTCCGTAGGGTGGTTGCCCTGGGAGAGTGGGCTGAATACTCAATAGATGAATCCATTAACTCTGCTGGAGCTGGTGATTGAAAGAAAATCCTCCAGATGCTTAATTAATCCATTATGGACTCAGTCTTCCAATATACTGAGAATCTGGCCCTGATCCATCACTTAAGAACATCTTTGAGTAGCCCCAAACTGTCTGAAGTGTTTTCCTGATTTTTCATTCTGCAGATTTTCCAAGATTTTTTTTAAATGTTATTTTTGACATTATTTTAAACAAAAATCAACCTACCATGTGGCTAAGCTGACCAATCAAAACTGGTAATAGACAGACAGAAAGAAAGAACAGCAAAAGTGCTAAGCTTTTCATTATACATTATGACTTTTTAAAAATGAAATGTGTTCACAAAATATCCATTTTTGAAAAATAGTCAAATTTTAATATTTTTAAAAGAAAAATGTTGACCTGCTTTGTTTATTAACTGTGATGTACAGATTCCTCTGTGAATCTATGTGCTTAAGAATGTTTGAATTTTATTTATTCCTCTGTGAGAAACCAATTTTCCCAAAAAGGCCAGTCAGGCTCCTGGTAGAGTTACTCCACTTTCTGAATGGTGGACATTTAGATCTTTGCTTTCCAAATTCTGGGAAAAAATAGTCATTCATCTGGACCAAATCTAATAACGTCAAGTCCCGCATTTGATATCAGGACCCCTACAGAAAGATCTAAACAGCTTCGTTGGATGCCAGTCTGGACTTATCGTGAGATCTTGGGTATAACAATGTGCCAGAAATTCCTAATGCAGCTGGTGTGGTATTCTTCCACACCAAGGGAACCTGATCAAATGTCCCTGCCAACAGTTCAGAAGAAAAACACATATTTTATTAAAATTTCTCTCCAATAAGAAATTTACATTACAAAAGCACTGTTATAAAACCCTGCAAAAAAACAACAACATTTCCCCCACTGCTCCTGAAGGCCTTTCAACAAACTAGTGACAACAAGCAAGCCCAGACAAAGCAAGAGAGTCCATTGGGACTAGCGTGAGGTCTGTAACCAAGCCAGGGTGAGCCACTGAAGCAGAGGGAGAAATCCAAAGAGAAACACGTGCTCTTGTGAAGCAGTGATTAAACATTCAACATCATTGAATGGAAAATAATAATAAGCCCTCTTCCTCTTGCTTTCTGTTTATGCTCAAAGATGAAACCCTTTGATGGCAACTAGAATACTTCATTAGTCCTTTGGCGATGGGCCATCTTCTTCTCAAATTAGAGGGAAATATGAGAGAGGTTTTGTTTATAATAAAATAATGGTTTTACATGTGGCTAGAGCTAAGCAGGCTACTAAAGGCCCCTCTCAAGCTGAACTGATCTTCTTGATCCTGTTGATCATAAAAGAAATGTCTACCCAGCTCGTGCCCATGGGACATTCTGTTTACCTAGGAATGCAATACCAGAAGCATATGGATGGCAGCCTGAGAAATCCTGTGCCAATGTGGCAGCATGAACTCTACTGCCCTTGCTGTCTGCTAGCCAAACACTAACATAAGAACGGCCACACTGGGTCAGAGCAAAGATCCATCTAGCCCAGTGTCCTGTCTTCCAACAGTGACCAGTGCCAGGTGCCCCAGAGGGAATGAACAGAACAGGTGATCATCAAGTGATCCATCCCCTGTCACCCATTCCCAGCTTCTGGCAAACACAGGCTAGCGACACCATCCCTGCCCATCTTGGCTAATAGCCATTGATGGAATTTATCTAGTTCTTTTTTTAACCCTGTTACAGTCTTGACCTTCACAACATCCTCTGGCAAGGAGTTCCACAGGTTGACTGTGCATTGTGTGAAAAAAATACTTCCTTTTGTTTGTTTTAAACCTGCTGTCCCAGTCTTATTAAGCTCTCTTCATATGGCAGACGCTCCATACCTCTAATCATTTTTGTTGCCCTTTTCTGAACCTTTTCCAACTAGAGGTGAGTGCAACCAACCTCTGCTCTTCATCCAGTGGCTGAGATTGCTGTGAGCATCTTCTGTGAATAGCAATGAAGGAGACACTCAATCCAGGGCCCTTTGTGGTCCCTCAGAACCAGTTCTATTGAGGAAACTAAGTGGCTAAGTTGCTAGATGGTGTTCCGTGCTCATCTCAGCTGGAAGGTCACCCCTTATATAGACAGCAAGCTCCTTCTCCTGCAAGAAGTAGGCCTGTAAAAGGTCCCTGGCCCTCAGGAGCAGCAGAAGTCAGAAAGTGAAGCTTGCCTGCCGCTCTCATATGCTCAACCCAATACCAGCACTGGAAACAGTTAGGATACCCAGCTCCAGATTCCTCTCCCCACAGCAGCCACCTGGAACAAGAGTTCCACCAACTTTCTCCAAGCAGCATCCTATGAAAGGCCTTTATTCCCTTGACAGTGGAAGTAGAAGGTCCTTTCCTGATGCACCACCCAGGTGGCATGAGCTGACCAGACAAGTAAACTCCTAAGCAGCCCATTGAGGTCAGCAGAACTCATGGGACTTGGAAAGAAGGAGAGGAAGAGTCAGTGGTGACTGCTGAGAGGGCACAAGGTGACAAGAATAGGCACTAATTGTGCAATTGGCACCATTCAGAGATAGGTGTCCCTAGAATGTTGTGACTTGACAAATCAGGGTCTTGGACAGGAATCTCTTTTGGGGAGGGACTATATCTTACTATTAGCATGTACATAGGGTGACCAGATAGCAAGTGTGAAAAATCAGGACAGTGATTGGGGGATAGGGGGGTAATAGGCACCTATATAAGAAAAAGCCCCAAATATTGAGACTGTCCCTGTAAAATCAGGACAGCTGGTCATCCTACATGTACAGCACCGCACACAGTGGAACCCTGTTCTCAGCTGGGACCCATTGGTGCTACAGTAATAGGAATAATAACAACATACAGCTGGGCAGAGCTGGGCTTTAGGTTTTCACTAGCTTTGCCTCTGAAAAGCCTCCAGGAGTCTGGGCTTGGCTACAGTTCTCAACAAGGATCATTGCTTAGCTGGAGACTCACACATGTGAGAGAACCAGCTCAGCCAGCCACGTGGAAATGCTCATTAGGGCCCAGAGCCTTTGTGGATGCCGCCCCAGGTCATAGCCCCTCCACTAAAAACCAGCTTCTCTTTAGGCATATGCAAGATGCTCCCATGCTGAAATGGAATGTCACCCCCTTGGGTGTAAATATAGTCTCCAGGAGCACCACTGCACAAACTGGCACGAGGGCTAGGCTACACGGGAGGGGGCTACAGTGGCAGTGCACCCCTTATGGAAATAAATCAGCCCCTGGAGGAAGTCTCCTTGTAGTAGCTTGAGCAATTCTCCTGCCTTCACCAGCCTTTGGTGGTGTTCTAGGGCACACGAAGGGTGGGTCATTCAAGGAAAGGTCTGAGGAAGCCAAACCATTCTCTGATTAATAGAACAGCAGGGCTGATGATGAAGCTCAGCTGAACCTCATTCGGGCATGAGCTGGGGCAAGGCGGGGCCATAAATGCAGACAGCTGAGAGAAGGGAGGGACTTGAACAGTATATAAGCTCCCTGTAGGTGCTTCTCTCTTTTCTGTGGGGGGTTTAAACTGGGGTTATGTTGTATATGATTTAGTAGAGAGAGGAGCTAATATAGTAGCTGAGGCAAAAGAGGGATGTGCCTTTATGCTCTCTTGGCAGCCTTTGGGATAAGAGAGTTTTGAGAAGGGACAGAAAGGAGAAGTGATAGCTTCCAAAATTCTGGGGCCTTTGCCTGAACAGGAACAGTAAAGTTGTGTTCCTGGGCTGTGTCAATAGGGTGAAAGTTAGCTGGCTGCCTGTTTGGCTAGTGAAAAAAATTCTGTACATGGATTGGAAAGACATTGAGTCAGGAACTGTCTCTGAGTATCCAGTACAATGGGATCCTGACTGGGGTCGCTGGCTGCTACTGCACTAGAAACAGGCAATGAGGGGGGAAAAAGCCTTTTTGTTATTTCAGTAGCTTTTTAACAAATACACTTGCATCTGATTTTTTTTTTTGTAAGTGTCACAGACCAAATTATCCTCTTCCTCTAATGAAGATAGCTCAGTGGTTTGGGCATTGTCCTGCTAAACCCAGGGTTGTGAGCTCAATCCTTGAGTGGGCCATTTAGAGAACTGGGGTAAAAATCTGTCTGGGGATTGGGCCTGCTTTGAGCAGGGAGTTAGACTAGATGACCTCCTGAGATCCCTTCCAACCAACTCTGATTCTATGAACCTGTAGCTCTATAGAAGATAAATGAATTAACTTTGCTTTCTGGAGTAAATTAAATCCAAATCTGACCTGGCATTACTCTTCTGGTGTGCTAAAAATGGAGTTACATGGGGATGACTCTAAGATACTGCTGAACTCACTGTCAGTCAAGTGAGTCACCATGAATCAATTTACATGTTCCCATGTTTAACCCTTTGTGGTTGTGTAACTGTGCCTTAGTGGGTCACAACTGAGGATGCCAAATTCAGGATGAACCACTGAGAAATAGGGCAAACACAACCCAAAACTGGTGGTTATTCTCTTATAAGATATACCAAACCAGCCACAAAAGTAAACTTATTCACCATACGTGCTAATAAGAAAACAAAGGCAGTTTCCTCAGGTATTCCAGTTCTTATGTCATCACCAAAAACACTGGATGCAGAGATGAGTGGGTCTTTACAACCAGTCTCATCAAATAATAGGTTCTTCTGATCCCAAAGGTCAATATATAACTTAAATCTTACTCAAAAATCATGCTGATGCCAATCCTTTAGTATCTAAAATCTAAACCTTTTATTTAGTAAATAAAAGATGAGTTAAAATTGGCTAAAGGAATCAATTGCAGATAATAATGGCAAAGTTCTTGGTTCAGGCTTGTAGTAATGATGGAATAAACTGCTGACCTAAATCAAGTCTCTGGAACACATCCACAGCTTGGATGGACCATCTAGGCCTTTGTTCAGAGCTTCAGGTTGTAGCAAGGTTCCTCCAGAGGTAAGAAGCAGGATTGAAAACAAAATGGAGGTATTTCCAGGGCCTTTTATAGCTTTTGTCATGTGGAGGACAACCCATTGTTCTTACTGTGAGAAAATTACAGCAACAAGATGGAGTTTGGAGTCACATGGGCAAGTCACCTGTTCATGCCCAATTTCCCTCAGTCATTGCAGGAAGCCATTACCTACACTCCAGCACGTTAACATGACAGGCCACTCATTATATATGGGCGTCTCCCATGGTCCACTGTGAACCAAGTGTTCCTTGATGAACCACTTAACTGGAACAGTTCCTCCAAGATGTGCTGGCTAGCTACCTTGTGGGTGTTATCCCAGGAGCAAACATTTGAAATCCAAGTATAGAGCCAATACTTATAACTTCACATACAAAAATAATACATGCATACAGACAGCATGATAACCAGCAAAACATAACCTTTCCATAGACACCCCACTCAACAACCTTTGTACAATATTTGCTGCAAATATGTAACAGTGGTTGCAACAATGATATGGTTATATTTCTATTAGATAACATCACCGTTCGCTTTCAGTAGTTCCCTCCGATGATGATTTTCCTGTGAGATGGCCAGTTTTCAAACTTTTTTTCTTCCATCTAGTTAACTTTTTTTTTAAATGAAGAAGAGGTAATTCTGTTGGATGCTCTAACAGAAATGCAGGAGGTGAACCAACGTACAGTAAACAAAACTACTCCTGGCTGATTGAAAAGCAAACAAAACACCAGTTGTGATCATTTCAACAGCACCTGCTAGGAGCCAAACAAATCAGTTGAATAATGATCTGATTGAGTGATAAAGGAGAGTAAGGGAAGTTTATTTACATGTAAAATATGAAAGATGCCTATCTATGGCTCTAGGAGCCCTAGCGAGACAGTCCCAGCAGCACTGAAGTAACCATTTCATAGGGTTTCAGCCTGGTCCCTGCCCACAGAGCCTCCTTTCTGCCCCTTCCTTGGTGCATGGTGGTGCAATGCTGATAGTCCAAATTTCAGCTTTGAATGGGGACTGAGAGCAAAAGATACAGAGCAGGTTGGGCTTGGAGGCAGGGAAGTATGTTGCTTTCCCACGACCTGTTCTGGTCTACGTGTAGAGAGCGCTGAGTAACACGGAGGTGGGGGTGTATACACAACAGTGCCAGAGCATCTGCAGAATGAGGGGAACGTACCAAAAAATGGTGAACGTTCCCATGAGCTGTGGCCTGCCAGATTTTAGAGGGGAGACCCTGGTACAACAAAGATCTCCCTCCCTGTTAGCAAGAATGGTGCAGACCCATCTATGTGTCCATGCCCTGAGTTCAACCATGAGGGCTCGGCACCATCACCACCCGAGATTGCCTTCTGTACAAACCAGGGAAGCGGGAAGAGTGACAGTAATCGCAGATATGGCGTATGTTCCTCAGCTGGGAAAAACTCTTTTTTGCGGGGGGCAGAGGAAAAGGGCCATCTCATGCAGGGACTTGTGGTGAAGCTGTGACACCCCAATCCTATCCCAGCCTTCCCCAAGATAGTCATTGCCGCCAATTGACTTTAAGAACGTGAGCGGAAGGGTTGCAATAATTTGTTTGGCAGGGAAGTGCAGGCCCTGGATGTTCGCAGGACTTGTCAGCATGTCACTTTGCCTCTCGCACACTCTGTTAGAGGCTTGACAGCCAACTCGCCTTTACCGTTGCAAGGCCAATTATCTTGATCACAGAAACAAGACACACACACACACACACACACACCCCTTTGCCCTTCCGCTATGAACGATTTTACACACGCGGACGCCATCTGCACAGTGCAATGGATTGCACCAGCCTCGGCCTTCGGGTTCTTCAGCGGCCGCCTGAGCATGGTAGGGAAAAGATTGAATGTTCTCTTTGTGACTCATGAGAGATGAAAGGCGCGGGCCTTCACCAAGGCTTAATCCTGTCTAAGGAATTTAAATCAGTTCTAATGTACAGCAAGGCTCTGAAGTGCTACAAAAGAGAAGGCAGCTCCATGTAGGAGGAAGAGGCTGTTTCATACTTCCCAGACCTCCCTGTGTCCAATACTGGGAAGGGGCTGTCTCTATACCTCATATAAAACAGTCTCAGAGTTTCATAGGGTTTCAGAAAGAATAAGATTATCTAGTCTTATCTCCTGCATATCACAGACCAGTACAGTTCACCCAGATACCCCCTCCTGAGCCCACGTCAGGGTCCTCAGAAGAACATAAGAATGGCCATACCGGGTCAGACCAATGATCCATCTAGCCCAATATCCTGTAACAGAATCATAGAAGATTAAGGTAGGAAAAGACCTCAGGAGGTCATCTAGTCCAATCCCCTGCTCAAAGCAGGACCAACCCCAACTAAATCATCCTAGCCAGGGCTTTGTCAAGCTGGGCCTTTAGAGGTTTTTAAGGATGGAGATTCCACCACCTCCCTAGGTAACCCATTTCAGTGTTTCACCACCCTCCTAGTGAAATAGGTTTTTTTCCTAATATCCAATCTAGACCTCCCACACTGCAGCTTGAGACCATTGTTCCTTGTTCTGTCATCTGCCCCCACTAAGAACAGCCAAGCTCCATCCTCTTTGGAACCCCCTTTCAGGTAGTTGAAAGCAGCTATCAAATCCCCCCTCACTCTTCTCTTCTGCAGACTAAACTCCAGTTCCCTCAGCCTCTCTTCATAAGTCATGTGCCCAAGCCCCCTAATCATTTTCATTGCCCTCCACTGGATTCCTTTTTGTCCACATCCTTTATGTAATGGGGGCCCCCAAAACTGGACACAGTACTCCAGATGTGGCCTCACCAGTGCCGAATGGAGGGGAATAATCACTTCCCTCAATCTGTAAAAAGCGACAGAGTGTCCTGTGGCACCTTATAGACTACCAGAAGTATTGGAACATAAGCCTTCGTGGGTGAATACCCACTTCATCAGACACATGTGGTGGAAATTTCCAGAGGCAGGTATAAATATGCAGGCAAGAATCAGTCTAGAGGTAATGAGGTTAGTTCAGTCAGGGAGGATGAGGCCCTCTTCTAGCAGTTGAGGTGTGAACACCAAGGGAGGAGAAACTGCTTTTGTAGTTGGCAAGCCATTCACAGTCTGTGTTTAATCCTGAGCTGCTGGTGCCAAATTTGCAAATGAACTGAAGTTCAGCAGTTTCTCTTTGGAGACTGGTCCTGAAGTTTTTTTTTGCTGCAGGATGGCTACCTTTAAATCTGCTATTGTGTGTCCAGGGAGGTTGAAGTGTTCTCCTACAGGTTTTTGTATACTGCCATTCCTAATATCTGACTTGTGTCCATTTATCCTTTTACGCAGGGATTGTCCATCGGCAAAACTGGACAATCCCTGCGTAAAAGGATAAATGGACACAAGTCAGATATTAGGAATGGCAATATACAAAAACCTGTAGGAGAACACTTCAACCTCCCTGGACACACAATAGCAGATTTAAAGGTAGCCATCCTGCAGCAAAAAAAAACTTCAGGACCAGTCTCCAAAGAGAAACTGCTGAACTTCAGTTCATTTGCAAATTTGGCACCAGCAGCTCAGGATTAAACAAAGACTGTGAATGGCTAGCCAACTACAAAACCAGTTTCTCCTCCCTTGGTGTTCACACCGCAACTGCTAGAAAAGGGCCTTATCCTCCTTGATTGAACTAACCTCGTTATCTCTAGACTGATTCTTGCCTGCATATTTATACCTGCCTCTGGAAATTTCCACCACATGTGTCTGATGCAGTGGGTATTCACCCATGAAGGCTTATGTTCCAATACTTCTGGTAGTCTATAAGGTGCCACAGGACACTCTGTCGCTTTTTACAGATCTTCCCTCAATCTGCTGGCAATGCTCCTACTTATACAGCCCAAAATGCCATTAGCCTTCTTGGCAACAAGGGTACGCTGTTGACTCATATCCAGCTTCTCGTCCATTGCAATCCTCAGGTCCTTTTCTGCAGAACTGCCACTTAGCCAGTCAGTCCCCAGCCTGTAGCAGTGCATGGGATTCTTCCTTCCTAAATGCAGGATTCTGCACTTGTCCTTGTTCAACCTCATCAGATTTGTTTTGGCCCAGTCCTCCAATTTGTCTAGGTCACTCTGCACCCTATCCCTACCCTCCAGCATATCTACCTGTCCCCCCCAGGTTAGTGTCATCTGCAAACTTGCTGAGGGTGCAATCCATCCCATCATCCAGATCATTAATGAAAATGTTGAACAAAACCGGCCCCAGGACTCTGGTGCACTCCGCTTGATACCGACTGCCAACTAGACATTGAGCCATTGCTCGCTACCCATTGAGCCTGATGATCTAGCCAGCTTTCTATCCACCTTATAGTCCATTCGTCCAATCCATACTTCTTTAACTTGCTGGCAAGAATACTGTGGGAGACCATATCTCAAGCTTTGCTAAAGTCAAGGTATATCTCGTCCACTGCTTTCCTCCTATCCACAGAGCCAGGTATCTCATCATAGAAGGCAATTAGGTTGGTCAGGCATGACTTGCCCTTGGTGAATCCATCTTCTGACAGTGGCCAATGTCAGTTACTTCAGAGGGAATGAACAGAACAGGAAGTCACTGCGTGATCCTTCCCCTCATGTCCACTCCCAGGTTCCGGCAATCAGAGGCTTAGGGACATCCCAAGCCTGAGGGTGCATCCATGACCAAAACAAAACTATTATTACACTTCTGAATGGCTCCCCAACCTTCTTCCCCACCCCCATACAGAGGCAGTGGAACAGGCTAACGGAGATTAATCTGTGCCCTTAGAAAGGGGGTGGTTGAAAGAGACCTTCCAATTAAAGCTGGGAGGGAAATGAGGATTGTTGAATATTTTTTCCCTTCCCGCATTGAGATGAAAAGTCAAAATCTCACATTTTTGCCAACACCTCAAATTTTAGTCAACTAATAATCAATCAATCAATAAAGTGGGGTGGAAATCAGGTCAAACAAACTATTTTGTTACAATGTTGATCTTTAAAACAAACAAACAAGTTTACTATAAATAAACTAACATTTTGAAACACTTTTTTTTGTTTGTTTCAAACATGTGAACAGGCTGTTTTGACAACTTTTTCCCAGTGGTCATAACCAACCATTTCCTGCAAACAGTTTTGGGTTTAATGAATTGACATTTGCCATTTTGAAAACCTTTTGGTTGGAAAATTCCCAACCAGGTCCACGTCTTACCCCTTCCACTAGGGTAGAGTTCCTAGCCAGCCCATGCAAACCTGCCAGGTTATTACCAAGGCCCATGGGGGGAAATAAAGTGGTGTCAGGTTACTTTGCAGCAGAGGCGATGTGTGTGTGGGGGTGGGGGACGGACATACAGGGTCACATGCCCCCCAGCTTTTCAGCTTGGCTTATACTGCGTATGCTCAATAACATTGCTGATGCCAGCTGCCCTCACTCTGCCCCCTTCCCCCCGCTATCGGCAGGCCTGGGTCGTCTCTGCTTTACAGCCCCCTCAGGATTTTTGCCTTTTTTCCTCACAGTGTGCACAAAAGTGTGCGGATGTGGTAGGGACCTGGATGTTGCAAGCTCAGACTTGGGAAGAGTTCTTCATCCCGCTGCAAACATTTCACACCGTTCTAGCGTCTGCTGCTGCTTCTTCCTCACGGCGTGAGTCTGGGTTTGCTGTTATTCCTCCATTTCTTCTAGTTGGTGGGTGATTGAGCAACACAAATGCTGAATAACGTTCAGTGTTTGCCCTCTCCTTGGGAAGGGTGGGCTTCTACCCATGATTGATGGCATCCAACATGGTTCAGTGGGCCCTGTCCAAGTTACTCAGCAGGCTGCATCTACTACTCAGCTTGTCAGGGTTGCCCGTACCAGCTTCTTTCCGAGTGAGCATGTGTTGCTAGTGGACCTGAGGGAGACCGTTCTTTTAAAAACAGCAGAACCTTACCAGAGGGATTATATAACCAAGCTCTAGGACTACTGAAAGCAGCAGGTGTGCACCTCCTAGACTGATTGGTGAGGGACTGGCTTGATGAGAGAGAGAAAAAGTATTGCTTGTCCTTCAAATCAGCTGCCTTCTGACAGCCCCCTTGGCCTTCTCCCAGCCCCTGCCCTTCCTTGTGATGACATGTTTGGGTTTTTTTTTTTGCAACGCTGCTGGTTCAATAACCTCTGCCTACGCTCAGTCATTAGGGGTCCTCGTGAAATGTGAGTGAAATGTTTTGAAATTCTCATCCCCTGAGCACAATGGAATCCACACACCTGGGCACTAGTGCCAGGATTTCATAGAGTTTAAGGCCAGAAGGGCCCAACTGGATCATCTAGTCTGACCTCCTGTATATCACAGGCCATTAATTTTCACCCAGCTCCCTATATTAACCCCAAAGACTTTGCTCAGCCCAAAGCATTTCAATCATTAGGACAGTGAACGGGATGCTACAGGGTTGAGAACAGGAGAGGCCAAAGTGCCACCAATGCCTGAAGCCCCTGCAACGGCAGTGAACTGATTACAAGAGATATACCCAGGTGACCTCCATGCTGCAGAGGAAGGCAAAACAACCAGGTTCCAGCATGGGGGAGAAATTCCTCCCCAACCCAAATCTGGCAGCTCGGAGAAGACACACCAGCCAGGCATCTAGAAAGAGGATTCTCTGGATCACAGGTCCCCTCCATCTCCAGCGATGGCCAAACTCTGGACTCCCAGGTTCTGTGAGAGCCTGGATCTGCTCACCTGAACACTCGGGCCAAGGCTCTGACTCCCCAAATCAGTGAGCCCAGCAGGACCCACTCACCTGGGCGTTGGTACCATGGATCCAATTCCCACCCACTGAGCACTGCAGGATCCACACGAGTACAAGGAATCAGTCCCTCTCCATTGGTGGTGGGATTCCAACCCTGGTGCACCAGCACTTGAATTCCATTGTTCGGGGGTACACCCTGCAGTGAACTGCTGTGACAACTCAGGACCTTGCCATAACCCTTAACCCCCCCCCCCCGGATTATTATTCAGATAGCTAGCCCCCTGGGAACCTGAGCCAGACTACCTCTCCCTCACCCCTGTGCACCAGCCTCCCCTCTCTCTCTCTCTCTCTCTTTTTTTTTCCTTGCCACTTCTGTAAAACAACTTAAATGTCATCTTCCTGCAATTACCCACAGAAGAGGGAAATGAATAGGAACATTCCCACAGGGGTCTCTGTCTTAAATGAGGCTTTTGTTGTTATAAATTGTTACTCAAAGCAGTACAAGCCTTTGGAATCACTCACATGTTCCTAGTCACTTGATTCATGGGGCTTTGAATTCAGAGAGCTTGTTTGGCGTCTGCCAGCCTTCTGTAGGTGTGAAATCTGAACGCATAATTCATAGCAGCAGCCCCATCTCCCCCCCCGCCCCCCACTCCTGCTTGCCTAACACTCTCTGCCACTTTGCAAGGCACAGAACATGTAGGGTGGGGCCTGCCCTATCCTTCTTGCCTTGTCCTCCCACGGGCTCCAATCAGGGCACCTTCCACCCACATTCACTGCTCCCTGGGGCTCACCTGCGAGCCACAGAGTTGCAGGAAGAGATGGAATTGCCACATCCCCCAATTTTTGCTGCTGATGCCTTCACCCTCCCTCCTCCCTGAACCAGAATCTGATTGGCTGCAGGTGGTAGGACAAAGCTGGAAATAGACATGTGGAAGCTGCAGCTTGGCTCCCCCAAGAAGGTGAGACAGTGCTGCCTAGTGGTTAGGACATGGGACTGGGAGCCAGGGACCCTGGGGTCCGTTCTCAGCTCTGCTAATGATTCTCCGTGTGACCTTGAGCATGTCATTTCATCACCTTGTGTTTCAGTTTCCCCATCTGTATATAAGGATAATGCTCCCACCCCCATGCATGGGAGCACTGGGAGACGTAACGTAGTAATGAGTGAAATCCACCCCTGTGCAAAGACCCAGCAGGGGACCTATGTGTCACATAAACGCTATGGGCTGGTGCTATCCCGTGTGGTCCTTGGATGGAAAATGCTGCAGGAGGGCAACATCTATTTTATTTTTTTTTAATGTCTGCAGAAATGGGCTTCTTGGTGTTTTTTGCAAGATTTAGAGACTGGTTGCCAGGTGGCAAGCTGGGTTGGGGGCAGCCGTCTGTACTAACAGCCCTGCACCACTGAGTTCTGTTTCCCTCTGCCCCTCACTGACTGTTGGGCCTGCAGGCTGCCATCGTGGGGAAAGAGCCTGGCTGAGCTCTTTTCTCCATGGCGAGGGCTTGAGATGCCCCTGGAAACTGGGGAGGGATAAACTGCCCACCAGCGCCTTGTCCTTCTCCTCCGGAGGAAGGAATTGGCTGGGGCCCGGGTGCAAAGTGCTGATACAGCCAGAGTTGCGGTGGCAGAGCTAAGCTACCAGGCTGAAATTCAACAGTATAATGAGGGTGTCAGTCATTTTACAAGCTTAGGGCGGCTAGAAAGAGGGAACGCAGCCTGGTTTCATCATTAGCTGCCACCACAAACCATCCCTCCTCGCCCCGCTCTGCCCCAGCACCACCTCACCCCACTGCAGAGTGAAAGCACGTTGCATTTTCCCGAAACAGATCACACAATCAGCGTTCTTTGAAAAGGGGCTAAAAAAAGATATTAAACTTTAAATACCATTTCTTTCCATGCTGCTAAGCAGCTTATTTATCACAGCGTGAGCCCACCTTAAGAGCTGTGACGAGAGAAAGCTCCGCTGGTAATTACCGCAGGGAGCCAGGAGGCGTGGATGAGTCACTGCAGTGTCGGTGCACTGCAGACGAGGTAGGGAGAGACAGACAGACAGATGGAGGTTGACGAGGGCCAGGGGAACCAAGAGGGGGAATGGAAAAGAAGGACCATGTTTGGAGGAACTACGAGTTAGCAAATCCTATTTGTCCCTTGAGAGGACAAAGTAAGCTGGGACTGCCTCCTCAGCCAATTGCCATAGACGCACGGAGCTGGGTGCGGATCTCCAGCCGTGTCGCCCTGACTTAGAAGAACGAGGCACTCCCGAAGAAGGTCCCAAACAGATATAGCTGGAGCCATTCCACTCTAGGATTCTGGCACAGAGAGACAGGCATGCAAAGCTGGGCCTTTCAGAGGAGTGACAGAACTGGAGCTGCGTGAAGATACCCTTGGTTCTTGCTGGCTGTCCTTCCTGTTCTGTCTCCGCTGAGAAACGTTGGCCTCATCCGCGAACTCCCTTCTCCCAGTCCTGCACGTCAGGAGGAATTCAGGCACGTCGGTTAAGTGAGTGACAACGGAGAGAATCTAAGATGACAAGCTGGAGCCTACCGGGGATGGGCAAGCAGCGTAGCACCAAGGAACCCTGACAAACTCTGTCCACGCTTCAGACCCTATCTACTGCTGTATGCGGGGCTGGATCTGAGAGCAGGGTCAGCACTTGCTTTGCGCTTGCAGTAGAAGCGGCAGCTCCCAGATGCAGAGAGGTCATCTTGCAGGGATCCTGAGAGATGATGGCTGTCTGCTATGGTCTTTCCATCATTCCTTTGGCTGGAAATAAATGTCAGCGTCCTCTCTAAATGAAAACCCATTTTCGCCCCCAACTCAGAGGTGCCTGGCATTTTAACCTTCCCATTGTTAGGATCGGGATTATCACACCTCATGATGTCAACAGAGATCAGGGCCCATTGCAGTAGGTGCTGTACAGACACAGAGAGAGAGATTCCTGTCCCACACAGCTTAGAATTGAAATAGAAATGACAAATAGAGGGGGAACTGGGGAAATGATTTGCCCCAAGGTCAAAGGGCGGAACTGGGCATAGAACCCAGGTGCCCTGCTAGTGCCATATCATAGAATATCAGGGTTGGAAGGGATCTCAGGAGGTCACCTAGTCCAACCCCCTGCACAAAGCAGGACCAGTTCCCACTAGGTTTCCTGGATTTGGGTCCACCAAAGGCAATGGGAGATTTGTCTTAGATGTCACTGGGGGCAGGCTCAGAGCCTTGTCTGATTTAGCGTCATACCACAGCTCAGTCTCATCTACACAAGAACATTCCCTGTTACCGCACTCTGATTCATCAAATGCGGTCTTAATGGAGTAGTGAGCTTCTGACCCAGTTCCTCTGGCATTTCCCTGTAGAGATCCTTTCCTTCTAATCACCACTAAATAACCATGTTGTTCTGGGACTTGACCCTGTACGGACGTTCATTTCTCGTAAGAACAGCCATACTGAGTCAGACCAATGGTCCATCGAGCCCAGTGTCCTGTCTTCCGACAATGGCCAATGCCAGAGGGAATGAACAGAACAGGTAATCACTGAGTGATCCTTCCCCTGTCGTCCACGCCTAGGTTCCGGCAGTCAGTGTTTTTAGGGACACCCAGAGCATGGGGTTGCATCCCCGACCATCTTGACTAATAGCCATTGATGGACCTATTTGCCATGAACTTATCTCAATCTTTTTTGAGCCCCCATTATAGTGCTGGCCTTTTCAACCTCCCTTAGCAATGAGTTCCACAGGCTGACTGCATGTTGTGTGAAGAAATACTTCCCTTAGTTTGTTTTAAACCTGCTGCCTATTAATTTCATTGGGTGACCCCTAGTTCTTGTGTTATATGAAGGATTAAATAACACATCCTTATTCACTTTCTCCACAGCGGTCATGATTTTATAGACCTCTGTTATATCCTCTCTTAGTCGTCTCTTTTTCAAGCTGAAAAGTCCCCGTCTTTTTAATCTGTCCTCATGCAGAAGCTGTTCCATTCCCTTAATTATTTTTTGTTGCCCTTTTCTCTACCTTTTCCAATTCTAATATATCTCTTTTTTTGAGATGGGGTGACCAGAACTGCACACAGTATTCAAGGTGTGGGCGTACCATGGATTTATATAGTGGCATTATGATATTTTCTGTCTGATTATCTATCCCTTTCTAATGGTTCCATACATTGTTAGCTAACTTTCTTTTTTTTTTTACTGCTGCTGCACATTGAGCAGATGTTTTCAGAGAACTATCCACAATGACTCTGAGATCTTTCTTGAGTGGCAACAGCTAATTTAGACCCCATCGTTTTGTGTATATATAGTTGGGATTGTGTTCTCCGACGTGCATTGGTAAATGCAAAGTAATGCACGTTGGAGAACATAATCCCAACACTGAATTTCATGTGCCACTTTGTTGCCCAGTTTAGTGAGATCCCTTTGCAACTCTTCACAGTCTGCTTTGGACTTAAGACTCTTGAGTAATTTTGCATCACCTGCAAATTTTTGCCACCTCGCTATTTACCCCTTTTTCCAAATCATTAATGAATCTGTTGAGCAGCACTGGTCCTGTAAAGCTTTCACTGTACTGCTGTACCCCTTCTCTTCCCACTGCGCCAAGCCCCTTTTCCAGCCACCTCTTTTCATTTCAGGACCTAACTTGCAACCAGATGAGTCTGTTTCTGCCATGCATGTTCCACTGAGCAGGTTCCCAGGGTGTGGGACTGCAGATCATGGCAGCCTCCATATAGCCTGCTACAGGATGGGCAGTGGCTAAATAGGAGGAGAAAGTAAGATAGTTAAAGGTGGAAGGAAACCTATGTGCTGTCAGCCCAGTGAGAAAGCGGGAACATATTGTCCTTACATGTCCCATTCTTTTTCATGCTGGGCTCTGGCTCCTGCTTCCTGGACTGCTGTTTAAGGTCATGTTATGCAAGAAACAGGGTGCTCTGTTCACTCCTCCACAGGCCTATCCCTGTGTATGGTATTGCTCCCTCTCAGAGTGACCAGAACCCTGTCACATCAAACCAAACCTATTAAAGAAAGGAACGCCAGGGTGCAGATCAGTATGCAGCAGGTGTGAGTAAGAGATCAACTGCATGTGAACTTGACACAGAACCAGGGACGGCTCCAGGCACCAGCGCAGCAAGTGTGTGCCTGGGGCAGCAAGCCCTGGGGGGCAGCCTGCCAGTAGCCGTGAGGGCGGCAGTCAGGCAGCCTTCGGTGGCATGCCTGCGGGAGGTCTGCCGGTCCCGCGGCTTCGGCAGTAATTCGGTGGCGGGTACGCCAAAGGTACGGGACCAGCGGACCTCCCGCAGGCATGCCGCTGAATCCGTGTTACCAGCGGGCCTCCCGCAGGCATGCTGCTGAAAGCCGCCTGACTGCTCTGCTTGGGGTGGCAAAATACATAGAGCCGCCCCTGCACAGAACAATAGAGAGAGAAGCCAGATCCATCAAGCTGACACTCAGAAACCTGAGCAGACCAGCACAAGACCAAAATAACAGGCAGAAACTGATGGATGCCCATGCACCTGAGGGCGTGGGAGGATGATGAAGAAGAAGAAAGGTGACCAGACCATTGCAGTGTATTATCCTGAGCAGCTGGTGGAGCTGTCAAGTGCATCCCTTTTTTGTATGCTCTCCAGAGTCTTTTCGCCTAGGAAACAGCTGCTGCCAGCTGTGTCCTTCACCGAGGAGTGACCTTCAGGAGGTTTAGATGCTCAGCTGGACTTGTTAGAGACCCTCCTTTTTTAAATAGAGATGCCTGGCGGTGGAGGTCAACTATCCTGCAGCAGGGAGAGGACTATAGCCAGAGAAAGTCAGCTATCGGTACCATGGGGCCTGGCCAGTCTAGCAATGTGGGGCCATGCCTAAGGCCATCCGGAAGTCCCTGCAAGGAGGATCAAGGCTGGCAGCTCCATCAGCCACATGCAGCGGGCTCCTCAGCAAACAGTTCTATGATTGGAGACCTGGCCATCTCCAGCACCGATCCATGTTGCTCTGGGTGGGTTGACAGCAATGACGTCCCAAGCAAGGAGGAAAGAACGGCGTATGGGATGGGCGGCAGAAGAGGTGCCGTGAGTTATTTGAAGGGTGGAGAGTAGATATGTCCGCTGAGATGGAACTGCAAGGGCAGAGCTGCTTCACACTGCGGCTGGAGGAAAGGAAGGGCTTGTGGCTAAGATATTACGCTGGGACTCGGGAGAATCACGTTCAGTTCTTGGCTTCACCGCAGACTGCCTGGGTGACCTTGGACAAGTCACTTACAGCCCTCTGGGCCTCAGTTCCCCCTCTGTAAAATGGGGATAATCGCACTGCCTGTTCCCCCAGCTGTTGGCTATTTACACTGCAAGCTTTGTGGCCGAGGGGCTCTCATACTCTGTGTTTGTACAGTGCCTGGCACGCTGGACTGGGGCCTCTAGGAGCTACTATAGGAAATCATCATGTTAAAACATAATGTTAATTCCCCCACTCTCCACCAGTGGATAAGCCGGGTCAGAGCCTGGGGAGAAGTGATCCTGGTTAGAGCGCCCCCTGCTGACCAACACATGGAAGGGAATTAAGCAAAGCTGTGGAGTGGAAGGAGTAATAGTGATGGGTGGGAGCAGGCCACTGAGCACAGTTGGGTTTGCAAGGTGAGCGGAAGGTGGGATATCTCTCTAGAGAAAGTCTGCTGGAGGGAGGGGCTGATATGGCTAGCAACCCCCCCCCCCCACCCCACACACACACATTTAAATACAAATGAGCAAGAACATAAAAAGCTTCTCCCAGCTAGCATGAGAGAGGGCACTTGCTTGAAGCCATGAGGGTGACCTGTCGGCGGCGGGAGGATCCCACACCTCCCACGGCTTATGCTCTGGAGGGTGGCTGCAGTGATGCATGGACTGCACTTTTCCACCGTTCCCACCGGAGGGCAGCCTAAGGGAGCAAGCCACATCAGAAAGTTTTTCATAAAAGAGAGATGATAGGGGGCACAGCAGGGCAGGGCATTGTGCAGAGATGGGGTCCCATTTAGTGTGAGGTCAGGAGTGGAATGGGAGTCACTGGAATTGCTGGAGGAAGCTCAGTGATGGAGCTAGACGTGCGCAGCCTGAAACACCTCGGATTGCTATTAGCAAATGGAATTTAGATATGTGCAACAAGGAAAACAATCAGAATCATGATTTAATCAGTACCTTTTAGTGAGAGCAGTAACAGCTGGATATGGCCTCAATAAAGAGCCAGACAAGCTTCAGTGGAGTCCAACGTTTTAAAGCCACTTCCTAAACAAACAGTATTAGGAGCCACTAGCCAGTTTGGGGTCAAAGTGCTGAGAGTGTGATTGGCTACTGCTGAAGCAAGTTGGCTTTGCAGAGGCTGAATGACTCTGACCTCCAGCCCGCTTAAAAGCCATGGGCTGAGTCCTGGCCCCATTTGAAGTCAATGGGATCTTTGCTATTGACTTTAGCGAAGGCCGGTACTTCACGCTGGGAATGTTGTGCCGGTGACCGGCTCCTCTCTACTCGAGGAGGGTTTGACACAAAGCTCTAGGCCCAAATTTTCATAGACGACTACTAATTATTGCTGCTGTTTATTTGTATTGGTGTAGCACCTAGGAGTCCCAGTGAGGGCCCCCTTTGTGTTGGGCACTTTAGAGACACAGAGCGAAAGACAGCCCCTGCCCCAAATCGCTTACAGTCCAAGGATTTTGGTTCCTTCCGTTTCCTGGGTGGCCCCCTTAAGATCTTTCAAGCTGGGCACAAAACCCCAAAGCCCTCAGAATTATGGCTCCCTTTTTGAAACGCAGACCTACTGTCCTACCCCGGGGATAAGGATTCAGAGGGAGTGGGCAAATTAGCGTGGTAGCAGCCTTCAGTGTCATGAGACCGTAGAAACCAGGGGAATATCCAGCCTCACAAGCCCAGATACTGAGGTGATGAGTGTGGCCTAGGAACCTATACGGACCTACAGAAAATGGGCCAGATGCTGAGTTCTTTACTTCGCCAAACTCCCATTGAAGTCAGTGACATTTGTCTGCATGAGGGCTGAGGAAAAACTGAATATGTGGCTCAGGATTTGGCCTGACATAACTCACTTTTAACCCACATTTTTCCACTGTTGTCATTATTACTAAATTCCATAAGCGCATGTGTTTGTGTGCATCCTCCTCCCTGGAGTCTGGAAAAGAGAAGACTGAGAGGGGACATGGTAACAGTTTTCACGTATGTAAAAGGTTATTACAAGATGGAGGAAGAAAAATTGTTTTTCTTAACCTCTGAGGATGGGACAAGACGCAATCGGCTTAAATTGCGGCAAGGGAGGTTTGGGTTGGACATCAGGAAAAACTTGCTAACTGTCAGGGTGGTTAAGCACTGGAACAAATTGCCTAGGGAGATTGTGGAGTCTCCATCATTGGAGATTTTTAAGAGCAGGTTAGACAAACACCTGTCAGGGGTGGTCTAGATAATACTTAGTCCTTCCACGAGTGCAGGGGACTGGACTGGACTAGATGACCTCTTGAGGTCCCTTCCAGTTCTATGGTTTCCTTTCCCAGTCAGGATTGAACTAATGACACATTATGGACTACAGGCATGGTAAGGTGAGGTTTTGGAGTGAGATGGAAAACAGGCCCAAATCGCTTGTGATCATTCTAGAATCTTATGGTACCCTTTTTTTTTCTATGAGTAGAAGCATTAAGGCCAGTGTCTGCTGTGGATTGCATTCCTCCTGCTTCAATCCTACCCACCCTTCAGTTTCACCCCAAAATTATTCCTCTCCACCCACCCAAAAATCTCGGCTGTGTAGGTGCAAACTGTCTGCTGCCTCTCGCCCCAAAGGATGCTGCATTTCAGAGCAGGTTGGAAGTGATCCTTTCATACACCATCTGCAAAGTGCTGGGGGATCTGGCAGCAGGAAAGGCACTACGTGAAAGTAAAGTATTATGGCATAAGTAGAAAAAAGAGCGCTTTGTGGTTTGGACAGAGTCCGAGAAGACACTTTCTTCCTGGGAGAGACTGTGTCTCAATTTAACTATTGCAGGGAGAAGAGTCGTATCTCACTGTGGCATGAAGAGCCAAATGTCATTTGTTTGCAGTGATATCTTCATGGAGAGGCTTTTACTGAAATGCGCCAGGATGCACAGAAAAGGAGAGACTGAAAGTGGTCAAATAAAAAGATACATGACTTTTTCCCAGAGGTAGGATGGCTCAGTGGTTAGGGTGCCCGCACGGGACTTAGGAGACTCTGGTTTAATTCTGTGATCTGCCACTGATTTCTGCGTGACTTTGGGCAAGTCACTTGGTCTCTCTGTGCCTCAGTTCCCAGCTGTAAAATGGGGATAAACAGCACTGCATTGCCTTTCAGGAGTATGGTGACACTAAAGACATTAAAGATTGAGAAAGGCTCAGAAACTATGATAATGGGATCCTGTAAGCACCTAAAAGAGATTCTTGTGACCAAATAGCCAGATGCACCGAAACTATTCTAACACTGACACTGACTACTGTGGCACTGCTTAGGGAGGTGACTGCAACCCTCTTTGCTTCTAACTTTGTCCACTCAATCCATTCCCACTTCAGATTCTGCTGCCTGGACATCTAAGTCCGTCCTTGTCAGCAATCACTAGCATCTAACAGTACCCAAATTCCCTTTGGGACAGTGCAGAATTGATTGGCAGATTGTCAATGCATCAGGGAACATCCCAAAACAAAAGATCACTGGAAATAAGTCTGCCTAGTTGAGTAGCATCCAAACCACTGGTTGGCTGACACACAACTTGTATTGGAAAATAAGTGAATATTGCCTAAATCATGGCGGAAAAAAGGTCTTTTAGCCTAAAAGTTGTTTCCCAGTGCCCCTGCTTGCCATATGTCCCAAGAAAAATGGGTCTCTCCCTGTTTCTGCCTTTGGGCACACAAATCTACAGGGTCCACCACCTTTCATAACCAGAGCAGAGTAGTAAAGCCAGGCTGAATCCAGTTCTGAGACCAGCTTATGCTAACCAGCTGGGTGGCCTGTGTGATTCACAGTCAGACTGGATGATCTAATTGTCCCCTCTGGCCTTAATCTAGCCTCTCATGAACGTCTCTAAGCAATACAGTATCAAATTCATCCTTTGGGGTGACTCCAGCATCATCAGTGGATTTTCACCTGAGAGGAGTTTGGCCCATTCTCTTTTAGCATCTGCTTCCAATGTCACATGTTTAGTCATTTCAATCTTAGTTCAACTTAACTCTCGATAATTCTGTCTGAAGGATGTTGGGGCAAATTCCTGGACGGTCTGAGATACACAGAGAAGTAATACAATATCTTCCGAAAAGACAGCTCTGGCATACGTTCCGATCCCAATGGCTCATAAGATCATAAACCAGGCACCCCAGTATTGCTATATGTCACAATCATATGAACAGAGTCTGCTGTCAGCTACCCCTGCCAACCCCTCCTTCCAGCAGAGCCCAGATCTGTTCCCTTTCTGGACATGTTGGCGAAATCCCCATCTCTTTTTCTCTGGTGCTTTGGAAAGGAGCAGACTAAACGTGATGCAGTAGAGATCTAATGCTTGCTATGGCTGATAGAGCACTGTGCAATGTAAGGATTAAGCTCACTTATAGGCAAAATAAGACCCATACCAATCCAACAGAAGCAGAGAGCAATGTAACAGCCGTGTCCTACATGCTCACAACCAAATGCAAACACGGTAAAGAACAAAGCCCATCTGTTTGTCCAGCTCTTGAAAGGACATGGCCCAGGGGCAGGTCAGCACAAGCTCGGTGGATGCTGGAACAGCTCCAGGAGGTGGTGGTGGCAGGAAGGGGATTTCAAAGGGGTCAGCAGAGCTCCTTGATCGTGGTGGGTGCATTTTTCAGCTGCTGATTCAGCACGTTCCTGGCTTGCCTGCCATTCCGTCTTTCAAGCAATTTACATCGAAATGCAAGTGGAGAAATTGTTTGACAAGCTTCATCCCTAGATCTTGGCAGATTCCCAAGAATGACTTTGCTACTCAAAGATTATGTTTACAGTGAAATGATTTAGGGATTGAGGGATTATCCACCATGGGCCCACAGCCCAACACCTCCATAAGTACCAAATGCCTAATGATTCCTGACAGCAGGAATCAATCACCAGAGCTGGAGGGTTTTTGTTGTTTTTTTCCCCCCCCTCCTCTCTCTCTTTCATTTTTTCTTGGGTGAAACAAAACTGTTCTGGTTCCACTGCTCAGGCTCAAATAATACTGTCTACAAATCATTAATAAAAGCAATTGGATGACTTACATTCGGCATTATAAGGGCCAGAGCAATAAAACAAGGCTTTATTTTGTGAATAACACACACACAACACTATCTTTTATCGATACGGCGTCTACGGTAATTTGTCTACACACGAGCCATACAAATTGCGGCTGGGTGCACTTCAGTGTATCATTACAAAATGAAATCCCTCTGCCCTGCCACCCCGTCCAAGACCACCGTCAGCTGGGTCGGTCCACCAGTAAGACCTGCGCATGAGGCACAAGGAGTGAGGAAATGACTGCAGCCCAAATGCTCAATGTCAGTCGGGGGCAGAATCTCAAAGGATCTCCGCAGGCACTGGGCTGAGCACTTTTGAAAATCTGGCCCTAAATCGCCACTCTTGAGCCAAGAGCTTTTAAGGAGGGGAACTAACAGTCAGTGAAGGCCCCAACCCTTGTAAGCAGCGCCGCACCCCAAAAGAAAGCAAAGCCCTCATGCTAATTATTGACTTGGATTGATAGGCGCACAAACAAACAGTGCCTCCAGTTCATTGACTATAAGACCAGAAGGGGCTCTGACCTCCAGAGCAGCCTGCTGGTTATTTAAAATTAAAGCTCATAAATACACAAATGAGCTCCACTGTTATGAAATAACACACTCAAACCCCCAAACCAGGCCCCTCCCCGCTAACCCTCTTCAACCCCCACCCCCAAAAATGTGCATCAAAGACACTGTCGTGACTATTTTCTTTCCCAACCAGCTCTCTGCCTGAGGCTGCTTGCACAAAACTTATTTCTCTTATATAAATGTTGATAAACGATTAGCCAAATGAGCCAGGTATATTTCCAGGCATTCCGGCCAAAGAGTCTGAGTCTGAAACAGTCACTTGATTACAGGAGCCATGGGAGTTACATGAGCACAAGCCTGGAAGTCAAGAGTTCTAGGTTCCATTCCCAGCTCCGCCACTGACTTCCTGTGAGACCTGAAAGTCATTTCACCTCTCCGTGCCTCAGCTTATTCACACTGTACCATGGAGTCACAATATCCACCAGATAGGTGGTGCAGTGAGAAATGTAAAGTGGTGTATGAGGGCCAAACATTACATAGTATTTGCAAATCACATTGTGGGGGAAGGTGCTGTAGAAGAAATGAATTTTATTGCAATAAATAAAACAGGAGCAATGGACAGACTGGAACAGCAGACCCCTTTGACTGGGTTCAGCCAGTGGTATTTGTTCAAAGTCATTGAACGCTATGGAAACTCTCCTTCCCATGTGTTACCTGGATCAAAACCCTAGTCAACCCCCTGGGGCAGATCAGAGCGGATGTTCTTTTTAATTCCAGTGCTTTTCAGAATCCTAAACCCAATAGGTCCTCATGTCCATCCCTCCTCCTGGTGGGATTCTTCCCTTAATTACCATATTGAGTTGGTATGTTTAGTATCCCTCTAACACTGGTAGGAATCCTTCACTGGTATCCAGCCTGAATTTCCCTGTGCTTAATTTCATCTTTTTGTTGCCCTCTTCCATGGACCACCCTAAGCAATTCCTCTCCCTGTGGTGTCCTCATTTTACCAATACTGTACAACCCTAACCCTCATCCCCTTTTCTACTGCGGGCTCATTCGCCAGTGTTTGGTAGGCTGTGGGAACACGCAAGGAGCTCTTTGGCTGGCTAACCCAGTGGCCTGCCACATTTGCATCCCCTGCCCGTGGGAGTGCTGTGCTTGCTTCCTACACGATCCCCTCCCCCTGGGGTCATACAGCACCCCAAAGGAGATGGGGAGGAAGCAATGCTGTAGCCCCTTTTCAGCAGTCTGTGGGATTACAGGGCTCAAACCTCCACCCTCCTAAGGGATACTGCCACATGTGCAGTCCCCCAGGGTGCCAAGATCATGCCAACGGGGGTTCTGCATCCCTGAGGCATTAACCCCCCCAGAGCTGCCCAATAGGTAGAGCCCTACCAAATTCACAGCCATGAAAAACATGGAGTGTGAAATCTGGTCTCCCCCTGTGAAATCTGCTCTTTCGTGTGCTTTTACCCTCTACTATACAGATTTCACAGGGGAGACCAGCGTTTCTCATATTGGGGGTCCTGACCCAAAAGGGAGTTGGGGGGTTCAAGGTTATTTTAGGGGGGTTGCACCTGCAGAGCTGCGGGGTTGGAGAGCGGCGGCTGTTGGCTGAAGGCAGCGCCCTACCAGCAGTAGCACAGAAGGAAGGATGACAATACCATACCACGCCACCCTTACTTCTGCATTGCTGCCTTCAGAGCTGGACGGCCAGAGAGTGACGACGGCTGTCTGAGGGCCCAGCTCGGCACACAGCAGCACAGAAGGAAGGGTGACAATACCACACCGGGCCACCCCTACTTCTGCGCTGCTGCTGGCGGCGGCTCTGCCTTCAGAGCTGGGCTCTCAGACAGCAGTCACCGATCTCCAGCTGCCCAGGTCCGAAGGCAGCGCCGCCAGTAGCAGCAGCAGAGAAGTATCACAACCCCCCGTCCCTACAATTACCTTGTGACATGCGTGTGCGCGTGCACACACACACACACACACACACAACTCCTTTTCGGGTCAGGACCCCTACAATTACAACACCACGGCATTTCAGATTTAAATAGCTAAATCATGACATTTACAATTTTTAAAATCTCATGACAGTGAAATTGGCCAAAATGGACCATGAATGTGGTAGGGCCTCACTAATAGGGTTCCTATTACATCCTGTTCAGGCCCATGGCTACGTGTTACAGTCTGGGCCTTAGTCATCCTTCAGCCAAGCTGTATGTATTTACTGCTTCACGCATTTGTAGGTTTAACCCTTATGCCCTCTCCTACTGGTGCCGGAGCCCTTAACCACCTGCATTAGAGAGAATGTCAGGGATCAGTGACTGGAGGTGGGCAGGCAGAGGAAGGTACATTGCACGGTACATGGATGCCATGCTCTGATATGTTTCCAAACCCACACAGAACCCACTCCTTAGTTTTTCACCACCACTGAGGAACTTGGAGATCTTTCTGGATATAAAACTGTTACAGAAGCCCATGCAATAGCGCTAACCGGACAGAAACCAACCAGTGTTGCTTTTAACACTATAGATGAATGGAACCAAACCAATAAAGAACAACTAGAAGTCATCCAATACTCTTTGGGAATGCAAACAGCACTGGAAATCAAAAGATATCACCATAGTGTCTTGGCCAAACTTTCATCAAGGTAATTACTTCCTGTCCACCTTGGGCTTACAGATGGATACAGGAGCAAAAAGGTGGCTGGAATAAGAGCCCAAGAAAGGGAGCTGTGAAGAAGCATTTGAAAGAGAAGAGCAAGGTCTCCTGATGCTCAGAAAGAGAGAGGCAAACCCCCCACCCCAACCTTGTGTCATGAGAATGAGGAAACAAAAAGAGAAGCAAGCAGAGCATAGGGCATGGGAAAAGCAGAACAGCAGATGAGAGCTGGGATGCAGGCAGGAAGAGTTCTCTGGAAGGTGAGGAGTTAGATGAGCCTGAATGTGATGCAGAAAGAAAGAGGAAGCAGGGTCAGAAGAGACCATTATGATCACGTCTGGCGTCCTGCAGAACCCAGTCCATAGAACATCCCCCAGTCAGGGCTCTACCATTTTTGACGCCCCAAGCAAAAAAAAAAAAGCCGCCCGAGCTGCTGAAGCAAAACAATAAAGCCACTCGGACTGTGCCTCCCCAAGAATGGACCGAATGCTGCCCCTTAACACGTGCCTCCTCTGCTGGTGCCTGGAGCCGGCCCTGCACCCAGTGACTCCAGCATCAGTCTCAGCAACTTATGCTTCAGCTCAAACACACATCTCTTGGAAAGAGAGCCAGCCAGCCAGTCACCAGCTGCAGAATCCACCATACCCCTTGGGACGCTGTTCTGAGGATTAATTGCCCTAACTGTTAAAAATGTGCATCTCGTTTCCCATTTCAACTTTTGATTTCGACTTCCAGCCTCTGGAGCACGTTACGCCATGGCTGGGTAGAAGGGTCTGCTGAAAAACGTGCAGCAAGCAGAGCTACTGAGGCATACAGTTGGCACTTCAGTAGAAGAGAGGAAAGTGACGGGTTTTGATGAGGAGTGATGGTGGAGTTAAGCGTGTGGGGAAAAGAAAAGGTGTAGAAGAAGAGGTGGGAAGCGGAGCTTTTGAGAGCAATGCTACATACAGGGATTGAGAAGCAAAGCCAAGACTGGATAGACGGGAAAAGATCCAATTAGGGAGGTAATTTGTGAGCCGTTAGCTAATAAAAGCATGGGAGCTGCTGAGGTCACCTTAATGAAGAAGAAGGTAAGGACAGACGGCTCAGGAGTATCAAGGTGGGGGCAGAGCCTGCTGAAGATTATGTTGAAGCAAGATAGGAAGAGAACCGGGAAGGTCCAGATGCTTTATCTGGTCTCTAATTTCTAACAATTAAGGAAAAACACAAAGTATGACAAGATGGGAGCCATCAGGCACGAATCTGGAAGACGTATTTGAGAGCACTGGGTTTAACAGCTTTACACAAATGTGGCAGAGAAATGTGACTTAGGCAAATGTGACTTTTCCAGATATTAACCAATCAGGCCCAATTTAAAATCCCAAAGCTAACCATGGCACACAAAGAGAGATTTTGTCCTTCTGAGCAGCTCATTACTCCAAGGCACAGAAACACCTCCACTAATGAAAGACAAATTGCCCAGATACGCTCATTCTTGGCTGACTAACTCCAAGGACATAAAGAATCTATTAAGGACAAAACTTGGGAACAAGAAACACCAACAGGGAATCCCTGGAAAGACGCACAAAAATCTACACAAACTACGACAACTTCACTGCCTTGGCAAGAATTTTCAGTGGCAAACTATAACTGGATCCTTCTACAGCCCCTTAAATCAGGCATCCTGAATGTATCAATGGTCAACAAGATTTGAACTCCTTGCTGACTACTGGGACGCGAAGTTCATGCCCTGGGTCATTTGCAAGGTAATTTCCCCTAGCTTTGCAATCAACTCTCACCTTTGGTCTACGACTTCAATTCCGTGAGTGGTTAATAGTGTCCATAAAAAGTAATATGAGGGTAAAAAATAATATCTGAATTTGAGTAGATTTACTGGAATTTTATTAATTTATAAATGTTGAAGGTTATACCATATGTCATTGGAAAGTAATTTTCTCTGGATGTGCAATAAGGGCTCAGATTTGATTTATGACCTAAATATTGCAAGATATTAATAAAATCTCCATACCAGCTGGCAATATACCGGTGAACAAATGTACCTTTTTCATGGTAGCTTTGCTAGAATTTTCTTTTAATTTACATGGATAAAGTCAATCAGTGGCACCGATTAATTTTCAAACTATAAGTTACTTATATGGACTATACCCATTCCTCAAGCAGCAAGCTGTGTTATTTCAATATAAAATGGATTTGAAATGTTACCAAAACCTGTTGGGGAGATCGTAAGTGATGTGGTGCTTATACCATACCTGTTAGGGATGTCCAGAGATGACATATTTGTAGAAGCAGATGCTGTTTTGGATCCCATGGGATCCAATTTATATGTTGTTGGGAAAATGCTTGAGATCTGCAAACAAACAAAGGGAAAATGTATATTCCAAATTCTAGTTATTGAAGCTAACAAATGCATCCTTCCACGCTGGCTAGAGAAAGGGCTCTTTTACAATTGCAGGGAGGAAATGCAAAATGAAAAGCGAATAGCAATCACTGCATTAAAACTTTATCTGAAACGTAGCAGTCCCCAAAACTTTTTTCTGCAATTGGAGTTGACGATTCCCCTGTGACTACATTAAGTGTAATGACTCTCCAAGTGTCCTGACGATTCCTTCAGAAAGGTTATATACTGGATAAAACACCTGCATTCTTACCTCTGATATGAGAGTTATACACAAAACGTATGCCTGGCTATCAGCGCATCAAATCTCTACTCCAGTTACTTTTGGGCCTATCAGTACGTACCAAGTAGTAGAGCAAGTCACAAATCAGAATTTCCATCCTGCAGGAAATTCCAGTATTTCAAAGAGGTTTTTCACCCTGACTCAGGAGGTACCACAGTCACATGACTCCACGTTGCGCCTCATCAGCTCAACCGCAGGGGAGACCATAGTGCATCGCGGAAGATAAAGTCCAGCAAGGGAGTCCAGCCCCTGGATTAAGACGAGGGCATATGTGGTACCCGAAGCACCACTCCCATGTGACCCTGCAGCAGCTCAGGCAGATTAACATCGACCGGACACAGAACAGAATATATCATTTTGATTTTCCTGACACAATTTTTTTTGGGGGAGGGGGTCAATTTAAGGGCCCTTTACACAGCCAGTGCAGTATAAAGTGGTCTTAGTGTAAATGAGACTCAGGGCCTCAGGTGCACTGTAGTAGTCAGGCAGGTAAGCAGCCTTTAAAGGCACAGGAACATACACTTTGCTTCCTTGTTCCGGAATGTTCTCAGCTTTCTGAGAGAAAATCGGGAATCGATACCAGACCCAAGGGTGTGTTCAGAATACAGTCTGGTTGCTTTGAATCACTGCATAGACAAATCTGACCTTTGGGTCAGTCGCGCCTTTGCATTTCTACCGGCCCTTCCCCCTAGAATGGGTGTAGAAAGCCATGCAGGGGTACGTCCACCTTTCTGAGTTTTGACAACACTTTGTGCAGGTGGGGTTGACACCGTAGCTTTGGAAGACTGAACCAATCACCCACCCACCCAGCACGACCCTCCAACAGTCTTGTGTTAGCCTGGCTGGAAGGGGACGGGCCTAGGAGTAGCAGCTCCCCAGTGTAGGGCCAGAAAGGTGGATCACCACTGCCTCCACCTTTCCCTGCCATCCGAGGCTTGTTATTTCAGGGTAAAGCAGCAGACAGAGGAAACACGGTCTGACTCTCTGGGTCTGTTACTATCTCAGAAACAAGACACCAAGCTGTTGGACTGACAGAAGGCTGTCACAAGCTGAAATGTTTGCTGTCTTGGATGAGAAATAACAGACCAGTAAAAGTCTCCTCTGGAAGAGGCTGTCTCTGGCCATTTAGGGGAGTCTGATATGGATTGGCAGTGGAATTCATTCTTCAGTCACAAATCATCTTTCCAGTTATGCTAAGGACAGAGGCATACAGCACCGGACAGGGCCTGAGAGCCCAGCACGAGATGCTGTCCAGCTAACATCAAACGCAGAAATAGGAACAGGGTGAAGGTGATTAATGGCCAGGCGGATTGCTCTGAATGCTGATATCCCTACAAATTCTTTCCTCTTTCCCGCTATATTGTGAGTGAATCTGGTCACTCAGCCAATAGGTTGTCAGTATTCTTGTCAGCTGACAAATGTCATGAAAGTTGCAAAAAAGCAATTGTATTTGGGAGCATGAGGAATCCAAGAAGAAATTATTTCTGGGTACCCCTACAAGGAGGATCCTGCTTATCCCAGAGGAAGAATCCCAATAGCTCACCTTGTTGGGCCTTGGGATTTAAGGGTGGGACCCTAAGAACCTCTTTATGCTAACTGGAAAAGGGTGCTCCCAACAGGGGCGGCTCCAGGCCCCAGCACGCCAAGTGCGTGCTTGGGGTGGCAAGCCGTGGGGGGCACTCTTCCAGCGCCGCGAGGGCAGCAGGCAGGCTGCCTTCGGCGGCTTGCCTGTGGAGGGTCCGCTGGTCCCGCGGCGTGCCTGCGGGAGGTCCTCCGAAGCCGCGGGACCAGCAGACCCTCTGCAGGCAAGCCGCCGAAGGCAGCCTGCCTGCCGTGCTTGAGGCGGCAAAATGCCTAGAGCCGCCCCTGGCTCCCAACACAGTATTGTCAGAATATTTAGCCAAACAGTGTCTTTTAAGGTATTGTATGTAAACTGGGACACACTAGTCATGAATATCATTGTGTGATGTATGTATGGGTTGCGTGTAAGAAGTTATGTATGTATGCTGAAAATATGTTCAGCCCAAGTCAGCTGAGTGGATAATCAGGTTTGTCCTAGACAAAGGAATGTCTAAGGTCCTCCTTTGAGCTGGGGGTTGGACTAGATGACCTCCTGAGGTCTCTTCCGAACCTAATCTTCTATGATTCTATGTGGTTTTGTCTGTTTGCCTGTCCCCACTGTAAATTGAGCAAGGTGAGGCCAGGGACAATGGAAATATATTTGCATTGAAGGTAAACAAAGTAATCAAGCCAATCAAGGAAGCAAATTGACAAGAGGATGAAAAGGGGGGTTGGTGCCTGCACCCCGACAAACAAACAGCAGGGGAGGGGAACTTTAGGTTCACTTTTCAAAGAATATATTTCAAAGGTTTTCTGAACTACAAACAAAGAAGAAAGGGGACTCCTTTGCTCTCCATTATTTAAAAGACAAAAGAGGCCAGTGCTTTTGGAATCTGAAAGGTGGATCCTTCAGCAATGTGGTTGAGGATAAGTGAGAAATTGCCTGACACCAGACTGCAAACTGTCAGTTTCTAGCATCAGAAACGTATCTTGACCTTTGTTTTGTTTGTAACCATATCTGTCTCCTTTTCTCTTGCTCAGTATCACTTAAATCTCTGTTCTTTATTAATAAACCTATGCTTAGGTTTACTATGAACCATCTCTGTACTGTGTATTAATAAGGTGTCCTCGGTGAGCCAACACACGGGTGTGTATTCTGTGTCTTTGGAGACAGCGGGCGTAATCAGTTCTGTGAGCTCTGTGTGGGAGGGACTGGACACTCTGGGGAACTGGGGTTCACTGAATGTTCCCTGCAAGGCAAGGTTAAAATTGGCAGAGTCTCAGGCAGTTTGTTGGTGAGGATGACAGAATGGCTGTGGCATTATTTCAGGGTAAAGCAGCAGACAGAGCAAACATGGTCTGACTCTCTGGGTCTGTTACTATCTCAGAAAGAAGACACCAAGCTGTTGGACTGACAGAAGGCTGTCACAAGCTGAAATGTGGTGTGCCTGGGGTGGCAAGCCACGGGGGGTGGCCTGCCGGTCGCTGTGAGGGCGGCAGTCAGGCTGCCTTTGGCGGCGTTTCTGTGGGAGGTCCGCCGGTCCCGCGGTTTCAGCAGCAATTCAGCGGTTGGTACGCCGAAGGTGCGGGACTGGCGGACCTCCCGCAGGCGCACCGTGGAAAGCCACCTGACTGCCGTGCTTGGGGCGGCAAAATACATAGAACCACCCCTGGCTGTGGCCAGGATCTGACACACTGTTTAAGCACCAATAAATTTCTCCCTTGCCGAGGCAGAGGTAACACAGCCCCCTGCTGTTCTGGGCTCCCTGCAGAGAGCATCACAAAGGGATTTGAGGGGTTTCCCTTTACTTTTGGAAGTAGGCCTGGGGCTTTTGGCAAATAGGCCAGATAAGTATATAGTGTGCACACAAACTACACGCATAGGTATAAGTATTAACAGTTGTAGTGTTAAGAAAACAGGAGTACTTGAGCATAAGCTTTCATGGGCTAGAACCCACTTCATCAGATGCATAAGAATGGAACATATAATAAGGAGATATATATATATATATATATATACACACATACAGAACATGAAAAGGTGGGAGTAGCTATATCAACTCTAAGAGGCCAATTAAGATTAAGTTGATATGGCTACTTGTTATATCAAGGTAAGAAGTCAGGTGGTGTTTATCCAGCGTCCAAATGACAGATTGACATTTTTCTAGATACAGCACAGTGTCAATTTCTCTTGGTATTAAAGCTGTTTCTTGTGCATTTCAAGTTGCTCATTGGCTAAATCCCAGGACTCCTCAAACTAGTTTTGGCATGGTCTCATCCGAGCTGTGATCCGTTCCATATTTTGTGTGTCTCGGGTTTCATTCAGACACATGGTGAGCGTAGGGTTTTGTTTTGCGAGCCCGTGGTGTATTGGTAGCAAGGTGTGACACACAGGAATATTTTTAGGAGGTTTTACTGCCTAGCCCCAGTCACGTAACCTGGATCAGGGGTGCAGAGGTGAATATGTCTATCCCACAGAAGGAGTTGCTGTCTGCTGAGTCCAGTAATTATGGGTAGGGCTCCGTGTTTGTCACGGAGGTCGCGGAAGTCACAGATTCCGTGACTTTCTGCAATCTCCATGACTTCTGCGGGGGCCAGTGTGGCTGATCCCAGGCTCCAGGGTCAGGTGGCCCCAGGGACAGCCACTCAGGGACCACTGCTGGAGCGGCCCCATAGCCAGCCACACCGAGCGCTGCGGCACCGTCGCTGCTCGGGCAACCCCGGGCAACCAGCAGCAGTCCCTGGGAGGCCGGTTCAATCGCTGCTGGTGACCCCCAACAATGGCACCCGGGTGGCCAGAGTAGCCACTTTCCTGGGCAGCCCCCGGTAGTGGTCCCCGGGCAGCCGGTGCAGTCACTTCCGGTGGCCCCCAACAGCTGGTGCCATGGCTGGCCCTGCCCCACCCCAGCAGCAGACCCCTGGAGCAACTGCCCCCCAGCAGCAGCCCTCCAAGACACCCTGCAATAGCAGCCCCCTGCTTTTCCCCCTAACAACGGCCCCTCCAGACATCCCCCCACCAGCAGTGGTCCTTGCAATTAAGATTTAGTCAGGGGTATTTATAGTATAAGTCATGGTCAGGCGACAGGCCATTAATTTTTGCGTATTGCCTGTCACCTGTCCATGACTTTTACTATAAATACGTGTGACTAAATTGTAGCCTTAATTATGATTACAGGAGGTTTTTGCTGGGTTTATTTATCTTTTTTCTGTCTTTTCTTTGGGGCACAATGGGAGTGGAATGAAACATCTTCCAAATCACAGGGAACACAGCCTGCTATCTATTCATGGCACTTATTCTGAACACCTCATCACCTTTCACCTATTTATCCTCATCCGAACTCTGTAAGGTAGACCAGTGCCATGATCCTCCTTTTGTACACGGGGCACACTGAGACTAAGGCCTGGTCTACACCTGAAACTTAGGTCAACCTAGCTGCGTCACTCGGGGCTGTGAAAAATGTTATATCCTGTGCAACACTGTTAGGTTGGTCTAACCCCCATAATAGACATAGCTAGGCCAACGGAAGAATTCTAGCTACTGCCTCTCAGAGAGGTGGATTACCTACATCAACAGAAAACTCCCCTCCATCGATATAGGAAGTATCTCCACTACCAAGATGTGGTTGCCATAGCTATAACCCTGCAGTGTAGACGTACACTAAGTTACCTGTGGTGGGGCAGAGAGATGACCTTGGATCTTCTGAGTGTCAAGCTAGTGCCCTAATGACTAAGCCATCTTTCTTGGGGATTATGTCAGAAGTATTTTCTATGCCTTTATCTGTGTGGCGAAGAGACTGATTTTAATCTCTGCCATCCAGGGAAGTGTCATGGCTCCCTCTCTTTCAACCCCCCTTCCCACTCAGCCCCCCAAAAAAGGCTGTGCAAAGGACACCCAGAAATGAGTGTTGAGTTCACTGGATGTAAGGTGTGAGTAAAAACGTCAGGATGTAGCTACTTATCTGGAATGCTCCACATTCATTAACCCCTGCCCTACCCCCATGTTGAGGATCACTTGTCTTCAGGGCCACCAGCCCAACAACTGCACAGCTAGTACAAAAGGCCTCAATGTGTGGGTTTTGGCCTCCGAGGGTTTGTGACATTTCTTTATAGAGAGGAAAAGGGATCTTGAAATATGTTTTTAGTTGCACATGGGGTCACAGTATAGAATAGGCTGAAAACAGAACTGGTAGGAAAATACAGAGGGGGGCGTTGCTGTGGTTTGTTTGGTATTTTTAATGGAAAATTTGAACTTTTGTCAAGAAACCAAAAATCTCGACTGTGTTTGGCAACCACAAGCCAAAAATGCTTAACCAAGACCGAGATAATTTTCACCAAAACCTGAAAATATTTTGGCCAAGATGGCCAGAAAACTCAAACATTTTCTGACTTGGGGATTTCCATTGACAACTGAAAATAGTGAGGAAATCTGACACTTTCTGTGAACATTTTTTTAAATAAAAAAAACAAAACAATTTTCCACTTGAAAAATCTGACAGAACAGTTTTGACCAGCCCTGGTTAGGAACCAATGAACTAGTGAGCATCACTGACCACACAGCTACCGGGCGCTGAGTCCCCAAGGCATCCCATTGCCTAGATACTGAGTCACTAAATCATGCTGAGCCTTCCAAGTGGCACAGTAAAACTCCTCCTCTTTGTGTTAGCAGCTGAAATCCAAGAGGCGCTATCAGTAACAGCAACTTGAGTGTTACAATTTAACAGCGCTGCCTTTTGGAGTGCTCTGATACGGATGAACGACTGCTTGATTTTAGGGGTGAGCGGGAGGATTAGAAAGGGTAAAATCCTCCAGCGTTTCAGACTTCATACTTGGTTTCTTTGATGGTAGGAGATGTCGTTGACCTGTGATTACTGTGGGGTGTGAGTGTGTTCTCACCGTAATTCTTCTTCAGACTTGAATCAATCATGCCAGTGAAATTGGCGCCTCTTTGATCAGCACAGCTCGATGTCCCGCATGGCTGGAGGTATAAAATCACCGGCCCTCCAGTTCGAAGCAGAATGGGCATTCATAAATCAGTCTGTCAGACCATAAATTGGCGACACAGTCAAAAATAACTTGATGGGCTTTTAAAGGTCCATGTACCATGCTGGGAATAAACTGGGAGGGGTGAGGTGCATTTTATCCTCCACTTGGTGCTAGAAGCTCAGAAAGAGGTAGCTGGAGGTTATGGGTGAGGTTTTCAAAGCCACCTAATGGATTTGGAGGCTCCGTTCCCATTAATTTCACCCTATTTCTGTGTTAGGACACTTGAACCCTGGTGTGTTTTCTGTAATGAAGGAGATCACAGGGATGTTTGTGCGTGGTAGAAGCTGAGCTGAAGGCACGATGCCCAAAGAAACTGGTACAGAAATATAAAAACCATTCTACAAAGCTCAGGAGGAAGCCTGCCCAACCCCGGTGAAAGCTGAGCCTGAGACCCAGGAACACACAATGGGGGTTTGCTGATCAGACACAGGTGCATTAGCCTTACCTTTCTGTCAAGAGCCAGTCACCCTGTGACAGGCAGTCTCAGGGCAGAAGGAAGCACTCGGTTATTGTGATGGGGTGGGGACACCCAGACACGGTGAGCAATTCAGGAGAAGCCGTGCAAGGCTATGAAATAGCCTGTGGCTTAATATGGGCATCCACAGAGCTTTCTCATGCTCATCTCTTCTCATTGCCAGGGCAGGGCAGTATCCGCTTGATCCACCAGGAGAAGCAGTGAGCAAGATCTCCAAGTGACTGCTGCGTGACCTGGCCAGTAGCAGCTGCTCTCTCACATCTGCCTCTGCTGGTCACTGGCAGAACCAGCGTCTGTAATGAGCTCATAGCTGCGGCTCAGCAAAGTTTCTCATCCTTTCTCTCACTGCAGCGAGGGGGAAGGAGCAGACAGACATCAGGGACCGCCCAGGCCGAGCAGTGATTGTGAACTCTTCCAGACACTGCTCAATTGCTGCTTCTGCCAGGCAGTGACAGATGTTCACAGCTGCACATGCTGCAGTTGGTGGGCGTATGCGGACGGGGAGGTTGTTAAACATCCAAACACCAGCTTGAGCCGAGTCTATAAAAACAGAGTCTTTTAAAAAGCTCACATCCAGTCAGGCAAAACCCAGCAAATGAAACCTTTCCGGTGCATCGGAGCAAACTCTGGACATGATGCTAGCGAGGCTGTTTCCCCTTCACTGCCGTTTGATTTCGTCTGCTGTGAGATATTACCAACAAAATCCCAACAACCCTGCCAGTTTCTCCTAATAAAACAGTTCTGGTGGAATAATGCAGTGTCTGAGAGATTGGGTGTAATATGGTTAAATGCTTTTACAATCCCCTATTAAAGTAAGTGGATGAAAATTCATAAAATATTTATAGCATTTGAAAAGTGTTCGTTCCCAGAGTCGTCCGGAATGCCAAGCAGGAGGAAGGCAGCTCGCACTAGAGAGAGATTTGATATCGAGTCCCTCTCTACGTCAGGAGGGAGAGAATGGGCTTGTGGCTAAGGCTCAGGCCTACAAAGGGGAGCCCCTGGGTTCTGTTCCGGGCTTTGCTGTGATTTTTAGATGAGCTACTTACCCTCTTTGTGATTTGGTTTCCTGATTAATAAAGAGTGGATAATAATTCCATCCTCGCAGAAACGTTTGAGGCTAAATTCGGTGATCCCTGGATGCTGTGAGGATGCATGCCCTGGGGACAGAAAGGGAAGTGCAAACAGAGCTGGCTTTAAACCCAAGCAATGCAAGCGTGTGCATGGATCCCCATGCTTTTGGGCAGCATGCGGCCTGGTCTGATCTCCCGCTCCTGCCCTGGCACTGGAGGAGAGGGAAAAAGCAGCTTGCTGCATGGTCTCCCTTTCTGACAGCGGGACCAGAGGTTAATGCAAACCTAGCTAGAGCCTCCCCTTCGCTCAAGCTCAGAGTCCTGTGTGCTTTTAAGTACAGCTACTCCAAAGGCAGGGCTTCTAAAGCAAAAATAGTCACCGTGACCCTAAGAGCCTTTTACACCAACTCCCAAAGGGCACGGTCAATTCTCTGTTGTCAGAATAGGTAGCCAATCAGTGCCTTGTAAGATATCCTATCAAACTGGTGACAAGCTGGTCTTGGATATCACTGTGTGATGTATGCATGGGTTATGTATAAAGAGCTACCTATGTGTGCTGGAAATATGTTCCTAATGTGTAGGGTGACCAGATGTCCGTATTTTATAGGGACAGTCCAGTTTTTGGGTCTTTTCCTTATATAGGCTCCTATTACCACCCCCCATCCCGATTTTTCACACTTGCTGTCTGGTCACCCTACTAATGTGTTTGGGAGGCGGTGATAAACGAGCCTGCCTTAGACAAAGGAACGTGTATTTACCTGTCTGCTTGGCTCGACTGCAGGCAGAGAACAATGAAAGAACATTTATATATAAGGTAAACAAAGCCACCAAGCTTACAGGTGATGGAGGGAAGAGCTTGGAGAGCACACCGGAGCCTGGACCCCCAGAAGGTCTTCCTGCTCTTGAGGCAAAGACAATGGACTTTGAGAAATAAGGGGATCAAAAAGACATTCTAGGTATCCATCATCTGAAGGACGGGGGAAACGCCCTCTGGTTCTGTGAACATTCGATCCTCTTAACTGGAGATGCTGGTAGGGTGATATAAAAGGGAACCTGTTAAGCAAAGACAGAGCTAGTTAGAATTAAGTTAAGCAGCAGAGAGCAAGTTTATTTTTGTTTTGCCTTTAGCCCTTTTCTATCCTGCCTGGTATCGTCTATATCTGTGTTCTTTATTAACAGACTTATTCTTGTTTTATTACAAAACCATCTCAGTTCTGTACATTAATGTGAGACCTCAGCTAAACCAACAGATGGTGTATGCATTGCTTTGGAGGCAGCAAACTACATATTTGTGACTGCCCAGTGAGAAGGACTGGACACCGCAGAGATGTCTCTGGGGAATTTGGGAACTGTGGGTCATTGATTGTTACCTGCCAGGCAAGGTTATGACTGGCAGAGTCTCTAGAAGTGTGATGGTGAGGCAGACGGACTGGTGAGCCAGGGAGATGCCTCATAGTCTGAGCTCCAGCTAAGCTCTCTTGCTAAGGCAGAAAGATAACACGGTGGCTTACGGTTCTGGATGCCCAGAGCAGAGTGTCACAGTTACGTCTTTGAGGTGTGTCCTACTTGATCAAAAATGGTACATCATCCTTGGAAACGGGGAGGGCTCTGGAAGGCTTAAGGACTGAGGGCCACGGTGGCATTAAAAAGAGGTGGTTCTGGAAGGGACCAGGGAAAAGTTGCCTGCGTTGATCTTGGTTTTTAAGAGTCAGGGCCTGGTGTTTGACCAGCAGTCTCAGATTCAGAGCTGCCTTGAACCCGTCAACCAAGCTGTGGAGGAGGCTTTGGCAAGTTTAATCTTCCACTGCAGATGGATAAAGTCAATTCAACAGCCAATGGGGTGGGGAGGGGAAGGAGGAGATGAGTTATTGTCACCAAGAACGCCAGAAAAAGAACTGAAATGATGAATTTAGCACAGGTGAAGGGCAACCCAGCTGAATATTGGAAGAGGTTGAGCATTGGCTCCGTCCTAGGGGTTGCTCTGTAATATTGATCAGAAGAGTTTGGTTCCCCCTTCTCCAACCTCCCAGCCTGATCCCTGATGCAGCAATTTAGAGGAAGGGACAGATGGCTGCTTGGAGAGAAAAGGAGAGGCAGATACTTCCTTAGAGGGAATGCTCCTTGGGTAATCGGGGTGGGGAACACAAGAGCAGATTTTCTCCTTGGGCTGTGTTCTGGGGTTGAGGGCCTGGTGCATGGAGGGCAGTTTTGCCAAACTTTGGGGTAAACACCCAGAGTTCTCCAGGTGTTTCCATGCCTAGCTGGGATCGCGATTCAGAGGCAGTGGCACTCCAGTCGATGATGAACTTTGTAGGTGGTAACCAGTATGTTGAATTTCACCCAAAAGTTTACTGGCACTCAGCACAGAGTACGGAGTTCAGGTGTGAGGATTCTTGCTGTTCCACCTTACACAAAAGGTGGAAGCCTCATTCCATGCAAGCTTCTGTTTCAAGGTGACCTTTGTGGCTAGAGGGTGTTATGGAAATTGCATGTTATGAGTGGCCTTCCAGGTGAAACATGTTGCAAAAACGCTAGTCTACAGGTAACATAGTGAGGTCAGCATCAGATGAGCTAAGATTCACCTAGTAGGAGTGGACATCTTGGCCAGTGGGTGGGCAGATGTCTTCAACTGAGGGAGCAATACCTCTTCAGAGACACCCTGAAAACAGCCTAGGCACAGCACACACAATCTCGAAGAAGTCCTCTGTGACATATGGTCGTAGGCAGTGAGAGCATAATAAAAATCACTTATCCTGGGAGTCCTAGACTTCCTCGTTGCTTGTCTGTTTTGTTCTCCTTTTAGGACCCTACACTTTCATTCAGTGGCAAGAAAAGGAAGCCTTTATTTAAAAGCACTTACTGGATTTGCTCACGCACTAGCAGAGTAACAGGTCAGCTGTTACTCACAGCACCGGCTCCAGAATATCCTGAAGCCACAATGCAGAAAGATGGAATTGGTAACTTTTTTGGTTGTAAAAATGGCAAAAATAGAGAGACAGGAGGAGTGCTGTGACTTTGAGATATTCTTGGTCCTTCCTGGCTTCTGTACTGAAACTTTAACTGGCTAAGTTCTGAGCATGATCCACAGACCTGTGAGAGCTTCCCTGCAAAAATCTTAGAGCAGCATGCACTAACTGGGCTTCCTAACCCTCCCTCCCTTGAATGTAGAATGTTCATCCCCATTTTACAGGCACAGATTGGTTCTGGCTTGCCCCAAATCACACAGTGCAACAGTGGCAGAATCAAGAACTAGAACCCAGGAATCCTGACCTTCCCACTCCCAATGCCGTGACTCTCCCAGGCTACACTACGCCACAGGGACCAACTTTATCTGATCCATCTTTCAATCCAGGGAAAGGGGGAGTTTGCAGGCAGATTTGCTTAACACTAAGAAAACGTGCATGGGAGCCAGCCAGTTGCCATGAAGGAGGAAGGTGGCAGGCCAGTGCCGGTAATTCTAATTCCCAGATTTGATGAATGTCACATGCTCCCTTTTGACAAGCCCAATATGAATTTCCTTCCCAGCAAATGCAGGATCATCATTTCCCCCCCTCCTCTCCATTATGAATGCTGGATGCACAGCTGGTAAAATAGATAGTTCTTTCAAACCCTCTCATGCGTGTGCCGTGAGTCCAGGTAGTTTTATAAATATGGTAATGGCTTCTAGAGCATGTCTGGACTGGATATAAGGTTGCGACTTGGAGGCTGGACTTGGAGAGATAACTGTGGAAACAGCCCTGCTGCAGGAGACGCTAAATCCGCACTCTGGGTCAGATTAACTCCCTCCGCCACCGCCATTAGTATGAGCGACGCTCCTTTGCTCACTTGTTTGCTGATTACATCCATGAAGAAAGCAGCCGCTCTTGTTTCGTTTATTACCAAAAGGCCTGGGCTTGTGATAAAAAGCATTGATTTATACAATAGGGAATCCTGCCTAGCACTTCAATGAAGTTGTCCTGCTGAGAAAATTACAGATAAACTCTTAATTTATTCTCCCTTTAAATATATATATACACAAAATGTGCTTTTGAAGAAGGTTAGTCTTCGGTGCTGCTTCCTCAGGTCTCCGGTCAGTGCTGATTCCACTGAGACTGTGCATATGGCCACTCACTGCACATGCGCTGGTGGCGGTCACCACTGGGGGCTGTGCTTCCTCGGGGGGGTGAGGGGTGATGCCTGAGACCCATTCACTGCACTCCTTCTGGCAAGAGATACTGTCCATGGGGCATACCCAGAACTCTTCAGGTGGAATCCCTGGAAGGGATCTCACCTTGGGAGGGGTGGGACCATCTCTAGAGCTCCCTCTGGCAGGAATCGCATCCAGGGACTACTTCCAGGGCTCCCGCTGCTGTTGATGTCTCCGGGAGGGCCATTTACAATGCTGTCTCCCTTTATGCATTCAGAACTGTGTCTGGGAACTGGGAGTTAAGCCCCATGGGAAGGCAGAGAGGGACAGAGTGGCGATATGGGAAGGGATGGTTCCAGCATTGGCTTAGGAGATTCCTGGGCCAAGATGTGGAGGAAAACAAAGGCCAAGAGACAGGGGAGTATGACTAGCAGGAGGAAGGGGTTAAATCCGTGTTCTGGCACTGACTTTCGACAGATGTTTTCAGTGTCTCGTCATCACCTTAAAATATTAATATTGCTCCGAGCCCCTGGGTAAAGCCAGGCAATCCGTCCAGCCTGCCAACAGCACAGCAGGTGTGTCGCACGCTCCTCCCCTGCGGTGCCCTGTTTGTGCTGGGAGTTGGCAGTAGAGAGCCCATGGGGGATGATTTGCAAAGCAAGAGACTCACACAATGAGGGAGACTTCCACTATCATGGGTTCCCTTTCAGCTTCTGCTGGAGCCTTGGCCTATATCTAGCCAAAGAAGGCCTCATAGTTCATCTAGACGCTGCTAATGAGCAGTGGTGAGGACTGAGGAGGGGCTGAAGCAACAGGCTGCAGCTGGTCCAGATGTTGGTAAGCCCTCCTGCTACGGAGATAAGAGGCAAAGACGCACACATACCAACTGGGGGGCAGCAGGGCATGGACGCAGACTGCAGTTTGCATTCCTGCCAGGGAGAGCTTGGGGACTGAACACCGATATATATGGGAGTGTTCGGGCCCAGAGTTAATACGTTAATTAAGACATATGGTGGAAGGGTTGTCCATTCTCTCCCCATTCTCATGACTTTGTGACTACCGATATATCCCTGTTAGTAATGCTGCAGCTGATATTTTTCTGTCTATGGCTGAATTCTCTATGGTTTTGTTTCCAACATATGGTGGCTGAGCATACGAGATGGGTATGGATTATGTTAAGTCCACACACAAGATGACTGAGAGTCATGTGGGATATAAGGCCGTGGCTGATCCAGATGTGAATGAAAGAGGTCGAGACTTCACCCTTCTAGAATTCAGGGCAGAGAGATTCAACCCAAGGGACACCCAGAAACAACAAGCAGCAGATCCCCTAAAGCTCCATCTCTCCCAAAGTCATGCCATCAGGCTGCCGGAAAACAGCCCATGAATTGTATGACTCAGGGCACAGGCTACCTGAATGTAACAAGAGGCATGGACTTGACATGACTCACGGCCATCTTGTGTATGGACTTAGCATAACCTGCAGCCATCTTGTATGCTCGGCCACCATAAGTTGGTAACAAAACTATAGGGTCAGGAAAATTGAGCCTTGGCATAGGTAGACAGATAGAAAAGTATCGGCTGCAGCTGCAGCATTACTAACAGGGATAGATAGATAATCACAAAATCATGAGAATGGGGGAGACTGAACAAGCTAACCTCGAGTTTCTGCAGCTTCTTCTTGACTAAAGAAAAACGACAAGGTTTTGCTGTTGCAAGCGTATCCCACTAGCGAAGCATAAAGATAAGTAGACCCTGAGAAGTTTTTACTAACTTTGATCAATACAAAAGCTAATGAGTAGACGATCTTAGGCATGTGAACCTTTGAACAGCGGAAATGATTGGTTAGTGGGTTTTTTGCATAGCTACATTTTAAGTAAAATAATTGGTTACGGCATAGATAAGAGCAATCCTCATTTTAACGATATAATGAGGGTCAGAAGACAAGCTTGTTGGAACTTAACCCCAGGATACAGCTCAAGGCCAAAGCTGTTAGCATTTTGAACCCCTGCACAACCAGACTGTGTAGAAGCCGGAGCCCCAGACGAGATTGGCTCCTGACTGGCCATCAGGAGACGTTGTCTGCTTTATTGGGAGTGGTGAGCATTAGATGCTTGGCGTTTGTATTCTGTTGGTTGATTGTTAATTGCTAATAAAATATTTACTGTGCGATAAAGGCTCCTTCACTGGGATAAGATCTCGTTGACCCATAGAGGGCCACTGAGGGTGGGAGCCCCAAACTGTGCAGGTAACACAAAAATCAGGTGAAGTTTCCTAAGTGAAGGGCAGATTGTCGGACGAAAAGGACCTGATCCTAGAGCCTCTCCCCATGCAGAAGTGGTACTGAAATCAATAGGAATTCCACACTTGGAGCAGCTTCAGCCCTGATCACATAGAAGCCTCCAGGGGTGTTAGAATCCGTCCCCTCTTCTGGGATCCCCAAATACTGTTTTCCCCTTCATGGCCTTCTCGCTATTGCAGAAGTCGCCTCTCAGCACCACCCAGAGGAACTCCACACCAAAACTCTCCTCTCCCCTTGGTGTCAGGGCTGTGTGGACTTGAGAGGAGAATCTTGTCCTTGGAGAGGAGCCAAAGTTCAGTTGACACATTGGCCTGAATCACAACCTTCCACCACAGTCCAGGGGCCGTCGGCACAGTTTGAACCCAGAGATTCCAGAACCATGGCAGTAAGCTCTACTGCCTGAGTTGCCGGACCGCACGTGTTAGCAGGCTCCATGGATTGGCCAGCGAGGAGGATGAGTATCAAATACGCACTTGTGCAAGGATTTTACACAGATTTGCCTCTAAACCTTTGTGAGCTTTGGGTTTGGTTCTGAGCTCTGCAGCTCAGGAACCTCGCCAGTTAAAATCTAACCATTAGCTGCACCTGCCTCTTGCACTATTTTCGTCTTGTGTACAGTTAGATATTCTCCTAGCGTCTCTCCTCTGGCTTTTCCGTTCAGAATTTCTCAGACTTCAAATAACTTCCCTCTCATTCTCCTCTTTTCCAGAGAAACAGACCTTGTTTCTCTGACCTTTCTGAAAAGCTAAGATCCTGTTTCGTGCTGTTTGCCCTAACCCTCTGCTGGGCTCTCTCGATTTCCATTGCATCCTTTGTGCAGGAAGCTGACCAGACTTGCAAACGTTATTTCTGTTCTGCCAACAGCTACAAGTGGAAAGCAAAACCCTGGCGTGCCTGGCCTTCTGCAAGGCATGCAAAAGCATCCCTCATGTTTGCCGTTGGTGCATGGAGTCTCCTGCCATTCAGGGAAACTGAGTCCCTCCCCCTGATAGGTTTTAAAGAGGCAGCAGAGTATTTTGCAGGAATTAAGTTTCATTGCTGTAGGAAATGCACACAATTGTGTTTCCCAGCTCCCTGCATTCATGGCGTGGGGAGGGTGGGGGGAATCATGCAGTCCCCCAGAAGAGAGAGGATATACAGGAGAATAAAGCCACTACTCATCTTCCAGAGGTATTCCCCTCCAAGCACAGAGGGGTGGGAGCAGTGCAGTCTCTGTGGTTTTAGACTCAGTCCCAGAGAGGGCTGCTGGGCACCCTGCTGTGTGCCGCATTCCTTCATCCTCTTGGTGCTTTGTGACCTTTCATGTTGCCTGAATCTTGTCCTCCCAGCCTGCTCTAGCTAAGGGCAAGGAGAAAAACAAGCCAGCAGATCTTGCCCATTGTCATCTGTATCTCTTGATCGGATTCAAACATTTCCTTGGCATCGGACCCTTTTGTAAGGGAAAAACCATCCATCCACAACCCCCGTTCAGTTGTTAACTTGCACAGTTATAGCTCTTGTTTAATGACATTGTCATATTAGGGCCGTGTTAAGGAGACAAGTTGAAAACAAACGAAGGGAAACTGGTTAGTTACATCCCCTCCCCACAGGCTGCATTTGGGTGGTTTCCTTCCTCAACTTAGTACTGAATCTCAACTCAGCGATGACCGCTCCCTCCGCTCTGCTAGGTCCTATTTTGGAGATGCCAGCAAATTCATTTGTGGCTAAATTTGCACCAAAGAAACACCCAGCCAAGAGTTAGTCATTTCACTGTGTTCTGGCCTTTTGAGGGGAACCAGTCTCAGCACTCCCTATGCAAGTTCTTACCCAGGAAACTATTCCCAGTGCTCCCTCCAAAGGAATAGAAGCAGCTCAGTGGATCATCAGGACACACCCCATGCACCACAGGTTGAGAACCAGTGGGTTCAGAAAGCAGAAAGCCATTCATTCAACGTGCAGCAGCCCCACGAAAGAATAAAAGCGAATGTTCCCGGAGGCACTAAGCGGGAAACAGGGTATGCAAGTGAGGGTGCCCTCCCATCACCTTGCACTGCCACGCAGAAGCCGGCCCTGCCACAGTTTCTCCTGTCGTCTCACTCCCGAGACCGTACTGGCGGATCTAGGAGAGATTGCGCAGCTGAGTTCGCACGGGGCCGATTCACAGCTTGCCTAATGCCAACGTTAACAATGGTCCCTTCCTCAACTCCTTTTGTTGCTCCATCAAAAGAATTTGCTCCAATTTGTTAGGCCTGGTTCCCCTTTGTGAATCCACGCTGAGTATCTTTAATTAAATCACAGTCCCTCGGCGCGCCCCTGTTCTGTCACTGATAACCGGAGCCAATAGCTATACCCCCTACTGTTTGAAATCAGGCTTTACCAGGCTCACATTTCCCAAATCTGCCCACGATCTCTCACTAAACACAAGTGTTCCCATTAATGAGGATAATAGCATCTTCGAGAGCCTTTCAGCCCAAAGGAACCGAAGGGTCTTTGCAAAACCATACAGTAAGGTGACACTGTCATCTTGTCACCGTCGAAAGGCAGAAGCCTCTGGGCAGAAATGTGGCATTTGTCCTGTGTTTACGCGATCCGACAGTTGGTCCGGTCAGGTGGCAGGTGGAGGTGCCATGCAGAGCCATCTTACCAGCGCAGGTAAAGATCATGATGTGTGTGAACATTAAGAAGAGAAGCTCCAGGCACTCTGCCTGCTGCATCTTCCTTAGTTGGAAGTGCAGGGGCAATTACTCAAGAGGGGATTGGCAGGGGCCCCTAGGCTAACCCAACCACTAGCAGTTCTCATGTGAAAAGCATCCTAGGGTCTTGATTGAACATAACCTACAGTTTAGATTTCCCCTGGCAGACAGCTGCTTTTCCAACACAGCAACCTCTTAACCCACTGCACGTATTTGCTCAAAGCTGCTTCCACGGGAAGAGCACCAGTTACTGCATCACTAACCCCACTTCCTACAGTACCTAGGGCTTTCTGGGTGGCCTCCCATCCAAGTGCCAACCAAGATCAATGGTGCTGTCTATAGGATACCTGGCAAGGTCATAGGGCAAGGCATCCCAGGAGGAGGCCATCAGTCTGTTTCAATCCCATCAGTACGTCTCATCATAGGGAGAACAATTTTCTCTTCCTCTTCTTTCGGCCTTCTATATCTCAGACTAATCTCACGTGACCCTAGAGTGTTTTCATCTTCAGACACATTGCACTGCTTTGCCGTGATCCGATTTTCCTGCAGAATTGTTTTCCACGTCCATCGCTAAAAAAAACCAAAACAACCCACTCACTAACTTTAAAAAAAACCCATTAAAATGGCCATAAGGCTTTTGGGCCAAAATATCAAAGCAGACACACGTCTTATGTTTTTGCTTGAAGAACTTCATTGGTTTATCTCTATTATAGAACACAAGCACCTCGGGGCCCTGGTGTACCTAGCACTGCCCCACACATATTAACCTCCAACCTATGCCCCACAGAGCTTACAGACTCCATAGGCAAGACTGACGAATGGTGGGAGAAAGGAAATATTGTCCTTTATTTTCTAGACGCGGAACTGCGACTAGGTGGCTTGCCCAAATTCAGTAGTAGAGCTGGGAACTGACCCCAGATTTCCTGAAGTCAAAACTACCACCTTAAACCGCACGGCCATCCTTCCCCTCCTATTTGTTTCTGACTCACCTATACCCCGGGGAAGTTGCTGTGCCTCAGTTTCTCTGTGTAAAATGGAGGTAATGTGGCCCCGCTTCGAAATGACTCAGATCGGTGGATGAAAATTGCTGTAGAAAAGGATCTATTTATTTTATTTCAAAGGCAGATCTCCCTGTGGTAGTAACGTCAAAGGAGCCCAGTGGCTCTTAGCTATTAGCATACATCCCCTTTGGGTTCCATGCCCTTCCTTACTCCGTAGAGAACGAGGGCCTGAATGTACAGATCACCCTGCATCAATGTTTACAGCATCACTTGTGTAAACAGTTCCCTCTTGCGGTATCCCGGAGGCCTGGCTAACTCCTTCGCTGACATCTTGATCTTTGTGTGCTTGAAACATTTCTTGTCAATTTAGCTTAACATTTTACACAGACTTTTCCTTCTCTGCCTTTGCTTCCCCTTCCCCTTATGTTTCATGTTCTTTACTTCATTGTCATTTTTCCAGTCCTCCTGTTCAGCTCAGGATTTGATATCTTACCCCAGGACCCTTATTCATTTGTCCTTGGCTCTTCCTTGTTTATTCATGTGGATGAACAACATCCATGCATGGTAGGAAATTCCATCCAGAATGACCCCACGGTTTTTGTGATCTGTCGTTGGGATTTTGCCTTGGTTTGCCACTGTTTTTTCTTAGCCCAGTGAATACACCTTTTCAGGGTGACCTTGAAATCGAGGCTGGGCAAATGGCCCTAAGCTCCAGCTCCGTTTGAATGCGAATTGACTAATGCAAAGCTTCTCTGAACCTCCTGATCTTTGAAAACAAGCACAGTCCTATTTCTGAGGCTTCCAGCACATCCGATTCCGAGTCCCATCTGGAAACTAAGTGGGAGGAAAAAATAGAACTTTCAGAAACTCAAAAAAAACCCCCAAAGTTCTTGTTCTAAAAAGGCACTAAGGTTTGTCATTTTAAATACCACAGCAGTAGCCACCTTAGAAATACCAGCGATGCACAAGGAATTATATGAGCCTGAGCTGCAAAATTCTGACCCACAGCATGAATGTCAACTAAAGTTCTGATTTGACACAGGGTTTGGATTCAGGCTGATCTCTAGGTCTAGTTCTCTCTTCCTCCATGATCCTTGATTTTTCCTAAGTTCCCCTGGGTTTAACAGTGAACGTTAATTAAGTGGTTTCACCCACAGGAGGAGGGATCATGAGGGAAAGTGAGGCAACTCCCACTGTTAAATGTTTGAGGGTTCTGCTCTGGGGAGAATGGAATTCCTAAGGCAAGCTCACCGTGACTACTTCAATTTGTCTGCTCTCCCGACTTCAACAGCAGTGTTGTCAACAGCCCTTTCCATGAAAGGCCAGGACTTAAGGAGCCCCTGTGTGGTGGGACTGTATTAGTCTGGGAGTTAAAGTCTGTGTCCACCTGCCTCGGTAAAGAATCCTCTTTATTTTCATTACAACTGAGTCTTGCATATTTTCTACCCGCAGGGGATGCTACACATCTTATGGTCTCTCTCTCTGAGTAGATATCTCACCTTAGCGTACCCCCTTCCCTCCTGCTTGCTTTTCCCTCATATAATTTCGTGGACCATGATTGCTCCCCAAACCCCCGAAAGGAGGTGCTCCCCTCGGCTGGCTCTGTGGGACTGCTCTCCACCACCCTTCCCATTTCCCTCCCTATCAAGTTCCACGGTCTCCTGGGATTTGCAGGCACCTGGAGCATGTCAGGGCAGCTGGAAGGGTTAAGGTGTCAGGCTGCGGTGGCTGTGCAGTTGCGTGATTTATGGCAGCGAGTGGATGCTCCTCGGCAGAAGGGAGAAGGATATCAATCCCGGGAAGTGAGCTGTACATGAAAATTGAAACTGTCAGACTGTGTGCGCTCCCTGCTCTGTCTCTGGCTTTTTTCCCCTGGTTTTAATTAAAAGGTTTTGTCTGTGGATGTAAAAGTTGAATAAATCACTAGTGACCTGAAAACACACAGCCTTATATCTGTCTGCTCCAACTGCTCTCCAGCCGGCCACCCTGCAGGGGCTATCTAGACCGTGTTTCATGGGGGCTTGCTGAATTTTTGACCTGCCCTCTTGGGAAGGGCTCTGTCCCAGCAGCTGGCACTGACTGGTGAGGTTGAACCGTGTTTGCACAACGGCAGACACAGCTTTTACCCCCGATCTTGAAGTCTGAGCATGAATCGTGCTCCTGCACGAGGAAGGGGCACACGGCAGTGGGGGACTGTAAGAGGGGAGGGTGGTTTGACTCAGGACTTTGCTATGTTGAGCCCCACAAATGCTACCTACCCAGGCCCATTGTTCCAGGTCTCCACCATTGAAGTTGAGCTGTGATGTCTCTCAGAACCAGGAGTCATGGTGCTTCTCTTGCAGTGCAGTGTTGCTTGATGGCCGGGGGTACCAGCCAGGGGAGAGCAGAAAGCTGGTGAGCCAAGCTGAGCGAATGGGCCAGCCTTGCTGTGCCGTCTGTTCCACCTTGTAGGCACTTGCCTATATAGCCTGCCTCCAGGGGTCCTAATTTGTCAGGCAAATGGCAATGCAAACAGTGCAACCTCTCCAGGACCTTTGGCAGATACTACCATCCCAGGCTAACGGGGAGACTTCAATCTTCCTTTGATGGGGTACCACAGGAGCACAATGCATTCCCCAGAACTCGCAACGCTGTTTGTATCCAACAACCAGAGTCCCAGCCGGAGAAGTTTCACCCTCTGGCTGATTACTTTCGCTCTGTGTTGTCATGATAGATAGATAGTATGGCCTGGCAGGGAAGATGCACTGTTTATTTAAGTATTTTCTTTGTTTTAAAAGTAATATGCATTTTATGGAACGCCTCTGACTTGGGGTTTTTATGTATATATTTTATGTCCATGCATTTTATGGAGTGATTTGACAAAACAGGTGAATAAATTCTGCCAAGAATAAGAAACTGGGGAATGAAACGAAACAGAGAGCACAAGAAGCCACCAGGCTGCCTCAGACTGCCTCTGGGTTATGATATAGATCTTCTTACAGGAAGGTCATGGGGAAATGAAATTATTTTGATGACCCCTGAAATTATTTGTAATAGAGCCAGAGTTGCTGGAATAAAATAACTATAAAGGGAGAAGCCTCACCACAGTTTTGGGAATTTGCAATGGCTTTGTATAATTATTATTTCTAGCTCTGGTGCAATTAGTAAGTACCCATCTTTTGCATTAAAGGTGCTTCTTGTTTCTAGATGGGTTTAATATATAAAAGAGGCAGGACTTCACTGCAGCAGATAATAATATCTAGCTTTTGTATAGCACTTTTCATCCATCAATCTTGAACCACGTTTTATGGCAAGAACTGTAGATGGCATCGCTGTTGAAGTGGGAAGAAGAGATAAATGACAAATCAGATCAATATTATCATCCCTGTTTTACGTAATGGTAAACTGAGACATAGAGGTGACTTGCTTAAGGCTGTCCAGTAGGTAAGTCAGGACTAGAACTCAGATTTCTTGAAACCCAGTCCAGTACTCTGGCCAGTAAGCCACACTGCCTAATGCAGACCATTTTGTCTAGCTACCCAGGGCCTAAAATCTTATGCCACAGGATTCTCCCTTGTTCTAACAGCACAAGGTGTCTAGTGTCATCATACAGAGGCTCGTCTGGAGTATGCCACACATTCCACGCCTGCTAACTCCACCAGAAGTCCACTGAGTGAGCAAGACAGAGACAGAGCTAGAGAGAGAGAGACAAAATTAGGAACATCTCTGAAGTCCCCTTGCCTTTCTGTGGAGCGAGTCATCCAACTTTTGCATTTTCACTTCCCACTAAACCTCCACAGCCTTTTATTAAAGTTTATTTTTACCTCAGTGCAAGAGGTTAGGAGCACGTTGCTCTTGCCTCGACTGCTTGGCATTTTCTGAAGACTCTGTCACATGGTATTTCATACCCGGCCAAAAATAACCTCTGAATGCTGGGGCTGGTTACCTCCCTGCAGTGGCCATTTATTCCCAGACTGTTTTTTTTCATGGGCTTTGGAGTCTGATGAAAGGGGAAAGCTGTTTGACAGCCTTGTGCTAGTTTGGTCCGAAGAAGCTGGTATTTTCCTTCCCCTTCCCGGTGGGGACAGAAATAGCAGGGAAAGGGTGAAAACGTCAGCACCAGACAGCCTCCCGTTAGCTGCTGACTGCAGCTTGTTAAAAAAAAGTGCCTCACTCAGCGATCAGCCGTCACCGTAGGGTGTCGGGAGCGTCCCACTGAAAAGCAAACTGATTTCCTCTGCTTTCTCTTCGCTGGTCTGGGAAGCCCCGCGACAGCCACCACCACCTCATCATTTGCAGGAAGGAAGGCTGCGAGGTGGGAGGGAAAGCTCAGTGGTTTGAGCATTGGCCTGCTAAACCCAAGGTTGTGAGTTCAATCCTTGAGGGGGTCATTTAGGGAACTGGGGTAAAAATCTGTCTGGGGATTAGTCCTGCTTTGAGCAGGGGGTTGGACTAGATGACCTCCTGAGGTCCCTTCCAACCTTAATCTTCTATGATTCTATGACTGACGGCTCCCAGCTATGTCCTTGCTGCTGCCTTTCTTCCGTTTGCAAATGGTGCAAGAATAAGCAAGGAGGAGGAAATCCAGGTGTCATGTTGTGTCTGCAGCCTGTGCGGTTATAGACGTGGGGCTGACAGCCCCGGAGCCTGCAACCCCCTCTTTCTCTTCAGAAAAGGGACAATACAGGCAGCCGTAACCCCAACGCTGCCCTTCCCATTTGCTTCCACCCTACCTAGAGTTTGTCATCCTGGCAAAGGAGGTCAGACCTTGGCCAACAACCAAGGTTCTAACTAGAGCTCATTGCGGTGTTGGGGTCAGCAATGTGGGCACTTGGAAGCAGACTGGTAATGACCAGGCCGACAAACCTCTGTGAGGAGATAACGACTCTTCGCAGCCATTGTCCTGCTCTCGGTTGGAGCCAGTGATCTAAAGGGGAAAGATGTTTCCTTGTGTTTTATTGTGTATTGTTTTAATGTAAATCCTACTGCATCATCATCATCATACCCTGCTCTAATGTGCTCATCCATGTTGCAGTGTGCTTGCTGGCCACGTGTTGTGGCTTCTCAACCAAAAGCCATTCAGGGAGGGATTCCCAGAAGGAACTATAGACTCAGCAGCCCGGGGTCACTGAACACAGCACACTGTCTTTAGCAAGAACTGAAATACAGCAAGCAATCCATAGCTTACCTTTTTTACCATAGCTTACTGGCATCCATCTAGGCTTTTCAAGGAACAGGCAAATGTTGCTCCAATCTCTTCCTTTTCCTTTAGGACTTGTGTCCAAATCTCACCATAGGTCTGGCTGAAGAAGACTCTTAATGGAGAAACTTGTGGGTGTCCACACCTTAGCACATTTTTATACATAAGGTGAGGAGCGCCCAGGATCGTTGGAGTGTAGTGAGTGCACTCAGACTTGAATAACTGGTCGTTCTAGAGCAAACTCTGTTGATGGAGCACTGGTGATGGGTAGGGAAGGAAGCCTGGAGATGAAAGAGCATGGAGAGTAACTTCTCCTGCAAACCTAGCAGAGATCAGATCCCAGCAGCACAAAGAATACATTGGTTGAGTGGTTTGTTGGAAATCCAGAATTAAAAAGATGGAAAATGATGACTTCTGTTACTCCAGGTAAGAGTCATACCTTCTGGTCACGGGACCCCAGAACGGGATGAATAGGGATGATAAATCCCCTTCTTTACCCCAAGAGAGAGTGACTCCTCTAGAATGGGCATGAGTTGCAAATGAGGCATATTAAGTAGAGCTGGGCAGGAAATGGTTTTCCCGTCCCAAGAGAATTTTCCAAGTTTTGAAGCTTTTTCCTACCCCAAATCAGGACAGAAGGTAAAAAATCTCAGAGTTTTGTGACCCTCCCGGAAAATGCTGGGGTTGGGTCAGTCAAAGTGTTTTGCTATGTTCATTTTGAAACATTTTGTTTCAGGTTTGACTTTTTAATTTGTTAAGCCTTTAAATATAAATTACTAAACACTTCCAAAATAAGCCATCTAAAACCAAACCACAAATCTCTTAATTTGAAAAAATGTCAAAAATGGGATTGCGGTGGGTTCTTTGAGCACCCGCGACAACTCCCTCCCCCGCCCCCCCGCCCCGATGTCCAGGCATGTTGCTGCCACTCTCTTTAGCTCCCAGCAGGCAATCAGCCTACCTCTGCAGGTCTTTAGAGCCCTACGTGGATGCAAAATGTATATCCGCCGATGAAGATATCCACAGATATAACACGGAAATCCATGGAGATGTAGGGCTCTACCAGGAACCGCAGTGGTGAAAGCAGCAGGTCAGGCCACCACTCACAGGAACCAGTGCCCAACCCGGGCAGTTCCTCTGGTATGGCTGTTCCATCCCCAGTTGCACTAGTGTGGAACAAGTCCCTGGTTGCGGTAGTGTCCGGGAGCATGCGACCCACTTGCACACACTAGCGTGACCAGGGACAGGTGCCAGTGAGCCTGGTGCCTGCCCCAGTGGGCAGGGCTGGGGGCGGTTCAGCTACGCCGAAGGAGTTGCCCAGGTTGGGTGCTGGCTCCTGCGAGCGGCAGCCTGACATGCTGCTGCTTTCACCACTGTGGTTCCTGGTAGAGTCGTGCCACTCCGCAGATATCTGCTTTATATCTATGAATATCCACGTCCGCGGAGATACATTTTGTATCCATGCAGTGCTCTACGGGTCTGCTGTAGCTCAACCCTCTGGCTGGGTCTCACAGTTCAAACTCCCTCTCGGGTACAACAAAGTCAAACAGAAGGTCCTTGACTTTCAGGGCCAGTTATAAATTAAATGGCTTCTTACCCTTCTGGGGCTTGATTCCTGTGGCCAGCAATAGGTTCTGGCCTGACCTTCTTCCTTTGGCTATAGCCAAGGAAGCATCTGCCCTCACTCCACAGGGTCCTGCCAGGGACTGTCTCGCTAGCAGCAGGTACCTCCTTTTATTTCAGCCTGCTGGGCCTTGATTGGTTGTTGCTGATCCCCAGCCCTTCTAGTTGCTGGAGAACCAGCTCTCAATGGTTCCCAAAATGGCCGCTCCTGGGATGCTTCTCTAGGCAAGCCTAGAGGTCTAATACTCCTATTTTTTCCTCTCCGAAAGCTGTTTCCTGGGACGGGGTGCAGCAGAGCAGTGGGACCTCCAGCAGAGGGTGGCAAGGCCTGGTATACCCCATCACAGAGATGTTTTCATCATTTCAAAACTTTTTCAATATATTTTTTTTTTCATATCAGGAGACTCATCTAAACTGACCCTTTCTCAGAACCAGTTTCAGTTTTGACAAACTGGCATTTTCCAATTAAAAAATAAAAATGGTGTTGGAAAATTCCCGACCAGCTCTCGTATGGAGGCAGTGCGCTGTATCTGTATCTGTATCTCCGTTGGTGTTTCATCAGAATCCCATTTCTCACCAGTCTCCAGGAGGGATTGAGCTGCATGTCGCCACCGATGTGATAGCCTCATAGTGTGACATCTCGTAAGCGGGTCCCTTAATGGCTGAATGAGAGGCTCTGGGTGCATTGGCTGGCATGTGTGTGTCAGTATCTCTGAGTGCATTCACTGGAACAGCGAGAGCGACAATGCTGGAGGTAATACAGCTCTAAATAGATAGCCAAGGGATTCTTTTTCTATATTAAACTATTGATTTTTCATAAACTAAGAGCACAAAAGGCCACGGAAAACAATCGAATCCCAGTGCAGGAAGCTGAAAAATTAGACACTGTTTTCTGCCCTGCTGGCCGTGCTTCGTGCAGAGACTTTCAGTTACAAAAAGCTTAATTTATGAGTAGCGAACCTCAAAAGGTTGAGAGGTGCAGTTCAGAGAAGCACTGAAAAGTTTGCTTCTCCTTAATTCAGACACTATGGGCCTCTTCTTTAGCCTGCAAAACCCAATAGGGAATAGCAAGAGAATGGGCCTGTCTTATGAAATTTCCAGTACATTTTGCTTACGACTCTGCCAAACAGACCCCAAGAACAGCCATTTGTGTGATATTTCAGCTGTTGTGCTGCCCGGCCCGAGCTTGGCCCAGGACGTGCAGAGACGTACCGACATGAGAAACCATTATACAGCTATATCCAAACTGTTTTTCAAGTCTCAGTTGGAAACTGGAGCTTGAAAAAAATCAGACTGGAAATCAGGGCCACGTTTTTTAACAATGAAGGCAATTAACCATTGGAACAGCTTCCTACGGAGCATGATTGTATTCTCCATCATCTGAATTGTTTAAAGTAAGACTTGATGTCTTTCTGAAAGAGAAATGCTTTTGTTCATATATAAGCTGTTAGGCAGAATGGAGGATGCTCTAGGTGAAATTCTCTGTCCTGTGTTTTGCAGGAGGTCAGACTACAGGATCCAAATTCTGTCTTCTGCCCTTGGCTACCTCTCTGATACTTGGTACCATGTGTTAGTCTGTATCCACAAAACCAATGATGGGTCTGGTGGCACCTTAAAGACTAACAGATTTATTGGGGCATAGCTTTTGTTGGTAAAAAAAAACCACTTCTTCAGATGCATGGAAGAAGTGGGGTTTTTACCCACGAAAGCTTATGCTCAAATAAATGTTAGTCTTTTTAAGGTGCCACCGGACCCCTCATTGGCTTTGTGGATACAGACTTACATGGCTACCCCTCTGATACTTGGTACCAAGGGCAGAAGACAGAATTTGGATTGTTCTCCTACCCTTGAAAATCCATGACATTATTCACAGGTTGCATTTGAGTTTTGAATTACGAGTCTTATTGTCTATCAAGTAAAAATGGGCCAGCACCAACCACCCCCCCACCCCCCGAAAAAAACAAAAAAAACCCCAGCATCTAAACACATTCCCCAACTGTGGTGGAGTTCAGATCTGGACCTGAACTTCCTGGATGGCCCCATTTCAATAACAAACTGGAACATGAAGCCTGGATTCACACACACAAGAATTTAGGAGATATTCACATAGGAATCTGAATCCCATGTCTTGCTCCTAGGTATGAAGCCCCAGCTATGAACCATCCCCCAAATTTTGGGAAAAATTCTAATCTGGATTTAGATCTGGACTTTTGTCTCTGGTTATTTTCCAATCTGAACCATAGAAACCAAAAAACCAATGTCTCTATCAGAGAACAGTGCATCTATCCCATATTAGTAACAATTCCTGTGTGTTATATAGCACATTGTCATCAGCAGGTCGGTGAAAGCACTTCACAATCTTTAATGTATTTGTTCTCTCAACGCCTGGGAGGAAGGGCAATGCTGTTATCCCCATTGTACAGAGAGGGAACTGAGACCCAGAGAGACAAAGTGGCTTACCCAACGTCACACTGGAAGTTTGTGGCAGAGCAAGGACTTGAACCAAGTCTCCCAAGTCTTAGGCTACTATAGGTCTGCACTGAACTGACCACAAAATGGCTGCCTGTCTCTGCCACTTGACATCACAGCTACTTTAAGGTGTGTGGGGTGGGGTATCCACCCCACACAAGGCAGAGCTGGCAAATTAGGATAATTAACCGGATAGCCTGCACCTGGGGAAGAGCCAGCGGGGGAGGAACAGGTATAAAGCCAGGAAGTTGGTAGCAGAAAGAGGCTTCAAGGGAAGTAGGCCATTGTCACTCCCTAGGAGTAGGAAGGTCTGTTTAAGGCTACCGAGTTCAGTAGTCTGCAGTTACTCCCCAGGAGGAGGGAGATTAAGCTGGTGCACCCAGAGGGGAAGAGCTGGAAACTGTAGGAAGGAGTCCAGGGAAAGAGCAACAAGGTCCGAGGAAAAGCAGACCACAGTTTCCAGAGATAGGGTCCTTGGACTGGAATTTGGAGTAGACGGTGAGCTCAGGTTCCCCTACCAGCCTCTGGGAAAGTGGCACTGAACCTGGCCTTGGACTAGAAGGCTAACTAGAATGGCAAGTGGGCCACTGATCCAGTGGGACTTTGATGCACACCGGAAGCGGGAAAAGCTACACAGTGACCTGGCTGGAGAGTCAAGCCACGAAGACAGAGCTCTTGGTAACTTTTACTCTGTGCGAGGTGGTGTCAGGAAATAAATCAGGGGAGACATGGCCGTCCGACCAATAGATGGCTGGCACAAACAGGTCAACACGAGTGCTTTCACTGAAAGCTAAACCTTACTTAGTCTCAAGCAGTTACACACGTCTGCAACAGGTTAGTAAAACACCCCCAACCCTCGATAATTACTGAAGCTGAGTGTGGCTCTCGAGTGGCACAGTGCAGCCCATCTGCCACTGGGGAACACAAGATGCATCCAAAGGGAGAGTCCAGTCTGGAAGAGTCCAACTACCTCAAACTTTCCTCCCTTATTTTGTACATTAGTAACACAATGACATGTCCCTTAAAGAAAACTTGTTAAGCAAGCAGTGTCAACGGTCAAGCAAGAGGTTTTCTTCTGATTATTGATTAACCAGGTGTGTTTTTTTCCCAGAGTTTGCAGCCTTGAGAACCTGTTAGACACATTCCTGAGGGCATGTCCTGCTCTTCTAAAATGCGTGTATCAGCAACTTCAACACAATTCTTATCAGGAAGGACATGGGGTCAAGCTGCCCTTTCTGTGGCACCAAAACCCCCTCCCCTCCTTCCTTGGTTAAGCTAAGCCTGCTGCATGGCCACCTTACGGCCTGCTGACTTGGCTGCTTTTAGCAATGGGCAATAGTGGTTTCAGGCACTTTACTGGTTTGCCAAAATCTCCCCCTACACCGAGAGACAGAAAGCTGTGGCAGGGCATGCAGCAAGCAGCAGAAAGGGAGCATTGGCCCCAGAAGGAGTTAGTCACCAGAGCAGCCAGGAGAAAGTACCCTAGCACTGAGTGGACGTAGGGCCGTCACAATGTGATACACAGAACACAAAGGCGTAACTGTTACACAGCTAAATACACCACATAGCCAGTTCTGGAGGCAGAATATCAGCCTCTGATGGGACTTCTTAGATCATCAGCAAAACTTATGTGGCTACAACAAAGCTCCCATTTGTATGGAGATGTTTTGCTCAGCTGAGGAAAACTGAGGCGCATCTGAGACCAAAGACAGAAGGTGCAGGTGGTAAAACCAGTGACCCCCTGCAAACTTTCACTTGCAGGCCTTATGGACCTGTCTTTTTCCATTAGTTGTAATTTTAAATAAACATGAAGGGACCAGACAGTCCACAAATGCGGGTTTCCCAGCAACACAAATAAATTCATGTCTGCAGTAGTAGGTGCAGGCAGAAGTCTGAATGTTTAGGGCTTTGCTGCCGGGGATGTATTTTTAAACATGTGCCCCCAGAAATACTTTAAAATAGCTCCCATGTTGAGAAATGAATATTGCAGGGGATGGTGCGCGTCAGCCCATCAACACAGCTGTCTGGTGCTGCCAGGCATGGGAGGGGTGGTAAGGAAGGGGCTCCATCCTATCCCAGCATACCCTTCCTTCTTGTTACACAGCCGTTCCCGGCTGTGGCAATTACCTGATTTAATTGCATATCTCACTTAGGCACTCTCATCTCTGCACATGTTTTCACCCACCATTGCTTCCACGGGCAGAGAGTCGTGGCTAAACATGGAAAAGATGGAGCTGCAACAGTGCTGCAGTGGAAAGAGATGGGCCTAAAACAGGCCCGTGGCAACTTACATGAGCCTAAACAAGCATGACCACAAAGATCAGGAAGGAGGAGAGAGACCCAGAAGTATGAAGGACACTTGTGCAGAGGATACCTGGTGAAAAGAGGAGGTGGGAGATATCATTCCAAGATAGCACAGAAACAGGTGAGACTCCAGGCAGAGGATCAGAGATGTCAGCTTACACTTATTCAGGGTATAAATACAGCCTTCCGCGGCTGCAGGACCACCTCTTTGCATGTTAGTCTCCCTCGTGTTCACACAGACACTCACTCAGATGTCTTGGGAGCCTTAACTCTGTGCAGATAGGGGAAAGGATGTTCAAACTGCCTGTTTGTGAGTTAGCTTTAAAATGACAGCGCTACCGTCGCTTCTTTTGTTCGAAACACCCAATGAGACCGACTGTTTACACCTTCCCGCCAGATGCCTTCGTCACAGCTGAAGAGAAGGAAGTGGCAAATGAGGCTTGGTGCAGAAAATGTGGTACATTTGGGAAGACTTGCAAACGCCACTCGCTCTAGGGGGAAGGAAGGAAAGAGCTGCAGGGCCGTCTCGAGTGTTTCCCCCTTTCTTCCTCCTAGAAGCAATAGCACAGACAAGGATGCAGCTATCGGACCCAAGTGACATCACAGCTGCTACAACTTTTAGAAAGGCATGTAACCTCCCTCCACCAATGGGCACCCAACAGATAGAAAACTGCACCCCGCCACCCCACAGCATGAATCAGTGGGACTCCAAACCCCTCTGCCGGGATCTACTTGCGAACTGCTTCCTGTCGCAGGGATTCAGAGCTCCCAGATTCAGGAAATACATCTTATTGTCTTCTCCCTAGGGTCAGCACAGTGTGGGAGGGGGAATCTTCCCCCCTCTAAACTGAGCAGCACCAAGCAGATTTCCATGAGATGTTGATGGAAAAAAATGAGAGCTATCTATGCTAACTGCTTAGCCCTGGTGCAGCTGCACCATTGCAGGCTTGCTGCTGAAATACAGGTACTAATTTTTCTACAGTAGCTAAATACTGTGGGTGAGAAGGAACTTTATTCTGTTAAGTATCAGAGTGGTAGCTGTGTTAGTCTGGATCTGTAAAAGCAGCAAAGAGTCCTGTGGCACCTTATAGACTAACAGACGTATTTGGAGCATGAGCTTTCTTGGGTGAATACCCACTTCGTCATGCATCCACGAAAGCTCATGCTCCAATACATCTGTTAGTCTATAAGGTGCTGCAGGACTCTTTGCTGCTTTCATTCTGTTAGTGGATAATCAGTCCTGGGCCTCTCTCCTTATATAGTCAGCAAAGGGAGCCAGTTCTTGCCTGTTGTGTGGGTAGCTTTGTGAGGTAGATAGGTGGCCTCTAGGACCACATGATCATGGATGCTACACACACTTCTTTAAGGAGTCTACTGCAGTTCAGGCTTCGTGCTCAGCACTGGTTTGAAGCCTTGGACAGAGAGAAAGGTTAGCAGCAAAAGCAGGAACACATTCAGGGGAAAGACTGGACCACAGGCTTCCAGCCTAACCCTAGGACCTCTTGCGCGTCTGTAGGTGGTAAGGATCAGAGATGTTCTCTAATCCTGGGGCTGCATGAAGCTGATTAGTTTTGATTGCATGTTGCATGAGTATTATTGATCTGCTGGATGATTGATGCGCCGGTTGCTGTCAGCACCTCATCTTTGCTGTAATTGCATGATTTATTTGCTGGGGACGTGCACTACATTCTCAAATGCATTAACAATATTTTTTTTTTAAAGTATGCCGGCTTGACAGAGATTGACTCATTTCTAAAGGTTCTATACGTCTCACTCAAAATGCAGTGAAATGTGAGTCCATAAATCAATGAATTGACGCAGATGAAAACCTGAATGGTGGAATGGCAAGCCATGAATCCTGTTTCCCGTGACAAGTCTCTCCTGATGTTGGGACTGGCAGAAGCTATGGTGGTGATGAATTGGTCAGCCACCAACATGGTAGATCTTGGTCCTGGGAGGCAGAGGAACTGCAAACATAGCCCTTGTGTGTCTCTTTTGGGATGCTCCATTGCAATGTCTAGCCATGTGCATTGCAGCAGTAATATATATATATATATAAAATAATATTATTTCTGAAGAGGCACCAGATGGATAATTGTAGCCCCTGAGTGCCTAATCTGCTCTCCAGGACACGGGCAGATTTCTGAGCCAACAAAACTTAATTGAACTTTCCGTTCCAGCTGGAAAAGGTTATGGATCTAGCAAGTGCAAATGGAAGGCAGGCTGAAAAGGTCAGCTGTTCTGTTCTTTCTGTAATGGATTGACCAGGGGCATGTTTTTATCTTTCTCACAACCACTGGATTGTAAAACTTAATTAGCAAAGTCACTTCTCTCCCCTCTCTGAAGGCATGTGTGTGATGATTACACATAGATCACATTTTATGGACATATCATGTTTTCATTTGAGACCAGCAGCCAACACAAGGGACTTCTCTGACACCTGTTTACAGCACCGCTCTGGAGAAGGCCAATAGGAAAAAAAAACCCGTAAGGGCCAGATTCAGCACTGGAAGAAGTTAGTCTAGCTCCCAGTGAAATCAGTTGTGCTGCAGCTGCTTATACCTGAGCTAAATTTGTCCATAGACCCTGACCCTCTGCGAAAAGAGTGAGAAAAGGGAATAACAGATACAGAGAGACATGCATGCAGATCTGCAACTGGGGAGGAATAGAGAAAGGGGAAGAGAAATGAGCAGAGAAAGGAACACACACACACACCCCTACACCTGAATTCAGAGTGCAGAACCACTTCCCACAGGCCCTGAAACCACAGGTAGAATGAAAGAAAAGTGGAGATCAGTTAACCTCACCTTCCTGTGGGCCCTTTCTTCATTCAAACCATAACAGTTAGGAGAAAATTGCTGTAAGCTGAAATGAGATCTGGCTGAAAAATGCCAAAATTCAAATGATGGATGAAATTGTTCCTCAACAATTTGAAATTTTGATATTAAAAAAAAATCACTTGTTTGTAAATATTTCATGTCATTTTTTTCGACCAACTTTGTTTGGACCATATTGCTCCTTTTCATTGGTATTGCTGTCAGTTTGTCCGCTGGCACATTCCTGGCTACTGAAGGCCTGGAACTACAGGTCCCTGGATGGCCTGCAAGAAACTCTGGCGTTCTCCCGGGAGATGCTGGTAACTGAGCTGAGGGCTGATGAGGGAGCTGTATGTTACATTTAAAATTATAGCAAAGAATGAAGTGGTGTTGGGAGAAATGACTTTGCATCTGTCTAGTTCTGGGAGCTGGGGATGCTCATCCGTACACCATCTGGATCTTCAGTTTCTAGGTCAGAGTGAGGCCAAGTTCTTCTCTCTCTCTCTCTCTCTTTTCTATTGCTCTAACCCCCTCCCAGGCCCCAAAGATCATTGCAGCGATGGGCTTTAGTTTCAGAATTCATGTATGGATGGAGATTTCCAGCATTCCAGATTTTGGGATTCTTCAGAGCTGAGGTGATAGATCCAGAGCAGGGCCCGAGGTTTTGACAACCCCAAAGTTCAGAGGGTTGGGGATCTGGGTCTTTCATTTGAGCCCGTCCCTTAAGCTACATCTACACTAGGCGCTAGGGGTGCGGTTCCCATCTTGAGTAGACATATTCACACTAATTCTCCTCAAGCTAGCGCACTAAAACAGTAGTGTAGCCATAGTAACAGTGAGTGGCAGCACGGGCTAGCCATCCCAAGTAGAACCCTCCCCAGATCCCATAGATACATGCTCGGGATAGGTAGGCCGTGCCACTGCTTGCCGCTACTGCGGCTACACAGCTAGTGCAAGTGAGTCTACTCAAGCTTGGAATTGCACTCCCAACCCAGTGTAAACGTAACCTCAGTCACAAGGGGGAGGAAGGTAACAGTTGCAGGCAGAGGTGGGTTTTAAGGGTTAGGAGCAATACCTTCCTAAGAAAAGGGAAAGGGCTGTCTCACAGGAGGCAGCGAGAATCCAGAATCCAGATCCCTTGCCAGAAACATCCCCTGCTGTGACATCTGCATGTGTCTGCTGCTGCTAAGGAAAGAGTGTGAGGCCATCAGTGTAACTGCTCAGGAGAGAGAAAGCGAGAGAAGAAACTACCTACAGCACATCAAACGACACCCAGTCAATCAGTCATTAATCGATTGGATTATGAACCTACCACTCTGACGCTGCCAGCTTCTTCGGTCCAGGGCCAGCGATGGAAAGCTATGTAGCAAGCAGTGGTCTCCAGACACAACAAAATGAGAAGCCCTGACTGTTCAACTCCCACGGTAATCTCTACACAGAGTCCATTAGATTTAGGCTACCAAAGGGAATTTCATCAAGAGGATTTTAGCAATTAATGACTGTGCCAAGCTGCCTGCAGAAATCAAGCAAGAAACAGATGCACCATTACACTGACGGGCATCACTCCCACCCACCTACTCACTATTTCGAAGCAAACTGAGTTCTGTGGGTCTTTTTCCCACTGTTTTTGGTTTGGCCACCAAACTGAAAAATCAGCTATTTGCACAGCTTTAGAAATTACTGGGTGATGTTTTGTGGCCCGTGTTATGCAGGAGATCAGACTAGATGGTCATAATGGTCCTGGCTTGCCTTAAAAATTTATGACTGGAATCCCATTTTAAACATTGGATTATTTAGAAATTATGTGGCCTGGTAAATTTCCCTGCTTCCCTGTTGGGAAGAAAGTGTATCTCCTTCTAGAGTCTGATCTTTTCTAACCCACACAGGTGCTCAGACACCATGGTGCGGAGATACACCGACATGCTGTTAAGGGCCATACCAAATTTATCCGAAGCAATGAGATGAGTTCTTGTTTTCCAATTTCTAATAAACAAAGGGTATTTCAGCCATACAATATTTCCGGTACTAATCACTTTCATGCTGTCTAGTGGCTAGATCTGGGCCCAGGGATGTCAGGACTCCTGGGTTCTATTCAGAACTCTAGAAGGGCAGTGTGAGTCAAGAGGACTCCTGGGTTTAATCCCTATCTCTGCAACGGGCACATTATGTGACCTTGGGCAAATTCTTTCATCTTTGTGCCAACGTTTCTTATGATTTCTTGTGTTGTAAGATGGGGCTAATGATACTTAACCTGCCTCCATATGGGGTGTTGTGAGGTTTAATCAACTAATGTGCTTTGAGGTCCTTAATGAAAGCCGCTGCATAAATGAACAGTATTATTGTTGGAGAGCCAGGTGTTACTATTATTATAGAAAATCAGGTACTCAGGTAGAAAATAGCCCATTTCCGTATTTATCAAATGCTGGTTCTCCATAAATACAGACGTTCCGTAATCCTCACTGGAACAGTTGGTTATTTATCTACATTTGAATTTGAATTATTACAAAAAATTGTTACCAGTCTTACAGCCCTGTCTCCCTACAAATTCCTCTTTTCCATTTAAAAGAATTTATTTCAGTGACTTTTGCTCTGTGGCTGCATTGACAGCCCTGCAGACTGAAACCCTCTATTTATCCACAGAACAAGAACTACCTGGATGGGAGCAGGGCAAACTGACCTTCACACTCTCCCACCAATGTGCCTCATCCCTGACCTGGAGGAAAGAGAGTCTCTGCAACTCATTCAAGCTTTGGCATCTCTGATAAGACTCTCATTGAGAGAGCCAGCTGGGTCTGAAAGCTGTATTCTGGCACTGACACTTGTCCACTAGGATGTGGACTGAGACCACCTTCTGTGAGGGCACTGTACTGTACTGGACCTCATGCAACCAGGGTTCAGTTCTTGGTTCTGCCACAGGCTTCTTGTCTGACCTTGGGCAAGTCACTTAACCCCCACTTGACCTGAGATCCCCATCTGTCAAAATGAGACTAATATGCCCTGACTCACAGTGGGTGGTGTTGGCATAAAATCCATTGATTGTAAAAGGCTCAGACATCACAACAAGGTCTGGCATGTCAGTACTTAGATCATACTAAGTAGACATCATGTAATAAGAATCAGAGCTGGAAAAGAATTTCAGAGAATCAATGTGGCTGGTATATGGACAAGCTTTTGCCGTCTAGCTGTGTAATTTATATGGTGTAACTGCTAAAGACCTGGCAGCTGATTCTCCACGGCCTTGCTCCATGAATGGTCATTTCTGTCTGCTCGAAGTGGGTGTCAAAAGCCTAACAGATCAGAACTGTAGCATTTTTGCAGTTATTTTGCTCTGGACTAAAGGCCCATACGAAGTGAAAGGTGGTAGAGAATTAGGCTCAAACAGTTTGGATAGCTGCATATTGAGGACCTGGTCTTTCACCGTGTAAACAGGTGTTGTGACAGATCGAAGACTTTGGAAGCGTGGGGAGCTCTTCAAAAGACTATTGTATTGAGATGTGCCAGATGCTGTCGTCCTAGGGATTAGTCATAAATGTATGTATCCATAAATGCATATTTGTGAGCAAGAGATTATCTTCTAGCTCCATGGGAGAGGGCCACTGAGCTTCCCTCAGGGACTAAAATCAGTGGAGGTGTAAATTACTGCAGACTGTGGGATAGATAAACAGCTCCAGGGAAGTACCACTCTGGGGGAGGAACTGCATAGACTGGTTCAGACCATGTTCAAGAGGCCCAGCAGACAGAAAAAGAGCTCATGGCTGGAAGGGTACATAGGACTGGAACCTGCCAGGGTCTCCAGGTGGAAGATGGGTGAAGCTTAGCATGCTTCTCTGTGTGCTCTGTGAAAGCTGGCCGGGTGCTGGTGACCCTTATCTAATCCCTAGGAGAGAGCCAACTGCAAGTGCCGGACTAAGGTCAGACTTGCTGGGATAAGCACAGCAAATTGAAGGAAAACTCGAAGCCTAAATCCATGATGTGGGGGGAGACCATTGCCTGTTTGCGTCCATAGAGGGGCAATGGCTGGAGGTCTGAGACCATGGGGAGCGGAGGGGGCAGAGATGCAGTTAACCTTGGAACTGTGCTGCGGATAACAATCTCAAAGTCACTGGGGCTACGGCAATTTACACCAACTGAGGATTTGCCCCAGCAAATTGGGACAGGCACAGTTCAAATGGTAAATACAATTCTGCCCTCTTCATTGGCTCTAGTAATATTCTTAAGCACGACAGGTCCGTAACTTCTCCAGCAACATTCCCTGATGAAGCTTTACAATGCCCCTGTGGAACCGGAGTATTATCCCCATTATACAGATGAGAGAGGCAAGTACAGAGAGGTGAAATGACTTGCCCTAAGTCCTACAGAGAGGTGCTGTCAAAGTCAGGATTAGAATCCACGTCTCCTGGCTCCCAGTGCTGTGTTCTAACAACCAAAGCGCTCCATTGCAGCACAGTTGACTGCAACCCAGTTACTGGTTCAAATGTTGCCTCTGAGATGAGATAGAGACTATATCGATTAGCAATTCACCGAGACACCAAGCCCCTTTCCATGGGCTTTGTTTGAGTCCAGTGCTCTAGAATAAACATAGACCAAGCTGGTGAGGTCTGGATAAATGAGGCAGCGTCCGTCCACTATCAAATGTTTAGCTTCTTGGGGTGAGGTGTTGCTCGTTTCCTGTCTCAAGATCTTTACAGATGCAGTGCCAGGCCGGCTTGCTTTTCCTCCTCGCTTCTGTTCAAGAGACAATGCAGTTTGATGGGCAAAGCTACAGGTTTATTAGAAAACATGCCTCAAACCCGGAGCAACGCAGCAAAAGTTGATGGGTTTTTTTTTCAGATTTTGCCGATGACTGAACGCAGGTTTAATATGTGACAGTTCTACTTACGCAGCAGCTCTGCCGGGAGCAAGAAGGGATTCTCTGCAATTGATTTTTCGTTTCCTTATGAAAAAAACCAAACACTAAACAGAGGGAAAAAAATTGTGGTGAACATTCAGATTTGTGGTGCAGAAATTGAGGCTGGAATTAACCCTGGCGGAAGGATGTGGCTGGAAACTCTCAGGCACTGCAAACTGAAATGCCACCCGGCGCTGAAAAAGCTCAGTGCGTTTTCCTTTCGGTCCCTCACCCTGTGGCTCTGTTGGGTTTAAAGGGCTTTGCAGGTGCCTTTATTGATATGAACAGTGGCGCCTTGATGCCCCCGTTGAAGATTACGGCCCCATTATGTTCGGAGTTGTACACACACAGTAAAAAGCTGGTCTCTACCTCCAAAGAGTCTATAGACATAAGTATAAGCTTATCAATCAATGTGGAGGAAGGACACAAGTATAGTGAAACTACCCTGATAAGATTAATAGGTAGCTAAGTCTGTAAATTCGAAGTGATGGATCTGATGCAGATCTAAATTTCAAACACGGGGATCCTACTTAGATAGCCCCATCTTGTGGTCCATGATGTGAGCACTCGATGATCAGAGCTGCCAGTGAGGGCACCTGGACAGCCCAGTGTGTTACTTGCTTTTACGTATTGAGCCTGTGCGTTCAGAGGGGGTGGTGCACCGGTTGCATTGTATGGGGACCCAAAGGGAGATCTCTCAAAGGAGATGGTGACAGTCTCATAGGGCATTTTGTGCAATGTGTTACCCAGGCCAAAATATGTGCATGTACTTTTATGACACCTCATCAGCAGCATCGTGTTCCCATTACGCCTCTGGCATTTAGGGCAGCCACGAAGCTCCTCCACTCCTGTCAATTTTGGGCAAGTCTTTCAATGGTTTCCCAGCTGTGCCCCAGGTTTTTCAGCTTGGCTTCCACAGCTCTTGATTCGGGCAGCCTCATTTTCACTTAACTTCAGATGTCCATCTTATTGCCATGCTGGTGGTGGAATCAGTTTCCGTCCGAAGCACATGGCCAATCCATCTCCCCTGCCTCCTGGAAAGGATGGTGCTCAGATCCTCTCGGCTGCACTGTGTCAATAGATCTTGGTTTGAGAGTCTTCTGGGCCAAGAGATACAGAGGATTTTTTCTGAGGCAGGTTGTATGCAATGAAGACAGTTTGGAAATGTGAGACTTTCTCATTCCCCAGCATTCTGCGCTATAGAGTAGTGTTGAAAGTATGCAGCTCTGATATCTTTTGAGTTTGGTGTTATATTTTGATGATTTCCAGACTGTGTTTAAGCTCCTGAAGGTGTTCCTGGCTTTATTGATTTTTGTTCCGGATATCCTGGCTTGTTCCACCGTCCTGGCTGATGGTGCTGCTCAAGTCTGTGAATGTTTCTACACTGGTGAGAATATAATCCCCTATCTGTACCGGTGATGGTAAGGCAATATTAAAGGTCATGATATCTGTCCTACTGTAGTTGATTTTCAGTCCCATTTGCTGGCTGAATGTATTGAGATGAGTTGTATTTTCTTGTATATGGTGTTGGGTATGTGATAGGAGAGCAAGATCATCTGCAAAGTCCAGGTCTTCAAGGGATGAGAAGGGCATGGCTTCTGTTGTATGCTGCATTGCCCAGCCAATGGCAATGTTGAAGAGGTTTGCAGACATGACACACCCCTGACATATTCCTGTTTTGACTTCAAAACTGAGCTCACTGCGATCGACACTGCATGTAAAGTTGGAATAGAAGCTTTTGATGATGTTGATTATACTGAGAGGGATTCCATATACACCTCTACCTCGATATAACGTGACCTGATATAACACAAATTCGGATATAACGCGGTAAAGCAGTGCTCAGGGGTGGGCGGGCCTGCGCACTCCAGCGGATCAAAGCAAGTTCGATATAACACTGTTTCACCTATAATGCAGTAAGATTTTTTGGCTCCCGAGGACAGCGTTATATCAAGGTAGAGGTGTACCCAGGGGCGGCTCCAGACCCCAGCACGCCAAGCGCGTGCTTGGGGTGGCATGCCGCGAGGGCCGGTCGCTGGGAGGGCGGCAAGTGGCTTCGGTGGACCTTCCGCAGGCGTCCCTGCGGAGGGTCCGCTGGTCCCGTGGCTCCGGTGGAGCCGCGGGACCAGCGGATCCTCCTCAGGCACGCCTGCGGGAGGTCCACCGGAGCCGTGGGACCAGCGACCGGCAGAGCGCCTCCCGCGGCATGCCGCCTTGCTCGGGGCGGCGAAATGTCTAGAGCCGCCCCTGGGTGTACCCACAGAATGCGCCATAGGCTGGTCCTGTGAATGCTATCAAAAGCCTTCTCAAAGCCTTTGAAGTGTATGTAGAGTTGCCATTGCCATTCTAAACATTGTTCTATTACAGGGGTCGGCAACCTTTCAGAAGTAGTGTGCCAAGTTTTCATTTATTCACTCTAATTTAAGGTTCTGCGTGCCAGTAATACATTTTAACATTTTTAGAAGGTCTCTTTCTATAAATCTATAATATATAACTAAACTATTGTTGTATGTAAAGTAAATAAGGTTTTTAAAATGTTTAAGAAGCTTCATTTAAAATTAAATAAAATGCAGAGTCCCCCGGACTGGTGGTCAGGACCCGGGCAGTATGAGTGCCACTGAAAATCAGCTCGCGTGCCGCCTTCAGCACCCATGCCATAGGTTGCCTACCCCTGTTCTATTATGTTTTGTGGAGTGAATATCTGGTCTGTGCATCCATGCTCTTTCCAAAAACTGCCTGCTCTTTTCTGAGAATGCTGTCAGTTGCCTCTGATATACGCTGGACTGTGATTTTACACAACACTTTGCTTGGCACACATAAAAGTGTGATACCATGCCAGTTATTACAATCACTGAGAGTTCCTTTCTTTGGTATTTTCACCCATCAGTCCACTCATCTGGCACTTTTCCCCTTCCCAGACTGATGTAAATAGAAGGGCCAGGATAGATGCTGCTAACACAGGATTTACCTTATTACACCTACACTGGGATTAATCCTTAGCCCAGCACACAACTTAAACAGCAGGGCTGAGGAATTCTTTGGGGAAATCACCCTTGTCCCAGACTGCAGAATGCCAGCAGAGCTATCCCAAGGCTGCTATTGTAATTACAAAGCTGCTGCAGTGCCTGGGGCTCCTGCACACCTGCTGCTCAGGAGGAATGGCCAGTGAATCCCCACAGTGAAGGATTTATGGGATCCCATCCAGGCTTCAGTCCCCAGTTTGCCCCACAAGAAGCCAGCCCAGGGCACAGTTTTATGGTGACGGTGGTGCAGCCCCTCTGCATGACTCCTCCTACAGCAAAAGTGCTCCAGTTCTTCAGGGTCATGCCCGTCCACAGAAGAAGAGAGGGGAGGGAGTGGGGCAGGATCTGCTCCAGAAGATTTTTGTCATTGACACACAATGGGAAGAATGTGATGCAGGAGCAGAATGTGCCTCTCTGCCGGCCCAGCTCCCTCAACACCTGGACTCTCACTCTTGTGTAGTGATGATAACTCAAATCTAGGCTGCTCCAGTGTGGAGAAGGGCTCAAGGGAGGCAGTATGGTCTGGTAGATAGTGCATTAAACTGGGATTCAGGTGACCTGGGTTCTATTCCGAGCTTTGTCACTGACCTGCTGTGTGACCATGGGCAAGTCCTGTCCCCTCTCTGTACCTTTGTTTCCTTTCTATCTTTTGAATTTAGACTGTCAGTTGTTTGGGGCAGGGACTGTCTCTTACTAATTGTTCGTACATCACCTTGTACAAAGGGGACTTGATCTCAACTGGGGCTTGTAGGTACTACCATAATTTAAGAATAACTTTCTAACTCTAAGGATAGTTAAGCACTGGAACAGGTTACGTAGGGAGGTTGTAGAATCCCCATCTTTTTTAAGAACAGGTTAGACAAACACCTGTCGGGAATGCTCTGGTTATACTTAATCCTGCCTCAGCATGGCCAATTAGACTAGCTCAGTGATTCTTAACCTTTTTGATACCAGTGACCGGCTTGCTGCCTTCCTACATCATGTTCAGGAGATCTCAGGGACCAGCACTAGTCCACTGACTGGTCATTGAGAAACACTAGACTAGATGACCTCTTGAGATCCCTTCCAGCCCTACATTTCTATGATTCTGAGATAACACTAATAATAATAAAAGGTGCCCTTCAAGATCCCAGAGTTTTGCAATAGCTACTGCAAGCAGCCTTTCAGATGCTTCTGATGAATAACAGGTGATTACTCTCTTGGAAAGGCTGGGCTTGCTATGGGTTTAATCAGTAAACAGCTCTTGACTGTATAATGTCATTTCTCTCTTTAAATATGCCCCGTAACATTGAGATAACCGTGGCCTCCTGTCTCTTTCGCACCACAGACTCTGCCAGATTCATAACGTACACCCCATTGCACACGCCCACTCAATTACTCCGCAGAATGAATGCAACAAACATTACCTTGCAATTCAGGAGCTATCAAGTGCAAGTGACCAATGGCTCCTTGAGTGTGCTGGACAGAGGTGGGATTTGTCCTTCAGGGATGATGACCTTTCTTTCATGGTGAAGAATTGATAATATATTTAGAAGATTGTTGGGTTGCAGAGCTGTGGTAACCAGACATCCGTGTGTGCGCGTACACACACAAAGTGATAAACCCTGATATTTAGAAGCACACACATACTCAAAATTTTGTGATTTAGCTTGGATAAACACCCACAAATTTGGCCACTAATTTGAACCACTTAAGCTCCCTAACTATGCAAAATTGAGCCAAAATATTTCAGTCCTAGCTGGGCATTTCCAGTCCTGGCTGGTCCCAGGAACCCAAGACTGATGTGAAACTGAAAAATATTTACTGGTATCTAAATTTGTTCATACCTCCAAAAAGTGATTGAAGTTTAGTCCTAGTTTTGAGTGATGTTTCATGGCAATTCTTATTTGATTAGAGTCAATTTACACATTCCTGCTATGAGCCACTTGAACTTGTGACAACATGCAAATTTTGCCCACTCACCTACATGCTCAGATACTATGGTGATGGGCAGCATATAAAAACTGAACTAGACTAGAACATAAGCATAGGCATGCACAGGCACACAGAGCTCCTTTGTGTGTACACATCACAGTCCACATACGCTATTCCAGATATGGCCAAGTACCCATAAAAAATAAATCCTGTAAAACCAAGGTGCAAACCACTGAAAAGTTACCATCTGACTCTGTGCACCCTGCAGCTCCATTACACAAATAGTCCTAGATTTCACACATCAAAGGGATAAGAGTGGCCACACTAGATCAGGCCGATGATCCCTGTAGCCCAGTATCCTGTCTTCTGACAGTGGCCAATGCCAGATGCCTCAGCGGGAATGAACAGAACAGGGCAATTTCCAGTGTTCCACCCCTGTTGTCCATTCCTGATTTCTGGCAGTTGGAGGTTTAGGGACGCCCAGAGTCTGGGCTTGCATCCCTGACCATCTTGGCTAATAGCCACTGATGGACCCATCTTCCATGGTTTTATCTAATTGTTTTTTGTTATGCTTCTGGGCTTCACAGCATCCCCTGGCAATGAGTTCTGCAGATTGACTGTGTGACGTATAAAGAAATACTCCCTTTTATTTTATTTTTAAATCTGCTGCCTACAGTGCTTTTATTGATAGGTGTGATAGGCCGGCCCCTTACCAGGTCCCACTTACATGCTTTCAGAGTCTCTTCCTCATCTGAAGTCCTTTTCCCCCTTTGGGAACGTTACTCTAGTCTTTCCAGATTCACACGTAGGTGGGACGTCCAGTTAAGGAGACTTTCAGTCTCAGAGTTTTCCTTTAAAACAATCTATAGAGGTCTGACTTGTTTATGGTGACTAGGTACCACGAAACCCAGGGTCAGAGTTTATCTTCAACCCCTCTCTGTGGCAATCGGCCTGTACCTGGTCTGGTCAATGCTTGTAGGTGGCAGAGGTTTATAAGCTGTCACCCTCCTGGTGACTGCTGCTAGACTCAGCTAACAGTGAGGTCCAGTATCTGTCATCCTGCTCCTTTCTGTGACAAGTTCTCCCTTTTAAGCATGGTTCTTCCAAGTGGAGCAGGCTCCGCGGGTGGGCCTATAGTTGGGCCCAGAGGAACTCATTAACCTTCTCCTGATTGGCATGGGGCATGCCCTGTCGCAATGAGACAAAAGCGTATGAAGGTTGGACCTTTCTTGCAATGAGCCTGTGCCACATTGCCAGAAGCATGTTTGTGGATAATCCCTCAATGGGCACTCCTTGGGATTTGGTGGCAGGCTCCCGGCTGCGGAACGTGCTCTCCCTGGTGATCCACCAGTGCTGGACTCTGCTGGCCTTCTGAGCCCAGTGCAAGACACATCCTTTTGGCCAAGGCTTTGCATGAATCTGAACCATTTGTGGGTTATTTATGGCTGCTGGGGGCAGCATAAGGAGGAGGCCTGTTTCTGCTGTCTACTGTGGACAGTTTGATTTAGTGTCTGATTGCATTTCATCTTTGGCATCAGTCCAGATGATATGGCCATGGATGCCTAGAAAAGCATTTTTAAAAATGCATTAAAAGATGCACAGAGACCTGCCTTTCAATCCTGAGACATTATCTCTAGCTCCAGGGCACCCGTATCCTGAGGTTTGTATATTATAGCTCTGGGGTACCCAGATGCTGAGTCTTTATTCCATGATCATGAGCTTTTAACAAACAGTCGGAGAGGGCCCAGTGGTTTGCAGAAGGAACACACACTCACTCTCTATTTAGGAAATTGGCCTGTTTTTATGCTAGGACCTCACCTCTTCCCTGAGTCAAAGCATAAGTTGTGTGCTTTTATACTCTGCAGAGAAAGATTAGCAACCTGAAAGCTGGGCTTTCCACGAAGGGCAGGTGGAACTGACCTACAGCTTCAGGACCAAGTCCTGACATCCTTACATCTTAGCCCATGGAGGTTCCCACTGATTTTCAGTGGGCCTTCTTACAGGGTAGGACGCTACTCAGTGTGCATAATGGTGGCACAATCAGGGACCTAATGGATATATTGACAAAGATCCATTCTTACTATGACGTATCCTTGCAAGGACACTCATTCAAGGCATCTTTGCCTGCTTGGAAGTAGAGGCACTGGGCCTTTTGGGTCCTAGTCTTACATCAACAGTCTCCAACTCCAGGGAGCCTGCATCCTTTGGATGATGCTCTCTTTCTTATAGAAGAGGAGTGGGAAACTGAACTGTTAAACGAGTGTCATTCCGTGGAGATAAGGTGGTGGAGTAGAATGGGATGGACCTCTATAATGATGCGAAGAAAGAACCTTTGTATACAAATTATTGTGTTGGCTCTGTGCCTGGAATTCACCTCAGCCCATGGGCAGCTATCGGTGCTGTGTGTGCTTGGCCTCTCCTCTCCTCAGGTGCGAGTGATCCAGGGCTAGCGCTGAACACCAGGCTCCTGAAGGGATACCCAATATCCCTTGTTTGCCCAGTCTGGAATCAGAGCATTACAGGGCGGTGGAGGGAAAACAATTTTGATGAGAGAGACTCCACGTTTCTGCAGGCCAAGGGTCTGCAAATGTAGGCTAGAAATCTCCCGAAAACAGCTTCTCTTCTGGTATTGTCACTTCTGCTTGCAGTCCGGCCCTACAACTCAAAGCACCAGCCCGGAACTGAAAAATAATGTGAAGTTAACCCAACTCTTTCAAAAGTGTTGTTTCCAGTTGGGAAGGCTCATTTGGATGAAGTAAGAAAATCTTGCAAATCTTCATTCCCATCTCTCGAAACAAATAATTGGGCCTTTATCAATTAGAGAGATGCCGGAGTCAAGGGGAGAGAGAAACCATAGATTTCCATTTTAATTCATTAATGCTCCATTTGTTCTCAATGTGTTTAGCCCAGCTGCCTTCAGGGTATCTCAGAAACCCACATGTCCCCAAAATAATTACTCTCTTATGCATGGGAGGCATCCATGACAGCATGCGCAGCTCGCAGGCCAAGCCAGTCAGTGCCGTGCCAGCATAGTTCCACACCTTTGGCGCACTTCCATGCTGCGTATGGCCCATGCCACATGCTGCGTTGGACAAATGTGATTTGTCCATGATGGCAAATTGCATGTTCCAACACGTGCTCTTTGAGTATCCCATATTGACACAGGCGTGAAGACACATGGAACCCCCCCGCACACCTATTGACAAAGCATCAGTAAGGTAACCAGATGGGGTGATACGCAGCTTTGTTTCAAAGGAGCTTAAACTGCTTGGAATAAACTCATTCCTGCCGTGAAGGCACATACACCAACAACAGTCTCCCTGTTACTCCTTTAAGGTCTAGAGAGCAATTGCTACCCTGTGCGTGATATTCCTGGCTTGCATGAAAAGCTGCCACATGCATTCTACCCAGCTGGATAAAGAGCAAGATGGGCCAGGCCAGTGAAAGGGTTAAGATTGTTGGGCTGCCACTGTCAGCAGTAGCAGAGCCGGAGTTAAATCTCTCTGCTTAGACAAGAGCATTAGGAACTACTGCAGGGACAATATAACAGCTCCTGTTGTCCATTCTCAATCTCTCTTTAATGTAACCAGAGACTTAAATACGATTAACTCAAATCTTTGAGGAAACCAGAAAATACTGTAACAATAAAGGCCATAACACGGTTACAAATGAGAGCTACTGCTCCCCTCTGCATTTTAAATTCCAAGGATAATTCTACGGAGCTTCATTACGGGAGTATAATTGTGTTATAGAACTCTAAATCACCCTGCTACACTTAACTGGCAATAACATTAAGATAGCGCAGATATTCATTTTAATTAAAACATAGCCTCAAACTATTTCCTCTCTTTAGAAGCCAAAACTTTTTCTTTCTTTTCTTTTTTTTAAACCAGGAAACTTTCATTTGTTCCTGGTGTGTCGCTGGTCATCAGAGGGCCCAGAACTCAAAAGCAATGAGAAGCTACATTGCCACAAACGGATTCCTTCCCATAAGAAGTTCACTTTAGGTGGCTGAATGGCTAAGCTGAAAGGGAGGTGGGCTGGCTTCATTGGCTCTCCGTGGTGACCCACTTCTGGGGGACTCTATCAGGATGGGACAATGCTAGTGGAAATCCCAGTTAGATATGTGCAACTGGCTCTTACTGGTTCCAGTTAGTCACTAGGTTTTGGACCAGAGCAACTGGTCCTTCAAATGAAGCCAACAGAATCCAGTCTAAAACTAACGAAGGCAAGATGCTGGATACTAATAGAGTCTAATGGAGGATAGGGTGGGACTTGTATCCTCCTTGCAGCAGACCTTCTCCTGGGGATGTGTCCTAACAACTCTGTTAGCACAGATGGGACCCCACGGCCATATTAACCAAAAGGCCACCTTGAAACCTGGGCTTAGGAAGTAGCAATTTTGGTGGACTCTTTTGGAAGATACATCCAGGTGGGCAGGAGCCGCAAGCAGAGTTGCACTGGCAAAATGAGCTTGAGGAGCAGTGTGCTTAGATACCACACTGGCAGGCACGCTGGGAATACATAGGCAGAGCCTGCAGGCGTTTGCATGCTTAGCAGAACTACAGAAGCCCCCACCAGATCTGTAGCTCTCCTCATCCACACAAACATCCTTCCCTGACAGGCGCCAGTATGGGCCCTCCAGTCCTCCTCCTAATGCAGCTTCTTGCAGGGTAGATGCAATCCAACACTGGCCGTTGTGCACAATATGCTGGAGTAAAGTGCAACCTGATACTATTTAATTGCAACTTCTCCCAGCATGTGATCCCATACATGACCCAGAGCTGGCTCAGCCAGGGTGCACCTGTTAAAGTAACCAAGGACTGGGTTAAGGTCATCAAAGGCTGTGGACACACCCATAAGGGATTCCCCCCTCCCCAATGGCCACCATCACTGCCAAGGTGGGAGTGGCAGCAGTACCCCCTTGGAGCAATGGCAGCCTGGCACCCCCAGAGCCTTGGCAGCACATTGTCTTCTCTGGTGGAATGAGACAGCTGCTGCTGCTCTTTGTGCTGCAGGCTGGCTGCAGACTCAGGAAGACATTTCAAGCTTTACTTCACATCTATATAGGCTGGATATGTATTTTTTTTAAGCGAAAGCTTAGATTCTGCCATTGTCACATGCCTCTGGGAGAAGAGACCCTGGGCATTGGTCTATTCCTTCATCCAGCCCTGTGTGAAGATCCTCTGGAGGTAGCAAACAGAAGACATGGAAATTACGATCAGACACTTTTGCCACCAGTGGAAATGCTTTTAAATTAGCTCCATCGAGAGACCTTTAAGGCAGCTTTGAAATATACAGAAAATGAAACAGTTGGCAAATCTTGGGAGAGTGCAAGGTACTCGGGTTGTGTTCTCAGTCCCAGAATGAATGAGATTGAGCACGAGCAATGACAGTTACGATGTCTCAAGGCTTCTAAGCCACGACTTTAAATATTTTTCATTTCTCCAAATTTAACTTAATTTAAATTTTACTTAGAGGTAATTTGAATGAATTAATATAGTTACTGTTATGCAAAAATCAATCCATGTATGTCTGGAAATTCTTGTTAATATGGCAGCAATTTCATGGCTACAAAACAAAAATCTACCCTCTTAAAATTGAGATGGAGTTCGGTTTAAGATAATAATAATGAAAAAAAATACTCTTCATTTACAGCGTAGATAAATATGTACCGCCTTATATCCAGGAATTTAATTAATCCCCAGAACAGTCTCTGAGGTAGTTCTTATTGTTTGTTGACATTTGTATTACAATATCTTCTACAGGTCTCAGTAAGCTTTTGGTGCCAGATCTTTGTGTTTGGTGTTCGCCTAGCACAACATGGGCCTGCTCCATAAGTGGAGCTCTTCCAACACTCAAGGCCCCATTGCGCTAGACTCTTACAATGCATTTGTGTAGCGACCGCCTCTTACAATGCATTTGTGTAGCGACCGCCTCCATTTTATTGCATTCATTTTACAGATGATGGAGAGGACCAAATTCCTCGCTGGTATATGTTGGTTTCCTTCCATTGAAGTGGTAGGAGTTATGCCCATTTGGATCAGGTCTAAGTTTTTCTCTTCAACTCGCTCTCCTAATGCCTGTGAAGAAGTTACTACATCTCAGGTCACAGCTGGTTGCAGCTGGGAATAACTTTAGTGGCAAATAAGCCTCCAAAAATATATTATGCTGATTGTTAAAGAAATTGCAAAATGGAAAGTAGAGAGCAAGCGAGAATTTATCTTATGGACTGGAAGTGATTGGATTGTCTGACTCTGAGCGGACCGTTTTTATGAAGATGAAAACTCGGTTGACTGCTCAAGGGTAAAGATGTGGTAATGTGTTAAAAATATTAATGAAAATCTTAGAATATATGTTGGGTCCAATTAGGTTAATAATGCATGGAAAGTTATCAGAAATGCAAGTCTTAATGAGAGGGCTTGCAAGAGAGAGATGTTACGCCAAAGAAACTTATAAAAAGTGCTGGAAATGGCACCTGGCTTTGTTTGAAAGGCCCATCAAATGGATTTCAATGGCAAGAAGTAGAAGTGGTTTTGTGACATGCCAGCTATCTCCATCTCAGTCAGGCCTGGCACTTTTCACATTTGAAAAGCAATACCAGGGAAGACTGATTAAATGGATGATTATCTGAAATGTATCTAAACTATCTGAACCTCTTAGACGTAACAATGGGCTGAGGACCTTTTCAAAACAACATTTCTTGCATGATACCTGATGCTTTCAGCCAAGATGCAAAGCGTACAACAAAGATCCTTTCTTTGACAGTAGTTGAGCACTTCCTTTCCAGGAAGCACCCAGGTGTGCAGAAAGGAAACGCAATAGGGAAGAGTGATCTTAACTTTTCCAAACTTCAGTTCAAATTTAAGGTGAAGATTTGGATCAGTTATGCAAAGTGGTTCTCAAATTTCTAAAGAAAAGACAAGGCTCCCAACCAGCACTCCAATAATCCCATCCAGAAACGACACTTCGAGAAGTGCCTGGAATTATTTGGAATCCTGGTACGTGGTATTAGTGTGCAAGAGATGGGGGAAATACAATATGGTTTTGAAATGTATACAGGTAGGAAACTGAGTAATTTTTATTTATTTAAAAAACAAACAAAAAAAAACCTTTGCCATTTCATAAGAGCATAGTAGGCTCACAGGTTGCCTAAAACCACATGGGATGGACTTTCTGTTCAATGTCACAGTTCTTGGTATTTTGTTTAAATTTTGTCATTTAAACATATTCCCACTCTCTCAGAGACTGATGGATTGTAGAGAGTGAATAGGATGAACCTCCAACACGCTACTCTAAACCTACCTGGGAGGGATCACAGGCATCATGGTCCCTCTAAATTTGTGGAGGAAGCTCTTGGAGTATTATCTCGTCCCTAATTCTATTGTACCAGCTCCTAATGTGGCCTTAGGCTCAGCTACTCTCTGCTTCCTCCGATGGCATGAGCCCTTACAGCTTCCTGTCTTTAGCAGCTCTCCATTGCTTCAAAACCTTGGAGGTGATCAAGTTCTCTGATGAATCAGGAGGATGGAATTTCAGCTCTATTTGCTTTACGATGCTTGTATTAGGCCTGTTAAGAACATAAGAATGGCCGTACTGGGTCAGACCAAAGGTCCATCCAGCCCAGTGTCCTGTCTACCGACAGTGGCCAATGCCAGGTGCCCCAGAGGGAGTGAACCTAATAGGTAATGATCAAGTGATCTCTCTCCTGCCATCCATCTCCACCTTCTGACAAACAGAGGCTGGGGACACCATTCCTTACCCATCCTGGCTAATAGCCATTAAAGGACTTAACCTCCGTGAATTTATCCAGTTCACTTTTAAACCCTGTTATAGTCCTAGCCTTCACAACCTCCTCAGGCAAGGAGTTCCACAAGTTGACTGTGCACTGTGTGAAGAAGAACTTCCTTTTATTTGTTTTAAACCTGCTGCCCATTAATTTCATTTGGTGGGCCCTAGTTCTTATACTATGGGAACAAGTAAATAACTTTTCCTTATTCACTTTCTCCACATCACTCATGATTTTATATACCTCTATCATATCCCCCCTTAGTCTCCTCTTTTCCAAGCTGAAAAGTCCTAACCTCTTAAATCTCTCCTCATATGGGACCTGTTCCAAACCCCTAATCATTTTAGTTGCCCTTCTCTGAACATTTTCCAATGCCAGTATACTTTTTTGGAGATGAGGAGACCACATCTGTACACAGTATTCAAGATGTGGGTGTCCCATGGATTTATATAAGGGCAATAAGATATTCTCTGTCTTATTCTCTATCCCCTTTTTAATTATTCCTAACATCCTGTTTGCTTTTTTGACTGCCGCTGCACACTGCGTGGACGTCTTCACAGAACTATCCACGATGATTCCAAGATCTTTTTCCTGATTAGTTGTAGCTAAATTAGCCAAGAGGAAAATAACCTGTACACAACAGGATTTGGAATGGAACCACCAGGACAGGCTCAGCTGGAGCACTCAGCTGATTCACAAAATTTTTCTAAGTGCAATGTCACAGTAGAGACTGAGACAAAAAATATGTAGGAAAGGGTGTGTGTGTGTGTGTTTGTTTTTGTGTGCACAGCTGTAAGTGTTTACCATTTTGGACACAAAAGAACACTATATAAATAGTTTGTGCCTTCCCGTAGCCTGCATACGCAGTGAAATATGAGCATTGAGATTTGTTTCTCTTTTCTTCTAGAAAGAACAATATGGCTGTTTGGATGCACTATTAATCAATAACTAATTTCATAGTCCGACAACTGTTTCTAATGACTTTGTACTTTTGATGCATTGTTACAAAAGGCTTCGGATCATTCCCATAAGAACTTGTCAGGGAAAGGGCAAATTCATTTACTTGTCATTATGTGGGAGCCAAAAGGCTCATTAGGCTAATTAGGGAGAAAGTCATCTGGGTTTTCCCTCATTCAAATGCCACAAATACCTCTTGCTTCTGAGTCCACAAAGGGAATGTGCCATAGCTATCAAAATAAGGCTGCTATGAATGGAGCTAAGGCAGGTCCAAGCTGCCAGACGCAGTGGTCCCCAGATCTTGTGCTTGAGATTGGACAACTCCTTGCTGCTATATGCCCAGTGAGTCTAAGTGACCTATTGCGCCATAGGAAATCCTCAGACTCTGGGTAGAATTAACCTGCTTTTAAACTCGTGCGCCTTCTGGGAAATCAGCAAACCTTTTCTTGGACAGCCGTGACTCTACTAGATGGGAGCTAAATACCGACCTCTAATCCCCTGAGCGCAGCTGCTACCCAGGACTGGCAACTCAGTATTCAACCCTGAGCAAGGACCGCAGAGGTGGAGCACTTCTGGATGGTCAGCCAGTTAGCATGTCTGGCTGTGAACATGGGTCACTTTATTAATCTAAACAGGAGGAGTTCTTTGTGTAAAGAATGAGCATCTCAGTTCCCCTGTCCACCCAATTGCACCTTCCACTCAGATAAGCCAGGGTAGGACCAGATCAGTACTTTAGCTGCTCTTTGGAAGACTCCCAGCCAGATGCTGCAAGAAATACAGTCAGTGGAGTTCTTCCCTTTAAGTCAGTACAAATCCAGTGTCGTAGCATGATGTAGTGTCAGGGACCAATGCCCTGCTTTAGCATGAGATGACAAACTGAAGTCAGTTATGGGTCCCCTCGTACTTATAGTGGTTATAAAAGGGGAGCTAATCCTGGTGTCAGATTTTGGTAACTTCTCACTGTATACTCCTGCACTTTCAACCGGATATGGTATTCTTCACTTCATGCCCTAAACTTATATAGTTTACTGCTAAACTGTTGTCATGTTACTGCCCAGAGGTGGCTGCATTTCAGTGATTCCAATGCAATCCTGTCACTGAAGCTGATCTTGTTATCCAAATGACCAACAAGGTGTTTATAACAGCAGACAGCACAGCACAGTGCTCATAATGTCAAGATCAAGTAATATCTGAACAACACAGATTTTAACTGTAGTCATCTTTTATTGTCATGGGGCTCCCATGGGCTATTTTTTCCCTTCTGTCTCCTTTCAGAATTTGGGCTCCATTGTAATTAATTAAATAGCATCTTTCCATAGCCAGCCTTTTAGTCATCCATTGACACCTGCCCAAAGCGATCGAATGTGATCACAAGAATGGGGGAAGGCATATTATTTTTAACATGCATGATTTGGCGTGTGTGGGGGGCGGGAGAGAAGCTTGCATTGCTCCTGGCCATGCTGGTCCTGTTTTGTTGATAACCTTGTATCAATCCAGCACAAGTGGCCAGGTTTTCAGTTGTCCCCACTGAGTGCAGAAACCTCCTTTTCTGTATCCTCCTGGCATTGGCTAAGCATCCCCCAGGAAGGGGAAACTTAGCCTCCTGGTAATTATCAGTGGCATTGGAGAGTGTGTTTCTTGCTTATCTCCACTTGCTCATGCATCTCCTGGGGAGCATCCTCTGATCTCCTCTTGTGGTCCAGCATTCTCTGCTCAGTGTCCCCATGGGCCACACTTGACCCACATGCCTTAACTCTGCACTTTTTGTCTTTGGTTTTCTTTTTTGCCCCTTTCCCTCTTCTGATGAGGCCACTGCTGCCTATGGTGGCGGCCTGTCTCTGGTGGTTGGAAGTAGGCTGGCATTAAATTCACTGGAATCATAGAGGAACTTTAAATTATACTTGGTCCTCCACACCACCAGTGGGTGGCTCCGTGTCTCTCTCTAGTGGCTAGACTTCACGTAGAGGTTTGAGTCCACTGTTGTCTCTGAGCTAACGTAGAACTGGTCCCTTTGCTTCTGCTTTTAGACCCTTAGTAGAAGTATTTGGAAAAATTCCAGGGACACATTTTTTTCTTGGAATTTGCTGCTTCATCAAAATTGAAATGTTTTATGGAAATGGGTTGATTTTGACAAAGTTCTAATGGAACCCAGGCAGGGGTCTATTGGGATCCTGCCTGCTTTCTGCCAGCCAGCCCACCCATCCAACTCCTTGGTAGCCTCCTAGTGGGCTAATGGGCATCCAGGAGCCTGGTAGTCCTGGTCCCAAGATCATGAGTCCTTGGCAGCCTGAACTCTGTGTTGCTCCAGGCAGCCCACTAGGCGGGCTGCCCTGAACTGGGGCTCCATTTCCTTTCATGGAGAATTTTGAAACTTTGCGGTTTCATTCCAAATTAGAATGAAATCACATTTTTAAATATTGAAATCCTCTGTTAATTTTGCATTTTCTTTCTCCACCCAGTTCTAATCCTTAGTTCAATCTCTTCACCAGACCTAATCAAGGGCAGAATAATAATATAATGTACTGCATAGAGAGTACACTTATAAAGTTTGCAGACGATACCGAGCTGGGAGAGGTTGCAAGTGCTTTGGAGAATGGGATTAAAATTCAAAATGATCTGGACAAACTGGAGAAATGGTCTAAAGTAAATAGGATGAAATTCAATAAGGACAAATTAGGAAGGACCCACTTAGGAAGGACCCATCAGTTGCACACATACAAAATGGGATATGATTGCCTAGGAAGGAGCACTGCGGAAAGGGATCTGGGGGTCATAGTGGATCACAAGCTAAATATGAGTCAACAGTGTAACGCTGTTGCAAAAAAAGTGAACATCTTTCTGCGATGTATTAGCAGGAGTGTTGTAAGCAAGACATAAGAAGTAATTCTTCCTCTCTACTCCACAATGATTAGGCCTCAGCTGGTGTATTGTGTCCAGTTCTGGGCACCACATTTCAGGAAAGATGTGGACAAATTGGGGAAAGTCCAGAAAAGAGCGACAAAAATGATTAAAGGTCTAGAAAACACGACTTATGAGGGAAGATTGAAAAAACTGGGTGTGTTTAGTCTGGAGAAGAGAAGACTGAGAGGGGATATGATAACAGTTTTCAAGTACATAAAAGGTTGTTACAAGGCGGAGGGAGAAAAATTGTGCTGCTTAACCTCTGAGGATAGGACAAGAAGCAATGGGCTTAAATTGCAGCAAGGGCGGTTTAGGTTGGACATTAGGAAAAACTTGCTAACTGTCAGAGTGGTTAAGCACTGGAATAAATTGCCTAGGGAGGTTGTGGAATCTCCATCATTGAGGATTTTTAAGAGCAGGTTAGACAAACACCTGTCAGGGACGGTCTAGATCAGTGGTCCCCAACCTTTTCCAGATGGCGGGTGCCGGACGACGAGCCACCGAGGACCGTAGCCGGTGGACAAGCATCCGCCAAAATGCTGCTGAGAAGCAGCAATGTCAAGAGGCATCGCCGCTGAAATGCCGCTGAAAATCGGCAGCATTTCGGCGGCGACGCCTATTGGTGACGCCGTTTTTCTGCGGCATCTCGGTAGTGATGCCTCTTGATGACGCCACTTTTCAGCGGCATTTCGGCGGATGCTTGTCCGCCGGCCAGTATGCGAGTGCACAGACGCCCCAGCAGGCACCATGGCGCCCACAGGCACCGCACTGGGGACCACTGGTCTAGATAATACTTAGTCCTGCCTTGAGTTCAGGGGACTGGACTAGATGACCTCTCAAGGTCCCTTCTAGTTCTATGATTCTATGATCCCGTACCAGGAGCCATGAGCACTGTCACACTTGTTTATTGGTAGCTGATATGGGAAACTTGGGAATAGAGAGAACCCCAGTCTTTCCACCAGGGCCTAACTACCCTCAGCAATGGGACATCAGTGCACTGAGTGTTGTTACCAGAAGCAGCAGGGGTGCAGGAGTTATGAAGAGCTGATGGAAGTTTACAAAAGCCCAGCACTAGCAAACAGGGCAGGAAGGCTCAGCCGGTCCCAGGACTCCTTTGTCTATAAGGAATCTGCTTGTGTCCCTCACATCTTGCTGTGACTGGTACGATGCAAGCAAGAGTTGACATTGTTTACGTATCAGGGACACCATTATCCATCAGATTTAAAAAAAAAAAAAAGCTTTCTCTCCTCGTTTTACCCCTCCTCCCCCCATTGTCTAAATGAATGAAATTAACTACACAGCTTTACTGTCTGCGGCCAAGAAAAGTTAATGGAAGCACAAGAGCTGAGACTGATAAATGCCTTTGCAATGCTTTGGAGGGAAACCCAGTAACAAAGAGAGACACTGAGAGCCGGGCTCAGCAGAATGCCAGGCTGGGTGGGCGGCACAGCAGCTTCCATTGCAGCCGCGACGCTCGCCATGTTATCAGCACGACACAGCAGCGGCATTATCATTCGACCCCTCCACTTTCCCAGCATCCCAGAATGGTGTCAGCCTACTGTCCAAAATCATTCCTCACTCTGGACCTGCTTCTTTGCTCATCTCTAGGTGAGGATCGTAATAGCATTTACAAAACGGCTTGGCAGGTCTCAGTCCAGTTGCTAGCGGACAGGTGTGACCCCATTACAAACCCCGCATCATTACTATTAACTGGCCTGCTGTGGCTTGTGATCTTAGCAGCGGCACACGCCATGGTGGTTAAACATTGGCCTCACTCCTGTCGGGTGGTGCACAGGGTTGAGTCACATTGGTGGGGGAATGTCAGGCCGTTTATACAGCGATGTCCAAACATCACTCATTCTGTGGACAGAGGAGTTCCATCTCCAAGACATTCAGTCTGGCGCTGTTTTCCAGCACTACATTTTCATACTTTTCTTTCTTTTATTAAATGGCTCTGCTTTCCCCGTGCAAATTCTGCTTCTTTTGATGTTTTGTTCTTCTTTTTGCAAGAGTATGTGTATTAAGAAGACATTAGAAAGATCAGACAAAAAATAAACTCCATTTTTGCAAGGGTTTCTAACATGACCATAAAAATTCCCTGCTGGCTGAAATGTGGATGTAGGAAGCCTGGGTAGATAGAGAAGTAAAACTACCCACTACATCTTGTCTCTCCTGATGTTTTATAAACTGTTGTATTGGTGATGCACTGAACAATAAAGCTTGTAATGAAGTGATCAATACGCATTATTCCGTGTGAGTTAGACATCCTATTGGAGATGCAGTGGTGTAGCCATGTCGGTCCCAAGATATTAGAGATACAAGCTTTCAAGCTACACAGAGCTCTTCTTCAGGTCTGGGAAAGGTACTTCAGAGTATCCCAGCTAAATAAGTACACTGAACTATCTTTTCGATTTTGTTTTTAGCTGTGACATTCTTAGTACCTTTCCCAGACCTGAAGAAGAGCTCTGTGTAGCTCGAAAGCTCGTCTCTCTCACCAACAGCAGGCGAGAAAAGATATAGCAATAAAAGATATTACTTCACCCACCTTGTCTCTCATCATGTTGGAGAATTCACAATCATGACAGGCGGGGAATCGTTTTGTTCCTTTTCTTTTTGGGGGTGGAATTCAAAACCAGAATCCATAGCACCTTCTTTTTCTCTGGGTTTTACTTTCAGCAGTTTTCTAGGATCCAGAATTTCCTCATGGGAGTATGCTGTATAGGAATAGGGTAGTATCTCTTTAAAAAGTTTGTGATCCCTGCAATGGTGCTTATTGTGTTCTATGTTTTAGAAGCCGTCAGAAACCAGTCAGAGCAAGTGTATGTATGCAGTCAGGCCGGGTGTGTTTGAGTATATTAACTAAACATGGTTATTGCGGACCCAGCTGTGCCTGTGGAGTTTCTTCATACTGCTTTGTAATATAAAGAGCCAGAGACACCACAATGGCCATAGGAAATGCCTTATTGGGTCAGATCAATCATGCTTATAGTCCCATACAGTGGCCAATACCAGATGTGGTGGTCAGCCGGGCCAGATTAAGGCCTAAGCACTTACCTAGGCCTCAGTTCCTGGAATCATGTGGTGATAACAAAGTCTCCGTTTTTCATTAAAAAGGAAGTGTTCCTAGGCCTAGCAACGGTGAAGGAAAGCTTGAAAGTATGACCTGAGTATGGTGGCATCTGCCTGAATCTGCAGAGAGCCTGGAAAAATCTCTCTGAGAGGTGGGAACTGCCCCATTCGTCTTAATTGGTTGTTACCTCTGAAACCTGATGCTGTTGGCATGCCGCCTCCCTGCACTAGCCCATCATAGGCATCTGTGCACAAGAGGTCTTCGCTGCAGCCAGACTGTCAGTAAGGACAGCCACACCTACGGTCCTCTGCTTGGTTGAGTGAGGTGACACTTTGCTTCTCTGGATGGACTTCAGCCTACCTGAAAGCAGGGATCAGTAGTCCAGTGATGGGTGGGACCCCAGCAGGTAGCTCTTGTGTGAGTGGCCTCTTCATTTCCACCCCAGGATGGGCATCAGCATGGGGTTGGATCAATGTGGAACGTGCCCAGACTATCAGATTGCCTTAATCCAGCTCTAGTGGCCAGTATTAAGTGCAATCCATGGGTAGACCACCTCTGTTTCCCCACCCACCTTTAGCATGCAAGCTCTTTGGGGCAGGGACTCTCTCTCACTGTGTTTGTACAGCTCCTAGCACAATAGGCCGCGATCTCCAGGCAATTGTCAGATTTATTCCAAATTTAGGATCACAGCTTCACTTGTATTAAACTCAGATGATGAGAAGGGCTTTAGGTTCTGAAAGGGCTGCACCTTTGGATATTTCGGACATGCAGGCATAGCTGAATGCCCACCAGAGTGTGTTGTGTTGAGCAGGTCTGGTGGCGTGTGTGTGTGTGTGTGTCGGGGCGGGAGAGGCTGCTGCCAATGCACAATAACTATGTCAACAGCATTTCCTAAAGGTATTTTTAGTTTGCAGATCCAGCGCCTCTGTGGGCTACAGTCAGACTGACACAATAGACTTAATGATTTCTTGGGCCCCTTATTGTTTCCTTCTATACACTGCTTATTAATGTGCCCTCTATGCTACTCATGGATGCAAGCGCCTATAATGACTTCAGAGGGGTCATTGTAGTCCAAAGCATCCGTATGTAAGAATCAAGAATAAACTGAATAAATACGTCCCAACTAGGGCCTGACACAATAGATTGTAATCACTCTAGCAGGGTGAGGAGTGTGTATTTTGTAGAGTAACTTTACATCCAAGGCACACTGTGGATGTTAGGAACTGATTATCTTAGATCCAGCTGTGATGTTTGGCAGGATTGAGAGGAGCAGAAGGAGAACTGAGCAAATAATTGAGGTTTTGGTTTGGTGGCTGAACAGCAAAATCTAGGGGGGGAAATCAGGTCGACCCAAAACGGATTTTTTTTCTTGCCAAAACGAAACACCACCCTTCCCCCCTTCCCACCACAAAAAAATATTTTGGGTCAAACTCCATGTTTCATTCAACCCACAACAATTTTTGGTCGGTGGGTTGGTTTTGTTTCATTTTGTTTAGTTACACTTTGAGGTGTTTGTACCCTTTTATAAATCTAGCTACGTTTCAAAACAAAATGTCAGTTTGAAATGAAAAGTCAAAATATTTTGTTCCAAAAGCATCAAAACTAAACGCTTTGACGTCTTTGAGGAGAAAAAAACCCCATCTTTTTTCTTTCAGCCAAAATGATTCACCAAATATGACCTAAATTCACAAAAGTTTTAGTCAACCCAAAACTGCATTTTTCTGGCTAACTGCTTGTGAGAAAAAAATCCCAAGTGGCTACCCCAGCACTTGGCAGGTGGCAGACATGACAGGCTGAAAGGATCAACCTTTCTGTTATTATTTATACTGTAGTATTGCTAGCCTCGGTTTCCCCCATCCCGGCCTTGGGAAATACTATGCTCTCCAGTGACTGATGGGACAACACTTCTGCTGAAGCCAAACTAGTCAAGAAGAGCTTGGTGTGTCTGGGGACTCTCGGGTCTGCGTCCAAGGCCTGCCCCTGCCTGATTCAGCCTTGAGTGTGAACCCAGAACCCAGGCCATATTGCAATCTGAATCCACCTGTGAATACAGTGGGTGAAATCCCAACCCTATTGAAGTCAAGGAAGCCAGGATTTCATCTCATGTGCTTAGCTGACTTTCTCCTAAACAGGTCTCGTCCATCTCTAATTCCATGATTGTATGACTCTCTGAGCTGCATAGGGAAAAACTTCACCTACACCTTTCCTAGGTGAGATCCAGGGATCCCATTCCACCAATACATTCATCTCTCCCTTCATCACCCCACAGTCTGCTCCATCAATTCCCAGCCTATCTCATCCCCTTCCTTAAAATGTTTTTTTCTCGAGGAATGGGCTGACACAATGAGCAAGAGAATGGACTGTGCAGAAAATCAAAGCATAGAGTGTCTGTCTATCCTCCTCCCCTCCTGCTCCCCCCACACCCATCAACTAACCCTCAGCATAACTTCCATACTTAATTTGGTGTCCAAACGGCTTTTGTAAAAATTGCAGCCAGTCCCGTAAAAATAGAGCAAGTCTCACCCCTGCTGAGTGAATCCGAAGGGACCGCATCACAAAAAGTCAATGTTTTTCCCTAGGCAATGGTTTTCTCCAGGCAACTGTACTGCACAAGAGCACAGCAGTGTCCCTGAGCTCTCATCTTAAATACCATTGCAAATCAATTACCTTTCAGGCCATAAACTTTGCTTAAAGAGACACAACATAAGCAGACATCTCCCAGTAACAATAGCAATTATACTGAAGGTTGAGCGTCTTGAGTACTTGCTTTGTGGGAGTTTGGGGGCAGGCGGGAGAAATGGTCTTAAACTGTAGGGTTTGTAAACAAAACACAAACATATTGATGACAGAGTTAATCTCCACAGCACAGGCAGCCAGCCACAGTAGGGAAAAGGGTGTCTGAAGGACAGGCAGTAAAGTGCTGCCACAAAGAAGGCCCGGAGTGAAAAACCAGCAACTCCCCGGCCCTGTAAAAACCAGACATTTTCAACTCCAAGACAATTTGTAGAAACCAAATACAAATCATCCGATTCCTTCTCTCATGCCAATAAATATTTAATGCCCCAATAATGAATCTTGCAATAAATATTTAATGCCCAGACACCAAGGTATACGGCAGGAGGAGCAGGGCACTGGTAATTTAAGACAATTGAGTTTGTACAATAGTGGCGATGAGAAGACTGGATGATGGAGATCCATATAGTCAGGAAGAAATAGACCCCCTGGCACTGATTGTGTGTCAAGTTCTTGTAAGTTTTTTATAAGGCAAGGAACGATTTCCAGTAGAGAGGTGCTTAGCACAGCTTCTACCAGCTTAGTCCTTTTTGCTTCGCCTGGTATACTTACTACCTGCAGACCAAGATTTTGGCAACACGTCTATCATGTCCAACCACCACATGCAAGAGTGACCGGTTAAGTCTGCAGCAGTGTCAGGCCACTAGCTGGCAGACTCCGCATTGAACAGTACCCTTTCTGAAGCAGAACTGAAAGCTTTGTTGCATTGGTGGCATCTCATGCGCTCTGGTGACCAGAATGTTAATAGCTTTTCTAACCTCTCTGCTGCTGCTGCTGAAACGTCATGACCCCAAAAGAGTTTTCTGCAGAGTCTCCTGTCTAGATGAATGGTGCCTCAAGCCTTCTCAGCTAATGCTCTGTAAATGTTCTCCTCTGGTAAAAGGGCATTGCACTGCAATCGGATGATATCTGCACTAGTGATGGGTGTTCAGATAACATGACTTCATTAAAAACAAATGGAGAAGTCACAGTGTCCGTCATTCTCACTGTCTCCTGATGGAGCATGTCCATTGTCTACCAAAGAAGCTGGCAATCTTGGGATGCTTTGGGAACCCAATTGCTCTTGGATTCCCAAGTAGCAATGCTTCTGCCACTGCTCTACTTCCCTCTGTAGCTAGCTAAGAAGTGTTAGCCCTTCCTTGATGATGTAGATCTTGAGGGATATCTAACCATCTCCAGGTCGGAGCACTGCAATATTCCTTACATGGAGCAACCTTTTGAAGAAGCTTCAGCTAGTGCAGAATGTGGCAGCCAACCTGCGCTGGGGAATAGGTTCCAATGAGTACATAGTAAGTTAATTGTTAGTGACTTAGGCACTCAAGTCCCATTGAAAGTTGCTCCTAAATCACTTAGCGGCTATTGAAAACTGCCCCAACACATCTGTCTTTTGTGGACAGTTTAATCTAGTGTGTCGTGTTTAAGCAGGGCCATTGGCTCAGAAACACACCAGACCCAGGCAAAGTTTGGTAAGGAAGGGTTTACCCACTTTCTCTCTGGCCCGAGGAAGGATGGTAGTTGCCTGCTCTGAGAGCAGAAATTTGCCGGGCAGCCAGAGCAATGAGTTAGCTGTGGGGAAATAACAACTCCCCAGACCCGCTTTATACAAGGGATGTTATGGGAGCAGCCAGAGTCAGGAAGGAAGGGGCTGAAGATGAGAAGAGAACTGGGGGAGAGGTAGCAGCTGGCAGCTCTTTTCCTTCCTCTTGGGCTGAGCTTGTGAGAGATCCTCACATCTCACATGAGATTTCAGTGCTGTCAAATCTCAGCCCAAATCTGAATCCACTCAGGGAACCTCCTCCACAGCAGAACATCTCCTCCTTGGTCCATTTAGGCTTAAAGCCTTGGGGTCACAAGTAGCACGAGGGCCCAGGGCTACAGGCTGGCTCGCAGTACCACGTGACCCAGGGCCATCAGCTAGTCAGCAGGCGGACCATGTGACTCTGTTATCCTGTGTCCTGAAAACGTTGTGGTTCCTGGAACTCAGCACCATGCCTCATGCACAGCCAGAGGCGGCTGATGTGTCCCCATTTTCTAGGAGGTGTTGCACTGTTTTTCTAATGCCACCCTATGCAGCCTCGCACTAGTTTCTCCCTGTGGAGAATTTACTTTCCATCCGTTCTTTGCCACCCAGAGCATCGCATAACGAGATGCCAAGGAAATTGCAAAGAAAGACCTTGCTGGGTTGACTCCGCAGTCGCTGAAGTGGGAACACTGCACATACTCTCCTTGTTTTGGGGGGCTAAGCAGAGTCTGACTTTGCCACAAAACAGACAGGGATTCACTCTCTGAATAAGATAATGCAGGTGATCAGGAGGTTAAACGAAACAAACCGGTTCAGGGCTTATCTTCAGGGCAGCTGCCCAGAAGATCTGCCCAGCTCCTGCTTAAGCAAAGGTCTGCTAGAGGCCTTCAGGTCAGTTAAACGAACCCCCCAAGGAGGAACGCCATTTATCCCCAGTAGTAGACAATTGCTACCCTCCCAAGGGATGAACAAGAGGCTCCATTTCTCCATGCTATTTTCCCCTAATCCTTGTACCAGCCTGGTGTCTGCCTGCACTGTCCCTGTCCTCTGGTGAGACAGGGAGTTTCAGTTTTCAGTGATCTCGGCTCCCCTCCCCTTCTATTAGCCCTGTATCTGCCCGTACTGCTCTGGTCTGTTAGGAGGACAGAGGCACTTGTATCTGCTGTCCCTGTGTTGTGCATAAACAGCGGCTACAGATGCTCAGTGTGCCATCCATCCCTTCCCTTTTTCACTAGCTCTCTGCCTGCTACATTGTCCCTGTCCTATAGACAGACAGCTGTGGTCTCCCAGCTGACAGTCCCTCCTCTTTCAGCAGGCAGTGGAGGATCCTGCATGCAGTGACTGGGTCCTGAGGATATTCTCCAGTAACCACCGGAGATGGGTCTGAGATGCAGAAACTCAACTGCTACGAATTGGAGCTTGGATGGACTATGCTGGGTTACACCAGCTGAGGATTTAGTCATGAGTTTGAATCCAGCTACAACCTTCCAAAAATGAACCTCTGCTTAGATCCTGGATTTTGGTTCATCCCATGATGTGGAGGCCAAATCACAAACTCTGGATCTAAGTCCAGATCCACGCTTAGGGGGCTCTTTGGACCTCGGTGCACATGTGGCTTAGGCCTGGGTTTTTTTTTGCCTCCAGCCCCTTTTCTACAACTTAGTCTCCCATAAGAACTGGAGACATAAATGACTCTATTTTCTGGCTCCCAAAACTCATGTCATGCAACAGCCTCGGTGGGAATTATCTTCAGAGGTAGAAAGGGACAATTACCCAGCTAATGAAGCACATTTTCCCTTTCTTCTCCTCCATAAACCCGCCTGACTCTGGAATCTCCATCCAGCTGCATACAAAGGAGCGTCGAGTAATTCAGAAATGAGCCCCCAGTCAGCAGTGGCGATGCACTTAGGAAAATGAAATGACTGATACCATGTAATTAGACCTTAATTATTTACCATTTTTTTGTTTAATTACTGCCACTTGCAAGTTAACAGGTTATAAAACTCTTGGGCTGTGTTTATTAAATGTTGGAAGATCATTAGCAAGTAAGTGCCATCTTCGAATGTTAATGAAATATCCATAAAAAGCCCATGGCCAAAGGCACTGCTGCACTATGCCGTCAGAGCAGAGGACAGCTGCAGGAATTTGTGGCTAATTATACCTCAAAGACAGAGCCACCGATAGCAAGACAAAGGGAATAGAATCGAAATCTGAACCAGACCCACTATTTTGCACACAGCCTGATTCTGTGTTGCTCTGACCTGGGATAGTCATTTGCACCATGGCATATGGGCTGGAAAGGCTAGCAGATCAGAATGGAAGGCCTTGATTCTTGGCTCTGCTGCCGCACTTTCATGCTGACTAGCAAGGTGGGGAGGGGCTGTGCCGTCAAAATAATTTGCCTGGCAACAGAAATGCTGAGGGGAAAATAAAGCTTTGCTCGAAATGCCGTGGGAAAGTTCCCAACAGAAACGAAGCTTAAACTTTGGGTTGGTTTCATTTTTTTTTTTTTAAATGCTTCTGAAAAATGCAATTCCAGACAAACCAAAACCCCAAAGCATCTTTCCTTTGCTTTGAACTTTCCCATTAAGCAATTTTCATTGAAAGCAACATTTTCCAGAGGGGCGGAAAAATCTTGGTGGACAAACTCCAGATTTTTGGTGGGGAAAATGTGTTGGTTGAAAAACATCCACTACATCTAAAAGCTGGCATCACTGGGCACTGGGGTATTCCCCTGATGTAGAGGGATTCCCCCTTACATAGGGACAGCAGAATGACTCTTTGCAACCTCCCCCAGGATAGCCCCTGATCAGAGGCACGTGTCAGACATGACCTGGAGAAAGCTTGCCTAGAAACTCTGCTAAACTATAGCTACTCTCATTACAACTATGACAGACATGGCAATTTCCTGCCATATCTTTGGGAGATCTTACTGTATTAAGTTGATGTATCACTGTGGGCCAGGGATTGTATGTAATTCCATGGAGGAGGGTGAACACAGCCCTCCAGGAACTAAGAACAGTTAGGCAAATTCACGCAGGTTGTAACACTTCCAGAAAGATGCCACCACCAGGAGAGACTGGTGCGTGTACTGATTCAAATTGGATTATCCAGAAACCGATGGACAAAGCAAGGACTTTTTGGCTAAACTGTCTGCTTTCTGATCCAGCAAATGGACAGGACCTTCTGTCCAAGGGCGGCCCCAATCCTTCCTCTGACACTTGCCTGAGCCCCTCGTTGGATCTCGGGAAGATCTCTGGTAAGCTTTTAGCAGGCAGATAGGAACTTTTATTGTTTTTATGTGGTTTCTCTGTAATGCTTTCACTTTAAGAATACGTGTGCTTGCTTAGAAAGAGCTGTGTGGAAACTTGTGACTGTGGGCAATCACAACTGTTCATAGCCTTCCAAGAGAAAGCAAAGTGCAGACAGGTCACACAACGCTAATCCACATGCTCCTGCCAGGCGGGGGAGAAGAGATGCCTATCTCACTTTGGCTGGTTGTGAGCAAACTAAGTATTGTATCATTCACAATTGACAGTTTACAGCCTGAGCAAAGTGCTAATCCATAGATTACAGGGCTGGATGGAAAAATAACAGGCAGGATTATCCTGTTTTGGGGTAAAACAATGAACCTTTGAAACTACATCTGGGGCACAAATGAATCCCCAGGTATTCTTTCAGTCTATGAGGACAAGCGAGTTTTATCTTATGAGAAGGGGTGTCACGGGGTGCCTTGCTTTCTACCTATTGTACCACACTACCTGGCCAGTTCATGTGGCCTTACAGACACAAACACACACCAGCTTGTTAGTCTTTCACCAAGTGTGCATTTATTCAGTCTTTAGTAATTATATGGCCTTTACTTTAACATCTGAGCACCTCACATTCTTCAATGCATTTATCCTCCCAACACCCCTGTGAGGTAGGCAGTACCAGTGTCCCCATTTTATGGGTGAGGAATGGAGGCCCAGAGAGGATGAATATCCAAGATTACATAGGAAGTTTCTGGTGGAGCAGGGATTTGAACTCATATTTACCAGGCTAGTGCCTCTAGCTATTGGGCCAGCCTGCTTCTCCTGTGCCTTCCTACACATGAGGATGGTGATGATAATACCTAGCTCTTCACATGTGGATATCAAGGCATTTTACAAAGAAAGGCAATAGCATTATCCCCATTTTACAGAAGGGGAAACTGAGGCACATGATTAAAAAGTAACTTGCCAAAGGTCACTGTTAGGTTCTATGGAGGCCGTAGGCCCTCCCAAGGTGCTCTGCAAGAATGAGGCCCACACACACTGTGAGTTATTGGCTTTAATGAAGGTAAAGTGACACACCCGCAACGGGGACTCCAAGCGTTGCTGTCACGGAGGCGGGGAACCCAGCGCCCCAGAGCTCGACCTGGTACGGAGTCCAAAAGCAAGCACAAATCATGCTCATATTTATATAAACAGCAGCAAAGCAGCTCATGCATAATGCAATAGGGACTTTCCACCCTCCGGGGCTGCCCCCCTTGGCCAACAGCCTAGGGGCTTTCCACACAGCGGTTCCAACCGGTTATGGCAGGTTGGAACTAGCGCGCCGTGCCCTACAATAACCGGGCACTGAGAAAGCGAAACTGCCTAAGCTAGGCCGTAACAAAATCTTTCGTGATTCCCTGTCCTCCTACAGTCACCCACCCAGCAGGCTAGTGACAGAGCCAGGAATTGCACCTTGGTCTCCTGAGACCCAGTCCAGTGCCCTAGCCCTAAGGAAACAGTGTCTTCCTCATGTGGACGAGCAGCACTATATTCTCCCTTGATACACAGGAGTGGGCTTGTCATCCTTGCCCTGTTTACCTGGTGACAGTGGATAACTTGTTCTATGGGGTGAGAGCTGCCATCCTTCCTACTGCTGCACTGGAGATGGTTTCCCATTCCCATCCCACAGGGAAATCATAACGCGGGACAGACATGGGTAGGGTTTCCTCTGACTGCTTTTGTCCTCACTTCTTCCCGAGCCATCTCCTCCCAAGACCTGGGAGGAAGCTAACCCCGAGGGATCTGCCTGCAGATGCCCGCACTTCACCTGTGCTACCACTACCAGCTGCCAGTTCCTAAATTATAAATGGACGGATATTTCATCAGAGCATTAAAGGGCACAGAGTGTCATTTTGCACTAACCGAAACTTTCCGGAGGAAGACAGCCGTAAATTATTTAGGGAGAAAGTCACATTTTATTCAGCTGGAGAGTGTAATGGGGGGAAAATGCACATTTCCTTCCCTCTCTCTGCCTGGTGCTGGGGGGGAGGAGGAAAGCAGATGAGCAAGATTTCTTGTTTATAAAAACAGCTTCCCTCCCAAATCCCTTTTCCACTCCGGTTCTCTCTTCCCCCAAGGGCTCTCCCTGGGGTGGGATGAGAGGCTGTGAATCTGGCCCTCAGCTCCCTTGGGCAAGTCACCTGCCATTAAATCCTGCCCTGTGTCACACTGGTGCACAAGATGGGGTCGTAAGGAAACTAGGACGCTTCACCCACACACAAACACACCCCTTCCCTTGTGTAAGCAACAGAGCAAGGTCTCTCCCTGGTGCACAACAGCCTGTTAGAAGAGACATCTAGCTAATAGCTTGGCCTACTCACCACTGCCGTATGGGAAAGGCTCAGCCTGTGGGTTTGGGGATGGCTTGGTCTCCCTCAGGCAGCTAGGAGATGCCCTTGTGTCTGAGTAGCCCGGGTGATCTTCAGGGGCATTTCCTGCCAGCTCACACAGAAGCATCCCACCTGGGTTGGTATCTTTTCTCTAGTAGAGCATGCAACATCTCTGCTCCCATTGACTTCACAAGCTAGGGCAGAATTTTGCCTTTCACTGCTTTGTGCCTCCGTTTCCCCCAACCTGTTAAATGGCCATAATCCTTCCCTTCCTCAGAGGAGTGTGGTGAGACTTACTCCATGCTTGTGTGCAAAACACACTGAAATCCTTGGCGGGAAGCTGAGATGGAAATGCTAAAGCCTTTCTCTATTTCCTCCCCTCCACCCCTTTAAATACATGTTGGGAGGTCTGAGTATTATTTTTGAAGTCTACAAGGAGATTAGCATCTCAAGTCAGCACTTCTGCTCTGCCTGTGAAAGACGGGCTGGGGAAAATGCTACGTTTTTCCCATTTCAGCCCCGCATCAGGCTAATTAAGAAGTGGCGGTTAAAAAGCCCGTAATAAACGGAACGAGTTCCAACCCAATGTTATTAGGATGCCAGGGCTTCATTGACTTAGGCAGGATTAGCTCTTGTGAAATGGAAACGATGCCATTAGATGCAGCTCTCTCCTCCGCCACATACACACGCACACTCCCCCTCCTCTTGCTGAGATTGGCTGCCATGCTGAGGACAGACACAAAGCCGGTTCATTTCATTATGGAGAGTTTAAGCAAAAGAGCCAATCAGCTTTTCTTCGTCTGGCTGCAGCTGGAGTCATCTCATCAAACAAATTAACAGGATTCTCGTGGAGGGCTTTGGCCAACATGCCATGTTCACTTGAAGATGACTAAACAAATCTTAGCTGTGTTGCACTGGAGGAGATGGCAGGTGGAGGGGCTGGATGGCTCAGGGGAGAGGTGACAGGGAGGTGAAACTTGCTGTGTGCCTCTGAGCCCAACGTAGGGGAGGATCAAGTGTCATTCCTCCCCCGAATCTATGTAGAGCAGGGGAGGGGCGTTAGGCGGCCTTGCTCTGCTCGTTGACCGGTTTGGCTGCCAGGGGGGTGAAAGGGAGTGGTTGGCGAGCTTGCCTCCTCTGGCTCACCAGCAGCTGCCCAAGCATCTCCAAGTGATGGGGAGGGATCCAGCAATCTGAGCTGGGACCTGTGAGCACATCCACTTTATACTCCTCTTCCTCCTTCCCTCTCCCCAGCTCGTCCCTTCCTCTTTCCTCTTCCTAGAGGGCACAGCCCTTGGGCCTTGCTGAGCACAAAAGGCTCTTCTCCCCGCTCAGCACGGCTACCTCTTTCTCTGCAGCCCTGCTGGCTTGATAACCACAGCTGTGGGCAGTAGCAGGAGAAGCGATGTAGGGCTGGCAGCTGGTGGAGGCAGAGTAGGAGCCGCAGGCAGAGAGTTTACTGTACACAGGGCCAAAGAACTGCCATCCCGCCATCCCTCAGACAGATGGGATAATGGGGGCAACGGGAGGCGAATGAGTTGGGGGGGGTTGTCCTGAGAAGGCATGAAGAGAACATGGGAAGGATGAGTTTTGAGGGAGGGAAGAGGAGGATGAGGTGCAGGCTGTATTAGAGGACAGAAACAGAGGAGAGAAGGGGCAGTATTTCATGTGACAATTCTCCCTCAGTCCTCAGGATGGTGGGTGGAAAAGCCTCCTCCAGAATGAAATCAAAGCCCTGGCCCACCTGCAACACAATTAGTACTACCCAGCTCGCCAGTGCCTGCTTCACCAAAATGGCCCCTCATACTGGTTCCCTAGTTGGCAAGTCTCAGCAGAGAGGCCAAGGACTGAATGGGCCATGAAGACTGAGCTTGACCCTAGATGGGGACCCCAGCAGGTCAGGGTTGGCAGCGCAGAGTGGGGAGAGCTTGCTCTCATGCTGCCTGTGATGTGATGAGCCGAGGGTTTCCATCATCACTCTGCACGTGTGCCATAAGAGGATAGAAAGGCAGTGAAGGGTCCAAAAGAGAGGAGAGAGATCTGAGCTTCGATAACCCCTCTCTGTAGCTATATTTAACTGCAGCCGAATGTATGTGCCAGGCGAAGCAAAACACACTTCCAGTGCTAGCCCTTGTATCACATATGGCACCTTTGAACCGCTCAATTCCCTTTGGAACCACATGGTCTAGTGGTCAGAGTAGCGTTAGGAAAATAGCTTGTTCCCTACTATGCCACTGACCTGCTGTGGGGCCTTGAGTAAGTTGCTTTGCCTCTCAATGCCTCGGTGGGTTCAGCACAACTTACCTGCCTCCGCAAAGCATGCTGGGACTCTGAGAGGAAATACGCTGTGTACATGGAAGGTGTTAATTATTATTACTACTGCATTTCCCCAGTGAGCTCCACGGCACATGTGCTGAAATCCAGGACCAGCACCAAAGAAATCAATGAAACCAAGAACTGAGGCTGTGATTAGATTGTTGGGGACAGTTCAGCCCTGTCAGGAGAGTTGGATGTGATGACCTAGAACTTTTCCGACTCTAAGTCTGACTGAGCCAAACCATCTGAGACATCTAATCTCTTGGTGGCTGCTAGAGTGTTCCCATCACCAGAGTGTCTAGGTGTAATATTAAAGCTCAATATAAGTCTTTGATTCAATTGCTCTTCAGATCTTTCCATGCTAAATTCCCCATGAGGAACTAATGGCCACAGTTCCCCATGTTAAATGGCCATTGGGACAATGACCGAGAATGAGTCTTGGCTAAACTGTAGAAAATTGATCCCTCCTGAGCGGTAACGACTTACAGAAGGTGAACGCTCCCACTGGTATCAATTATCCTTGACCAGTTATTTCAGGGGCTCATTTCACACGAGCCCCGTCAGTTGAAACTGATCAGACCTGCTCTTTTCCATCAGGCAGTGCTAGAACAGGGGAGCAATTAGTGAAATGAAAAGGCAGACACACACACCCAGCATAGAGTTGATGTTCAGAATTCACTGCCTGAGAAGGTCATTGATCCAAAGAAGTGACCAAGGTTGCCTTTTTCAAACAGTGCTTACTTTCCTGTTCATTAATACCACAGCTGCTGTGTAAATCAGCACACAGGAGGAGAGCTAAACTCATGTTTAAGAGCATATGCCTGCAGGGGCTAGGAATGAGATTTCCTTTCCCATAGTGAGCAATGTATGATAGCTTAGCGCATTACGTAACCTTTGGGAGGGTTTGGCCAATTTGACTTCCTCTATCCTACTGGATATTAGCTACAGGAAGATATCAGAGTAGATGGACCAATGGTCTTCGCTGGTATAGCAAATTCAAAGAGACAGATTCAATCTTTGGGTAGCTCAGTTGACTTTAGAGGGCTCACACTGGGGAAGACATAGTCCCTATGTACGTTAGAGCAGAGATGAATCCTAATCTCTTGCAAAACGGGCCTGGAGCAGAGACCTTCACCTTCCCTTGTCCTAGTTCTGAGACTCTGATGAGCCTCCTTCCCTGGTGTCTGAGCCTCTGCTCTATGGAGGTTTCTTTTCTGTGCCTCTAGAAATAAATTCTCCATTGATGTGCAACTGTATCTTCCAAGGGTCTGTTTTCAAAGATATTTTCTTCTGTCCCATTTTCCTTTTTTGAATATCTTTTGGTGTTAATTCAGTTTAAAAAAAACCCATTAAAGGTCCAGCTCCATCAATGTCTTTCCCCAGATCCAGGCTTCTTAGAACATGACAACATTCTCTTAAATGATGCCCCTTCTTGTTCTATAACCTGGGTCATGAAGGGCATTTTTGTGTAACGATTTGACATCTCTTCTTCTAATATGCTACTTCCAGTGAGTATGGCAATATGGTCTAGAAGCTAGCGCGTGGGCAAAGAGTCAAGAGGCCTGAGCTCTATTCTTGGCTCTGACACTGACCCGTGATGTGAAGTTGGGCAAGTCACCATGTCTCTGCTTCCCCTCCCACTCGCTATCTGTCTTGTTATTTAGACCTTAAACTCACTAGGTCCGGGATTGTATCTTACTGTGTGTGTGCACAGCGCCAAGCACAATGAAGTCCTGACCTTTGTAGTGACGTCTGTGCAGCCCCATATGACAGATGATAATTAGTATTTTCACGCATGCCTTTGAGTCCTGAAGAACAAGTCTATCTTGGCCCATTAAATGCAGCACTTTGGTATTCTTTGAGAGAAAGTTCCTCCTTGAGGAGTAACCTCCTTATGATAATTTAATAATTTGTCAATAATCGACAGCCAATTAATAGCCAATAATTGACACATCTTGATTATGATATTGCATTTGAATTTAAATTCATTCAATAGCAACAGACCTTGGATAAATCAGTTTTGATGGAATGTATTAATCTCACAGTTAGTAAAGGCAGCACGTACACAGAGAGGCATACAGATACCAACAGCTGAGGAAGACCTTCCCTGTAGTTTCTGACAGCCTGCACCCAGTCCGCCAATGGTCTTACTTCCTCACGATTTCTTAGGAAATAACCTAAGACAAGAAGAAGCATATAGTGAAGGGGTGAAATGATAAGCAATGAAGGGTAACCAGGGTATAAGTAGGCTACGTTCCCTGTTCCTTGTAACTTTCCAGCTACCACAACACCTTATGGTTAGTCTTTGTTCATTCCCTTTTTTTGGACAATATTATTTTTGATTCCCCGTGCACACATTTTGCCATTAACATTGCTGAAATATCTCCTCCAGCCATTTCAAAATATGCTAACGGTTATTGCTTAGTAAAATTCCATTCCTTAAAGTTAGCTTAACTGCAAAGCATCATGGGAATTTTGCTTGCAGGCACGCCTTAGATTCTTTCTTTGATTGGTTTTAAGTGTCAACACTCTCCACTTCCCTAGTAGACAGAGGGAAGATTAAACCCAGGGAATTACCTCCAATCCTGGTCCACCCATGCACATATGAAAGACAAAGCCGGTTCTCTTTATTTTATTCGTCCATTCTGGTGCATGCTCAATCTTTTACTCTCCTTTCCCTCATCCCTACATTCTAAACAAACAAGACTCCTGAAGGGGAATTATCTCCTGGAAATCAAAGCTGAGAGTAACCTGACTATTTCTTGCAGAGAAGTAGTAATTAAGGCACTAGAAGGATGCAATCTGCATACATTATTGCAAGTTATGCCAACAGAATGTCAACATTTGTGTCATAAAGTAATCTTGAGTAGCAATTATTCTGGGCACTGGCCTGGAATCCCGAGTGTCAGTGGTGCTAACGGTAGGGGAGGTTCTCCCTCATCGCAGGATGGACGGAGTACTACAAGGAGGGATCGCTGGGCACCGCCAACCTTGAAGGTCAACTCTGACCATGCTGCTATGAACAAGGCACCAAGGGAGGTCTTACCATCACAGAAAGGGTTTCACCAGCCTCTTGCTACTGGAGATCTGGGCTTCAGTAAGCAAGCAAGATTAATTCCTTGTTCTTGACTTGGTCTACAAGGACTGTTTTCCACAAAAAGCCTCACACAGCTCAGCCATTAGTGGTTTCTGTTTGGGAGGGGGCCACGACTGGGTACCCAAGAGGTGCTACCAGTCAGGACTCAGGAACACTGCATCCCTACTACTGGAAGAGCAAGGAGTGCGGAAGGGCAGGCCAAGAGTTGCATTTATAGAACTGTGTTGTGCTGAAAGAGCCAAATAATGTGTTGCAGGGATTTAGATACATTGGAAGGGCGCTGTGAGGCGCCATTACTGGCATAGCCGATGTCGTTTGTCAAGCGTGAAGCCCTGCCTTGCGCAATCACTCTCCACACATGCTAACATTTACATAAGCTGTCTAGTTACCATAACAATGGGTGCTGTATACAGCCCAATAGACTAATTTAAATGGGAGATCACCCCAGAGTTTATGTCATAGGCAGATGGCATCTCTACAACACTATCACTGGTACAGAGTGAACAGCTCCAGACTATGAGATGCTCAGAAGGTTTATAGCAGTAATTTCCCCTCCATCATCTCTCCCTCAAAAAGACCTATTGAAAGGAAGAGAGACAAGGTGGTTGGTCCAATAGAAGATATTACCTCACTCACCTTGTCTCTCTAATATCCTGGAATGGACACGGCTACAGCCTACTGCAAGGAAGGCTTTCCTATAACCAGGGAAGGGAGAAGAGCTGAAAATCCCATGAAAGTCACTAGAGGTCTTGCTATGTCTCACCTTGGAGCTGTATTGATTTACCCTGGAAGGTGCACAGATACCATGACGATGGATATCAGTTCAAACTCCTAGGCCTTGCCTGGCCTACCCCTGCCTTGCGGCTGAACCAAAGGCTTCAGTCATTAGTTGCAGTCATCAGGCCTGTGTTTGCCTTCCTTCCTGTGGGGGAACAGAGATCTCCACAGCCCCGTTAACACCTCTCCTGGACTGGAGCCATGTTAGTGTCCTAGATTTCTCACAGTCCCTTGACAACACACCCCTCACTATACATCCAGAGCCACCGAGGAGACATCTCACTCCCACTGAAGTCAAAGACCAAGCTCGCCTTCATGTCTAAACTCTCACTCCACCTCAGTGGGGCAGGATCAAGCTCCAGATGAAACACCTCACAGAGACTGGGGACATGTCTGTGGGATGTTCCCCATGCTTGCTCCCTGCATCCATCTCAGACCCAGCTCGGCAAGCCGAACCCATCCTGTCTCTCACACATGCCTGTATGCTGGAGCCTGCCTGCCAGGTACAGCCATGTTCCGAGGCCTGCGTGCCTCCCCAGCGCCTGGGGTTCACCAAAGTTGCATTTTGTCTTAATACCGTGTCATTAAGTGGAGTTAAAAATAAAGCCTGTCAGAGCCTCACAGCCTGCAGGGGAAAGGATATTAATTATGGCAGGCAGAGAGTGGAGAGGAGCTACCGCGAGCGAGCGGTCCTCCTGCTGAGCCGTAACCTTCTCCATGTCACTGGAGCTGCTCTGCTCTGGCTCTCACACAGAGGAAGGGGTTGGCCCTGGTACCTGGGGAACTGCAGGACAAGGATGAACCAGCAAAAGGATTTTGGCTCTGGCTCTGATGTGCTCAGTGGCAGCAGAGTCACTGACTGCAAAACGACCTGTTCTGCTGCTCAGCAAGGGTAAGGGGAGCAACAAGGGGGGGAAGACCAAGTGGCTCAGCAGGGGGAGGAACTGCTGCTAGGACAGCCGGGATTCAGGGGCCAGAATGAGGAGCAGCACTCCCCAGATTTCTGTGAGAGGAGCCAGGCTGATGTAGTCGATGTTATGGAGTGAGGAGCCAGGCTGAGGTGCGGTAGAGAGTCAAGCAGGTTGGGTTGAGTGGGAATGCCGTGGTAGCCCGGGTTCTGCCCTTCCTGCCGAATGCCTTCCATTCTTGGGAATGTATCAACGTTCACGCAGAGTCCTGCTTCCCTAGGCAGAAGGGCTGCTCTGTGCACACAGGCAAATCCCCAGACGTGCCATCTTGCTCTCGCACACGTGTGACATGCGCATCTCAAACTAGACACGTGTGCACATAGGCATGTGATCCTGGCATTGCACAAGCAGATGCACACACATGCACAATATTGGCCTCACACAAGCAGACACACCACACACAGACTCGGAGCTTGAAATTCCTCCTCCCCAAGACAACAATCACAGAGCAAGAGCTCCACTTTGGTGTTCATAGCTATAAGGGTGTTGACTAAAGGTTCACCTTGCCTCTGGAGTGTGGATCTCCAGATGGCATTACCTCTTGGTAGGGATCTCCCATTATTCCTGCCCTTTGTTACCTCATCCAAGTGGGATGCATTTGTATCTTCCATGCACTTAACACCTTGATGCTGCGTTGACATTTGGTCTCAAGTCAGGAACAAGGATGCACTGAGCTGGAACTGGCTTCCCAGGGGTTGGTGGTGCAATTCCCACTGTATGAATTCCTACATGAAGCTGGCAGACGCTCACTGGCTTGGGGTCCTCTCTGCCTTGCTATGATGGCGTCCCCTCCCCGCTTGTTCTTTTCTACTACAGGCTTTGCCATAACGGCTTAGACCATCAGTCTGTATAATCAGGAATGCTGCTTAGCCATTTCTCTGCCACTGTGGGGGCCTCAAGCACTGGTGCACCTCGGTCTCTCCTATGCTCTGCCTGTGACACATAATAGTCTAGTCTCCGATCAGTTGTAACACTTTGGTCTCATTCCCATTGCTGGGTTTAGTGTGCGGCTGCTGGGTGGCATTGGTGACCTGTGATATACAAAAGCAGCAAAGAGTCCTGTGGCACCTTATAGACTAACAGACGTATTGGAGCATGAGCTTTCGTGGGTGAATACTCACTTCGTCAGATGCGATATACAAGAGGTGAGACTGCTCCCTTCTGGCCTTAAACTCTGTGACTGCACCCCAGCAATATACCTGTTCAATGAAACACACAAAGAATCTTTCCTGAGCCCTGAAGTGACCATCTAACTATCTGCAGCAGGGTGTTCTTTTACCATGTGCAACTATAAATTGGGTCATTTGTCATATAATTATCCAGCCCTTAGTTCTCTTTCTCAGCTGCCCCAGCACCTCTTGGACGAGTACTTGCATTTTGTAATGTTTGCATTCTATTCCATATAGGTTTTATACCAGGCTCACCACCATCATCATCATCATCACATCTGAGTGCCTTCCAGTAGTGCATTAAGTAATGTGACTAATATCTGTCCCATGGCCTTTGTTCTCTCATCCTCTACCAAGGGGAGAAGTGTGTATAGTGGAGTGTCTTGTTTTGGAAGGGCAGTTTTGTTTTGTGTTTTAGGGGGAAGTTTATTTGTCTTTTTTGTTTGTTTCTTTGTGTGATTGTTTTGGGCAGGTTATATGCTGCTATATGCTTATGCTAGAGAAGAGAGGTTGAAGAAATGTGCCTTGCACCTGAAGCAGAAGGTGGTGAGGTTTGTTCTGATCCTTGGTTCCCATAAGAGTTCATTCCATAGCTTCGGACGACCCCCCAAGAACGCTCTGTCTCCTGCACAGAAGAGCTTCACCTTTATTGTAGACAGTGCCATTGTGTCAGAGGAGCAGAGCCTTCATTCCAGAGATTTAGGTGGTCTTTTAGATATCTTTGGCTCATGAATATCTAATGAGCCATGGAGCTGCTTGAAGATAAGGACCAAGACCTTCAACTTGATTTGATGGTCTATGGGAAGCCAGTGTAGACAGTGGAGGACAGGGAGTTGCTGTGATGTACAGTTAGACCTGTGTTGCTGAGAAGACATGCTGAAGTGGTCTGTACAGTTGGAGTTTCCTAAACACTGATGGCTTTATGGCCACATATAACACACTGTTGTAGTGCAGCTGAAAGCTGACAGACATGCATAACCGAAGCCAGATCATTATCCATGAGGATAGGACAGAGTCTCCTGGCCAACCAAAGAGGATAAAAACTGTTATTCATGAATGCTTCTATCTGAGAGATTAGCACCAATGAGGAATCCAAGAGTGCTCCTAAACTATGCATTGAATTAACCAACCATGGGTGTTTACCTGCAACCGAAGAAGACTGCACAGTAGTTGTCAACTCTTAAATTCTTTCATCTGCCCACCACCATCATCAGCTCTGCTTTGTTTTGGTTCAGCTTCAGCCAGCTGTTCTTCATCCATGAGCTGATTTCATCCAAGCACTAGGACATCTTCATGTGGCTGGATGTGGTGAAGGATAGCTAGAACTATTTGTCACTGCATATTGCTGGATGTTGAGTCCTTGTTTCCTGACCAGTTCATCCACTGGCTGCATGTAGATGTTGAAAAAGTCCGGAGAAATAATTGATCGTTGTGGGACTCCACAAGGGAGGCATCTAGTGGTGGAGGTGCTTTTTCCCATCACTACTCTTTGAGCGCATCCTTTCAGGAAGGACTCACACCATTTTAGCACATTACCCTGGACCTCTGCCAGGTCTCTCAAGTATCTCATGGTTGAAAGTGTCATGCTGCAGAGAGATCCAAGAGGATGAGAATGAATCATCCTGTTAAGTGACAAGAGGTGATCATCCATCAGTGCTACTAAACCAGTTTCAATTGAATGTCCTGGCCTGACTCCAGATTGTGCTGAGTCTCGAATTCTATCTTTAATTATATGAGTTGGCCTTGGGCTAGCTCCTCAAAGGGCTTGCTCAGGAATGGGAGGTTTGATACTAGGCAGTAGTTGGCTAGAACCAGTGTATATCCAGGGAGTGTTTCTTCTGCATTGGTTAGACTATTGCATGTTTGACGAAGGAAGGGAAGATTCCTTTTCTGAATGCAGTGTTTGCTGTTTCAGACAGGAGTGGTACCAGCTCTCCACATCTCTCTTTCCAAGCCAGGAGAGGCACAGGTCAGATTCACAAGTCTTGGGTGGAGACTCCTTGAGGATGCCCAGAAATTGACATCTAGGCGGAAGATCAGGTCCAGGGTGTGACAGGCTGCCTGGTTTGGAGGAGAGATGACCTGTGAAAGTCCTAGAAAGGCAAATGAGGAGATGAGTCTGGGGTTTTTTGTGTTTGCAGCCTTGTCAATATGCACAATGAAATCTCCCAGGACAAGCCTGGGGTATTTCACCTCCATCAATCTGCAACGTGTTGGACAAAATGGCGGCCACCAGAACTGCACCCATGTAGACCCTGCAGGCTTTGGGGACTGGTCCTCCAGTTTCCCCCCTCCCTCCCTCCCTCTCTTATGGCCTAGTTCTGAGTCACACTGAATAGTATTTTATTCCCATTGGTTGGAATGAAGGCGACTGGAGGGAGGGGGTGTATGGACTCCTCCCATTCAATTGCTGAGGCTGTGACTGTGGCATTAGATTAGCTTAAACTTCACAGGAGGTGAAAGCACATCTGACTGAATAGGCAGCAGCAGAGAGAGGCCACCCAGAATCACGTCTTGGTCTGGTGAATTGGTTCCAGAGTAGGTGTGGGGCACAGGCTGACAATGGCCCTAGTCTCCCTCAGAAAGAGACTCCATTGTTGATATTCTCTTGCAAGCCTCCCCTGGAGAGCACGGCACTTAAATCTCTCCCCCAAAAATAAAAAGCACACCAAGAGCCAAATATTCCAAACAGCTGCTTGGCTCATTAGCCAGGGAATCAATCAAGTTGTCAGCTCACGCTCTTCTAATGGGAAGGCTCCCAGAGCTACCAGCTGAAGGGTAGTGGTGGCAGGGAAAGCTGTGTGATTGCTCTGGTGCCAGCCTCGTTCAGCCCAAAAAATACATCAACAGAGAACTGCTCTGTCCGCTGGCAGCCAAGGGACGTGGCATGGTTCTCCCTTCTGCCTTCCTCTGAGGAGGATTTCAGGGTTCAGTTAAGGGGCAGGCCGCCATTCTGCTCACACTCTGCCAAAGAATAAACAGCCTCTTGTTTCAGGCGGGAGAAAGGTGGCGAGGAGGGTGGAGATGGAAGAGGCGAAGACAGTCAAGTTGCACTGTCTGGAAACCAGCAAGAAAGAGGCCGTGAAAGAGCCTTAATGAAGGGCACATCAGCGTCCCCTTAGATGTGTGTCTAACGAGGCCTTTGCGTGTGAGAAGCTGGCGCAGGCAAAAGACGAGCAAAAGGATGTATAAGAACCAGGGCTGGCTCCAGGCACCAGCACAGCAAGCAGGTGCTTGGGGCGGCCAAAGGAAAGGGGCAGCACATCCGGGTCTTTGGCGGCAATTTGGCGGTGGGTCTCTCGGTCCCTCTCGGAGGGAAGGACCTGCCCCCAAAGAATGAAGCGGCGGCAGTAGAGCTGCTGGCGATGGCGGCTTTTTTTTTCTCACTGCTTGGAGTAGCAAAAATGCTGGAGCCAGCCCTGATAAGAACAGAAGAAGACAGAACAAGGAGCAATGGTCTCAAGTTGCAGTGGGGGAGGATTAGGTTGGATATTAGGAAAAAACTTTTTCACTGGAAAAGTAGTGAAGCACTGGAATGGGTTACCTAGGGAGGTGGTGGAATCTCCTTCCTTAGAGGTTTTTACGGTCAGGCTTGACAAAGCCTTGGCTGGGATGATTTAATTGGTGTTGGTCCTGCTTTGAGCAGGGGGTTGGACTAGGTGACCTCCTGAGGTCCCTTCCAACCCTGAGATTCTATGATTCCAGGAGTCAGTGGGAGCAGGTATGTCTTGATTTAATTCTGTCCTTTGCATGCAAGCTGTCCCTCCCCACTTCTCTCCACTCCCCCTTCTCAGGGACGCACTGAGAACAGCTATTTCAACGTGAGAACCAACTGGCCAGTGTGTGCGTACGTGTGTGTGTGTGTCTAATGCCATTTTATCATGATCAGCAAATGAATAAAGCAGGGTCAAAATGTTGACTTAGAAAATTACTATGTTCCTGGCGCCTGAATAAATCCAGACATGGAACCCTGTGCCACTCAGCTTTCACAGAATTTAATTTAGAACAAGTGATTTATTCGCTGTGGACAGGTGGACTCTATAAAGAATTTTTAGGGCAGGATTTATGGTGGGTTTTATGGTGCGGTGAGTCAGAAAGCAACAGGAGCTGCCAGGCCTTGTCCGATACCCCTGGGATCCATCCCAGACGGGCGATGCTAACGAAAATGGAAAATGCAGCCAGCAACCCCTGGCAGTGGTGAGGAAGTAAAAAGATTGGCCATGAGGAGGCTAGAGCTGCACGGAGGTATTTGAGGGCCTCAGGGTCCCCCATCCTTCCAAAGAAATTCCTCCTCTTCAACTCTTCCATCTCCATGGTAGAGGAGACAAGAGGCCCCAGGCCTGAGGATGGGGGGATTTTCACTGCCTGCGGGTGAGCAGCTATTCTGGGTCCCCCCCTGTCTCCCACCTTGCTTCGGCCTCTGGGCTCTGAGCCTGGCAGGTCGCCTCAGGTCCGGTGCAATGATCCCAATGGTGGGATCTGGGCCTGACCTGGGCAAGCAAGTCACACCCAGCACTATTGATGGGGGGTACCAAATCTGAGTGGCGATGCACCATCTCACAATGCTACTCTCTCAAATTTGGCCTGGCTTGCCCCTCCATCATTTTGGGGGGCCCTCTCAAATGGGTGGGCACCTAGAGAGGTAGGAAGAGGGCTTCACAGGACAGTATGTCTATCAGGTCTGTGGCCAGGGTGGCTCTTTGCACCTATCCAGGAGGGTGGCAGCATACAGACCTCACTGCAGAGGTCAGTGTCTGTCATCTTGAGATTAGACACACGCTGCTTGGGGCTAGATCTTGAGGGTGGCGTTTCCAGCGGGAAAAGTTAGGCAAAGAATGCTCACTGAATTTCAGTGAGATTTAGGTGCCTAAATCCCCTAGGCACTTCTGAAAATACCAACCTGCAGAAGCTGGAGACAAGGTATCTCACCAGGAACATATTATGCTGGTTCTTTGTGGCCTGTGCTGGAGATCCGGTTCTGATCTATAAACGGTCGTGGCCTGGGATCTTCTGTGAGACATCCCTTGCCTGTGCCACACTACTGCAGATGGGATCAGCAGGGACCCTCTTGATATCAAAGAGAGGGAGATGATGGCAAGACACTCCCTGTGGGAAGCCCCCTTGGGGTTGGAATCCACCAGCAAAGCCCCACCAGGCTTTGGGGAAGGGAATGGTGCCGGAGGGTTACTCGAGCACCTTGCGAGAGCATGTGTCTTTCATCTCTTGTCTCTAAGGGATTCGCTGGTTCTTTCTGGCACCTGGTGGGGCTTTGCTGGTGGATTAGGGGGCTTTTGACAGGCTCCATGTGTTGTAAAAACTTGCTGGGTGTCTGGAATATGACACAGGTGCCCTTTTGGATCCTTATCAACTGAAAGGAAGATTCACAATAATTAATAAACAATTATGCCTTGAGCTATGGATTTGACTGAATTCATTCAGCAAGTGCTTGGAGGCAAAGCAGCGAAGGAAGTGGTGGTGGTGACTATTTCATCTGAGTCAGTGCCCAGCCTGGCGGTAGGGAGGTGCTGTACTGGAGGAACAGCTGTTGTTTGGGTGAGACATGAAACAGAGGCCCTGACCCCTTGTAGTCACTGGGGGCCCATGGCATGTTTTGAGATGTTAACCCTGGTTTCCTGGGCAATCCACATTCTGCCTATTTAAATTACCTGTGTACTTTTGACGACAGCATCGTTCACTTCCTGTCCTAAACTGTTGTGTAGTAGCAATAATAATACCCAGCTCTTAGCTATTGATACATCTGAGAGAGATTTACAAAGGAAGGCAATATCATTATCCCCATTTTACACATGGGACAAATGAGGTACCGAAGGGGAAAGTGACTTGCTCAGCAGAACAGGAAGAGAACCCAGGCCGTTCTGCCATCCTCTAAGCCACATGGCTCCTAACCCAGACATGGCTGCAGCAATTCATACCGATAGCATAACAAGCTGTGGGTGTCTCTGTACAGGATGGATTCAGAACTGTTCTACTGTATGCTCTGTGCCCTCTACTGCTAAAGAAGATTCTCTTCCTGCTTCAGAAGATAAAGGCTTTTTATATCATCAGGCTTCTGGCCCCCTGCTGGTGTGATGGTCCGTGTGGCCAAGCATACTGACAACCATAAAGTCCTAAATAACTGCATGTGTCTTGCAATACTTTATAGTGTGCATAGTTTGAAAGTTTCCAGTCCAAGTACTGACCAGGTCCCAACCTTGCTTAGTTTGAGGGAGAAACAGCCCTCACTTTCTGCCAGAGGCCGTATGGCAGTAAGATACAGGCATGTGTGAGCTCAGCATGCTATGGTGGGGAAATAGGGTAATGCCGCATATGAGGACTGAGCAGACATCGAAAATGCAAAGCACCTGTGTGAGCGCCTCTGGAACGTAACAACGTGAAAACGAGGCATAAATGTGTCCCAAGTGCAGATTACTCCTGGGTATTTTTCTATTACAATAAACTCTTATAAAAGGACAATGTTCTCTTATTTACAGTAAATTCCATCCATTTATAAATCTTTCCCTGATTTAAGAAAAACAAACAATACAATACAAAACCCCATCTGTCTCTGGTTAGTCTCCAGGCCTTTGTGTTTGTACAGCCAGAAGCCATCAATTATTGTGTGGAGACCAAGCATTTCAAGGCCCCGGACAAAGGAAATGAAAAGGGGGTGAGGAAGGAAGGGGGGCGGGGGGGACTGGAACAACAAGAGCCTTGAAAGAGTTTTAATTAGTTGTGCAGTGAATGACCAACCTGGGGATTACAAAGAGTCGCACCATAGTACTTCGCTGGCTCTGTTGCAAAGCCGGGGCTGTGGTGACAGCCAGAGGAAAAGGAAAGAGAGAGAGTGTGTGTTGGGGTATAATGGGTGTTACCTCTTGCATTTGGGAGTGTATAGGGTGACCAGATGTCCTGACTTTATAGGGACAGTCCTGATATTTGGGGCTTTTTTCTTATATAGGCACCTATGACCCCCACTCCCTGTCCTAGTTTTTCACACCCTAAGTGTCTATGAAATGTCACCCTTAAGCAGACACACCCTGCTCAAAGGGACATCATAAAGCCACAGACCCCCTAATAAAGGAGACTGGCATACATTTCTAATTCAGGGGCCCTGTGGGTAACCCCCTTCCCTTCCCAGAAGCATTTAAAAGGTCTGCCGGGTTCCTGATGGGGAGTGGAAAGACAGAAGCTACTGAAAAGGTCAGATAAAGAACAATGGCAGGAGGCATTATGCAATTTAGATGTTCAAACCCAGGCACATCTTGGAGGTACCCTTTTCAGCCTCTACTCAGTCAAGAGGAGTGGCCCTAAGAGATGCTCTAATCAAGCACCAGACACTAGGTCGCATCTGAAAGGGGAGGCACTGATGATTCGTGGAAGGTGAATTAAAAAGGGAACCATAGGAAGGATGGTGAGTTCTGATGTCTTGCTAAAGGCAGGCTCAACTCAAGCACAGACGGCGCCACATCTCCCTCTAGTAGCTGGTCCATTAAAGGAAAACTACTGCTGCCAGCTAATGAAGTGACTCCATTAGTTCACGTAGAAGAGGCCTGTGCTGTGAAGGCCCATGGTCCAGCTTATGATTCATACAAAAGGGGAGGGTTATTGCATCAGTAAACCAAGCCTGCAGACAGCTATTTTAAGAACTGGTTATTCCCTCATTGGCAGCAGTGGGGTTCGAAGCAGACTTTACCACTATCTGGAGAGAAGCCAGGTTACCTGGTATATGCACTCATGGCCATCTTAGCTAGGCAACACATGTGTCTATCCTGCCAGGTGCCATCAGATGATGCAGGACTCCACAGAGGAGTGGGGGTATTAGTGTGGTCAGTGTCGACCGCAGATTCCTTTAGTTTTAATAGTAATCTGGGGAGTCACCCATCCCACTTTTTTAACACTTGGAGAAAAAAATGCACAGGCCAAATCCTCAGCAGGGGTAAATCTGCATGGCTCATACGCTGACCCAGTATTTTCAGTCACCTAAGCAAAATGTTAAAAAAATAAAAAGTGTTTTCTTAAAAACAAACCAACCCAAAACGCCCTTGAAACGCTAACACCAAAACGTTTCATTTCCACAGTCAGTTAACATTGCAAAGAGGCAAGAGATATATACTGCACCATTTACAAAAGCCAATCACTGAAAAGCAAGGAAATGAATGGTTAAGGATATTTTTTGTATATTTATTTGTATTGTGGTAGTGCCTAAGAGATCCAATCATGGAGCAGGACCTCATTGGACAAACAGAATAAAAAGACAGTCCCTGCCCCCAAAGAGTTTACAATCCAAGTATTATTGCTTTGTTGTAATAAAAATAACATATCATTGTAATTGTATATCTTATAACAGTATTGTAAGTCTTCCATGACCCATATCATAAACAAACACATTATTCTTTTTGAATATATACAATTGTATATTTCAGCATAATCCAACAACCTTAGCTCTGACCCGTGGATTGCTGTGTATTTCTCAATGTATTTTTTGTTATCTTGGTGTTAGTACTCAAATATTTTCTTTGTGGTTCAAGGGGGAGGTATCAGTGGATGTAGTTATCAACTGGAATTACAAGGTTTTGTAAAGTATTTAGAACTGCTTGTCCTGTTGAACATTAAAGCTCAATGTCCCTGTTAATCCAAGCTGCTGTTATGTCCCTGATTCAGAGCTGTGGTTCGATGGTTTAGTTCCATTCAGGACCATCTATCAGCCCTTAAACATTGCAGTAAAGGCACCTGATGTCTGGATTACATTTTATGTGGCTGTGCAGTTAGCAGTAGCTGCTTTGAGCTGTCACCGCCACTGGCGACACCTGCATTAATATCCTGTCATCGCAGCAGAGGAAATCTCCACTTCCTCTTTGCAGGTAGGTTCTCAAGCATGAGTGAGGCGGCAGAGGGTGAATGGGAATCTATATAGTCTCTTCAGTTCCCGGTTTCACGCTCATCCCTCAGTCCACTGCAGGCCAATCCCAGAGCAGTTCCAGACCCAGAAACCAAATACCTGTCTGCTGTTTGAGGAATGGGGCTTTGATCGATGCAAAGTCCACTCAGGTGCAACTTTTGCCTCCTTTTCTAAACCCACCATGGCAATTACTCGATCTGGATGAAATTCACCCCTGCCCAGCCAGCCAGCACAAGGATGCTGCACTTCTTAAATCCGTCTTCACCCATACACATAGGGCCTAGGGATGGCATAGCCTGCTGCTGGCCCCTCTGCAGAAGGGGTGAAATTCACACTCTGTTAGCATTCTCACCCACTGGGGAATCCACTTCCATCTGCCACCAACATGCTTCCAGGAGCAGGCCAGTGAATTCAACACTCCAGCCTCAGAGCGCAGGTGAAAGGGTGAGCTGGGCTGTGCAAAATTCCCAATTCCAGACACACCTGTGCTAAATTACGCTGTGCGGCTCCACAGTGAAAATGCGCTGTGATCAGCCACGGTCAGCATTTTTCATCCCTTCCCCGTGGTAGGGGCAAGCGGGGGCACATTGCTGTGCTAGGTATGGAAAAGGGCACTGGTTTAAGACCTCTATGAGGGGAAGGATTTTTTTCAATTATCTACACACCAGAGCCGTACAAGCAATTCTTTCTTTGACAATGTGTTATTGCCTCCTTATTTTGACTATAAAAAGAGGATTCAGAAGATTATGTACAGCATGAGCTGAAGATATAAAAAGCAAAGCAATACATTAGCTATGTTAAGTAGATCAGGGGATGGGGGTCGTTCCAATAAATAATCAAGGGGGGGGGGGAAAAACATAAGAACAGCCATGCTGGGTCAGACCAATGATCCACCTAACCTAATATCCTGTCTCTCACAGTGGCTGGTGCCAGATGCTTCAGAGGGGTGAACAGAACAGTGCAATTTTGAATGAGCCATCGCCTGCCATCCAGTCCCAGCTTCTGGCAGATGGAGGTTTAGGGATACCCAGAGCATGGGGTTGCATCCCAACCATCTTGGCTAATAGCCACTGATGGACCTATCCTCCATGGACGTATCTAATCCTTATCTAATCCAAGGTGAGAGTTAAGCCTTGGAGCAATAGGTACTCAGCCTGTGGCTCCGGATACACATCGGCTCCATGGGTAAGATCCTCTCACTTTACCTGGCCTGATATAAGACATGGGGAGTATTAAGGGAACTGACTGGGAACTGCCAGGATCTGTCCCCAACTCTGCATGTGGTCGGGAAGGGTAGGGGAAGGCAGAAGAGAAAGGGAAAGCATCTTCTTCCCCTTCCCACCCAGTGGCATGGCTAGAGCATAGAATGGGATCTAGAAGGGCTCTGTTCTAGTCTTAGCTCGGTTACTGACTTTTTTCCAGAGCAGAAGTGATGATGCAGAGAGCCACTGAGTCACGATGGCGTTACCTCCCGACGTTGCTTGGCAACGTTCTCATTGTGTCAGGACATTGTAACACTGAGTCACGCCATAATGGAACCTCCTCCACAGAGACATCACACTGCAAAGTCAAGGCATTGTGTGGGGCTATTGAGTGGGTCATTCAGTAGCAAAGTAGCTCTGCAAACATGGGGACCTCTGCTTTGGAGCCTGCTATACTGTAACTAAGTGGAGTTATTGTGAGCCACACGACTAGAACACGCATTAGAATAAGTGATCAAAAGTGATACATGGAGTGGTCTATTTGTTGTCACTATGAATGCACACAAAGGACTTGCCTTGGGAAGCTATGTGTCCTGCTGCTGCCTTGGGAAAGCTCAGCCTTGGGGCAGAACCAGGAATAGAGTTGTTACTGCTGGGTTTTGTTCAGTGGTCTAGTGGCTTTGTTCCTGTTAGCGTCTAACCCTGATTCATTGATGTGCCCAGGTCAAGTCCGACTCAGACTGGCAGTAAAAGCACTGGGCAAGCACTGTGGTAGCGAGATGAACAGTGAGAAAAGGAGGGTATGTTGTTTAAATACTGCCCTTACAAAGCAGATCGTGTGGTCACATAACGTCTTACCAGGAAGATGTTCCAGTCTGGAGCGAAAGCTGGCAGGGCTATAAATGAAGTCCCCATTCAGAGAGAACTCCATTTAGGAAAGTGGAGAAAGGGGTCCTTGTGACATTCTTTTCAGGCCAAATTCTGCTTGCAATTACATCCATAAGTCCACTGACTTCAGCAAAGTCAGGCCGGAATTGCCTGGGAACAACTAAGAGCAAGAATTTGGCCCTTTGGCTTTTGAGCACCTGCCGACCAGTGAGAGGTGAAACCCACCTTCCACGTCTCTGTTATAAATGTTGATCTAAAGTCTGTTTCTATACAGCATTTGGATTCTGCCTCATTTGCTTCCCCTTGTAGATGAGTTCATATAGTGTCCTTTAAGTTCTATCTCCGGAGCATTTTCTTTTATTACCTACACTTCAGGAGATCCCCACTGAGCACAAAAGAAAAGAATAGTGCAGAATTTGGGACTTCTACCATTCAGTGTGTGAAATTCCATGACCTCCCAACACCTCCCTCTCTCTTTGTGCTGTGACCATTCTTCTGAGCTTTAGAAAGTATCAGTTCCTTAAATTAGTGTCACTATTTTGGGGGGCTGGAGCTAAATACAGTACCTCCAAGAAGAGAATTTGGTATGAAAACTCTCAGTTCAATCCATTCAGAAACCACTGAGATAATGAATCCCACAAACTGAGGTTTAGAGGCAAAAGACCAACCCATCTGTAAGTATATATTGCAGGTGTTACTGTAATGTTACTAGAGGTGGGTCAATACTGCATAAAGATAACAGAAATCCAAGAAATGGTGGTCTGGAAGAGACCTCAAGATGTCATCTAGACCCCAGCCCCTTGCACTGAGGCAGGGATAAGTCTACCTAGACCTCTCTATGTATATTCATTTGAATTCCTGAACACACTTTATTTGACTCTTCTGGTATCCCTTTATGGCTGACTTCCAGGGGTGTCAAAAGCGGAGGAGAGTCGGGGTACCTGCTGCCCTGCTCTTGGCCATAGATTCTTCTGCCCACCAACACAATCAGGGTTCAGGGCAGAGGCTACAGTGGGTCCACCCAGCACTGTCCAGGTCTATTAGACACTCCAGAGCTGGAGTGATACAGGCTACTGACCCAGTATGAGGACTGCTGGGTTGAGGTGAGGATCTTGAGTTGGGAGAGGTTGGAGGAGCCAGGGCTGAAGGAGGCTCAAGAAGATGATGTTCCTTAGAAGGGGAAGGGGGAGCCTCTTTGCAATGGGGGGAGCTTCCGTCTGTGCCCCTGGGGATGGGGGTGCCCCCTACATGCCATTGATCCCCCATTCCCAGAACAGAGGGGAAACAGCCACTGCCCCATAGACATGGCACAAAATCCATCTTTGAATGATAATTTCAGGTGGATCTGACAACCACAGGGAGACTCTCACCCACTCTGACACCACCTTCATGTACTCAGCCCCAGAAAGATTCCCCGCCAAAAGGTCAGCACCCCATTAGGAAAATTCAAGTTGCACCCCTGCTGCTTTCCACAAATATTCTAGCAGATGAGCTATATTAGTTAAACATGCATCAAAACTCAATATGGAGTTCAACTATTTTAATATTTTACACAAGCAAATTTCACACACAAAGATGCAGTCGGAAGTGGATGTTATTGCTGATGTGATTAGTTACATGTTATCCAATCAGAAAACAGATACATTACATATGACTCATGTAACTGACCATGCAGCATGGATTTCAGCTACTGAATGCTGGATATTTTCAATGAACTGTTTTGTGAACAATCTGCCACTGAAGACTTTCATTCGCTGAAGAGATGTGAAAATAATTTTAAACAATGACTAATATTTGGGAATTTTGACATTTGTATGTGGACAATATGCAGACTGAAGAAATGATGAAATTCCTCTAACAAACTGTTGGTTATTTAGTCAGCTCTAAATTTTAGGAGATTCAGTATTTCAGCACCATGGACAGAAAAAAAGAAGCAAGTCAACGTTTCTACTGAAATTAGCTGAAAATTTGTGGTCACTTTGAGGTGGTGATTGGTGTGTGAAGCAATTTTCAGGTATTAGATGAGATTGTAAAGCACCCATCTTGCAATGCTTCAGGGGTGTGCATAGGTAGACACTTTTCTGTCTCCTCCTCTTCTCTAGCTGGTCATCTTGGTACCTGAATAGGCAGTACCATCTAAGGACCGTAGCAGCATTCAGACCCTCTGCTCACATTAATTTTCTCTCAACCCAGAGCCATTGTCCTACAGCTGCATTAACACCAGAGAACAGTGCCAGTAATGAGCAAACAGATCTACCTTAAGGTTCAGTGCCCCTGGCCCAATACTCACTCCCCAGAACAAGTTCCCGACAGTGCTCCCTAGGATGTTATTCTTAGTCACATGCACAGGGCCACATGGCATCATGCCCACACGTTGCATTGTGTGAAACGAACATGAATTCCAGCCCAGCAGTCAAGTGGCGTCACAGTGACACATTTCCATGCCAGATAATGTCAGTTATGCAAGTTGATTTGAGTTTGAATCCTGAGCTCACTCCCTCATGGTAGGCTGGTGGGGGCCTAGGGCAGTGCAGAGTTGAGACATTCAGCTCTGACATCATCCCACAATGACTCCCTGTGGGGCATTAAGGAGCTCCAGAGGGTGTCACATCAAGACCTTCTCTGCTGAGGAAAGAGTTGCAGGGTCTTCTAAATGCAGAACTGTAAATGGGGAAGCTGGGGGGGGGGGCTGCGCATCCCAAGATCATAGAGGGTGCCTCAGGGAACGAGCTTTTAAGCCAGGCCGGAAGGCACTTTGTCCCAGAAAGCCCAGAGTCTATTTTCTGTTAAACCAGCATGGCTTTGCAGGAGCACCAGTGGAGTTAAAACCTGGCCTGAAGTGACAAGCAGATCTCGGCTACTGTTTATTAACTATTGTCTGTGTCTCTTTTCTGGGCCAAGACAGGTTAAAACCCTAAAACTTTCCAGGGTTGGCAAACCATATTTACTTCTTTTGAAACAGCCTGACAGAAAGCACAAGCAGCTGAGGTTCCCATTGGATTAAGCTAGTGAGGAAGCAAAGATGTTAGCAACCATGAAATGGTTTTCAGAGAGGGATCTTGCATCGTTTACACTGGGCTGCAGCCCCAGCTTCATTAAACACCATTTTGGGGCTATTAAAATGCGGAATAATTTTTTACATGCCATTTGTGGTGACAGCATACTCCGTCTCCCCAGTATATTGCTTAACCGGGTTCTGACTGGTCGACAGCAGCAGCAAAGAGAGGCTTATGTGCCTCAGTACCAGACACAAAGACTCCAAAGTTTGTTTCTGGGTTTATTTCTCTTGTTTTTCACTAAAACGTTTCTCCAATTCTTTTATTGTTGGTCTCGATTTATTTTTTTTCCCCGAGCAATTTCAAATGATGATAAATGCAAGGCGAGGCGCTTCTGGGAGAAGACTGTTAACATACTCTGTGAGAGAGAAACCAATGTAACTTTCCTAAACAAACCTGCAGGGAGCATTGCTGTTCACCCAGCAGGGGCTCTGGGCAAAGCAGGTTGGTTATGAAAAAAGCACGCACAATTTTCCTTTCTCTCTCTGTCTGACAAATGCTTGCTGGACTCACCGAATGGGAATGTGAAAATCAACCTCAAGCCCTGATTTTGTACAACTGAAACCATGAGGGGTAGGGCCAAATGTTGCAGTCAATTCCAACAATGTAGTCAGAGTAACTCCAGAAAACTCAATGTATAGCGGTGTAGAATGTAGCGGCTCGTTGGTTTCTCTTCTCTTTATTCTTACTTCTCTCCCTGTATCTCAGTCTCTCTCTCTCTCTTTCTTTTCTTTTTAGCCTTTGCTTCTGTCTTATCCTTTCCTCACATTGTGGATTTGGGGTGCCAACTAGTCTAACTCCTGCTTTTCTTAGGAAATAAAAGATTAAAGCTTGTGTTGTGATCTGGTGCTTTTCCATTTTCTGTCCCAAACTGACCTGACAGAGGCTGAAATCTAATTATGAATCTGGAACACAGTCATCCCCCAGTGCCGAGTTATGTCTGTAATGTGTTGATGCAGATCAAGTGGGGCCGGATGCAAAGCCCGTTGAAGTCAATGGAAAGCCTCCCAGTGGACTTTGGTTCAGGCCTATGATAATGATTGGGCACGCTGCCTAGTGGACAGAATATCCCTGAGCACTGGCCAGTTAAAGATGATCATTATTTCAGTTATAATGTCCCATCTACATTTCACATGCCCCTCCCATACATCTCACACACAGTCATGCACACAAAAACTCCCAGGCCTCTCTCCTGAAAACATTCATTTTCCATCTCCCCGGGTGTGATTAAAAATAAAATGCCCTGTACTAGAAACTGTAGGAGGGGAAACCATGAAGCCAACTCTGTGACTAGCTAAGGAAAAAGATGATTTTTATTAGAGAAGCTTGTGTTGGGACCTACAAGACATGACTTTCTCTCTGAAAATTCAATTTCTAAGCCCCTTACTGCCTCAGATGACCAAGTGGAAAAGGCAGTAATTGCTGAGAGACTTATTGACTTTTCTTTTTTAATTAATCCTAAATTGAAGGAAACTTGCAGTTTTTTTGTCCAGACAGATTGTGTATGTGACAGAGGGAGAAAGGAAAATCATAATTAAAATAACTCAGATTAATCTTAGACAGCTCTCCTGCCACCAAAGTGCTCTGAGTCTATGGGGAAAGTATGGCTCTGCTGGTTGAGGCCACCAGCTCTGATGTTCAGGGTCAGATGATGGTCCCCTGCAGTCAATAATGGTTTTGCTTGCCTATAGCATCCTGAATTATAGCCTCACTTCCAAATAGTACAAGACTCTTTTCCTTTCCCGCGCTGTTCTCTGATCTTCTCATAGCCTCAGTCATCACGCGACTTGCATGTGTGTCACATTCAGCAGGACGAAGCGAACAGTGGGGGCCTTGCTGGCAGCAGTTATTTCTAGCAGCCTGATAGCACCTGCTGTAGCCTGATGGATAGTCGGAGGGGTTGGGTGCCGGCATTTCTATCCCCAGCTCTGCCATTAACTTGCTGTGTGATTCGGGGCAAGTGGCTTGATCTTTCTGTGCCAGTCTCTTTAAAATGGGCTGAATGGGTCCCTACTTCCCATGGCAGTTTGACTGACGTTTGTATAGGCCCAGGGTTTTCACATGGAAGATGCCATCGCAGGGCAATATTTCTCCCACCAAAATGACAGCATGGGTCATAACTCTACTTTCCACAGGACCTGCTCCATGCTGTTAGGATAAGGTATGTGTGCAGATACGGCGATATATTTATATATTACTAGATGACTGCAAGTAGGATGCTGGGTGTCCTAGAAATACCTATTGCAGTTTAGACAGCGAGCCGATAGCATGTGAATGGTTGTCAGCAAACTGGACAAAGCTTCGTCTATTGGAGTAATGGGGAGGGAAGCTGAACTCAAACATTAGTATGCAAAAAAACCTCCAGGCTTAGGAGCCTGGGAGAGCCATGTTCCTCACCATAAGGAAAATGGGCCCAATTCCCCATTGCAGCTCCACTGAAGTCTACAGAGTTGCACCCGGTTCTACCCACACTGAATTCGGCTCAGTAACTGGTTCAGAACCTCAGTTTAAGAACAAATAGCAACTCAATCCATATCGAATCCCTTTTCACAGAGAAGGGTTCTATTGCTAAGTGTAGCCTCATCGGTAGAAAGCACAGAGAAGGGGGGAAAACAATCCAGAGACGTCAATCTGGAGCCTGCCTCCTCTCTAAGCAGAGTTTGAAAAGCACAGAACTTGATGGCAATTTACATGCGTTGCGTTGCAATTTTGTTTTGCAAAAACCTGGCTTCATTCCCCCACTCATGGGGCATCCTGAGCCAATTAGATTCCATAACCAAATAATGTCAATTGCAGATGAGTGCAAAATACTTCTGTTTGATCTGGATTCAGAGAAACACCCGCCATCTAGTAGTAGAAGCTAATGAAGTCCGACAGCTCAGAAGGCACAAGAAATGCAGCCTTGTAGGACTGAGACTTCAAGACCACCCCCTGCTTTGGCACTGCCATGAACGTGACTGGACCTTGAATCCAGAGCTCCAGACGTGCTGAGCAGAACAAACCTTCAAAGGAAGGAACCATTCCAAAATATCCCCCTCCCCTGCCCTGCAATGCTACTCTGTTCTCTCCTAGTGTCTTTATTTTGTTTTATATTTCTTCCTGCTGCAAAATAACTAGCTGCTGGGATTAAAAGGCATCAGGAGAATCATCATCAGTATGAAAGAGACATGCTGAGAAGAGAGCAGATTAACCCACTCTGCAGAGAAAACTCCTCATTTCTGGAGTGTTTGTTTTGAAAATGTCACTTCGCTGGGTCACAGAATTCATGAATAAAATCCTGTCCTTATTTCCATTCAAAAAGGAATAAAGATTTATTACCCGCCTCCCTAGGAAAGCAGTATTGACCCGCTGGCTATTCAAGGTCCACAGTGTTGTGTGCAGGAATATTTATTGCTTTTAATTACCATAAACTAGCAAGGATCTTGTTTTAATAGATTTTTTTTACTGTAGTTTTCCAAATGTAAGTTCAGAGAAAAGACAGGGGGCTGAATAGCTGGCAGAGCCTTCCAAACACACTATGGTGGATTGAGAGGTGACTTCAGGCTGATGAGCTAAATGGAACTGCCCCTAAGGGTTCTGGGTAACACTTCAGTGACCTGGTTAGTGAGGATCTAGAAAACATATGAACAACCCTGTAGATTATATCCCAAAGGGCTCCAGAAATCACATAAGAATCCTCTGGCCAGTACTCATGGGATTTAGAAACACACACGTGAACTTAAGGTTAACATTAGAGATAGTTAAAAAAATTCTGTCAGAACTGTTTTGTTTTGTTTTTTTTTACAGAAAATTGGGTTTTGTCATTAGTGGTTTTTTTTTTTAATGAAAAATGTCTGGTTTTGATTTTTTGTGAAAGAATGGAATGCCCCAAAACTGAAATAAATTCATTTTGGGGAGAATGTTTCTCCACTTAACTCATCTGTGTGTCCCAATCCAGGCGTCATAATGACTAAATCCTTTTGCAGATCCAGGTGCTTATCTGCATCTTTAGACACACAAATATCTTTAAAAATCTGGCCCTTAGTCTCTGGCCCAGACCAGGAAAGGTATTTAGGTGTTTAACTCCCATGGCAGTTAGGCACCTTTATTCCTTTGGGGATGTGAACCCATGTGCCTCATTCCCCTCATCTGTAAAATGGGAATAATAATTCCCTATCTACCAGGGTGTTTGGAAGATTATGATGGCCACTGCTCGCCGGAAGCATCACCTACTGGTTAGGAGGTGAGGCCTATATTTGCCGCGTCTCCACACTTTACCTCAGACCACCTTCACGCCTGGTGTCAGTCTGTCTTTTTCTTTTTGGGGTGGAGTCAACCCTCCAGCCAGGTAATCCACTCAGCCTTATCTCTTCCCAATTCTAGAGAGGTGGGGTACCTGGGAATGCGGGGTCAGCAACCAAGCCTAAGTTTTTAAGCCTTCCCCTTCTTCCCACCAGGGGACAGTCTAAAATGTATGGGGTTTTGTGTCCCTCGTAATGAGAGGGGGATTGGTAGGGGAGTCCGGGCCCTTCCACTCCACCGGGCTCTGCCTTCTCAGCCCCCATCTGAGCTGTCTGGCTCCCAGGAGCATGTTCTGCAGGCGCAGCTGGGTGGAGTTGTCTAGGCCCAGAGCTGCTCTTTAAGCCCTTCAGTTCCAATCCAATCCACCCCGTCACAAGGATAAATAAAGATTGGGAGGTGCTGACGTAATGGGGGGCTAAGTACGTACCAGAGCTGGCTAGCTAGTATGAGGTCATGTCCATGGGTATGTGTATTAGCCAGATAGAAACCTTTCCTGACAGGCTGTGTTTGAATTCATGTCTGCTTGCGGCGGGAGGAAGTGAGCAGAACAATGCTAGTCATCGTGTTACCCGCTCCGATTCCATTCACACTTCACACATCCACCTCTTTCCCTTGGCGACGGGGAGTAGGACCCTTCAGTCCGTGAAAAGTAAGGCAGGCTCAGTGGAATGGCGAGTGATTGACAGGCAGCCTGTGATAATGAAGTCCATTTTTATTTCCCCCTCGTCTCTTGTAGAGGTACAAGGACTCGGCCAGTGTCCCAGGTAATGAGTGTTCCCTCTCTCTCGGATATGAAAGTGTGGGTAGCCATGTGTAGCTGTGTTAACACTACATTACTAAAACCAATCCCGGGAGCCCGTTCCTGCTGCACACCTCACTGACTCTGGTGCATCCTCGTGTTGATTTGCATTCGTGCGGTTTGTGTAAACAACGTTGTTAGTGGAATATAAATAACTGCAGCCAAGAATGCAGTTCAGCTGCTCAGTCCCGGGAACTCAGCACTGTCACCAACTGCATGGCTGGAGCCTTTCTGCTGATAAAAAAATTCTTCCTCAATCCTAACCACCATCTCCAAATTCAGAGTATGTCATTGATCCCTTACTCCCACCCATGTCCATCTCTAGCCACCCAGGGAGACGACGATGCCGCATTAGAGTCCCGGGTTCAAAGGAGCATTTCTAAGGTGACATGAAATGTTTGCAATAGAACCTGAGGCCGTGTTGAAATATGTTCGGTTTTGTTACAAACCTAGAGCTCAGACTACATTCCTCAAAAGATTGAGTCAGGGTCTTGAAACACTGGCCCAGGTCCAAGCAAACCTGGCCCCAATTTATGACTAAAACAATAAATAATATTAATAATTAAAATGTGACCTTGAATCAGGAGAAGCTTTGCTTGTTTAAACTGAGCTTTGAGATTCAAGCCAAGCTCAGGAGTGTGAAACCATGTGGACTAACTCCCAAGAAAATGTTTACACACACGTCTTTGAAGTGAAGTGGCTAGCAGGCCCCCTATCCCAGAGACAACATGCTCATGCTTGACCGTTGCTTCCTGCTGCTCTATGGGCCTGATCCAAAGTCTTCCTGTTCTCTGCCTTTTGGACACAAAGGTCTAGTCTCCCGAGGACAGTAATCCTTCGGTCTAATTCTAGTTGTTGGGTTTAACGTGCAGGGGTGCTGGGTGGTGTTTGAGATACAGAACAAGATGATTGATGGTCCCTTCTGGCCTTAAATCGTATGACACTATGTAAATGGAAAGACTCCCTTTAACTTCCAGGGGCATTGGATGAGGTCCTATGTAAGCACAACTCTTTGTCTGGGAGCTTCATTTTAATGAGATATGAGCATAAATAAAAAACCTGGATGCAAACCACAGAACCAGATCCTGCCCTGTCCTTTGCATCTCTCAGAATTAAAACAACTCCAGGTTCTGAATGTTTAGAGATTTAAAGATTTGAAATCCAAACTTGTCTAAAGTTGGAACATTTAGACAGAGCACATTCTGGAGCTTCAGATCCAGATGTGGATCCACATACAATGTTTAGAGTTGATCAAAAACAGAGGAATATTTGCATATTTTTTTTTAGCTGAAATCAACAGTTCAATACAAAATTGGTAGAATTTAAAAAAACAAACAGACTAGTTCCACTGAAGTTTGGATTTTGTGGTCTCTCTCTGTTTTGGAATTGAAGTTAAACTCAGATTAACAGAACACACTGTGGTTCATTGGCTTCATTCGGTTCTCTTTTAACGTTCTGATTTGAATCATGTTTCAGAAAATGACAGCTATTCTTTTATTTTTTTTTAAACAGATGGTGGAAGATCCACCAACATAGGAAGTGAGTCACAAGTTATACTGTAAATAATAAATAATAATAATAAGCACTCTGCTGACAACATAACAAGGGCTCCAATTTGCTATCGCACAGCAGAACTAATAAAGGAGAGTGGAAAACGCCTGAAATCTTTTGTTTTAATTAGTGATGAACAAACTCATCCTGCCAAATGCTGAGCCTGCTGTAATGTTGGTGGCCTCATGCTCTGCCTGGGAAATGCTCAGAAATAAAGAAGGGAAGGGGGGAGAGAGACAGGAAAAAAAACTCTAATGAAAAATATAGTCAATATATAGAGATCTCCAGCTGTGCTTCCTTTGATGCAGTTTTACAAGCTGTGAACCAAAAAAAATACTCCAGAAAAGCAACAATCATTCCTAAATACAGTTCTTATATTTCCCCAGGGTTCTGGCTTCTGCTTAGCACATGCTCCCGTCCCCTTTCCCTCTGACGAACCCCCTTATTTGGAGGTGGTGTGTTGAGCTTAAATAGGCTCAGCTGTAGCTAATTAACTTCCACCTTGTCAAGACTGTCTGAGTATGGCTTGGAATTATTCCCAAATCTATTAACTGGCTCAGTGGGACACCATAGCGGTGTGGTGGATCTGGCCTCCAGAGTCTTCTTGTGGGGGCTCCAAAGCCTGCTCACCACAGGAGGCTTGGAGGAGAGAGAAAACTGTCATGCAGAGCTCCTGAGTTCCACCTGAGCAAAGCCCTGCTCCCATAAATCATCACTGGATTCACCAAGGCTTGGCCATGTCAGTTAGTGTATACTTTAGGTGTAGAGTGTTGAATAGCTCTGGTGATATTTAGGTACTGTCATAATAGGCTCCAAGGAAATATAGATGGAGAAATGGATGGTACATGCACAAGAGGTTGGCAGGAAATAAAGACTGGCAAAGTAGCACCCCTGTTCCACACGCTACCCTCAATTCCTTTGTGGCTGCACAGTTGTGACTGTAGTGAATGAAATTTGCATGAATGCCAGGCACTTTGCTAGCAATGCATGTACCAGACACATGTGATGCAATCCACTCTATTGTTTATTCATATTGACCCTGCATTTGACAATGGGTTTGCTCTAGGACTGGTTCAGGATAAAATGTGAAAGAATCTTTGCTGGCTGGAAATACCGGAGTTGCTTTTTTAGCTCACATAGCCGATTGATCCTGCAAGAAACATTGTAGGCCAGAGTTATATCAGCCCTACTGCCAGCTTCTCTCTGCAAAGGAATGCTATTAATTGGTGCCCCTGGCTGTTTTTTCAACAAGGTGAGTCACTGACATCTTGCGTTCTCACATGTGTGTAGAGAAATGTAACCATCAAATTGCTTTCATTGCTTAAACCCATTTGGGCACATCAGGTATCTGAAGAAATACAGATAACTCCTACCACATCTATCTCTGGACAATCAGAGCCCACTCCTGCACTCTGTCACGCTGAGCGCCTCGGGCAGAAAAAAAGCCCTTCATTGAGAGAAAGAGAAGATGACTATCTCAACTCTGAACATGTGTAACAACCCCTCTGGTTAGGTTATCTGCAGGGATTGAACCCTGATCTCCTGCATCTAAAAACATGACATTTCAAGTCATCCAGACGACCAGACTTGCTACCCTGAAATCAGGTACAGACTTACAGACCTCCGTATGTGCTCTGGCCACTAGGGTGGGACAAAGAGCCGCTATGTGTTATACTTCAAAAGCAGATAAATGAATGATACCAGTGCAATAAAGAGCAAAATTTGACCCAGTGGCTCTGAGAATTCTCATTAAGCCGGAGATTGCAGAACCTGCCTCTCTCAAGTTAAAGGTCCACCATGTAGCAACACATATTGGCTTGGGAGTCCTTATGGATTTCATTCCACCATGGCTGTGGAGCCAGGAGTTGAAAGGGGAGAGTTTCTAGCAGCCAACCCAACTAATTCTAAATCAGGGACATGGCTTTCATGATTAAAAGAGGGGACCCTAATTTATCTTATCTGTCATGCTTCATCTACTCCAGATCCTGACCTTCTACCATTGAAGGTAATGGACAAACCCTCCCATTGACTTTAACTTGTGCAATATCTGAGTTATCAAGAGCGGGGTGTGTATCCAGGAACACTTTGAAAAAAAATATGAATCAAGCTCCAGATCTAAATCCCCCTGAAGTCTGAGGAAATTCATACCTAGATCCAGACTCTGCCGTCTGGAAACTTGAGTTTTTCATCTTAAATGATCATTTTCTGAAAGACCCCTCTGGATATTTAGGCCAATTTATATCCAAATGGGCTGTGAGCCCAGGATCCTAGCTAGAGACCAACTGAGAAGTTGCATTCTGCCTACCCAGGAATTCACCCTGGTATTTCCAATTAACACAGCACATGGGATATTAAACAGAATATTGTGACATTTCAGTATCAAGTGCAAGTGACACTTGTATCCTAGTGGGTGGCACTTAGAAATCTGCCTGTAAAGTTTGTCATGTGCTTTGGGATTTTGAAGAAAGGGGTTATATGAACATGCATCATTACCGTGGCTGTTAAATAATTGGAAGCCTACATCATGGGTGTTATTCATCGTTCAGCTTTACTCACTGGTGATGAAGAGTAACTAATTACTATTATTAATCCAGATTGTCCATCTTCCCAGTCACTGAGAGAGATTTGCGGGTTACCCCTGATGGTTTGGTTTAAGATCTAACCCTCCCCTTCTCCCATGACCTTCATTAACGGATGATGCTTTCCCTCGCTGCCAGAGTCAGATTCAACAGTGCCAACTGGCTCCTGTGCAGGCCCCATGGGGAGCTGTAAGCCTGAATCATTTCACACAGCCAGGAAAACTGTGACCCGAGTGCCACAAATACCCGCAGCCTGCTGTGCCAGCCTGCCGAGCTGTGCGTAAGTGCAGCAAGCAGCGACTCCACTCTTAGGAACTGACAGCTCTCCTTGGGGCACTCTCCGTGCTGTCAGAGCCCAGCAGAGGCCTTTCTCTCAGAGCCAAGCTGAGTGACATAGACACTGTCACACCTGTCCCCTCACACAACCTTTCACAGCCAGAAGAAACATGAGTGACTTGCTTTTCCTCCCTTCCCTGCATGGAAGCACCTGGCCTAGTCCACCTCGCTGTCTCTGTCTATCTTAGGGTTGATATTGCCACCCATCACTGAAGTATCTGAGTGCCACCCCTGTAAAACCAAGAGCAATAGTGAAGTCCCTATTGGACTGTAGAGTTAAAATCCTGCCCAGGAGGAATAGAGCTCACAGCACCCCAGATCAGGTGGCTGGGAATGTGGAACAAAGCTAGCTGGGGCCCACCATTTCTCAGGTACGCCAAGTACTGCTCTTGGTGCACCAGTGGAATCTAGCCCAACTCCTCGACTCTGCAAATCCTGAGGTGATGGGGCATCCTTTGTCGTTTGGGCACAGGCCATCATGTGACTTCTATATAGAAGCGAAGCTTAACCATCACCAGACACTGCCCCAAATATTAAGACAGCCAATTTCAGCCACTGCATGAGACATGCCAACTGATCAGGGCTTGGTCCCTGATGTGCTGGGAGCATTGCCTGCAAAGTGTGGAGTACCTGGCCGGACCAGTCCCACACTGATGGAGGTGTAACACCCATGCAGTGAATATATAAGCTATGTATTTGACATGGGACACACTTATAGTAGGGCCATGTGGTGTAGTGCTCTAGAGGCCAATTGGCTTTAACCATCCACAAAGGGAAGCAGCTGCCTAGAAAAACATTGCCAGGAATGTGTATTCCTACTTATCATTATTCTTGTAATGTAGTACTACCAAGGTGCCCCAGCCATGGACCAAGACCCCACAGTTCTAGGTGCTGGACAAACACAGAACAAAAGGACCCAAAGAGCTTACATTATGAAATGGAAACCATATATGAATATGAGGCAAGGACGTAAAACTTCAGAATTCACCGGGCTTTGCAGATAGGAGTGTGACAGCGCCAGAAACCAATCAGAAAGCTCTCAGCTTCTGAAGTCATCTCATAATTAATTCATCGCTAATCTTCAATTGCAGTGATTTTAATACTGATTTGCTAGCTCTCATGCCACAGAATTGCCGCCTTGTTGAACTTGAAGCAATATGAAACGAGACAACTATTTAAATAACAGACTTTTCTGGGTTTGGGAGCCGTAAGTGGTTGTGGGAGTGTTGGAAAGCTGTTTATACCACCTCAAAGTCAAGGCTATTACTAGTGCACGATGTTCCAGTGTGACTAAAGGGACATTTATTTATTTTTAGTTTTACCAACTACAAGGAGAGCGTGCCCATCTAATGCTCTGAGCACGCTGGGCAATCTTTTCTAAACAACACACGAATGGATAGATGCATCCTTCACCCCGATCATCCAGTTGCTGCATAAACCTATCGAGAACCGTCAAGTGACTAAATACCGGGTTTAAGATTTCTTTGTGCATTATATGACTAATGCAAGTCCCAAATACCTAAGCTTCCCTTTAACTTAACTGAGCATTGCTGGCCTCAGGTTGTGGATAATACACATTTCGTTTGCACTTCACAGATTGTAGATATTGTGTGAAATATGCTCTGTGTAGCTTCTAGCATTTTGCAGCAGCCAAATCTGAAATGAGCCTTCTGCTTTCCCCAAGTTTCTTGAATTTCTTACCATCAGAATGGGTGGCAAACTGCAATGAGTAAGTAAGCACAGATTTGAAACAAATTGAGATTGGGGACAGGTCCTTAAAGTGACCTAATAACTGAGCAAATGACTAATGACTAATACACGGTGTATCTGAGAACATAGGGAGATTGAAGTTTCATAGAAGCGTCCTAAATTGCAGCTGCAATATTGGAACATAAAAGCACATGCATATGCAAAGCTTCAGATTTGCACATGCAAATTCAGCTTTTCACACACACATTCATATGAATGCCCATTTGTGTGTGCAAATTGGTGCTGGTGCACAATTTAGGCACTTGGGGGCAAATCAAAGGAATCTCCTTTCAGGATTTCAGTGTTATGTATCAAGGGAGAATGAGAGAGATTTAATTTAAAAGCCTCCTGTGTTATGATGATGGTGGCTCCTGTAAAGTCATGGTATATCACAGATATATTTGCTGCAATGCAAGATAGTGGATCCACCTTTCTTATGGCATCAGTGATATAGTCCAGCAGGCTACCCACATGGGATTTGTGTATCATCTTCTCAGACTCACATTCCTCCTGTTTCATTTCACATGTCAGATTGACACCCCTCCTCTCCTCTTCCCCTTGTCTGGTTCCTTCTCCTGCTCAGGGCTGACCAAAGGTTTCACACATCCCTGTGCATGGTAAGAGTCTCAGAGGGTCATCCCTATCCCACATAGCACACACAGGGGTGAGAGGGATTGGCAGTTAGCTTGGTCAAGGTTGTTTGTCACTGGGGGAAGGTTTTAGTAAGTAAGGAAGTCAGGTCAAAGTGCTACTCATTACTGAAGGTACCAAGGTGTTAATCTGCAAGTAGGAGTGGGGATTTCTCACCAGCTAGGAGATGTGTTGGCCTAGTGCAGTTCATCTTTCAAAGCGGAGGGAAGAATGGTCACCACTGCATGCGAAAGGCATTGGTATATGCTAGGAAGGGGGACTGTGAAACTGCAGGCCCCTTTGCAGCCACACTATGTCTAAGCAATACTGCACTGAAGAAATCCCAACTTTTAAACAAATGTGCTTTGAACATATTTGCACCCCTCTGTGACACCAGCAGACCAGGTGCCAGTTTATGCCAAGATCCTATGCGTCCACTGAACATTGACAAATATATAGCTGGAACCAGTCTGGCTCACCTGTGTGTTAGTAGTGTTAAAATGGGTATTAAAGGTATACAATGTGCTTAGCATTTAGAGTTTATTGAATGTTTGTAAGTTGCTAACTGCACTAATCTCACTTGTAACATCTGTATCGCGTATTGTAAGGTAAAATTTGAGCATTTGCATTGTAAGCCTTTGTAACTGCGTAAATCACCAGACAGGGGAGAAACATTAACTAGTGTGAAATGCTGGTGTCCAACACAAGGGGTTACGTCCTGCCGACTATGCCAGTTAGGGTGACCAGCCAGCAAGTATGAAAAATCAGGATGGGAGTGGGGGGGTAATAGGCACTGATATAACACAAAGCCCCAAATCTCGGGACTTTCCCTATAAAATCAGGACATCTGGTCACCCTAACGCCAGTGTCAAGTTGGTCTGCAGTGGCACAAGAGCACGAGGACCAGCCTCAGAGCAGACTGTTCAGAATCAGGGCACAAACCCCAAATGGACTGTGGGTTCTGTATTTAGATTTCACCAACCAAGTATCAAATGTAAACGTCTCAGGTACAGTGACAGCCTAACTGTGGAGTCACAGACAGTCCCCTTGGGTACCCCGAGGTTCATACCCATGCTCTTGAGCCACTGCAGGACAGCTAGGCGCTCTATTCTGTGTCATTGATCTGTGATTGCACAATTGATTTTTACTAGCACAGATTCTTATGGAACGTGAACTTTAAGCTCACTTGCTAGAATTTAAAATTTTCTCTCTCATCATTAGCAACTACTAACCTGTTTAAAAAAAAATCATGTGACTTTAGTGACCAATCACAGCTAGGAAACACAACCCACGTACTGGATTTGTATTAGCAAATCATAGATTCAATCCAATTTTCAATTTTAAAATAATTTCAAAAACCAAGTAAATTAGTGATAATTGGCATCCCTATCCACCTGTTATGCCTTGGCATATGCTAAGATTGTAACCTTTTTGGATCTATCTACATTGCAGCTGGGAGCAAGCTTCCCAGTCCACGTAGACAGATTTGAGCTAGCTCAGCTTAAGCCAGTGCCTTAAAAATAGCAGCGTGGACGTTGCGGCACCAGCAGAGACGTGCGCTAGGCACCTTAAGTTCAGCTCCAGGTGCGTCTGAGCTCACATGCCAAGCTAGCACAAATCTGCCTACTCAGGCTGGCACATTTGCTCCTAACTACAGTGTAGACATACCCTGTAGGGTAGGGGCCATCTCTTTATTCTTGCAAAATGGAGCCTTGTTCTCTGATTGAAACCAATCACAATACAAGTAATACATCATCTGTTTGTCAACGTTCCACGGTCATCAAAAGAGCCTAAATGCATAGAATCAATTACTGTTTGCAGTGTTGTAGTAGCCGTGTTATTCTCCAGATATTAGAGAGACAAGGTGGGGAAGGTAATATCTCTTATTGGACCAATTTCTGTTGGTGAAAGAGAGACAAGCTTTTGAGGAACACAGAATTCTTCTTCGGGTCTGGGAAAGGTACTCCACGTATCTGAAGAAGTGCTCTGTGTATCTCAACAGCTTGTCTCTTTCACCCCCAGAAATTGGTCCAGGAAAAGATATTGCCTCACCCACCTTGTCTCTTGGGAATCAGTTATTCACTTTGCATTATTTGCTGACCTCCAATTGGCACATGTGAAGTGCGACTCCTGATCGGTTTCATTTCTAGATGAGCTTTAAACTTCTTTATAAATAATTTCACATTTTCAGCCTCTCCTCTAGGGCTTGATCCAAAACTCACCGAAGTCAATGGAAAGACTCCTAATGGCTTCCATGGGCTATTTGGACCAGACCTCTGGTAAACACCTGCTCTCAGGCTCTGCATGAGGGAGCGCAGGCTGTTAAGCCAAGAACTGATGTCTCATTGCAGCAGGGATTCCATCACCATATATGGAAAACACAGAGAAATAGGGGGAAAGTGCCCAGTGGAGAAAAAGAAATCACCAGTGTGTCACCCTCCGTGACCCCTTGTACAACGAGCCAAAGGGCTTTTCTGATTCCAATTCTTATTTGATAAGTGGGCATAAGCGCTGATTTTTATGGCCCGGTTGAACATAAAAATTGATTTTTAAGGCCTAATCGTCTTCTGCAGCTGAACACCTTCCACAGATTTTTTCCCCCCACTGAAATTGATCAGCCAGAGGAGGGAGAGAATATAAAGGAAGCAGCGAAATTACTGTGACTTGGGCTGCCGAAGTGCCTGAACAAGGATAGGGCTTCTTCCCTCGGTTATTCACCCAACTCTCCCTCTGCTTGGATGCTGCAAGCAGTTGAGGATCTGGCATGGAATGGAGCCCTCGTCAGCTGCCATCCTCACTGGCTTGCTCGCGAGTAGTTCCCATTTAGCTTCCTCGCTGGCTCCTCATAAATATTCACGCTGCACAGTCAGAGGAAGACATTGGTTTTTTTCCCCCCTAATTTCCATATTCAGCATGACATCAAAAATGATTCAGAGGCCAATTCAGCAGGGGCCTTGCATTCAGTGGCGAGGATACAAGAGATGGTGTGTGTGTCGGGTGGGAGGTGGTGGGGGTGGACACAGCTAGGACAGAACAGGAAGGAGAGAGAGAGCTTGCCAGAGGTAAAGAGAGAGAGACAGAGAGATTCACTTGGTTTAACAATCACAATAAAATGAAGCTGTTCCCATTTATAATCTGGGCAATCCATGTCCTCATCGGGAGGTTTTCATAAGTGATTAATGGTTAATTTGTTAAAATTCAATGAAATCTTGTTTCTTCTCTTTAAATTAGAAGTCAGGGTGGGGGGAGAGGGAGAGAGAGAGACAGTCCCAGGCATCTCCTGCTGCTTCTCAGTGAAGTATAATTCACCAGCCAGAAGGGGCTATTGCTTGCAGTGGATTACGAATAAAATACAAACAGAGCCCAGGGCACTCAGCATCCAGCTCTGGGAGGCAGAGCTGACTCAAGGGGGCAGAGGGGGAATCTTGAACCCACGAGTAACTTGGCAGCGTCTCGCTGGCATGCAGACATGAGCAGCATGATTAAGTCCTGGGCAGTTCTATCCTATATTGAATCCTGATCTCCTGCTGTGGGACGCTTTCCATTGCTTGTGTTTCTTGTGCTGAGGGATGCGAAAGGGCAGAACTAATCAGCAGGCATTGAGTATTAGTGAAAACTGAAAATACACTGGAGTACGTTGTAATCTTTTCTATCTACTAAACTTTTAAATGTTTAGCGTCTTCTCTCTGCTAGAGGCAGCTGCCATTTTGTGAAGCAGAGCTGATGCAGCTTGTTGCAGAGGAGACACACAGGCTGTGCTCTCTCCCCAGTCGATTTTACTTCTTTTGTTGTTTCCTTTTATCTAAAACAAGTGTCACGGAATGTATATGGTTCTTGTATAGCGCTGGACCTGTACATCCTCGGGTATCTTATCGCACTGAATTAGACATTGGTAATTATGCTTCACACAGCAGTTCTTGAACTTGGTAACACCACCCCACAGCAGCTGAGGGCAAAATTGCTACCCAGTGACCAGATGTTGTAAAGTGCAGCTCTATAGCTTTGAAACAGATAAGAGGCGCATCAGCTCAGCGTGTAGGCAAAATATGAGATTACTGCAGTGATTCATTTCAGAGTTTCAGGCACCTTTTAATGAACATAAGTATAGAGGTTTAGGCCTTTTTACAATTCAAGAGCTAAGCTTTAATTATGGTGGAGGAAGCATTTAAAGAGCAAGCCCCTAATTTTAGGAGATTTAATTTTTTTTTCTTCAAAATTCCCCCGAGAGTGAAATGTGTCAGAATTCTCCTCAGTGAAAGAGTGGGGGTGGGGGGATGGGTTTTTTGTTTGTTTGTTTTCTGTAGGGCTAAAAAAAATACCATAACCAAACTTTGGGCAAGTTTGGAGCTCCCTGAGCAGGAAATAAAAGGTGATTTTATTCGCGCGCTGAGAAAATTGTTCTGAGGCTTGCGTGCGTTGGCTCCCGGGATAACAAACTCATTTCCCCATGTTCAGAGGTTGGCGATACTTTCTCATTTGCTTTTATGCGGCGCTATTGGTGTCGAGAGGCCTAATGTCTTGAGTCGGTGCAGTGTTTGGTCACTGATGCTCTTCCACAGTTGAAAAACATAGAAATAGTTCCCCTGTTTAGTAGCTGTAGAAAGGTTTACTGTGAAGGGACTGAATGGTGCTCGTATTCGAGGGTATAAATGCCGTGATCTCTCTCCTTATGTTGCCCGTGTGATATTATGCTGAATCCTGTAACCACATTTCCCCCTTATATCATGGCTTTATTTATTATTATTTTTATTACTGTAACATCTACAGGATCAGGATCCCATAGTGCCAGGTGCTGTACAGACACACAGTCCTTTCTCCAAAGAGATTTCAGTCTATACAGACAAGACAGACACAGCACTGAGGGGACAAGTGACTTGCCCAAGGTCATGCACCCAGTCAGTGGCAGAGCCAGAAATAGAAGTCAGTTCTCCTGAATCCCAGGCTAGTGCACTATCCACTAGCTCACACTGCCTCCCTCGTATTCTGTATCACACCTTACCCTACAGTGGGGCCTTCGAAGGGCTTGATCAATCAAACTGAAAAACAATTGGTGGGTGTTCGGCTCATGTGACTATCATGTACTTAAGTGTCTAAAGAAGAAGTTCGGTGCCTAAAGTTAACCCCACAAGTTTGGAAATGTTGGACCTTAACTTTTCAGTGTTTCTGACTTTTGTGTGCTTATTGTATCAATCTTGACATTGTATTAAAACAAATGGGGGAGGGATAGCTCAGTGGTTTGAGCATTGGCCTGCTAAACCTAGGGTTGCAAATTCAGTCCTTGAGCAGGCCACTTAAGAATCTGGGGCAAAATCAGTACTCAGTCCTGCTAGTGAAGGCAGGGGGCTGGACTCAATGACCTTTCATGGTCCCTTCCAGTTCTATGAGAGAGGTATGTCTACATTTTTAAATATATACGTATACAATAACAATACCAAACTGCAAACTCTCCCTCTGTCCTCTAATATTCATTTCACTTCTTCAGCAGCATCCACCCAAGCTATTTAATAAAATCTTTAATATGTAATAAGTTTCACAACAACCCTGCGAGATATGTAAATATCACTATCCCCATTTCACTGGTGGGTTAACTGAGGTACAGAGACACGACCTAAGTTCCCAAAGATCCCACAGCCGTGAGCAGCAGAATTGTGAATAGAACTCAATATTTGTTCCTCTCACTCCCATGCTGGGCAACACCATCATTCTCCCCAGATATGAATCAAATGCTCAGCTGCTTTAAATGGGCACAGATGCACTGAAGTCAATGAAGCAATGCTGATTTACGCCAGCTGAGGATCTAGCCTGGTATACTAATTCACAGTAAAACATTTGTCCCTACTGTGTCATAATTAGAGAGTCACTTCTTTTCGTTAGCGCCTGTAATGAAATGCTCGAACTAGTTAATTATTTATTTTATTTATTGTGAATTCTTGTTTTAATCAAGTGATTCTTTAGTGGACCTTGTTTAGCCTTCGAGTAATTTGTTTTACTGGTGTTTCAGCAGAAAGAGATTGGATGGTTCCTGATTAATGACTTACAGGAGACGGGGACACATTTTATCTGGAATAGGTAAATGGTGCCTCTGTCTTTTAAAAACAGCAACTACACACAACCATCCAGGCTGCTGAGCTCTGCAAAAGGATTCCAGTGGTGATGATATTAAGGGCTTGATTATTTTCTCCTTGTTTGGAGTTTGGAGCAGGATCCCGCTGGCACCACAGCTGAGGTGGGCTGTCAGCGAGAATCCTCCTGCTTCCCTTAACGAGCCTTCTCCTCGTTAATATTTGCATTATTCAAATGAATGACAGCAAGGTGAGGGGCTTCCCACTGGTCGTTGCAACAATTTGGACTGATTGACAAGGGTTTGGAGAGAGAAAGAGAAGGAGAGAACAAGTGAAAAAAGCAGCATGGTGGCCTCAGGATGGGCTGGAGGACAACCCGTGAGGGAAGGCAGGGAGCCCAGCTGCCTGGGGAGGTGAGCACCCAGACAGGGTTTGGACTGACCCAAGGAGCTCAGGAGCTGTGGAATTGCTGTAATCCCGTCTGCTAGGATTTGCAAATCCCAGGGACTCAAGAGACAAAGCAGGGACTCCAAATGGAGGAAGGAGGCACGCCGGTGTGACTGGCTATGCTGAGCCTCAGTCACCTGCGGGGATGGTTCCCTAGTGGCGTGGGGAAAGCATTCAAGAAGGCTGCAGGGCTGTCACCTTTGAACCTGGTCTCAGGCTGTTGCGCTGAGGAAGTTGCTGTGGTGCTATTGGCCTTCTCAGAAAATTTCCTCTAGGCGTTGCTCTCCTCTGACGCAAGGCTGTTGCAAGCCACCATTCATTGGTCATCCTCCAGGTGCGAGAGTCTGTTGTTTTGGTTTTTTTCTTCCCGTGGATGGATTTGAAAGTCCTGCTTGGTCCAGCCTCACACAGAGGATGTCAGAGAAGAGTAAATTCCCACTGATCCCATTGGAACCTTTGAAGCTGACTCAACCATCCCAGATTGACTCATTAGACGTTTCTTCTCCAGGCTGTTCTGGATGGAAATCCTGGCCCTTGTGTAGCCCCTCCCGTGAGGTGTGGCTCAAACCATCTCTTTGGTGCTTGCTACTTGTAGTGGTTTCTCTCCTCTCTTTGCATAGGTTGTGTCCTGGGTCCTTTTTGGTGACACCTGGTGCCTCCAACCAATGTGTATCCCCTCTGTGCCTGAGCGACAAGAGGTGCTGTCTGCTGAAAAAATGAATAACGCTACCACTGCTAGCAAGAGTAGAAAACCCAGTCCATAAGAGACAATAAAGTGTATCAACACAAACCCCAGTAAAGGAACAATGCACCCCCAAAATAACCATATAACAAAGGGGGCTTCATTGGCAGCAGGAAAATAGGGTTTGGGGAAGGAAAGGGTTATGGTTAACTCATAGGTACTAACACATCAACAGACTTTCCACCTCCCAACACTCACAACCCTTCCCAACCCCCAGCTCTCTCCCTCAGGCAGATGATGTACTAGGGATGAGCCCGGAGATGAGCACTGTAAACATTGTCTGACTTAAACAAAATAAACTAGGAATCCTCGTACAGAATCTTTGCCCCTGGGTTTGGCAGGATCCTCTCCTGGCTCGTATCAGGTTCCCTAGACTGGAGTCCTGTGGGGGTCTCAGCTGGCTTTTGGTAGCTGGCACTGGATTGGATCTATGCCATGCTGGATGCTGGTTTCTGCAGGGCTTGAACTGCCTGACCCAGGCATTAGATCACACAGCAGTTCAAAGACTCCCTTTGTGAGGCAATCAGAGGCTGCCTGAGCTGTTCTGCTTCTCTTCCAGACTCAAGCACGCTGAGAAATAGTGCCAGGGTAGCCATGACTGTGTATAGGGTAGGCTCCCCTAGGCGCTCAGCCTAGAGTTCCAGGAACTGGGAAACTCCAAATGGGGGCTACACTTGTTTCAGAGGTTCATCAATTCTGATGCCCAAATGGAGCATCTACTCTGACCTCCAGCTTTGGTTACTAGCTGCAGATTTGATTTCTGGACTGGGTTTATTACTCATCTTAACATCATTGAACCAGAATTGAGGCGAGACAGCCAGCATGGGCAACTGATCTCAACCCACCTCCACCTGATTCCTGCCTTCCCCTGCTGGAAGATAAGTCCATTCTTGCTTGTCTGGGCAGGGATAGGAGTATCACATTCAGGGGTGCAATCCAGACTAGTGAGGGGTTGTGTTTGTTAGTTTGTTTGTGTATGTGTGTGTATGCACCAATAGTCCTACCTTTAGGCACCTGAATCTTTTGCAACATGAATTTTAGCACAGTTAGATTCAGACAACACCGATCAGCCCCTTCAAGCCAAACCACAAATAGGGCCTGTGACAGACATGGCAATTCCCTACAATAGCCTGGAAAGCTCTTATCAAACTAAGTTTATGTATCATTGTGGGCCAGGGTCTGTACATAATTCCACGGTGGTGGGGAAATACAGCCCTCCAGGAACTAGGAACAATGGGGTGGGGGAGAATGATTAGACAAATTCTCTCAGGTTGTAATGTCTCCCGAGAGGTACCACCACAAGATGATACTCGCAAGTAATCAAACTGGATTCTCCAGAGACCAGCAGACAGTTAAAGGACTTTTGGATAAATAGTCTGAGTTTAAACGGACTCAGGGTCTGCCTTGTGATCTAGAAAATGGACAGGCCTTTCGGTCCAAAGAGGACCCCAATCCTACCTGGGAAGCGTTGGAAAGACTTGACTTATTCATGGAGGGGACTTGTTCTGACAAAATGGTATTACGAACTTGTAACCACAGAAAACTCTCTCGGCAGGATTTGAAGGACCTGCCAGAGCCCCTGCTAGAGTTGGGGTGATCTCTAGTAATCTTATTAGCATGTTTGTAGGTTCCTTATTGTTTTAATATGTTTTCTCGGTAATGCTTTTACTATAAGAATAAATGTGCTTGCTTAGAAAGGGCTGTGTGGTACCTTATAGCTGTGAGCTATTGTTCTGTTTATAGCCTCCGAGGAGAAGGCAAAGCAGGTTTGCTTAGGAAGCAGGAATTGCTGGGGAGTTCACAATGTAGGCAGGGACCAGTGCAGCCTGGAAATACCATGATCGAGAGAGAGAGAGAGACGTGTATCTCTACCCAAGAGAGGAGATGGGTGGGGAGCCAGAAGGTTGAGAGCAGATGCCTTTTCTGGATCACAGAGGAGAAATACAGGGGCAGGTGCTTTGAACTATGCCTGGGCCTTCCTAATATTTCAACAGTAACTGTTCTCACCTACCTCTCTCACCCAAGCGGGTCAGGAGTGTGGCATTTGAGTTAGTCCAGACTAGGCGTTATGGTGATCTGTCCATGGGCTTTAGAACATATTAAAAAGCACAGAAAACAACCAGTAAACCCTGACACTAAAATCCCACCACAGGCCCACACGCAGATTTGGGGTACAGAGATACAGTCTGTTGCAGAAATAAAAGAGAATCTGTTGACCTCCTAAAGCAGAGCGTTCTCTTGATAGGAGCAGGCTGCACCTCTCCTTATGTTTTCATCCTGACAAATGAGGATCACTCTGAGTGTGCTGTTCAGATTCCCTTGTATAAGCCAGTGTCATTCAAATTTTGTAGCTGCTGTTGCCTGTGGCCTCACCATTTTGAAATGGCTTTAGAAATTCCCTAAGGGTGATCAGAATCATCCCTTGACATTTTGGCCTAGTCCACTCCTCTCAGTCCTTTGCACCTTCCCTCCTGTGGATACAGAGAAAGAGGGAGTGAATACTAGAAATGCTACACAGCAAGAGGCTGAGAGATCCATTCGTATGGCTATAGTATTATCACCATTACCTGAGCAGGTGTGAACCATACAGATCTGTAGCATAGACCCAGGAATATGTTAAGGCCGACCTCCATATCTCCAAGAGAAAGGTACAGAGTCCATCACGTCCTACCAGTCTGCTAGCCAGCAGGAGAACAGGGAGCAGAAGTAAGCTCAGTCTCCTCGCAGCACAGGAAATAACATGGATGGGGATAAAGGAGATTGTTTCTAGTTTCAAACTATACAAATGCAACTGATGCTACCTGAGAAGAGAGAGCTAAAGGTGCAGCAAGGCCGAGATAACACCGTGGCCGAGGCACAGCAAGAGACAGTTAAAGACACAGCTCTGCGGCAACAGCCAGGCTGATACAAAGGAGAGTGAGCTGAAATCACAGTGTCTGGGGAGAAGAGCCTGACCGAAGCAAAGGAGAGCAATCTGAAGACAGGATTCCAAGCTACCAGTTCCACCGAAGCAAAGGCGAACTAGCTAAAAGCATAGTGATTTCAGATCATAATCTCTGCTCCAAGATGGCTGCCTACTAACACGGGGCAATTCCTACTGCCAGGGGAAGGAACTGACGAGCAAGGATCTTTAAAGGCAGTGTCATATGTCCCAGTCAGAGCTGCCCGCCCCATGGCCACTCACCGAGAAGATGATCTTGGGGTCTTCCTTGGTAACAGGAATGTTTCCGTGATTTTACTGGAGCCTTTGGCCCTGCTTGCAGGAGGCTCCGGACAGAGGAGCTCTGCTTACATCAGAGCCCTGCTGTGATGAAACTCACACTGGCACAGTTCTAGGCTGGCTGGTCTCGAGCACAACGGAGCGACGCTACACCGCTGGTGTCCTAGGCCCCGGGGATGGAGCACCACAGTGGGGAAGTTCATCCCGTGGGGGCTGTAGGGCTCAGATCACACAACTCACTCCGTGAAGCCATCCAGTGCCTGCGTAGAGCCCCACGGGCTTCTTGGGGGCTCTCCCCACATGAAGCGGTTTGCAGGATCAGCAGGGCCTTACTTAGCTCTGAAGGGAAGCCTTGGGGGAGTCTTTGCACTGCTTGGGCAGAGCGCTGCTGTGAGGCAGCTCACACTGCTATAGTCTTAGCTAGCTTGCATAGAGTAATGCCCATGTTCCTGTCGTTCTATGGTAGGCAGCGAGGACAGGCCCCAGGGCTCAGTAAATGTATGTTGTTGGAGTGCTAGACAGCAGAGACGCTAGAGTCTTAGCTGGCATGGATGGGACACAGCTCTGAGGAAGCTGTGCCTGCCAGAGCCCTGGCGAATGTAGGATTTGGCCTGGCAATAGAGGGACACCTGTTAGGTAGCACTGAAGATTCAGTGTGCGCCAGCAGACATAATAGATGGGGAGTAGTGTGGGGGGGGGAGGAGAATAAGCGAGAGCATACAAATTAAAAAGCAGCATTTGAAATCTAATCAAATATTCTCTCAATTTACTCACCACCCCTGCAGTGCTGTGAGGCTTTATTAGGTTTTTATTCTGTATTCTCTTTTAAAGTGACATTTACATTAATTTACAGTACTAACATGAAATCCTATTTAAAAGCAGAGAGATTTTTATGACTTTATTTTTCAGTGGCTGTCCCTGGGTTTCCAGCCCACTAATAAGGAATCTTTTGTTTTATTTCATGTCTGCGGGAGAGAATCCGAAGTCTCTTCAAGGTTAGTTCCTGATGCATTTGTTAAACACAGTGGGGAGACCATCTTGGTAGGTTCAAACAGTAATTGGCTGTGAAGCAGGAACGCTCCATCCCCAAAGCCCTCCTTACTCCAAAGCGACTTGTGTGCCTGTAATCATCGTCAGAGCCCATTCCAGCTTCAAAAGCAGAGACCAGCTGCATTTTCAGGGGATGCGCTGCTATCAAAGAGTCCGACTGAGGGGCTTTCTTCACTTTATAACCTGTAGGATTCTTCTCCGGGCTCCCCAGAGACGAAGCTGGCTGGGAAAGGAGGGAGAATCTACAACAGCACTTGAAAGTTTCTTCCCAAACACTTTCTTTTCTCTCCTGTACATGTTAATTACTCCATGGATCCGTACAGTGACAGCTCCATGTTCTTTGGGACAGTTCTCTTGGCATGGCTGGGATTGAGAGCAAAAGAGGCCCCGATAGATGATCTTTGGTTGGACAGATGTGGAGTCTGCAAACACAGATTCTCTCTGGTGATCCAATTTGTCCCCTCTCCTACTGAATATTTAAAAAAAAACCCTCTAATTAATGCAGGTAATGAATTGCATATGGCCACGGCTTTTTCTTCTCTGTGTGAAATCTGTGGCAGCTGCATTGTTTATCAGTTCAATATGTTTACTACAGATGCCATTTGTGTGTGACAATTAAGTTGTTTGAAATCTTCTCTTCCCGCCCGCTATCTCTGCCCCCACCTTCCTCCCGTCTTCCAACCAGTTCTTATTCTAACCTAGCTCCATCTGCAAAGCTATAACCAGATTCCAGTTACATGACCTGCTTCTCCTTAGCCTTGTGCTGTATGTGGTCATTTACCCCCATGCAAAGAGAGTATAAACGCTTCTCATATCAAAAGAGCTGTGCATTTAGCCCAGGCATAACTGACCACATAAGGTGGAGAATCAGACCCTATGCCTTTTGCCCAAGACTAACAGTAAATTATTTACCTCCTTTTGTTTATGATGTGCTGAGTCTATGCATCTCAGCAGAAAAATTGTGCTCTTCAAACCCCTTCCAGTCTAATGACATCTGAAATATACATACTTCCCCCACTGCTATTGAGCTGGACTGTGAAATAATCTTTGAACCATGTCAACATGGCAACACACATAGAGGATTGATGATTTACTGAGGCCATAATTAAACCTTGAATTTGCCTCTCCTCTCGGCTCAGCTGCCTTCCCGTCAGCAGCCTCTACAGCAAATTGTTGCAACCTAATGTCCAATATGTTTGGGTTTTCTTAATTTATTTCCTGCACCTCATTTTCCTGGAACAAGCACTGTTATTTATGGCGCAGCAGCAAACACTTTACATTTATTGGGGTTATGAATTTCAAGTAATGGCTTCGGTGGCAATTTAATCTGTCCTAACTATGAGGCATTTTACAATGACAATTACATTATTATTAAAAAAATAAACCTCAAATGACATTCTTATCACTTATCAACATATCAGAAGTTTCACTGCATTGCATTTTTAGGTTAGGCCATAAATAGCCCACTGTAGTTTTAAGTGAATCTGAGCTATAAACTCTGAGAGAACTTAATTAACTTCCACAGTATATTTGAAAGGAAAATTCTTTACATATTCCAGTGTCAGTGAATGAAACATTATTTGAAAAGTGGGTTTATTATAGGCAAAGGCTCATGCCCATGCTTAATATTTAAAGACTCTTAAATTTGATGTACTACGTTGACTCTAGAAGCGGAAAGCCTCCCCGTGGGGTGGGAGTGGTAAATTTGTGAGTTTCCTTGTCCGAACCTCATGGGGGAGAAAGCTTTTATTTCCATCGGTCAGCATTGTATATAAACATTGATCAAAAAACTGTCAAGTATGTTAATATACACTCCATTAAATTAATTTTAATGCTGGCCTGCTGAGTAGCTGATTTTCAAAGCCTAAATAGCTGGGCTCTTTCAAAACATTTAATTCTTTCAAAATTCCCAAAAGACGCAGTCCAGTGGGTGGGTGGGGACGTAAATTCTCTGCAAGATTGCGTGTGTGTGTGAACTTAAGCTGACTTTTCTCCAGACAGCGGCAAATAGGAGCCTTCACTAGAACCAGCCACTGAAACTCTGACTGAAAAATAGCCGACAATTTATTGTTGTCATGGTAGCACTTAGAAGGCTCAAATGAGATCAGGCCCCGACTGTGTGAGGCACTGTACATACACACAGTAAGACACAATCCTTCCCCCAAACTGTTTACAGTCTGAGTGGACAAGACAAAGCAAAAGTAGGGTCAAAGGAGTATTACCGTAGAGTAATACCCTAAAGGAATATTATTTCCTCCAGTTTGCAGACAGGAAGGGTGATCCAGTGGTTAGGATTGCCTTGTTTGAACTTGGAAAAGCCACAAAGCATCACTGTGCCTCAGCTCTCGATCTGTAAAATGAGGATAATAGCAGTGCCCTACCTCAAGAATAAAATACATCAGTGCTTGTAAGATGTTCAGATACTGCAATGATGGGGGCATGTAGTTTACTAGATAAGATGGAGAATGGAGGCCCAAGGAGACTAAATGATTTGTCCCAGGTCACACAGGAAGTCTGCTCTCACCCAGCCCTCTGCTCTAACCAATGGAACATATGTTGAATTTTTTTGTTAACTTGGCCTTATGCGAAGGCTCGTACAGTTCCATCCCATGAACACTAACATATTGGGATGAGTGGGGTTAGAATGACCTGCTGACTCCCTGTCAAAGCTCAGTAAGAGCCCAGGGCCCAATCATCTTTCATCCCCAAAGAGAGTGGAGAGGGGGCTCAAGGAACCTGTCTTCCTTCCCTCAACACCTGTGCAACCCAAACTCAAGGGCTAGGAACTATCATGGGCTCTGCATTCTTCTGCCTCTCCCGAAAGGGGAAAGAGAGCAGGACCAAGGCCCTTTCCTGGCACCACAACAGTTCAATGAGCTGGCTAGGCATGGAAAAGGGTGGGTCAGTGCTCTTGCACACCACAGAGCTTGAGGAGGGATTGTGCTTCTGGGAACATTGCCCCTCCTGGAGTGTCCACTGTTATGGCAGAGCTACCAATGCAAGCCAGTGGCTGAATGCTCCAAAATGGGGCACAGTAGGAGCTCATCAGTTCAGCACCATGGAGAGCAGCTATTGTACAATCAAAGTGTTCTGGGATCTGCCATTCCCACAGGAGGCCTAGTGCTGGGAGACATATATGACCTCAGGTAGGGTGACCAGACAGCAAATGTGAAAAATTGAGACAGGTGGTGGGGGGTTATAGGAGCCTATATAAGAAAAAGCCCCAAATATCAGGACTGTCCCTATAAAATTGGGACATCTGGTCACCCTAACCTCAGGTGATGATCCACCTTGTACAAATGCAGAAATTGAAGCTGATAGGACACTCTATTGGCATTATTTTAGATACTACAAATAGGCCTGGATCCAAACAGTTCATCCAGATCCTTCACCCAGCTGAACTTGGATGAAATGCGGCTCAGTTTCAAACCAAAGCCCAACATACTCAGCCCATGTCTCTTAGAAACAGGGTGGCCTGAAGCTGATAGTTTACCTGCCACATCAAAAACAGACACAGAAACACTGCCGCCCTCCACAGAGTACGCAACTGGGTCCCTTCCTGAAAACTAACCAAATCCAGAGCGAATCTGTTCATTGACCTTGTTTTCTCTGGATGAGATCCATGTCCACCAGGAGCCTTTGAATATGTGGCTCTATTTCAGTTTAAACTACAAAACTCCACTTGTGGAAAAAATGAAAACAGATTCCCCAAGGTAAGATAACCATCCACCTTGACACACTGAACTGCTTTCCTAACACCCAAAACTCAGGCTGGTAACAAGTAAATCCACTGAAGTTCTGCAGGCCACCCTCACAGAGCCTGCATCCCAGCAGCTGTCATTATGGGAGCTCCTTTCACTGGAGAGCCTTATTTTTTGTACTTAATTAACAGAACTGTTTTTAAGTTCCTTGAACTACTAAAAAGCAAGTAGATACAGAATCATCCTGCAGAGACCAGAAGGCTCTAATTGTTAGTAAGCAAAACCCCAGGTTAAATTCAGCTACGGAAGCCGTCAGCTGGTGGTGAGAGAAGAATGCCTTATGAGGAAATATAACTCCCATGGTTCAAGCTTATGTCTGTTTTCCATAATGCCTTTGAATTTGACTGGATTTTCTGCATCAGAAACATTGTAGGAATAATAACTGAAGATCTAAAGGAATAAAGCAAAAGTTTATAAATGTTTTGGGTTTGAATGGGAAAGCTGTGGGGCCTACCAGAGCTTTGTTCTCGCTTTCATTGCAGTTTTGTTCAACCTTCAGAAGAATAAAATTACCAAGAGAGGGCTTCCCCCCTCGGGCTGCTGAGCGGACGGACTCCTCTTTCAAGACAGCCCCATGCAGCGTGTTAGCGAGAGCTTCAGTGCTTCCAAAAACGAAGTGTCACTGCATGAAAGTCTGGAAACTTGTGGTACATAATAATTAAAGCCTGTGAAATGGGATTTGAAACAAAAGTTTGTTCTTTTCTGGGATAGGGTGGGGAGGTAGGTGTCTCCTGCTGTCAGTTTGCTACCCTCAAGGGCAACATGATTCTTTTTTTGCCCTCCGAGAGGTTTCCATATCCCAAATAACCATTCTGTCATTCCAAGAAGTTGCTTGGGCAAAGTTTCACTTATCCTGATCCCCTCTGGCAGAATGATTAGTCTGGATGAATATAGTGTCTGTCATTCATCATAAACAGAAAACAGAAGAGGTATAAGACAGACATAAGAACCTCTACCCTGGGGGCCACACTGTAGTGAGAGGCACCCAACTGGGTGCAAACAAGGATTTGTCACTTGAAATGAGAGAGGGAAAACTCCTCCTAGATACGTGTAGTCAGAGCTTGATAATGGGCATATTCTGGGTTGAACTGAATCTCTCCCAAATCCATTTTTTGTCGGGAGGACTGGAGCTGCGGGCCAATGCATCATCTTTGGATAGGTCCTGAGTTGAGTTCAGAGTGGGAAATCTCACAGAAGACCACGGAGGGGTGAACTGCTAAAGACCCAAGTGTCTCATGTAAGCGCTGTTGCTTTTAACTGGACAGGGGACTTTGCGGAGTTGGCTCTGCAAACCTGACAAGCGTTTAATGAAACATGGCACAGAGATGCTCTTTAAAAAGAAACTGGATAGAACCTATGGATGAAGCATCAACGATAATACTGCAAGGATGAGGTTTAAGCTGGTGGACATGGCAGCAGTGGAGAGGGGTGGGGGCTGAAATTTTGCAAGCCACCAACGAGAGAACAATATATACATAATAATACCATGCTACATTATCACAAACTGGCTACATTTTGAGCCCTCTGTGTAATCCCCTAGTCCTATGGCTTCATAGTGAGTCCTGGATACAGGTTTAGTTATATTTCTTATTCTAAAATTCCCCTTCACTTAGGCCTCCTGAAAAGTGACTAGTCCTAGGAATTAATCACATATTCTTACTTCCTTAAAATGAAATGATCTCAGTGTCAGAACCTTTATTCTGGTCCCATAGAGGCTGAGTGTTTCTAGTGTAAAATCTTGTGTTCTTGCCCTGTCCATCCCCTCCATGAACCAGAATTATGGTTTCTTGGATATTACTATATCCCTGGCATAAGAGAGATTTCAATTTCACTTACACTGGAGTGAATCTGGTGAAATTCTGTTGACTTCAGTGGCGCTGCTCTGGATTTACATTGTTATCTAGTCTGGATTTGCATCTTGATATCCTGGAATCTGCATGTGTCAAGTTCAGAGCAACATTCCCAGGTATCCTGAAGGAGAATGATTCAAGGGCTGGGACCTCGTTCCCAGTTTCCTTGAGGCATATGCCTCCTATAAATAAGTAAACCAACTTCCTCGAGAGGTGCTCCTTACAAGAACTTCTTCCTCTGCCTCCAGAAAGTTGAAGACGAATAAGGTTCTAACGCTTGTCTTCTGAAGCTAGCTATACCCAATATAGGATATCTTCCTTCTCTCCTGGAGGCTACACTGGAAGCACATCCATTGTGAGATCCTGTACTGGGCATGTCTGAAGTTATGACCCTTTGGCCTGTCCCTGGCATATTTCTCCCTGTAAAATGAGGAACTGCCTGTGGTATATTTAGATAAACACTGAAGTCAATAGAAAAACTCCCATTGACTTCAATGGGTTTTGGGCCAGGCCATAAAGCAACATGGAGTTCATGTAACATAGATACAATGTATGTCGTGTCCTGGTCACTCAATTCCATATAACAGAGTGAAGGGTGGGAGCAAGGTAAATGTGTAGAAAGGCCAGGGCCAAGAAATTCTGCAGGTGCCGGGGGCAGAATTTCAATCACATGCTGAGAGTGGTGGTGGTGGTGGTGTATTTGCCTTACTTTAAATAATGAAAAGGAACTTCTCACATCATCTTTCAAAAACAAGGATAGTGCCTATAGTTAAAGATCTGGTTAATCTAAGAGCAAAGGAGAAGCCCTTTCTACTGCTGAACATTCAGGAAACCCTCCTTAGTCTCCATCACTTCAGGAAGCTTATCCTCATCCAGCCACAGTTATTTGGTCAAGTGCATCATATACGGTAAAATCTTGGCCCCTTGAAGATAATGTCAAAACTCCCCTTGACATCAGTCGTCAGGATTTCATTCATAATTAGCTATGTTTATGACACTCTGCACTTGTGAGACCAGATTTTCCAAAGATTTTGCCAGATTTGCAAATACTCAGCACCCCCAATTAGAGCCAGATTTTTAAATGAACTCAGCTCCTATTGAATAAGGGCCAGGTTGCCAAAAGGCTTCTGGAGCTCACATAGTGACTTTAATGACCAGGTTTTTAAAAAGGCGCAGCCCCCAACATGCTCTCAATACCCTGGGTTCTTTGGAAAATCTGGCCAATTATTTAGGTGTATAGATGAGAGCTGAGCTCTTTGGAAAATCCAGACCATATGGCACACTGCACGGCTTTCAAAGCATTTTACTGCCATTAATTTATTAAGACCCGCAGCAACCCTGAGAGACAGAATATTTACTCTCCTCGTTTTACATATGGATAATCCAAGGCACGGAAAGGTGAAGCTAATGTGCCCGAGGTCAGAAAGGACTGTCCAATCAGTATCCAGCCTGGAAGTAAAAACCGGAAGTCCCAATTCCCAGCATCCTACTCCAACCACTGGGCTACTAAGTCCTACAAGACCCCTACAAAGTGATTAGAAACCAGGTCTTCCTCAGTCTCTGTTCTGTGATTCATTTCACAGACTGCATAACCTCAGAACTTCATTCTGGGTTTGAAAGAGAACGAATGAAACATTTATTAATAAATAAAAAGAATTTGGAATATTTAACCGGATCAAAGATTACAGATTATAGAGATCTGAGGCTCTTTAATAAATATTAAACATCCATCTTCCCCTCATTTCTGGCCATGCATCAAGCATGGTTGAGAATCACAGGGACAATGAATTCAAAAGTCAGGAGACCTTTATCTTTGTTACAGGCTCTTCCTAATAAGAAATACTTAAATACCCTTCAGTTGATGCAAATGTGCAGCTACTCTGATTAGTGCGAAGAGGACCAAATGGCAATGGAAATCAAGGAATCTAATTATTTCCAGCAGCCTCTTCATTGATGCTCCACAGAAATGAAAGGCATGTCTCTCCTCTCACCTCTTGGGCCCTATTATGTTCTAAACTTTGCCTAGCCCTGGTGACCCAACACCTGCACTTTGTGTGGATTTGATGAGTCATGAAACCAGCATCATTTATAGTTCAAGGTACCAAAGCAATTTCCCATTGGCACCTTTGATGCCCTTTCTGCTGCAAAATAGAAGCTGATGACATTCTCTGTTAAGGGAAAACTCTGATGACTTTTAATCAGCCATTCCATAGGCAAGTATTTTCTTTAGAAAGAATCTTTAATTAGCATTCCGAAAGAGCAAAGATGGGGATGCACGTGCCTGTACCTATGCATATGTAGATACCCACATGCACACATGTATGTTCATGGTGTAGAAACATTGGTCCAGATGCTCTCCTGCATTGAGATCTAGAGAAGGGTAGAGAGGCCATTATTTCAGTATTTTTATAGCTGTCTGTTGCTCTCATTTTTTAGTCCAAGGAGACTGCTGCTTTGTGTAGAGTTACCTTTCCTTTCTCAAGCTGTGTGGCTAGAGCTGAGCTTTTTTCCCCAAAAGGTCCTGAAGACACATTCTTAATTATATCCTGGGACGTTTCACAGCTAAAATATTGCTTCTTGCAAAATTTTCACAAGATGGTGGTTGGCCATCAGTATAAATGAACTCCAGGTTTCTTTTTTATATGAAAATCAAGTTTTGTCCGAGCAAGATTTAAAAATCTGAAATGGTCAAAATATTTTTCGGGATAAGGACCGATTCTTTAGCTAAAAGTTGTAACATTTCCCAGTGCGTCGGGGTGGGTATTAGATCCTGATCTGACCAGCTACGCTCATTCCCAGGGCTAATTCCTGAGTATCCCATTCATCAGCCGTTCACTGAATTCAAAGCTAGACTAAAGTTCTCCAGTGAGGTGAGGCACAGGCAGCCACAAATTGATGGGAAACAAATGGAGAAAGCTTTACACCTTCTTCTGATAGTTTTAAATCTCCTTTGAACAAAATCCTTGCTAAAGCTGGTTGAAATTCCCCTGATTTAGGGGGAGTTGATCAATTTTTACATCAAAGATTTGATTTTTGACAAAAGACCTGGATTCTATTCCTGCCTCTGCCACAGACTTCCTGTGTGACCTCGGGCAAATCATGTATTCTCTTTTTGCCATACATCCCCATGTGTACAATGGAATAGTAACACTTTCTTTCACCCACATTTTGTCTATCTTGTGTATTTAGACTATATACTCTTTGACACACTCTCAGTGTGTGTGTGTGTGTGCGTGCACAATGGGACCTCTTTTATCTCAGTTGGTCTCTCAAGGTAATATAAATAATAACAATAAATCTAGCCCTATATTTGAGACATTTTAACAGGCCCCAAACCAGTGCAATCACACTGCTCTTATGAACAGATTGTGTTACAATGTCTGAGAGCAGTTTTACTCATTTTCCCATTAAAACCAATTGCTTTGGATATATTATTAATATTTCAGTTAAAGACACTGCAGCAAAAAAATACTACAGGAGCTAGATTCAATCCCCCAGGATTGCTCTGCTGCTTCAGGCATCTTTGTACAGCACCTAGTGCAATGGGGACCTGCTGCATGACTAGGGCTTCTAGAGGCTTCCACAATACCAACAAATAACCATCCTAGGACTGCTCTAGATCTTAAAGTCTCTCTATTACTCTGAAGTTTTAATCTCCATCTTTCCTCTTGGCTTTGGTTCTCCTCCTGATTCATAGCCTTTCAAATCCATATACTTTGGATCTGGAGTGTAGGTGTTTCTGAAACTCCGTTGAATATATTTGGTGTTTTTATTTTCTTTCACCCTCCCTGTTCACTTAAAAATAAATTGTATCTTTTCTGTGATTCCAGACAGAACATGGAGTGCTCTCTCTATTACACCACAGCTGAATTCTAAGTACACAATTATACAGGGAGGATCTTTAGATAAACCAGCTTGAGGACTTTCGAACATTAAACTCCAAATCAGATAACAGCTTTCATCTTGAGCACCGCATTACGTATTATGCTGCAACTAAGTGGAAAGCTTAAAAAAATAGCTTCCATGGGTAGAAAGATGTCAAGGTAATAAAATAGGCAGATGCAAAATCCTCCAAATAATAGAGAAAAGAAAAGATGAAACAAACGCAGATGATGCCGTCTGCTATCTTCAGCTTACAGGAGTCTCGGAGACTCGGTCCGGTTTCAGCTTCGCCCAGCTTTTCATCTGCTGCCAAGGGTAAAAAAAAAGTTACAAATCTTCCAAATGAGTGCAGAGTCCCAGATCAAGCCATTAATAGAGTATTATATGTAAAACAAGTAAGGCAATTATTCCACTCCACTGTGGTCCTGGTAAGGCTTTAATTGGAAGGAGGTGTTCAGTTCTGAGCCCTGTATTTTATTTTAAAAAATGAAGACAGGCGAATGGGGAAAAGTTCATTGCAACTCAAATAACAAAAAGAATCAGGCAACTCAGACTGCTGAGAAAAAGAGTAAGACGTGTTTAGTCTAAAGAAATGAAGACCCAGGGCGGGATTGATCACTGTAGGTGCACCCAGACACACAATGCAAAGGTGTGAGATTGTTCTAAGTAGGATGAATTGTATCCCTATACGGGAGCCAGCATACATCCTATGCATCTCATAGATTACAAGCTCATTAGGACTGGACCCACCTGCTCTGTGTTTGCGCCGTGCCTAGCATACCGAGACCCCATTCTCGGCTGGCCCTTAGGCACAATCCTCAGAAACTTGATTAACAATCACATAAATTGCCCTTGCGTCCAGTTTTGAAAACTTAAATGGCACTTAAGACAAATCAGGCCAAAGCAATCTAATTTCAACAAGGACACAACAAGAAATGGTCTTAAGTTATAACCAGGAAATGCTAAGTTAAATATTGCAACAAGCTTGCTCTAAGAACTCTTATGCAGTGGGATGAGCTGCCAAAGGAGGCTGTGAATTAGCCATCATTACAGAGTTTTCAAAGCTGGACTTCCATGTAACTAGGGTGCTCATGGTGGGTAATTAAATCTCCCCTTGCCAATGCTCAGGGACAGACTAAGGGTGAGACTTAGACTCATAAACTTTAAGGCCAGAAGGGACCATCATGATCATCTAGTCTGACCTCCTGCATACCACAGCTACAGAACCTCGCCCACTCACTCTTCTGATAGACCCCCTAACCTCTGGTTGTGTTACTGAAGTCCTCAAATCATGATTTAAAGACTTCAAGTTACAGAGAATCCACCATTTACTCTAGTTTAAACCTACAAGTGCCCCATGCCCCATGCTGCAGATGAAAGTGAAACCCCCCAAGGGAAGATTCCTTCCCGACCCCAAATATAGTGATCAGTTAGACCCTGAGTATGTGGGCAAGACCCACCAGCCAGACACCTGGGAAAGAATTCTCTGTAGTAACTCAGAGCCCTTCCCATCTAGTGTCTCATCATTACACATCGCAGATATTTGCTGCTAGCACTAGCAGATTGGCTACATGCCATTGTAGGCAGTCTCATTATACCTCCCCCTCCATAAATTTATCAAGCTCAGTCTTGAATCCAGTTAGGTTCTTTTCCTCCTCTACTCCCTTTGGAAGTCTGTTTCAGAACTTCACTCCTCTGATGGTTAGAAACCTTCATCTAACTTCAAGCCTAAACTTGTTGATGGTCATTTTATATCCATTTGTTCTTGTGTCCACACTGGCATTTAACTCAAATAACTCCTCTTCCTCCCTGATATTTCTCCCTCTGATATATTTTGTGCAGAGCAATTTTATCTCCCCTTGCGTTACAGCCAAAATACCGTAATATAAATCTATAAACCTATTATAACCTATTATAATAAAACAAATAATCAAACCCATAAGAAATCCATAAGAAAAGATATATAGGCAAGCAAGCAGCTAGCCCTATAGGCTACAATAGCATCCTATGGACAGCAGGTTATCCTATAGATAACTAAAGGCTCTGTGTATGTCAGAAGTCTGAGGACCAGTTCAGAGGAAATAAAAACACTTGAACCTGTGCCCAAATCTCTACCCAAACTCGACCTTTTCCTTTGGCTTGATCAGGTTTGGTTTATTCCCACCCACCCTCATTATTTTTCACGTCACTTCCACTGCTGCCTCTGCGGTTCCTGGCCATGTCGCAGACAATCGTGGAAGTGGGCTCTTAAACCATGGTAAGAAAAGCTCTACCTGTGGCCTATCTGCCCTGGCCAGAAGCAGGAGATCCTGTAAGGAACTGCAATTCTGGAAAATTTGTGTACCCACGGGCTTCTGAAATGATTTGGATAAGCCTCTAGATCTGAATATTGGAAATGGTCTATATCTTTGTAAGAGGGCAAACCAAAGCCCTCAATCCAAACAAAATCTAGAAGTAGTTGTCTAATGACTAGGGTACAGGCCTGGGGCTCAAGACATCTGGGTTCTATTTCTGGCTTTAATATTAAACCTGCTATGTCAGTGTTTCTCAAACTGGAGCCACCACTTGTGTAGGGAAACCCCCTAGCGGGCTGGGCCGGTTTGTTTACCTGGCCCGTCCGCAGGTCCGGCCGATCGCGGCTCCCACTGGCCATGGTTCGCTGCTCCAGGCCAATGGGAGCTGCTGGAAGCAGCGGCCAGTATGTCCCTCAGCCCGTGCCACTTCCAGCAGCCCCCATTGGCCTGGAGCGGCGACCACAGCCAGTGGGGGCCGCGATCGGCCAGACCTGCAGACGGGGCAGGTAAATAAACCGGCCTGGCCCGCCAGGGGCTTTCCCTACACAAGCAGCGACCCCTGTTTGAGAAACCCTGTGCTATGTTACCTTAAGCAATTCACTTCACCTCTCTGTACCTCAGTTTCCTCTCCTACCCCTTGTCTTGTCTTTTTGGGGAAGGGATTGTTTCTTGTGTATGTACAACAGCGAGCACCATGGAGCTCTGGTCTTAGCCGGGGCTTGTAGGAAGTGCTGGACTACAAATTATATTAATAGATCTCGAGCCCACCTGTGGTGGAGGGTTGTCTGACCCAATCTTCTGAAGGAAATGAGGCACAAGTATTTGTCCATCACCAATACTCCAGGGTTAAAATCTCCAAGAAGTAGAATTTACCAGAGGCTGCACACATGCTGGGAGTGGAAATTAGCTGGTTTATCGTAACAATAATAAAGTTTCATGGAAGGGCTCCCATTTCACACTGTCTTTACAACAGAAGATGATCTCTCTGGGGAAGGTGAAAAAAAGAATTATAATTACATCTGTGGGACAAAAACAAACCTGGGGAAAAAAACATTTGCCATATGGTGTGTGGAAACTCTTTGGGAACAGAATAAATAACGGGGTTTTCTTTTGTTTTTTGTTGTTGTTTTCATTTATGCTGTTCATGGGTATATTTTCCTTTTTTTAAATGGATATGCCCTGGAAAATGTATTTTCACGACTGTTAATAACACCTGCAGTTGGCAAACTCAACACTGACGTATAGGTAATCAAATGTCACGCCTCGGGGCATATGTTGATTGCTTCCGGGGTCAGAAAGGAACTTATTACTGCATATTTATCATTGCATAATTAATTGGGTAGATCGTGGGGTTTGACAGGGAAGTGGTTTACCTTCATTATCAGCTAGAGACCACATCCAGCAGCTGCTAGAGACCACAGCTATCACAATGCCAGATTGCATGGCCCAGCAATATGATATTTCCAGTGCGAGGGTAGGGAAAGATTGATAAGTAAAATAACTGTGAGATGCTCCTTAAGGTGACATTTTCCTTGCTGCATAGGATCTGCATGGACCCCACCACCACCACCACTCAGACTCCATCATGGATTGCTTCCTGATAAATCACAGGTGCAGCAGCCGGGCAGGAAGGTCAAGGTGCCAAAAGGAAATCCATACATTACCCCTGCTGAGGTGAAGGGCAAAGTGCCGGACAAGTTATGCATATTCACTGGCCCCCAACATCCTGTACAAGGGACATGCACTGACTATCTCTACCCATTGGCAGGAACAGTGGGAACAAGATGGGGTGGGGGGGTTGCATTGAAACCCTGACCCCAGATGGGGGATGTGGATATTGCCTTACAATCCGGGTTGTGACTGATTACTCAGATATTACGGAAGTGGAGGTTTTCAATACACATCCCCTGCGTCTGCAGCCTTCTAATATTTAGCTCTTGTATATTGCTGCTCAAAGAGTGGTAAGTATTATTATTGCTATTTTTAACGATGGGGAAATTGAGGCAGAGAGAACAGAAGTGACTTGCCTATGGTCATACAGCCAGTCAGTAGCGGAGCTGAGACCAGAGCTCAAGTCTCCTGACTCCCAATCTGTACCCTATCCCCTAGACCCCTATTGCCTTCACGCTGTTTATAAATGGGTAATACACTTCTGCAATTTCTTCAACATCAGGCTTTTCCTCTGTCTTTTGTCGCTGGATCTCCCAACCAATTACAGCAGAACAATAACCAGTATGGTATAATAATGTGTAAGTTTTCATCAAAATTAAAATGTACATAAGAGACTTTCATTTCCCTTGCACTGCATTGCATTCCTCAGGAATACAGCAGAACGAAAGCTAAGCAAACAGCATGAGTTGTTTGCAAATGCTTCAACTGAAGCAAAACAGAGATTGTCTTTCTGTAAGTCGCTCCTCTCTCTGTCACACAGGGTATTTACAAAGCAAACTCAGGCAGGAAGTGGTGGGGTCTCATTCTGATCTCCAGGAAAAGACTATGTTTGAAAGGGCAATATTCCATTTAAGAGTCTTCTGGGTCCACATGAAAACAGTAATTAATATCTATCTAAGGAGGTTCTTGTTTCACATCTCTCCTGTAGTGGATAAGAGTACAACTTAATTAATACACAGTATATGCTCCAATGTCTAATGCTGAGGACAAAAACATGGATGGTGAATATCAGCCTATATCTATTTCAATCAAGAATTGGTGTCAGTTGAATAGGCTTGCAAGTAATTTAGACAAAAAAGGACAATTCAACAGGATCCCTAAACCAGCTGACTCGACAAACATTTTCACATCCAACTCCTTGCAAATCTGGGTTTTCTATCTCTATATAAACAGATAGATGTGTATTTTTGATCTAATGTATGAAACAGGATTGCTATTTTTGCATTAAAGGGATACCATTGAGATAAATTTTATGGACAAGATTCCTTTCTAGAGTTACCCCATGGGTAGCCTAAGTCATATATTTAAATTACGTTATGTCTTTACCAGTAACACCTTGGATTATAACCACCAAAAGAATGGCATGAATGTAGTTTGCATCTTATCCACTTACGCAGTATGCCTCGTTTTATTCAGTTCATTCAGCTAGACTGAGTCAGCTTGACATTCTCTTTATTGTTAGCTTCACTTCCTGGTTCTCATCTCTAAGCACAATGCTGTAAGGTTTGGGTTTCCACCATTGCAGGGGAACGTTAACAATAATAATAATAAATAAAAACCTGTAGACAACCTTTCACTGTAGACAAGGCCCAGATTTTTAAAGGTATGTTGGCGTTGCCGCACTCAGCATCGTAATGCCTACTGACTTAAAAGCCTAAATCTCCTTTTCAACATATGCTTGTCTCAAAGATTAAGCCATGCATGTCTAAGTACACACGGCCGGTACAGTGAAACTGCGAATGGCTCATTAAATCAGTTATGGTTCCTTTGGTCACTCCACCCGTACTTGGCTAACTCTGGTAATTCTAGAGCTAATACATGCTGATGAGCGCTGACCTCCAGGGATGCATGCATTTATCAGACCAAAACCAACCCGGGCTCGCCCGGCCGCTTTGGTGACTCTAGATAACCTCGGGCCGATCGCACGCCCGCGTGGCAGCAACAAAACTTTCAAATTTCTGCCCTATCAACTTTCGATGATATGACCTGTGTCTAACATGGTGACCACAGGTAACAGGGAATCAGGGTTCGATTCTGGAGAGGGAGCCTGAGAAACGGCTACCACATCCAAGGAAGGCAGCAGGCGCGCAAATTACCCACTCCCGACCTGGGGAGGTAGTGAGGAAAAAAGAGAAAAATAACATGGATTTAGGCACTTCAGAGTCTAAATCCCATTGACTGTTGATGGAATTTAGATTTCTAAGTGTCTAATTCCCTTCTGAAAACAAGATTTAGGTTCTTCAGTCAGTTAGGTGTTGTGATACTGAGTCCAGGAATGCCTAAATATCTTTAAAAAGCTGGACCCGAACCCTGAGTGGTTCTGAGCACTGGGAGCCAGTGAACAAAATCTCCTACTTGACTTCAATGGGCTTTGGATCAGGCCCCAAATGGCCTCCAACTGTCCCTTCCCCCGAGACCTTACAGTCTAAGTAGACAAGATAGAAACGAAGTGACATGCCGAGGTCACACAGTGGGTCACTGGAAGAGCCAGCAATAGAACCCAAGTTTCCAGATAGCTGATCTAACACCAGGGCAATGTTCCAGGTATTCAGCTGGTGCAGGCTCCAGGATCTAGCCCACAACTGCTTAAAAACAATTCCATGAGCGTGTTTCTGTTCACATTACACCAGCTGAGGATCAAGCCCCCAGAAAGTGGCGTAGCTCTATGAGCGTCAGTAGAGATGAGCGGAATCAGACAAGCCGGGATCTGACCCAACCTGTGCAGTCTCCCCTCATGCTCACAAACACTCTTTTCATTTCATTTTGTTTTCCTCCAAAACCTAGATTCTACTTCTAAATTACCTGACCGTATCTGTGCTGGCCAATAGCCAAACAATATTATTGCAGTGATTTGATCAAAACCAACCAGGGGAAAAAAATCACATTCTGATTAGAAGAATCAATTAGGGTGTGAATAGTGGTGTGGAAATTTCAATTCTGTCTCGCTGGGCTACATAATAGAGAAAATGCTTTGCTTCTAAAAGCAGTGAAGTGGCTGCATATTTCAATCCTCTATTGTACGGGAAAACACCTAATAAGATATTAACATTTCCTCAGCCCCGCAGAAAAGTTCTTTTTTTCCCTTTTAAAAAAACAAACAAATGAGAAATGGAAGCAAATTTGGGAGCCAATTGTGAGCCTCCTGCTCTAACTGTTGGCTAGCTAGTCACACTCATTGTCCCACTCGTGCAATCAGCAACTCACCAATACAAGTAACGGGTTTATAGCACGGCCCTTAATGACTCTGATTTATTATTTCTATCACAGAATTCCCTAGAGGTCCCAACTATATTGGGCATTCTTCTCAAAGGCAGTCCCTGCCCAAAAGAGCGTACAGGCTAAATAGATTGTGGAAGGGAAAACAAAGCCTCAGAGAGGGGAAGTGACACGCCCAACATCACACAGCTGGTCTGTGGCCAGGGCTGGAAAGAGAACCCACAAGACCACGCTACCACTGAATCTAATGTGGCTACAACACGACCATTGGATGGAAGATGGAATAGACTTGACTCTGCAGGCCTGTTTCTTATCATACTCACACGAGTGCTCCACTGAAGCCAGTGGAGGCACTGAGATGTATGTGAGAGGAGACACGAGCCCACTATAGCTGTCTCTCTTTCACCGGAAATATTTATTTGCACATACAGACAATGAGTATTTACAGCAGGGGTTCTCAAACTGGGTGTCGGGACCCCTCAGGGGGTCGCGAGGTTATTACATGGGGGGGTCGTGAGCTGTCAACCTCCACCCCAAACCCCGCTTATCTCCAGCATTTATAATGGTGTTAACTATATTAAAAAGTGTGTTTAATTTATGAAGGAGGTCGCACTCAGAGGTTTGCTATGTGAAAGAGGTCACCAGTAAAAAAGTTTGAGAGCCACTGATTTACAGCCATCGACATAGGAAATATTATCCTGTGTTGCTTCGCCTCTGTTTTACCCTTTAGACAAGTTTGGCAGTAAGATGTGGGATTTATCCTGGGATCTCAGTGTCGCTGGATAATCTTACTTCACCTGTTCACAGGGAGTGGACAACAGGGGATGCATCACTTGACAATTGCCTGTTCTGTTCATTCCTTCTGAAGCTCCTGGCACTGGCCCCTGTCAGAAGATAGGATACTGAGTTAGATGGGCCATTGGTCTGACCCAGTATGGCCATTCCTATGTTCTTTTGTTCATTGGAGGAGTCCCTTCCATGCTGTAAGAAATACAAACATCCTTCCACAGAATGGAAGAGGGGAGAGGAGTCACTTCAAGGTGTTAGTGTGTGTCTGAAGGAAGCAATGACTGATGATTTGAAAGAAATAGCCAACTGTACCTGATAAATTCACACCTGTCTTCATCATACTGAATAAATCGTCTTATACAGGTCAATGGGCTTGAGAAGCCACCTCTGATGTGAAGCCTCAGAGCTGGATGATCCACATAGTCATGGATGTCCCAGCTCCACCCCTACTCCTCCCTCATGCCAAAGCCACCTTCTGCAGTTGTACACTGAGTAGAAGTGAGTTACATATGGCAAATGCCCTGCACAAGCCCCTCGAATCTACCCCCCACTCCACTGATGTAGTAGGATCACCCCAATCCCATTTTGATCAAAGCTCTCCACGGATGCAGAGGAGGGGGCAGGATATGCTTCCCTTAGAGGACCACATTCAGTGGAGGGGTCAGTCTCACCCATGCATCCCCACTAGGGCATCTGATGTTACACCGCGCAGAAGAGGGAGAGCAGACATGTCCTATATAAGTAACCAGAGCCCCCATTTCCCTGTGGAACAATGACTGCGGCTGCAAGTCATTTCAATCCCGTGTGGTGACAGCGCGGAATGATGTTAACAAATTCAGTCGCACGAGAGAACATTTCTGAACTGGCGAAGAGATGGTGTAAATCCCTTTACATTATCAGCATAGACCAGACAATGGCCTTTGCTTATGTAGATCATAATCATCATAATTATCTTTTATGGTGAAGTACTTCAGTATTATGGGACACTGGTACTTTTTCATAGTGGTTACTAACACATTAAATAAAGAAGTTAGAGCTGGGAAGCATTTGATAAATGTCTGGTTTGGGGAGCACTTGCACACAAAATCTGCTTGTGCTAACAACAAGACTGCCCTTTTAAAGGGACAACCTCATCCCCTGACTTCAAACCTGGGCTGAATTTGGTCCTATAAACAAGGCTACTTTTTATTCACCCCCTTCTCAAGGGAATATCCCTGTAGATCCTGAGCCAGCATAATGGTTAAGCATATGGGGAACATTAAGCATTACATTGACTTCAATGGGGCGACTTGCCCACTTTGCTGGATTAATGCCTGCAGAACCGTGTTGGTTTGGGTTCCCTATAGGTGCAATTCACCCCTGTGCAGAAATCCAGCATGAGGTCTCTGCAGCACTTAAGCCCCTGTTGTTAGTATTTATGTGGGAGTTTTCATAGAATATCAGGGTTGGAAGGGACCTCAGAAGATCATCTAGTCCAACCCCCTGCTCAAAGCAGGACCAATCCCCAACTAAATCCCCAAATCACTCCCTTAAGGATTGGACTCACAACCCTGGGTTTTGCAAGCCAATGCTCAACCACAGAGCTATCCCTCCCCCAATAGACCCCTGCACAGGGGTTCATGAATTTCACCCACTGAGAACCCTATGGATCTCAAAATACTATTTTCACGTGTCCATCCATACAGCAGATCTTGATTCCAAAACTCAGCTCTCTCTGCATTCACAGAACAGAGACAATCCGCTGCGTGAATCTGAGAGGAGAAATTTGCCCTATTAAATTAGGTGCTTGCGTAAGCAGCATGCCCCTTTTCATTCCTATAAGTGATCACATCTCTTTAGATAGGAGGGCTGATGAAATCAAAGTAGCTTCTGTTGTTTCTGGCCCCAAGGTTAATTTTATCAATAATAAAGCTGCTTTGACTGCTCTCCACAGAATGGAAAGTAAAGCTCTTTTTATCAGAGGGATACCAATAGAGCCATTTGTCTGACCTCACCAGTACCTCCCTCCACCCAGCACCAAACGATGGGTGGGAGAGGAGTGCTGATAAAACAGGACCTGGTTCAGAATTTGTCCCTGTCTTAAGTGTTGGAGAACCAAAACCAAAATCATGAAGCTTCACAAGAACCAAAACAACCCCTGAATTTGACCTTGTGAAATGGAGCAAAACCCCCAAACATTTGTCTGTATCTACCCCCACTTTCCCTATCCTAATCTTTGGGGGTAAATTCATAGATACAAAACCCAGATTCTAGCAAGTCCAGAAGGTGTTCTTGGTTCTGCAAATTCAAAACCACCCGCAGATTTGCCCATCTCTAGAAATCAGAGCAGGAGTAAAAGGTCTGATTATTTAGGCCTGGTTGGTGGAGGGGTTCCAAATTACACTCCTTCTTTCTTGCATTAATCTCATTAAATCCCTCCTGGGTTCGTCTCTCCTTCCTTTTTCTACAATCTTGATCAGTTGGATTCTCTTACCCACATCATTGTCAGGACTGTGCTTTACCAAACTATCTGAGCCTGCACTCCTTTTGTTTTGTTTTGTTTGTTTATGGATGACAGGTTTCAGAGGTAGCCGTGTTAGTCTGTATCAGCAAAAAAACCAAGGAGTCCTTGTGGCACCTTAGAGACTAACAAATTTATTTGGGCATAAGCTTTCATGGGCTAGAACCCAACTCCTGTTGCATCCTGCTGTTAATTGATTTATCTCATTAGACTGACAACACTTGGTAAAGCAACCCACATCCTTTCATGTATTTATACCTGCTCCTGTATCTTTTACTTCATACATCTGATGAAGTAGGTTCTAGCCTACGAAAGCTTATGCCCAAATAAATTTGTTAGTCTCTAACGTGCCACAAGGATGCCTTTTTTGTTGTTGTTGTTGCTTATGGATATTACTTTGAGCATGTCTCTAACATACACATTCCTTACAGGTTTTTTCTTGCTTACATCACTCACCCATCTCAATATTTGCATTTCTTTGGAACAGAGCATTTGCACATATTTCTTCTTTGTTTCCCAGCACTCTGTGCCATACATTAAAACTTGACAAACGATTTCCCTTTTAATTATACTGGTATCTTCCTGTCACATATTAAACCATTTATCTCTCTCTATTTGAGCCAGGTATTTATTATCCAAGCTCTCATTTTGTCTCCCATTTCCCCAGATTCTGGAGCCCAGATACTTGAAACTCTGTGGGTTTTGGTATTGTCTGCCCATCCATTTTCAAGGATAATTCTTCCATGTTCTCATTACTGAAATTACATATCATATACTTTGTTTTTCCTCTGCTTATTGCGAGCCCATGTCTGTCCAACACATCTCTCCATTTACGAAGAGCCTCTTCTAGACTGCCTTTCTCCTCACGGCATAGAATGATATCATCTGCAAACAGCGTGCACTAAGATGCCTCCTTCTGTGAGTTCCTTGTGAGAGTATCCAGTACGAAAATGAACAAGAAAAGGTTTAATGCTGATCTCTGATGCACTCCCACCTTTCCTGATCGTTTGTCTGTTTCCAAATTACTTGGCTAGAATTAAAAAAAAAAGATAATCCCAGTTCTAAAGCATAAACAAGACCAAGAGAAGGTGGAAAACTGGAAATATGCCAGGTTAAAGATCAGGATCATTGAATTTTCATCACTGCCCACATGTTTCTTCATTCGTTTTGTGATTCCTCTTCCATCAGGGTTGAGAAGAATGAGATCAGGGTGTCAGGTTGCCCAGAGATTGGCTCTGCTGCGGGCCCTGATTCCTAACAAGTACAGCTGGCCTGTAGTAGGTTGCCTGATTGCCTACACACCCTGATTGGTTGAAAGGGTCAGCAGACCGGCTCTTAAGCCCAGCAGCAGCAGGTTAGTGGCTGCTCAGATCATTTACATATGGCTGTGATAGCTCGGATGCCTGCTTTTTCTCAGCCTGGTGTCACTCAAGGTCAGGGGTGCTGGAACTAGGGGTGCTAGGAGTGCAGCAGCACCCTCTGGCTTGAAGTAGTAATAACAGCCAAATACATGGTTTCCGTTGTCAGCAGCCCCACTATACAAATTATTCCAGCATCCCTACTCCAGGTAAACTGGTTCTGACCCTTGGCTGCAATTCCTGACCTTTGGCTCTGGCCTCTGATGCTGGTTGTGACTCTGGCCTCTGACTCCTACGCGTGACTGCCAACATCTTGATCATTGGCCAAGAGAACTCTTGAGTTCTACTCCTGGTTCTCTTGCTGACTCCCTGTGTGTGAACTTGGGCCAGTTCCTCTGCCTTAGTGCCCTGCTCTATGAAATGGGGATAACACCCCAAGCAGCTTCACAGGCGTAACGAAGCTTGTAGTGCCAGTACACCGTTACTGACCTGAAACTGTGAGGAATAAGGTGGGCTTGTAGTTAAAGCACTGGTCTGTGCCTTGGAAAATCTAGGTTCAATTCTCAGTCTTGCCACAGGTTTCCCATGTGACTTTGAGCAAATCAGATTGGACCTGATTCTCCGATACACTAAAACCCCTTTACATCATGCTAGCAGTGAAAAAGGACCTTAACGTGAATGCAAATGCATTATAGAACCCCTACAATGCCATAGTGGTGTAAACAGTCTTAATGTAAATGAACGTCAGGTACTTCATGTCTCTGTGCCTCAGTTCTCCAGCTGTAACATGTAGAATAATCTCTCTTCCTTTGTCTGTTTTCTCTATTAACATCGTAAGCTCTTCAGTGCAAGGACTGTCTCTTACAATATGTTTGTACAGCACCTAGCGCACTGGGGACCTGATCTTGCTTAAGGCTTCCAGACATTACTGCAATTTAAATGATAACGATGAGAGAAGAATATGTCTCTCGGAACAACAAAGTGACTCCTTCCGTTATACGCACAGTCTCTAGATGACTGAGGTTGAGCTGGGAATCTTCAGCCATCCTTTCCCTCTCTTCTCCTCTAGATTTTTATGACTCTTCTAGGCTCCAGAAGAGACAGCTGAAGCTGAGACATAGAAACGGCTGGCTCACAGGTTGACACCCTGCCAGGATTCATAACAAGCCCTGAAATTGGTATTTTCACCCTCATTTGGATGATCAGGTGTAAATATAAATTTTAATTATTTACTTAATTAAGTCAGTAATTTGCTGCCCATCAGAAATACTTGATGATGTTTCGGTGCCATCTGTTTCCTAATTGAACTTAATCTCTAAAACATGTTACAAAAATCTCCACAAAAGAATAATGATAAAAACAAAACAATCCCCTCCCCTTTCCGTCCCTTTTAATTGGTGCCATTTGCAGTCATTTTCAGGTGGCGGGGGGGAGAGGAAAGGTGTGCCGTTGTGCCATGGTTTTGTAGCTAGATGCACTATGAAGGAGAAGGTATGATGAGAATGATAAGATGCACATGGAATGTGTGAAGGCAGATATGCACATGGGTGAAATTTGGAGGGCCAACCAATAGCTTATGTGCTGCCTCAGAATGCACATTTCTCTTCTGTCCGGCAAAGAACTATTTTAGGGGAAATCACAACAGCTGGCACTTTATTTTGTTGCAGAAAAGCACTCAGGGATGTGGGTGCATCACTAAAATTTATCAGAACCTCTTGAGTCCACAAAATGAGGCTGGAACCCTCTTCTAAACAGTGTGGTGCATGAGATTTGTTGTACTTCCCCCTTTGACTGAGCTGGAAATACCATGAGACTAGCCTTTCTCATGCTATGTCCATTTCTAGGCTCATCCTGATCTATCAAAGTTATTTTACCATGCCCATGACTGTGGTATCTGAGTGCCTGGATGTAAGGCTATCAACAATGTGTTCTTAAAAATTAATTACTTTATCAAGCTTCATGAAAGATTTAGGTTCAGGTTTAGTTCAAGTATGACATGAAGGTTTGGGTTGGCTGCTCTATTATCCTTACCCTGTATGAACCTACCTTTCTCGCTGATTGAGTTATCAGAAGTAAGGCCCATCTGACGGCTCCCAACAGACTGATATGGAATTGGTGTATTCATGTCAATTGGCTTTGCTGGAAGTGGAAGAACTGGCTGTCAACCACATATGGTGCCCATTTCTTCATGTGGACGGATGCCAGAGCTCACACCAGTGCTGCCAAAAGCTGATTTCTCTTTCCTGGATGGGCTGGGAATTGCATGGGAAAGACTGCTTGTTCTTTAATGGAATCCAATTCTCTTCCTTTTTCATTCCTTCCCAAACTCTCTGATGTGAGTGTGTTTTACCGTATTATTATCAAACCATTACCTGAATTTCTTCCATCATTCAGTAACATTTCCTTGAGCTTTAGCCTCCCATGACTACTCAGGTTTTCTTTTATATTTTACATTTAATCCTACTGCTAACTCCCTTTTGTATCTTTCTTTGTCATGTAGCTAATTAGACAGCTTATTTGTTAATTTACCTATTAACAATGTCACCATAAGAGGGAGTTCTTCTACTGACATAGTGAAAGGATGGGTAGAACTGGGGGAATATTCCTAACTCAAGACACTTGAAGGAGGAGTACATAAAAGCAGGTGTGAGGATGGGAGAAGGGTGGATTCCACTCCTATTGGTATATTCCAAATCTGTAAGGATTTCTTATAAAGTGTCATTTGATGCAGAAAAATCAGAAGAAAGAAAAATGTTTTTTCTCTTTGCCACTGGGGGTGGGGGACAGGTACTCAGAGAAACCCCCAAATTCAACACTTTCTCTCAAATTAGCTAGACAGGCAGGCATATTACCATCCACTATACTCAAGGTAATTTTCCAACTTTCTTTTTAATCTCCCTTTTCACTGGTTCAGGATGAAATCTGTCCAATGTAGTCTGAACCCAAAGACTTTAAAAAAAAATTCAGTGAGGTTAACAAATCTCTAGTTGAGTTATCTGAGTTTGGAAATAAATCCTTTTTTCAAATGTTCAGATCAGATATTTTGCACTCGGACTACTCAAACTGCTGAAGCTACGTCTTGTTTTGTACATACGGCTGAGACTTCAGAATCAAAGCAAGTTTGAAGAAAATTGGATGAGTAGTTGTAAAATTTAAAAAATATATCATTGACAATTTTGAGTGCAAATTATGGGCGTTTTCTGTCTTAATATTTTCATGCACTTTCATTATCTATTTGTTAAATATATCCCAGCTAAGCAATTATTTTTAAATTTATAATTTTAAACTTATTGAAATATTTTTTTTCTTTAAACAAGTCTCAGTAAAATCTACTAAACAAGCTAAATTTGAAATTTCAGGTTTTCAACCATTCTAAACTGTAAACTCTGCTAACATGCTATAAGGGTTTAATATAACTTGAGCATCTTACGATGCTGTAAGCCCTTATAGCAGTTTAAGCAGCGTCCTGTAAACCTTCTAAAACTGTAGAGCAATTTAAGCAGTTAGTGAACTGATGCAGATCCATTAATTTCAATAGAACTACATCAATTTACTTCAGCTGAGAATCTGGCCCTAAAACTTTAAAAGACATTAACTACTCTGAGATCTTGTCTGCACTAGCAAATGGGTATTGCAACAAGCCATCGCTTGGAACACCATGAGCTTACAGGACCACTACAATATCTTGAATCCACACACACCAGATATCCCAGGAATTTTACAAGTGACGGTTGTATCAGTTACTTACATTGTGTATTGGAGAAGAAATTTAAAGTAGTGCAATCCACAAGGAGTTCTCCTTCATAGGGATGGCAATCCATAAGCATGGCTGCTGCACTCATTCAGTTGTTCCTCCTAACTCCATCACACAATGAAGTTCTTCATCCTTGGTAATTACCTAAAAGCCTCTACTTCCTGCCCCAGTACTAGGCATGATGGGATAGAAGCTCCAGGAGTCCCACCATGCAGTGACACAGTCGCAGCTGTAAGACATGCTATGTGTAGACAAAACAACATGTTGCTGCGATGGACACACTATATACATGCAAAGAACCAACCATTTTGTGGGATCAATGCCCCTGCGGTATTTCCCATGGTGTTCAAAGTTTGGTGTCATTGCAAAGAAAGTGTTTAATGCAGCAGTTACGCTGGATGAAGGACAAGTAAAACAAGAAACTGTGGTTCAGATTAATGAAGGGGAAAATATACAGGACTTCCTGCAACCAGATCCTTCCCCTAATACTATGGGGAGATGGGCAACCATCTCAGTTTAGTCTAGAGGAATTGTCTCAGAAACTCTCAGTCCTCCTATCATCTTGTGCTACAGAAAAGATAATTCAATCAACCTGAGCCCAGCCCCATTAGTCTTTCGGATTGTGAGTTCTTTGAGGCCGGGACTGGCATTTACTCTGTGCACAAAGGGGCTCTGACCCAGTTGAGGCCTCCAAGGCACTGCCGCCATGTAAATCTTAAATACTAAGGATCTGCAATTCTCCTTCCTGGGTGCTCATTCTGTCTAGGCTCCTACAGAAGCTTACACTGCAGAATTCAGATCCTGAGTTCGAACACACGGAACTTCACGGGTGTTCAGATCTAGAGTTTTCTTACGCTCATTATAACCCTCTGCAAAATTCTGATCTCGAGCCCCATATGGATTTTGGAACCACTGCAATTTGGGGTGAGGGGTGATGTTTGGAACAGGAATTTTTGCAGAAGCTAGTCTCCAGTGCACATGTATAGCTGCCCCCTGCCACTATGCTGCCATTTAGCCAAGCTCTATACGTATAGTTCTGCTGCTCAGAAGAAGACTACATATTTCCCACCACCTGTTCTTTCTCTTCTCCATTGCCCCTCCACCAGTGAGGTCCCTGGACTGCCTACATTGACAGCACACAACTTCAGAAACTTCTGTACTCAGGGAGAGATAGTTAACCCCCTCCTTGACAGTCTTAGGACGGTGTGAATGCACACTGTCTCACCCTGCCCAAAGCTACGGGTATCAGAGAACTTTAGCGATTAGAGACAGAACTCAGCCAGAACGCTGGACCCGCTCCCCCCAAACTTTGGTCTGAACGCCGTGATTCTTCAATGAGCCGAACCAGAGCATCGAGTCCTAAACTTTGGCGCTATTTGGATTGAGATGCAGTCGTGGATTTGGGCTTTGACACTTGGGCCCATCTCTAATATAGACTAGAAATGGGGAGCCAAATAAAACCACCTTTCCAAACACCCGGGTCAGATCCGGGTCTGGATGTGAAATGAACAGGCAGCACATTGACTTACCCAGTACATCACTACGCAGTACAGCAAGCCTAATCGTCTAACTCCATCAGCCTAACTTTACTTGGGTAGAGTTCCCATTCAGTGGCTCACCAGCCCCTCTAATGAAAGGAGACCATTGTGATGGGGCTCTTAGCTAGGGATGATGTAGTCCCTTCCGTCCATATGCATGATCAGACTGGTTAGTGGGAACCTATTCTGGTTCTGCTGGAGGGAATCTCCACCAGCGTTAGCAAAAGGCCCTGTTCAGCACACGCTCAGAGGCTGGATGCCAATTCAATTTCAGTGGAGACCTAGAGTAGTCAGAATGAAAAATCTTCCCTTAACATTCTTATTAAACCTTAATCTCAGTCTTATTCGTCATTATTAGGCCTTGCACTTGGGCTGAATATTTAAATGAGGTGAAATGAAAAGACAGAGAGGTTTTCGGGGTGGGGATGGGGGGAAGAAAGATTTAAAGAGACAACTTGAATTCGCTTTAAGAAACTGAAGAGTGAGTAATCCCTCCAGATTCAGAAGCTGATGGAAGTAACAGATTTTCCAACTTGGCAAAAAAAAAAAAAGCCAGTTAGATTCCACACTTATAATATTAGTCTTTCAAAGGCTTCTCAGAAATTTAGAAGGGGGTGGGAGGGAACAGAGATATAAAGAAAAGATGAATTAAGGGCTAAAAGGTAGCAAGATGATTTAAGGAGTATTGAAATCTGACTTCCCTTAGGCTTGTCTTTGGACCAGGCTAAACATGCTGCTCAAAGAAACCCTGTATCGGCCAGATCTGTGACGGAGGGTAACCTGCTGTCAGCTGTCTCACACTGCAAATCAGATTCTCTTCTCACACAATTCTTTACATGGACTTGGACAGAGTTACCCTTGAGTTGCCCAAGTGTATGCCAGAGGAGGCTCAGGACTTGTTTCCCTCCTCCCAGTGATGGCTTCTATTAAGGGTCGAATTCTGATCTCTGTTACTCAGGCACGGGGCCAGATTCTGATCTCTTATCCCAGCATTGTGCCACCAGCATCAGTTTCATTGGTGTAACTGAGGTCAGAATCTGGCTCTAAATATATGGATAGGTTTCAAATCATGTTAAATATACAACACTATTAAAATTGGGACCAAGTGGAGGAGTAACTCCTGCTCTCGCCTTCCCTCCCAACCCCCGTCTGCCTGAAATAACTCATCCAACTCGTTGGACGTTTGTGCAGACCCACTCTCTATATCCTGAAATGCTAAAACAATCTATTTAACCTTTACGCTAGTTAATGCATACATTAGACTGAGGACCTATATATGATCATAAAAATGTGAGAAATTGAAGCACTCTGACATAAAATCAAACAGCTCAGCCATAAAAAGTGTCACTTTTATGTGATTATCTTGCCAATATGTCTGTGTTGCTAAACTAAATCAAACTACAATTTTCCCCACATGTATAGCATTTAATGGAGTCCGTTAATGGCAGTGATTCCTTATAGATCTCCTAGTAATGGAAGAACAGCTACACGTGCCATAGCACTATGGGAGGACAACTCCGCTGCGCTGCCATATATCTTAGGAGCTTTGCCGTATGCGACTCGCTGTGTCAGGCAGCACCAAGTGCCGCTAAGTCATCTGGGTGTGATCATTCTACGGGACAGACAAGAACTCTGAGAAACCCACTGCTGGCAGGAACCGGATCAGAAATGCTGAGCTGGACTCTCAAGTTTCCTCCTCTTCCTGATGCAGACTCTGTACACTGTCAAATTCAGGAGGGAAGGCTTCCTTCTGGTGTCTGAGACAGGGGCTGCATCCCACACCAGCCCTGATAGGGCTAACGAGGTCCTCTGAGACCAGTTAGGTTACCTGGTGTGTCACTTGAGAGAAGAAGGACCAGGGTTAATTGAGAGAAAGAAACCCAGCTGAGGAAGGGCTGGGACATACTATAAAGCCAAGCAGCTGACAGCCGAAGGGGGCTGCAATCACTCTCTGGGATGCGGGAGGTCATCAGGAACAAGGAGGACATACAGAAGAAAAGTCAGCCCTGAGAGCCTGTCCTGGAGTAAGGAGCCTGGCAAGATGCTAAGATGGATTATGTAGCCATGAGGAGTAGAAGTTGTAAACCCAGAACCAGGAAAGAGAAGATAGGGAGGCTGGTAGGAAGGAGTCCAGAGAAACAGCAACAAGGAAGCGACAGAGGACATGGCTTGCTGGTTCTAGACTAGAATCTGGTATAGCAGCTGGGCCCAGGTTCCCCAGCCGGCCATTGGAATAGCAGCACAGAGCCCAGTGAAGGGCTGAAACTGCCTTGGGGTGGCCGTTGGACAGTTTCCTGCTGGACTTTTTAACCCCGGAAAGGGGGGTTAAATGGTGACCTGGCTGGAGGGCCAAGGGACCAGAAGAGAGATTATCACAGAGCGAGCAACGAGCATCAAGGGGGCACCCCGTGCAGTGAAAGCTACAATGCCCTTCTAGATGCAAGGGGCGCTAGCAGTGAGTGGCAACCCAATTACAGTGTCCCTCCAACCACTTCTCCAAGAGACGGGAGAAGACTCAGAGTTAGACAGAGAATGGATGTTTACTCACAGAATTCTGTAGCAGGGAAGTCGTTCCCCATTACATTCTATAGGATGGTTTGGAAATGCCATAGACTGATAGCCTCTCCATATTAAGTTCTAATAAAGCTGCCAGGCTCTTTTCTCAATAGATCTCAAAACACTTTACAAAGGAGGTGGTATCTTTATCCCCATTTTACAGATCAGGAAATGGAGGCACAGAGAGGTGAGGTGAGGTGATGGCCCAAGTTCACCCCACGGGCCAGTGGCAGAGCCAGGTATAAAAACCAGGTCTCCTTAGTCCTGGTCCAGTGTTCAAGCACTAGGAAATACTCCCTCTCGGTGCCTACAGCCCTGATTCTTAATTTCCTCATTCCGGTGTTTGGGGCAGGAAAGGAGGTCGGAAGGGTGAACGGGTAAAGGTGATTTTAAATTACCTTTATGCTTCCCATATTGTGGGGCAGCCAGGACTCCCTGTATTCTGGGACAATTAGCTCATCAGGACTGCTCTAACTTATGCTCTGCTTCCTATGGATCCTTAAAATCCAGGGAACCCACAGAACAGTGCACTACAACCATACCCACTCCCCACCTTGGCTCAGCACCCCACACCTTTGCTGGGCTTGTGGGGGATGGCCTGGAGCCTTTATGCTAATTCTGCAGCAGAGGGGGCCAGCTTTAAGCCATCTGAGGTTTGTAAATATACCTGAAAATCATGGCCCAGGGGATTTTAGAGTCATTTCTATGAACCCAAAAGGCTTCATTCCTTTTATAGGACTTCTCCATCAAATATGTCTTCTATTGAAGTCAATACAGCGAGGGCACGGATTCGTTTGGCACGCACTCTCTCGATGTTTTTTAATTATTTAATTTAATTTCACCTGATCTAGCCATCTTCATTAGTCACTGGCTGGTTCTTCCCCCTTGTGTCGCTAGGAGAGCTGAAGCCAGCGTAACTCCCTTTTCTTTGTCTGTTCCAGCTGGCACCTGTACATCTCTAATCACTGTGTGTGTGGATGCACAGGGCACATGTCAACTGCAGTATGGCAGCAGGAGGTTCTCACCCATTGTCCTACCGATGTGCCCAGACAAATCATGATTTTTGTTTTCTTTCTTGCTAGTGGTGGTATTTTTTAAAATTAACCTTTAGTATGCAGGGTAGAGCTGCTTAAACAATACCAATTATTTTGCATGGGAAATGTCAGAAAAAAGAAGGGTTTTTCTCTACATTTTCTGGGGAGGGAAGAAATCTGTGAGACTGAAAACTGAGGCTCTTGTGGGGGCGGTTCCGTGTTTGAAAAGCACTTTCAGTTTTCAGGAACAAAATTAAAGTTTTGAAAAGTGTCTTGGTTTTCAAAAACCAAACTGAAAGTTGTCACAAACACAAATTTACCAAAAATGTTGATCATCACCACTCCCCCTCCAAAAAATCAATTTTCTGTGTCCGTTTCTCACTGAAAACCTGAAAAAAGTAATCAAAACTGACATTCTTCTAAAATTGTCATTTGTGGCAGAAAGCCAATTTGTTCATCTCCTTATTTTTCAATGAAAAACATGCAAGCAGTTCCAAGCCAGATTCCTCCCTAGATTATAATTATTTTACATCACATTAAACTTTTGACCCAGGTAGACTGACAGCAGAAATGCCCAGAAGGCACTGCTTACCAAGTGTGTGGGACATATACACTGTAAAGAGGAGTGAATCAGGACATTCATGCAGACTCCAGTGTCCCTCCAGGTTCACTTGGAGATATGGGTTCCTGCTTCAGTGTGAACCCTCCCTGGGGAATTGATTCATTGGTTTTGCCTCATGCTGCTCCTTCCACCTCACCTGCTTCCACCCCCTGAGCCTCCAGAGGAACAATGACAATCCCTCACCTTTGAAGTCTTCTGTGGGGACAGCTTGGTCTTTTGGCAAAGAACAACTTCCTGCCACCATATTGGGATCTACAATAGGTACCACAAGAAGCTCCATCTCACCTCTTTATGGAGTTAAAATGGGCCTGGTATGACAAGAAGCTCTTGAACACAAAAAACTTTTCTGTCCGCTACTCTCCGACCCTTCAGTTCCCTCTTCTGTTACCTGCTTACTGGACTCTGGGACTGGAGAAAACCCCCAGAACTCCTTGGTGTAAAGGCTTCTGGGGTCCATCTCAGATCCATTATCTAGTCAGCTGGTGGGATCATCAGAGATGAGAGCCTCTTGTGCAATGTGTGCTCTTCCTCCCCATCAGACTCTTTTAGAACAATGGAGAAGCAGCAACCATCCCAGTCGTTGCTCCCAACAAAAGGTAAAAATGAGGGGAGATGCCACCTTTCACTTTTTGATGACCCTAAGAAAGGGAGGAGATGGCCATATCACCCATTCCCAATAGACACGCAGTGAGTCAGGGTAGATGGGACTTGGAGCTACTGCACCAGGTCACTCCTCCCACCAAAGGTTTCCTCATTACATGGGTCTGTGAGGCAGGTTTCAGGGCCTGTTAGAAGGTGGGAGAATGTGGGGAGGGAAGGCAAGATAATGGCTTGATAGCTGCATGAAGCTCTGTAAATCACCTGTGGTGTAGGTGGCTCCTGAAGGCAGGAATATAGCTTATCTGCATTCTGCAATGCACCATGTAATTTTACAGTGCTGTATACAAGTTTTATTATAATAATAACAGACCATAATTTAAAAGCTTCATGACCCCTTCTGTCACCCGGCCTCAAGTGCAGCTTGGGTGATTTTCATACTTGTGGGTTTTGTGATGAAAACTTTGCACCACTCTATATAGTCGACAGAGACCATTAAATACGAGAGGCCAGATCCTCAGTTGCTGTAACTCAGCATAGCTCCGCTGAAGTCAGATGAGCTCTTCCAGACTGCACCAGCCGAGGACCTAGCCCAAGAATCTCAGCAAAATTGTGCAGACTCACAGAGACGGAATGTGAAACTCTGACATTATTTACTGTGCCTCGGTAGCTCGGACTGTGTTGTCCTAGTTTTTGTCCTTTGCAATGTCTTTAAAGCCACCCTTGGGTGTTATGAGCAGTTGAACTGGGCAGAGCTATCTAGTAAAAACATCTTTAGTAGATAAATAATTTCAGACACCAGTAGTTTGGTGGTGGTGAAAGATGTAGGGTAGTTAATTGTATGAACTCAAATTCTGAGGCGTTATCCAACTTGCAAGAGCTGGTCAGGGAAATTCTTTAGTCTCAGTAATGTTTACCATAGGGCTTTTATTTTTCCATGCACTCCTCTGTGCCACTAACGTACCATGATGACAACACACATCCTCAAAGTATTATTAGTCTCCGACAATACACTGGAGAGGTCAAGCACCAGCAATGGGTGACCCCGTACAGAGGGCCAGCAGAAGGCATAGGCACAAGTTAAGTCCAAGTTAGGCCCTATTTTGAGGCCTTAAATTGTGCATCAGCCTTTTTGCTGGTCCTCTGCACTGGAGCAAATTTCTCCCATTGTGATCATCTAACATTTGTATAAACTCAACCTCCTGCACTCTAGTACGGTGACATTGGCTGGATGGGATGGTGATTGGAGAAACTGAGGGTATCTAGCCCTCGATTGTGCATCGGGAGAGCATTCTTCCTACTGGCTTCACACCATTGCAAAGAGCTCTATATAATAGGGTGACCAGATGTCCCGATTTTAAAGGGACAGTCCCAAATATTGGGTCTTTTTCTTATATAAGCTCCTAATACCCACCCACCCCCTGCCCCAATTTTTCACACTTGCTGTCTGGTCACCCTACTATATACGTCTCCACCTCAACTCTGTGAAAGCTTCGAGACTAAGTTAGCACTAGTCTGAGTGAGCCTCTGAAGTAGCTTTGCTTTGTGCAGGTTTGATCCAGTTTTTTTTAGTTCACTTGAGACCTAAAACACATCCCTATGATTTCATCATGGGGATTTTCGCCAGTACACACCTTCAAGGCCTTTGACACCTCCTTCACCTCTAGTTGTCTTCAGAGGGAGAAAACCTTGTGTCCTACCCCCTCAAGCCCCTTGGTGTCTGCAGCAGATAGCTGGCTAGCCTGCCTCCTCCTGTTAGATCTTCAAGGTGAAGCTAATTGGTCCAACCCTCCTCTAATTATTTGGGTCAAGGGGAACCAGCAGGCTGATTGTGACCTAAATCTCCTACTTTAGCCTCTTCAGGAGGTGAGCAGGACCAGAAAGCATCCTTCAATCCTGCTTTAAATACTTGATCATCCTACTAACTCAGGTCCTGAAAGACACCACACTGGACTTAAAAGGAATTCCTGTTCTCACATGAGAATTGTACATTTTGAAGTGTCCCAGCACCAGAGGGATCTGAAGTACCAGTTGAGTGGTAAAAGCTGGGCCAGAGGAGAAATTTCTGGCCCTGCTGCTGTGCAAAAGGACTGCCTGGCACCTGTAGAAGATTCTGAGATCTGCTGTATGGATTTAGGTGGTAATGGCCATGTTTTGCTACCTTCCTGTATCATCAGGATGTAGGGGAGTGGACCAGCTGGTCAGCCCTTGAAACTTTAAAAGGGAAATGAACTATCTGGCTTTCCTTGTCTTCACGAGAGTTAGCTTTGGGAAGAAGGGTTCAAGCTGCCCCCAGAAGAATACTAATGTAAGGAGGGGGAAGCACTGAGGGAAGCTTATTGTTTAGGCAAAGAGATGGGGGCTGAAGTAAACCCTGTGCTTTTCAGGTTTAATGTTTCAAGTCTATCCTGAATTTCCCCAAGGTTGGGTAGCAAGTGCACTGAACCTTGAGCTGAACTTCAGTGGCTTTTGGGTTCATAGCCATTCAAAACTGAGAGAGAATTAGCTCATTTTGAACATTATTATGAACATTTTGTCCAATTCAAAAGCCACCCTGGTAAATACAGCGGGTCAGAAACTGCATGAGCATGTACATGTATTTCATTAGACGTGATTAGTGCTGAAAACTTCGGAGAGCAGAGAAAATGAGGCACTCCGCATTTCCACCTCTGCCCATTGCACCTTCATTTCGTCTACTTGAACAATACAAGGAGCAGCCTGACTCTTCACTGCAGAGCAGAGGGTGCACAGGGGCAAAAGACAGCGTGCAGAAAGAGACCTTGCTTTAGTTGACTCACTAGAAGACCAAGTACAGTAGAAGCAGAGGGGTGAAACAGCACCAGAAAGTGCAGCGCACAGGAGAAAAGCAGATGGAACTTTGCACTAAGGAAGAGAGCACAGGAAGAAAGAATTATGTACCAGAGTACGTGGGGGTAGGTGATGAAAAAGAGAAAAGAACGCATAGGGCAAGATGCATGAGATTCTGTCCACTGGCAGGAAAATCTCATGAACTGGCACACCCGAAGGTACAGTGTATTCCAGTCTGAGAATGAACAGTGCTTGACAAAGCTAAACTACATTCTAGGAGGTGTGAGTTGCTCTGTTTCAGTGACTTCTTTATGGCAAATAGTGGCATCATAGCTACAATTGTAAAATCTGAGCATTGTTCATTTGAACTATAGGCCGGGTACCATTTAAACTTGTGTTACACCAAAGTAAATCCATTGACTTCAGTGAGGTTATTTACACTGATGTGAGGCCATAATCAGGCCTCATATCTATCTCTAAAAACCGACTCGCCAAGAGGATGGTTATCAGTGGCTTGTGCTGGTACAAGCCTAATCATCTTCACCTCTTAGCGTGAAGAATCAGTGCTCAAAAATAGTCCACTCCAGAATCTTTTGATTGCAAAGTGTTTCAAGAACTGTATGTAAAAAGATGCTAGTAAAATGGGGATCACTCTGCATTTGCATTCTCCAGTGAGTTTTTCTCTGTTTTGCATTTACTAAGTATTGTTGCAGTAATTTCCAAAGTGCTGTGTCTCTTACATCAGGCATGATTGACAGTCCGTAAGCACTGCGCCTTGTCAAACAAACCTGCCTCCTCGCTGTGGGGGGAAGGCACGGGAAGCCAGAGGAGGGGTTTTGCATGGTGCAGTAAACAAGGGCATTTCTCAAGGTTCCTGAGATTGAGGCTAAAGGAACATGCAGAGGACAAAGTAAATATTAGTCTGGATTTCAGCAGCTACAAGTTAAATTAAAAAATGAAAGAGGAAACATTAAATGGGGTGGGAGTCACTGCTCCTGAATTTAACAGCACTGAAGCTGCAGGTCTCTTTCCCTCTCTTTGTGTGTGTCTCTCTCTCTGTGGCTCTTCTACAAACAATTCACAGTATAAATGCATTTCTGGCACAAATTGCAGTGTCCTAAGATTCTTGATTATAATCATAATAATGGGTTTCTGAAAGCCTGCAAGTGGTTCCGGGAATTATAATAAGGGTTTAGGACAGACGTGTTGTTTATATAGTGAGTGTTTGTTGCATATTAAACTGAGTTTAGCAGAATCGCTGGCTTGGTACTTGCAAGAAATTCCAAAACACACAATTAATTGAAACTTCCACAGAACCGTCCTCCTCTCCGTGAGATACAGAGCGGAACACATAGTCACTTCCAGCCCAAGAGCAAGAGTTAGGACACAGGCAGTCGGCTAGGGGTGGTAAGATGGGATTCCATTCTGTTTTCCTTGCTCGCATGCTCATTCCTAAACACCTCCTCTATTTTACCAGGGGAAAATATGTATTTGATCCTTTTTAAATTATCCTCACTCCAGGGATGGAAAAGATTCCCAGCCAATGCAGAATTGTTTCCACCTCTACTATCTTCTTCAAGTGACTTTTTTTAAGGGTCTAATTTTGAAGAGGTCAAGTATAAGCCTTCCCTTAAGAAACTATTTCCCAATCTAATTGATTTCACTGCTAAGAGGGTATGTCCCCTGATTTGTAGCCTAAACCTCTTGGGTCTGATTCTCCCAACACTAGGCCAGAGTAATTCCTGTTGGCCCCATCCCTGCAAAGAAATCCAACAGCAGACCCTTAGGGCTGGTTTACACTGGGAACTTTATTTGAATTAAGGTAGGATAGGAATTTAAAATGCAACAGGTATTCCTGAATAATTCCATGTGTGGACACCAGTTCTGGAATAAGAGTGTCTTGTCCCTGTTTAACTTAATCCACCTACTGGCATCAGGCTGGAGACACGTTGACTTTGGATCCCATGGCTGGAACAGAGTGCCCCACCGGAAAGAGTGATGTCGCCTCCTCTTCGTTGCTTTGAACCACGTGATGGTGACTAATGGAATGGAGGGCACACTGTGAATGGAATCACGAGAGTGCAAGATTCTGCACATGGCTAAACTGAAGGAGTGAGATGGTGACTGGGCCTAGAGAGAGGCTTTCGATGCAGAACCTGCTAGGCCGAGATAGCACCAGGCCTGTGCATTGCTGGAGCAGAGCACTGGCTTTGCTGGTTGGTTGGGATCACAGGATGAAGGCATTTAGCCTGGGTTTGAACTCACCTCCGGTACCCTCAAGGTGGATTCTGTGTGCCTCTGAGCCATGACATTTCTATGGTTTGCATCTTTCTCGTGGCTGCATTTACCAAGTCTGTGCCTCAGCGCTCCCATGGCCAGCGGCTGTCAGATCCCTCTCGGAGAGAGCCAGCCGCAGATATTGCTGTCTTCCCAGCTGCTGCAGACTGCATGTTGATCATGTTCCTTTCCTTTGTTAACACAATTGCCTTCACCTTTACATAAATCAGATTTTGAGAACACGTTGCATCTCTGAAGCCTTGGGACACCTCCAGGCCTCTCAGTTCAATGGAGCTCATTATGGAAATCAGCTAAATGCTGAGCAGAGAGATAAGTGCTAACTGTTTACCAAACCCCTCCACCAGAGATATACAGCAAGAGCTAATGGGAGCTCATTTGCAGCCTTACTCAGTCATTCAACCCTCTTTATCTGCTACTGTGACTAATCTACAGGGAGAGATGTCCGGGTTTGCATAAAAGATCTGTCTGTGGAGATCCTCTGCAGGGAAATGGGGGCTTGGTTGAGAGGGGGTGAGATGGGGAGGGGGGTGGACAGTCTGAAGCTAAGCAATAAAAAGCAGACAACCCAAACCAATACCCCAACTCCAGATATCCTTGAAGTTTGCAGGTATTCAGATACAGAGCCAAACTTTGTGGCTGGGGCCCAACTCGACTAAAGAGTCACATGACCGTGCAACAGCTTGGAGTCACTGCAGAAAGCTCATGTCTCCCCTGGAGGGTTATTGGTGTGGGGAAGGGGTTTGCAAGTAGGCTCAGAGGAGGGACATTGCAGCACCGAAGGGTGAGTGGCTGGGGTGGCTAATACTCATTATGGTGAAATGCTGGGCCTGAGGCGTCACTGCCTTGCACTTGTGGAGTAACTGGTGCCTGTGCAAAGTGAGTACGAAATACTACCCACCAATAGGAGTGGAGAATTCTCATCTGACAGCATTTTACCCTCCCACATGTCCATACAGAGCGAGGTGTCGGGAATCTCAGGAAGCAAGTAGATGAGAAAGGAGAATTCCTGCCAGTTCCTCTCTCTTATGGATACTTCCCCTGCATGAAGAGGAACACTAAGACCAGCATCCATGCTAGCAAGCCTGGACACAGCTGGATAGCATGAAGAAGCCTGAGTTCTAGAGCTTTGTTGAGAATTTTTCCCTGACACAATTTTTATTGGAAAATGCCAGTTCGTCAAAACCAAAATTTCATGGAAAAGGGTCAGTTTTGACAAATTTCTTGACTCCAAAAATTCTGAAAAATTGTCTAAATATTTTGCTCTGACCCTTTCTGAATGAAAAATTCCAGTTTTCTGATTCAAAATTTACATTTTTAAAATTAAAAGTTGTTGATTGTAGATCTAACTTGACATTTGAGAGACAAGATGGGTGAGGTAATATCTTTTAGTGGACCAACTTCTGCAATAGAAGTTGGTCCACTAAAATATATTACCTCACCCACCTGGTGTCTCTAATACCCTGGAACCAACACAACTACAACAACACTGCATATAACTTGATATCATTAAGACGTCATTTCTCTGTGGACATGATTGGGAAGGGGAATGGAAGATTAAGTTGTCAATAAGGCCATGCCAAGCATTAGGCTGGAGTCAGTCTAGCTAAGATAAGCAAGAACATCCTGGTACTAGAGACAATGGACAACATAACCTGATCTCTACATTCATAGTTTATACATGAAACAGTGCATAGACAGAGCATGCTGTACAGGGTTTTGTTCCTAGAATGTAACCAAGCCAAGCATGAAGCGTATGTTAGTAAAGATGTATATAAGGTGTCAAGGCTGATTCCCCACTCAGGCACTTTGAGTGCAGAAGGTGGGGGCCTGCAAGGATTCTAAAAATTAATACTGGCCACTCCCGGCTGGTATTAAACTCCCAAGGTTACAGCTTCTCTCTGACCTTGGATTGGTAGATGCTGCCACCGCCCAAGTGCAGAACCCCTTTGAGAGCCCAGGAAGGCGCACTTGGGAATTCTTTCCTGTGGAGTACCCTCAAGCCCTTTCATTCCCTTCCCCACCTCTTCCCCGCCCCGCTCCGGGGAAGAGCTGAGAAAGGAAAAGAAAAGGAAATTAGCTGTTGCCACCAGCTAATTAAACAACATGTGAACAAACCTCTTAGACACAAAAATCCAATTCTCTTCTTTAAAAAGGTAAATTTTATTTAGAAAGAAAGAGAAAGAAAGAAAGAAAATACATCTGGGAACTCAGGCTATTGCTAGATTTTAAAAGAGCAACCACAAGGATTAAGCACCAAGAATAGCTTTCTTGGAGTCCAGCTTAAAGGTTAGAAGCAAAACAAATGCACCTGGGGTTTAGCACAGAGGAATCCACAAGCCATAAAGAAATAAAAGGGATAAACCTAACTGCATCTCCCTAGACATTTCCTGATCTACTTACATATCTGGGGGTTTAAATGAGTAGTTTCTAGGTATGATACTGATGATTTTTTCATACCTGGCCCAAGCTTCTTACAGCAGAGCTGCTGCTTTCTCTGCCTCTCCCCATGAGAACAACAATAACAGACAAAAGGGGAGTAGTTTCAATTGTAAAAAGTTCTAGCCTTCCCATTGGCTCTTTTGGCCAGGTGCCCACTCACTTCCTGTTACCTGTGCAAAGCAATGAGACTTTCTGTAACCCTTTACAGATAGTGCAATTAGAGAACAGCTACTAAGAGGGATTTTAGAGCTACTGGATGGCTTGGTGTCCATAATTTGCCCCCCCCCCCGCCCCCTTCATTTATCACATAAGGAAACGTTTTTCTGTATAACTTTGGATTTGTGATTTACCTTGCATCCAGCCCCTGTATTCAAGCTTTGCCCGTCTCAGCAAAGTGCTGCTATATGCCAAATAAAGGTACCTGACTGCTGAATTCTGTAGTCAAACTGAGTTTTGGGGAACCGAGTAAAGCAGGCTCCTGAGGCATCCCAACAGCTATGATAGTAAAGAATTAAAATAAAAAAAAATCAAAATGAAATGATCTGAAAGTACTGAAATGAAATATTGTTTATTTCATGCACACACACAATTTTTGGTTTGCAAAATTTTTCAGATTTCAATTTTTTTTGTACCCCGATACAGGATGGAATTTTTTTAAATTGCTAAATTGTTTGTGGGACAGGGAACCATTTTCTGCCCAGCTCTAATCATCCCTGAATGCATCAGCATTCCCTAGCATGGCCACAGCCTGTTGTCCAGTTATTCAGAAGAGTCAACCAGCATCAGTCGGAGTTATTCATTAACAAGTGTTAATGGATGTAATAATGTCTGTCTGTCTGTCTGTCTGTCTACATTGTGGAGGACTCAGAAGGGGGAGGGAGTGCTGCACCCCTGGCCCAACTGCCGCTGCTAACGGCCTTCACTACAGTTGCCTGCATTTCCAATAGGGTGACCAGATAGCAAGGACAAGGAATGGGGGGTAATAGGCAGGGGCGGCTCTAGACATTTTGCCGCCCCAAGCATGGCAGGCAGGCTGCCTTCGGCGGCTTGCCTGCGGAGGGTCCGCTGGTCCCATGGCTTCGACCCAAAGGCAGCCTGCCTGCCACCCTCGCAGCAACCGGCAGAGCGCCCCCAGTGGCTTGCCGCCCCTGGTAATAGGTGCCTATATAAGAAAAAGCCCCAAATATTGGGACTGTCTCTATAAAATTGGGACAGCTGGTCTCCGTAATTTCCGAGAATAACCTCATTTATAACGCCAGCAGCCTTTCCTTACCAAGATCATAATTTCTTCCTATTGTATCCAGTACTAATACCCTGCCTTTTTTCAAGAATTCTTCAAGAGAACAATTCACAGTGCTAGGGCGTTTGTTTGAAAGCATCTCCTGGAGGTTGAGCTGCGTCTGTGCCACAGTTCAAAAAGCCCATCTCCTAGCGCTTTCACTGCTGCTGCTAACCCCAACATTTTGAAATTGAACATCACTTAAAATTCAGGTTGAATAATCTCCTCTCTGCCTAACTAATTTCATATAGATAGAGGCAGAGGGGAGAGGATACAGCTTTGCAGCACTGCCTACATTCTCTGAATAGGTTTGCCTGGACATCCTCATGTATTAATAATAAAAAATTATGTAAATTTCAATAGCCTTTTCCCTCCTGAAAGATGCAGAAGTGCTTTACAGACAAAGTTCATGAGTATGACCACATCACCGCTAAAATGTAGCTTCTTCTTGGGGGGGACTGCAGCAGATGTCAGTGCACAGCACCACTACACATGAGTTTAGGATAGGAAGTGATGAAGGCTACCAGGTCTAATTGAAACTGCAGAGGGAATTTGAAAAGGCGGAATAAAGCTACGTGTACTGGAATTTGACCAGGAACCTGGTTCTAGCACGTCTATTCTTGTGAAAAGTGCCAGGAGAGCCTCATTAATCTAAGATGCTCAGGGCAGGGGTACATAAGAACGGCCATATTGGGTCAGACCAAAGGTCCACCCAGCCCAGTACCCTGTCTACCGACAGTGGCCAACACCAGGTGCCTCAGAGGGAGTGAATCTAACAGGTAATGATCAAGTGATCTCTCTCCTGCCATCCATCTCCACCCTCTGACAAACAGAGGCTAGGGACACCATTCCTTACCCATCCTGGCTAATAGCCAGGTACTGGTTTTTTTTTTAATCTCAACCTCACCTCCAGCTATGCGGTGTCTCCTAATGTCCCTCTGTGATATTAGTTCAATTCTATTTCAGATGGAATCACACCACTTATTCATTCACCAGCATCATTACCTGCAGTAGAGTACATACTCCCTAATCACTCTCCCATCCAATTACTGACCTGCCCGATCTTACTCAGCTTGCGAGAACTAATGAGATTCTAAGCCCTGGCAATAGGACATTCCCATAGTGTTCTGGGTTTGCACAGGTCTCCAAGCTGATTTTTATTATAAACCAATATTTTAATAACCAAAGTTTTAATATAATGGGCCACTTGGCCAACCTCTGCCATCTGCCAGTCCGTGTCTCAGCATCAGCCCCCCGAGCGCCACGATGAGTTTGGGGACCAGCCACATTGCTGCTGGGCCCTACTGTGGTATGCTCTGGTTTGCAAGTGAATTCGGGGTGCTCGGATGTCAGCGTCAGGCTCTAAGCAAGCCAGATCCACTGAGCACAATGGTTCCAGGGGAGGCTCCAGGTCGGGGTCCAACACAGAGCACAACATAGGACTCTATATAATAAAATTCTAAGATTGTCCCTTGGAAGCCTATTATGTCTGTAGCATCAGTGTGAAGTGATGGAAGCAGCTGCAAACGTGGTTGAGAGTCTTTCTGTTCAGAATATCATCACGTTTAATCATCACTGGCTGTCACGGTCTGTTACTGTCCAGTGTTTACGTTCTCAGCCATTTTGACTTTATGAATTACACCTCTGCAGCAGCACGGCATGTATCTAGGCCATGCCAAAAGTCCCAGACCATTGTGATATCAGAAGTAACTCAACCAATCAACACCCTTACGCTACGGCTAATTTGTATGCAACAGTTTCAGTGGTTGCATGCACAAGATAGTAGATTGCTTGGCCCAACTGCCACCTACATAAACCAGCACAAATCTCCCGGTGCAACTGCCCTCCCCCTCTCGACACAAATCAACACAACCAACACACTGCAGCTCAACTAACACACACAAGAACCCCAGACACACACGGCCTCTCAACACAGCACACACCTCTCATTCACTACTCACACAAATCAACAAAAATCTACCAGCACTACGCATACACTCACCCACCCTCACTCATCCCATGAAGCTATACGTCTGAATGGTGATGCATACAGTTTTAAGTTCCCAGCCACTTTGACTTTATGAAGTACATCCAAGTGGCAGTATGGGCTTTCAGCCACTAGTCATTTCATAAGGAAGGAAGGGTGGGAGGGTCCAGGGGCTGGCCTGAAAGATGTTTGGAAAGTTACGGTGAGATTCACAAGGGGGACTTAGATGCTGCAATGTTGAGTCTAGCAGCACTTAACTTTTAGATGTCCTGCTGCCTTGTGGAGTTCATAGCCCTGAGTTAGATGTCCAAGCTCCTTATGAAATGCACGAGGAGAATTAGGCACCTAAAAAAGGGAGTCACAAAAGCCAGCATGCTGAGGACGGAGCCACCTAAGCTAGCCAGCAGGAAATGCCAAGGAAAGGGTGCGGCCTTAGCCCTGCCCTTCAAAGGGAGTTAGGTGTTTAACTCTGCTCTCTCGCTAGGCTTCTAAACCAGCTTAGTATTTTTGTTGTTGTTGGAAACTGAGAAGGAGGAGGAGCAGCAGCAGCCTTCGTCCCCTCTTTACCCAATGGTCCAGTGTTTAGAGCATTCACCCAGGGTGTGGCAGACCTGCTTTCAAATTATTTTTCTACTTGATGAAGCACAGGGATCTGAATTTGGGTCTGCCACGTGTTAGGCGCAGGCCCAAACCACTGGATTATGGGGCAGCCTCAGACAGGTGTCAGTCCGTCTGCCCTGTTGAAGCTGTTCCGCTGTGTATAGCTACTTAAATAACCACTGTGCTCGAGACCAGGTGAGAATGATTCTGTTGCCCAGCGGTTAGGGCACTCAGTAGGGAGATCCAGGTTCTAGTCCCCCTGTGCCAATGAATAGGTAAGGGTTTATATACAGTGCAGTAGCTTCAGCGGCAGAGATTGAAAAAGACATACTCCAGTGGCTAAGGTACTCTGTACTTGTTCTTGGGGTACCCAGGACTGGCAGTCACCTTGTTAGCTCCCTGCCTCCAGCAAGAGAGAGATTTGCTTTTGCTTAATGGGATGTCAGCTCCCTGATGCTGCCAGCCTTAAGTCACCCCAGCACTCTCCCCCAGGCTATGCCAGCCCTTACTTTGCTTTGCAGGTTTAACAATAGGTGCACCCCAGTCCCTGAGCCCCGTTGACGCATTCCCCCCATAGTGCCCAGCTCCTTGTCCACTGAACATTCACAGAAATACAAGGTCTGTTGTCCCCAATAGAACACTGTACACACCAGCTTGTGTGATTCAGTTCAGGTTAGTCCCTGGCTGAATATCAAAGCACTTAGATATCTTTATAGTGGAAAAAAGGATTAATTTATTACCAAAGATTCAAGATCCAAGCAATAGTGAGTAAGGATACTGGAAACAAATACAAAATAAGTCATAACATGCATTCTAGAGACTAAACTTAACAAACAGGCTAACCTCCTCTCTTAAGAAGTTTATCTCATCCCCAAAGTCCTCTGGGGTGTGTTCAGCCAAGGCTGGCTGAGATCCCATTTTCATGAATGTAAACACACTGCCCGTTTACTTCCTAGTTTCAGGATAAGAGGGTGTTTTCCTTACCTTTTATTATACTCACCAAAGTTCATTGTCTATACTCAGAGACAAGATAACCATCCACCGCTTATTTTTTCCTGTGTGCTGCTTCCCTGTTGATTTCAGATCTCTTCTTTGATTTCTTTTGTAAGTGAGCATCCATTGTGTTAGCTTACAATGCTTAATTTACCTCCTACAGAGAAAGAGGTGAATAAACATTTCTTGTGCAACAGAACGCCTGTTTTTCACTTGTGCTCGTGACTCATCCCTTGATACAGACTCTAAGAGCATATTTTCAGTATACATATATAACCCCTTTTATAGTATCTGTACATACATTTCACACCAATAGTAGTGACCAATGTGACCCTGGCTTTCATTTAAGACCTCACATCACACTCTTTGGTGAACCTGAACAAACCTACCAGAATTAGAACATTCCTTTAACTCCCTTGCTGGCTTAGGTCACAACTCTCCTGGGAGCTGGGAGTCCCCCCAGTTCAAGTCTTTTTCTTCATCAGGCTGAGGGAGATTCAAACCTGCATCTCCCACATCTTGAGTGAATGCTCTAAGCACCAACCTAAGGGTTATAAAGGAGGCACTGCCTCCCCTGATATCCTTTGTGCGGGTTTAGGCGTACTCAGAGCAGACCTACCAGCTCAGCCCCCTAAGGCAGTTAGGTGGGGAAAGCCTAGTTTGTGAATTCCACTGGGGTTTAGGAGGCAAGCTGCTGGGTGGTGTCAGGACCTAGGCAACTCAGCACATGCCCAGCTGCTAACACCTCGAGGACTTTAACAGTGGAAATTTAAGTGCCTATGGGATTACGGCAGCAGGTGAACAGAGGTTTTGTGAATGCCGGTGACACCTAAATGTTGGACTTGGGCAACCAAAGCAGCAGTCAGGTGCCTATGTCCCCTTGAGACTGCCACTCTCAGTGCATGCTGAGGAGAGGAAGTCAATGAGCGGGCTACCCCCCAGGCCACCCCAAATTCCCAGCTACCTGGGATACTGTATAAATACAGGTGTGTCTAGTCAACAAACCAGGTTGCCCTTTAGGTGAGAAAACAGCCACACACTGTTTGAATTTGGACAGCCAGTCAGAGAGCTTGACCGCCCTACTTCTCTTGCCCATAAGAGCTCTGCAAAACTTTCATCTCAAAACTCGTTACCAAGCGCACCTCACTTGGATGACTATTCTGTGACAAACATGAAGATTAATTAGGCCACAGCTGCTAGGATTTGTCACCCTTCCACAACACCTATAGGGCCAATTCTCAAGTGAGCTCAGGCACGCTTGTCTCAAGTGGGCACGGGCTAATTCATGCCTCACTTTCCATATTGAGAGGCGCTGCTCTGGGAAGCAAAATTTTGATTCTATTCCATCCAACAGCCCACAAGCAGGACATAATCCTTCCTCTCCACCCCAACCCACAGTGCTAATTAGCACTGTGATCAAAACCTTTATAGCAGCAGAATAGGACAAATAGCCACAATGCCATTTAGGATCTGGGCTAATATTACTTGGAGATATACCCATCTCATAGAGCTGGAAGGGACCATGAAAGGTCATTGAGTCCAGCCCCCTGCCTTCACTAGTAGGACCAAGTACTGATTTTGCCCCAGATCCCAAAGTGGCCCCCTTGAGAACTGAACTCACAACCCTGAGATATAGCAGGCTAATGCTCAGACCACTGAGCTATCCCTTCCCACTATGAACCCTTCCTATCTCTGGCAACAAGACACCTCTGTGAATGCTTTTGCTATTACAAGGAAATGGAGCCACCTGAGAAGCAGGCTGTTTGCAATGAACTAACGTAGGCTAATGAGTCACCTGGATCTCCAGGGTGGTGCATGAACAAATCCAGCTTCCCCTGAGAGGGAATGCATAAAGCAGAGCAAAGAGGGTGCTCAGGGAGGGGTAGATAGATCTGCTTGCTTTGGTGTGGGAGGGCTCTGAATGAAAAATCCCCCTCCCCATATATGATAAAAGCCTTTTGTAGTTTAGTGGCTTGGGTAAAGTGGCCTTGGGAAATAAATGCCCCCATGCCCTGTTTAAAGAAACCACACTTCACTCGTGCTTTAACTCTCCTGAATCATGCAGGCGCCTCAGTCTTTATGCTACCACTCCAGCAGCCCCTTCCCGAGCATTGGGAGAGACTAAGGTTGCAATTTACTCTTCCCAGCAAGTGGGGGGAAACCAGGACTCAATTTTGCCAGGTCAATGAGTCAAGGGAGGGGGAAGAAATGGCTCTGAAGAACAAAGCATCCCTTTCAGTGGTGCAGTTTATCCCCATGCTTTTCTACCATGGGGAGATGGGCAAAACAGCATCTCTGGTGTGCCGAAGGGGAAAAAATTATACTCCTTAGTAAAGGGGTGCTTTCTAGTGCCATGCAGCTGCAATGAACAATTAAAGCCATTTCCTCTTTTAGCTACTTGCAAATATTAGGCCCTCCGCACCTAGGCATCCTGTAGCCCAGAAAGCCAGGGCTTCTGCACATTGCCTTCAGGTACCAGATCCCTTATATCATCAGTCCTTCCTATTAGCCGGAGAGGGGCACTGCTATCATGCAAAGATAGGTGTTGTGAGCTAGCCATCCTCCCCTCCCCAGAGCCAAGAGTAGCTGCAGACCCAAGAGGCTCAGATAATTTGGGGGATGGTTCAGATAACTGGGAATGTTCATGTGCTTTAGCAATGACACCCAGACTCTGAATTATGTTAAATTTTGGCCATTGCTACATTTGACCTACATTGGGCAGCTGGGAGGGAAAAGCCACATGGAAATTGGTGAGGGCCCAGTGAATTTCTCCAATCAGATTGTGGGGATCAGTACAATGGAAGTGAAGGATACAAAAGATGATCCAGTGGTTAGCATGCTAGCCAGGGTCTCAGGACACCTGGGCTCAGTTCCCTGCTCTGTCACAGATTTTCTCCATGACCTTGGGAAAGTCACTTAGTCTCTTTGTGCATCTGTTCCCCATCTGTAAAATGGGGGTGATACCACTGCCCTCCCTCACAGGGGTATTGAAGGGTGGGAGGTATTCAGACTCTATGGTAACTGGTGCCCTATCAGTACCCAGATAGGATAGATACAGTCAGGGTACATCCTTTACCAGGGCTTAGTAGTAAAAATCAAATTCTCACTGACTCTGCAGCTATTCCCTATGCCAATGGGTAGCCTGCTGCATCTTAAAAAAAACCCAAAAAAACAAAAAACAAAAAAAACAACCCTGCTGAGAGAGATCTTTGCACTGTTTAGATCAGTTTAGATGAGAACTGACAGATTTTTTCTGCACCCATGCAGCAATGACCCGACCATGGTCGGTGGGGGTTGAGCAGTGCTGCCGAGTGACACAGTGCTCCATATTTTCCAGGCATTTATGTGATGTGCATTTTTATGACACATAAAATGCCAGCGCTTCTGCAATGGGCAGAGGTGGGTTCCAGGAAGAAGCAGAATCAGAGCTCATGCCTTGAAGCTTTCCAGTTTCCCCCCCAACAGTCGCCTTCCCAGAAGGAGTTCACTGCTTGTCTTTTAGAGTGCATAGAACTCCTCCCCCTGTCCTACTCAGTGCCTCTATTCCGCAGTAACTAGCTCGCTATTGGTATCACAGCTAAGGGTATTAGATTATATAGCTATCCCCTAAAAAACAGAGCACTATTTCCAGGATCTAAATTACATTCATACTAATAATGTTTAGTATTTCATAGTCATTTGTAAACCTTAACTTTTCCACACAACACTCCTTACAGTTAGATATTGTTGTTCTCATTTTACTGAGACACGCAGACTTTAAAGACCAGGTTCTAAAAACGCTGAGCCTCCACATTTTGGGTCAGATTTTCAAGAGCTGAGCTCCCATTAAGGCATCAAAATAAGTACCTGGATTTTCGAAAGGTGTCCATGGGAGTCTGTCTATTGACTTCAGTAGGATTTGGAGCAGTGCTTGAGTGGTGAGATGATGGCGGAGTCTGCCTGTTCATCCAGTCCCTGGCTTTCTTGATGAGATTGTCAGTTATGTCATTAGTAGTACTTTTCCATGTTGTAGCCATGCTGGTTCCAAGATATTAGCGAGACAAAGTGGATGAGGTAATTTCTTTTATTGGACCCACTTCTGTACGTGAAAGAGAGAAAAGCTTTCAAGCTTACACGGAGCTCTTCTTAAGGTCTGGGAAAGGTATTCAGAGTGTCACAGTTAAATACAAGGTGGACTAAATAAGGAATTAACACATGTTGCAAGAGATCATTCAAGGGGAAATGGAAAGTTTACAACTCTACAGTCTTTGGACAGAGGAGGGTTAATGGATTACTTACAGATTGTTGTAATGAGCCATGTGTCCAGTGTCTTTATTAAGTCCATAATTTTTGGTGTCTAGAAGAAATATGAATTTAAGTTCCCAGGCTTGTTTTTTGAAGGTGTTGTGCAGGTTTCCTTTGACAATGAGGACTTAAAGGTCAGAGAGAGAGTGATTATTTTGTGAAAAGTGTTTGCCCATGGGTGATATAATGTTTTTGTCCTTTATCGTTTTTCTGTGTGAGTTCATTCAGGAGCGTAGTGATTGTCTGGTTTCACCTACTAGTTGTAACTGGGGCATTTAGTGTACTAGATGAGGTATACCACGTGTTGTGATAGGCATGTGGCGCACCCGAGGATCTTGAAAGGTGTGTTGTGGGAGATATTGATAATTGCAGCAGTGGAGATATGTCTGCAGGTTTTGGATCTGATGTTATGGCAGGGGGTGGTGCCACTTTGAGTTTGTGGATCTTGGTGTGTGGGGAGATTGTTTGTGATGATGAGCTTGGCTAGGCTGGGGAGTTATTTGAAGGCCAGAAGAAGGGGTCAGGAAAGGAGGGGTCCCCATTGAGTACAGGTTGTAATTGTTTAATGATACTCCATGTGGGCTCCAGTGTGGGGTGGTAAGTAACAATTAAGGGTGTGCGATCGGAGGGTTCTCTCGGGGGTTTTGGGTGTCCTGTTCCATGAAGCGATCTACTTCTCTGGTGGATTGTCCTTGTTTGGTGAAGGGGGTTTTAAGTGTCTTAAGGTGTGTATCCCAGACTTTCTCCTTGCAGCCAATTCTGTGATATCTGAGTGCCTGGCCGAACAACAGATTTCTTGGTGAGCTAGGGGTGGTTACTGGACGTGTGAAGATAAGTGTGGTTATTTGTGGGTTTCTTGTATATAGTTGTTCGTAGGGTTCCATTGCTGAAGCTGATTGTGGTGTCCAGGAAGTTGATGCTGGTCTGGGTATGTTCTAGAGAGAGTTTGATGGATGGGTGTTGATTGTTGAGGAAATCTATGAGGGAGTTTAGGCAGTCTGTCCGCTGTATCATCAATGTATCTAGGGTATATCACATTGTTTTGTAGTGCATTTGTGGTACTGGTATTTTTGTGGTATGGACTCCACCACACTTTTTTTTATTTAACAGACCCCCAAACAAGCCCTCCTGTTTGGGCTCTATGTCACTACCAGTTTGGGCTGGATTTGAACCAACAACCTAGAGGGGAAAACCTCTATAACCTATTACTAATTCTCTAATGTACCCAATCCCGCAGGCAGGATAGTTCTTATTTATATTGTGTAATACAGATATGCCCTGGAGACTGAATTCACACCCCAAATGTGCTCCACTGACTTTCTGGACATCCATTCATTACCAGCTTCCCAGATATCACTGTGGTAATTTTTAGTGATGTTTACCAAGTTTGAGGAATGCATGTCTACAGTGGAGATTCCCTGCTCAGCCACCAGTGTAGCTAAACCAGTATAACCCCTCACATACACAGGCAAATTCACAATTTAAATCAATATAGCTTACTCTGGTCTCAAATAGGTCCAAATCATGGCTCATAAAGGCTTTGTCTTTCTAGTCTGGATGGTTGTGTCAGTTGCAGCTACATTTTTCACAGAATAGATATGACCTGAGTCTCAATTTACATGCAATTGTCAGAGTCAAAAACAACTTCTCCAGGACTAAACCAGTCAAAAATGTTTAGCGCTGGGCAGCATGGCGAATAGGACAGATGTTTGGGTGAAATAAACCATTCCATATACAAAACAGCCACAATGTTAGGGCCTGATCCATGTGACAGATGTTAGTCACATGGCTTAATGCGCTATGGGAAGGTTCTTAGATACCACTTTGCTGGGTGCACTGTAAGAACTTGCATAGCACAGGCTAGAAGGAGTGCTTCCAAGAATGAAGTCTTCATTTCCACAGAGCTGCATGATGACCTTTGGTGCATTTCATGACGTGATCTCTTTGGAAAGCACTATATTACATCTCAGTCACTCTACAAATAACATCTTGGGATTACAACCCGCTGTTAATAAATGCGGTTAATCATCGATGAGAGAGTCTCAGCTATTATGCACTGACGATGTAATTTTATACCTCGCCAAACCAGAAAAATCGGTTCCATTCATTTTACATTTGCTGGATAGATTTGGGGCCTTTGAAGGTTAATGTCACTAAATCATCTGCTAATTCTAAAGAATCATTTGAGTACCTGGAAAGAACGTGCCCTTTTCATATTTCTAAGAAAGGTTTTAAATACTTAGATATTAATTCCCCCCCTAAACCCAGCCATTTATATAAAGCCAACTATGTCCCTACATTAAAACAAATATGCAGTGACCTTGATAAGTAGTCTACTTTACACGTAAATTGGATGGGATGCATTAACACCAATAAAGTCGTCACAGTCCCAGTCAGTTATATCTTTTCTCATTAATTCCCATTTCACTACTAAGCCAGTTGATACACTTCCCCCACCCCCAAAAAGATGATGGATGATTTTGTTTGGGAGAAAGAAACCACTGCTTATAAGAAGAGCCACGACATTAAGACCTGATCCAAAACCCAGTGAAGACCGTGGGAAGCCTGCCATTTACTTCAGTAGACTTTGAATTATGCCTTCAGACTGCAGGGTCCTGGCAGTGTCAAGTCTCCCTACTTTACTGGTCCTTAGAGCTGTCTCTGCTGGTTTCATAGGCCGGCTGAAATGCACTGGATGGGTAAGGAGCCAAATGTATTCAATATTGCAGCAGTAGAAAAGATTTGAGTCAATATGATTAGATCAAGGCAAGAGGTGCTAGAATCCCATATCCCTATAGGGCCTGCTGTCCAAGCCTAGGAGAAGATATCGAAATGCTGAGGTGATGATTTGGGGCGCCTATGTACCAACATTCTGTTAGATATTGAGGACTCCCTACGTGTATGTGTGTCAGACCACATACTCCATTTTGAATGCAGGGTTTGGTTGCCTTCGCTGTCATCTTTTGTCTCCATATTGAGACAGAACCTACAGGGAGAGACAGGAGAAATTCTTGCAGGTCCTGGAGGCTTTGGGCAGCTAGGCCACGAGGTCCCACTTCCGTGAAGGGGTAACTGATAGAAAGCCTGCCCCCAGGAAGTGTGCCAGAAAGGCCAAGGGAAGAAGAGAGTGCTGCAGCCTACTCAGACCAAAGGAAGCTCAAAAACACATGGGCACAGTGGGCTGGGACCCAAATACGCAGATTAGTGAATGTCCAGCTACAGGTGGAGCTCTAGTAGGACTGGGTGACAGTCATCAAAAGAATCACTCCTTTTACCCCAGTCAATATTCACTCTTTGTCCAGATAAGACCGTGCACTTCCAAAATTGGGTGGGAGCAATGCCATTAAAATGTCTGGGCCTTTTTGAAATGGGAAAGGTTCAGGTTCTTACAGAAACCACTTGGGACACGCTCTACATTCCATGTCAACCAGGACTAACGTATCAATAGATCTACATGGGAAAAGGCTACCAGAATCCCAAAAGAGCTTTAATCAGGTTCCTTTCGGCCCATTCCCTGAAATAAGATTTTTCTAAACTGTATACCTTAATTGCTAACATCAGGACCTGGAAAAGATCGAATACATTGTGCTCCGGGGGGCAGAATACATTCCTGAACAAAAAGACAGATGGATCCACTTAAGCCCTCTAAATAGACCTCATGTGGGATTGAACTAGATAGGTCTAGCACTGGCCTTTGGTAGAGAAGTGAATTTCACCCTGGGAGAGGCACACGCATTTTAATTTATCTAATGGTAGCTGTAGTAAGCCTAGGAAGTTGCATTTCCTTGTCCAAGATCCCAGCTCAGAATTGTCCTTCGATTACTCATCACTCCCAGTTAGCTAATCCAGATGGATAATGCCCTACCTTCAGTTTTGTTGGAAGGGGTATGGACAGAATGTTCATTCACACATCTATGAATTGTATTGAACAGTTTGGGGTGGATATTAATAAAAATGTTAATAACTTGAGCTGATTTCCCTCTAGCACCTCAGTTTTCCTTGTAGGGTTTTCAGTCCTAAGAACCCAGTACAAACTTCATTGTGTCCATGAAAAACATTAATACAGGGGCCCTACAGATCCCAGGTTGGAGATGAACAAGCGAAGGAATTTTTTTCCCCCTGAAACTTCCACGTTTTCCCAATAGAATCATGGAATGACTGATTGGGAGCCAGCAGCCCTACTCCAGCTCTTCCAGAGACCTCTTCTTTACAATCAAGGGAATTTTGTGTGGCATAATTACTTCCAGAGTATGTTGTTTCCAAAATGATGTGATACTGATCCAGTGAATGTATTTGCAACTTGTCTAATCAGATCTGGATAAGTAATGGGGAGGGAGGGAGATTGGTAAGTAATTTTATAACAATATTATGAAACTAACTGAATAATTTGGCAAATACTATTCCATTGGCTCCAATGTGACTGGATTACCCAGAGCCTACAATCTCACCCGCACAGGAGAACCTATGTGGAGGAGGATTTAAGTCCCATAGGGTTCTGGAGATCTGAAGGGACGCACTCAGTAGATCATCTTGCAAGGTCAGAGCCCATACGTGAACAGTCATGACAAGGAATATTCAGGCTCCTGCTTCTGGATGCTGTTGAAATGGAGCATCTGCCTACAGGATTATTAGCATTTGTTTCTGGTGGTGCCCACAAATGCTAGGTGCTGTTCGAACACAAAGGAAGGCACAATTGCTGGTGTTTCCAAGTCCCTTCTTTGCTCTTAGCAGTGGAGAATGGCAGAAAATGTGATATGGTGGCTAAATGCAGCATGTTTATGTCCAGACTCTAGCCAGCACATTTGTCACACACATTAATATCAAGAGAGGTGAGAGTTCACAGAATGAAACATTCATTTTTTTCTGTCTATGTGTATGTAATAAACTCTCCTAGTTTTAGGGCAGTGGTTTTACAAAGTGAGTAAGAGAGAGAGAAACATTAGAAAAGATGGTAGTGTGTGAGAGAGGGTCTTGAAATGCTTCCTAGCAGATCTCTGTGGCTCAGCCTGTGACTGAATTACATTTTTCCTCTCTCTCTCTCGCTGCGGTGTAGTCCGCCAGATGTGTTTATCTCTTGGAAAGATCTTTTAGCTCATATCCAGTATAGTCATTGCAGGGATGGGGGCTGGAGATGTGGCTTCTATGTTTCTTACTGATTAGCAAAACAAAAAATGAAATGGGGAAAAAATCCGGCCTTACTCTCAGGCGCTAGTTAACTCCCACAGCATCTGTGTGCTTTGGAGACTTTATTTCCCTGCTTTATCACAAGACAATAGCTGTCTGTTGTCTCTGGCTCCCACAACCTGCTTGTCTCTGTGAAACCTGCATCTGTTTTAAACGGCCTAAAGGAAGGGTACAACAGGACCGAGACGCAGCTGCAATTCTTCATGTGATATAATGTAGTCAAAGTCCTTGGACCAGATTCTGATCTCAGCCACACCTGGCAAATTCAGTCACTTGAGCATTACATCTCTGCTGTAAACTCACCTCAGAAAGTGAGCCCTGGCATGCACCTGAGCACAGCAGTGTAAAAATACTCATAAACAAGCCCAGAGGTGAACTCCTGGCCGCCTGGGCCCACAGAGCAGCCGGTACTAATGCTCCGAATAGGCAATCTGGGATGATTTTCACCTCTTCGCTCAGAATGACATTGTAGGGTTGCACAGCTTTGCCACACAGGACACCCAGTCTCAGGGCCAGCTCCAGATCCCAGCGCGCCAAGCACACGCTTGGGGCAGCGTCCCGCGGGAGGGCGGCAGGCGGCGGAGGGCCCGCTGGTCCCGCAGCTCCAGTGGAGCATCCGCAGGCGTGCCTGCGGGAGGTCCACTGGAGCCGCGGGACCAGCGGACCCTCCGCAGGCACGTCTGCAGGAGGTCCACCGGAGCCGCGGGACCGGCGACCGCCAGAGCACCCCCCGCGGCGTGCGGCCCTGCTTGGGGCGCCGCAAATCCTAGAGCCGCCCCTGCCCAGTCTTGATTCCCAGCCTATTTTTCCACAGGCTGAAAGGAATGTAGAAACAACCTACTTAGCCACAAGGGGGTGAAATGGTCCTACACATGCCTATCACAATGTGTATACAATATGGTGTACTAACTGCCCTAATAACAATGAGTGGGAGAAACCAGACAATCACTGTGCTCTTGATTAAACTCACACAGAAAAATGATAAGGCAAAACAGCATGTCACCCATTGGCAAACACTTTTCACAAAACAATCACTTCATATCTGACCCCTCAGTCCTCCTCCTCAAAAGAAACCTATACAACACCTCCAACAGATGACCCTGAGAGCTTAAATTCATAACTTTGCTAGACACTAAAAATCATGGTATAAAGACATTGGATTTATGGCTCATTACAACAATCTGTAACTCACTATTCCCACCTATTTTTTTCCTGCTATGACTGCAGGAGTGACAAGCCATTTTACCTTGAATGGGCCCTCAGAATGTGGTAACTGTTTATGCTAAACAACCTGTTCTACCATGTATATTTAGTTCTGACACGCTGAGTACCTTACTCAGACCTAAAGAAGAGTCCCGTGTAGCTCAAAATCTTCTCTCTCACCAACAGAAGTTGGTCCAGTAAAATATATTACCTTGGTCACCTGGTGTCTGTAAACATGCAGTTCAATAGAAACCACAAATTCACTTCAACAGCAGTCACAACCTCTTGTTTTTGCTTTCTGTGAACAGCCAAGTAGGCATTAAAGAAAGTTTCTGAATGTTGCCTGTTCTTGTCTGCACTTGCTATTAAAGCACATCCAGCACCAGTTCAACTGCACCCATCACCAACACATGGTGTTTCTCCATGCCTCATCTATACAATTGCGATAACGCTACTTCCGTTTCACAGGGCTGTTTGGTGTCTGTGCGATGCTGTGATATTGTGCTCAGATAGGTGGATAAACAATATAATTCATGCAAATTGTAAAATTCATGAAGGCTCAGATTTTCACTCTGTTAGAACTTTTTCAAAAATCCCAGCCTAAGCTGTCAGGATTTCAATTAAGGCTTGAAATTACACAAAGGTATCTAACCATCAGAGAAGCAAAGTTCTGGAACAGCCTTCCAAGGGGAGTAATGGGGGCAAAAAACCCTAACTTGTTTCAAGACTGAGCTTGATAAGTTTATGGAGGGGATGGTATGATGAGATTGCTTATAATGGCATATGGCCCATCCATGACTGCTATTAGGAAATATCTCCAATGGCTGGTGATAGGACACTAGATGGGAAGGGCTCTGAGTTACTGCAGAGAAATCTTTCCCAGGTGTCTAGTTGGTGGGTCTCAACCACACTCTCAGGGTCTGACTGATCGCCATTTCTGGGGTCAAGAGAAATTTTCCCCTATGTCAGAACAGTGGGGAGAGCTCCCAACTGTTATTCCCAGAAGTATTTGTAAATAACTTTTTGTAATATTCTACCAGCTCTTCTACTCACTCATTTGAACCAGCGGTGAAAACCTTTACAGCCTAGCACCACTATTATTTGTTATTTGAATTGCAGTAGCATCTGGGGACCCCAGTAATGTAACAGGAGTCACTGCGCCAGGCGCTGTACAAATACAGAACAAAAACACAGTTCCTGCCCCCAAAGAGCTTAGAGTCTTTGTAACAGCACTTCCAGTCTCCTGATCTCCTCAACTCCCTTCCTTCGGTGCCTTTCTGGGGGGGGGGTCAGTGAGACTGACTGCACAATTCACTGACTTGTTAGATCGTGGAGTGCTTTCTCCTCCACAGCAGGCTGCAGGATGCAAGTCGTTTCTGTAATTTTCAATTTCTCCACTTCCTAGGGGACCTCCGTTCTCTAAATATTCACCTCATTTAGGAGGCTTTCCTGACAGCTCAGCCAGCAGGGATCAAAACTTTACAATTTCGTTAGTATGCTGGAGTGAAGACAGGGTAAATATTTATTTGAAGCTCTTTAACAATGAGGAAGCAGCAGCTAGAGCAGCTGCAAGGCCTATCATTAATCTATATTAAGGGTATTATAATGTGGCTGTCCAACAGAAGTGTGGCTCAGTTCATCAGGTTAGCAGCAGGCAGAGCTGGTTGGAACCTGGAATTTCCATTCCATGGAAAATTCCAAAATTTTGATTTTTTTCCCACCATTCTGATTCAAAATAAACGTTTGAAATTTCCCATGGAATGAGAATTCTGGATTCTGACCAGCTCTACTGCTAACCTGATGGACTGAGCCAAACTTCGGTTGGACAGCCACAGTATAATGCCCTTGATAAAGGTTAATGATGGACCAATCCAAATTTTCATTCCGGAAATTGAAATGACATTTTATTTTGACATTATTGAAACAGTTCATTTTGAGAAGGTCAAAATATTTAGTTTCGATTTGATTGAGTCAGCTTATATGTTATAATTTATATAATAAAAAAGTCCAAGTGTTTTGACTGTTATGGGTACAGTAACATAAAAGGTGAAATGAAATATTTCCACTTTATCAAAACAATTCATTTTAATCATTTTCAGAGTTGGACAAAATTGCTATGTTCCGGCAGGACATTTCAATTTTATTGAATCAGCCTTTTCTGACAGAAAAACATTATGTAGGAAAGTTTGTTACCCCCCCGTCCAGTGAGCAATGGAGTTTAGGGTACAGGGCACTGGACTGGTAGTCAGTGGCTTGGGTTGTATTTCCAATTCTATCACCGACCTGCTCTGAGACCTTGAGCTAGTCACATCTCCTCCCACCTTTTGTCTGTTTTGTCCAGCCTGGTCTACACTCCCAGTTAAAACACATGTTGCACCAGTCCAGCTGCACCTCTAACCAACCCTTGTTATTAGCATTTCTCTGTGCCTCTGTAAAAAGGGGATGATAATTCTACTTTGCTACCTCAGTAATGAGAATAAACTCATTAGTCTACATCAGGGGTAGGCAACCTATGGCACGTGTGCCAAAGACAGCATGTGAACTGATTTTCTGTGGCACTCACACTGCCCGGGTCCTGGCCACCGGTCCGGGGGCCTCTGCATTTTAATTTAATTTTAAATGAAGCGTCTTAAACATTTTAAAAACCTTATTTACTTTACATACAACAATAGTTTAGTTTAGAGTCACCGGGGGTGTGCCGCTGGTGGAGCAAAATATCGGGACAAATTGCGTCCTGACCAAAGATCAGTCAGGACACGGAACAAGCACCCAAATATCGGGACGATCACGATTTTATCGGGACGTCTGGTCACCCTAGTTTAGTTATATATTATAGACTTACAGAAAGAGACCTTCTGAAAATGTTAAAATGTATTAGTGGCACGCGAAACCTTAAATTAGAGTGAATAAATGAAGACTCGGCACAGCACTTCTGAAAGGCTGCCGACCCCTGGTCTACGTGAAGACTGAAACACCATTTGCACACTCTACGTGAGGGTTGGATTTGAACCTATGATCCATTGCCAGTCCCTGGAACCTACCCACAAGTTTCATCACATCATGTTGTCAGCCCACAAGAGCTGAGTAAATAAATAATTTTTTAAAATAACCACAAGATTCTTAACTTAGGACTTTGGATTTGTGTAGTCTGAACTTTATGCTTATCATCTGAATTTACACATTAACTCTAATTTGAATGTAGCTTCTCTCAGGTAATATGGTGATGGAGAGCATATATGTTTAGACAGAGAGTTGTTCCGTGTTTTACACAGTAGTTTCCTCTTTGGTTGCTCATGGTGGAGAGACCTGTTCAAATCATTAACCATGTCATGAATTAAATAGCTGAGTAAATAAAAATGGGCTTATCAAGGACACAGCAACCATTATATTAAGCTGATCTCCATATGCAGTGAGAACATTGGTGCTAATGAGCCACATGCTTTTCCATTTGTTTTCCCATTTGAAGGGAATAGCCATCAATTTTCAGCATGAATGATGTTTTGTTTACATTAAGGGAAACAAAAAGCAAGTGTCTACCAGAGCACACAGTGTGCAGTATTGCTATCTTTCAGCATGCATTAAACATGAGTCGAGCCCCAAAAAATCATGAGACTGACTTAAAAATAATGAGTTTTTTTAAAATAAATACATTTTTATATGCCTTCTGGTTTCTGAGCCTTTAGGTGGAACTCACTTCACATTCTCAGGTTTTTCTCTGCAATGAGGCAAGCTAGAAACTTACTTTTTAAAAAAAACAACAGTGAAAGCTGAAATTTCCACAATCACTAGACTCCAGGAGCTGGGGCTTTAAGGGAAAAAACATGAATTATTGTGAAACTCCCAATGAAATCCCAAAAGCTGGCCATGCTGAGCACATATGTCTGTCCTCCAACATGCCACATCAACTCTGTGTCACAAGAGGGCAGCTGCCTTTCCAGACATCAGGCACCTAGAAATTTAAAGGTGAATTACAGAGAAAACAAGACAATCATGTTTGCTTTGCTGCATGACTAACCATGCCACACTGGAGCCATGGACACCATTTCTTCCCACCATGTACCCAGCCATCTCAATTCAACTAGCCTTCACTCATTTTAGCCTCAGGCTGGCAAAGTCTGTGAAGTGTTTGTGTTGACAGGAGGAAGGGATTTATCATTAAATATTGAACAGGAGTGTTGCTGGTAAAGTGCTAATGTCCTGTGGCAGATGAAAGGATGAACGGACAGGGACAAATTCTACCCATCTCCAGTTTTACATCTTATCACCTGCCTAATTGGCACAGAAGGGAGATAACACTTCAGCCTTACCTCTTCTGTAGCCCTAGGGCTGGGTTTGCCAGGCCTGCAGGTGAAGGGCCTGCAGCTGCCTCCTCTGAACCAGCATGTCCTCCCAGTCTCATTTCCGAAGGGTGTTATTTCACTGCTGCCTCCCAGATAATGTAACCGAATCATTCAATTGAGCATAAAATAGAAATTTGGCTTCTTATCTGCCGGGAAACCAGCTTTACTATTTTCTTTCTGCAAAATACATTTTTCACTATCTTATCTTCTAATAAACAATCCCAGCTCTGCAGGCTGCAGAAATGTTCTGAACACATTTAAGAGACATATTCCCCCCCCCTTAAAACCTCTGTTTTAAAAGCGTATTTTTAAAAAAAAGGATCCAATTTGTATTCCATCTTCCTTTGGTGAAAGTATATATTTTTCATAAGCTGTCTTCTGCTTTTGAGGCATCTCTCCCTCTACTTCATTTTGATTCTCATCTCTCTTTTTTACAGACCAGAATTGAAGTACAAACTTTTTTTCCCCTCTACCTCCACACCCTCTTGTTTTAAGGTAAAGGTATTTCACAGTGAAAACCCTCCCTCCCTCTGCCTTCACCCATCATGTAGCACTTGCCTGACAGAAGCTAAACGTGTCAGTGAAAGGTCAGCTATGAATTTTTAAACCCTACTATCTCACTCCGGCTGACATCAAAAGCATTAGCTGCAGCACTAAATCACAGAGCGGGAGAATTAGAATATGCAACAAGGTCTTGCTGCAGAATGTTACATCACACAGGATATTCAAGCGGCTCGCGGGCTCTATCAGCTTGTGGGAGCAGAACAAGCTGACGAGACATGACACAATTCAGTGGCAGGGGATGGAATTTGTGCATACACATGTCGTCCTTCCTGGATGATCTAGGCAGCTATCAAAGCTGTAAGGGCTCAAGGAAGATTGCTGGCGATGTGTATGAAATTAAGCAGGTGTTGCCCGATCTATTGATTATATATTGATTATATTACTGATTTAGTTTCCCCAGTTAGCACTCTGAAATTTGGTGGGTTCTTGTTCCAGTATCAAGCCCAGTATTATCAGAATTATTGTTTTGGGAGCCCAGTGGCATATGATAATGGCAGCAACACTCCCATTATGGGAAGACCTATTCCTATCCCTCTGTCTTATCATCGTCATAATTGCACAGGCTACACTGGAGCTTAGAGTACCAAGGGAACTGCCATGTACTGGGGGTATCGCTAGGGATGGAGATTTAGCTTGGGATGAGGCTGCCTGGCCCATCCTTCCAGGTTGTTCTGAGGTCTCCTTTTCAGACCTCTCCTTGCCCAGGATTCAAGCCTTTCCCACTCCCACCATTCAGTTTCTCACTCTTCAGTACTGATGGCGGAGGGGTCAGAGGTCAATTTGATTCCTGCAGGAATCAAGAGGAAATTATCAAAGAGAGGCGACTGCCCTTGGCTCCGACCATTTCAGTTTACTAAGGCTTAATATCCAGGTCAGTGCCCCACTCAATCTCCCACAGACCACCCTCCCTCAGCCCCTGGTTCAGGTCTCTGGCTCCATCCCTCTCCTTTCATATTCCCAAATCCTCCAACATTAACTCCCCATCTTCTTCAGCTGTGCAGCCTTTTGTGTGTCTAGACAGCTGTTTGTTCAGCAGGGAAGCCATGGGGCCAGCAGGAGAGGAGCCTGAAGCCAGGGTGTCTTGGCAGAAGTCTGTCTTGCTGCTAATTCCTTGCATGCTGGCAATGATTCCTGCCTGTGCCTTTGCACTGCCCTGGAATCAAAATGAGATACATCCTCAGGTTACAAACTTTACCAGTGATAGAACAACATGGAAAAATCCACATATATTATCCCGTTTCCTGATCATTGAGCGACTTGGCTGCTAAAGCAGGACAACCTCATCAGTACTCATCTGTGTAAAGCCAGCCACACCACTCTCATGGTCCCAACACGTTGCATGCAACTTACAAAGAGTGTTTCCATCAAGTTCAGCAATCATTACAGATGATACCTGATTTGGCCTCTCTGCTAACACTGAGTCAGAGTGGATGGATGAATAATACTCAGGAAGATTGGTTCAGACTCCTGGGAATAGAACACATGCTATAGGTGCTCTGAAAGCTTCCACCCTGATCACCACCACATTGGGACGGCCTGAGATGACCCATGGTTTTCTGTAAGATATTTTCAAGTCTGGGGAAATCCCAGCTGCCCGCTTTGAAGTCAACAAAAGTTTTGCCATCCACTGTGCACTGGGGCCAGGATTCTTCCCCTCAGTGCACATAACCTGATAGCCTCCTCCTGATAGCCATATACTCTCTGTATTAAACCAACCTTTCAATCCACCCATAAATTTCTGATCCCATCTCTTCACACTCCCTTCATTCTGCATTGCCATTAGAGCCAGTTGGTTTGTTTTTTTCAACAGAACAGATTTTCCATTGGAAAATACAATTTCATCTAAATCAAAACATTTCACAGGAATTTGTCAGTTTTCATATAATGTCATCTCAAAACATTTAGTTTCAACTTTATTGTTTTGAGCAATGTTGTTTTGACTTTTATATCATATTAATAAATTAATGTCACTATATGTCGATAGTATTTTTAATATTACATCATAATGTTTTGACATTAACAAAAAGTGTAGCCAGTATCCAAATGAAAGGATTCAACATTATTGAAACAAAATATTTCAGCGTTTCCAAATCAGAATTATTTAGCATTTCCATTTTGTGGGAAATTTCAATATTTTTGACTTTTTTTTTCTAATTCAGAATGGAAACAAATTTCAAAATATCATGATTTCCTGTGCAACAGAAATTCAGCTTTCTGACCAGCTCTAGTTTCCAGCTGTCCTCTTGGAATCTCTCAATCCATCCATCCATCAGCCCCCTCTCTCTATGCTCACATCTATCCTCCATCCAGCTCTCTCTCTATGCTTACATCTCTCCATCTGGCCAGCTATATATTCCTTGGTATCTCCATTTGCCATTCCAGCTAATTTTACATCAGCAGAATATCTAGGCTATCTTGGTGTCTCTTTGGGCACAGAGGTGAACAGGCATAGCTAAATGCCAGATGAAAAAGCTTTGCAGCTTAGATGAAAAGGCAACAGGACAATTAAGCAAGATTAAGCCTTGAAATATAAGAATACCTGGTTATGTGCCAGGCACTGCTCAGTAATTCTGTATTGACATCTGGGAATGGGGGAGGCAGCGGTTTTATTGCAGCCAGGATTATGTGGACAACTGTCCATTCCCATCAGCAGCAACCCTGGCTTTCTTCACACTGAAAAAGTGTACTTGTTCTTACTTTTGTTTTATCTGGCTCCTGTCCTGCTTGGGTCTGTGACTCTCCCTTATCAGTAGATTACATTGAGATAATACAGAAATGGCCATAAAGCCATTAGTGTTCCTCATGGTGATCCCTACTTAATGCTCGCATTACATCATTGGTTTTCGGGAGTTTTATGGAACATTACAATGTAATGAGCTCCTCCAGAAGGAGATGTTATGACATGATTCTGGCTGCCATTGTGCCAGACTCCTGAAAACACAGTGAGAAAGGTGGCATGTGTGTCCTCCACACCTACATTAGAGTCGAATCATAGAACCGTAGAGTTAGAAGGGACCACAAAGGTCATCTAGTCTAGCCCCCACCAAGATGCAGGATTTGTTGTGTCTGCACCATCCAAGGCAGATGGCTCCAGCCTCTTTTTGAAAACCTCCAGTGAAGGAGCTTCCACAACCCCCCTAGGCATCTGTTCCGTTGTCCCGCTGTTCTTACAGTTGGGAAATTTTTCCTGAGATTTAATCTAAATCTTCTCTGCTGTGGTTTGAACCCATTCCCTCTTGTCCTGCCCTCTGTGGCAAGAGAGAACAATTTTTCTCCATTGTTTTCATGGTGACGTTTCAAGTATTTGAAGACCACTTTCAAGTATTTGAAGCATCCCCATCTCTGAGCCATGCCTGCCCAGATGAAGAAATCTTCTGGAGACACTGGGTTCTGGTGAATTGCCAGGTGTAGGTGGGAAGAGTCATCTTAGGCAATTCAAAGCTATAGTATATGCCTCCTGTTTTTATATTTGTCTGGAAAGGAAAAGACAGACTAGAGGCACCGCAGAGAGTAGAAGAAATTCCAGCTCCAATTAGAACACAATGCCTTCATGATCGAGGCCTTTCTGTCATCCCCAGAAAGGGGTATGTAGGTCCTTCTGTTCTCTCTCACACACAGTTCATGGACAGGCATGCTCCTTTGACATCTGTCTCGGGTCATTGCACCTCAGTGCTATGTTGCCATGTGCTGAGGGCAGAAATTTTGAAGCGTCTCATGTCTCCAATGTTATTGCCAGCATCATCATGTTATGCTAAGTCTAGATTCATCCATCCTAAATCCAGGCCCCACCTGTAATGGTATGGGGTGGAAACTAACATGACCAGATGGGTCCAGCAAGATGTCAGCTAGTGAGATATCCCTGCTCTAAGAGGCAGATACTGAAATAGCAGGTGAAGAAAAGGAAAAGGCCAACAGGATGGGACACTAAAAGAAAAACTGAAGAGGTTTAATCTAGTGCAGTCACTAATCCATTCCATGGCTGTTAAATTCAGATCAGGATTTAGGGAGACCCTGTGTGGTGACGCTAGATAGCACATGCTGTATCAGTTCACTTGGGCACTAGGGAAAGCAGGGAGAACCGCAGTCTCCAGCAGCCGAAATCAATAAACTCCTTTGGAGGCTTTACACCTGGGTTTTATCTCGCCTCCAGCATTAGCAACAGGACTCATGGACTAACAAAACGATTCAGCAACAGCAATTTAAAAAAACAACAACCTCAAATCACAGAAAAATGCCATCTCCCCAGCCTGCCACGTTTCCCTTTGCATTTCAGGTGTGCCTGACCCAGCGTGTCTGGATGCTGTCACAGAAGGTTTGCAATGCCCTGGTAAATACTGGGCATGCCGGGTAACCAGCTCAGCTCTGTCAGTTTTTTAAAAATACAGCTATTATCAAAAGTCACTGTGCCAGCAATTGTATTATTTATTATTTATAAAGCGCCGAGCGTGTGCTAGGGGCTTATGTGATTGTACGCTGAGTTATGCAGGAGTTTCACAGGCTGCTACTGAATTACGATTTCATATTGTTATCTGCAGCCTTGGCAGGGATGATATTTCTCATTTACTCAAGGTAGCCAATCTCAAAAGTGCTTGAGTTTTAATTAATTAATCTGTTAAGACTAATGACCCCACTAGTAGGGGTTCTTTTATCCCCATTTTACAGAGGGGGCAATGGAAACAGAGAGAGGTGAAGAGCTAAGTCCAGCAAAGTGCTGAGCACTGAGGCTTTATCCAACAAAGTGCTTAAGCATACGCTTAATTTTAAGCATATGAATATTTTAATTTACTTAAATGGGACTACTCTGTTGATCAGGGATCGGCAACCTTTGGCACGTGGCCCATCAGGGAAATCCACTGGTGGGCCGGGCCGGTTTGTTTACCAGCAGTGTCTGCAGGTTTGGCCAATCACAGCTCCCTCCCACTGGCCACGGTTCGCCGCTCCAGGCCAATGAGGGCTGCGGGAAGCAGCAGCCAGCATATCCCTTGGCCCGTGCCACTTCCTGCAGCCCCCATTGGCCTGAACGGCGAACCACGGCCAGTGGGAGCCACGATCTGCCAAACCTGCAGACGCTACAAGTAAACAAACCGGCCCGGCCCACCAGTGGATTTCCCTGACGGGCTGCATGCCAAAGGTTGCCGATCCCTGCTCTTGATAATTAATACCACAGGCTCATTGTGTGCTGGGTGAAAAAAATATTTCCTTTTATCTCAATGATCAGTTTGCCACCTTTTTGTTTCACCGGATGCCCTGTAGTTCTTGAATTATGAGCTGGGGGTACAGATGTTCCAAGCTACCCTCCGTATTCTCTTCATTATGTGCTATCCTTTTACCTTGTGCTCTCTTTCGCAAGTGCTGTCTAAAGTAAATAATCCCAATTATTTCACAGATTTATTCGTAGATTGTAAAGACAGAAGGGACCATTATGATCATCTAGTCTGACCTCCGGCATAACACAGGCCATAGGACTTCTTTGAATTAATTCCTGTTTGAAGTAGAGCAGATCTTTTAGAAAAACAGCCAATCTTGATTAACTAAATAGATTTTTCTTGAGTCTTTCACTGTCAATTGTGTTTTCTGACCCTTTAATCATTCTCCTGGGACTTCGGAAGACCCTCTCCAATTTATGAACATTATCAACATTTTTCAACCTCTGATTACATGAGTTAGTCCAAATTTTGATTCATGCTAAAATTCCTAAAATTTCTGGGTATTTACTAATGATTTCCCTGCCTAAATGGTCACAGTGACGGAATAACAGAACTTGATAAATATCAGCAAACTGAAGTAGATATTTTGATCCACAAAAATATTCATGGAGCATATTTTTTATCATACTCTGATCAGCTTTAATATATACACTGAAGGACAAGGACATAACTGAGTCCATAACTCCATTCACAGTTTTAATCAGACAAGAGGCTGCTACTCTCTGGTTTAATGAAGTAAATGAGACCTCTGGTAATATCGCCTGTGTAATTGACATGGTTCTCTGGGAAACATTACACTTTATAATGAAAATACTGTATATAATTAGGATCTAATAGGAAGAAAATAGTAATTAGAAAGAATTAACTGAACAGACACAATCAAGCAAATAAAGGTTATTCTCTGGAGAAAACCCTTCGGGGTTCAAATGTGTACATCCTACGATCGTAAAGGAGCCACAGTAATTAAAGGTTTTTCCATTGCATAGGAACTGCCTAATCATGACTAGTGGAAGAACCCCTGTAAAGACCAGAATGGATTATTTAGAGTCGTATGTGGTCATGGACATTCTAGGGAGGGGGTGGGAGAGGACATATCCTAGCAAAAGTATAATATAATGGATCCTATAATATATCAGGTTAGACTATGGCATTGAGCCTATGTTTGGCACCGGTGGTAAGGAGACCAAAGCCCCAATTCCTGAGTCCGATCCACCCTTTCCCACTCCCCAGGGGGTCCTACTGCTGCTGTTTGACACTAGACTCTTTCAGCCCAATGCACTGTGTGTGTCAAATTCACCTCTGCGTGTGCCATGTAAATCCCATTTAAGGTTTTGAACTAGGACTTAAATGTGTAGGGTTTCTGCTGGTCTTCTGTATAGGGGGGATTGTCACCCTGTTGGAGCACAAGGATCCCAGCTGTGCGTGGCCATGAGGAATGTAATCATGCATGGCTCTGGGCAAGAAGAAGGAAAGCTCCCATTGCCCTCTCCACCCTGCCATGCTCATAAAGAGAGGCTGTAACTAACCCACACAATAGCAGGAAGGCTATCACACAAAGGATTTTTTGCTGTCATGGCTTCGTGTTTCCAAGCAAGTGTTTTCCTGACCAGAGTTAGGGTGACCAGACAGCAAGTGTGAAAAATCAAGACAGTGGGTGGGAGGTAATAGGAGCCTATATAAGAAAAAGACCCAAAAAATGGGACTGTCCCTATAAAATTGGGACATCTGGTCACCCTAAGCAGCGTGGATGCAGACTATCACCACGCTGAGCAATCTGCGCTATAAACTAACCTAGGCTTGCTTCAGAGCTGCTCCTACCGCTTAACATTACTCCGTCCATTCTGCTCTACTTTATTGATCCATCTATTGATCTACCTATGCAGGGATTCATAGTCCAACTATCAATGTGGCATTTAGCATAGATTAATATTGAAAATGGCTGCATGGAATTTTTGTATCCCCACAGCTCAAGAGGGATGTTTTCAAGTAGGTCTCAACGTAGGTGACATTTCCGTAGCTACTCACACAAACTTTTCCCAATTCACTTCCACAACGCATCATCTATGCACGGCACAAGCTGAGATGTCTCCAGTCTCAGGACATCCTAGATGTCTTCTTCATCCTCGCTGTGGCAGGCAAGTGACATGGGTTCCTTCACTCCAGTCCTCCTGCCATATTTCACCCTATGACCTTTCTGCCCCAGAAATGGCTTTGAGTCTCAATTCACCGTGATTTTACCCTGGTGTGACTCCACTGATTTCCGTGGATTCACGCCCGCATAAACCAGCTGTGGTAGAATAGAGACTTAGACTCATCCTTTTTCTCCCTAGCAACTTCCACCTCATTTCATCTTTACCTCTGCCTTCCTCCTACAGGTCTGTCTCACCCCAAATGGACAACACTGACCTGTTCAACAGGCACAAAGGAAGGTGTTTTCCAAGGTTAGGAGGCCATTTCTGAAAGATCCCAGCTGTTTCTGCTCAGCTCCTGCTGCCTTTCTCCAGCTCCACCAAAGAGCTGCCTAGTCTTTGTGTGGTAGGAAGCCACAGTGCCAGCTCTTGGAAGGAGCTACAGCTCACCAGCAGCTGAGAGGGAATTCACAGTCCTGGACTTCAAAATTATTCATGCAGGGAAACCCCACAGCCATGGGGCTTCTCATTGCAACCTATAGGACTCCGCATATTCATATTTAGTGGACCCTATTGCTGGATCAGGGTCCACTATGATGCTTTGGAAACACCTTGTGGAAGCAATTAATAAGGAAAGATTAAGCAAATGAAATTGATATCTAGCGCAATTAAGCAGCAGTATGGTAACTATCTAAAGTGTATTAAAATAGTAAATAGCAGGCAGGAGTGGCATTGTCTAGAGTGGTCCAAGTTACTATAGGCAGAAGTGATGAGATGAAGTTGAGTAAAGGAATGGATGTCTTGATGGAGGTCCCAGTTCAACAGGTTACTTAAGCTCAAATCTAACTTTAGGCATGGAAGTAGTATCACTGGTATCAGTGGGTTAGCTCACATGCTTAAAACTAGGCACATGCTTAATTCTTTGATTTGTAGATTTTAAGGTCAGAATGATCCATCAGATCATCTAGTCTGACTGCCTGTATATCACAGGCCAGCAAATTCCCCCTATATTGAGCCCCCTTGATTTGAAGACATCAAGAGATGCAGAATCCACCACCCCCTTTGATAGTTTGCTCCAATAATTACTCACCCTGTTATAAATGTGTGTCTTATTTCTCATCTGTATTTGTATGGCTTCAGTTTGCAGCCATTGACTCTCACCTTCCTCTGTTGATTGAAGAGGCCTTTAGTGCACGATATTTTCTCCCCATGAAGGTATTTAAGTCTCCTCTCAATTATTTTTTTTTCTCTAAGTGCTTTGAAAAATCAAGGCCAAAACAGCTAACAGCAAAGGACATTAGTAGAACTGGTGGATATTTTTTTTCTAACTTTGAAACTACTATGGAGACCAAAAAAGCGGGAGGGGAACTTTCAACATTTTTGCCAATTTTTTTTCTTAATCTCTGGAAACTTTGATAAAGGTTCAAATTTTCACCCCCAAAAAGGGGAACAAAGTCAAGAATGATTTTTTACCATTTCCTCCTGTGCTTTATGAACAGCTTTAACTACTACTGTCTGGATTGGTCACCAAAGGGCAATATATGCAGCCGCACCCCAACTAGACTAGAGACAGCACTTAAAGAATATAGTGCTGGAAACAACCGTGTGTGGGCGGAATGGGTGACTTATTCAGGGTGAAGTTATACGCTGCACCTCTGAAAGTCAGTGCAGAACTCAGCCCTGGATGTTCCGGGGAAAAGGTGACCAATCCTGGCCTGCTCACAGGGCTGGAGCAGCCCTCCAGAATAGCTTTGACAGCTTTCAGGCCCTCTGCCTGTAAATAGCCACAGTGCTGCCTGGAAGCCCCATTAGCACTGAGTGATGCAGACCCATCCCTGATACACCCCTCCAGCCTGCTGCCCTGCCTTCAACAAGCCTGGTATGGTAAGGCTTGGGAGGGGAGCCTCAGAAGGCAGCCTGATGGCCATCTTCCACATTGCCTGCATGGGCGGAAACTGGGCTTCTAGGGACCCTTAGCACCTCTCAGGCTCTTTTACTCATGTAAAGGTGCCAGAGCAGAACCTCATTCAGATTTCTATGTGAAGCACCTGCAGTATCAGTTGTACACTAGTACAGCCCGGTGCCTGAGCCATTTAGCAATCCAAGCTACCCAAACCAACTCCAGCAACCACCATTGGTCGCTAATGGCACCAAAATAACCCCGCCTGCTTCATTTGGATGAGTCCACAAATGGCTGCAAAATCCCTTAGCAATGTTTAACCCCTTTGCTGATCAGTGCACCGTGTGTGGGGCTAAAATGCAACTTGTCCCATGTATCTGCAATGTGGATTAGTCACTCATACTCCAGTGTGATCAGAATTAAAGCCAGATTCAACTGATGGCTTCACCATGGTTGGTGGAAAGAGAGAATGAGAAACTAAACTGACGGGGAGGCAGTGTGGTGTAGAGGACAGAGCTTGGCCTTGAACTCCTGGCATCTGGATTCTATTCCCAGCTTTGCTGCTTGGTGACCTTGGGCAAGTCACTTTAACCACCCTGTGCCTTGGTTTCCCCCTCTGAAAAACAGAGCTAATGATATTGACCTCCTTTGTAGAGAATTTTGAGATCTACTGACTAAAAGTGCAATATAAGAGCTAGGTATAATTATTATTATCTGGTAGCACAGGGAAAGCACAATCCGGATGAGTACTTAATAGCCACTTGTGCATACCAAAACCGAGATGAAGAAAAAACCTCAGCAAGTTCAAAGTTTGTAGTCTAATTATGTTCTGTCCTGTGGGTGCTCAATAGGGGGTGAAAGTAATATCCCTCAAACCACTCCAGATTATCTCAATATCTAACAAATCCTATGGCACTCCAGCAAGGAGTTCAAAGAAAAAGCATCGTTAGCTCTGCTAATTACTGTCTATATTAAGTTGTCTAATATTGCAGATAGGAGAACAAGGCAAAAGACAATGTTTCAGAAACCAAGGGCTAGCAAAGTACAACCTGGGGGAGGCCACGGATATCCAAAACATTGTCCCTTTTCCCTGTGCTGCTTACTACAATATTAAACCACTTAATATGTAATTGCTCAAGCTTATGATGCCTCAGCTTTGAAGTCTTTGCAGGGGTGCTATAGGATTTTGTCAGATGTTTCTTTAACAAAATCTACCAGGAGACCTCTTAGTATCTATGACAATGGTTTAATGGAATATACTTTCCAATAAAGGGAACTAATTGAATATTTTCACATATCATGTAAGCAAGGCCCCAGCTGAGCAAAAGAAATGAAAACTATAGCAAGACACCATCAGGAGGAACATCACGGTAAAATCACACTTTACTGATACACTAAGGTTGCAATACCTTTCCTGTGGTCTTCACTGCTGCTTCAGTAAGCAGTGGTCTAGTGGAGTGTTTAGAACATAAGAACGGCCATACTAGGTCAGACCAATGGTCCACCTAGCCCAGTGTCCTGTCTTCCAACAATGGCCAGTGCCAGGTGCTTCAGAGGGAATGAACAGAACAGGGAATCATCAAGTGATCCATCCTCTGTCACTCATTCCCAGCTTCTGGCAGTCAGAGGTTTAGAGAGACCCAGATCATGGGGTTGCGTCCCTGCCCATCTTGGCTAATAGCTGTTGACAGACCTATCCCTCCATGAATTTACCTAATTCTTCTTTAACCCGGTTATACTTCTGGCCTGCACAACATCCCTGGCAATGAGTGCCACAGGTTGACTGTGTGTAATGTGAAAAAGTACTTCCTTTTATTTCTTCCAACCTGCTGCCTATTCACTTTCTCCACCCCATTCATGATTTTATAAACCGCGCTCTCTCATCCCCCCATTTAGTCTTCTCTTTTCTAAAATGAACAATCCTAGTCTCACCTCATATAATCTCACCTCATATAGAAGCTGTTCAATGACCCTAATCATTTTTGTTCCCTTCTCTATACCTTTCCCAGTTCTAACATACCAGAACTGCACACAATATTCAAGATGTAGGTGTACTATGGATTTGTATAGTGGATTATGATGTTCTGTTTCTTATTATCCATACTTTGCCTAATGGTCCCTAACATTTTGTTAGCTTTTTTGACTGCTGCTGCACATTGGGCAGATGTTTTCAGAGAACTATCCACAATGACGCCACAATTTCTTTTCTGAGTGGTAACAGCTAATTTAGACCCCATCATTTTGTATGTATAGCTGGGATTATGTTTTCCAATGTGCATTGCTTTGCACTTATCGCCACTAAATTTAATCTGTCATTTTGTTGCCCAGTCATCCAGTTTTGTGAGATCCCTTTGTAACTCTTCACAGTCTGCTTTGTTCTTAATTGTCTTAAATAATTTTGCCACCTCACCATTCACCCCCTCTTCCAGATCATTTAGGAATATGTTGAACAGCACTGGTCCCCGTACAGATTCTTGAGGTTCCCTACTATTTACCTCTTTCCACTGTGAAAACTGACTATTATTCCTACCCTTCGTTTTCTACCTTTTAACCAGTTACTGATCCATGAGAGGTCGTTCCCTCTTATCTCATGATTCCTTGCTTTGTTTAAGAGCCTTTGGTGAGGGATCTTGTCAAAGGCTTTCGAAAAGTCCAAGTACAATATTGGCTCGCCCTTGTCTAAATGCTTGTTGACACCCTCAAAGAATTCTAATAGATTGGTGAGGCATGATTTCCCTTTACAAAAGCTGTTTTGATTCTTCTCCAACAACTTATGTTTATCTATGTGTCTGATAATTCCGTTCTTTACTATAGTTTTAACCAATTTGCCTGGTACCAAAGTTAGGCTTACCAGCCTGTAATCACAAGGGTTGCTTCTCGAGGCTTTTAAAAAGAAAATCACATATTGTTTGCTTGCACCCAGCTTACTACAGAACCAGATCACTCTGTATCAGCCACCTGTCTTCTTTATTATTTACCACTCGCCCAGTTTTTGAGTCATCTGCAGGCTTGACTCTAGCAGGATCAGAAATTAGTCCATAGTTGCCAGAAGGTCCTTCTTGTTTACACATCACATTCCCAGAGAGCTTTGCCATCTTCCAAATCCATGCACTAAGGGCTTGATTCTGATCATATTTACACTGACAGAAATCAGGAGTAACCTGAATGAAGCCAATGGTATTAAACAGATTCAGGTTCAGATTCAGGCCCTAAGGTTCAAATTCTGCTCCCACTGAAGTCAGGAACAAAGCTTTCTTTGGTTTCAATGTGAGCAGGATTGGACCCTAAATTCCCACAGGGAGATCTTTGTGGTCTCCTTCTGTACAGACTGGAGTAAATTCCTGCAGGCTTCTCCTTCACTCCCCACCCCCACCCCCACCGCTTCCTTCTGTTCACCTAGTTACTCTACCAGGGTATGTCCAGACTACCTGCCGTATCGGCGGGTAGCGATCGATTTATTGGGGATCGATATATCGTGTCTCATCTAGATGCGATATATCGATCCCCGAACGCGCTCCCGTCGACTCCGGAACTCCACCGGAGCGAGCTGCAGTAGCGAAGTCAACACGGGGAGCCACGGACATCGATCCCGCGCCGTGAGGACCCGAGGTAAATCGATCTAAGATACTTTGACTTCAGCTACGCTATTCACGTAGTGTAGACCAGCCCCCAGATTCTAGGAGAGAGCTTTTTTTTTTTAATAGCACATCTGATTCCCAATTTCCGCCTGTCCTTCTCTATGCATTAAATTCCCAGAGGAACCTTCTGTTAGCCTCTTTCTCCGTGTGCTGTATTTTACACGGGCTCTGTCTCACATTCTTCCTGCTGAAAGCTCTGCAGGGCTTATGCAAGGGGAAGCTCAGGTTGCTTCTGAACTCCATGTGTGACAGAATCAAAAGACTCATTTCATCATCCGTTAATCTCCCACAATCCTCTAAAGCTTCATCTGTTAAGAGTGAAGCAAGCAGGGTCATCTTTATTGTACTTTAGATTTGTTATTACTTTTCATAATTTTCTCAAAAGAACATAAGAATAAATCAATCTCCCAGCTCTAACATGTCGATAATCATTTTGAAATATTTAAAATCCTCCACTGCAGCTTCCCTTGTGAAAGTTTCACTCAGTTCTCCCTGGGTTTTTCAGGGCGGGAGTTCATGCTCTACTTTGTTGTTTTTCCCTCACATCAAATCTTCTCCTGTTGTCTTCTTTTTCCCTTGTCCAGCTGCTTCTTGCCCCTCCACCGCTTCGGGTTCTTAGATTTGGTCTGCAGTTTCATTTCTGCTGTTCCATTTCTCCACCCCCATGTTTACTTTGTTAGATGTTCACAATCCACCTCCAGCTCCCTGATGGTCAAACCACTCTCTGATATCTTCTGAGACACTGACTGCAAGGAGTTGGTTAAATATCCAGCGCAAATTTCTGACTCTGGAACAATCCCTCATTTGATGAGCTAGCTTCTTTCCTAGGGCCAGATCCTCAGTTAGTGTAAGTGAGCATAACTCCTTTGACCTCAAAGAAGCTACACCGATTAACGCTAGCTGAGGATCTGTCCTCCAAAATTATAGGGTTCCTTCTCATTATCCGGGGCCCACTAAGCCTCTTCTTTCATAACAATTGTGCAGTCCCCCAGCTAGAGCAGGCCCAAAATGACCCAAGCCATGACTAAGTTTACTGACTTCAGTGAGGAGTTCAGTCCTTGCATATAGTAGAAGCAGCAGGTAATAATATCATGAGATTGATACCATCCATCAGACGGCAGCTCTCCTCACAAATGCCATGAATATACACATCTCTATGAAGCTATAGAATAGCACTTTTTATAGGTTGGTGTCCTCTGTGTGCATGAGCTCAGGAGGTAGGGTCATGGGGTAGTGATAGCTGCAAGAAGGTAGTTACGGCATCTGCAACAAGCACACAGTAATGCTCTCAATAGGGCTTAGTGTAGTAGTAAAAAGACACCTATGGGTTATGAGGAGCTCTCTGAAAGGTTCTATCTTTCCAAGTTCCACCTGGCATCGGAAGAGGAAGTGGCAAAGTGTAATACCACAAGCTCAGCTGGAGGTACCAAATGTTGCATTCTAGCAAGGGAATCTGTTCTGTGAAAGGCCCAGGCAAGTTATGTAGACTGAAGAGTAGGACTGCTTGAAAGGTATCCATCTAAACTGTTCATTGATGGAAAATTGGGTTTTTTGACAAAATGAATGTTTTCATGAAAAGTGTCTGCTTGCTGTAGAATATAATTTTATTTGGAAATGCTGTCACGGTGCCACATGGGAGTTGTAGTTCTCTTGCCTCATGTCCCCATTCTCCTCTATGAGCCATGCTCCCTACCAGACTTCATCTCCCATGCCATGTTGCAGCACGGCCATGCAGCGCTCATGATGCACAGCCTCATGAGGTGGGGAGGTCATGGTCCAGCCTCGGGGATGTAGTCCAGCCAGGGAGCCTGTCTATAGATTACAATGGGAGCAAGAAGCTCCTAAACTACAGGTCCTATGAAACACTGCAGCAGCATTTCTGAATTAAAATATTTCAGATTTTGGACAACATATCGTGGGGTCTGGAAGAAATATTGAGAATTTAGATTTTTTACTGAAATGCCAAAATTTTCAATGGGGGGGGGGAAATTCCAACCAATTCTACTTAAGAGGCTAGGTTGAGCAGATGTACTATGAGATGCTTAGCCCAAAAGAACTTCTCACCATTTTTGCCTGTGCCTTTTTCTGCTCCATAAACACTTTGAATTAGATCAGATCGCTCCTTGTATTCACAGTTACATGATTCCTTCCTAATGACTGTCTGTCTCAAACCAAGGACCTAATTCACTGTTGACTTGCACCTTGTGTAGCCATTAAGGGCTTGTCTAGACTAGGCAAAAATGCTTTCTCCCCCCACCCCCAATCCAGTTAGCTGAGTCTGGCTAGATTAACGCAATTGAAAACCCTACCTAACAATCAATGTTAGCAGGTCGAGTTGTATCTGCTTAGGCAATAACTGCTGAAATCGAGTTAAATGTGTTAAAATGTGGCTATTTCGGCATTAAGTTGGGTTTTCAACTGAGTTAAACTGGTTCAATATAGCAGCATTTCACACTCAGTTTGTCCTGATATAAGGCCTTACATTGCTGCAAAATGAGTGTAAAATTCTACAAGATCAGAATGGTTGCATCTTAACTTACTGTGCACTGGTGCAAATGACTGCACAAGAAGCAAGGCAGTGGTGAATTGGGCCCCTCTTATCTGTAGGCCTGATCCTGTGATACTAATCTACTGATACTGATACTAATCTCTCCCATAAGGTAAGAGGGACTTTGGGGTGGTCTCAGCACCTGGCATGCACAGGCCCTAAGCCCCTGTGTAGAGTCCACCTGTCTGTAGAGATCTAGACAAGCAAAAAGCAATAGGCCATTTAACAGGGGACTATCTGCATCCCACCGCATACAGATCAGACACTGGAAATTGATACAATCGGGGGGGGAGGTGAAGGAGGGGAATCTCCTGGCAAGACATTGTCGCGTTTCAATCTTTCACCTTCACTGGGTAATGGGATGTGCTGGAACATTAAAACAAACAAACAGCTTTTGGTGTTTACAACAAATGTTTAAGCAGGAGAGCCCGAGCCAGAGGTGCTCCACTGAACATCTGGAGCTCTGGGAAATGATGCGATTACACAGATGTGTCACATTCATTAGGCTATAAAATCGCCAGTAATGAAGGTACGAAAGGGACTTTCATGCAAATTGTAAATTATCGCCAAAAAATAAGATGAAATGTTACACTTGGCAGTTACCGCGTCGCTCCCCACCCCCACTTTGGAATGAGATTCCCTGTGTAATTATGGCACTTTGTGACGGGAGCCCAGAATCCATGTCCCTTGCTCATCTTCAATTGCAGACACATGTATTAGCATTTGTTTCAAAGGAGAAGAAAGCGCGGATGTGTCTGTGAATGGAGCACTGTTGACAGACTCGGGATTAATCAGCACTGGCAAGAAGCTTCAATTATTCCCTTGCCTCAGAAAATGCATGGCAACAGCAGTGTAAACTCTCCCTGGCCCACCTCCCCTGAACTGTCTCTTGGCTAACACGCCTCCGACCTGACTTGGTCAGACTGCTTCCAGGGACAAGAGGGTAATGTAATGCCTATCACCCATTCAATCTTTTCTCTTCTCACTACCTACAAGAAAGCCCCAGCGGTGATGGTTTTTCTGTGGCATGGACTCCCATCCCTACTGGAAAATGGACTCTACCACCATCTCATTTCATACAGGCCCCCAAACAGATAGAAAAATGGTCAGAAGATGGGGTTACCCAGCGTGTTTAATTTTGGTTCAGTTCTTAGGAGGTTGCTCCTTTCTGTGGCTCCATCGCTGGAGCAGATATCTGGGAATTAGGACTCTTGGGTCTTATTCCCAGCTCTGGAACTGATTTGATGTGTAACATAAAGTCATTTCACTTAGTGGCTCACCTTTCTTACCTGTAAAAAGATTACACCGACATGTCGTTAATGGTTGTTAATTAATTTTTACAAGTGCTCTGGCATAGGTAAGTAAGTATGAAGTCTGATAACAGAGAGGATGCAAATGCCACACATCTTGCAAGAACATGGGTACTGAGCAGCCCATTGGTGGCCAGTCCTGTGAATTCCCAAAGGCAGTACATGACATGTCTGGCTGAGCAGAGAGGTAGTGGTACTGATAGTCATATACAGGCTGGGAGCGGGTGGCTGAAATGTCCTGAAAAGCTCTTATCCTTCATCCAAACCAGAATATTGGAACAAATGAAGTAGAGACATCTCCTGAAGAACCCATCTCAATTTTAAATGAGGATGAGTATCAGCAGGGACAGGGCACTTTGCAAGTTTCAGTTAGCTATAGGAAGGCAGCCAGCCTGGCAGGCTCTTGCCAAAAAAGTTGGCAATCAAAGTTTCCCAGTTGCACGGGACTAGCAGGACCATAAAGTTTCCTCTTCATGTGTTGTCTCAGAAATTAAGTTTATATTCAGATTTCTGTTTAGAACAGTCACTCTTCAAATCCATGAACTTCCTTCCCTCCTGCCAGTAACAGGCAAGTCAGATCCCCCAGCTTCCCAGGCGCCGTCAGCTAATAGACCTGCCAGGAGCCTGGTGGGAAGCTGTTTTCTCTGGTTGAACCTGTAATGTTGGAGTTGGAACAGGGCTGGCAAGAGGACATATGTTTATATGATCTCACACGTGAGTGGTTTCAAAACATGGACACACCAGTCACCAGCATTGGACAGACAGAACATGGGATCTTTGTTTCCAGAAGCATAGGCACCCTACTTGTGGGTATACAGAAGAATCTCCATTAGTAGCAGCTGTAGCTTATCTCCTCTGTAGCCATTCTAAGGTAACAGGATACACCGAGAAGTTCTGCCGTTCCAGCCACTCGAGGAAAGGAGATTACATTCACCCACCCACCCACACACTAACCACGGACTAACCCTAACGATGTCGGTGTTCACTAGCACAAGGAAAACAGACTCGGTGGATTTCATGGTTTTAGGCTTTTGCTTTGATAGAGCCCCCGCTTTTATCTTTGCAAAGTACAGCTTTGTAACCTAAAAATAGCCTGCCCAAGCTCCTTCCATTGAGGCGGCAGAAGATGAGCTGGTGACTCACAATGTTTGGTGCTTCTCTGTCAGCAAGATGAAACATTTCCCCCGTAATCCACCAAAATGGAACGTTTAGGGTTTGAAAGGTCACTGGAAATTTCAGTAGCAGCTGGTCAGGGATATGATCCCGTTAGGGCCTCCTGATGTGGAGGTGAAGCTCTAAGCACAGAGAAACGACAGGGTGGGGGGTGAAAGCGGGAAGGAGGGAAACCCAATAAACCAAGAGCTTTAATCTGTCAAAGTAATTTTCCTTCTTTCAGAGAGAGAGAACGGGAAATTGAATAAAAGGACTTTTGTAACTGCCTCAGGTCTGATTAATGCAGGCCCAAAGTGGCCCTGCTTTCGTTCTGCAAAGTGGAGGGGCCGTCTGAATCCATTCTTAGAGAATCGCACAGGAAAGCTACGGCAGGGGGCCGTTTTCTCCCCCAGGACAGTAGTTTGCAGTGGGGCCATTGTGCTGAGCATGTGCAAGTCTGTGAGGACCTGAAGGAAGGAACAGGAGAAAGGACAAGTCCCTGCTGGATTCCAGGATTAACGTTAACTAGCCAGCTGCTCACTTGGCACGTAGTCCAGAAATTGTCCCCAGAGTCAGAGTGGCTGGCTTCTGTTAGCAGGAGAAATGGACAAAGAAGCATGTTTTACACCCTCTATTGGTAATCAGTGAAAAGCCTGCAGCACACAATGCACTAAATTGTTAAGGACACCGACGGCAGCCCTGAATCCTGGCTGTACAAGATCTTTGAAATGGCAACATTGCCCTGTATTGAATGCAAAGGGCAGGTACCGCAGAGTGGGCCCCACTAAAAAGGGCACATTCACCATCCCAGGCACTTGCGGCAGACACACTAACTTGCACTTAGAACAGGAGACAGGTCGGACCATGGTCCCTACCGAATGGTGAAATGTCAAGGCTACAATGCTGGTGACAGCATATCAGACAGGAAAACAGCAAGTAACATGTTTGTGTTCCACAACAATTCTTGTACACAAAAGTAGCAGGGACTAATTAGGCTTGAAGAGCATTTGGACTTCAGTATCCGTTGTTTAGCATCAAACTTACCCTGGAGCTAGCAAAGCAGCCCTTAGTATTTTAACCAAGTTCACAGGGCACCAAGGCTTCTTTTAGGAGCAACTTTTGCACAAATGCTTCTGCTCTGTGCTTTCCTGCACTAATGAGAGGTCATCTGCCATTTACCATAACTCAAACCTGAGAACAGACAAGCTGGGTTCAGATAAAATAAGGATTGGTTTTCTCCATCACCTTCCCTTTTGACAGCCTCTGACAGCCTCTGACAGTATCTTGTCTTTACTCCCTTAGAAGAGTTCTTCCAGAGGAAATATTTCCCCACGTACCCTCTGGGATGAAGACAGATGCAAAGAAAGTGTAGTTCTACAGTGAAAATGGCATTGAGAGGCAGTGTTGTCTAATGGAAAAGGCACTAATATGGGTATCAAGATATACCTAGGTATTATTCCTAGCTCTGCCACTGAGCTCTGTGACACTAGTTGAGTCACTTCCTCTCTCTGTTTCCTCTCCCTCCTTTTGTCTGTCTTCTGTAGTTAGCTGCTAAGCTCTTTGGAGCAAGGGAGTGTTTCTTTTGTGCATGTGTACAATGCCTAGCACAAAGGGGCGCTGATCTCTTTGGGGGCCCCTCGACACTAAAATAGTGTAATAATTTTAATAGTGATCATCATTATGGGCTCACTTATGGATGTATCCATGTCTTGTTTACAGCCACAAAAATATCTTTGTGCTGAGACAAAGCTCAGAATCGATCATACCTGTACTACCAGTATTGGCCTATGGGTCAGAAACCTGGACCTTCTCACAGGCAGACTTTGAGCAGCTAGAGACGTTCCATGTGCCCTGTCAGCACCAAATCTTGAGCATAAAGTGGTCTGATTTGTCACAGATTCACAGAAATCTGGCCTTCCTTCAGTGCCTCATTATATTCAAATGTGGCATTGCATGGTCTTCAGCCATGTCACCAGGATGGACAAAAACACCCCAGTACACTGAGTTCTCAAACTCTCCATCAGTGCATGAAGAGGAGTGTCCCAGAGCCTACCTGGTGCCACCTGGGGGGTTACCACAGAGATTCGTGTATTCACAGGACTGAGCCAGGGTTGGGAACTTCACTACACAATGTTTGCTATGACATCATCAGCCAGGGTCCTCCCATGGTGTCATGGTCCTCAATGGACGGTGTGTGTCTGATCATGATGATTATGGGCTCCGTGTTTGTTGCCACTGAGTGACTCCAGATCAGATGTGTTCACATCACAAGTTCAAACTTTGCATTTTTCTAACGAGCAAGCCTGCATTCTCTGGCTGGGCTCTGAGAGTCAGAATTCTTTCCTGCTCGTGTATCATCATCCATAATAAAGACCCAGCAGGTTAAATTCTGCCCTCAGTTTACACCTGTGCAGCCCCATTGTCGTCAGTGGGGATCCACAGCTGTGACTCAGGACAAGATTTGGCCCTACAGTGAGGCCTTGATAAAAAATTCTGTTGATCATACATGAGGCAGGAGGGACTTTGATAGCCATGAATGCCGTGCTCGCAAAACAGAGCTGTGAGCTTACGTGTGAAAAAGGATCCCAGAGCTTTATATGATGAAAATGGCTAGATGTTAGGTTTGGAATAGATGTGCGTTTTTGTGTGTGTGTTTGTAGATAGATAGATAGATGTGTCTAGGTACATATATATTTGTGCATATATATGTAGATAGATAGATGTGTTTATGCATAGATATGTGTATGCATTTTATCTATGTAAGTGCATTTTTATGTGTGCGACTGTATATACGTGTGTGTATATATCTGCATGTATGTGTGTAATCTATTTATCTATCTACGTCTTTGTGTGGTTATGTGCATGTAATAGCGTGTTCAAATTCCAAGAGTGTACAGACAAGGGCTTTACAATGCAATGGTTAGCCTGGCGAGTAGGCACCCTAGCTTTCAGTTTGGGGTGCATCACTCACATCACATCACACTCAATGATTTTAACGACAAGGCCACGGTAGCAGGAGCTGTTGCCTAATGAGCACCCTCGGCACTCTGGCTGCTGGCCTGCTTCCGCTCATTCCTGTCAGGGCAGGGTTAGTGTCTCTTTTAATTTTATCTTGGCACATTCTCTTAAAGACCCGCTGACACCTGGTTGGGGAACTTTGCAAAAAGAAAAAATAATCCAGTTCACAAGGTGATTGACACCGGTAGGTGGTATATCGTGTGCATTCCTCTTCCCCTCATCATTAATAAGAACTTCCATCAAGACAAGCTCTCAGAGTCCCTAGAATTTAGAGCTAGATATGACCTAGTAGTTCACCAAGACCATCTCCCTTCCAGTTTGGGATTATTCCCTATTGCACATTTAGTGATGATTTGTCCAATCTAATTATCCATCCCTGATGCTGACAGTATGGAGCTCATTTTGTGAACGTCACCATCTATTTTTTTCCTATGGGAAGGTGATGTGGGCAGCTCACAGGATTCAGAGCACTAGGCCCAACTCCATAAACCCTTAAACATGGCAGCCTTCCCGCCACTAACTTCCCGCCACTAACTTCAACGGGACTGCTCAGCTGAAAGAGGGTTTATAGAATGATGCTTCTAAATTGGAGTTTGTGACTCTTTTTATACTGTAACCTAAGCCCTTGTTTATTTTGAAAGGGTGACTCTAGTTTAAGAAAAATGTTTCTCTAGCTAAAGGGAAGTCTGTGCTGTGTATTAGGAACAGAAGAATCCCACACACACACACAAACCATGATATATACACCTGCTGCATTTTCATTGTGTTCCTTCTCCTGGAACATGTTTAGAGTGTTTTATAACGTCACATCAGGGCTACAATAACAATTCTATTCCAGGCTCTTATACCACCTGTGAGGGTTTATCAGGGTGCCCAGGACTGAGAGTCACCTTGTTACCCCTCTGCCTCAGCAAGAGAGACCTGCTCATGTTTAGCTGCATGTCAGTTCCCTGACACCCAAGCCTGTTAGCCACCGAAACAATCTCCTCGGGGCTCTGCCAGCCCTCACTCAGCCTTGCAGGTAACAATAGTATACCCCAACCCGCAAACCCCTCGGAAAGAGTCCCCCTGTAGTAGCCAGCCCCTTCACTGGACACTTACAGGAATCACCAGGCTTGCTGTCCCCAAGGGAACAGTATACACACAACTTGACCGGTACAGCCCAGGGTCAGGTCCTTTTAGCATCACAGCCGGAGATATAGTTTGATAATAAAGTTACAATTGTTTTCACTCTAAGATAAAGATTTAAGAGCTGCTGTGTAAGGATAATGGAAACAGCAACGGTGACAAATAACACAAAAAGTATAACGTGTTGCTTAGCATCTCAACTCAACTCTAACAGGCTAAAATCCTTGTCTCAAGTAGTTTCTCACCTAAAGCAATCTCCCTATGTCACCAACCAGCAGAGCTGGGACGCACCAAAGTGCTGTCCTTTTTGCTCCCTCATGGATCGACTACAAAAGTCCTTTTGAGTCTCCTTGTATTTCCCCAACTCGTTGTTTTGTGCCCATAGTCAAGACGACCTCCGTGTTGTCTCCACATACTCAGGTTGACTCCGTATGGAAAACAGGCTTCCGCTGTGTTGGCTTACAAGGCTTAATCAACATATGAACCTAGGCAGACAAGTGACTATACACCCCCATGGTCTAGTAAAACCTGTTTCTCAACCCCGCCAGGGACATGAACTCTAAAATATATTTTCAGTACATATATACTACTCCTTAAATATCATCCATGCACACAACGTATGATGATTATGAGGCTCAGTACGACATATGCTTTGATTAGACACCTCACACAACCCATTTTGGATAAATACTATGAAAGCAGTTGTTAGGTGTGATGAGTTTGTTGAGCCTGATAGGAGTTGCTGTTACAGAACAGTGAACCCTTTGCCAGATGGCACTGAGGGGCTCATAGGGTACCACCGCCCTCCTCACCAAAGTACCTGCACACCTTCCACTAGTGCATTGAGCAACGTGTCATACATCTGTCACGTTTGGGTCATGCTTTCTCTCATCCTCTCTCCAGGGTGAGAATTATGTGTACAGATAGTGTTATGGTTTATAGGCAATTTTTTGCTTCAATGTACATCCTGCTCTGTGTTTATATTAGAGAAGGCAGGTCAAAGAAATATGCCTCGCCCTTGGAGCAGAAGGTGGTGAGGTCTGTGATGGTCCTTGGCTTTTGTGAGGGATTCATGCCACAGTATCAGACCAACCCCCCAAGAAAGCTCTGTCTCCCACACAGATGAGTTTTAAGCTAATGGTTGAAAGTCTCATTCCGGAACAATCATCCTCATATTTCATCCTCATTTCTGCCCCATCTGCATCTGCCTCAGCATCTGTGTCAGTCATTTGCTATAATTACAGTCTCCTCCATTCTCCTCTCTCCCGCCCCCATGTCTCTTCAAATTTCCTCACTTGAGAGTTTCATGCAAATCTTTTTCACAATCACATGGGCCTTGGCGTGAAACTCAGAAATGTTTCCTTTTAGCAAGTTAACTAGTTCCTGAAAGGTTCTCTCTTAAAAGTCTCCTGTACTCTTTAGACTTCACATCTAAAAAGCTGGCCGTTGCGTCTATTGGGATGATTATCTTTCTCATGCTGACCACTAATGTACGTTAAAAAGCCTGTGGCACTTTTACACAGGAGCAGGGGGTTTAGCCCCGGCGACCTGACCAAATCCCAGTTACAGAATAACATTAGATTCCGCCTGCGTTTTCAACTGGATATGAGATTCTTCATTTCCTGTCCCAAACATTTGCATTGCTGTGTCCTGATAAACAAGCAGCTATGTTCCAAACCAGTGATGGCTTCATTTCTGTGGTGAGAGGTGTGACACAGACAAGGGTAACGGCAGTAAAGTTCTCGAGCCAGACACAAGTGGGTAAAGGTACTTTTGGCCCCAGTCAAAACAGATGAAAGAACAAAAGAATTAGCGAATGGCAGATTTCCTGAATAAACGGTAGAGAAACGTTCTCAGTAATGGGACTGAAAGAAGAGAGTTCATCCCCATCACACTCTGAGATCCCACATTTCAAATCACCAACAAAGTTATTCGATCACCTCTAAAACCTCAGTGCTTGAAATTGACCTGAACTCAGCCAGAGAAGTAACGGCTTTTATCATGGCTTTTGCTCCCATAAACACAGCCAGCCTTGTTGGTCTTATCCAAAGAGGAGAGAGAACCTTTCACAGCAAGAAGCATCTGATTCTTCTGTTTCTGAGCAGAAGCTGGCAGGATCCCTCCAGCTGTCAGCCACCTGGAACGGTTCCACCAGATGGGATTTTGCAGCCGTAGTGGTGGAAGAGACACATTCAAGTGAACTTAACCGGTTAGCAATCTCCCAGACAGTGGGGAGGACTCACTCTGTGTCTGCCCTGCACATTAATTCAGCTGAGACTGCAACTGGGACCCTGCTTAGTCAGCAGGTGACAGCTCTGCCATGTGAGCCAAAAGGATACTCACACCCACTCCTCCCAAATCCTGGCCGAGCCAGCAGAAGCTGTGCTGAGCTTGTTTCAACTGGGAATTAGACTTTGCATATCTTACATCTATCAGTGTAAAAATAGGTTGTATGAATAAAGGGTGTTAAAATTGCCACCTCAGTCTGATTTCTCATGCTCCATAATATAACATATGGCAATGACTGAACTCCCAGGGAGAACTCAGGAAGGAAGCAGAGAGAAGTGTTCAAAAGTCATTTAACCACTTCACCGCCCTGGGAATGTTCTGCACGTGTCCAGGAAAGGCTTGGGTGGAGCTGTACTCACAATGGTCACACGGGCGTGGTGGCATAGCATGCATGACATGTGGTGCTGAAGCGGGGAGGTCAAAGCAGCTGGAAGTGTTACAGGATTTCCAAGACACCAGCCACTCTTTGTTGAAACACCTCAAAAATGGCTACCACGGGTAGGACACTTACTCCATTTAACTTGTATCTCCAGACTTGGGAAGAATCACAGAATCATAGAATATCAGGGTTGGAAGAGACCTCAGGAGGTATCTAGTCCAACCCCCTGCTCAAAGCAGGACTCACCCCAACTAAATCTATAAAGCGTCCCCTGTCAGAGCAAGGTATGAAAAGAAGCCATCTTGCTAAGCAGAAGGACCTTGCACAGTGTATCTGTTGACGGGGTTCATGTCAATTTATTCCTCATTCTCACTTGGAAGAGTTTCACCCATTGAGTTTTACCATTAGGGACCATTTGTTTTGGTTTGGGTTTTTTTGTAGTTGACTGATGGGAAAAGATAGATTGGCCCAGATTCAATCAAATCTCAAGGCGAAGGTTTACAAATCTTAAATCGCTGCAGAGTGGGAAAAAAAAATCACTGTCTTCCAATAGCACCATGTCCCCTGGTCCCATGCCAGAGCATGGATTCAGAACTGACTCAGAGGGAAGAGCACCACCTACTGCAGTTCTTCTTCAAATATCTCCCCTCCAGGATCTGACCAAGGCCTGACCAGGCTTAGCGGGTGAGACTTGATAAGTTTTCCACCTAAGGCGGATTTAGCCCCAGGTTGTCACCTTTCCTCTGAGGAGCTGAGCCAGAGGCATAAACAGAGCTCTGAATACATACTTGATTCCTCCACACACAGAACAGTCGCTGTCTTGCTGCATGTTAGCAGCCAGGGCTGCATGAAGGGTTTTAACTAAGTCTCAGGCTATGTCTACATTTGAGCTGGGAGGTGTGATCCCTAGCTCGTATAGAGATGCCAAGTACATCTAGCCGCCCAAGTACACATCCAGGGATCCAGCCAGGTACATACTGAGGTGGCTAACTCGAGCTTCCCCCGTGCTACCCCAGCTGTACTGCTATTTTTAGCCAACTAGGTTGAGTAGAGCTAGCCTGGGTTCATCTCTGCAATCGGTTGAAGTGTAGACACAGCCTCAAGTGTAGACACAAGAGAGACTCCCAGCTCAAGTGTAGACACAGCCTCAGCCTGCAGAAACGGAGGATGCAAGCGCATGAATGCTGCAGCTCTGGTGTGAATGAATATTTTCCTAAAATAAGAGTGGGAGCAAGAAAGAGAACGTAGGTTTGGCAGGGTGCTCTAGCTCCACCGCCACTAGCCTCCCCACCAGCACCGCCGCCGCTGCTGCTGCCGCCTTTCCCTTTTAGTTTTGCCCTGTCAGGTTTAATCTGTAGTGTTTGTAATTCAGGTAGCAAATTGATTTCTGAAAGCACTCTGTCCCTATTCAGTCCACGCTAGAGAAGATCCTTGCATTAATTATGCACTGATATTGATGTTTTTGTCAGACAAGGTCTAATGTCACTATATTCAAATCTTGCTGCTTCCTTGTTGAAAATGTTTCAGAACATGGCCTTGGGAAAGGTACCTTTGTGTCACTTTTGGGATTGGAGATGCCCTGCCAAAGAAATGCTCAGTTAGTCCAGGAATTAACGTAGCTTTCACATACCCCCTCCTACCGCCACTCCGTCTACTTCTCCGAAGAGGCGCTCAGTAGAAATGGAAGCTCCTGTGGAGCTTAGCGAGGGGAGAAAGGGAGGTCCTCCCCAAAGGACAATTGGCATTGACATTAGATCTTGTTTAACCTTAATAGGCCAGGACAGCACTTTTGGGACACACATTGCAAATAGAGCTGTGCAAAAGCACCAGTTCTCACTTTGTGGCATGTGCAACCAACTCTCATCAGGCTACAAAGCTGCTTTCATCTCCTCATGGGGCTGGGAGGAATTGTTAATGCCTTTCCCTGGGAGGGCAGGATGCTTGCCAGATCCTGAAACCAGAGATGGCTGGACCCTTGCTCAAGACACCATCTCCAAAAGTGAAGGATTTTGTCTCTCAAACTGCTCCATTTTGGAAAAGGTATTAATGAGCCCACTCATCGAGTTTGCCTGACCCATGTTACTCTGGCGTGACGTCACAGGGACTAAAATGTTAGGTCTGATTAATGATCTCCTCCAGGAGACGGTCAGGTGATTTAATTAGATCTTCCAGAAGCCTTTCATATGGTGCTGACAATGAAGCCTTCTTGACATCATGTGGCAAAGTTGTTACCCCAACATGACCCCTCCTGGATGGCTGTGGTGCTGCAGCAACTTTTGCCTCAGTTTCCCCCCACTGTCTTTTGGCTACTCCAATTGTTAGAGTGTCCTGACCCTCTGGCCAAACCACTTCATAGAGTCCAGCCCCTTCTAGGGCTACAGAGTCCTCTACCTTAGTCGTACAATAACAATGCGAAAGCCAAGCCTTCTGCCCAGCTGGGCTGAGCTGGCCACCACCGTGTTTCAGGTTTGCCTCTGCTGCTTTACACTGCCCTTCTGTGCCTCAATCCACCCCAGAATTCAGGGGCTGGCACCCTATTCCCTTTACTCAGGGATTCAGACAGGCTCCAGCACTTCTCAGAGGAAGTTGCTCCCCAGCTCCTCTCCTCTGGGTTTTTTTCCCCCTTGATCCTCCTGGTCTCTCTGCTCTCTCCTACCAGAGAGTGACGGCAGAGCTTCTCCCTCCCTGTAGCCCCCTTCTGCTTAGACCTTCCACTGTTTATAGTAACCCCTCAGCTCCTTCCCCAGCTGGGACTCGTGCTCAGCTAAGTCTGGCCCACCCTCCAGCTGCAGCCAGAGAGCTACCTTAGCCTCCCTGGTCCACATTATCCCATCAGGGCCTGTGTGGAGTACATACCCTATCAGACTTGGGATCAGGACCTTGTAGGAGCATACATGATCGCTTTAGGGTGGCTCTGTTCATTCCTCTTGGACATTTTTCATCCTCCCTTAGAATCTCTTTTCAGGGCTCCATTTCATCGCCACTCCTCTTCCCTACATATGTGAGGCTATTGGGGGAGAGGGTGAGGTGTTTGTGGTCCCACTGCTCTTAGGATGATGATGCCAAGATCTGCCTACCCTACTCATAGATCCCATATTCTACTGTCATCTTGGCTTTTCAAAGCCCTACCATTAAACTCCATGGAAAGCTTAACACTGACTTCAGTGGAAGCTGGGTAGAACACAAGCATCTAGCCAGGAGAGGGTCCTTTATAGGAACTGGGTGGCTGAAGCTCAGTTCCTACAAGATGAGATGATGCTGGGAACAGGAGGATGAATAAGAATTGTGGATCCTCATTTGTCTGAGGAGGCTACACCCATCCTCCATCTCAGATGTTCACAGACTGAGGGTCTTATTGGCTCTATTGCATCTATGGTAAAATGTGGTTTATTTGGGTCTACCCCAACAGCATTCTGCAAGTGTGCCTCACCGTGACCCAGAGAGAGTCACCTTCAGGAATGAGACGGTAGTTTGCACTCTATGGCCCTGTCAGTCCGTGGCCTTTCTGCTGAGGTTGCTAGTAAGAAGGCCCATCACTTCCAACAGCAGTGAGAATACCTGTGCACTAGAAAGGGGACCGAGACCATCAACACATTTGACATAGACAACCTAACATTCAACAATATTTGATCACTGTTGTGTCGGAACTAGAAGTTTCTAACCAACATAGAGGTGAGGTTCTGGAACAGCCTCTGAATAGGAATGGCAGAGGGGGAGTAAACAATTTAACTAGTTTTAAGAGAGATCGGGACAAATTTATGAGTGCAGTTGTGATGGTGGGGTTCCTATTTACGTGTTACGTTCCTAAAGCTCATGCTTTCCGGGTTTCAGTCAGCCACTGGCAGGGGACAGGAAAGGATTTTCTCCCCCAGTGTTTTCTGGGAGGTTTTTTTTTTCATCTTCTTCCTCTGAAGCATCAGCAGTGACCATGTCTGGAGATGGGACTCTGGGCTCGGTGCCTATTGCTCTGAGGTGGCACCAAGTATTTGCTATCTCAGACGCTTGGCTGGCTGGTTCTTGCTCACATGCTCAAGGTTTAACTGATCGCCTTACGTGGTGTCAGGAAGGAATTTTCTGCCAGGTCATATTGGCAGTGACTTTGTTGTTTTTTCCCTTCCTCTAGGTCAGTGGTTCTCAAACTAGGGCCGCTGCTTGTTCAGGGAAAGCCCCTGGCGGGCTGGGCTGGTTTATTTACCTGCCGCGTCCGCCGGTTCCGCCGATCGCAGCTTCCAGTGGCCGCAGTTCACCGTTCCAGGCCAATGGGAGCTGCGGGAAGCGGCACATGCCAAGGGATGTACTGACCGCCGCTTCCCGCAGCCGCCATTGGCCTGGAGCAGAGAACCACGGCCACCGGGAGCTGCGATCAGCCGAACCTGCGAACATGGCAGGTACACAAACCAGCCTGGCCCATCAGGGGCTTTCCCCGCACAAGTGGCAGCCCTAGCTTGAGAACCACTGCTCTATGGTGTGTGGGTGCAGGCCACCGGCCAGGCTTATCTGAGTAGATCTCATTTAATCATGTCCTTGCCATAGCAGGAGACTCAGGCACTGCTGCACCTGGGTCCCTCCTAGTCTCTGCTGGTGGCACATATCGAGTCCCTGTGGGCTGTAACACTTTGGTCTCATTGCGGTTGTGGGATTTACTGTGCGGGTGCTGGGTGGCCTGTGATGTACGGGAGGTGAGACTAGATCTAGTGGTCCCTTCTGGCCCTATGCACCATGCCCTATGCCCCTACAAATGGCGCTTTATGCCATGAGAGCATTAACAATGGAAAGAGCTTTCTCATTACTCAGTTTCCTAACTGTTCAAAGCTCTTATCTGGGCTAAGGTTTCACTTGGGGACGGGAGGACAAGGATGGATAGGGACATGTTTATTACTTACTCGATACGGAGGCTTATTGCACTTTGTACCCACCGAACTAGCCATAAAATCCCAGTTTAATAACCATGTACCTGCATAATGAACATGTTTGAAAAAGCCTCCTGCGGGAAGCTGGGGACTGTGGAATATTTTGAAACAGTTTGTTAAACTTGCATTTCCCAAGGAGCTTAGGTGCTTGCCTCAGCTGCTGCTATCGAGACCCGCAGTCCTGCGTCTGGTCCTTCCTTTCAATGAAATCTCATTAGCATCACTTTACTAAATTAAATGGATTATAGTTGGGAAGCAGCTGGAGTGCAGAGCAGTCACATTGACTGCTGCCTTAGGTTAGAATGAAATTAACTGGCTTCAGGCTCCTGCTGCTTTGAAGTTGCCCAAAGTAGCCAGGTAATAACGTTGCTTCTCTTCTGTGTCACAGGCTGAGAGGCCTCAGCGTGACAGTCAGATGAAGCCATTTCTTGGTAGGGAAACAGTCTTGGGGCTGATGGTCTGGGGCTGAGAAAATGAAAAGTGGAGATGTCTCAATGTGATTCCTGCAGGTGCCTTCTTCAAGGGTCTGCCTGAGAGCTCCCATCTCCTGTTGCAGAAGTTTGGTCCTTTCGAAGGGATGGCTAAATAAGACACAGTGCCCTGTGCACACCTTTAAGTTGGGATTCTCATCCTGTGTGCATGACCAGCGCTGCTTTTCTTGGCTAGAATTTTGCATCAGGTATTCCCATCAAAGCTTCATCTCTCTCAGCTAGCTCGGCTGTTCTAGAGGCAGGGTATTATAACTTTAATGCTTGGCGGAGTCCAGGGGCTGAATTACTCTGAGTGAATAAATGTGCCTTTGCACGAGGCCTAGGATTTGGGGAAATAAACAACAAACATTCCCTTTGCTCTGTCTGCAGGAAAGAAAGGGCTATGATATGAAGAGGAAGTAGGGGTGTGTGTGTGTGTGTGTGTGTGTGTGTGTGTGTGTGTGTGTGTGTGTGTGTGTGTGTGTGTGTGTGTGTGTGTGTGTGTGTGTGAGACAGAGAGACGCGCGGGGGGAGGGGGGGCATGGGAAATCACACCATTAATCCAACAGAGCTAGGGGACTGGGGCACGTACAGAAGGACGATTTAGACTCAGTGCAGAGGTGTCCATAAGGATACCCCTGTGCATCCATGTACTCTCCCACATACACCATCTTCTTCCACAGGGATCAACCTCCAGGGTTGTGAGTTCAATCCTTGAGGAGGCCACTTAGGGATCTGGGGCAAAAATTGGTCCTGCTAGTGAAGGCAGGGGGCTGGACTTGATGACCTTTCAAGGTTCCTTCCAGTTCTAGGAGATGGGTATATCTCCAATTATTACCTTTATTACCACACCACCCCCAACAGAAGAATTTGGAGGGAACTTCATGAGGGGAATCTTATGAAGTTTCCCTTTCCCCTGCAGCCTCTACCCCCATGTGTGGGAAGAATTTAGGCCTTATTTCTTTCTTTCCTTCGTTCCCTTAAGAAAGCCCAAGTCGCAAAGTCTCGATCATGTTCCAGACCCAAACATCCCCCACTCTCAGAAGCATTGGGTTTGAAGCCATGGTATGGCCCAGTATTAACAGTAGCCAGCTGGGAAGTTTGGATCCAGATCTGAGCTTCTTTAAATCATTTGGCTCTGGGGGGGGGGTGAGTCAGACCCATCTGTGCCCTTAACTTGCTTTGTTTTCCATTTCTTTTGCACCATTTCTGTGGCCGCTCCCACTGTGCGGCTCATGTCTCACCCCTGCAGTGACTGTGTAGACTTTACTCTCCCAGCGTCTTTTGCTGAAGGGCTGCTGGATGTTCTCCTCATGAGCCTTTTCTTTCACAGAGGTGGCCAGTCTCAAGCAAAGAATGGAGAAGGAATCCATAAGGGCAAGAGGGAAGGGGGATGTGGGAAGCCTCAAATGAGAGGCATCGGAGACATCTTCTGTTGTGGGTAAGGAAAAGATGAAGAATGGGAGAGGTGATTGGGGTGGCGAAATGTAAGAGAATCCACAGAGAGAAATGGGAAGACAGGTGGCTCCTAAAGAGACTTGGGCCCTGATACTCCACTGCCTTGCGCCCCTTGACAACAGTTACACCAAGCAAAGGTCAAGCAAGTCAGAATTCCCCACTCACAAGGAGTAGAGTGTCCCCCCCACTCCACCCCCGCACACGCACACGTCCCACTCACTCTGCACAGCCATGTCCTAAGGCAGTGGAGAACCAGGCTCTGGGGAGCATTTCGTTGATGTAGCAGGTTTAGGTGAGGAAGTGGCTGCTGTTGGCAGGTCGCAGTTTGTAAATTCTAGCATCCGGCCTTCTCATCTAGATCCTACTGGGATTGAAAATGCCCTTGGACTTTCCCATCGTCTCGCCCAGATGCTGCCCACAAGCCGGACCTTGGCTCTGTTCATCCACCTACTTGTCCCAGAAATCCTGCAGGGCAACGCGCGAAGAGCCGAACGGAGAAAGGACGCAGGAAGGTTGTTTGCAAGCGAAGCTCTCAGATGTGATAAAGGATGTGAGAAGATTCCCTTTCCCGTTGCCCCACCCCCATGCACACCTCACAAACAAGCAAGCTATTTGTGTAGAGTAAGCGATGCTTTCTTCCTTAGCTCCTATGCCTCGCTTCCTACATGGCACCGTCTGATAAACCATAAACCCCTTTGATGCGACAAGAAATCATTTCAAGAAAAGTTGCGCTATTCCAAGCAACTGCGTCTCTTCTGAACATGTCACGTCAGTCTCCTCACTGTGGTTTTGATCTCACTTTATTTCTCTTTTGACTCCAGAGACGGGGAGAGGCAGAGGGAGAGGAAATGATGTTTCAATAATTCATCCCCCAAGGACTCTTAGGGGCAAATGTTCAAAGTGGCTCAGGGAGATTTAGTTCTGTGAAGCTTATTCCTGTCAATGGAAAGTTGCACAGGCCTGACAAATTCCCTGCTTTTTGTTTTGGTGGCGTTTCCCCGCTAAGGTTTAGTAATTTTTTTTAAATGACCTGGGTAGCATGGCAAAAACTGCCAGACCAGGTATATATGCCGGAAAGAGCAATTCAGGAGGTTAAGGTCAGTAAACAGCCACTGATCTGGTACTGTGCAGTGTGGAATTAGCCACTGTTATTAATTCTGCCATCCCTTACCCATGTTGCATAGTCATCGTGACTTCAGATGGAGTAAGGTATTTCTTGCACGAATGAGGGTACAAAAATCTGCCCTGACGCCTATATGACATGCGTAGTGATGACCAGTGAGGTGCAACAAGGTGTCCTGTTTGTACCAATTTATAAATCAGCTGCACCTGTGGAATTCAGCTGCTAACATAAACGGGCCTCTTGTTTAGACAGCAGAATTCCACTGAGACGGGATCTTGCCTGATATACATTGGCATTGCTCCCTTGAAGTCAAGGGAGTCACTCCCATTCACGTAAGCTGAGAATCCGACCCATTGACTTTAGCAGAGTTACGCCCACTATACACTGTTGTGAGAGGAGACTCGGGCCCAAGGAATAAAACTTTAGTGGGATTCTTGACACTCTTCTAGCCTCGTTATTTCCTGTATCCCGGACCGAAGCTTTTGTTTGGGAGTAGGGCAGTTTGACTAACTGGATGCTCAGAGTGGGTGCAGCTCTACAGTCTTAGTTTTTAAATTGTTGATTGGGGTTGACCAGAACAATGTAATTTGTCCAAATTTTCGGCAAACTGAAACATCGAAGAAAAAGTTTTGTCTCCGTTGACTGAAAAAAACATTTTGTTTCCAGTTCCAGTCTTTGAAAGCATTTGATTTTTTTTTTTAAATAAAACTGAGGCGAATGCCAAAATGAAACAACTCTCTGGGACAGTAGGGTCACAACGTTTCATTCCAGACATGCCAGACTGAACCGTTTCAACATTGCTGAATTTTTTTTCCAACCAAAACAATTTGTCCAAATCAGCCCCAATTTGTGAATTGTTTTGGTCAGCCGGATCCAGCTCTGTTTCCGAGTTCACTCGGGGCTAGAATGCGAAGCTTTTACTCCTGGGGAGTAGTACCTCACCACTGAAACGCAACAGCAAAATCTACTGATAGCAAAGGGGCTGGTTCCTTTTACTTCCCCTGCCAGGTAAGGAGAAAGCAGGGAGGTGAGAGTGACTCTCACCTATGTCCTCACTGCAATTAAAACCCCGCAGCTGGCCTATGCCAGCTAAACGGGCTAAAGGGCTCAGGCTAGGGGCTATTTAATTGTAGTTTAGATGTCTGGGGTTGGGGTGAAGCCCAGGCTTTAGGACCCTGTTAGGTGGGAGGGTCCCACAGCTCAGGCTGCAACCTGGTCCCAAACATCTACAGTGCAAGCAGCAAAGAATCCTGTGGCACCTTATAGACTAACAGACGTTTTGCAGCATGAGCTTTCGTGGGTGAATACCCACTTCGTCGGATGCTAGTAGTGGAAATTTCCAGGGGCAGGTATATATATGCAAGCAAGAAGCAAGCTAGAGATAACGAGGTTAGTTCAATCAGGGAGGATGAGGCCCTGTTCTAGCAGTTGAGGTGGCACAGGCCAGCCTCCAGTGTCTAACTGCAGTGTAGACACACCCTGACTCATAACCTAGTTCCTGCTCTGCTTTTGGGGCCGTCCAGCTGTGTCTACAGCCCTTAGCTGGGCAGTATTGTAACGATCCAGCCTGTAATAATGTACTCGTCACCGTGAGCAAGGGGATTGCAATCTGGCCCTCAGCATGAAATCCTTCATGGGCATCTTTCCAGCCCTTCTGGATCGAATCAGGAGACAAGGATAGAAAACGACTCCTGGAATTACTATAAACAAAGATGCCCCTAACCTCCCCCGAGGACTCCGTCCCATTTCCTATTCACCAGGCTTTGTGGACAAAGAGTATGAAATTGAATTCAGAGTCCACACTGGAAAACAAAGGGAGGAGGAAGTGTGTTAGGGGAGTATTAAGAGATAAATCTGATTTTTTACAGTACAGTCTTTCCCCTCTAACCATTCGTAATCCCTTGACTTTCTGTTCATGAATAGATTGAATTTTTCACTATGACATTGCCTAAAGACAATGAGCGATTCCACAACAAATGATTTATGTACTGGAATCGAAAGAGATTTTTACTCATAAAAACACTCCAGTCGTTTATCTTGATCTCCTGATATATCAGAGCCGCGGCTGTATGTCTCTAAATTAGCTACAGATTAAACAATTCAAGTGGGTTGAAAAGTGTAAATGCAAGAGAAAAGCTCAAAGAAGAAGTTCAATCAGCTTCCGTGATTGGATTCTTATCAAGACAAAAATGTAAGCCGTTTCCATTGGCCATTTTAGGATAAACAAGCCAGGAGGTAAATACACCACAGGCATCTGGGAAGCTACATCATGTGTGCATAGGAGCAACTTTAAATAAAGCAAACAAGCTTGAGTTTCTGTCAGGTAAAGGATCTGGGGCTGTGGGGCTGAGGAAAGTTAGTTCTGGGCATATTTGAGAGGCTTTCCCCCCCACCCCCCAGCAGTCTCTGTATGATACAAAAAGGCAAGTGACTTCAGCAATTCAGAGGCATGACAAACAAAATAGGAAATCAGAAGAGAAAACAAAATGGGAGCCTTGTGAGAAAAAAGGAAAACTTTGTAGAGTTCTCCAGCTACTGCAGGGGCAAGGATGGGACAAATTTCTCTGCAGATCTTCAAACGACCTTTCCTGGCATCAGGAGACAGAGGAACTGTTCAGCTATATTCAATTTGTCTTTTTGGTTCATCAGTTTGGAGTCTTATCTATCCAGAGCGCTCTCCTTCTCACTCACACACATTCAAAGTTGCACACGAGTGTACACAAACACACACACACACACACAGAGTGATTTCATTTACACTGCTGTAAATGCAGAAAAACTCCACTTTTCCACCTGAGATTTCTGCAGCCTTCAGTTCTGCTATTTTTCTAGGCATTATCAGGACAGAGGGTGAAAAGGGTACGTTTGACACAACAGAGTAATTAGAGCTCCAATTCCATCAACCTTGTTAACTCCAGTACACATCACAGATCTCGCCCCTCCACTATGGTAGGGTCCTTTGGATAGTATTCTATACTACTCTGGAGTACCGAGTGCCGTAATTGTATTGCATGCACACTGCAGTGCGAAGGTCGCATTTAAACCTGGTTTAAACAGTTTATACTCTGGGAAAAAATTCTGAGGTGATGCAAAACTTAGACTAAACTACTCATAGGATGTGATGGGTTGTAAAAAGCTATAAATAGTAGCGTACTCCATATCAATCTGGCACACAGTAGGTTTCTTGTACCAAGCAAGCAAAAAAGTGTAGTAGGGAAAGCAACTACCAGAAGGCTATAAGAGAAAGGAAGCTTCCTTCCAAGTTGCCAAGAGTATGTTTCCTGGCTATAAACCCATTGCATTTTGTTAAACAGTTCCTCCCAGATGTGACTGCACTTAAACAACGAGTCAAGTGAGTCCTATGTGTGCTTGCATGCCCTATTATGAGCTGGCTAGGTGGTAAATGTACCCACTGTGGGTGCATTCTAGTGAATGGAATCAGTGTGTCCTAGACACCATACTGCCAACAGCTGAGGAAGATTTGCCTTTAGCTCAGATAGAAGGGGCTTTTGGTTGTGGACCAGCAGAAATTAAGTTCTATCCCTGCCAACGTCATGGAATTTCAAATGGTGGTGATGTGCAGCATAAGATCCATGGTGTCGTTCCTAAATTACAACCAACTTCTGTATATGCGAATTTGCAGCATGGCTTACATATAAACCCTGCAGCTTTCACTCAGGCAGAAAAACCCACTGATTTCCACAGGGATTTTCATTAAAGAAAGATTGCGCGACAGGGGGCCGCAGTCGGGAAAGAGCTTTGCAATCCTTCCGACGGGAGGCCACACACCCGTGTGAGACACGGCTTTAGAGCATTCTCTCTTGCCATTGGTGTTAGTTGACAGGTATGTTGCAGTAGCCCGTAGAAACCAATCAGGTGGGGGAACCATTGTACCGGTCACTCTAAATGTCGGTCCCTGCCCATCATAGAACAGCTCTTCAGATGTGTGGTGAGCAAAATCACCTTGTTTTGTGGGTTACACTGCATGCCCCCCTTGGAGAGAACAGTCTCTAATCCAGTGGTGCCCAAACTTTTCCGGTCGTACCCTGCCCTTACCAGCAATGGAATCTGTCCACGCCCCCGCCCCCCCCACGCCCATTACTGCCCAGTGGCTCAGCAGAGGAGCTTGGGGTGAAGGTGGAGATGGGGGAGGAGATGGGGCTAGAGGCGGAGCTGGCCTGGGGGCTGACAGGGAATGAGGGGAGAGTTGGGAAGGGGCAGAGTGGGGCTGAGGATGGAGCAGGGGCTGTAGTGCAGTTATAGCTGGGGGTGGGACAGAGCTGCGGCTAGGTCTGGAGCTGGGGGGCTCTCACTCCCCACCCTCTGTGGGGGCTGGCCTGGGCCCTACTGCTCATCCCCCTGGGACCTTCCTCTGTGCCCCCCTCGGGGGCCTGCCCCACGGTTCGGGGACCATTGCTGTAATACAATCAAGTCGCAGTTAGATAGGCCTGGAATATATTGCCCTGACAGAGTTTTATTCAAATGTAATATCTAAACCCATTAATTTTTAATATAAATATGCACAAAATAGAAAGACATAAATCAGCATCAGCTCCAGTTTGCCCAAAGCAGAGGGACTGTAGCCAGAGATTTGCCCCCTAGTACGGGCCCAACCTCTCCTGGTTTTGAATATTATTCAAAAGGGCAGAGCTAGAGAGTTCAGACTCGGGCTGAGACCTCCCTGTCCCCCAAGACACTTACTGCAAAACTTTCCCGAGGCGTTTTTTTACACACGGCCCTTGTGTGACGCACACACGTCAGCCAGATTGACGGGCTACACGGGAAAGGTTGAGAGCTGTCACATCCCATCGCCCTGTGTCACTGCACGTCACACTGGCTATTCCTCCCTCTGTCAGCGAACAGCGCCCTGAGTACAGCTGGCTTTGCGGAGCTCCTGTCTCTCCCTGACTCTTGTCAACTAACCGCAGCACCCTGGCCTCAGTTCAGTCAGATTTACCTTCGGTGCATTTTTGCAGCATGGCTTAACAATGCTTTTTGTGAATCCAGCCAGAAAGGGGAAAAGTCTTCCGAGCAGCAGAACAGACCAGGAGAATAAAGAATGAGGAAGGGGATAGTACATCTTGGGGCGGGGGGGATAAATGGTGGGGGATGACACGCCCCTGCATTTTAAAAAAAATACAAAAGCATCAAGGGGGAAACTGAGGCCTAAGGCAGCGCCAGGAAAAAAAGCTTCCCAAACACACTTCCTGGATGGGGTGGGGAGAGGGCATCTTGAGTCTGGCAGGGAAGGGGTTAACCTTCTCCCTTGGCCGGGAGGAAGGACCCAAGGTGCCTGCCCTAAGTGCAGGAGCCTGGCAGAGCTGAGCCAGCTGTGTGTGGTTGTAAAGGAGGCTTCATCAGGCACCATCACCCCCCCGCACACTATAGAAGGGAAGTGGTTTGGCTCTGGTGGGGATTGCAGCTGGCAGTGAGAGTTGGACTCAGCTTTAGGGAGCAGGGGTTGGGTCTCAGAGGGGAGCTGGGTGAGAAAAGGGTCCCGTTCCTTCCCAAGTGCTTGGGGTGCGAAAGCCAGACTTTGTATCTTTACTCAGGCTGAGGAAAGGTCCCGCTGTCTTTGGGCTTGGTTGTAAAGGGGCAGGTTCTCCTCTATTTTCTTTTGTAGTAAAGTGCCTCATCAAAGGGTTTAGAGACGCCTCCTGGCCTGCACTATCCTTTCCTGCTCTTATAGTAATGAGCCAAGCTGCAGGAGGGAAGCCAGGACAGGGCAACGCACACACTGGGTCCAGTCCTGCAGTCTTTGCTCCCGTACTAGCTTAAGTGGGGCTTCCACATGAGTGAAGCCAGCAGGGTTTCACACTGAGGCATAAGGCCTCAGCTATAAAATTATTCGCCTGTGCTGTTAAATGCATGCCCAGAAAATCTTTCTCATGCACAACACGTGACTGGAAAAGCACAGTTCCCCCTGCCGAAATTTCAGTGAAACTGAAGAATTTGGAGAAGTTTGCAGGGAAATCAGAAGGTGGCAAGGAATTGTTTCCATCCCCTATTGTCCACTGTGCGGATTCACTAGGCAGGAAAGGTTCTCAAGTATTATCAAATGAATAGCACCGCGGAAAGAACAGCAACAACAAAGGGAAGTTTGTTTAAGCATCAGCAAAATACACATTGCTGAGGTTCTGGAAATGTTCCCCTTACATTCCTTCTCCTGTAATCTGCAAAACGTTATTGCAATTGTCACGTTTATTTAATAAAACACCGGGTCCTGTTTACACTTTAAAATATGCAGCATTTAAAAAAGTTCCCTGGCCCCAGGGGTCTGACTAACACAAATGGAAATAGCATGAACCGTGCCCATTAGCGAGCAGTTTTACTGCAAACACAAGCACAGCACATTATGGGACCGTCAAATAATTTCGTGCTCAGCATATATCAAAGAGGAGGAAGATGAGAGGGCCTGGATTATTCTGCACAGGTTGGGGGAGCTGTACTCGGAGAAGGGTGAGCTCGTGTGAAATGGAGACACGCTGAAGACTAATACCTGAGCCACAAACCACACTGAGGAGTTGTTGTTCTAAATTGCCTGATGGCCACTTGGTTTAAAAGCACAGTTCAGGGTTTGCAAGGGAAAAGCTCATAATCCAGCACAGAAGGGAACAATTATGAAGCATGGGGAAGCCCAGCGCTGTTTTGTTTCCCCCGTGCTAGACAACATCACTTGTGTCAGCATCGTAGCTGGATCCCTCTAGGTATGATACTGGTTCTCATCCCTGGCACACCTGAGCACGTCACAGACATTACTGTGTTAGTCCCCACGGTGCCACTCTGAGGTAGCCGCGTGTGATCCACATTTCACCTATTGGAATTTGATTCACAGAGCAATTTGGTGTCTTGGCCGAGGTCACACAGGGAGTTTGTGTTGGTGCTAAGAATCAAACTAAAGTCTCCTGAGTCCTAATCTAGTGCTATAATCATAAGGCCAAGACCAACCTTCCTCAGTCTTAGAGCCTGATCCAACTCCGATTAATATCAATGTCTTTAACGGGCATTAGAACAAGCTTTGATTATCCATACTATTACTGCTGTCGTTACAGCCCCAATCAGAAAGAAGCATACCCAGGCCTGGCTCATTCAGACCCCTAGCAGGGGATAGATCTGCTCCGGCCACAGCTTTGAGAACCCCAGGATTCACCTCTGTTTCCCCCAGTGCCAAAGCATGGGCATTAAGCCTGGCCCAGGAGGATGCAGTGAGCTTGCAATACTCTCAGAAACGCCTTCTGTCTCAGCATGAGCCCGGAGTGCAGGGTGGGGCAGGAGGGCGCCTGGGAAAGGAGCATGTGCATAACGCCATGTCTACACTACAAAATTAAGTTGACCGTACTTGTGGCGGCTGTATGCTGCCGCAGTCATTACATCACCTGTGCGTGTCTATGTTTTGCTCCTTGTGTCGGTGGTACGCATCCTCACCAGGAGCGCGTACCAATTGTACTGTCAGTGTGGGGCATAGGTGCAGACTTCCCTCTGCCCCGGCCCTGCCCTGACTCCACCCCTGTCCCACCTCCTCCTGCCCCATTCCAAGCCCATCCCCAAAGTTCCCACCCCAACTCCGCCCCCTCCCTGCCCCTGTTCAACTCCTTCCCCAAATCCCCGCCCCGGCCCCACCTCCTCCCCTGAGTGCACCACGTTCCCGCGCCTCCCCCCTCCCTCCCAGCACTTGCTACAGCTGTTTGGCGCTGGGAGAGAGGGAATAGTGGAGACGCGGCGTGCTGGGAGGAGGTGGAGGTGAAAGTGAGGCACGGGGGTGTGGTGGGGAGCTTGGCTGCTGGGGGGTGCAGAGCCAGGGCCGCCCAGAGGGGGGGGCAAGAGGGGCAATTTGCCCCAGGCCCCGAGTCCCACGGGGGCCCCCACCAGAGTTTTTCAGGGCCCCTGGAGCGGGGTCCCTCACTCGCCGAATTACCGCCGAAGACCGGGCTGCGCTTCGGCGGCGGGTCCCACTTTGGCGGTAATTCGGCGGCGGGGGGGCCCCGCCGTGGGTCTTTGGGGCACTTCGGCGGCGGGTCCAGGAACGGAAGGGCCCCCCGCTGCCGAAGACCCCGGGCCCCCAGAATCCTCTGGGCGGCCCTGTGCAGAGCGCCCATTAATTTTTCCCCATGGGTGCTCCACCCCCGGAGCACCCCCAGAGTCGGCACCTATGTGGGAAGGCTCCTAAAAGCCAGTAACTGTCGCCCTAAAGCAACGCAGTGCCTACTCTGACACGGCGTCGACCTAATGACATCGACTGCGACTTTATGCTGCTCGGGGAGGTGGACTTATTAGGTCAGCATAGCAGGGCAGTTATGTCGGTGGGAGTGAAATTTAAGTGTGGACATGTCCATAGTTATGTCATTGTAAGCTGCCTGGCAACCTAACTCTGTGGCGTAGACCGGGCCTGAGTGATTCAAGTCACGCCACATCCCCTGCAGATGGTGCTAGTCCTTCAGAAGTGGGAGAGTTCCCACTTCACCTTTCCGGGTCTCCTTATGATGAATGTGCAGTTTATTCAGGGCTATGCTGAGTTCACTCACCGGGGCGCAGGAGTGGACTTCCAGGCGCCTTCAGTCTGGATGTATCTCCTCTCCCCAGGAATTCATTTCTGAAATACGCAAACAGGACTCTTTCTAAACCTGCATTCCACTAAATGAATATATAATGATGCAGTCGATACATTTATACATCATCTCCTGCAAACAGGGGCCTATTTAGGACAAGATCAGACTATGCTTCTCCCGGCAGGGGGCTGCGTTAGCAATTCATTCAGTAGCATAAAAGGAGTGTATGGAGACAATCAGTCAAAGCCTGAATAAAACACTGGAGGAGAAGCCAGAGACTGAGGGAGAAAAAGGCTGATGCCTTTGAAAAGAAAAATAAAATAAAAAAGATGGACGCAGGCTCAGATTCAGACAGGGAGAAGCCGATCCAGGAGAGCAACCCTTGTGGAAAGATGACCGGGGGAGCTGGATATGAACTTGCTGCTTTTCAGGATTGAAACAAGAAGCTGAGGAAGGAGATGAAAGGTGGGGAGAAGAAAAAGAAACGTGTGTAACTCCTCTTCGGAGTGTACAATGTAATCAAAGGGACCCAGGAAAGGAGTGAATGGGGAGGAGAAGAGAGGAGGGGGAGGAAAGTTTTCACGGACACATACAAAATAAACCAAATCTGATCAAAAAGTCTTTCAAGTAAAAGATTAAGCTCCAGAGATTGCAGGAGGCCTGTTTAATAGAAATCTATATTAGAAAAATCATCCTCCAGGGTACACGCATCAGCTGTGATGTAGCCCATCAGGGGGACAACCGGAAATGAGGAATTAGTGAAATGAGCGGCTGGGGAAGGTGAAGGAGGTGAATGGGAATGAAACAAGAGGTAAAGGATTGAAATGGGGAGAGACAGAGAGAAAGCGCTTCATGTGCTTTACATTTAGATCAAACCTTTCATCCAGAAGCACTACACGACATGGTGCTTTCCAGGCTACACATGGGATCATTCAGCCACCAAAAAAATGCAGCCGCTTCGGCGGTAGAATCCGGCAGCCCCTGATTTAGCAGCATTAGCTATTGCTCTGTCTGTCTGTATAATTTACACTAGGACCAAGATGTTCAAAAGCATATAGTGCTATCAGGGGCTTCAGTTGGTGAGCACCAAACCAGAGCTATAATAATGCCAGCATCGTTTTCAGAGGTTGGGTGCTCAGCATTTTCCTTTTATTTATTTACTTTTATAATTTTTTCCAAATGTACTTGTCACCGTGAGCAAGGGGATTGCAATCTGGCCCTCAGCATGAAATCCTTCATGGGCATCTTTCCAGCCCTTCTGGATCGAATCAGGAGACAAGGATAGAAAACAACTCCTGGAATTACTATAAACAAAGATGCCCCTAACCTCCCCCGAGGACTCCTTCCCATTTCCTATACCAAAATACCAGCTTCCTCATACCACACCAAGTAAAGTAAGAGGGTCACGATAAAAGGAGGGGAGGGGAAGTGACATATCTATCGTCAGGGACTACTTTAATCACAGACCTCTAAGGAGCCAACCCAAATGGCTTTGAATTTTTCATGTATGCAGTGGTGTTGTAGCCATGTCAGTCTCAGGATATTAGCGGGACAAGGTGGGTGAAGTAACATCTTTTTATTGGACCAACTTCTGTTAGTGAGAGAGAGACAAGTTTACATAGAGCTCTTCTTCAGGTCTTTTTCAGGCATTCCCCTTCTGCGGCATGACAGTCGTCTATTAGCTGCAAGAGCAGCCATGTCACTGAACTAGGGAACAAAGTTTGGTGGGGATCGACGTTTCCATTTTTGCGAGATTAATTTTTTAGCTACCAAAGCTGCACATTGGAAACAAGCTGCCTTATCAGGTGATCTCCAGGTATCAGGAATATATGTAAGGATGAAATTTAAGGGGGAGGGCTCCAACTTTGCATCCAATGTCAAATTGGTCCTTTGACCCACCTCGTACCAGAAATTCTTGATACAGGGGCACCCCCAAAACATAGGAGCTAATGTAGCACCAGGGAATTACATTTCCAACAGTGGTCAGCATTTATGAGGCCTATTACTATAAGTGTACGTGAGGATTAGTATATTCCAAAAATTGTCTTTTGGTGAATCACCCATAGTCTCGGTGTTCTCATTGCTTTTTTAATGTTAAACACGTCTGTATTCCATCAAGTCAGAGACAGTTTGTATCCAAATCTCTATTTCAAGCAGCTCTCAAATTATCAATCTTTGGTTATTTTGAAGGAAATTTCCTGAATTTCCTCAGCCAGCGGTATCCTTTTACAATTTGGTGGCCCAAAAACTCTACCAAAGTTCTGGAGCTTCCGATACACCCAGTCCAAATCCATTCATAAGGAAATGCTCTAATTGGAGAGATTTCCATGCTCTGGAGTAGGACAAGCCAACTTGTTTCTGAAGATCTACAAATGGTTCAAATTTATCATTATCAATTAGCTCAGCATTTTCTGACAATCAGGCAGCCTTAAGGTGTCCCAAGTTGGGCCCTCCAAAACTGAGGCAAACGTAGAATCTTTGGTCACTTTGGAAAATCTTGGCCTGAGATGACTTCTCTAAAATATCTACTATTGCTCTTTACTCAAGCTGTACCGACACATATCCTCTGTGGATTGGCACAGAGAAGGACCTGAAGAACACTCACCTGTGGATTGCAGCCTTCCTCGACTCAAATGAAGCTCATCCCAAGAGACTGAGGCCTACTGTGGTTTGAATCCCAGGCGAGCCCCCATTTATGTGATGGCTGCCATCTTGGCCAATACACCAGGGATTGAACCAGGGATCTCCAGAGCTAAAATCATGAGCTGCTGAAGAGTCAAGGCTCTGTAGCTGAGGGCTGTAACAGGTTCATATTCTCTGTGGATCAGCACAGATGGAGACTTGTAACACTCACTCACCAGTGGGTTACACTGTCATCATCTGAGCTTCACCAGTGGTAGCAATGGTGGTAACAATAGTGCCAGTCAGCCACTGAAGTTCTAAGCATGGTGTGCAGGCCTGCTCTGAACAGGGTTAAACAACATGGTGATTAAAATGTTAGTAGCTACCTGGAGCCCTCTGTACACCAGGACACTCAATGATCTGAGAACCATGGAACCATTGCAACAGGGAATGGGAAGCAATGTTCATTGTACACAAAGCCACTGAGGGATAATCCCATCCAGGGAATCCCGGAGCGATGGCTCTGCATCCAGCTGATTGTTTTGAACTGGTGGCTTTCCACCCTTGAATTTAGCCCAGTACCCCTGTGGATGAGTTTGTTCATAGGCAACATATAGATTTAGACTATAAAGAGAAACAACCGAGAGCCAAAGGACCAGCCCAGCAACTGGCCTTATCACCTCCTTACGGGTATTCTTAAATGCCAGGGGGTCTGAGTATGCTACCTATAGAAGGCAAGTTACAGACAAAAGGCTCCCAAACAGAGCTGGATTGGTAGGCAGCAGAGAGTACGTGGATGAAAATGTCACTTACACTAGATAAGGGCAACCGGGGTCATGCACTGTCAAGAGATGTAGGTTATAACAGCAGCTCTGCTCCTGATTTACTATGTAACCTTGGGCAAGTTACTTCCCCGCTATGTGCCCCATCTGGAAAATTAGGTTAATAATAATCACTATGTTGAATAATTTACCCAGTGTATTTGGTCTCTCTTCCTACTCACAAGATACCCACAAGCAAATGACAACTTCTTCAAATGTATTTGTGACGGGTTCCCCCTGGGGTGCCACCAGGAACTGGGGTACCATTGAGCCCTCTGACTCACCAGCCTGGGCTCCGTCTCACACTGTGCTGCTGTAACAAGCTGCAGACCTGCTCCCAGTCCCACATGTCCACCAGCATTCACACTGGTAGGGACATACCCAGCTGCAGTTTCACGCAGGCTCTCTAACCAGCCATTGCATGAACCAACAATAGAGAGTAGGGTGACCAGACAGCAAGTGTGAAAAATTGGGGCAGGTGGTGCGAGGTAATAGGAGCCTGTATAAGAAAAAGACCCAAAAATCAGAACTGTCCCTATAAAATCAGGACATCTGGTCACCCTAATAGAGAGGCTACTGCCAAGATAACCCCCTGCTCCCCAGGCACTCATCCCCCACACACTGGAGTATAAATCCAAAATTATACTATTTGCGCTGCACAGGGAACTGTACAGCATAAGCTCATAGAGTTTACCACAATCACCACCCCCCCCCCACCACCACCACCACAATGTGGAGAGGAAATACAACAGCCTTGAGCTAAGATTCCCAAGCACTTCACTCCAAATTTACTAGTCTAGATTAAAACATAAAATAAGTTTATTAAATACAAAAGATAGATTTCAAGTGATTATAAGTGATGGCAAACAGATCAAAACAGACTACTTAGAAAATAAACAAAGATGAAAACTAAGCCTAAGATACTAGAAAGCTAGGATATGAATGAGCAAATTCTCACCCTGGCTGATGATACAAGCAGGCTTGCAAATTCTCAAGGCCCAAGCTGCATTTGCTTTGCAGCTTGGGATCCCCAGGTTTTCATACACTGGTTAAAATCCCTTTAGCCTAGGTCCAGCACTTCCTCAGTTCAGTCTTTTTGTTCCTTAGGTGTTTCCAGGAGTTTTCTTATGTGGGGAGTAAAGAACCACAGATGATGTCACTCCCTGCCTTATACGGCTTTAGCATATGGCGGGAACCCTTTGTCCTAAACTCAGTTTGTGGGAAAACACTGGTATCCAAGATGGAGTTCCGTGTCATGTGGCCTGGTCACATGTCCTTGCATACCTTGCTGAGTCATAGCAGCCATTACTTACAGGCTGTCTGGAGTATTCTCAGGAAGGTTCACCAGGTGGGGGATAAACTTCTCCTAAGGCCTATTGTTTCTCTTAATGGCCCATGACCTTGAATAGGCCCTTCACAGATGGCTTTCTACACTGGAAGCATTTTATCTAGTGGGTGTCACCCAGGCGTGACTACGTGCGAAATACAGATACATAGTCAATATTTATAACTATAGATACAAAAATGAGACATGCATACAAATAAGATAATCATATTCAGCATATCATAACTTTTCCAATGACACCTCACATGCCCCATCTCGTACAAAATGCATCATAATTATGCCATAATAATATCGCTATGAATAATATGGGGTGAAAAGTCACAATATTCATTCATCAAAACTTTTTGACAAATCATTTTCAAATATTTTCATGCCATTCATTCCTCAGATGCCCCGGGAAAGACAGTAATTGTTGGCACCAGCTTTGAGAATTGGGGCTATTTAGCAAAACACTTACGCATATGCTTACATCCCAGCAACTTAAATGGCATTTAAGCAAATCCTTAAAATTAAGCTTTCATAAATAGGCCCCTAAAGTTGCAAACACCTAGCTCAGCGTGGCCTTTGCAAACCAGCTTGGCCCTGCTTGCTCTGCTCCAAACATAGTTCAGTCTCTGCGGTCTCTTCCATAGCACCCACTTCTGGATTCTCAGTGGATGGGCAGAGGCCCATTTTAAAGCATTGCTGATTGCACCTGAAATATCTGTGCCTCTGAAAAACCAACCTGTAGCTCCAATGGATCAATGGACATGCTATACTCAATCTGCAGATCTGAGTGACTCAGTCACCCAAGACTGCTTTCCTAATAGTCCACACAAAGTTACCCCTCTTCCATCCTGCTCTTATCCCAAGCCCTGGTGGTTCATGCCAATGACTCTTCGGAGGACGCTACTAATTAAAGGCATGTGATAGTTAAACTTTTGCTAATCAAGACAAATGTGCCCTAGTCTCAGGTGTATGATAGCAGAGCTGTGTCTTTCTTTCCCTTCCTCCACCCTCTTCTTTACGGAGTCAAACAGATTCCTCAATTAAGACGCTTCAGATATTACCGTGAAATATTTCCCCTAAAGTCTCATTCCACAGCTCTCAGTTATGTTTCTCCTGATCCGTGGTGTTTATTCAGTGCTATGGGGATATTTTGTCAGCAAAACACATGCGTGTTTCCAAATGTTAACGAGCCCATTAAAGGCAGACGAGATGAAATCTGACCAGACGTGCTGGCTGACTGGCAATGGGACAAATAGAAAAATCAGGGTGAAATGTGTTTCTTTTGCCCAGACAATCGGATTATCCCATGGATTTAAAAGAAAAGCTGCTGTGTGAAGGGGGCGGGCCGGATAGAGAGCCCATCAGTGGAAATATACAAAGTACAAACTGACTGAAGACACAACCCTGCCTCCTTTGAAGCTAGTGCAAAACTCCCATTAATTTAAGTGGAGCAAGATCAGCCCCTAGTTTTGTCATCTGCAGAGATCTAGATAACTCTGGAAATGTTAGTAATATTGGCTAGATCAGAGACTGAACAAGAATTGCAGAACAAACATTTTCACCATCTTGCTATCCATAGAGACTGTGTCTGGGATTTTCAAAGACAGAATGATTGGGATTGAAATTCTATGAGAATGAGACACCTAACTCCCTTAAATGACTTTGAAAATCTGTCTTATGCTGAAGAAAGCCTCTTTCTTTTATACCTCAAATTCTGTCTCTGGCTGAAAAAAAAAATCTTATTTTGAGCATGGACTACCATCCAGAATAATAAACAATTAATTTATATTTATATTTTGTTCTTATCCATGTCTAAAGGATATGATCCTTTTGTTGCTTTTCTCTCGCGTAATGTGTTTTAAAGTAGCTACCCCTCTCAGGTGTTTAAATTTCATATACGATCACTGCAGATTCCTTGAACTAGCTGTTCTTGGTCCATAGCGATTTGCATCCATGTTTGTGTCCAACCTGTAGACAAAAAGAAAGTGTATTGACAAAGTTACAGAAAATATATAATGGAACTGGTCACACTTTACTATAAAGTTCCATGTATGGACAGTTTATTAAGGATTAATCAATGATTAATAAATGTTATAGGATGAGCTGGTCAGGATGTTTTTCGACAGACATTTTTTTTTCATTGCAAAATGCCAATTCATCGAAACACAAAACTGGTCAGCTTCAACAAATTTCCCGTTGTGAAAAAAATTGGGGATGGGGGGAGAAGATTTTGAAATTGCTAAAAGATCCCATTTTGATATTTGCTAGATGAAAAGGCTCCATTTTTGGTGGAAACAATTTTTGTTTTCAAAATATAAGTTAACGTATAGTGGAGAGGGAAAAAAAGGTTGAAATCAAAACTAAACATTTCAATGGACCAAATCTGAATTTTTCATTCAGATTTTCGGTGGATGAAAAATTTTGAGATTTTGAATTTTGTGCCAAGTCCAAAATGGGAAATATGCTCCAAATCTCAAAAATTCTCATGGGAAAGGAAAACGGTTTCCTGCCCAGCTCTAGGTATAAGGATGTTACAGACATGAGTAGTGTAGACTATAAATAATCATCAGTAGAGTGTGTTGTAGATGGCTAGAAGCCATTGTTAGACACAAAGTATATTGACTAGCTGGGCTCTGTAATAATTTAGAGTAATTGACTGACCATTTATTAAAATATCTAATCATTTATTAACCCTTTATTGACATTGTAGAAATGAAACCTTAACATAAAGTATGACTATAGGAACTTAACTGAGCTTCTCCAACATATACATTAACAGGCAGTGGGGCAAGGTTGCTAGCCATCACCTCTCTGGCAAATGCTCTCCTATATTCTGCAAGTCTCGCTTGCTGGCTGTTAAATATGTCCCAGGATAAGTAGGGGGACCTGCTTGCTAAATATCGTCACATCCCAAGATAACACAATTACATTTGAGTGAACCGTAATGATTTTTCAGTGCAATGTTGTCTCCTTGTGTTGCCACACGACCTGTTGCTGCAGCGTGATCATATTTTGACAGCATATCACTAGGCTGATGCCACATCAGTACTTTATTTTCTCTTTGCAATTTGCCTGTGAACAGACTGATTTTTTTTTTCAAATTTGTTTGCTGTTTGTAGTCGTTTGACAGACACTTTATGCTAGCTTATTTCAGCCAGGGGTTGCCTGTGGACTGTTCAGTGCTTGCTATCAGGTGTTTGAGCTGTGTGACCAGTCACCAGAGCCACGTGGCTTTGGTTCCGCTCCCTGACTGAACGACTGTAACTTTTATCATTCCCAGAGCATGCACTTCTTCTTGCTTAAATATTCTTGTTCATGAGTCAGTGCACAACTTCACACTCGAACACGGACATTCACCTGAATACAAGCATCCCCTGAGCAAATGCCCATGAACAGTAAATAAGTGGGACTTACAAATAATGATCTATTAAATTCACTCATTTTCTTCACATGATTTTCCATGCATATAGGGTTTTTTGTTGTTTGTTTTGTTTTAGTGTTTATCCAGCTCCAGGCAACATCCTGACATGATGAATTTTGTCCCACAGAGCCAGTTCAACTAAGTGGCAATTGTATAGGGCTGAACGGGGAAAAGCTAGGCAGGGAAAAGAAAAGTCCTCAAGAAGGAAGAAATTCAACTAACATTGTTTTGATGCTGCATAATTTGGAAGCTTTCCGGTACACCTATGGGAGCTTTCATGTATACCTATCAAAAATAGATTGCAAGCCCTCTTCCAAACTGATGCACTGCGCTATATCATCATTATATCGCTTTCTCAAAGGAAAGTCTCCTCCAGACCTCACACTTATTACTGACGTGACCACAAAAATGAGTGGTGTTATACTGTGGTTTTAAGTAAAAAAAAAACAACCATCACTCACAAAACTACTCCTTTGATCTTTTTGACATCAGTGCAGTGAATATCCCACTCTGGTGCATTCTTGCATAAAAAAGAAGCTCCTTGCTGCTCAATCAAACCTCTTTTAATAGCTTTCTGAATGCAAACATCCACAGCTTTTATTTCAATTTAATCTGCCAATTTTTCTAAGTCTTTATCACACTTTATCAAACAGTGTATCAGTGTGAGATATCCAACCCCCCTCCCCTCAGGCAGCTCCGAAATTGAAATCTCAGGAAGATTGCAGCTTCTTTCATATTTTAATTATTTTAACATTTTCGTTTAGTGGTCTCTGTATTATTATGACTTGTTTTCTTTCTGGAACAGGGCTGTGATCCCTCACTGGGTGGGAAATTTGTTTGTCTACAGCAAAATAGCTGAATGCCTCTAATGCATTAAGATATGGATTAGAGAAATTGCGTTTGGGAAATATATAATCTCTTCTTGGTAAACGGGAAAAAATAAAGGCCCATTTCATTTCAATTCTAATTTGTCATTTTACGATTATAATTTTTAATAAAAAATGTATTTTAACCACAAAACTGCTGCCTCATTTTCCAAGTGCACGGGGTAAAATGCAACTCTAATGATGCCCCATCTACCTCTACTGTTTAAAGACCTGATTCAGGAAAACACTTAAGCTTCTGCTGAACTTTAAGCAAGTGCTTAAGTCTCTTTGTGCTGAAATTTAATGATGTCCTTAAGTGCTTTCTGGTATAGGACTGGATTTAAGGATGTGCTTATGTACTTTTCCAGAATAGGGATCCTATCTTGAATTAGGGCCTTTGGGCCTGATCAAAGATGAAAAGATTCTCATTGACTTCAAAGGGTGTTAGATCAGACCCTAACAGAACACTAAAACGATTCCCACTGCCCTGTGACAGTGTGGAAATCTGAGATCAGCCAGAAAGGGGTTAAAAATCGGAAAGGCCCAAGCATGTGCCAATGGATGAAGGAATGTATCTGTTCATGAGAAGGACCTCCCACAATGCAGACAGGGTTGCTTCTTCTGCCTGCTTTGCTGTGTCTGACACTCATCAGCCAGGCAGACACTAGATCAGGGATCGGCAACCTTTGGCACGCGGCCCATCAGGGAAAGCCCCTGACAGGCCAGGACGGTTTGTTTACCTGCAGTGTCTGTAGGTTCGGCCAATCGCAGCTCCCAGTGGCCGCAGTTCACCATTCCAGGCCAACGGGGGCCGGAGGAAGCGGTGGCCAGCACATCCCTTGGCCCGTCTCACGTCCCACAGCCCCCACTGGCCTGGAACGGCGAACGGTGGCCAGTGGGAGCTGCGATCGGCCGAACCTGCGGACGCGGAAGGTAAACAAATCGTCCCGGACTGCCAGCGGATTTCTCTGATGGGCCGAGTGCCAAAGGTTGCCAATTCCTGCTCTATACTGAAAGGACATTGCTAATTAGCAGGGCTCACTCTCCTGTGCCTGGTCTCACACAGAGTGTGACAGGGATTGTGTGCACCGCTAGAGCTTGTGATTGGAGCCAAGAGCGTCGTGGGCTGCAGATCACGCACGTTCCCACTTCCCTGGCACATGTATCCCACTATCTGCAACTGAACAATACTACGTACATGGTCTCTAGATCACAGCTTGTATCACTCTCAGCCTATCTGCCCTGTCGTCTGAAAACTCAACTGCTCTCTCTCTATTTTGAAGGTAATGGGGGGAGATTCGGGCAGAATTAGATTTACTCCCCTCTCATCACACTTCCCCGCCCTTCCCTGCCCTCTCGGCTCACCCCATCCTCAGTGCACTTGGGGATCAACAGAAAACAGCCTCACCTTGAGCCTGATGATCAGCGCCGCATGCCAAGTCCAGAATGTAGCACTGATGAGACCCCAAGGGGCTGGTGTCAGCAAGCAAGTGCACTCTGCCGCCTGACCTTCTCCTCTGCACTCTCTCTATTAGTGCAGTTGTTACATAGATAGACACTGAGACCTGCTCTTCCAGCCCACCCCCTCCCCGCCAGCAGCCAGCCTGACTGTTTTAAGTGATCGCATTAAAGCATCCGCCAGGTTCCCAGCACCATTTTTGGTTCAACATTTAGTTAAAGAGCCACGTCTGTTAGATGACTGATGTTTGCTGGCCCCTTGGGTGCTCCCTGAGGCGGGCTTCGCTGTGGATCGTCCCTGAAAACTTTTGAGGATCAATGTCAAGGAAATTGGAGTTCAGCTCTCACAACTGCTAGTCTGTCATCAAAGACCCCTGCAGCCCTTTGACTCGGAAAATTGAGGAGTCCCGAGGGACCTGGGGTAAGAAGTTGGAGGCCAGGAGAAAAACCAGATCTGTGAGTCTGATTCCCCTCTTACTTGCAACTGGCGTAAATCAGGAGTAGCTCCAGTGAAGCCAATGAAGTTACACCAGTCTGAAACTGGTGTAAGGGGGAGGACAGGCCTGTGTTTCTCTAGACACAGACTCTGGAATTGTAGGGCTCCATTCTCCAGCCCATTAGCCTCACTTTGCACTTTTCCTGTGATGCAAGGGATTTAAACCTGGCTACATTGACCAGAAAAGGGGATCTTCTGTTTGCTTACAACCATGGCAGTGTGTCATTTGCCAATTCCCCTCCTGGCATCTGGTGTACGCAGCATGCTGGGATATCCCAGTCCCCAGCAGATCCCTAGCTGCAAGAACAGCCCCCATGAGCTGTTAGCAGTTGGCATAAAATATAGCAGCCTTCAGGTTGCTCTTTCCCCAAGGATCACAATTGTACCCACCAGTCCTGGAATCAGGGAGCTGCCACGGGCGCAGAATGCCACTTTTGTCCTGATCCAACCTTACCCAAGAGCCGTTTCATTGGTCCAGAAGATCTGTCTTATAGTGATTTAAAATGTGATTTCCAATTTTGTTACCCCATTTTTCCAGCAAATTGCTCCATTTCATGAAGCTTTTCCAGTAACCAGAAGCTGCTGGCACAGAGAGGCGAGGCCATTATTATAATATTTACTCTGGACCCCAGTCTCCTCCTCTTGTCCAATAAATCCATTTGAGAGATAGGATTTTGATAGACACTTTAATAGAGCTCTCCTTAACCTGATCATGTTAATGATTTTTGTGGGCTGGCTACATGCCAATTTCTGCAGCTCATTAGTCATTTTTTTTTGCCTTCATGAAATCAGCTCCTCATTCTTGCTTCCCCCTTTTGTAATACCTCCAGTCTGAGACTGCCGAGTTTCCTAATGCCAGACATCAGCATTCAGACACCTGACCAGGTGCCGGGATCATCCCGATCACTCAAAGGCCATGAAACTCTCCACTCCCATGCCAATGCACTCACCCTCTTGGGATCTTGGAAAAATCAACAGGGTTCGCATTCATGCCATGCGATTGTTTATTTTACAAAGCATCAATTGACCCAGTCATGGCTGAGTCGGAGTCTTCCTTGATAGAAGACCAACGCTGAGCTGTGCACAACTGTATGACTGGGTGGTTCCGAGGTTTCCCATTGCCAGCTCTCAGGTTGTCTCTCTCTAACCCACTTTTGGCAGAGGGGCTTTTCACTGTTGTTTTGTTCCCCGTCAACAGGGTTGTTGGAAAGAATCATCAGCCCTGCTGTCCCAAGTACCCTGTCTCATTTCTCTGTTCCTATTTCATGCCATACAAGAAACATCGCACCAAGTAAACAAGAAATCAAATTAGCTTGGGATTCTGAATCAGAAATCAAAGGAAACAGAGTTTTATTGTAAAAGGATAAAACAAATTGATTTCCACACAGGAACAAGCCCCCCCCATGGATGTGCCGATGTCCTTTTGCACAGACCCAGACCCAGACCCGTTGTGTTAAAAAAGGATTTTTATGGTCCTTGAGCCATTATCTTATGATGGAGAGTTTCCCCGCCAGGCCTCCTTCTTCAACTGGTTCCCTAGCTAAGCAATGCTAACAGCTTCAGAGAAAAATATATCATGGTTGTGTGGGTTCAGACTCAATGGTCAGCAGATACTGTAAGTGCACACATAGTCATGAACTGTGTACGCCATTGTCCTATTGGCTTCAAGAACACAGGCTTCTACCCAGCAAACTAAGAGTGCTGCTGGACTGGCAGTGAGATCCCATTGAGAACGTTCTCTACGGACCTTCGGCAAAGAGAAACTCCAGTATTTTCACTCTCTTAATGCACACGGTCAGAGCCTGTGAAGGTGATAGCAGCAGCAATTTGGCCTCTGGGCATCCAGACTCACAGTTCATAAAGGCACTGCCAGTACTGACTTGGTGTCTGTGGTCCAGCTTCAGATTGTGTGATGGTGATGCCAGCAGAAGCCTCTTCTATGGATGAACAAGTTGGTGCATCAGCTGCAGTTCAGAGTCAATGTGTCCAGGTTCAGATTTTAAATAGGGACAGTAGTGCCGTGCCTGTTTATGCCCAGGGGTGGAATAGATGACAGCAGTGCCATCAGAACTCCAGCCTTGAGATGCACAAGTCCAGTTTCTATAGAGATGGCGGTAGCAGGAATCTCCCTTCAAGAGGCTCAGGAACTGATTCAAGGTCCAAAAGTGTTCTCCTTTCTGGATGCTTGGGGTGAAAGTTCATGAAGGTCAAACCAAACTTCCCTGACCTCTCTCAACCCTGTTCTCATGATGTTAAGAGCAGCTCTCAGCTTTCTGAATGCCCAAGGACAGATTTTCTATGGTGAGGGTGGTACCAGGAGCTCCCAGCTTGCTGCATCCCTGGATCTAGAACTCATGAAAGTGTCTCCAGCTGTAATCCCTCCTCAGCAGCATGCCTGAGTTCCGGAGTTAAAATCTGTGCAAACACTTTAGTTTTGTTCCTTTCTCCAGGCTAGACTGGGTTAGTAATAGATGTAAAAAAATTCAGGTGATATACAGATTAGTAATAAGGGAACTGGTTTGGGGTAAAATACATGACCTGAACCTTCACTCCAAACTGAAACTGATCTCTTTTCCTGACATTTAAAAATGATCACCTTTTTATTTGTAAGGTCATTTTTTCATTTTCAAACTGCCTTTGTATGATAGCCCTCCATATGGGTCACCTGCAGGATCTTGAAACCGTGGATTTCAGCACTGCAACACAGACACCAACCAATGGAGCTAAAGGAGTGGCTCCTTCGGTTACTGGTGGTGGTAGTCTGTTTTCCTCTAGTGGAATACAGTTCGCTATTGCGTTACGTTTGCACTTTTAGGTTCTGGCTAGGATTAGAAGCATAAATGCCAAAATACTAAGAGGAAAGGCTATTTCCAACCAGAAACGTGAAGTACTAAGCCTTTAACGAGCGCTTGTTCCAGAAAGATTGCCAACACAATTTTGAACCAAAAAGGTTCAGAGGAGCACCAGAACTGGTAGATGCCTGTCTGAGCTAAAATGACTCTTTGAGATTCACCCATCACTGGGATAGATCAGGGGTGGGCTTTTGCGGTCTGACTGGTATCTTTGTTTTTGTTATTCTCACATGCACATGAGCATTTCCTCCTGCTAGATAATCCATCCTGAATGGTTGTCTCTTTGCATTCATCATTCCTGGACTCCCCCTTTGTGTATTCTACAGGTAATTGCCATGTAGACGCTCTACAGTTTGCCTTTCCAAATCTCATTAGTCATGCTAATTAGAAGATCAGGTTGCACTGTCATGTCTGTGTTGTTAGCAGCCCATTCAGTCGGGAAGGATGTTTCACTTTGGAATCTGCAAGGAGAAATTTGTCCATTTCATTCCTACCAGTCCAGAGCTCTTCCACAGCTCAGAAAAGAGGGACACAAGAGGCCCGGAGGAAGGGTTTAGTTCCCAAGAGGTTTCCATGAGTACAATTTGCAAATTCAAGTAACTGTCTGAATGTGACACTGACTCACAGAGACGGGAGCGTGTTTGTACCTACGCTTTTGCATCCTTTGTGCCAAATCCTCATCTGGTATAAAATAACTGCATTGAAGTCAGTGGAGCTCTGCCAATTTACTTCAGCGGAGGATGGGGCGTAGACCTTCTCTTCAGCAAAGGAAGGCTAAATGGCGCTCTCCACTCCCAGAAGAGGATACTAGAGAGAGTTTCAAGCAAAGTTCTTTCCTTTTCTCCATGGGCCAGTGGCCTCTTCATGCCAGGAAAAGAGAGCGAAGCCCAAAACCTGGGTTTAGAGCCCCGATTTTATCCTTCCACTGTACCACCAGATTGACCCTCCATTAGGGCTCTGCACAGTTCCAAGATGGAGTCCAGTGAGTTCTACCATGCTCCAACTTCCCCTGCAGACAATAACGCTGTTTCTAGCCTATAATCCAAGCACCATTGGGGGACTGTTCTCTCTTTAGCCTGTATTATCGTCACACAGGTCCTGTTGATTAGCATCATGCTGGAACAAACTCTCCTCTGTAAATCTGGAGGAACGCCCGTCACTTCAGTGGAGTTCTATCCATTTACAGTCGCAGGAGAGAGGGAGAGAGAGCACAGAGTTTGGTCCATCCTGAGTTCTATTTGGCTAATTTCATAGTGCTAGTTCTGCAGCGCCACATAACTCTCTGGGCCCCGCTACGGTGGCTGGATCTGCTCCAATGCACCCGTGGTATTTTGATAACTTTGCATATTGCCAACATCTCATATTAAATATATAACTTACAGACAGGGGCATAGTTTAACTCACTCTAATCAACTATAAAATGAACCCACAGCTCGCCGCTACATGGTAAAGACCTGGGTCTTTTTTATGCTGATCATTAACTGCTGCAGGGATATTCCTTTCTAGAGATTTGTTATTAATGAGCACTGAAATTACGGATTTCAATTAACTATGTTACATTTATATTGAAGTACAGTTGGTGCTGCTCTGGGGAAATATAAATACTGTGAGGAGATCAAGTGCCTTCCCTTCCAAAGAGCGGAGGAACAACGAGGAGCTGGTAGCACCCCCGTTAGCTCTGCACTGACTGGATTGTTTCACTGTGTCACTCTCTCTCTTTCTCCTTCCCTCTGGCCCTAATAGCCGTCCGCTTCTCCTGCAGCCACCTGATTCCATTTCCCACAATGGGAATGCTTCCTGGGGACTGTCTGCCATCCCAGACCCTTGGCTGCTGTCCCCTTGGCTTTCAGCGATTGGTGTCATTGCTCTTGGCCTCTTGCAGTCAGCGTGTGTCGCCGCTGAAGGCCATTCAAGTGCTACGCCACCAAAATCCGACTGCACGTCGCAGGCACGTTGATAAGCTCAAGGCGTCTTTCTGTGTGATTGGAAGAGAGAGAACGGTTGCCAAAGGCAAACATTTTCAGAGGGCTTATGTAAGGGATGGATGGAGGAGCCCTAATCAAGCCAGCTTGCCTTTTTAACAAAGAGAAGTCCATTCTCCCAAGCCTGGGGAGACCTCATTACCGAATGTCTGCCAGCTTCAGTCTCTTCTGTTCACGGGGGAAAGTGCTTCAAATTGCTCTTTGAGGGCTCTGTCCTTTCCCTCTTTTCTCTTGTCTGGGTCTCTCAGATGTTCAGGGCTGGGCTCACACTAAAGCTTGGCAAAGCTGTCACCTTCAGAACAAGGCCGCATAATGGCAGCAGGGCAGGCATGACGCGGAGCTTGGGGTTGTGACAGAGAACGAGACAGCGCTGCAGATGCCTCAGTCCTAGCATTGGCCCTGATATTGGGGAGCGTGGTTCTGGTATCCACACCGGCACTGGGTCCTTAGCCTTGGGGCATGGATCCCAGCGCTCATGCAGCATCCTCTCCCCTGGGGAGGGGAATTCAGCCCCTAGCCTTTGTGCTCTGAGCTAGGCACTGGTGCGGCGAGCTCAGCCTAGCCAGGAGACGTGCGCATAGCAGGCTCCAGGGGTATTAAAGGACTCTGCAATTACTCGCAAAGGTTTCTATTATGTGCACAACTGTCATTAACTCCCAGCGGTGCGATTGCCCTTTATTGATAATATAGTGCTCAGCCTGAGCAAGGGGTTATTGTGCGTGCTCACAGCAGCAGGAAATGAACCTGCCATCCTTTCTCACAGCTTGCTATTAAGGTGTTATACACACATGAGGGTTACACCCATCCTGACCTGTGTTCACCTGACTACTCGGAATCCGCTCGCGTCTGCATGGACTCACACAAGTCAGCTGTGCTTAACCCCTTGGTGCCTCTGATTGGCCTATGGGCTTTCAGAGAAGAGCTAGAAAGGGGCATTTGGGGGCCCAGTAGCTACTTCTGCAAGAGTCCATTGCAAAAAGTGCATGTGCTGAAAGTGGACCGAGGTCTAAGAGGGTGCGCCACGTGGAGGTCATCCAAAAAGACACCAGGCAGGAGAACAGCAAAAAGGAGGGAGTTATGTATAGAATGGAATTTGCTGACCTGCTCCTCTTTATCCTATAGCTTTAAGGGCTTGTCTCCCTTCCACTGTGGTACCATTTAAGACGAAGGGACTGTCCCACTAGATAGTTCCTCAACCTTCTGTCTTCTGTAATGAAGAGGAGCAGCTTGGGGTATTCTTTCCACTTTCAGTGTGGTCACAATATGTGGCTGAGAAAGGAATGGGGGTGGGGAATGAAGGGGCCACTGGAGCATCCCTTGATTGAGTGAGCAGTGTTCAGCCAGAGAGGGGCACACGGCGTTACTTAACGCCTACAGAGCAGCATATTCATTAGAACACACGAACCATAAAGCAAGACACAGAAATCAGGAGCACAGGTAGTTGGGGTTTTTTGTAAGATCATAATTGTGTCTTGGTTCCAGTCACTGCATCTGTTTAACAACATCTTTTCTATACCAGCTAATTAGGCACTTAATTTAATAAACAGAAACTATGGTAAAAAAAGACAGGGAGTGGGAGATATACTCAACTTCCAACCCAAGTAAATGCTGCACAGGAGGGGAATATATCTGACCTCAGCTTCTTTAATTCTCCTTTAAGCCTGGAACCTCTGTAACAGGGTGTATGATAGAGAGGAAAGCTGGTCTTTTAATTAAGGCATTGGGCTGGGACTCAGGAGATCTTGGTTCCCAACTCTGCCACAGACTTTCTGTGCAACCTTGGACAAGTGAAGTCATCTCTCTGTGCCTCTGTTCTCCATCTGGTGGCAGAGCAGCAAAGAGGACATCACCCACTCTAGGTACCCCTGGGAAAAACTGCCACATTGCAAAATTCAGCCAACAAATAAAATATTCTCGGCAAATGTGAAAAGTGACACCCTTTCCATTTCCCCATGGATCAAATACATGATGCCCAGGGCTTCCGGGCTTCATAGGCGTGAGGCTAAAGAAAATATTACTTCTTCACTGATGTGAGTGCAGTATGTGAGGCAAAATGTCCTCTTGTGCTTCCCATTGATAACTAGTACTTCCTACTGAAGGGCCTGGCATCGAGGCGCCTGATCCAAAGTCAGTGGGTGGTTTTCCACTGACATCAACGGGCACTGGCTCAGGCCCCTAGAGGAACTGGAACACTGATTTTCATAAAGGCTGGGTACCCACAGTTCCAGTTAAATAGGAGTTGTGGATGCTCTGTGCCCTGAAAATCAATGCACAGAAACCAAAGTCCTCTCTGATCACAAATCCTTAGATGATAGCCATATCATAAATCAGTCATATCATAATGTGCAGGTATTGTGTCAGCATATTTACATGGTCACAGCTGACCATGCTAGGTAAATAATATAATATAATTACAGGGTAAAGACATGGCTAACTCTTTTTCATCCCAGCATAAAGCCTGCATCTATTATTTACTAGAGGCAACCAGCAGAAGAGTGCATGTTACATGGTAATTACCTGGAGGTAATTGCATAATAATTTGCAGAGAATTGCTATTAGAGTTGGGTGCATCCTGCAAACTATTTTCTGAGAACCATCTTAAACCAATTTCTATCTACTTCCCTAGGCTTTGATAAGGGCGCCCATCACCATGGTATCTGAACAACTGTTCTCTGTGTGTATTCGTCAAGTATTCTAACACATGGGTTGATTGGCAGGCATATTAAGATCTGTTTGACCCTTCTTCCTTACAAACTTCTCTTAGCCTATGGGTTGTTGCAAATTGTTCATAGCAATGAGAGTGGTGCAAAGAAAGGTCATTCTGTTTCATGGAGCATTTCAAAAAAATTGTTTTTGCTTTAATTTGGAATGAAAACCAAATATTTCAAAAAGTTCCGTAAAAAGAAATGGAGCCCTGGCTCTGGGGCAGGCCTCCTAGTGAGTTACCCTGGAGCCACGGACTCCAGATACCCAGGCTCCCTAGCAGCTCAGCAGGTGGGCTACTGAAGATCTGGGTGGGCTAACTAGCAGGAAACCTGCCTGGCTTCTATCAGAACTTTAGCAAAATCAAACCATCTCAGCAAAATGGTTCAATTTTTGCCAAATCTGCAAGTTCTGATGAAAAAAACCTTCTGATAGAATTTTTCTGACTAGCTCTAACAGCAAGTGTTTACTATTCTGAATTTGTTATTTAACTATGGGCTGCTGGGTGGGCATAATTATAAGGGTAGGAAAGTGCTGGAGGAGAGGGGGGATTTGCATTTTTAATTTGCCTAGATTGCAGGGAAGGATTCCAACTGTACTGCTGCATTTCGGGAATTACTTGTGCATTATTTAAAGTTATGTCAAAGGTGCCTAGAACATCAGGATAGGCACGTTTCTTTAGATGTGTATAAATCTAAATACACTAGGAACATATTCAAGCTCAATTATTTCACATGGTATGGCTTCTGTTCTCCAACTGGCTGATGTACAAACACTTGTTTGCGCATGCATACTCCCAGGAGTCAAATCTCTTCCCAAAACATTTGGGCAAACACAGCGTCACACATGTGTTCCCAAGAAATCAAAGAAGGGAGAGATTTTATGGCAGTTTGGATTTAGCAGTCAGGGTCACAAATCCTTTTTTTCTGGGTTCACCAGCTTTGCTTGCAACCTGGAGCCAGTGCCTAGAAACAATGGTGATGGGCTTTCTATAAATACTTAGATAAATTGCAGAGAAGAGAAGATAACTTGCCTGCTTGCATAGCAGGGTACTTGACTCAATGACCAAGGAGGTCCCTTCCAGTCCTACGTTCTACGCTGTGAAGAGAATTTGCTTACCTAGTTTTTCAACCGTTACCCAAGACGTTGGATTAAATGCAGAATTGTTCATGTCACCAAAGTGGTCTTTGCAGATCCCAGGCCTCTTTCCAGTAAATAAGACTGTCCCACTGCTCCACTCAGTCCGTCACACTCCTCCTTTTCTCACCCCGCCCTCCCACACAAATTTCTGCTGGTGAAAACAGAAAGTTTCCTGGGAAGTTTGAGCGCTCTTGAGGTCTCTCCGGAATGCTCACCCTGCAGCAGTTGAGATTGTGCTGTTTTAAAACGTATAATTGATTTCTTTATAAATCATTCATCTCTTCTTATTTATTAATCCTTCTGTCAAGGTCAATTTAAAACACTTTGAAATAAGGCCACCTGGCAACACCTCTGTTTATGAGATTGACAGCAGGCCAGTGCGTGCTTCTCCAATGCTTGTGAAGGTAAATTCATGCAGGCTCCTGGACAGTGCCAGGTACCGTGGTTTACGATGGAAGAAATATGTAATGCCATCCAGATAGAGCCCACCTGTAGGTTCTGTGACTGTGGGTTGTTAGTGTGTGGCATGTACATAGCCTGGGTAGAATTCAGAGTGGGATCTAGGTGTGCGTTAGAGGATACACCTGTCTGATTATAGCTCAGTGGTTTCACATTGCAGGAGTTCATGTAAACAAAGAACCTGGGGAGAGCCTGGCCCATTAATGTTTGAATCTGAGACAAAAAAACAGCGGATCCTGGATCACAGACCCTCTGATGTATAATTGTTGCATTTTGTCAAGCTAGGTCTGAATCCAGATTAACAGAACCAAATATTCAGTTGTTGTAAATCACTGCAGCTCCATTGGTAATAATGGCTCATGAGATATAAAACGGGAAGAACCCAGGGATCTAGGAACAGGAGAGATAAGACTAGAAAACTATCAACCTGGCTGATCAGGAAAGAGAAAAGAATGAATATTAGTTGTGTCTATAGTGTCTGTTGTTCCTCTTCCCCTAACCTCTGTTCACTTGTCTGTCTGTCTTTAGTCTGTCAGCGGGCTAGAGGAGAGATCATCCTTTTTTGAATGTCTGAGGAGCACCCAATGCTCCCATACCAAAGAGCAGAAATAAAGGTAGACATTTTGCCTCATTCTCTGTAGCGCAACGTTCCCGAAACTCTCTCAGGCTTCTATATGGTGCATGAATAGAGAGACTTGGCTGTGTTATCACATTTAAACAACATCCAATGTGTGTGCTTTGTCCTGAACTGGTAACATTTCAAGTTCCTCTCCCACAATAACAACCTAGCTGCTGAGAATTGCATGGCAGATCTTTGCCTCCGCACTTCCTGTGTGGGGGCCTCTGTGGGTCTGTCTCCACTGCAGTTAGACACCCATGGCTGGTCCAGACTAGCTGACTCAGGCTCGTGGAGCTCGGGCTGTGGGGCCGTTTAATTGCAGTGTAGATGTCTGGCTTGGGCTGGAGCCTTGGCTCTAGGAACCTGTGAGGTGGGAGGATCCCAAAGCTCAGGCTACAGCCTGATCCCAATTAAACAGCCCCACAGCCCAAGCCTGAGTCAGCTGGCCCAGGCCAACCTCCGGTGTCTAACTGCAGTGGAGACAGACCATTTGCTAAAAGGTTCAAACTAAAGCTTGCATGTCTTTGGCCAAGCTTTGCAAAAAGGCCTGATTGTCTGCATCTGTTATCCTGCGCTACTGGCATGCTCCCCTTGATGTGGCTTTTGCAGAAGGGTGAATTGGCACAAAGCCTTTTGGAGGTGTGGTGAACTCTTCAAGTTTTGTCACTTCACACTAACCGGTGCATGTCTTGAACAAGCAATGGTGACTGTGGCAATACCCAAATGGATCAGGCCCATGAACTGCCTGCTGCTTGCTACTTGGTCATATAGCAGAAAGGTCACTGGACACCAAACATTTGCAGAAAAGCAATTCTACTGCCTTCTAATTCTATCTCCCGCTATTTAAACTCTATTCATTGGAATGGGATTGTCTGACAGGTACTGTGGTGCTCGTTGATATTAGCCACTGAGCTTGATGCAAAGGTGACATAAACGCAGGATTAAGTTACATGTCAGTCAGTTGAAATAACTTGATGTAAACCCATGTAGCTAAGCACAAGATGGTCTAACGTACACACTGAGGAAGCTGATAGGTGGGGGCAGTGTGGTTTGGTGACTGGGAGGTGAGCAGCTAGACAAGTGCCAGGAGACCTGGGGTCTATTCACTGACCTACTGCATGACCTTACGCAAGTGATTTATCTGTCTGAGTCTGTCGCCCCTCCCGACTGCTTCAGCTGGGATTTTGAAAGCAGTCTCAGGGAGTTAGGCACCCAACTCCCACTGAATTTCAACAGCATTTGGGTGCCTGGCTCCTTTGAAAATCCTGGCCTTAGACTATAAACTCTTCAAGACAGGGACTGTCTCTCACTGTGTTTGTACAGCACCTAGCACAACAGGGGCTCTGAGCTCAGACGGAGTCTTCAAGGGTCAGCCAAATAATAATCCGAGAACTCTCAAGTAAAGCAAAAGAAGCATAAAAAGACTCCTCGGTAGAGCCGGGCAAAAAATAGTAACATTTTAAATTCAGCCATTTTATTTGGAAAATTTCACACAATAGATCAAATTATCCAGTGAAAATGTTTGCAAGTTATTGACCCAGTTCAATGAGCTCTAAAATATCACCACGTCCAAATGGTTGGATTTATCCTACTCCCTCTGCTTTTTGCTCTATAGGAAGGAGCTCAGATAACCTTGCACGCCCTACGTTTCTGTCCCATCACCCCTCACTGCCCCCCATCCTCTCCACATCAGGCCCTGTTTGATGAGAAGCAGAGATGATTATTAAGATGGGAGCAACCAGAGCGCCCACTGAACGAATACCAATGAAGCAGCATCTTGGTGCATGTATAAACAGAGCCCTGTTCCCACAGCCGATCAGATACGGGGAAAGAGAATGATAAACAGTAAGTGACTCCCGTCATCAGGAGAATGCACGTGGGAGCCTCCGGTAATTGGCAATTTCTCTCCACAAAAGAACAGAGATTGAAAGATTTGGCACATGCCTAATGACACACCACAAGCAGACAACGTCAGTCAGTTGATGACCTGGACTGACAACGGAGGGCTGAGGGAGGAAGGGAGGGAGCCCACAACAGAGAATGGAGAGGCCGCAGTTTAAGGTGAGCTCAGGGCAGGGACCCAGTTTGGAAAAGAAGCCAAACTACCGAGACGGCTCTTTATAGCAGAGGCCTGGACCAAATTCAGACCTCTGGTGGAAGTGGTTGCAATGCCATTGATGTCAATGGTGTTTCACACCAGGTGTGAATTTAGCTTTCTGTTTATAAAAAGGGAGGGGGGAAAATACATGGCATTCGTCTAGCTGACGTGTTATCTGTAGCCTGTTTTGATCATGCCTCGGTTGCAAGCTAAAACACAAAGCCTCAGTTATCTTGTAGCTTCAACCAGGCCTTGCAGAAAACTAAACCAACTATGGTGATCCTGGGAAATTCATGGGTATCTCTGCCCTTAGGGGGCTGCTGTTTGTTGCAATACCCTTCAGAACAGGAGCTGCCTGAGGAGACAATTTGAGCTATTGCCTCTCTCACAATAAACCCGAAACTCACAACTTCATGTAAAGAGATCATCCCAAGGAGAAATGTAACATCTTCCTTGGGGGTGGGCCAGAGAGCGGAGGAGGAGGAAAGATGGTCCAGTGGTTTGGGCACAGTGGTTAGGAGACCCAGGTTCATCCAGTTCCTTCCTCCGACACAAGTCACTTTGGGCGTACCTGCGTGATACAGTGATGTGTGCCATGGGGGTGCGATTTCTCAAGCACACTAATGTGTCCTGCACTATTTGGGCCATGTAGCTGGCCTAAAGTCAATGTGCCCCTAGTGTTTCAGACAGCACTACCATGAAGCACACTAGGGAGCCTTCCGTGCACACAGCACGGTTTGCATGGCCCAGTTAGCAGCTTTAGAAATCAGATCCCCGCATGGCGCCACACTGTGTAGACAAGCCCTTAGTCTCCTGGTACCTCAGGGTATGTCTACGCAGCAAAGAAAAACCTGCGGCTGGCCTGTGCCAGCCAATTCTGGCTTGCGGGACTCGGGCTGCAGCACGGTTTCATTGCCGTGTAGACTTCTGGGCTTGGGTTGGAGCCTAGGCTCTAGGGCCCTGCAGGGCGGGAGGCGTCCAGTGCTCAGGGGGAGAGATAGCTCAGTGGTTTGAGCATTGGCCTACTAAACCCAGGGTTGTGAGTTCAATCCTTGAGGGGGCCACTTAGGGATCTGGGGGCAAAATCAGTGATTGGTCCCGCTAGTGAAGGCAGGGGGCTGGACTCAATGACCCTTCAGGGTCCCTTCTAGTTCTAGGAAATGGGTATATCTCTGTTATTAAAAAATTAAAGGCTCCAGCCCAAACCTGGAAGTCGACACAGCAACAAAACAGGGCTGCAGCCCACACCCTGTGAGCCGGCTGTAGACAAACCCTCGGTTCCACGTCTGTAAACTGGGGATAATAGCACTGCCCTGCTCCCCAAGAGTGTTGTGAGGATAAATACACTAAAGATTGTCAATGCTCTGATACTATGGGAAAGGGGGACATATAAGTCCCTTCGATAGATTGTTGATTTGCTCCTATTTATACACAGCCAATAGCATTCTAGGTAGATAGGCGACACAGGGAGCTCATCACGTAGATGTAGACAAGAGCACCGAACAATGACGGGCAGTCGGGCAGAAGGCAGGGCGAGGGAAACAATAAGCTGTCGTGATCCCCTGGGCCTGTTACGTTCATGTCTCCGTGGTTCCGTTATAGCCATACTTATGGAGTTAATAACTTGTTTTCAATCATTTAGATCAGGGGTGGCCAACCTGTGGCTCTTCAGAAGTTAATATGCGGCTCCTTGTACAGGCACCGACTCCGGGGCTGGAGCTACTGGCGCCAACTTTCCAATGCGCCGTGGGGTGCTCACTGCTCAGCCCCTGGCTCGGCCACAGGCCCTGCCCCCACTCCACCCCTTCCCGCCCCCTCCCCTCAGCCCACAGTACCCTCGCTCCTCCCCCTCCACCCCAGAGCCTCCTGCATGCCACAAAACAGGTGATCGGGAGGTGCTAATCGACGGGGCTGCCGGTGGGTGGGAGGCTCTGGGAGCGAGGGGAGGAGCTGATGGGGGGGGTCATGACGTATTACTGCGGCTCTTTGGCAATGTACATTGGTAAATTCTGGCTCCTTCTCAGGCTCAGGTTGGCCACCCCTGATTTAGATTGTCAATGGAGCTTCCAGTGAGTTATGTGGAGCTCAGCTGAGAATCTGGTCCTAGCTGGTTTTGGTTTGTTTTATTCTCCTTCTCTCCCTATCGTCTCTCTCTACTCTTTGCAAACCCGGCGCCTGGAGTAGGACATGTCTGTACCTAACAGCCCCCTGCCCCTCCCTTTCCCGTCTTTTCTATTCCATCATAAATGCATCCAAATTGCAGTGCTCTGATGCTGGAATGGCTCTAAATCACACATCATAGAGCAAGACAGATCATAAAGGAACAACAAAGAGCCAGCAAACATAAAATAGAAGAATGGCAGCCTCCCCACCTTACGCTGCAAAAATCAAAGGAGAAGTTTTCAAACAGCCCCGTTTCCAGTCAGCTGGAGATTTAATTGACTGTGTCTGCACTTCTCTCTCCCCCCCTCCACACACACACCCTTCTTCTTCTTCTAAATAGAATTATTTTATTCCTAGCCTATAATAAGGTGACCCTAATGACAGAGCCTATATGTAAATGAACCTTTCTTTCCAACGTGCATTAGGTGGAGGAGGAGTGATAGGAGAGCTTCAAGGGAAGAAAGTCATTTTTTGCAAAAAGCTTTTGTATTCTAAAGTAATTCTAGTATTTCTAAAAAAAGGGGACAAGTTCACCGAGAAAATTATGCCAGCTGAGTCCCTTTGAGTCTGCAATTTTCCTGGCTCTGCCAAGTCTGGAGATGACTCTAAATTTGTGGGTGTCCTTATCTGGTTCAGTCCTTTGTTTTGAGGTGGCACAGCAATCACTCTCATTTGTTAACTGTTTCCTACATGGTGGATTATGTTATGTTTTTTTTTTCCTGGTGACTTTTATTAGATAATGGCCTAGTGGGAAACTGAGCAGAAGAAACATTTTCATAATTGATGGCTTGATTTCAGCCTTGAAAACACTCAATGGCTTTTTCAGCCTCACTGACACTGGAAATTATTAGAAATTATAAACTGTTATGCAGCTGGAGCATATTAAATTGGGTGGGAACTGGAGATTGCAGACATGCTAGATTTCCACTTTGTGTGGATTTTTTTTTCCTTCAGATTTTTCAGACTTTACCACGGGGTGGAAATGTTCATCATCACAGGTCAAAACAAGGGTGGGATTTTAAAACTCTGGAGCTGGCTGTTGAGTGTAATCATGCATTTGGATTGGAATGGGACTGCAAAGCTTTAAAGAATTCGTGTGGTTGGAATGATCACCCAGGGTCTTCACCCAAAACCCGAGCCAGATTTTCTAAAGAGCTCTCAACACTATATGGGCCAAAGGGCTGAGATCTTCTGAAACCAGCCAGCAGAGTCACAATGAAGAGCTGCTGGGTTCTGAATATCTGGCCCCCAGAGAGCAACCCACAGGCCTGCTTCCAACCATACGGGAGCAGCAGAAGAAGTGGAACTGGCAGCGCCATCACTAGATACACCAGGGCATGGCAAAAATAATCCATCCAGTGCAAGAGGATGATAACAGAAAGAAGGTAGAAGTTATCCTTTAGTTTTCAAAGGGACCAGGCCTACAGAGGTAAGGTGCAATGGGACAAACTACAAGAACAGTGAGGAATTGTTGAGAATGCGTCAAGAGGGCATAAGTATTTAATTATTATATACATCAGTCCTGGGGGAAAGTTCCAGCCATTTTTTCACGATTCCACCTGTACAAGTAGTCCTGAACGTGACACATCTGGTCCCCTAGAAATCCCAGTGCAGCTGGACTCCTGTGTTGAAAGATCCCCAGATGGTGCATGGTCATTGTGTTATCTCCTACACCTCCGGTCCTCCTGAATGGCACTGTAAGAAAGGAGGCTGAACTACACCGCTGTAAGGTCTCCTGTGTAGCCACTCTATGCCAGAGGGAGAGAGCTCTCCCACTGGCATAATTAAACCACCCCTAACGAGCAGCGGTAGCTATATCGGCGGGACAGTGTCTCCCGCCGACAAAGCACTGTCCATGCTGGAGCTTTTGTCAATGAAACCTTTGTCGGTCAGGAGGTGTTTTTCACACACACACACACACACACACACACACACACACACACACACACACACCTGACCAACAAAAGATTTACCAGCAAAAGTGCTGGTCCAGACAAAGCCTGCGTAAGTGTCCCAGGCCTGAAGAAGAGCTCTGTGTAAGCTCGTCTCTCTCACCAACAGAAACCAACAGGCTGCAGAGAGCAACTCATTACTGGAAAGTGCTTTGGGGAGGGGATAGATCAGGTAATTCACGAGGCCTTTTCCATCTTTAATTTCAGGCTAATTGTATCTCTCTATCCACCTGCCCCTCTTGAATATGCCCATCACTGCAGTGTCTAGGCACTTTACAGCTAATTAAAAAGTATATTCATTGTCTAAACGTACCATACTTTCCATGGCTGTGCTGTTGACTTTCTTACACGGATGGTTCCATTCGTTGTTTGCCTTTATAGACAGCAATGCAACTTATTACCATGGCAAGATTCATGAGAAGAGCTGAATCTTACATTGTGTTGTACAGGTGACAGCACCCGGCTTCGTTCTGCTGTCTAATGACAGGAAATCTGGAGCCAAGCCCACTGCACAGAAAATGCTATGCTTCTAGCCACTGTGAATTCTACTCTCAGCTCCATCGGCCATATCGTCCCCGAGGAGTACAGTGACTATGGTGGATTGTAGACCGTTCATTAATCTTTCATATAACCAAGCCCTAGTCCATTCAAGAACTTTCAAGATTTAGAGCAGGGCTGATGGGGGCAATCAGTTTAATTTAAAGCTCGTCTTTTTTAATGAATATGTACAGACTTTGCTTTCTTTTCATGCAAATTATTTATTTGGACCTGCTGGTTTTGCACTCTGCACCCCGCAAGAAGGCTGAGGAAATGGTGTATTGCACCAGCACATTTCATGAGCGCTGCTTAAACTTGTTTTTTTTTAAAAAGCAACCTTACAAATGGATTTTCTAGTTATCTGTCCCCTGCCTTTCTACCTCCTCTCCTATCCCCTTGCTTCAGGGACTTATTGCAGCCATGGGATTAATGGACGCCTAATGCCATCTCTGCTTTTCAGCCTGGAAAGGTCTCTTGTCTAGTTTACATTGATTTTTTTTTCCTGATGAATTTGCAGAAGCTGAGATACTGACTGCAAGTAACACAGATAAAGAGAAAGGTCGAGAGAAAGAGATACATCCTCTGCCTCACGATCCCAGTGCCAACAATGTTGTGAGACATCAGAGCTCACAGACACTTCCACCAGCGAACACCTTCTTATTCTTACTGACATCCCACAGGACACAGAGAGAGGCACTGACAAAAGGGCTGGCTGGGAGGTTGCTGGTGTCCATCTTTAGGGAACAGATTTTGAACATTCACCCAAGAACAACTCCCAGTGCAACAGGGTTACCTCCATTATTTTCAGGATAAACTGGTTTCATAAAGCAGTGCCAAAAAAATTTCCCAGGATCTTCTCTGTAAGTACACTAGGCACAAATATCAATATTCCAGGAGCTAACATACCATTTTGGACCCCATGGCTGTGAATGACAAGTGAAAATTAATATAGGGAGGAAGTGTGGTCTGACAGCACTGGCGATCTGGGTTCGAATACAGTTCTCTGCCACAAACATTCACTCTAATCCTTGAGCAAGTCCTCCAATTACTCTGTGCCTCATATCCACATCTATAAAAAGAGGATAATATTCCTTTTCTCCCACGCTGTCTGTTTTATCTGCTCGGATTATAAGATTGTGGGGGGGACTGTCCCTTACTAAATTGTGTTTAGTACAATGGGGTCTTGATCTCAAGCATGACCAGTAGGTGCTACGTTATTGTTGTGAATAATAATAATTTTTATAGTGCCATAAGTGTGTTTGCTATATAAGAGACAAAAAAGGTGATGGCCATACTGCACCCTAAGAATTTACAATCTAAGATATAATAATAAGGATTTAATAATAAGAATAAAGTTTGCTTTCACTTCTCCTTCCTTCCCCTCCATTTCTCCAGTGACTAAACCCATCGCCACTGAAACATACTAGATTGAGTGAATTTTTTAAGAGGGACAGAGTGGGAAATTGTAACTTGTTCATCCCTCTTCATATTAAACCTGGTGGTTGAATATAGTAGGATCGCATGAGAAAAGGAGCGAACAGTGACACTGAAAATGTATAACATGGCAGTGATTAAAACCCTGTCTGCCAGGGAGGATCACAAGGACAGGAGCAAATAGTACTCAGGAGGTGGCGAAAAGGGTAAGTTTTGATACACATAGGTCAAGAAAAATGACAAATCCTTCATCGTATCATGGCAGCCTTTCTGTAGCCCATTGCTTCTCTGCATAAAGGAAGTCTGCATTGTGCAGTCCTGACCTGATGACCCATAGGTCTCAGTCCACATCTCAGTGTGTGTCCGGCATCTGCAGGCATCTTTTTTTACTTGGATGTGCTGTACTGTATGCCTCGGCGTTTTCTCGTGAGGGGCTGTAACCTATATAAAGACATCTGCAAGTGTCAATATCACCATCAGCTTCACCTCCCCATTACTGTTTAGCATGAACTTGGTAACCCTGGATTATCTCAGACTCCTGGGTTTTATCCATGATACATTTTGGCTCATGGTATCAAGACTCCTGCTGCCAAATGAGAAGAATGGCAGTGGAATGCCCACTGTTAGCAGAAAGATCCGGATAACCTCTCTTTCTTCAGCCTCTGGTTTGGGGAGTTACCTTTGCAAACCTGTTGGGATAGATGCTCAGATTCAGAGGTCTGGAAATCATGGAAACAGCTGATCCAAACCCACTACGAGTCCAGTTGCCAACCACTCACTGGAAGGTTCAATCTGTAGAATCAAAAGCTCCTTCCTAGTATATTTTAGATAGTTGTCAGAGAAGTTTAGCGCCTGTTTGTTAGATTTCTTATGGGGCATATTGGCCCCACCCACTCCACACAGTTTAAGTTTTCTTGTGTTGCAGAGACAGAAGGAAAGAGAGAGGTGTTAATTCTATATAGCTTGTGCTTTTCAACGAGTCAGCCTCTTCTAGGTGACAAATCGTATTTTGGGAGCAGCAGCCACTGTTCTGCTCTGAGTGATGGCACTGCTCAGGTGGTAACGAAGGCATCTCATTTCCCTTCAGTTACAACATAATGCAATCTCATTCCTAAAGCACCTTATCATGCAAGCAGCTCAGGCAGGCAAGTTGCAGGGCTTCTCTTTGTCCCTTGAGTTCAGATCCTAGGCAGTTCTTCTAGCTTTGCCTTGAACAGGAGTAAATAGTTGTTCGAACAAGCAAAACCCCATGCTTTGATTCCATCAGGGTGGAAGACGTTTACTACTTAATATGGAGTTCTTGACAGAAATGCACTGTTCATCACTGAGTTCCTGTCAGACTGCTGGCACATCACAGGAGGAGCAAAGAGCGATTCATCAGAGACAAGGCCTTCTAATACAGACTGGGGGATGGGGGTGGGGAGCAAAGTGATTGTTGGAAGTGGGAAAGGGAGGAAAACGAGAGGAACTCTGGTGCTGAGTCCTGTTCTACCATCTAGCTGAAGAACGAGACTAGCAAACATCCCAGATAATCTCTCAAAATAACTAACCACCGATGTTTTTACAGCAAGAAATTATATACATAGCATGTAGGTGCAGATGACCTGACAGGAGTATCTGGGTATAGCTCACTTAATCAATTCCCTGCTGTTGCAGGGACCTGAAGAACTGATGTACCTGGGTCCCTCCTATTTTGTGCCTGTTGTGCAGATAGTGGGTGGTGGTGGTGGCCTGTGAAATACAGGATGATTTGGTGGTCTCTCCTGACCTTAAACTCTATGACTGTGTGAACAAATCAGGCATTTATGAAAACATCGATGAACTGTGAGCTTCATCAAGGTTTTTTAAATATTTTTAGTATTTTTTATTTTTATCTAATTAGTCATACTGGAAATTGTGTCATCCATTATTCACCCCTTTAATCATTTCAGACATCCAATCAGGGAGCAGTAACAATACCATGTGATCTTGGTGACCAAACTGCACTGTGGAAACAATGATTAGAATAAGCCAACAGTTCTCCAATGGCCCAGTGTCTGCAAATCATTGACTGTAACCCCATTGGTGTGAATACTTAAATGTTACCTGTCTGGGAGGTATTCTCATAGCAGTCTAAGGGAGTTGGATGCCTAATTCCCATTCATTTTAATGGAAATTTGACACCTAAAACACTTAGGCTGCTTTGAACATTTCAGCCCGGAACATTGTGGTCAGTCAGCGAAGAAAAGGAGCTGAATTTGCAATGAACATTATTCACAATAAATCGTTCAACCAGCTCTGTTCTGGAGGCTAAAAGAAACAACTAAAAGTTTGGATGCTTCCTGCAACCTTATACAAACTCTCAAAACCCCTGGGGTATGACCCTGATAGAGGATGGATGTCATAGAAGCTCTAAGGTAGACGGCTAGATTCTCAGGTGGAGTAAATCGGCATTGCTCCATTGAAGCAATACTGATTTACACACCCTGAGAATCTGGCCTAGATTCTACAAAACTGGTCTGGAAATCTCTTAAGAACAGGCTTTCTCAAGAGATTTCAGATCCTATCTATAAACCAGAAGGGCAGAGACACTCAAAGCTGACAAATATTTGAAGAATTTAAGAAGCAAACTGCATATACCAGGGAGAGAATGTAGGTCTTTGTCCCTTCTCTAGTGGCTGGCCCACAGACGAGATTAATGAGTCTGCACAGACTACCAGCTATGACTTCATCCTTTCTCTCGTGTGTTAGAGACTCATTTTTTACTGTTTGAAGGCCCCAGTTTGAACCCCGCTTGCAGACAACACAAGAATGTGAGAATCTAACAAAATCTGTTCACTAGTATTATTATCATTATTTGTGCTGTGGTAGCACCTAGCAACCCCAGTCAGGTGTCAGGACCCTGTGGTATTAAGCCCTGTAAAAAATACATAATGCAAAGGCAGACCCTACCCCAAAGATCTTACAGTCTAGTTTGGGGATGGAGTCACGTTTTTTCACGTGGCCCATTTCCCTCCTCTCCATATCTCCATTTCCCAGTGTATGCTCATCGCTTGCTTTCAAACTGGCTTCTTGTCTTGGAGAGCAAAAGGAAAGAGAATTAGAGCTGAATGAGTGAGCACCCGCAGGGGAAAGAAATGAGTGTTTATCTATGTTTCTATCCCTTTAAAACACATCATTCCTGAAGCTGCTGACAAAGGTCTTGCGATAACTGCTGGCAGAACCTCTAGGAGCTAATAATTTTATGTTCAGGCTTATGTAAAACCTGGTTTGATTAATTATTGATGCAAAGTTAGGAAAATGAATGCTCGCTCTGACTTGGCACAGCCCTGCCAAATAAATGAGGCAGTGGCAGTTCTGCAGTGAGCTGCTCTGAGTGCTCCTTCCTGTCAACCTGCTCTTTATCAGTGGACGCTAAGCGAGTGGTTTTTGATGAGCATCTGACAACTCATACCAATAGCATGCGCACAGACCACTCGTTCTGTTTTCAGTTTGCATCGTGTGAACACCCAGCAGCAATTTGCTGTAAACTGAGGCTGTAGCATTCTCTGGGGGTATCCCATGGTCCTTTGCTTCACTGCTCATCAGCATGCATCCTGGGATTGTTTTTGCTGTGAATTGTGGGAAGCGAGGTGGGTTCAATTTAAAAAAAAAATCCTATGTTTCTGCTGTCTCCATCCCCTACTTCCTTTCTGGGCTGGCTCGCGCCATATTTGAATTGCTGTCTGGACCCAACAATAATCTTCACTCAGAGCTGAACAAATTTGTCAGTGGGTTTCACCTGTTGCAGCAGCAATCCTTTTGGCAGGAGGATGAAACACTGCAGCAGTCGCAGTAGGATGGGGGTGTAAAGAACTCAAGGATGCTGAGCAGTTGGAACAAGAGGATTGGTTCCTGGATCAGCTATCATGGAACCAGTATGGATTGGTGGGAGAGGATTGTTCAGAAGATCTGGAATGACCAGCAGTGGTGAGAGAGCTTCAGGCTGAGGTGGGACACCTTTCTGAGATCTGTGCCAAACTGACTCCACTGACAGCATATCAACGTGTGATGCCCTACACCCATGGATAAATGGGTGCCATTCCATCTGGAAACTTGCCACTACAGGATGTTACTGGTCTGTAGCCAACGAATTCAGCATGGGGAGATCAACCGTTGAGGCCATTCTCTCACAGGTCTGCTATGCCATTGATACGGTGCTGTCTGGCCAGATCATGAAATTGAGTAATGCTTAAGAGATTATTGATGGCTTTGCATGCATGGGGTTCCCAAACTGTATTGGAGCAACTGATGTAACCCATGTGCCTATCGTTTGCCGCACACCCACACCCTTCCCCACACTAGGGTGCAGAATTTATAAACAGGATGGGTTATTTCTCCATGGTGCTCCAAGCACTGTGGAACACAGTGGCAGATTTACAGACATAAATGCAGGTTGCTCCGGGAGGCCCCAGGGTGCTAGGCTCTTACTATTTAAATTAAAGGAGAAAGGACTGTTCATCCCCAGAAGTGGTATGGTGGTTGGTGTGGTAATTATGGGAGACCTGGCTTCTCCCCTGATCATAGAATCATAGAATTGTAGGCCTGGAGGGGACCTCGACAGGTCTTCTAGTCCAGTGCCCTGTATTCAAGGCAGGACTAAGTATTGATGTCCTGACTAATGAAGCTGTACCCAGGTCTCTTGGCTATAAGGAAAGAACATTTTAACTATCACCTGAGCAGCTGCAGAAAGGTAGTCGAGCATGCATTTGGCTGTTTGAAAGGCAAATGGTACTGCTTATGGAATAGGTTGAAAGTGTCAAAAAAAATGTTCCAACCCTTAGAACTGCATCTTGTGCTTTGCACAAAATTTGTGAGAGCAATGGAGAAAGTCTTCCCCATGGGTGGGAGGCTGAGGTATGGAGACTTGCTTGGAGGTTCAAGCATCCAGCAAGGTGTCCTGTTCAGAAACCGGACACCTGGGGGAACACTGTCAAGGATGCCCACTGTCTGTATTTTGTGTCTCGTGCCTGAACATGTTAGCCTGGGGGTGGGGATGGAGGGGCACATTGTGATAGAGACATTGCGATCAATGGGGTATTGTGTATGTGTCGTTGAAGTTTAACATTCCCTATGTGCTTTTGGCAAACCCAATGAATTGTTTCAGCTTTATTTCAAGGATTGTCTGCGTTAAATGCAACGATGCTCCATATGGATGCATTGTAAACAGTTTTATTATGAAAGAACAATAAAAACACAATAATCAAGTTTTAATAAAAGCAACAGAAAAATAATGTCTCCGGATTTGGAAATACATTTAACAAACCAGTGGTATTAAATAACCAAATGTACTTTGAGTTTTGTTTGCACTGCTGCAGTAATTAAAGTGCAATAGTAACAACATTACAATTACTACAACATGGGTTAAAGGCGCTCATAGGCCTTGTCTCTGGCTCTTCTTCTCTGCAGGGGCCCAGGGACATTACAGGGCTCAAGAGATCTGGATTCCCAGGTGCAAGCGTTCCTGGTACCCAGGTGTTAGAACTGAGACGTGAATAGGCACTGCTGGGAGGATACAGAGGTTAGGAGATGCTACTGGTCCCAGGAGCCAGCATTGTTCAGGGGCTGAAGGACACGACTGGGTCCCAAATTACAGGACTACAGGGAGGGCATTCTGGCCCAGGATAGCATCCATGAGTTGCCTCTGCATCTCCCATGCTCTCCTTCACCATAGTGAAGCTGTCTGTGGCCACAGCCATGGTTTCCCTGGCCATTGTGACACTGTCCTTGGCCTCTGCCACAATCTCCTGGGAGGGCTGCACTCCTTTCTCCCTCTGGGTCCTCATGCACATCTTGGTCAGCCTGGATTTCCTCTGTGATGCTGCCTTGTGTTCTGCAAACATCTCATCCCAAGTCTTCCTTTTCTCCCCTTCAGGTTGGCCACCCTGTGAACAGTCCCTGACAGTCCGGCTGGTGCAAGTTCTGTGGTTATGGGGTGGGGCGGGGAGAAAGAGTCACTTATTGTTCATATCGCAGACAAGTCGTGATAGCTTCTTTAGTATTGATATGTGACCTTTCCTCCCTGAGACTCTTCCTATTCTTAGGTGAGCCTCAGAGACGGTAAGTGGTCTGCATGTATGGAGGGTTCTTGGGTGCATCTAGATTTCAGTCTACTACTGTATCTGCTTTCATGCTGGGTGGGGTGGGATGGGATGGGATGGGATGGTTGGAACTATGTTCCAGGTTGTTTTTTGCAAAAAAAAGTTTGTCTGCTGGAGTTGTTACTATGGCGTAAGAGGTGTAAAGTGGGGCTTATGGAGGGCATGTAGGCCGAGCTGGACAGGAATCCCCTCTACGTCCCCCCTTTAGGCTGTCCTCACTCTCGATGACCTTATGCTGAGGCAGGTGATAGGAGACAGAGAATAGTCTTATTCAAACTTGACAAAAGGGCAGACCAGCAAGATATTCTGTGAAGTGATTCACCAGGATAATCCCCCCAGAAGCGCGGCAGGAGTGGAAGGGGCTCGCGAGCTAGACTGGGTGTCATGGGCGTGTGGCTATTCCCTATAATGTGCAAAACATCATGGAGCAATTTCTCAAGCTTAAGTTCTGCTTTATCTCCCTGGCAGACATGGAGAAAGTGCAGAGAAAAATAGATGGGGTCCTACAGCAATGGTCCGTTACAATGCAGGTTCCTTCCAGGGCATTTGTACCTCAGTGGGGAGTAGTATTGTCCGTGTCTCAATAGCGCTGTAAGCACTGTCCCTATAGACTGTTGAATTTAGCACAAATGAATGCTTTTCTTATTCAAATCTGCAGCCTGGGGGGAGGGTACAGACTGCCACTGCACCATGCTGGTGGATGCCATTTTGAAACAGCACAAGGGGTTCTGGGGAGGGAGGCGGAGGTTGCTAGCTCACATCTGCCAACAATAATAATAAATAATACATTGTAAAGACAGGTACTTGTGTGCCGAAGTTCCCTCCAGGGGATCTGACTCTTTGGTCCAGCCCTGGGTTTCTGGCTAGGACTTGGGCTCAGCTAATGCAAGGCAGGAATCTGGGTCCATTGTAGGAGGGCAGGACTAGGGCTGGCTTTTCCGCTGGCTGTTGCCAGGGCCCTGAGTCACAAAAAGATCCTGGGTCTCAGAGGCAGCTCCTCTCTGGCATCCCGCTGCTCTTCCTCCAATGGCTGTAGCCAGCAGTCCTTGGTGTGGAGCAGCGTGCGGGCAGGAGGCTCTGAGCAGCGCATGGGATGGGTCACACTGTAATTGTGTAGAATCTTGTCCAGTTCATCAAAAAATGGGCAGGTCCCATCTATCCCTTACCAGATTGTCTCCATCTATCCCTCATTTCCAGGTGCTTTCTCCTGAGCTCCTTGTTCTTTATCCGGGAGTGGTCGACACCCCAGTAGTGACCCCTCGCGCACATCTGCTTTGCAATGTCCACAGTGTCCACAAACGCGTCCTTATTCTTGTGGGCTGGCCACAAGAGATTTCTGAACTGATGCTTTTCCACAGATGGCAATGAGATCCAGGGTCTCAGCACAGCTTCAAGCAGCTGCACGACGCAGGGCTTCTGGGATACTATTGTGGTTGTATCACCAGAATAATGATACACTGGGATCCGGGAGCAAATGAGCAATATCTGGCTGCGTGCCACCTTGTAAAGGGAGGCAGGGTCATCTTGGCCTTGACACCAGGTCCAGGAGGGCACACAGCTAAACAGAGGTCAGTAACATTTGACCTGCAAAGCAATGTCAGGTAGCCTTTAGAAGCACACAAAAAACAGTCTGAAGCAATTGTGTGCACACAAACAAAAGATTCAACCATTTCAGTTAGAAGCAAACCTAGTCCGTTTGTCAAGAGGACTCCAGAGTTCACAGTAAATGTGGAGCTAGTGCTCTGTGGTGGGTTGTGTCGTGGATACACAAGAGTTTTCAAACTGAATTAACTCAGTCTGATCCAGTTTAAAACCCCGTGTAGGCGAGCCCTATGATGTCACCATTTTGCAGTGTTCCAGGGCTTTCCATTTCTGACTTTAGATCTGTACCATAAATTCCACTGATTTTCATATCACATCCAGGCTGTGTCATGGTGGGGGTAGAAAGCAAGACTGAAACTGAACACACACTATTACAATGTCCAAGGCACGGCACTTCTGTGAATTCCCAAACAGTATATCCGTGCACAGAAACCAACACCGCCAATAACTGCTTAGCAGATTCAGTTCCATTTAATTAAATAGGTTCAGAGCACACAGAGTGCAGAAATGGATGCAATCTCATGCTAGACACACAGCTGCAGAGCTGCAACATACAAACACTCTTGAAAAAGATGCAAAAAAAAAACAATTAACCTCCTTTTAGTGGAAAGCTGCTTACAATGTGAAATCTCTTCAGCACACATACAAAAGGTTGCATTTAATCTGGTTGACGCAGACACAAACATACACTTTCCAGAGACATAAGTCTGGAGAGACCTTTTTTCTCCCTCTGTGCCAGATACACATGGAACCAATTCTCCACTGGGCTACATCGATATTACACTGGTTCAACACCACTGATTTCAATGGAGTTGCATTGATGCAGACCAGGGGTAATGCAGTAGAGAGTCAAGATTCCAGGGAGAAGTTTTATCAACTGCTTCTCAGTGACTAAAGAGTTCAACTCATCTTCCCCGTTAAAGAGCATATCGTGTCTCCATGTTCTTCACTTCATCTTATTAATGTTCCTACCAGATTGATGCCACGTTACATCCCATAGCCTTTTATAAGCTCTTCGTGTCCAATAGAGATAGTCTTTTCTTATCACCTATTTTCAGCACTCCTTGGTACCCAGCTCCCTTTGCTAGGGCTGGCTTTTTACAACAGTTTCAGTTTTCAGCTCTTCACTCTCTCAGATGTTCTTTATACACTCAGCGGTGGAATTTTCAGGTGCACCCGTGCCTAGCTCTGCTCCCATTGGTGTCAATGGTATATGAACAAGGAACTCTACGTTTCCACTGACTTCAGTGGGAAAAGAGTTAGGCCAGTGCTTTAATATTTTTGAAAATCCCACCTTTGATCTTTTCTCATAATTATTTTCTCTCTCATTGGATTAATTGCACCATTGTTACTAGCACCTCCTTTATATACCAAACTCCCATTCTAACTCCCACTTGAATGGTGCATTTCTGTACCTTAACATGTTTGCTTTTTTAACTGTGAATTTGGTGGGTTTATAATGCTTGGTTTGGGGATAATTACAACATCCTTATAATATAGTTTACCCAAAACTATATATTTGTACGGTCAACTTTAACTCCATTTTAATGTAGTTTTTGTCTGGAAATATATTATGGAGGCATCAGTAGCAACTCCATAGTTAAGGCGTGTTAGTTTTTGCACTTAAAATTGAGCATTCATCATAAGAACATAAGAATGGCCCTACTGGGTCAGACCAAAGGTCCATATAGCTCAGTGTCATGTCTTATGACAGTGGCCAGTGCCAGGTGCCCCAGAGGGAATGAACAGAACAGGGAATCATCAAGTGATCCATCCGCTGTCGCTCATTCCCAGCTTCTGGAGAACAGAAGCCAGGGACACCATTCCTGATCATCCTGGCTAATAGCCTCCCTGAATTTATCTAGTTCCTTTTTAAACCCTGTTATGATCTTGGCCTTCACAACATCCTTTGGCAAGGAGTTCCACAGGTTGACTATGTGTTGTGTGAAGAAATACTTCCTTTTATTTGTTTTAAACCGGCTGCCTATTAATTTCATTTGGTGACCCCTAGTTCTTGTGTTATGAGAATGTATGAAAAATACAGCATTTCATACCCAAAATTACAAAATTATTTTTTTTAAAGAACAAGAAAATTCCCAGATAAAATGATATTAAAATGGAGTTACGGTTGAGTATTCAGTACATATCATTACATTAGGGCAAAATACATTACAGGGATGTTGTAAAAACCAATTGTGATAAACCTAGGAAAGTCTCAGGGTTAAAAAAGAAAACCAGGTATGGAAACAGATACTAAAGGCACCCAACAATCTTAGCTCTGCTCCGTCATAGACTCTTCAGTCTTTCCATATACTTAACTCACTACAATGAATGGGTTGTTTTCCCCACTATTCTTCAAAACAAAAAGTTTCTCCTTCAGCAGAAAGTTTAACTCTGCCCCATAGAGACACCATTCAAAAACATATGCTAATGACTTAGGTATTTGGGGGGCGGGAGGCAGATCAGATTAAACTGATTTTTACAGACATTCGACTTTTTTTTCATTTCCCCCCTTATGGGGAACACAATAAGTTTGTCTAGTGTGTTACGAACCCAATTGGAATTTAACCAGGCAAATGAGGTTAGCAGTCCTAGGCTAGAGAAAAGTCCCACTGAGTCTTTAATGGCTACTCGTAGCCAGGACCTCTCTTTCAGTTGTCATCCAGAAGATGGCTTCTCCAACAGCTCACTTTCCTCCGTCTTCACACTGTGACATTTGTTCAGTGCTGACTGAGCACCGCCTAATGGATCATTGGCAACATTTTGGGCTTCTTTCTAGGTTTTTTTGTAAAGGTCCTCTGTTCAAGCACTGACTGGTTCTGATTCTATTTTAGCTTATGAAATCTGAGGAGACCACATCTCACTAGGGTTCCAGCAATAAACCTGGGGGTGATTTTGTTGGTGGTGGGTAGAGATTAGCATCTTATCTATTTATTTGAAAATTATCCCTGCCAGCCAGTCAGTACATCAAAGTTTTGTCAGTGACAGTTTGTGAAGACATCAGTTCCAGCATTTCTGTGTCTAGAGATGGAAATAGCCCAGGTCACGCACAAGAGGACACAGGGTTGGCCTGGCTCCCAGTTTTGTTTGATCTTCTCTATGCTCTGGGTTCTCTCGCTGCCCAGAACCATGTGCATATTCATGATTTTCCAGCAAGTCACTTAGAGTGACCAGACAGCAAGTGTGAAAAATCAGGACGGGGTGGGAGGTCAATAGGAGCCTATATAAGAAAAAGTCCCGAATATCAGGACTGTCCCCATAAAATTGGAACATCTGGTCACCCTAAAGTCACTGCACACAGCAGCAAATGCCTTTTGTGAGTCTGCCACACAAAGCCAGTTTTGCCCCATGAAGTATATATAAAATGCAGCTGTGGCTTCGGAAGTTGTGCTTAGTCTTCTTTCCCAAAAGCCTGTTTTTCAGAGGGGATATATATATATAGAGAGAGAGAGAGAGCCTAGTAGATAGGACATTGGCCTGGGACTCAGACTTGAGTTCTAGTTGCAGATCTGCCAGTGCTCTGCTGGGTGACTTCAGGCAAGTCACTTCCCTATCTTGCCTCAGTTTTCCCATCTGTAAAATGGGGATAATGTTACTGACCTAAAGATGAAAAGTGTTAGATAAGAGCCAGGTATTGGTATAGGAAACCTATTGTCCATTCAAATCTATGCCTTCATGTGCTGTCCAAGTGTTAGGAGTTTGTGTCCGTTCTCTGGCTTCTCCACATCATAGGTGCAAGGAAGCTTACTGTACATTCACTATCTGCCTTCTTTATGGGCCTGACCAAAAACTCATTGAAGTCAATGGGAAAGACTCCTATTGTCTTAAGTGGGCTTTGAATCAGGCCCTGTGTGCAGTCCTTGTGCTTAGAAACTTACCTCCTGTTCATGTCGGAAAAGATTTACTTCTGCACAGAGGGTCAACACAAAGTCGCTGGTAGGCCCTCAAGTGTAAGAGATAAGTGGTGCACAGGCCTTGGGCTGTTTCTCTTGACAGAGTCAATCTTCACCTTTTCTGTCCCTTCTACATGCCATCTTGGTGTGAGACGCACCCAGAGGGCGAGGAACGTGGGAGAACACAAATACAGACCTATAAAAAGGCACCAAATGACCTATTGATCATTATTCCTCAGCCTGTACTACAAGACATTCTTCCCATCACCCAAAAATATGTCTGAAATCAGTTTAGGGAACGAGCGAGTCTTTTAATTAAACTAGTCTGTTATGATGAATCTGTTATTACAAAGTCTTACCTATGTAAAACATTAATAATACAAATTTCATTTGTTTATGTCAGCGCCAAGCATTAATTTTTAATGGTGAAACGTATGAGTTATGAAAGGCATTAATGCAAAACAAATCACCAGCTGAGATGGGAAAGGAAATTCATTTTTAGGGTAAGCAGTGGGAATGAAATATTGTGGTTTCAAACAGGGGAAAAAAAATCTTAGGGTTCTATGAGCAATTTAAAAAACCTTGATGAAGCCTCGGTTTTATCATCATGGTTAATATGGGCTCTAAATCCTAACAAAGATTGTGTCTGTTTTAACCGACAGGCGCCTTGACGCCATCTCAGAGGAAGAAGTCCACATGAAATGGCTCTAGCTGCCATGTTCACCTCTACCCCGATATAACATGACCTGATATAACACAAATTCGGATATAACACGGTAAAGCAGTGCTCTGGGGGGGGGGCAGGGCTGCATGCTCCGGCGGATCAAAGCAAGATCAATGTAATGCGGTTTCACCTATAACGCGGTAATATTTTTTGGCTCCCGAGGACAGCGTTATATCGGGGTAGAGGTGTAAACATATTTAATACATGCTGCATCAAAAGCAATGTGGTGTGTGGGATGAATGAGATCAGCAGCTAATCATACTGGCTAGGTGAGCCAAATTCATTGCTAACATAGAATATCAGTGTTGGAAGGGACCTTGGGAGGTGATCCAGTCCAACCCCCTGCTCAAAGCAGGACCAATCCCCAGATAGATTTTTGCCACAGATCCTTAAATGGCCCCTTCAAGGGATTGAACACACAATCCTGGGTTTAGCAGGCCACTGCTCAAACCACTGAGCTCTCCCCTCCCCCATAAGTAGGTACAACTATATGCCAGTAGTGAATTTAGTCCAATCAATGAATTGGCAACTAATTATAGCTAATGATTATTATTCTACTGGATAAATCCACACTGAAGGCTAGATTCTCCAGGGCACCAGTAGGGTGTTGGGTGTGTCTCCTTGATCCTGAGCTGCCTGGCCCTTGCCCAGGTCAGACCAGCTAAGGAACAGCTGTAACTTAACATCTTACATGGCCATTTCTATAGTACATGAACCGGCAATCTTGAATGTATTTATCCTCACAACACCCAGGGGTGGCAGGGATGTGCCATTATCCCCTTTTTACACAGGGGGAACTGAGGCACAAAGACACTCGAGTGACTTGCCCAACGCCATACAGGAAGTCTGCTGGAGCAGGAAGTTGAACCCTCATTTCCCAAGTCCTAATGAGGTGTCATTCCTCCTCTCACGGTATGAAAACAGTCAAAAATCAGGCATAGCCACGGTCTGCTCCCAGCACGGCCCTCCTCCCTCTCTGGCAGGGACAGAGTGGAGGTGGCTGGCACAGAAGGTGACTACACCACTGAAGAGTTTCCCTGCACATGGGCTATTCTCTGCTGACCATCTCCAGTTGCTATACGTCCGCTTCAGTCCCCTTACATGGTATAGACTGCATTTATCAGGCCAGGTGTATCACGTATGGGGCATTCTCTTATGCGATCCCAGCTTTGGGGTGGGGATTCCTTTGTTCCTAATATTTGCCATAGGCTGTCCCTTTGCTAGAAAAAGAAATATTTGGAAACATGCAAAATACCGTAGTTAAACATCCAACTCGGATGCAGTTACGTTCACCCACCAGTGTTCAAGGAAGCCCTTCTGTCAACCCATTTTTTATTCTTGTTTTCCTTCCTTTTCTCCTTTCACCTATCTAGCAATCAGTCTGTCCATGAGGAAGGATAGTTACGTTCTGAATCAGGCTTCCAAGGGAGGTGATGGAATCCTCATGATTGGCGGTTTCTAAGGTTGGACAAACATCTTTCTGGGATGGCCTAGATGCACCTGGTCCTGCTTCAGTGCAGGGAGCTGGACTTGCTGACTGCTCAAGGTCCCTTCCGGCCCTCCATTTCTATGAGTCTATGAAGCTGAGTGTACATGCGGGTTACAGTTGGAAGCAGAGCAGGGCAAATAACGGATTTTTTTTCAGTTCGCTGCCAATTCTGAAAAATCAGGAAAAAAATAGTTGCTGCTGCCGGTAGAACCCCCTTTTTTTTTTGCAAAGCACTTAAGCACGTGCTTAATTTTAGGCACATGAGCAGCCCCGCTGACATCAGTGGAACTACCTCTGTGCTTTTCCCGGCACGCACACAGGAAGTCTGATGCTGGAAGCCTCTGTATGCTGAGTGCTTGCAGGTTCGGACCCAAAGGGAACCCAGCTGGGATTCTCGTACATTATCACAAGTCTAGCAGCCTCATTAGAACACTGACGTGATGAAAAGAACTGTGGAACGGAAGCCTTCTCCTTTTGTCCCTAGTTGGGATGTTGGCAGGCTGAAAGCTGTAGCTCCCAGTCATGGGAATCTGCTTCTCTGTCTCTCTACCGTACTTGTCCTTTCTCTCCTCTCAGTCTAGGGAAGCTGCTGACTTTAGCAATAAAGCAGGAATTTAATATCCTACAAGGTGGTACAACAAACTGCCCCTTGGTTCCATCAATAGAACAGTCCTGAAATATAGGAAGGCATGCAAGGGGAAAGAAAACGAGATGAATATTGCAGATATAAATTCTGTAATATTGGATTTCTCCTAGCACATTTCGATGCTGTCTTGCACCGCTTCCCATGCGCTATAGGATCTCCATTAGCTAAGCAACAGGTGCTTGTAGGTGATGCATTTAGAGCAGACCAATGTGCTTCATCTCAGCAACATCCTTGATATTCCAGTGTTTGACTCATCCACTGGTCTGCATCCTAGATAGAGATACACAACTCAGGTTGATGCTGGCAAAGTCTGTCTGTAGCAAGTGATAGAGAGAGAAGACTGGTGAAACTGCACCAATACAAGTTAATTTTTCTCATGATCCAGGTATATGTTGCACATATATAAAGGAGGTGGTGGCTAGAAGGGGAAAGGACAGCTGGCACCCAGGGTTCCAGCAAAGAAGTATTTGAGAACAGGGGATGACAGCTGGGATTGCGTATATGTTGTCATTGTCTCCCATGCGCACCCAAGAGGAAAGGATCTAGTAATGATGGCAGAGTCGGACAGCAGGGGAAAAAAATCAGCACTGTGCTAATTCTCAGGCTGGGTATATTTTATTAATTAATTACCTTATTACCCTCAGCTTCAGAACTGAGATTCAGCTTAGCACTCCAGGCTCACTCAACCATCAAATTGCATTTGTGAAGGGTTAGTGGCGGGCTCAAAAGATCCAGATCTATTCTCAGAGACTATTAAACTGATACTTTTCAGGAGGGCTGCATTCACTTTATAAAGGGGGGTGGAAATCCCTTTCCCTCCGCCGCATTCCCCTTAAAACCCCAAACAAAAGGCTTGATAGGGAAAATAGGGCAGCATGTCATCCCAAAGAAAGGAAACAAACATTTTAGAACGTATTTTTGAGTTGCACAATCCACTGGTTTTAAATGAACCAAAGGCTTAAAAAATACAGAGGGATGAGGATGGTGCATGAGTATATTGCAGAGGACAATGCGAAATGCAGTACAAGATATTTGCATCTTATTACCTCTGATTTATATACAAATCTAGCTACTAGCCTTTGACTCCAGTGGTGAGGTCACTTGGCAAATGCCCAGACACCTGACGCAAAGCTTGTGGGCTTGCGTTTGCCACAGGGAAAACAGAAAAGCCCAGAATAAAACACTTCTTGATATTATCCCTTTAGTGTAAAGTGCCACTAAATCCCAGTGGCCAGCTAGCAACTTGCCTGTACAGTCCCTGTCTTCTTCAGTGCTTTGGCCATCTCCATTTTCCTAGGAAACAACTTCAACTACAAATGGAACAGACATCTCCCTGACGTGGAAAGGCTTTTTCCCCGCTCCTTCCCTGGTGTTGGAAGGGGGAAGGGTCTTTTGCCTGGGATACTCAAGCTCATATCTTCCTTGAAAGTTTGGGCAGAAATGCTCTGGACGAGATAAAGTTTGTGTGAAATCAATAAAAATAAGTTCAGATCTACTTGAAAGTGGGCAGGGATCACTGCTGATAACCCTCATGGTTCTTTTTATTTATTATTAATACCTGCTTGCAGGAACTACAGCAGCAAAAAAGGAATGTAAGGGAAAGCATAGAAATCTCTCTCTCTTTCTCTCTCTGTTCCCTGTCCCATTGTATCTATCTAATTGTCTTCCTATCCACATTGTCCATTGTGTCTGCCGAGAATTGTGCATAAGAAACAAGTGTGTACGCAAGGAGCAGAAAAACACAATGATTGAACTCTGTTACAGAACTGCCAGCAAGAACAGAAGGAGTCTACTTCCTTTTTCTGGGTCCCAACTAACAAAGTTGTCTTAACACAGCCATGTCAAATAATCATGAGCTCCAGCATTGCCTAAGCTTTCACCCTGCAGTCTTTACTCAGGCAAGACTCTTTTTGAAGTAAGGATGCAGGACTGAACCTTCAGACATTGTGAGCTGGTCCTCAGTGGAGTTAACTGGCATAGTGCCATTGAACTGAATGCAGATATGTGAGCTTAAACCACCTAAGGATCCACGTATTTATCGCTCTACCTTTCATACCACAGTGTTATTTGGAGGTTCTTTAAAAACTATGACTACTCCTATGGCCTGAGGCAGCTAAATAGATAAATATATTTTTCATAGTGTTATAGATAGTTGAGCTCACAAAACTCACTAGGGTCTACAGCTGATTGATTTTTTTTCCAAATTTGGAACTTCAAAATGTTGAAACACGTACAGAAAAAATCAGGAAAAATGTCTTTGTCAAGAAATGTTCCATTTTTTCGACCAACAATAGAGCTAGTCAAAAAGTCATAATTTCAAAAAACTGAAATATCTTACAAAAGCAGGGGAGGGGATTTTAAAACATGGTGACTTTCTCCAGATTTTTTTGGAACAACTCTCAGGTCATTTTGTCCATCCTCTCTCCACGTTGAGGTTGCTCCTTTCAATACTTTGTCCAGTCTAGTTTCCTAAATGATTTAAATGATGGAGCTTCATTTCCCTCAGGGAACTCTTTTACGGAGGAAAAGAGGTGAGTGGGAGGAAGAAATGGTTTGAGATTTACCTTCGGTTTTTTTCTTTGCTCAGTTACATTCCACTGTTCTTAATTATAGTCATTTAGACCATCCTGTCCCCCTACTTCCCACCCCCCAAATAATTCTTCCTCTTTGGTGTTTATTATTCTTAATATTTGTATTAGGGTAGCTCCTTGGAGCGCTAGTCATGGACCAGGATCCTGTTATGCTTTCCATTTTACACCTTCCAAATTCTTGTTGACAGCTGTCCTAGCCCCCTTAGTAGTTGTTTAATCAAGCAACAGTAAATGTATGCTCTACAATTTTCAAATGTAGATGACTAAATTTGTGCACCTAAACAGGCACTCAGGCAACTAATTAAAATGGACTGATTCGGCATGTGGGGTACTTCAGAGGGCCAAGCAACTTAGAAAATTGGATGTTATATATGTTAGAGAAGTCAAAGAAATGTACCTTGCCCATGGGGTGGAAGGTGTTGAGATTTCAGTCCACAGTCTCAGACTGGCCCCCCAGAAAGTTCTGTCTCCCACGTGGATGAGGAGTTATTGACTATGGTCTTAATCCCAGGACTTTAGTTGATCTTTTAGATATCCTGGGCCCAGGCTACTGAGCACCTTCAAGATCAGGACCAAAACCTTGAAGCCAATTCAATATTTGAAGGAAAGCAAATGTAGCGATTGGAGGACAGGTGTGTTACGCTCACGGTAGTTTCTGTTACTAGGGAGACACACTGCAGTGTTCTGTACTAATTAGAGTATCCTAAACACTGAAGATTTCATGCCCAGATATATCACATTGCTATAGTCCAGCCAAGAGATGAAAAAGGCATGAACGACTGAGTCCAGGTCTCCATCTGCCAGGATGGGACATAGTTTCCTGGCCAACCAGAGACAGTACTCATGGACGCTGCTATGTGAGAGCTTAACATCAGCAAGGAATCCAAAATTTGAAAGCTTTGGCCTCAGTTTTTCTTCATAAATCTGTCCCTTAAGCCATCTGCATTTTTTTTCTCTGACTTCCCTCTGATTTGGTGACATTTTTTGGTTTCATCCTTGGGTGTCCTATGTAGTACAATAGAAAGATATGAGGACAACCTAAGACAAAGCGGGTGAGGTAATATGTTTTATTGGACCACCTTCTGTCGGTGAGAGAGACAAGCTTTTGAGCTATACAGAGCTCTTCTTCAGGTCAGGAAAACCTGGTCAGGAGTCCATTTGTCATCGAATTCGTTCTTTGGAATTGCTTGGACTTCTATACCTTTGAAGCTGTAAAGGTAGTCACTTGTCTAGAGCCCGTTGCCAAGCAAATGTAAATACACTGCATGCTCTGGGCATGAAGGACCCGGTCTGAAGCCCATTGAAGGGAATGGGAAAAAAATCCATTGACTTCACTGAGCTATAAATCAGGCCCTGACTGGTATTTAAAATCAGCACATTTCTAGAGGCTGTTTGGCTGCATGGAGGAGATTAAATGTGATATCAGATGCCATTTGCTTCTTGAAAATGTAGCGTGGATCCTCTCTTTGAAATGTAATATACCCATAGTATGGTTTCAGCATTAATGGCTATTATTTAGTACTTACTTTAAACTTGAGTTTTTAGCAGAGATTTTTTTAGCAGCAGTTTTAATCTCATGGAAAGTTTAAAGCCATTTTTATTACTGCATAACTCTAAAATACCATTTCGGAATGAAGAATTATCTTTCAAGTACTTCCTAGATAGGCTTTGCTTTACTGTTAGTTAATCTGACAGCATTTTATTAATAATGAGGTCTTTTTTGTATTGCTATTATACAACTTTTCTCTTCATGCCGTTTGTATCTCTAGTATCGCCATTACAAATAAGACTACGAAATATCTCTCAGATGTGCTGGGTAGGGACAAGGTAGATAAATGTTGCTTACAAATCACAGACAGTGTTATTTAATACATAACTCGATATTTTATACCAATTTTAGGAAAAGTCTTAATACTCGAAGGTCAGATTCTGCCAACCTCGCTCCTGATGAATTGTCCCTGACTTCATGAATAATGTCAGTAGGTTCCAACATTCAGGATATGGTCTGACGTGTTCCATGTGCAATAATAATATTTTTTCTGAACTGTCTAGAGCTGGATTATGACTCAGATGACATGACCCCAAGGGAGTATGAAGGAGTAAGAACCTTCCTTTACATCCCTAAGTAGGCTTCCCAGACCGAAGGTTTGAGCATGCCCAGGATGAAGAGGAGCTCCTCACCAGTTTTTACACACCTTTGAGAGCACGTAGGTGGGGTTGGGCACTAGGCATGGGGAAGATGCAGGAAATGGGCAGAACTTTGACCCCACCCCGCTGCTCAGCAACCAGAGTAACTGAGCTGGTGCAGGGGTGGGGAATAACAACTTGTTGCTGAGATAGGAGAGAGTTACAGTGCTTCCCAGAGCTACAGCTAGGGTGGTGTGACATCACTCCATGCTCAGAGCTGGCCACACTTTCCCCCTGAGGGTGGTGTTTAGTGGCCCATGATATACAAGAGGCCAGGTTAGATGATCCAATGGTCCTTTCTGACCTTCAACTGTTTTTGGATTTCATAGAGTCATAAAGTTGACTTGCTAAAACTATAACACAAAATATTCCAGGTGTGGTTTCACCATAGGAAAGAGCTCTCGCCTCCCAGGGCCATGGGGCAACGTCCCTCCTTTCTCAGCTGTATTATATCAAGGTAATAGTGAGACATACACAATAATGTAGCATCCTACAGTTTCAGAGGAGCATATTCCCCATGTTACATATGGAAAACAGGGCTTATTCTGCCCTTGGAAACACCAGTTCGGAGCTGATTTCACTGCCATGAAACTGGAGTATCGTAGCAGGGAGTGAGGCCGGACATTTTCATCAGCCACATTCAAGAGAATCTAAGCAGAGAGAACAAGGCAAAAGATATGGAGAAGAGGAAAGGAAACAGTAAAAAATAAGAGAGAGGAGAGAGAAAATGGTACTATGCAGAAATCTCATCCAGAATCTCATAGCCATTTTTTTCCCGCAGTACGTTTGCACACTTATATCCAATTTTGTGTCCCCTGTCACTGTTGGGTCTCTTTTGCATCTCTGCTTTCCAGCTCTCTTCCTTCCATTAAATGTTTGTATTTCAGATTATTTCCCCCCGGCAGTATTGCATGGCCCTGACTCTCCCGTTACTTAGACTCAATCCAGTGAAACACCTTAGGAGTGTCCTTAACATTAAATAAGTTCATGGTCCCATTGAGCTCAAAGTTAAGCACGTGCTTAAGTGTTTTTCTTGACTGCGGGCCTTACACGAGTTTTACACTGTGTAACTTCATTAGAGTGACTCCTGATTTATGCCAGTGGAAGTGAGAGGAAAAGCAGGCCACATCTATCTGGGCTGAATCTCATTTTGCTTTGTACTGCTCCATATTTCTAATCTCCTTAGGCACTTTTGTATTATTTCTCTGTCCTCTATGTTTTGCAAAACCTCTCATTACGGTATTGTCTGCAGACGTGATTAACACGGTATTTACCCCTTCCTCCACATCATGAACGTAGATATGGAATAAAACTGGTCCTGACACTGAGCCCTTCGGCCCGACAGTGGACAGGGCTGTCATTTATCTTTACTCTTTGTTGTTTACGGGCTTTCTGGAAGTTTCCATCCATGTCTATATTAATTATGTTTTCAAGATCTATCTTGTGAGGCACTTTATCAAATGGTTTACTAAAGTCTAGATAAATTATATTCCTTTACCCATTAATTTTCTATTTCTATCCCAAAAAAGTAGTTATCCCTGATTTATTCTGTACAAACCCATGCCCTGTATTGCTCATGGCTTCCATTATCTCCTGGGTGCTTACAGATACTATCTTACAATATTTGCTTTATTATTTTACTACTGCTATTTGTATGACAGTAGCATCTAGAGTCCTCGGCTGAGATAAGGGGGCCATCAGTGGTAGATGCTGCACAGACTCACTGTAGGAGACACTCCATGCTCTGACGAGTTTACAATCTCAATAGATAAAAGGGGATGGGATGAGAGGAGAGCGGGTTAGATTTTAAAGGAACCTAGATAGGCACATAACTGGATTCTCAAAAATACCTAGCACCCAACTCCCATTAGACACCTTAAATACCTTTAAACATCTGGCCCTAAGTGACATGCACCAACCCACATGGCAGGCCAGAGGCAGAGTTGGGAACAGACCTCTGTTGTACTGCCCATTATGAGGAATGGGAGTTAGATTTACTGGCTGGTGATTGCCAGGATCTCTTTTAGAGCAGTACCAAATCTGGGACCTAATTCCGCTCTCACTTACTGCGGTGTAAATCAGGAGTGACTCCGCTGAAGACAATAAGAGACATCATTTTTCCTATTTCTCTCCAACTCTCCATGAATTTTCAGAAATCACTGCTGGTTTTTACTGAGTTCACGAAACAGTTCCATAAAGGTGCTGGGCTGCGTGTCAGATAGACCTGCTGATCTCTTTATATAGTGGAAACAGTTTTTAAATCATTATCCCTTTAGGCAGCTGGGTCTAAACTTCCATTACATTTAATGGAGAGACTCTCATTGACTTCAGTGGGTGACGGCCATTAAAACCACATGCTCACCACATGCAAACCTATGAAACAGTGAGCTTTCTAAATCACAGACCCAAATGTGCACCGTAGAAGGATTAAGTGAGTTCTGCTGGGCATTTAAATGCCAACACAGGTAAATGAAATTATACCTGGCTCCAGCTAGCACGCCCATAAATTGTCACCGAGATTTATTGGCTCTCAATGGCTCAAGTTTCTTCTCTAGCTTTGAACACATCAAAGAAAATTAGAGAAATAATTTCTCAGTCTAATCCTTATGACCAAAAGTCTCACTAAGCAAGAGGCAAACAAATCAATTCAAATGGGAACTGGCTTTTGGAAGTAAGATTTGATCCAGAGAGCTCAAGGATCAATACAAGTGGTGATCATCAAACAGAATTCCATTGTATTCACTTTAAGCAACCTCTTATCTGCCCCTTATCAACAGCTATATGGACACAGTCTTCACTGCTTCCTAATGGTCCATCCTATTTTATTTTATTTTTCTTGTTATGGGCAGGCTTTTAAAGAAGAGTTCGATATCTTGGCCATATTATCTATAACTCAGTCATCATTAATTTCATCCCCTTCCTAGTTTATTAATGGGCCTGCATTGTCTCAGTTACTCCTCCCCCCAACAGCTACATAGTCTGAATTTTGAAAGACCTTCTTATTCTCCCTAACCCCATGGATTATCATTAACTCATTCCACTGTTTTGCTGCCTTTGTCTTTTTCCTGCATGTCTTAACCACCTCTGTCTAGTTTTGTTTGTTTTCCCCGACCTCTGTCTCCAATATGGGTTGTTCTTTTACCTTCTAATGTTTGAGCAGTGAAGCAGCATTGCCCACCTCACATTTCTTGCACACATAAGAACATAAGAATGGCCACACTGGGTCAGACCAAAGGTCCATCTAGCCCAGTATCCAGTCTTCCGACAATGGCCAATGCCAGGTGCCCCCGAGGGAATGAACAGAACAGGTCATCACAACAGAGGTTAGGGATATCATCTCTGCCCATCCTGGCTAATAGGATGAACTTATCTAGTTCTTTTTTTAACCCTGTTATAGTCTTGGCCTTCACAACATCCTCTGGCAAAGAGTTCCACAGGTTGACTGTGCATTGTGTGAAACACTACTACCTTTTTTTTTGTTTTAAACATGCTGCCTATTAATTTCATTTGGTGACCCCTAGTTCGTGTGTTATGAGAAGGAGTAAATAACATTTCCTTATTCCACACACAGAATTTCAATCTGCTATCCCTTCATTGTGGGGTCTTCTAGAGATGCTCCAGTGTTCCTTCAAACCAGTATAATTTGACTGCCTTCCAGTGCAGAATGCTCACTAGGTTTCCTAATTCCATCCCACTTTAATGCCCACATGTGTTTTTCCTTATTGAAATCTAACACTATTTTAATATTTATTTATTTGGAATTTTGCTTCCCTTTAATGTATCCACCCAACTCTCATGGATTCACCTAACACTCTCTGGGCACCCTTGATGATCTTTTAAAAGAACATCCACAGATAAACACATGAATAAATTACCCTCAAGCAATTCAAATAACCCTGCAGCAACAGAAATATAACAAAAATTAGAAAATTTCCCTCCCGTAGCATCATACACATCCCTGCCCATCACCAATCTCCTTACTGTAGAAAAGAAAAATAACTGCTGCATTCTGTGAACCAACTCCTTACAATAGTGAATGCTAATAGCTTGTGAGTGCTGGTACCCATTGTACCCCGTAAGACATAGCTCCAGGAGGACTTTTCTGCTGGTTGGATTCTCTGTTCTCTGGATCACCAGATTGTAACTTCAGGGATGTCTGTGTTGGCTCCGTGTTTGGCAGCATTTATCTTGCTAGTTACAATCGCCCATTAGTGCAGCATCTTGTAGCATCATGTATTTTGACCTCCCTCTTCCATCTATTTTCCTCTCCTTTACTTACCCTTCCATCACCTAGCCCAGGGGTCGGCAACCTTTCAGAAGTGGTGTGCCAAGTCTTCATTTATTCACTCTGATTTAAGGTTTCGCGTGCCAGTAATACATTTTAATGTTTTTAGAAGGTCTCATTCTATAAGTCTATAATATATAACTAAACTATTGTTGTATGTAAAGTAAACAAGGTGTTTAAAATGTTTAAGAAGCTTCATTTAAAATTAAATTAAAATGCAAAGCCCCCCAGACCGGTGGCCAGGATCCAGGCAGTGTGAGTGCAACTGAAACTCAGCTCACGTGCCGCCTTTGGCACATGTGCCAAAGGTTGCCTACCCCTGACCTAGCCAAAGAAGGAAGGATATGGCCCACTCAGGAGCCCTTTACTTTTGCTTCACGCATCGCCAGAGCGGGTCACGTGAGAGTCACGCTCAGTCCATGCCAGCCTTGGGAATGATGGGAGGAGAAAATCTTGGTCAACCATATTGATGTGATCTCCATAGCTCATTTCTTATGAATAGGGATTAAGTACAGACAGAACAGACAGGTCCTTGTTGCTTCATCAATTAGCCAAAAGCCCCCCAGGTACCTTATGGTACTCATCTGACCTGCCTCACAATGAAGGACTGAGTCATCATCTCTTCTGGTCTGTGGTCTGTGAACGGCAATCAGCACAGTTGTCTCCAGTAACACCAGCCATGAATTTGAACCAGCGAGGCACAATGTTAAAACCTGAGGCTTACCATCCTCAGCAACCCCCCATGTGTAGAGTTGAGTTTCATTCCACAGTGATTCTGACTCAAGCACAGGGAAGAGACTGCCTGAAGCTCTCAAGTAAATACATTTGAAAAGGGATTAGAGCTGGACTAATGCAGCAAAAGCAGTATTTGAAAGTATCCATCTGAATTCTGTATGGTTCTGTGGTTCATCCATGTTTGGCAGACTGGTGCAATAGCTGTTCTTTGTGTAAAAGTCACATCCAAGCAAGCTGTGTCTGTGCATGAACAACAGTTTTTTATGTTTGATTTATCATTTACTGTTCTCTATTTGCCATTTCTTATTCTTCTGTTTGGAAAAGTTGCAGTAATTCAGTCAAGAAGCTGAAACTTCACCACATGATGTGGGTAACCAATTGCCTACCATGAATACCAAATAGCTAATAGTTCGAGCGAACACAGCGCAAGCTGTAATTTGCTCACACAAATGCTGGCATGGTTATGGAGAACAGAGAAATTCATAACATACAAAGCCCGTTTGTGAACTATTCACAGGCGAAAGGGCTAAAGTGTAGTCAACTCAATGAAGACTTCTGCTCAATGTGCAGCGGCAGGTAAAAAAACCAGGCAGGATGTTAGGATAAAGAAGATATTGGTTGGAGAATAATATGGAAAATATTATAATGGTGCAGCTTCATCTGGAATACTGTGTGCAACACTGGTCATCCCATCCCACAAAAAGTTTGGGAGAATTAGAGAGGATTCAGAGCATGATAATAAGAATCAGTAGGGGCCTGGAAAAATTCGTAGATCGGGAGCTTCTGTCCCTCCGTCTCAGAAGAGCAGAACAAAGTGATATTCAACGGAATTAAAAGATGGCCAATTAGACTGTGGAACTCATTGCCACAGGCAGTCATCAAGACCAAACAGCTAGCAAGAGTTAAAAAGGGACTGGACATTTATATGGATAACAAGAATATTCAGAGTAATAATCGTTAGTACTAAGAAAAATTTGGAAGAGATATTTAACCTTGTGCTTAAGCCACTCTTTATTAAACATCAGGATGAAATTTAACATAGAGGGCAGATTGGCCCACATCTGCCAGTTGCAGGGATCTTTCACCTTCCTCTGAAGCACGGTCATAGACAGGATACAGGGACCTTAAGTCTGATCCAGTCTGGCACTTGCTATATTCCTGTGTAAATTTGTCCAATACAATTTGTTCCTCAATTAAAGCTGGTTAAAAAATGAAAAAAGTGTTTTTCACAAAATAATCCATTTTTTTTTCATTCTGAAAGGTCCAACTTAGAACTATTTTCCATTTTTATAAAATGTTCCATGAAATATGTTAAGCAGAATATTTATAGAAAACCCATTTTAGGGTAAACAAAAAAATCAATAAATATTTTGAAAATATTTTTGATTAAAAAAAAAGTCCAGCATTTTTTCCATTTAAAAATATCTCCAATTTTTTTGGGGGGGAATATAAACATTTCAAAAATGTCATTTTAGAAAAAGTCTGGGGTGTTGTGTGTTGTTGGGGTTTTTTTCATAAAAAACAGCTTTTTATCTGAAAAATCTTGATCGGCTCAATTCACAATGATCAGTTCAACCAGCTCTGAAAGGGATTAGCACAGCTAGGAAATAGCAGCAGTAGCTTTCATCCCAGCGCATCTAGCAACAGGTATATGGGATTCTAGAGACTGAAAATGTTATCACAGATTGAGATCCTAAGGGCTGGGGGAGAGGAGAAGCCCAGCTCCTGCAGTCACTGAAATGGATGGAAAAATCTCCCTTTGACTTCAGGGGAAGTAGGACGTGCAGGCTGCACTGTCAGTGGAATGGGCTGGGGATGGACATATTTGTTTTCTTCCCTTTGTCTTTGCCAGCTGGACGAGACTGCAATTGTAAATGAAGTCCCTGCAAGTTCTTGATTAAATTGACAAGACGGAGTTCATTCACAGCAAGTACATTTCTCTCTCTGCCCTTTGAAATGAAACGCCCCTTCCTCTGCTCAGGCAAGACTCTCGTGAGGCAGGAGGAATGGATGCAAACAGGCATTAACTGAGCCTCTAATTACAGAGGAACAAGGAGTGTTCTCCATGTGCTGCCTAACAGCAGGCCCCGGCTAGGCGCTCAGCTCCTGATACAAGCCAAGTTATTTAAGGTTTCCTATTTCATGTGTCTGCTGCTATCTCTGTCCCTTTGCTCCATGTTTAATTCATCATTTTTTCTGGCTGAAATGTCTGCTTTTAGCAGCTCATAAACAATAAATCCCTTCTTCTGTCCCCACCCCACCTCCCAACTGGGGTTGTAAAATCATTATCCTAGCACGGAGAGAGGAAATGGATGGAAAGGGCTGTGTATGCCATGTACTCAACATTAGCAAAATAACAGTGATTATGGCTCAGTAACGGCCCTGAGTGGCAGCTAACCTAACACAGCTCCCGGCTGAGCTAACCTAACCGCAATCCCTTTCGATGTGAGCGCTGAGGCCTACGGAATAGTTCTGCGGGCTCACAGGAGAGGAGCTGAGAGAGAGATCGCCGCCTGCTGTCGGCACCGACCTACATTCTTTTCAGGAGAATGTGCTCAGAAAGAGCTGGCGACAGCTAAGAAGATTTCTGGTGCCATGTCTCTTTTTTTGAAAAAAATATAGGCACCTATAAAATTGTGGTCCCAAACCTGATTTCCGACACCCACCCACTCCTGCATGTCCAAGGGCATCCCAGGAACCCATGCTGTGGAGATATCCTGCAGGACTATCGGAGTCTCAGCTAGATGCTGTACCACTAAGGAGTCTGGTACTTAGGCACATAGGGCCTGATGCCAAGCCCACTGAAATCCGTGGGAGTCTCTTCTTTGATTTCAATGGACTTTGGATTAGGCCTCTAATTCCCATTGCCTTTCAATGGGAGGTGGGTGCCTAAATCCCTTAGGTGTTTTGGAAAATCTCACCCGTAGGCTCCAATTCTGCAGAGCCTTATAGCACACACTTAAAGTTGAGCGTTTTGAATCACCAAGGCTTTAATCTTTCCGTGAGTACATTCCTCTATCTATATGCAGGGTCGATATTGGAAGGTACTCATGGCAAGATGAAAGGAAAGATAGATATTCAATAAAAGCATCTCTTTGCTCTCCTAATTCACTGATTTATTTCACACTAAAAATACCGCATCGCGCCCAGTCTCCAAGTGATCCGGAGTGTCACTTAAGCTCCATTCAAACAAACCCGTGACGATAAGGGATCTGTGTCAGGGTTGCATAATCCTGCAGTCGTAGAAGACCAAGTTGTCTGTGCCGCGGAATTGCAGTTGGCCTCGCTCCCTCTCTGTTAGGTGATGCGTTTGTCACCTTCACCTGCATCAGCTCAGATATACCACGCTGCCAGCTTACAAACTGGCAGCCCCCAGGCTGCCTCTGCTTCTGTGTGAAGGAACGGAGATAAAGGTATTATTGTTAAAGAATACCAACACACCTTCCAGACTCACATGGAAGTGATGCAGCCATATTCAGCTTGGGGAGACGAACGCTGAGGATTCGGAAACCTCTTTTAACTAAATGTCCCTGTTTTCAGTGGAAATGAAGTATTACAACTACAAGCTGTTCCAGCAAAGCTACCCTAAACAGATAATCGGATTTGCATAATTGGGTGCTGCTGGGACTTAAAATAATTCATCAACATAGCAGCCTCTTTCTAATAGCCAAACACAGCCACACAACTTCAGCAAATAGGTCTGGGGTCCGAGATGTGTGAGGCCTATGGCCAAGGAAAGGGTGGCTTTGTGGGTAGTTCTTGTGGGGATAAGAAATACACTATATAATGGAGAGGATGCTCCTAACTGCCCATTGAGGGGGGCTGGCATATGCAGGCTGGTTAGTTCAGTTGTTTGGTAATGGGCTCCGCACCCTTTAACTTCCAGGTTGCTAAGTTCAAAGACAATCTACAGTCAATAGCAAGCAAAAGCTGTTACCATTGGATAGCCGGCTGTTGGTTAGCCCTTGTGTAATGGGTTGGCTCCTCTCGCACAAGCCAGTGTGACAACTGCTGGCTGATAGTCTCAGTAAACAGCTGCAACTTCACCCTTACCTACAAAGGGTATCTCTGGTTCTGGGCTGCGTCGTACAGCTGGAGTAATGTGGACCCGTCACTACGGTGTGGGTAGATAGACAGATCTAGGCCTCTGAACCCCATACTTTTCACCAGCAGTAAATTTACGCACCCAAGAAGGGATGTGATTTGTTAGGCTGTAAGCTGTCTGGGGCAGGCACTGTCTACTACTCTGAGTTTGTACAGCTCCTAGCACAACGGAGCCCTGTTCTCAGTTGATCCCTAGGTGGCAGCACTACTAAACAAGAGTGATGATAACATGCCAAGCTTTGAGGAGATACTTTCTACATTAATTGGAAGAAATACTTTAAAAATGTAGGCGATGGGTGGATGTATCATTCTCCTGGCCAGACGGGATGCAGATGAGAAAGGACTGTGTCTGCAGATATCTAGTATGTGTCTATGGATAAGGCCCTGCATTGAAGATGTACAATGAACAAAGGGGTTTTGGAAATGGGACTCCCACGAAAGATCCAGCACAAATGAGATTTCACTCCCCATCCCAAACTGCTGGGTATCTCCCACAGAAGTGGTACATTGTAGGAGTGGAGCTTTACTGGTGCAATCCTAGGGGACCTAACTGACCTTAATTTAACTGGAGTTTGGCAAAGCAGGGCTGCACTGCACTGAGATATGTGAGTCTGAGCATTTTAAATATAAAGACAGTTCTCTGAGCTCGAGTTATAATACAGTACAACACATGAGTACAGGGAAGGCATTGTTTAGATTGTACTATGCTCCACAGAGAAAGTATATAGATAATTTCCAGGTGCAGAGGCAAGAACAAGAGCCCCTCCCAGAAATGCTTATAAAAACACATTTTTGCAGGACCGTATTCCTGGTGGGCCTACAAAGCTAAACAGCCTGGCACTTGCAGACTTCCCTGGCTAGGTGGAAACCACCTTTCTGATTGGCATTTGGATGGTTCTCTGGGTTAGAAGTGTGGAGGGGGATGGAGGAGAGGCCATAGCAGAGTTCTACCGGAGAAAAACTGCAAGTTAACCTGGATCTTTGGGTTTGCTTCTGTCGAATAGTCTGCTGCTGCCACTGCTCCCCTGTAGCTGGTTCTCACCCCGTTCTTTGCTTGCCTGCCTTACGGAGCATTTCCAAGACTCACACGTTCTTTCCCTCTTTTTTTCTGACAAGGCAGATTGGCCTGGGACTTCATTTCTCTACATCACAAGCTACCAGCAGAAACCTTGTCATTGCAATTTTTCACATATTTTCTTCTGCTGTGTTTTTTATCTCTGTGAAATCTCTTCTCCCCGGCGCGTGGCCTTAGGCTACTTACTAGACTGGAACAAAACTTCTTCTCCATCTTAAATAAAATGAATATAGCAAAGAAAATGAAAAACAATCACAAGAAAGAGTAGTAGCGCCCAAACTTATCACCATCAGGAGTTTTACTCCCACTGGGTCAGGAGGTTCAGGATTGTGAAGCAAAGCTCAATGAGAGCGGCACAGTGGTGTTCTACCTTCACTCTCAGTAGTTGGGCTCGTTACCTTATCTGATGACATTGGTGGGTGGACAACACATCGAATCCATGTGCTGTTGCCATTTCATCATGTCTATCTCATATCACAGTGAATTTCACTCATGGATGCCGTGTCCCAGCTGTGAGCTGGAATTATAGTCTGCAAATCCGACAGGTATATAGATGTAGTAGTGTGGGGGACATCAGATAGGCATGATGTCCAGCAATGAATGGTATAAATGAATGAATGAGAGGTACAAGATCTCTCCGGGGCAGAGGGACCTGTTAGAAAGTACAATGCACTATTCTTCGCGAACATGCTATCAGCACCATACAGAACAGCAACACCGATTCATAGACCTTTCCTCTCTCTTCTTTCTTTCTCCTTCTTCCTCTTCTCATCTCCTCCTTCTTGTACTTTTTCCCGCTACAATCTTCTTCCTCCTCCTCCCCCGCATTTGCTTTCTGTCTCCTTTTAAGATCTCAATTACATTGATGAGGTTTGTTTGGCTCACAAGCCAGGTAAACTTTGATGAGCTTTAAAAAAAAATAAACACTACGCTTTGCTCATCAGGTGGTTTTCTTCCCAACTTCTCATGGTTCCAGTCACAACCCTAATTTAGAATGTTCAGTTGGTTAACGAACACAGGGAATACTAAATACTCAGCGAGACACACACACATACACGCTTCCAGGTGTTTTATCCTTTTAATAAGGATCGGAGCGACATGAAATTAAAGCCTTCAGAATTGAAAAACAAAACAACCTACGAGACGGGTACTTAGTCACATTGTTAGTTTTACCGTATGGACTTTTTTTGGTTTAATCCTGAAATAGCATGCTCTAGCCGCTCCTTGTAAATTTCCTATTTCCCTGCACTGGAAATAGTCTCCGAAGGATCAAGCAACCCTGCCGCATTATATCAAATGCACACACACGCTATCTCAGCATCTCTCTCTTTCTCTCTCTCAGACACTGAGATGAACACACAAATGTTTTCACATCAAGTGTATAATTTCATCGTCTGTGTCAATCTCTGTATGGCCTTCCCCCTCCCATCTTCTCTGGCTTATCAGTTTCCATTCAAATCCTAAAATAATGTATTTAAGTTTTTCAGCTTTGGATAAATATGAAATTTAAAAAAAAAAGGCTCTGAAGGAGCTGTTAGTCCTTTCTATTACCTTATGATCACAAACACACAACATCCAATATTTTTTCTGCCTGTGAATATAGGCAGACTTACCTATGGGAGCCATCTAAGTACGTAGATGGGACAAAATGTATAAACAGTCACTGATTTGGCGTTTCTAAGGGGGTCTGGTTTTAGAAGAGCTGAGCACCCTCCAATTGACGTCAATGGCAACTAGGGGCACTCATGACCATTAAAAGTTGGGTGCAAAGCACCTTGAGTTGGGCATCCATCTTCAGTGGCCACTTCTGAAATGCTGCTCTCCTATATTTTCAGCCAATAAGGTTACACTAATGGAACTGGGAGCAGATTTCGGCCCAATATCTGACTCATAATCCAGCCATGTTGGCTGAGGCACATAGGGGCCAGATGAGTTAGCCCATGTTGAATTAGTGACTAGGACAGAACTATAATTCAGGAACCTTCTAGCTTTAATCACTCATTACGTTACCCTCCACCATACATCTTCCCATTTGGGTAAACAAGCAACATGAGCAAAGTGGTGCAGAGAAAATCTGAATTCTTGTTGACCTTCACCCAAAAGCCAACCCCAACCTGGTCCCAGCTATTTCTGAGACACAAAACAGTTTGCCAACTTTCTCTCTGTTATTTCATTTGTGCTGCTTCTGCACTTCTGCCAGGACCAGAACAGGAAGTGCTCAAATACTGCACAGCAGGTGTTTTTATATTTTACTTCTGGCCCAGAGGGAAGGAGGAACCCACCAGAAATTGCCCAAGAAACCACATCCTCAAGAGATCTCCAGTATTATTTTCGTAGGACCAAGAGGTAGGGATAAACTTGCGATAATTGGTCAAACTGTGTATGCAAACTAAACTCCAGACCTATTATTATTATTTATTTGTACTGTGATAGCACTTTGGGGCCCCAATCACAGAGCAGGGCCCTGTTGTGCTTGGTGCTGTACAAACACAGAACAGAAAGACAGTCCTGCCCAATGAGTTTACAAGCCAAATAACCCTAACACGGTTCAGCCCTCAGGAGTAATATCAAGCCCAGGTGTAAATCCCACTCCACAGGTACTGGCAGTCCAGGAGGCCCTGCAAAAGCTGAAATTACTCAAGGGAAAGAGTCAAGCTCCAATTCCTCATTTATTTATTTATTTATTGACAAAGGGAGGTGAGAAGCAGCAGGGGCACCAGAGGGAAGAGAGGAAAACCAGCAGGGATGAGGAATGCTACCAGATCTCTGCCCTCAATTCAGAAAGCTCCCACTGCTTCTGGAGAACAGGGGAAGCTCCTGGCAGTTCCTCTGAACCCATTCACCTGCCCATGGTCTGTCTGTTGCCCCTTCTAGCTATTATGGCAGCTCCTAGACCTCTGAGAGAAGAATTTGTGGGACAACAGCCCACCCTTCCGAGGACCAGTAGACAATGGTTACAGCCTCTGTTGGGCAACCGTCAGCATATGTGAGGAGGGACCCTTGAGCAGAGGGAAAGGAGAAGGGGAGGGATGCCAGGGACCAAATGGGAGAGGTGAATTGATGGGCAAAGCCTGCAGTACCATGGCTTAGGACAAATATATTGGGTATTTTGTCACACATAACTTTGTGGTGAAGGGAAGCATATGGAAGGGAACGATGGTTGGGCAAATATAGTCACACCATGCAAAGGCAACTGACCAGTTCTTCCTCTCCTCCTCACCCATAGTCAGGCCAGCTTCAGCCTGACTAGGCTCAGCGATTTGCGGCTATGATTTTAACATAGAAGCACAGAGACGGGCATATGCCACGTTATGACTTTTCCAGGGCTCTTTTACTGTTGTGCCATGCATGCCAAAGCTAGCCAGGGTACAGCAGCAGAGCAAAGGAAAATGAGATACAGTGAAGGGAATAAAAAAAAGGGATCATACTCAACACCAGGTGTAGGCCAATTAAACAGTAGTTCCCAGGTGTTCGCAGGAGGATACTCGCTCACAATTTACCCAAACAAATCCGCTCTCAAAAACTCTCAGGAGTTTTGCAGGAAATCACATTTCTCTTTAGGGCTCTTTAAAAAGTATTTAAAAGCACTTTTGTCTGTACACACCAGCTCCACGCTCCGGGAACAGCTCCCGCTCAGAACGCAAGAGTTGATCCTATCCTACTAAAGCGGTAACAGGCACTTTTCCCTGACACAGAAGCAGGAGAATCCTTCTTTCCCGCTGCTCTCCTGCCACAGATGTCCATTCTCATTCTTTTCTGTCTTCCCCCACCAGGTTTCAGGCTCTTTGGCTGAGATTCTCAGAGACGTCTGAAGGCACATAGGTGTTCAAACCCCCTTATATTTTCGATGGGATTTGGCAACCGAACTCCAGGCTCCTTTGAAAATCACAGCCTTTCCCATGGCTTTGTCTCAATCAGCATTTCTCTCCATTGCCCCATTGTTTTGATTAAGGGGAAGGTGCGTGTCCAAGCGGGCACAGTTGTCAGTGACTGGTACGTGAGGCTGTCACGCCTGCTGGTTAGAGCAGGAGTCTCTAGCCAGGAATCAGAGCAGGAGTCAGAGGCCAGGTGCCAGATCCAAGGGTCAGAGCTGAAGTCAAAAGTCAGGACCGAGTTATCTGGAGTAAGGCAAGGCAGGGGGAAGGCTGGTGTCAAGGCAGGAGCAGGGCTGGAATAAGAGAGAGGCAGGAGCCATGGGCAAATGTTTCGAGCGGCCACTGAACTGCTGCTGGGCTTAGGAGCCTGTCTGCTGACTCTTCCAGCTAGTCAGGGAATGTAGCTAATCAGGCAGCCCACTGCAGGCCAGCTGCACTCATTAGGTTTCCCAGAGACTGGCTCTGCTGCAGGCCCTGATTCTTGACAAAGTGTTGCAAAGTAAAGCACTCCCAATCTCATTCACTCCACAGCGACCTACCGTATCCTGCCCCTCCTACCAGGAAAAGCACCTTAACTCTGACCACCATGCCACCTATCAGACCATCCCAGTGACAAACACTCCAGTCCTCTCCTAACTGAACAAACCTACCTGCCCCGACTCAGCTTCCAGTTCTAAGGGTTTATTTTCACTGCAAAGTTAACTTGAGTTCTAACTCAGGTGTTACCCCCCAACCTTGAGTCCTGTCCACACACAAAAACCCTTAACTTGGGTGTGATGGTGCTTTTAACCCTAGTTGGCTGGCCCCTCAGGGATACAGGCTAAAGCTCAAGTGAGCACAACTCTCAGCTGCTTGAATTTCCACTCTCTGTAGTACGGATGCAGTCTAGCTTGACTTGATGGCTGTTCGTCCTCCAGTGCCTTCCCACAATTCCCCTGTGTGACCAGAAAGGGCGGACAAGTTCTCCCACAATTCACTGGGGGAAGAATTCATAGAGCAGCTCAGCTTATAGAAGCACAAAGATTCATGGAATGTGCCCCTGGAAAGCAGAACACCACTTACGAGTGCACTACCAATGTGGACACAAGTCCGAGTGTTATTTCCTAGTGTGTTCACTCTCACTCGACCTGGGCTAACTCAAGGGGAGTAATGCACGTGTAGCTAATTCTAATTAACTCTGCAGTGACGACATACCCTAAAAGTCTCTCCCAGCCTCCAGACACATGAGATCCAGTGTTATGCTCCAGGGTCCCAAATGGTCCATGGCATAAGTCAGAGTAGCCCCTGGCTACTCCAGCTTACAGCAGTCTGCCCCATGCTCTGCGTATGGGTTGCAATGCAGACTAGAATCCCTGTACCTCCATGAGCAATGGCCCTGCCTCTAAAACATCCCCTGCACTGAAGCTTAAGGAGAGGGAAATAAAGGACCAACTGTATCTCATTAACAGCCACTATGCACCGCCAGAGGAGGGCCCCAGGCAATGAAACCATCCTGCACTGCACATCAGCTAATGCATTTAACCCGACTGCCCGGTTTTAGCTCCCAAACGTCCTTAGCAATAAATCTCCCTGACACTTCCCACCCTCCCATCCCCAAGCTGTCACATTATTTTGAATGTACTAGTAACAAGCGCCCCGACTCCCTCCCTGTTTCCAAAACTCCCCTGGCACCTCAGCCAATGACAAGCCCCCCAACGCTCTTTCTTTTGAGAGAGAACCTGAGACATGTTTAACCGGCAGAGCCTAATCCTGTTGGCTGCCAAATCCCTTCAAGTTCCACTGTAGCTAATGGAAACGGAAGGTGCCCATCAGGTCACAGGGTCGGATCCCTCCCAAGCATTCCTAGCTTTTGTTGACTGCAGCAGGAGATGCACACGCTCAGCACTTCTTAAGGTGCTTCCCGTTGTTTGTGACCCGCAGTAAAATTACAAAAGAAAATCATCTGGCTGCTGTACCACTGAATGCTGGTCGTCATCTCGGCCGGAGGTTGCTGATCGTCATGAGTGATGCTGCGGCTGTCTCTGCCGTTTAACATTAGGATTTAACACATCAGATGTCATCATCTTTTATTAAAAAATCTTCAGGTGATTCCACCAGTGAATATCTGATCCTGGGGGTGGGGGGTCTCCACTTTCTTGCACCTGGCATGGTCACTGATGTTAATTGGCTGCACATGTATGGGTGCAGGTGCAACTCATTGTTCAGTGCATGTTACAGGCACCTCTTCAGTGTCCGATCCACAGCAGCTATGAGTTTGTGGGATATGGCTCCCAGTGAGGTGACCCGGTCCTTTCGCTCACGTTATGGTGGCACATGCTTCAACTCTAGAGGTCCTTGGTGATGAGCAACATGATAGTTGTTACACAAGGCAGTGGGGGAAAAAAAACATCTATACATATAAAACGTTCTTGCCCGTGCAATTAATAACACCTGAGATTAGTAAAGCTGAAAGTATTTTTAAAAATCTAATGATCATTTCTGCTGCTTCCATCCTTTTTTTGCATTACACTTGGCTTGGTGGATCTAAACAGGCTAGTCAATTTCCCCCTTTCTAATCAATTTCATTACCTGTTTCAAATGTCCCTATGATGGGGACAGAAAATCCCCAGTGGGGGATGTTTAAATCCCATCAAAAACTAGCTACAGGTCCCTTTTTTTATGTAAACAGTTTGATGGCAGTATTTCTATTAATGCTAGAATTTATGAAAACTCTTTAGCCTGCTCAAAACCCACATTTTGAGCCTAAACTCCCTGCCATTGTCCATCTAAGCACCGAGAGTTCACAGCCTGGTATCCTTTTCCCCTGCTTCACGCCTATTCCTTTGACAGCTGCTGTCAGAAGAGGTTTCCATTGCTTCCCAGGTCTGAGTAACTGGGTCATTATAAAGTCAACGTGACAGGTGAGGAAAATAGGACGGACACCTTTGCTTAACCGCTGAACTGATACCTCTAGAAATCAATCTTCAAGGGGGCTGATTATTCTTGCAGATGTCCAAGTGCCAGGAAAACAGCATGGTTAAGAAGCAACAAAAAGATCGTGTTGGGGGTGGGGTAGAAGGTTGCAGCGTCAGCAAATGGATAAACAGCGCAAGGCAGTAACAAAAAAAAAGCATGTGTTGAGAAACGCTCAAAAGGGTAGCGGCAACCTGTCTGATCTAAATGGGCAAGAGGTCTGGGGCTCTCAGACGGATGGCTCCATTATAGCCTGGTTCAGAGCTTTGGCTAAATGAGCCTTCCTCACTCAGAGAGGCGGGAGAGATCTAGGTCCTGAAACTCCAAGGTCTCCATTTGCAGGGACGGGGGCTGTGGCATGGCCCAGTGCATTAGGAATCCTCGACGCTGGAGACAGTTCTATCTCAAGAAGCGCTTTCCATTCTAATGCTGGCTCAAGACATTATCACTGCATTTACCTTGAAAAGGGTGTCTGTGCAAATGTCCATCAAAATGCTGATGGGGAAGAAATCTGCAGGATAAAGAGGTTTAATCTTTCTGTTACTCTCAGAGGGTCTCACTGGTACTGTATCATCTCATCCAGCTCAGGCAATATTGCAGTAGCCTGGCTGTGTGGCAGGGGTTATAATCTATTTGAACCAATTTTGCCTCTGAAGCAAAAATAGGGGGGGAAATCCCCACCAAAATTATATGTAAGCAACTGACTCCCGAACTGGTGCTGTGTGGGCAAGCCCCTGCCACTGAACTTTGCTCAGATGCAGGGATTCACCCAGGCAGGTCCAGTTGCAGGATTAGGATGGAGGTAAGGCGAGATTTGCTTCCCTGCTTAGGAAACGTATTTCAACATGCAGTAAACAGTGAGGGCCCGATCCTATAAGGATCGCTGATTTCAACAGACATGGAGGGATGCTCAGCACTGGCAGCCTGAGAGCCAGAAGCGAGGAGCACCCACAACTCCATTAGCAACTGCAGGGTGTTCAAACCAGGCCCTGGGTGTCTGGAAGTCCCGTTGATCCAGAGTTCAACGCACAACAATCTCACAGGGATTTCATGGCTGAAAACATTCTTCCATTCAATGCATTCAATAAATAAATGAAACACCCCACATCTAGCACAATGTGCGCTTGGGGATTTATGTCGAGGGAGGGCCTGTGCACCTATCAGCCAGAGAAATGCAGCTCAGCAGGACAGGCCGCATTTCAATGTCATCGCATTTTTCTGGACCAATCTCAACTTGTTTATATCTGAAATTGACACATTTTATTGGGTCTAAGTAGTATCATAAAAACAATAAAAAGCAGCCCTGACATTTCCTCTTCCCCTGCTGTCTCAGCCTCTGCTGCCTTGACCTTCTCCTGTCTGCAGCCACTTCATATTTCAAAGCAAAAGAACCACAAAAACTTTCCCCTCCCCTCAAAAGTTTGCTGCTTCTTGAAATATTGGAAGATCTTTTTTTTAAAAATAATGTGATCATAAAAGTTATATTTCTTCACTGAACATGGACTTTTATTTGCTAAAAAAGAAAATCTTTAAGAAAAAGTTTAGGGAACATATATGGTAGGACCATTACAGGCTCAAGAAGGCTAGTATGGATGGCCCATCAAATCTGGCCTATATCATTCTAGAATATGAATATCCGGATCACATCAGCCTGAAGACACACCAACAATTCTAGCTAGTGAATCAATAGCTTCTGATTCTTCCTGTTCCAACCATCTGCCCAACTCCCTTATGAGAAGGGAAGCTAGCCCTACCTGCCATGGGCTATGTCGTTTAAAAACTCTCAAGTGCCACCTTGGTTTCTATCCCATCAGATATCACAAGCTAAGCAGAGTTTGGTGGAGAAGCCTCCATTCACCTCCAAAATAATCTGAGATGCAGGAAACTGTGGTGGTGCTTCATTAGGTGGTACTCAGAGGCTCTCCTGAGCATGCAGCCCAGCCCAGTGATAGAGGGATTAATGCCATTGGAGGTGAGCTTGGCGGAAAGGGTGTAAAACTGAAATCCTGACCATCAGGGTCATTAAAAAAGATCCCTGGGTACTTTTTGCAAGCACTGGAGTGTTTGAAATTTGGCCAGGGCTCTGGGTACAATGTGAGAAGTGACATTCAGCTTCCCTAAGATTCTTTAAGGGGCTTCAGCTGGATAACAGTGTACTTCTTCACTGCCTGTCCTAAGCCTGAAGTATTGCTGGATATTGTGAGACAGCTGTTGTGCTCCACCCCAGAGATAGCTGCTTTTCAGCGGCAGCTGAAGTGACTCTTTCTATAGTCTGCATATCCATGGTTAATGTTTGTAAAGTGTTTAGTTAGCATCCTTATGAATGAAATATGCTATGTCAGATCGTTACCATTCAATATCCTTTAACGTAGCTATAAATCTAGCTCTTTGCAGCATGAAGGGTTAAAGAAATAAGCAAGAGTGATGCCTATAGGCAACCAGTTCATTTCCTAGTTTGAAAATATTTATACTCTCTTTATGCCTGAGTTATGGTGATAAATATATTGAGGTTGTATTATTAGGAAGACAGTTGCAGTATCATGAAACTACTTGCTGTAATACACAATTCATGAGCTCCTGGCAACACTCTGCATTAAACCACTTAACACAGGTCACTTCTCCAAAGTTTAGATATTTACATTCTAACCAGAAGCCCGGCTGGGAGCAGTAGCTTACTCTGGGCTGTTCAGATTTCAACTGGAGGCTAGAGGAGAGCGGAAGATAGCGTTCCACTTTTTGGAATACCTTGACCCACAGACCTGACGAAGACCTAATTATATGATCCCAAGCATGGCTTTTAAAATCCCCTTTAACGAAGTGATGTGTCATGCAGAATAACTGGGTAGCAGAAATTAGTTTTTAAAAATAGTTTCCCAGCGCAGCAGAGAATCTAGCTGAGATGCTGTAAGGAAGCCCTATGTGTATATATCCGTCTCCTTCCAGCCTGAGCCAATGTGTCGAAACAAACACTGCAGACTCACCCACACCTTGCTGACTGAACCAGAGTTTGCTGAAACAAAGGCTGCCTTAGAAACCCACCCACAGTCTGCTAACCGGCAGGAGGAGACACTCAAACACAGCCAAAGAAATACAGACTGCGGAGCCACCTAGGCCTTCATGACGTAGCAAGCTATTACCCTTCGCTTTCAGGGCAGAGTTCATTACCTGAGCCTCTGCAGTTGGAATCCCTGATGGAAAGTCTGCTCTGCAGATGGGCTCACTCCCTGCCTAAAAAATATTCCTGGCTCTGCACCCAGCAGACATGATTGTTCTTAAAATCTGGCCATCCTGATTACCCAGAATGCCCTCCAAACTCATCTTTGGTAGACCATGGACCTGTTGGGAGGCTGCAGACAGAGGATGTACCCTCAAAAATAATAAATAACAGAGCTATTTATAGGGGAAGAAAAATTATGGGTGAATGATGGCAATAAATTGTCATTCTCAGAATGTATTCCCTCCCCACAAAAAAAGGATTCATTCATAAAAATGTAACTGGATAAATAATAGGTTATTTCATTTTGTAAACCCCAGCCTTAAAATAACTATTGGAACTAAAACATCCAGAGCACCTCAATCTAGTCATCATTTTTAACATATATCTAAAGTCACAACAAATTTATTAAAATGTTATATCCCGTAATCCGCCTGACCCAAGGCAGATAAATCGCTGTGCTTTTAATGTCTTGTTAACAAACAATTAATCACAGCTGTGAGTGCAGCAAAGGTGCTAATTTAGATTTTTTACCTTTCTTGATGGCCTGGAGAATATGTTCTCTACCCCTGTCAGGCCCACCTTCAGATCAGGAAAAGCCACACCACACCAGAGAAACACCTCGTTCAGATTCCCGCGAGCTAGAGCAGCATGAGATCCATCGTGAACCCCCATTTTCAGACTTCCTTGGTCTATATCCACCTAATGTTTTACCAATGAATCTCTTTCCTTGATCCCTTAAGTTTGCCCAGGCTGAGTTAATGGATTGCTTGCCTGTTCCTGATCCAAATTGGCCTGAGTAATGAATATATATAGCCCAGCCTGATCCATACCAACCTGGATAATATATAGAAAACTCTTTAATTTATAGCACTGAACTGTGTTGGTTTGTTGTTTTTTTCCTCCTCACAAATTGCTACAAGGTTATTTTCTAGCCTGATGCAACCCTGTTATTCAAGGGTGTTTTTTTCTTTTCTTTTCTTTTTTAATGAAAAGCTCCCAGCAAACTCCTTTCTTGTATTCTGATATTGTAAATAATTGATCATAAAGATAAAACACTTTGGCTGGACCAAGGCCGACATTTACCCTCGATATCTGCGGAATAAATTGAAGCACACAAAGGAGCCCAGTGTGTAGCCAGTTTCATGGGGCCATTAAACCATCAATGCAGTTCAGACATTTGTTTGGATAAATTGTTTGTGTTTGTTATCATTTCTTAGTAAAACTAATTAAGGAACTAATTGATTGTTTTGTTGTTCTACTAATTAACTCCATATGGTGCACATCTCCATGGAGATATAGTATGAGTTATTGAAACTTCTGTGATTTAACGTGTTGCCATTGGGTTAAGGGACAATTCTTTAAATCTAAGCATCCTTTATATTTAAATTTCTTTCTATATCTTCGTCTAATCTTCCCACCTCTTCTCCATGGCTATTAACTGTCTATTCAACATGCACCCCAAGAGCAAGCAATCTGAAAGGGGCTATGGACCTGCTGAACATGCAAAATAGAAGCATTTATTTAAAAAAAATAAACAGTAAGGAAGATAGGGAGATGGGCAGTGACTATGTAAGCACCTTCTCTTGCAGAGTCCTGAGTTCCCTTAAGTCTCACTGAAATCAGCGTCTCGCCATGACGTGCAAACAGATGCCATGACCCTACCCAAAAAAAGCCATTGTTACTGCTAGCTAGAAATGGGAACAAACCAGATTTTCTGTTTTATGGGAAACTCCAAAAAAAATTTTTAAAAATCATTCCAAAATGGAATGAAAACTAAACAAAGATAGAAATATCCCATGAGATGAACTTCCAATTTTGTGAGTGTGTGTCGTGTTTAGTTCCAATTTCAACCTTTTACAACTTTTCAAAATGTTTTTTGTATCAAAAATGAATTTCATTTCAAGTGGTTTCAAAATGAAACATTGAAACTTTTTCTTCCAAAAATGTCAAAATGGAATATTTTGACATTATTTAAATGCTTTGTTTAAGGTTTTATGTGGGACAGGAGTCCAAAATGAAATTTTGTCAAAATCTACACATTTTTCAAAATGACTCAATTTTAACAAAAATGGCATTTTGTGTCAAAAACCATTCAATGAAAAATTTCCAACCAGCTCCGCAGCTGCCTTTCAGGCAAAAAGATGGTCTTGCTAAAGTATTGGACTGGGATTCAGGAGATCTAGAGTCAAATCCCAGCCCTGCCACAGACTCGCTGTGAGAGCTTGGGCAAATCACTTAACATCTCAATTCGTCATCTGCAGAATGGGACTAATACGTCTTTCCTCATATCCTCTGTCTATCTCATCTATTTGGATTGTAAACTCTTCAGGGTAAGACGTGTCTGTTACTAGGGGCTTGTACAGCCCCTAGCACGGTGGTGGCTTGATATTATTTGGTGCCTTTAGACGTTACTGCAATACAAATTATTGTCATTCCATGGCTAGAGGAACTTGTTACACATCTCAGAGGTCCACAGCTGTTCAAATCCCAGTAGAGGCCACCACTTGTAATGACTCCTCTGACTGGGTCAGCTGCAGGGATTAAATCTCAGACCTCTGCACCTAAAAACATCAGCTTCTACTGTACAACCAAGTCCATTAGCTTGGAGGGAGTACGAGACTCATACACCGCTTACGTGACCCCAGCCACAAGAGGGAGACAAAAACACATATAGCCAGTAAGTTACAATAATAGTAGTTACTTGCAAGAGCTTGTAAAGCAGATGGAGCTCAATTCTGTTCCCAAGAACATGAATGTGACTGCTACTGTGGGCAACAACACACATCTGCTCCTCGGGCTGACACAAGTAAAGCCAGAACAATGGCAAGTGCAATGAGCCGGCCTGTTCTGTATTCACCATGGATCCAGCTCAGCACCAGTGGGGACAGGATGACAAAATGGCAGGCGAGCACAGGCGCCTAGAGACCCAAAGGTGCAGTAGAAAGAAAACAAATTGAACAGTTGCCAAAAGCGACGCCCACTAGTCATTGCGGCTATAGATCATTCTGCCAATGGCCATTTCCCCCAGAAATGTTGCAGTCCTGTAATGTAGAAGGATATTCAGAGCCTGCAGGCTCTCTCCTGGCCAACCACATACACACCACAAGATGAAGTTAGAGAGTAGCTATCCTTGTAATGAGGACAACCTAGTGGTTACTAAAGAAAACCCTCAGTCATAGGACACAGAGTCACATGTTAGCCGCCACACAAAGTATGATCTGAAACTTAGCTGCAACTAACATTTCCCCCTCCCAAATATTGTATTTTTTTAATAAATACATAAACACAGCATGCATGCTAATTCCCTTCATGTTGCATCTATAAATGAGGCGAAAGAGGATGAGGGTCTGGAGTGGGAGTGGAAAGACTGGAGCAAAGTTTCAGATTTTCACCCAGTCCAGCACCAATACAGAATGTATAAACACAACGTTAAAATCTCTTTCTTGGAGGCTGCACCTTGACGGGATGGGAAGGTTTGTATGTTGCAATGAGAGCTCTGCTGATGGGACATCTCTTATGGCCGCCCCCAGACAGATCAATGGGTAGAAACCAGACGAAAAGCAGCTCAACTGTTCCTCCATGTTGGGGACTGAGGGATACACGAACAACCTATCCTTGTAAACAAGTTAAGTTACAGAAACACAACAATGCAGCCATTCCAGGAACCAGCAGGGATAGATGGGGATAGCGGAGCCTTGCTCTGACGGTGCGGGAAGGATTCCGGTTCAGAATGTTCAAAGTGCTGGGCGGATCGATACATCTCAGGGCAGCACCAGTGATGCCAACACGTCACAATATTTGGAGTTTTTCGTAAAGTCCCACCTTCTGGAGTCAAACGGTTACTTGAGAATCTCAGCTGTCGTTTTATTAAATAAAAAATAAGCTTCTAGCCTTCAGGGTTGTGGAGAAAAACTTCAAGACATGACCCAAGTGCAAGCAAAGGGCTGAAAAAGACAACAAAAATATGAAATTTGGGGGAGGAGGTCATTTGCTTTCTAAGTCTCATGATGTTTAAGCTGATCTCATGCTGTTTTGCAGCCTGACTCATGATTTCTGCATCCTCAGGGTTGACAACACTGAAGCCTGCTCCTGAATTAATGAGAGCCTTGCAGCTGCTGGGTTACCCCTATCTAGCATCAGAGGAGTGCACAGCAAACCACACCATTAGCCTGAGGAGGATCAGGTTTAAGATGATGTCTCCTCAGAGGCACCCATCCCCAGTCACTTCTCACACGCCGTCCTCCGCAGAGAAAGCAAACAAAGCCAACAGGACAGAGACTAACCATCCCCATTGTGGACTGTGCCCCATATAATTTATTCCCCCACCTAGGTTTCCTGATCAAAGGAAGGTGGGGACCAGACACCATGAGGGAGTTTACTGGGAGATTGTTGGCTGGAAGTTGAAACGGAGGGAGAGCAAGTGAGAGAGACTTTTGGTTTTTTTGCCTGGTATTCTTTAGTATTCAGCCCTGACCCATTTTAGCCTTAAGCGCCACATCGTGACTGATGATCGCTCTCCTCTGGCCTTTGTTTTCAGCCTTCAGATTGTTGATCTATTACAGAAATGATGTTGTCTGAAGCACCTCGGATGATCATCGAGGCAGCAATCAGCTCACCCTTCGACAAGCCATTGAAACAGCCAGGCAAGCGGCCGCATTAGCCTGTCAATTTCGGCTCTTCGAACTGTTAGAACAATTTTGGTGAATTACAAGCAATAGAAAATCACTTTAGGTGCTCATTAGCTGGGAGACAGGAATGATGATAAATGCTTGGGGACTTTGAAAAGGCTTATTGCAGCATAAGTGCCAAGATTTACAGCCATGCTCTGCAGCAGGCCTATTTAACCCTGGGTTTGCTGGAAAACTGGGCTGATTAGCCACCAGATTCTGCCAATGCTATGAGAAAAATTGTGGCATAAGTAATGACCTACAGCATGGAATATCAGTGGGATCTGAACCTGAGGCCTTCATATCCAAAGCACAGACCTCTACCCGTTGAGCTAAAAGAATAACTCCATTAGTTGGCAGCAGTAGTAGGCTGTTATCATCTATGTAGACTAACTATTACAGGTAGACACAACACACACTGCGCAAGCCCATTACACAAGGTTATTGCAGGGGCTGGTTGTCTAACATCATCTTTCCAATTCACCCAAACAACACTGGTTTCAACAGGAATGTTTCACTGCATCTACACTTTGAAAGCATTATTGTGCCAGCACACTCCGGGATTCCTGAATTACCTGTCCCATAGAGTCCAGCAAAGTGTTTGGAGGGAATTTACAAACATGAGACAATGCATCATGGTATGGAGTTAAGGCAGCCAGCTGATGTGGTATAGTTGCATTGCTCAATGCTGCCTGTCTGTGCTGGGAAGAAATCACTGTAGCCTGCACTGAACCTCAGCTAAAGACGTCTTAAAAGGGATTGCCAACTGTGCTTGTTAAAATACTTGAAGCAACTGTTGTGTAGCGATGCAGTATGTTGTATGAGTGTGGAAAGCTCCAGGAATTGCACCCAATAGTCGGTTGCAATGGGACTGGTGACAGCTGTGTGCATTTAAAGCACCGAGCACAAAGATAGCCACGAAGGAGGAAGCATGTTATGAGAGCTGTGGACCTGAACTTCTGAGTGTTCATCCAGACTGAACTGAACCTCTGAGCACTCTGGGAAACTGTCTTTTCCAGCTCTGTCATTGAGAATGACAAAACCTCACCACATAACACAGGAGGGCTGGAGGACACACGGGACAAAAAGGCTGGTACTTCGAGGGGCTTTTTTTTTATTCAGATCAGATTGCCTTTTAACTTGCCCTTGCGTCTTTGTTCCCCTGATTTAATCATTCTCCTCTCCCCGCCTTCCTTCTCTTTCCGTTTGTGTGGATCAACCGCAGCAGCGGGGAGCCCTTTAATTGGCAAAAAAACATTCTGCTAGCCGAGCAGGTCTTCAGGTAAAGGAGAACATTTAGCGATGTTTGTTCAGCGTGTAGGGAAAGGAAAGCTCTCTAGGCAGCAAAGAAATTGCAGGATCTTCTACAAAAAGGATTCAATAGTGATTGTTTTCCCCCTGACAAGTAGCCTGGCTACTGAGGTGTTCAAAGTCAATTAAATTGCTATTGTGACTCGCTCTCCCTTTCTTCCTGCGAGAACAAGGATGGTGTGTAATGGTTAAGGCCCTTACCTGGAACTTGGGAGCTCTAGGTTCAATTCCCTGAATTGCCACAGGCTTCCTGTGTGACCTTGGGCAAATCACTTAGTCTCTCTGTGCATCAGTTCCTCCTCTGTGAAAGGGGGATAACAGCACTGCTCTACCTCACTGAGCTGCTCTGAAGATTGTGAGGTGCTTAGCCACGATGGCAGCAAGGTAGGTACCTAAGGTGCTGCTAGAAGACCTGCTTTGCTACGTACTAAGGTTGGAGCCTCTCACCAGCAGTTCCAACTCAGCAACTTGCCAAGTGCCTGATTCCTACAACGATGAGCAATTCTCATTTTGCAAGATGGGATGTGACAAAACCAGAGCTGTTGACTTGAATCCCCCTCTTCATCCCAAAAAGCCTGGAGCAGGGATAAAATGGAACCCTGTTCTGGAGCACGTTTCCTAAAGTTCTGCTGAAACACCACTCCCTGGCTATGCTGGTCTCCAGTTCCAAACCCGAAGAGAGAGAGAAGGGGAGTAAAGAAGGTGGAGACGTGAGGAAAAGAAGGCAAGAAAAAGAATAGTGAGGAAGGAAAGAGAGGAAGAGGAGAAGTAGAAGGACCATCTGGGCTACTAGGGTGACTGATTCACCAGGGCAGCTGACACAGGCAGACAACCAATAAACTTGGATAACTAAAACATGGGGAGTTTTATTACACTCCAGTGATTGACATTACCATGACAACCAATAAACAAGAGAAAGAAATACACCTGGAAGATGGATACACCAGAGTGACGGACATAGTGAGACAACTGACAAATGGAGAAAACTGATACATCCAGATAATTGAATAACTTAGATCACTGATGTGCTGAGACAACTAAATGCTTGGGTCAATTAATTCACTGAGGCATCATAAAATGGAGCAACTGATACATTAGTCCATCTCATATACGGTGGTGACTGATGTACCAGGAATACTAATGTATCGGGGCCACACAATCACCAGTTTACCTGCCATTCATGCCCACGATGTTACTTTACAAGTCGGCATTCAAATGGATGGAGCCTGTAGGAGAATATCAAACCCTTCACTAAGACCTTTTTTAACTAATAATTACTCTGTAGCAGTACGGTGAAATCTGCTATTAACCTGAGGCCAAAGTGCACTTTGTTAATCAGTCAGGGCTCATATTCTATCAAAAAAGCTAAGGCTGATTGCTGGCCTTAATCAGCGGGGTGACAGCAACCGTCACACCTGACATCTCTACTAGAATTAACACAGCCTGGGAAGCCCAACTTTGCTGTAGGGGTTATCGCCAGTGACTCTTCTGCACAGTGATTTTCAGTGGGGCAGGGCAAATGGGCGCTTTTGTGCTGGTGTTGGGAATGACTATCCCATGCAGTGGTTCAGCGTTGTTGGGATGGGCCGTTGTTCCAAGCGTGGCATAGAAAGCAACGCAGGGAAGATGAGCTGTGCTTTTCCTTAGGAGGAGAAACAGTCGGTGATCCTGTACAACCACAAAGGTTTTCAGTGCCTCCCCCCGTTAGTTACCGAAGCCAGTCTTGGGGCTGTGACCTTAGATCCCCAGACTGATGGACAATTAATGCAGATACTGAAAGGACATGAAAAGCCCAGAGCTTCTGCTCCACATACAGGTAGGATGAAAATTCATATATTGTCCCAAGCAGAGAGGGAGAGATACCCAGAGGGACCCGTGCCCCTTCCCCCAAAACACCTTACAAATATCTTTATCCTCATTTCACAGATGGCTAAACTGAGGCTCAGAGAGATGAGGTGACTTGGCCAAGGACACATGGCATGTTAGTGGACGAGCCAGGAATAGAACCCAGTAAACTTGGTTAGCAGGCTTTTTCTTCACCCAATGGGGCAACACTCCCTCACACATACCCCACTCTCTCCTCCTCTATGCCTCTTTAGTCTCTGAAATTCATCCCTCGGCAGAGTGCCACCACAATGCCCTACGCACAACTTAGCTCCCCAGTGAGGGGGAGGATGGTGCTATTGTCAACAGTGCCAGAGAATGGGGACGGGGCGGAAACAGTGTAAAAGAAAAGATCAGGATGGGAATCTGGTGCTCAAGAGTTATGAGGGGACGTGGCTAATGGTTCTGGACCCAAGGAGTCAAGGCGGAGGGAGAGTAGCTAAGTCCACATGTGTTTTGGTGTGGGGGGGGGGGAAGAGGGGTCACCTGCTGTTCCTTTTTAAAACAGCAATAGAATTCCTTTGTCTAAGTCCCTGGGATCACAGTCCCCATGGGACTTAAGTTGCTTTGCTGCTGGTCCTCTGCCCTGGGGTAAATTCCTCCCCTTCTGCCTTACCAAGAGACTCCAAAGGGATGTTACAACCACTGAGGTGTCTCTTCCTCCAGCTCCTCTATTGAAATTCTTTCCATCTCCCCTCATCTTCTACTGGTATTACAGGATTATTGAGTCTCATCTTCATCTGTCTCTAAAAGATTAAACTGTCCCCTGGAAAAGGCCATCACGTCCCGGAGGAGGAGATCCCATTTCCACTCCGTTCCCCAAGAAATAGCTCTGCGGAAAGTTTTTCAGGCTGATAAGTTCCCATCGTTATAAGAAATCTTCTGGCTGGAAATGAGAGGAGGACGTGAGCGACAGGCGCTGGCAGCTTTCTACCCCTCTTTGGCAGCCGCGCTGCACGGCCACAGAAACCCGTCCTCGTCTGAAACAGTGAGAAAGCGAAAACGAAGAGCCATCGCAGCCCCTGGCTAACCATAGTGGAGTTCAGTGTCTTTGTCGGCTTTGTCTGGCTGGGAGGCGGAAAGTTACCCTGTTGTTCTGGAATATATATTGCAAAGGGGGAGGAAGGAGTGTGGTCTCAGGGCCCGGAGAGTGTGCCTACATTACGAGCTGAGTGTGGGTCTCCCAGCTCACCTGCACGTACTCACGCTAGCTCTCGTCACGTTAGCGTGCTCGTAACAGTGTCGCCACGTTAGCATGGGCAGTGGCAAGCAGCGGCACGGGCTACCCATGCCAGAGGGTCCAGATGTGTTTGTAATTGGTATGGGTGGCTCATGCCACCGCTCACCATTGCCCATGCTACGTCAGCTACCGTACCATTTTTAGCACGTTATCACAATGGGAGCTGGCGCAGGTACGTCTCTGGGAGCTGGGAATCACACCTCTCGCGCCGCGCGTAGACGTAGCCTCAGAGACAGGACTTCTTTGCACAGCTTTAAAAAGGAGCAGCAGATGCCCCCTTCCCCCACCCGCCCACAGCACATACTCAGGGGTCATGAGAAGCTGGCTACCCTCCTTGCTTTGACCCCCCTGGGACCCAGAGCGATTAGCCTTGACCGTCTCATAGCACAAAATCGCTGGACTCCTGAATTTTCCTCCCGGGCCTGCTCCACTCCCCTGAGACTCTGTCCACCGTTCACAACTGCAACTTCCTCACAGTCACCGAGGCCCAGCACCCGTTGGTCCTCTTTGACTCCTTCTCTTCCTGCTGTGCCCCACACATCTAAATCCTACTGCTTCTTTCTCTCGAAGGCCCACCCTTTTTCTCTCCATCTCTACTGCTGAAATTCTCACTAAGGCCCTCATTGTCACCTCGCCTTGCGGTCACCCATCCTCTGTGGCCCCCTGTTGCAGCTAATGGCCGCCTGGGTCAGGGTTCTTGGCCCTCATCCTTCACTGTCCATCTGTTTTGCCTTCACAGATGCTAAGCTCTTTGAGAGTCAGAAGCTGGTGCTTCCCCCGCGGTGCCAGTTCTAGGGCAGTGACTAATGTGTTGGAGGGCACAGCTCAGGCTCAGCCCACTTCCCACCCACCAGCACCCTTGCCATTGCTGCTTTCTCTCCCGCTCCCCGCACAGGCTCCAGTCAAGTGGGCGGCCCATGCAGGAAAGTAAAGGGGCCCCATGTCCCCTTACTCACATGTAGGAAGGTATAAGCCTATGGGTGCCCTTCACAGTGTTCACAACCACATATTACAATGCACCGTCACATCCCCAACCTATATCCCCATCCAAACTGTCCCCTCCTGCAGGCAATCCACAAACCCAGCTACTCAATATCCCACCTTGGCCGTGATGCACAGATTACATCGGTACCTTCCTGCGTTCACTTTGAGCAAAGTGCTGGGAATGCACTACCGCAGGCTGTCTCTGTGACTCATTACTTTGTCATACTGTAAATATTATACAGGCCATATGGATTTTCAATAGTTGAGCACCGCACTGCTATTAATATCAAATGTAATAAGATATTGTATGCATGACTATCACAGAAAGAAGTTGCAAAGCTCAGAAGCTGCCGGATGGAGCTATGCACAGTTTGCTCATGCCAGAAAAGGTCAGAAGAAGCCAGAATGATTCATTTCACTGACGAATTTTGTCCCTTTTTCTGTTTGCACCCACAGACTGATTTTTTTTTTCAAACGTAGGCATTGTTCAAAACTAGCCACCGAACAACCACTTCTGCAAGCAAGCCTTGGATTTTTTCTGAGGGGCTCATAGATTATAAAGACAGAAGGGACCATTGTGATCCTATACTCTGACCTCGTGTTCAGCATAGGCTATAGGACGTCCCTGATATTAATTCCTGTTTGAACTAGAGCAGATCTTTTTAGAAAAACGTGCAATCTTGACTGAAAAATTGCCAGTGATGGAGAATCCACCACAATCCTTAGTAAATTTTCTAATAGTTAATTACCTTCACTGTTAAAAATATGCACCTTATTTCTAGTCTGAATTTGTCTGACTTCTAATTCCAGCCTTTGGATCTCATTACATCTCTGTCTGCTATATTGCAGAGCCCTCTATTAGCACATTTTTGTTCTCCATGTAGATACTTATAGACTGTGATGAAGTCCCCACTTAACCTTCTCTGTTTGTTAAACTAAACAGGCTGAGCTACTTGGGCCTATCACTATAAGGCATGTCTGTTGTGAGTGTGTTACTCAACATTTGAGCTGTTTTGATTGGATGCACAGGTCACAGGGCATGTTCCTTTCCCTGATTGCATCTTCGCAGCTCTTAGAATCAGGTATCAGATATGAATATTAATGAGTGTGCATTTGAAAGATGGTCTTGGAGAATATTCTGCAATGTGCAGTGAAAATACCTGCAAGGAAACTCGTGCCCACATGGAGCTGGCTGCAAGGATCAGTGTCTCAGGGTACGTTTACACTGCAAAAAAAGGCAGCAAGTCTCAGAGCCCGGATTCATAGGGCTCATGCTACGGGGCTAAAAATAGCAGTGTACATGTTCCCACTCGGGCTAGATCCCGGGCTCTGGGGCCTTGCAAGAAGGGAGGGTGCCAGAGCGAAGGTTCCAGCCCACACCTGAACAGCTGCAGCGCAACTAAACAGCCCCGCAGCTCGAGCCCTGCAAGCCCAAGTCAGGTGACATGGGCCAGCCGCAGATGTCGAATTGCAGGATACACATACCCTAAGTGTGCATCTATCCAGGGTGCCATCAAAGCTCTGGCATTGGAGGCTGCCTCTAGCTGCTCAGGCCACATCTCCTACCAGAACCCCCTTCATCCAATGGACTTTCTGACAATAGGGACCTGCCCTTAGGTTTGTGCCAGCAGGAGCCAGGATCAACCTGGAAAAAAAATCTGTCCCTTTGTCTCCTTATGACATTTGTTCTTCCTGAAAGCACCAGTCTATAGGGACCAACAGCAGCTGCCTTTACCTTTGAATCCTCCCTATTCCTTTCAGAATTCTGTGTTGGCTGCAAAGAAGGTGCCCTCTGGGTGTATAGAGTTTTAAAGGCAGCCTACGCTGACCATTAGCATAATGCACTCTTCTCGTGCTGGGTGTGACATGAATAGTTTACATGCACTTTATTAGAGATTTAACACAGTACTTTTCACCAGAGTCAAAGCCCCGTGCAGAGTGGAAAAAAGGAGCCACTCACACTGTACATGGAGAAGCACATAAAGCAAGAATAAAAGGAAATTAGACAAGGTGGTAACTTGAAAAAAAATATATAAAAGATTTAAGCTTAGATTTGAAATGAGCTAATGAGCCAGCGGCACAAATGTCTGGAGAGAGAGAGAGAGTTCTACCAGACTGGAAAACACAAAAAGAAAAGGGCCCGCATTTAGAATTTGAAAACGGTAACAACACAGACACCAAGGACAAATCAGTACAGTGGAGCCTGTGGATCTGAGCAATAATACTAATGCTTAGCTCTTATATAGCACTTTTCACCATTAAAGGGCTTTTCAAAGCAAGTCAGCAAACTATCATTCGCCTCATTTTACAGATGGGGAAACTGAGGCACAGAGCAGTGACGTGATTTGCCCAAGGTCACCCAGAAGACCAGTGGCCAAGCTGTGAATATCATCAAGCCTCTTGAGTCCCTGCCAAGTTATCTATTCATTAAGCTAAACTGCCTCCAGGCAGAACACTTAGTTGGGATAATAAAATGAATTGCCTTCTATTGGTCTGTTTTCATTTGGGCTCAGTCCCAGCCCCCATTTTGATGGTGTAATTTGTGCCAGCAAAATGTGTGCCTTCATTCTTTGCATCTGCAGGAACAGATCTGAGTGTCTGTGCCTCCGTTGACCTGATTTGCACCCATGATTGAGTTGCAGGTGTAAATGTGAGACACACATTTTATGGGCACAATTCGTGCCTCCAGAAGAGAGGTTGCCCTGCTACATACGGGCATCTCCATGCCAGATTTTAAAAAACCCAAACCGAATCAAATGTGAAAAGCGAAAGGCAACTAGTGCAAAAGCCCAAGAGGAAGGTTCATGTTAGAAAAACAAGAACAAGTAACCAAACAAACCTGGTGGCTCTATATAGAGCTGTATACGACTTCCCATCCTGAAATCAGGTGCAATTTGAGTGGTTCGGGACTTCCTTATGAATCTGAAACTCAGCCAGGCTTGCAGATGTTTGTAAACCTTTCAGTGAACTAGGCATCACTGTTTGGTCCTTGGAGACCTCATTCTCCTCCTCCAAACTCCTTCTGGAGACTCATTTCTTTTGGTTGGTTTTTCATCACTAATATCTTCCCCAGCCTTCGTTCTGAACACCAGAGCTAACAAGATGTATACATAACACTAAGCTCATCTCATGATCTTGCACTGGTGCAACCAATGTCCTTTAATGCTTCCCCCTTGTTTATTGTCATCCTCTTCTGTGTTGCCTAATCTAGATTTCAGGATCCTCAGAGAAGAGACCTGTCACTGTATCTGTCTCTAAAATGACATGCACAGTTACCAACTGGTAAAACATAATAATAACAAGAGGCGAGGGCGTAGCGGGAAAATTGTCTACAAATATTTGTTTAAATCCTAAAGCAAATTTACAGTTAAATTTCATGCTCACTTGCGGGAATCATTTGAGCGGCACTAGCATGAACACATATGAAGAACAAATTTTGGGTAGAAACCAGGCAGTTTGAGCTAAGTTCCTCTTTGAGTTTTTGGATGAGTATAAACATGAAACGCAAAGGCTTGTAAACTTATTGTCCCCCCCAAAGAAAGGTTTGAACAAACCCTTGGGAACCAAACCCATCAACCTCCAAGAAAGGCTCACTGAAACAGATATGAATCAGACACATCAACTGTCACAGCGCTCGTTCTGTCTTCAAGGCAGTGTTAGATAACAGAGCAACAGGGACAGCAGCCGGAAGTCGACTGCAAGAGTCAAGACGGAAAAGAGCGAAAGCATGCATCGGGGCTCTGTGATGGTAGTGCAATAAGAACTCCAGAAAAATGCCTAATACATAGAAGTGTGAGATCTTAACAAGAGTTAATACATGAGAGAAATAACAGCGTGGAGCAGAAAATAACACCCAGATTCTATAGCGCAGGAAAAGGAGTCATCAGAAATGAGTTTATCTCAAAAAAAGAAAGTCCTAGAGTGACAGGACCTAAAAATAAAATCTCTGCCTTAGCTGGATGGAATCGTAAACGATTAGCATCTTCCAGTTAGAAACTGGGCTGTAAGAAATAGACTGACAAGGAAGCGTCCGAAACTCAGGAAAGGAAGGATAAATCTGTTCTCTGGCTGCATGTAAATGATTGTTGAAGCCCCCCAAAAAGTAGCAGGAGACCAAGAGGTTGAAATATAGGGGGGGGGGAGGAAAGACTCCAGAATGAAATCATGCCAAATATTCACCTGTAAAAAATAAATGAGACCAACTAGCTGCTCAAGAGGAGTGAGCCAAAAGATACACAACAAAAATAATGAATATCCAGGAGCTAAAATAACAATTTAGAAACAACCCCTCCGCTGAAGTTGTCTCATCCCCTATAGTCAGCCATTCACATCTGCAGAAATCAGGACCCGTTTACAATCTAATTCAGAAAGGTGATGGGCCCGACCTGGAAAACACTTAGGAGTTGTCTATATAGGAAAGTTCATTCCAAATAAGGTAGTTTGTGAATTTAAAGCAGATTAACTCCCTGTGCAGATGGATTTGGACCTGATTCTCATTTACCTTTAAGCCACGTCAGACGCTCTGGTCATGTAAAAGGGCCTGAAAATGAGAGTAAATGATATCGCCACCAGTAGACTAGAACCGTGTAAAGTGGCCTTCATGTAAGGCCCAAAATCCTAAAGACGCAGATTTACTGTTCTTTCCGTGTAAATTAAAACTCTTTGTGTTTTCCTTTTGTGATTTCTTTTATTCTTTGTTTAGTTTTTTATTTTTCATGTGAGTAGGAGAAAGATGACAGATAACAGATGTACAGACAGATAAATAGATACTCCATTATATGGATTTAGTCTTGTAACTCTTACAATACTCGCATACCAAACTGAGATTTCTGGATTACCGATTATACCCACAAATAACAATCATAGAATCATAGATTATCAGGGTTGGAAGGGACCTCGGGAGGTCATCTAGTCCAACCCCCTGCTCAAAGCAGCACCCATCCCAACTAAATCATCCCAGCCAGAGCTTTGTCAAGCCTGACCTTAAAAACCTCTAAGGAAGGAGATTCCACCACCTCCCTAGGTAACCCATTCCAGTTCTTCACCACCCTCCTAGTGAAAAAGTTTTTCCTAATGTCCAACCTAAACCTCCCCCTCTGCAACTTGAGACCATTAACTCCTTGTTCTGTCATCTGCCACCACTGAGAACAGCTGAGCTCCATCCTCTTTGGAACCCCCTTTCAGGTAGTTGAAAGCCGCTATCAAATCCCCCCTCATTCTTCTCTTCTAATGATCTTCTGCATTGCCACTCCCAGGCACACCACTAATGGTACCCTAGTCTCTTCCTTCTTACCTTAGGGCTCAGTCATAAGACAGCCTATGCACCTGTGCAGGGGAGGGAAGACGAAAATTCCCTCTTCCTTAGTCCCCTGCATGGGCTATCCATATCAGGTTTACAATGTGCATTGAGGGAAGCCTCCCCCCACATGCATGTGGGTGGAGAATGTACAGGCATGGGTGGGGAGCCATGACTCTGCCTTATAACACATGGCCAGTACAGCTGAGCTACAGTAGAGGGGGAATCAAGCTATGCCAGGAAAAAGGATCATTTACTTCCCCCCAAGAAGCAATTGGAAAGTAGGGACTGAATTATGACTCTCTGAAGACCTGAACGAAGGGCTGTGTGCTAGGCTCACACCAAACCTGCCCTTTTCCTGTTCAGATCTCTGCACTCTAAGCTGGTTGCTCCAAACCTCAGCCAAGATCCACTGAGAGCTGCTCCGTGCACAATGGAATAGGAAGTTTCAGATACTGGCTGCTTATAGTCAGGGAAATTGGAACACTTGGCTAATGGTGAGAACCATTGTTGGATAATAGGTCATATTCTGCTCGGTTACACCAGGCCGAATCCAGAGTAAATTGGGTGGCTTTGTGGTGAACCTGGCTAAAGCCAACTCATTACAAAACTGGAATGGATAATCGCAGAAAATTGGATGCATGAATTGCCCAGCTGTGGTTATCTTGTTATCTAATTACTTAATAATTATTCCCATTTTACAGCTGGGGAAACTGACATGCAGAGAAGTTAAAAGACCACATTTTCAAATGAAAGCGTCTAACTTTGGGCACCTAAATCCATATTTCACCACTTAAGTGAGCGGCCTGATATTCAGAGACGATGTTCCCATTGACTGTAGATTTGGATACCTAATTCCAGGCACTCCCTGGTATGAAAAGGTGGTCCAAAGCCCAAGAAAGTTAATTTCAGGCAGAACTAGGTCTGGAACCCAGGAGCTTGGATTCTGAAGTGCTTGGCATCAAATGCAGAAGAAGACATATTCGCTATGGAGTGTTGTACTGAACAGGAGTGAAGGCAACACAGGGATATAGCAACCCATGAACAGGATTTGACATTACACTATTTCTTTTAGCTAAAAAGTGAAGAGCCAGTCACTGAAATAGTATTTCATACACTAAAATTCCTAATTAAAATAGCCCTATTACAGAACAAGACTGTGTCTCCCCAGAAGACTCCCCACTAGTTTATTTCACTCTGCCTGCCTGGCTAGCAATATTCACCACCTATCACAGCATCAAATGAGTTCCTACCCGTGTCATATTATTTACAAAACCTTTCACACAGCTCCATATGCTGGGGCGGCGAGTGATAATAAACTCTATTCTGACATATCAACGGCTCAAGGAAATTTTCTACTGCAATTTTCGACACAAAATGAAAGATCCTAGCAGGAGCCAGAGCCAAGAGAATCTGTTCAGTGAGGAGTGATTTCAGGTAATTTATCATTATGAAATGAAAATGCAAAAGCCACTGAAGTCTCCTGAGATGGTGCAAATAAACCCATTCTGTAAAGACCACGATCAGTAAGGTTTTATATTGAACAGTGCTTGGTTCAATAAACAGGGAGAAACTTAATCATTCTTTATACATTGCAGCTCAGCATTCAGATTGTCAGACATGAGAACTTCCCCTTGCCACCGGGACTTGGTACAGGTTTCATGTTGCCGATCTCAAAAGCTACTCAGTGCCAGCCACAATTATGTCTGTCTCAGAACTAAACAGTGCACTCGTGGCTCGATCGGCCATTGAACAGCTGAGCCCAAGAACCGTCCAGCACTAACAGGATCTTGCCACCTTTTCACAATGCCTATTTCAAGGGCTGCCCAGTGCAAACAGGACCAGATTAGGATCCACTTGTGCTGCTGAGCCGATGGGCTGCCAATACAACTAGGTCTAGATCCCACCTCTGCACCAGGCACTACCAAGCTCAAGGGATGCTCAGTGCAAAGAGAGCTGCACCCGCTTTCACGAGACCAGTCTTAGAGCTTCCCTCTGCAGGAAAGAAGTGCTTGTCCAGAGCAAGCCAGATCAGATTATTTTCCATACTGCTCGTCCCAAAGCTGCCCAGCGCTGATAGAAACAATAAAACAGTTTGATTCCACTGCCAATCTCTGATCAGGAGAGGGTCAGGCCTGGGGTAGCAGGTGATTTGCAGGTGGGGAGATTAACCTGCTTTGATACAACTGTGTGATAGAACTCATCTGGAATACTGTGTGCAGTTCTGGTCTCCCATGTTTAAGAAGGATGAATTCAAACTGGAACAGGTTCAGAGACTGGCTACTAGGATGATCCGAGGAATGGAAAACCTGTCTTATGAAAGGAGACTGAAAGAGCTTGGCTTGTTTAGCCTAACCAAAAGAAGGTTGAGGGGGGATATGATTGCTCTTTATAAATATATCAGAGGGATTAATATTAGGGAGGGAGAGGAATTATTTAAGCTTAGTAACAATGTGGACACAAGAACAAACTGGACACTAGGAAGTTTAGACTTGAAATTAGACAAAGGTTTCTAACCATTAGAGGAGTGAAGTTCTGGAACAGCCTTCCAAGGGGAGTAGTGGGGGCAAAAGACATATCTGGCTTTAAGACTAAGCTTGATACATTTATGGAGGGGATGGCATGATGGGATAGCCTAATTTTGGCAATTAATTCGGCAATTGATCTTTGATTATCAGCAGGTAAGTATGCCCAGTGGTCTGTGATGGGATGTTAGACGGGGTGGGATCTGAGTTACTACAGAGAATTCTTTCCTGGGTGCTGGCTGGTGAGTCTTGCCCGCATGCTCAGGGTTTAACTGATCGCCATATTTGGGGTCGGGAAGGAATTTTCCTCCAGGGCAGATTGGCAGAGGCCCTGGAGGTTTTTCGCCTTCCTCTGCAGCATGGGGCACGGGTCACTTGCTGGAGGATTCTCTGCAGCTTGAGGTCTTCAAGCCGCAATTTGGGGACTTCAATAACTTAGACATAGGTTAGGGGTTTGTTACAGAAGTGGATGGGTGAGATTCTGTGGCCTGCGTTGTGCAGGAGGTCAGACTAGATGATCATAATGGTCCCTTCTGACCTTAAAGTCTATGAGTCTATGATAGCTCAGAATTAGAATAACAGCAGTTGTTGCAGGTCAAAACGGATGTGCCTTTGGAGAGCACCAGGGCTGGAGTTGCGGGAGTCAATGCAAGTCCGGGTTGAGTTGCATGTGTGGGAAACTTCCACACCTCCAACCTGGACTGCACCTGACCTGCCTTTAGCTAATGCTAGAAATGTCACTTTTGTGGACTTAAATTCATACAATGTGATGACTAAAAAAGGCAGGGTCATCCAAACGGGGCTTTAGTAACATTTCCCAAATCCTAGGAGTAGGTGGTAATTGAATTCTATATAAGTAGGCTACCTCTATCATGAGACCTACAGCTGATTTTACCTGCTATCAGTCTGATTACAGAGAGGTTAGCATGTCCAGGTATTTACTGTGTTTATTTTTAGGAGCCAGCATAACAAATTAATAAGGCAGATGGAGAAATAAACTGCTTAAAGGTTTCCATGCTTTCTTCACTGGTAGCAGAGGATGCCCTGGCTCGGAGCTCCATATCAGTAACCCTGGTGTTGTAACTATACCAGATTAGCAGATAGGCGCAATGGGGGAGATAGGTGTGTCCATCCTGCCGACAGTCAGCTATCTGAAATGCCTCCAAAATGCATGTATTGATTGATCCACTGCCCACAGTGCACCCATAACCCCCTGGGGCAGACATGCCATTATGCACCGTATAATCTCTAACACAGCAAAGATCTAACAGTGCCAGACAATTTCGTAGTGCAGACATACCGTGAAAGGTCTGATGAAGAACAAACACCTGCTAGTTGCTACAAGAAAATTTTACCTGTAGGAATGGTGCACGGAGACATATGCCTGGCTGGGTCCTTCAAAACATCTGCAAATGGGATGCTGAGACACGTGAAGCCAGTAAAATATATAAAAATGAAGAATCTCTTCAACACCAAACTTGGCTGAATGCATCTTAAAAAAAAAAAGGACAAAGCTCTAATCCCTGATTGATTGTATTAGAGGAAATAAATCCATATTGAGCCTGTTTGACTTTCATTCTTCAGCTTCATGCTTGAAAGTTCAGGTTTTTATTCCACAAGACACTGAGAAAGAGGATTTTAGATTGATTGGCTCACTTAGATCCTGGAGAAGAACTTTGATTGGCATGGTTGTGATGTATCTGCTGGTGCCTAGCAGCACCCCACAGGGCTAAGTAGATATTTGAGAGGTGGAGGAGTGCACAGACAACTGCACAAACCTAATCATTCTGTTCTGGAGCACTGCTAGTTAATTCTGATAATAAAGGTTTGACTGGAAAGTTGTTAGTCACCTGTTCCATGCCGGTGAAGGCTATGATACGTAAGGAACAGGTTTTACAGCAGTAACTCCAGAAGTATCTGAAGTTTTAAATCTAGGGTGAGTAAGTCAGGCAGAAATAAACAGGAAGGACATATGTGTTGTAGTTGTCCTTTTATATCACTGAACAGCAGAGCCCTGGGAGGTCGGAGCTTAGGCCTAAGCAAGCACAGTGCATTTTGGTGCTGTCCTCTACAGTTAGCTCCCTTTTCTCCTGGCTGTGGGCCGTTCAGTGAACATCTGCATTCTGGTGCAGTGCCACAGAGACTGCAGCTGTTCCAAAAGTCAATGCAAGGAAAGTTAAAGAGAAAAGAGAACTCTACTCATGTGTGGGAGGAGCAGCAACCTTTAAAAGAAACCAATTGTTTTTTATCTTGCATGGCTTTGCTCTGGCTTCCTCAGCCTGGGAAGGTCAGATGAAATTTGACAGAAACTGGCTTTGAGAGAACAGGAGACCCTGGCAGGAGAGAAGGCAGAGCAGAATCATCACAGCTCAACGTTTGGTGAAGCTCCAGAAACATTAGCCATGTCACAGCCATGGCAGAGAACTGACAAATACCAAGATATTGAAATATAAAGCCATTAACTCCTGCATCACTGGGTCAAATCCTGGGGTCCTTTCTTAGCTGTTATTCAGTCCTTACTTGAGCAAAACTCCGACTGCAATCAGTGGGAGGTCTGCTGATGTCAAAGCTGGCTAAGGCCTTCAGGATTTGGGCCATTCTGAATAAGAACAGAGTGGGTTAAACGGTGAATGTTATCCACAAGTTTGCTAGGGTTAGAGCATACCAGGTCTGAATGGAATAAGAATTGAATCAAATATTAGCTCCAACCCTTTTGCAGCCTTGAAAAAAGCTGAGTTGATTTTGTGGTTTAAAAACGTGTCTTTCGTTTTCAGACACTTCTATACATTCTGATTCCAGCTGGGACCAGAAGTGGAGTGAATACTGTGAAAAGAGTTGTTTTAGAATATTCCCTGCCGTGCCCCATAAATCTCAGAAGGAGATCTCTACCTTGATCAGTAGTAACAATGGTCGTAATGTTAATACAGATCTGAATTACAGAAAGACATAGGTGCAACATCGTTGGAGAAGGAAGTTGAGGGAGACTTTCTGTTGATGCCCTCCTCATTTTGGCTAAGGGACTCCAGATTACCCCAACCATTCTTGTCTGATTGCACCTCTGAAGAAAGATAATGCATGGACAAGTATTCTTATGCAAATGAGGAAAAAATACTCTCCATTGTTTCATAAGATGAAGGTCTAAGAGCTGCTGGAAAAGCGGCTTCACTGTCCAGCGGAAACTAGGATCTGGATTCCTTGCTTTTGCCAATTATCTCTTTTGGCTTCTATTGCAGGAGTCCAGGGTCTCCCCTGGGAGCAGCTTGGCAGACCAAGGAAAAGTTTGGAGCAGCCTTTCTGCAGCAACTCAAACATGTTGAGAGGAGACCCAGCAGGTAGAGGAACAACCTCAGAGAACCTGAATGGAATGTCAGGAGGTGAAGCAAACCAAAGAGAACAGGAAACATTTGTGTAAATACCACGGCACTGCCAGCACCCCCTGTGTATTCCCATTCGATCTCTGAGAGCATCTGTCCACATCTCCATGCGCGTGAAGGATTATCACAAAAAGGAATTTACATTCTGTGGATTAAAACACTTGTCAAGCTAAGGATTAAAGTCACATGGTCACGAATCCATGACTGTGCCAAAGGACTCTATCTATCTTTCAGGGCATCTGTATATAGCAGCACACTACCGAACACCCCTTTGAACATCTCTGTTGCCTTTTTGTGGCATTCACCCGGCAGCTCCGGAGACCGAATACCAAGGTGCATGCACAAAACGGGATTTGTGTGTGCACTCTACTAGACCACATGCACAACTTATATGTTCTGCTCATGCAAACTGAGTCACTCACGAACCGATGGGTGCCCCCTCGGGAGCTGAGGAAATTTTGCCCTAACACTCAGTGCCACAAGGCAATGCAGGGAACAAAGGAGTTTGTGTGCCAACCCCCTTTGCCCACCCCCAGAAACAATCACACGGCTGCATTCTGGGCTAGTTTGGGGTGAAGGAGCTCCATCGTAGGCAGCACACGATGGAGTGTATCGTAGTAATCCATTCATCCACAGTCAGAATGATGGTCCAGGTCAAAGTATGCAAGAAAGAGGCAGTGGTCTGGAAATAGTTTTTAAGATATTAGAAATAATCCTTCCCTGAGCACCACTATCACCTGAGTGCATACAGTCAGCTTCTGATCAAGATTTAGAATCATAGAATATCAGGGTTGGAAGGGACCTCAGGAGGTCATCTAGTCCGACCCCCTGCTCAAAGCAGGACCAATCCCCAGACAGATTTTTGCCCCAGATCCCTAAATGGACCCCTCAAGGATTGAGCTCACAACCCTGGGTTTAGCAGGCCAATGCTCAAACCAGATTAGGTCCAGGGTGTATGCCAAATTGGTTATCAGGGCATAAATGTGCCAAAGGTTGAAATTTTTCTGGCCTGGATTAACCCTGCCGCAGTCTGCAATGTTTCATGGTATGCTAATTTACATGTAAGTACCCAGAATGCACTTCCAGTTCAAATGGCAGTACCTAGGTCTGAAGTTAAGAATCAAACAAAGGCCATGGCTACACTTGCAAATTTGCAGCGCTGCAGCAGGGTGTGGAAACACACCCTCTCCAGCGCTGCAAACTGCGGCGCTCAAAGCGCCAGTGTGGTCAAAGCCCCAGCGCTGGGAGCGCTCCCAGCGCTGTACGTTATTCCCCACAGGGAGGTGGAGTACGGACAGCACTGGGAGAGCTCTCTCCCAGCGCTGGCGCTTTGACTACACTTAGCGCTTCAAAGCGCTGCCGCGGCAGTGCTTTGAAGTACAAATGTAGCCATAGCCATAGAGGCTGGCATCGCTATGTTTTTCAATATACAGAAAGGGCAAGCTTTCATTTTCAGGCCTGATGACTTTTGTTTTGGATTTTTTAAAAAAAAGAAAGATCTATTCTAAAGTCGGCACAACAGAGAGAGCACAGCGTGTGGCTCACTCTGCAACGTTCTGGAGCTGACCCAATGCCCAAAATGGCAGCTGCTTCCCCCGTAGCAGGCAAGGAGACTTCTCTGTATGGAAAGATGCAGAACACAGAAAAGCAAATGACATCTTTTGTTTAGACAATTACTGTTCTTTCACCATATGCTTGAGAAGGAAGATGGTCTTTTAGTTAAGATACTGGACTGGGACTCAGGAGATATCGGTTTAATCCCTGGTTCTGACACACATTTCTTTTATAACCTTGAGCAAGGTCTTAATCTCTCTGGGTCTCAGCTCTCCACGTGGAAACAGGGGATACCAATCCATCCTTTCTCCCACTCTTTTTCTGTCTAGTCTATTAAAGCTGTAAGATCTTTAGGGCAGGGCCTATGTACAGAGACTCTGATCTAAACGGGGGTGTTTAGCTGCTGGCTTAATACAGAACGATAAATAACAATGGGTGTTTGTGCGTACTGGGTTTCTTTCTCCATGCTTTGCGAGGTATTTTTTACCTTCTTAGCCTCCAGGCCTGATATAACTGTGGCTTCCAAAGGCGCAAATGGAGTCTATTTACAGTGAGTGATAATTATTGCAATTTGTTAGGATTGGTTAAGCGCTGCTGCTTTGCTTTGTACTGCACAGAAGAAATAAGGTCCTTGCCCTGTGGAGACTGCTGTATAAATGGAGAGTCAAAGATTAGACCCAGAAAAACCCAACCTGGGAGACACATGAGATGGTGCCTACTCAGTGTCCATTTATATATGTTTTAATAACAAGTGATGACAGCATTTGTACTGGCCAGGGTTAATGTTTGTGGGTCCCACAGAAGAAGTGAGGTCAACGGCGGGGTAGAAATGGTAGGTGCCTGTGCCATCATCCAACAAAGCACTTAAACATGCTCAACTTTAAGGCCGAGTGCAGCCCCATTGGCTTCACTGAACATGCCTCACCTGCTTTAAAGCTGAGCATGTGCTTAAGGGTTTTGCTAGCAGTGGGCACCAATCTCCCCTGACAGGGAAGGAGTTCCAGGCATAGGAGGCAGCATGGAAGAAGCTGTGAGGGCCAGAGTACGAGAAGGAAAGTCATGGTAAGTGAGCAGTGAGGAGAGCTTCTCTGTGCACGAGTCGTCACACAGCTCTTCCCCGTTCTCCCTCAGCTGCCATTGTCCCAGCTCCCCAACCCACTGCTCATGCTCTTCTTTCCTCTGGCAGTAGCTCCGCTGGTTATATACCCTGAGCCTCTTCCAGCCCCAACCTGCCTCCATGCTCCTGGCAACCATCTTCCCCCCAGTTCTACAGCCTCTGCTCTATGTGTGGCCAGCCAGCTGTCCCTGCTACTACCTAGCCGTCCCTTTACAGACAGCTCCCAGGCTGCTGTCTCCAGCCTACTCCTCACATCCATGCCAGATCCCTCTCTCACTCATTCCACCCCGCCCCCCTGCTCCCAAGATCTTAATTTCATTTCCAGCTCACTCTGCTTAACACAGCGACCTCTAATGTTGGATGATTGGAGTCGTGTGTCCAGTTCTGGGCGCCACATTTCAGGGAAGATGTGGACAAACTGGAAAAAGTCCAGAGACGAGCAACAAAAATGACTAAAGGTCTAGAAAACATGACCAATGAGGAAAAAATGGGTTTGTTTACTCTGGAGAAAAGAAGGTGGAGAGGGGACATGATGACAGTTTTCAAGTACATGAAAAGGTTGTTACAAGGAGGAGGGAGAAAAATTGTTCTCCTCAACCTCTGAGGATAGGACAAGAAGCAATGGGCATAAAATGTAGCAAGGGCAATTTAGGTTGGACATTAGGAAAAACTTCCTAACAGTCAGGGTGGTTAAGCACTGGAATAAATTGCCTAGGGAGGTTGTGGAATCTCCATCATTGGAGATTTTAAAGAGCAGGTAGATAAACACCTGTCAGGGATGATCTAGATAATACTTAGTCCTGCCTTAGTCCCCACAACTGTTTACTCTCAGTGTGATTGCAGGTCTCATGCATTTTCACTCTTCTTCCTTCCTCTTCCCAACTTTTTTCATGTGGTTGCACCAGTGCCCAAGAGCACCCCACTGCTGTGAAGAGTGAACCACACCTGCAGGAGAGGGAAATGTCTCTAACCTTCCAGCTGTTTTTATTAGTGCTCAACTCAACAGCAAGCCCAATCCTCAGGCAAGTGCAAAGCAACTAAACAGCAAGTTCCCTACTGCTGAAATCGCTAATCAGCCACTTGCTTGGCATGAGCAAACCTGCTGGTGATTGCGGAGCACCTAAGCTGCCATCTCCCAGCTGTTGAGCCCACCAATAGCTGGAAGTCCCCCCAGTGGTGAGGAAAAGCATTGCAATCACCAGATGCTTGTTACTGAACTCAGCCTCGGCAACTGATACAAGCTCAGCCATAGGTGCCAGAATGAGGAGTGCTGCTTGGAGTTGTAATAACGACATGGTTTCTGCATGCAGCACCCCCACTATAAAAATTGTTCCAGCACCACTGAGTCCAGCAGATATTCTACAGTCAGTGCTTCAGAGATCTTAAGGAACCTGGACTTTCTCCTTCGGGAGATCATTCTTAGAGGATCTCAAGTTCACTGTGGATCAGGAAACAAGCAGCGCTGAAAGAAGCAGTGATTTCTTTTTGTACAGTGAGTCTGCACATGGAGTTGCCGCAGAATGTATGGCATTCGTTTTGTTTATAGGCATTTCCATGGTGCTCATTGCCATAGGATCTCAGAGCTTCTCCGCAATAGTCACATCACACACGTCGAGAAAGCAGAGCTGTCTGTCTCTCTCCTTCCAGTCCTCTCTTATGGTAATAGGCAGTTGATGCCTTCTGAGTTGGTTGTCATTAGGACATGTAGGGGATGCTAGTTCAGACAGGTTTGTCTTGCAGCATGCTCTGAAAATGAAGAGAGTCAGCTATCAGGAGGTTCAAGGGACTAACTCCCAAGCACCCTGGGTAGGAGAGGGGGTGTCTTTAGAATCTGATAGCCCTGAATGTTTGTTTTACATGAAAATATATATTTAATCACAAGACAATGAGCCAAAATCACTCATGCTGTAAACAGGTGCCACTCCAGTAAAGTCAATGGCATACCCATTTACAACATGAAAGTCAGTGGAGTTACGGCCAGTAACACACTTGATGTTAATGGAGTTAACAGATGAAGTCAGTGGATTTCCATCCACATACACCAGGCTTGAATTTGGCCCACTGCATCTGCATTCACTTTAGATACTAACATTCCATCCTGTTAGGTGCTTTTCTCAAGCAAAGAGGGATGAAGACACTTATGGGGAACTTTATAGCACTTTGGTTGACAGTTTTCTGGGTTAAATGTGCATCTCCCTCATAGAAGAGGTCTCTGCACCACAGATGGTGTTTTACATATAGCTGTAAAACGACATAGTCAGAACTGCAGCATATGTACCTTTGCTGTGTCTCTGTATCCCATGCAAGTCCACTGGGCTTCCAGCTAACTCCCATTCTGCATACCTCAGCTTAACATTCAGCAGAGGCAGATGGGATGCTGGCCCCTAGCTCTTGCTTCAATTGGTAAAAAGACTGCAATATTAAAGAGGAGAAAGAGAAAAGGAACAGGACCTTGTTCATAAATGTTATATGCCTCCCTCCTCCGCTTTGCAGCATTATAGAATTAATGCTGCCTCTTTCTCCAGCCTGCTCTCTGAATGAATTGGCAGCACTCACCTTCCTGGGTTTGCATTTCAGAGAATCCTGCAGGTTCTTTGGTGCTTTAGGCTTGGGGAATGTTTCCCATCTGATTCATTTAGAATTATTATTTAACTAACTCTAGGACTGATTAAAGATGTTAGAATGTCAGTCCTGGGGACTAAAGCTCTTTTTATCCACAGAACAGCTGCAGTATTGGGAAGGTGAGTTTCCCTCAGACTGCTCTCTGCCAACATGCATCAACTCTGACCTTCACTAGAAGGGAGAGTGGAGATCTGTTCTCCATGTCTAGACAATTGCTGGCCCCTCTGCTGAGGCTGCCAACAATGGGACCAAATTGTGGTGTATGCAGCAAAAGTTCTGTTTTCTTTACACTTCACCTTTCAAAATAAGAAGCATCCTTGCCTGACACTGATAGGGGCAGGGCTGGGCAGAGGTCCAAGATGGTGGATATGACAGAATCTTGTGTCTTGCAGGATGCTCTGAAAGTGAGGACAGTCAGCTAACAGGAGACAGATGAAGGATCAGATAGGTTTAGAGGAAAGCTTCACTCTCTCTCTCTCTCTCTCTCCTGGAGATATTACATTTGTTCTTTGATGTTTGTTTTCCTCAATGTACCATAAAAATGAACTCGCCACACGTATTTATGGAAAACATACCAGAGGTGGTGATTATTGTGAAATGGGTATTTTTACCTTAGGAACTGGACAGAGTTCACCTTCTCATAGGCAAGTCAATCAAACACCGGATCGCAACCATTTGAATCACTATAAAATCACAAGCTAGGTTTCATCAGGTAACCTAGAGTTGATGGTCACGTATCCCATTGCCAGTTCCCTGAAGCCTCCAGATGCCCCTAAACTACAGGGTTTATGCAAATCTGACATGCAGCAGAAATAATCTCTAGTTTGCTCCCTTGTAAAGAACGAGGAGTGAAATCCTTCTTTTAGCACTCAGCTGCTCAGGGATCGATTTGCCTGAAAGGCCCACGGACCGGACCACTGGCTGCTTCTGACAATGCCTTTGTGAAGCTGTAGCTGAGAAAACATCCAGCATAATCATATCGTGCCTGGGTTTGACAAGCCTTTGTTTCTACTAAATGCCCCAGAGATGCCGTGCTGCCAAATTCCTCCCTCAAACAGACAGTTAGAGGGGAAGGGACGTGTTTATTGATGGGCCTAGCTTTCAGGCTTCTCTCATGTCTCTCCCCTGCAGTGAGCCTGTGCCAAGGGTGAGGATTGTGTTTGTGGAACAGTCTTTCTTGCAGGGTCCCCCACGTCTCAGCTCTCTGTTACATGGACTTGGTCACTATTTTATCCCCTACCTGCAGAGCTTTAGGAGTGAGGTGAGGGAGGGAAATAAATGGTCCTCGGTTTGGCCCATCTTTAACTGAAGCACATAGAAAATTGTAGTTCATACTAAACTACTTGTAACAGGGGGTCTTGTCCTTTTAATGGCCGGAGGCCTGGAGCTGGCCAGCCCTGTACCATTAGCCCTGCCTGCCACACCTGGGAGGAAGTGTGGGGTTTAATTAGTTGAAACAGCTAGGGATGGAGGAGCTGGTTCGCCTATAAAGAGCAGCAGGAAGGTGCAGAGAAGGGAATGGATGGACGCAATGAGACGTGATGAGATGCTCAGAGTGAAGAGACCACAAAGATTGCTGGGAGCGCGTAGACGCCAGCAGGGCACCCGGAGTCTTCAGAGAAAAGGCTACAGGCAGGGAAGGCGTGGGTGGCCCCAGCAAGAGGGCCTGGGAGTATGGACTTGAGACTGAGTATGGACTTTGAGACTGACTTTGGTATTTTAATAAGTCCAGCCTCAAAGAGGAGTCTGGCTGAACCAGAGAAGAGTTGTTTTGATAGTTTGATTTAAGAGACCTTGAGTAGAAGAAGAGAAAAACTGAGGGTGGTTGCAGAGTGACCTGACGCCAGAAGGAGGCAGTTGGGAGGTGGCCAGCCCATGTATAATTCTTTTCATCCCACGTACATGGGTCATAATAAGAAGAAAACACTATTTACGCAAGTGAATAAAGATGCAAAGGCTGCTTTGCGCCTGGGGACTGTGCAGCTGAGTTAACTGCAGTGTTGCCCATTCTCATGTCAAATATTGCAAGTCTCATAATATTTGATGTTTTTCTTAAACCCTCAGCTCCCAGATGCATGTGATTTGGTGGAATCGCAGCTCCTTTTTTATTATTATTTTTTTAAAGTCAGTTTCTTGCCTTTATGCTTGTGGAAAAAAGCTTGAAAACGTGACCCAAGTGCCCCCTAATACTCAGAAACCAAAAGCCAAATGACATGACTCAAAAATGTATCACTTTTTTAAAAGATCTTGTGATTTCTAAGCCAATCTCATGATTTTTAAAAGCCCAACCTGATATTTTTGAATGCTGGGGTTTGGCAATTCTGTGACTGCTCCATATCCCAGGAGCAGGTATATGCTGGAATTTGCTTGACCGGCTAAATTGGAAACGAAATAAAGCAACTGTATTTCTGTCGAATAATCACTTTTGCAGCGCAGGAAAAAAACAGAGCACGTCGCACCGAAATCAATACACCCTTATTTCTCACATCTCAGCAAAAGGAGCGTCACAGGCAGTACTTTAACCCTTTCAAGGCTTGCTATCGAAGAGAGAAAAGTGGGGCGAGGGAGAGAAGGAGAGGCCCAACCAGGTCAGCGTCCCTCTTATCACACTTGTTAACATTTACTCTCTGATCTGATTCAAGATGCTATGACAAGAATCTAAGAGGCAGTCCAATTACAATTTAAAAAAAAATCAGACAAGTATGGTTAAAAATTAATGCCCACGGCGAATGTAACGATTGTGGTGGTGAGCCTGGGTAGAGATTACTGCTCAGGAGCTAATTTACACTCATTGGAGTAGGCAGGAAAGGTTACAATGCTCCGCTAGGTGTCTGTATCTCACATTGGGTGCCTATTGGGCCTGCTAACATGCCCAAAACAACAGTCATTCCGCCCCATGGACCTGTTTATCTGCCCATACAAGCCAACTCATTGCCCGTATTGTCTGTGCACCAAATTATTGGACTTGCCCGTCTTGGCAAAATGACAGGTCAAACCCATCAAACAGCCTACTAAATCTATTCTTCCACCTCTTGGGCCTGCTACGTCATCCCTCGACACTTCATAGCAACTCCATAGTACCTTAGTCCCACTGTGGCAGCTCTCTGAACCCTCTGGTGCTGCTATATAGCAGAAGCACGAGTTATCCGACCTCTCTGCTAACTCAGCCTAAAGCTAATGCAGGTAGAGCTCCAGCTACCAGTCCATATGATGTCATCCTAGAATTAGCATGCTGATTAAATGTTGGCTTCCAGCCATTCTAATAGGCTTTAAATACCTCTCCAAGGAGTTCCTAAGAAGAACTGGATTTTGTAGGGATGGGGGAGGAGGGATATTTTGTATTCACAGGGTCTTCTTCGTACCCACAGGATTTTCTGTAATTCTCATTAATTGTCCCAGGCTCTGTTTGAAAGCTCATTGTTTTCGGAACGGATTTCATTGGCAGATGCTCCTGTTGTCTCTGTCCTGTACTCCCCTCTACCTCTTTCCCTCCTTGAATTATTGATCTTTAGCCAGCACAGGATTTGTCTTCATTATACGTGAGCTGCAATCAACAGATATTACTGAAAATTCCTGGCAGAGGATTGATTAGTTCCCTGCACATGGAAGCCGGGGGCCACTTCCGAAGCTTTATCAGGGATCCCCAGAGCCCGTTGTTCTTTACAGGACACAAAACTGGAAATGAGATTTCACTTAACTACATCAGAAATTAGATTAGATTTCATAACTGCAAAAACCGAGGCTCGGGGGAGCAGCGCACCTCAAAAATAGCTTCAGAATGGAAATATCATCCTCCCTGCTCACTCCGTCAATTGTTTCCAAGCTGGGAGAGCGAGGGATACACCTGCCTGCCAGTCGACCAACCTTGAGCCCAGTTCTCTCCTGCACTGCAGTCCCTCTCCACCACTCCAAGAAATATGCTCCCTCTGTAAAGCAGCTCCATGCTTAGGATGGTGCCAGTGTGGTCCCTCCTGGTAGCTGGCCCACACCATAGAAGGCACAATGAGGGTAAGACAGATGAGTGAGAGGATGTGGCCAGACACACAGGTATTCTGACCTGGCAAAGGGGCAGAACTCTGAGGGAAAAGACCCGCTGGTGTTTCAAGTACTGGCCTAGGACTTAAAAGAGCAGGATGCTATTCCCAGACCCACCACAGATTCCCTGTGTGACCTGGGGCAAGTCATCCCCAAAGTGGGCCATTGCAACCACCAGTGTACATTAGGCCTAGCTTGAGGAAACAGAGAAGAGGGCCCCTGTTTAAGTTTACACTGATCATCCCCTACCCTGATTCCTCCCACCCCCCAGACACATAATTGAGCTTCACACTTCTCAAGTAGAGACAGGCTAGCACAGGATAACTGGAGCTAGCCTCCCCTTGAAAACTGGTTTGGATCTGGATCAGAACTCGGGTTCCAGTCACCTCTCTAGAGGATGAGTCTGAACCAGAATATTGGACCCAAACCACCTTGAACTGAAGGGATCCAATTTGGATCCAAACTGCATGACTCTGAATCATCTCTGTAGGAGAGAGCTGTCACATCAGCTGTAAAACCACTTGAGTCTTGGCGAGAGGCTGGCTGCAGGTCTGAATGGCACAGATTGGTCTCATCTCTCGTTTCTAGACCCAGACGTGAACCTACCTTTTTGTAAATGTTCATGAATGTGTAGAAATATATTTCACACCCCCATGCACCATTTTCCATCTATAAGTATATTGGAATGAGCCAAACTAGCCTGATAAGGATATTCTTGCGGTATCTCCAGATTGAGAAAGCTCTGGAAAGCTCATGGGGAAGTCTGTTCTTTATGGATCTCCTGCCCAATTATGCAGATTCGTGGGGTTTGAATAGTTCAGAGAAGCATCCAATTTCCATAATGAAACCCCAGCCCAGACAAAATTTCTGCATTATTTCAGTTTCACCCACCGCTATATCTTACTTTCCACAGGGCAATAGACATTAGGCCCAGCACCGAGCTCGATATTGTTTTCTCTCTATTCATTCTCAAAATGATGGGTAATGTCACATCTGACAAGGTACAGACACAGATGCTAGCTATTCCCTGCACTACTGGTGCCATAAGAGCATCTCATACTGTATCTCTCTTGCAGACAACAACACACAAACAAACCCCAGGCCGAATTTATCAACAGATTTGTCTGAAACGCATTAAGGAGACTCCCTTACCTTTCGCGCAGTCCGAACTCTGTCCCTAGTCTGGGATGAGTAAACAGTAAGGCAGTAGCCCTTCAAGAAAAGATGGTCTTGTGGCTAAGGTACTGGCCTGGGACTTCAAAGGACTGGATGCTGTTCCCAGCTCTACCACCGATTCCCAGTGTGGCCTGGGGCAAGTCACTTAAGCCTCTCATCATCTCCTGCCTCAATTACTGCAACATCCTTCGCTCGGGCTTTGACAAAGGCAGTCTTGCCCCACAGTATCCATTCAGAATGCTGCTGCAAAGATCATTTTCTAAGCCCCTCGCTTTGCACACCGCCACTGGCTCCTTCTCTAGCACATCAAACATAAGCTGCTTGTCTTCCCTTCCCAGGCCTATCCCGGCCCTAACCTTCCATCTCTCATTCATGATTGACATGTCAACTCCCGCCTCCAATCAGTCCATGGTGCCAGCCTCCATCGCCCACATTTTCAAACAAACATCTTCGTGATTTCTCCCCCGCGGCCCCTTACGCTTGGGAGCCGCTCCTTGTAACATCAGCAAAGCTACCTCATGTTCCTCCTTCAGATTGTACCTCAAAATTCTCCTTTGCCTTGAGCCCCCCTAAAAGATTTGACAGCAAGTAGGCTGCTGTCCTCTTGAGACCACTGCCTGTCACGCTTACCAACATTATCTCCTTGTTTCCTTGTACTCCCCCATTGGTCTGTTTCCAGCTGTTGCCTCTTGTCTTATACTTAGTCTGTAAGCTACTTGGGGCAAGGACCATGTCCTTGTTTGTACAGCTCCTAGCACAATAGGCTCTTGGTCCTTCACTGAGGCTCCTAGGCACCATGATAAGCCAAAGGGAATTCTTCTTCTGTCTCTAAAGTAGGGATAATTTTTCCCATGATTTATCTATCTTGACTATTTAGCCTGTGAGCTCTGTGGGGCAGGGACTGTCTCTCACTTTTTGTTCATGCAGCAACCAGCACAGAGCGGTCCCAACTGCAGTGGAGCATTGAGCTTCTATTCTGGTCATCATCAGACCCTTTGTCTCCATGTTTCTGTTCTAACCGTCGAGCGCAGATGTTATTTCTGGAGCCATTTTGCCCAGCTAATATGAGCAAAGTGGCTTTCTTCTTAGCAGTCAGAAAATGTGCTGCCATACAAAGACATTTCTTAGAAGTGGGAAGATGGTGGATGGAGCCTTCTCTTCATTTGCCAAACCTAATAGTTTTACTGACAAGGGCATTCTCAACTTTTCTATGCAATGGGCTAGAATGACTGAAGGGGGTGAGTCATTTTTCATTTGCAGAATGTTAATGAATATCAACAGCATTTGCATTCATTATTTCTCTATTATGCACCAAAGAGCTGGAAAAATGCACTTAGAAAACTACACTGACGCAGCATTAGTTATGTCTAGGCCTTAATAATTATTTAAATAATTGTTGGCCTTTTTTTTTCAAAAGTGCTATGGAACCCATAATTACTGAAGTAAATATACCTCTCTGCATTCACTTTTCCATGAAAACTGCATAAATATTACACCACAGAAATAATAATCTCTGCAACATAAATATTTCCTATCAAAAGCTAAATGATTTCATGAATAGTTTAAAAAAAAAAGTGAATTTAATGCTGTCAACTTGTGCCTGATTGTCAGATTTTCAAAAGGGGTTAGGGATTTGGGGTGTCCCATTGTTGGGGGATCCAACTTGAGACACCTTGAAAGAGTCTGATTTTCAGAGGCGGGGTTGGTTAGGGCTTTCTTAAACTCAAGTCAGGTGTTTCAAGCTGGGCACCAAAAACAGAGTTATCCAAAATCACTAGCCATTTCTGGAAAATCTTAGCCCTGGAGACGAAGTCTTCTTTAAATCCACAACACTGTAAGCTTTCCTCCACACACCCTCAACAACCCTAACATGAAGGGGCTGCCCATTTAGGTAAGAGGATATTTCAGTCCCTCTGACCCATGCTAGGAAGTCAGCTACTGCCAAGCATGGTGGCAACTTTTCTCATTTCGATACTTGTCCATGAGGAACAGACCAGAGAGCAATGACTCATTCCAAACGGACTCCAGATAGTATTGACCTTTCGTTATGGGATGGAGTGGATGAACCCTGCATGAGACCTAGCAGCCATTAGGTTAAAACCCTCTGAACCAAATACTCATAGTCTCACTACTGTGAATAGAGTCTCCGGCCCACAGCCCACCAGCGAGTCTAACTGGGTGACAGGAGTTCCTGGAGGGAAATACAAAGACACCTTCAGCTCATTTCCCAGTGGCTGGGTGATATAAATGCTGACTAGGGGAGGCACAAGGTGGGAAGTCGAGAGTTACTTAAATGTAGTTCTTTGTCTTTAAGGAACCTCGGATGTTTGGTTTCTGACTTCAGAAAAGCACCACTTTACTGATGGAAGCCTTATCTTTCTTTCCTTTGAGCTCTGGCTGCGGCAATCCTTATACTCTTTTGGAACAAGCCCTGCAGTGCAGATTTCCAGCACAATAAAGCTAAGCCAGTGAACTGGCCGGTCACAGGTCACTGCAAGTCTGGCCCAGATTTGAACTGGTGAAAGGCTCCATATTTTATCTTCAATCCCTTTAACCACAAAAACAATATAGTCCAATTTTTGGTAATGGCATGAAACCCAAGAAGCAAATAAGTAGCTGAGGGGAGATGGATCTTTTTGAAAATTCACCATTTATGAACATCAGAAAAATGATTCATTGTGAATCACTGGGATTGATCATTAACGTGCATTTTAAAAAATATGCTCTGCATCCCAGGAAGAGTACCCCCTCTTATTAGGTAGGCACCATGGCCTAGGAATCAGCAGATGTGCTTTCTCTTTTCTAATGACTGCTCTGTGACTTTGCCTCTCTGTGTCTCTATCTGTAAAACAGGAGTAATGACACTCTGAGATCCTCAGATGGAAAGCACTCTACATGTAAATGCTGAGTGTTAGCAGTAATATCAGCAAGATTTTCTTATCCCTTGAATCTTAGTCTTGGGGTTCCGTGTTCTGCCAGTGCTCCTCATCTGGGTTAATGAGGCCCTGGTGGTGCAGCTCCCATCCTTTGTAGTGCCTCTCCATTGGAAGTCCCATGATTATTTGAGCAGTAGGTAAACAACAAATAAGCCATTTACACATCTACAAATGAAACGTACCACACATGCACACACGCCCCTTGATGACACTGGCCCAATGTTTCATTAATTTCCGGTAGTGGCTGTTGGAAAATTTTCAGTGCAAAGCTTGTAGAAATCAATGCCCCTATAAAGCTGTATTTTATAGACTGCATGGCCTTATAGAACTCACACAACATGTGGGAAAGAGCATTTGCAGTAGTTATCTCTACTCCATTACAAAAGGAACGTTCCAATTTTCAGTAACGTTATTACAAAACCTAATGTCCTGTGGAAGCTGATGTGAGCTGTGCATGCATGAATTATTATCGATTTTCCTGCAAAGACTGATTTCTGGACTACAAACAGCAAGAACATAAAAGTTAAGGTGAAACACTCTCTAAACTATTTTACACAAAAGGGAACTATTTCCATTCTTCTGTGGGTAAATTGAAGGATATTGCTATAATATCTAGTTAATCCTTTCATGAGCATTAGATTTTTCTTGGCACAGCATCTTGTGCCGGTAAAAAAACCAACCCCACCATTGCCAAGGAGTTAAGCAGAGGAACGTGGAATTCTGCTCTTGTAAAAGTAGTTTTGAAAAACCTATCTGTGCACAGAATAAAGCATAAAATGTATGATTCAGATTGTGCCATTATGGTAGAGGTCCCTGTTAGGGGTAGTGTGGACACATGCAATGCATCCTGAATCTGTCTGGGATGCTAGGAGGGAGAGCCCAGTACCCTTTAGAAGTGTGCTGTGCAGCTTACCTTCCAGGATCATGGCCTTGTGATCTTGGAGTGACTTGTATCTAGAGCAGGTCAGAACATTTTTTCCCCCGTGAAAAATTTTGACTTCTCCATGAAAGACTGAAAACCAAAATTGTTAAGACAAAAAACAAAAATTTAGCTTAAAAAATGCTGCCACGGTACTTCATGGGAGTTGTATTTTTCCTGCACTGTGTCTCCATAGGCCAGGCTCTTTGGCTGGACTACATTACCCATTATGCACCTCAGTGTCCCGTCTTGGTGACCTGACAAGGTATGTCATAGGAGTCATTGGTCGTAGTGCATCAGGGGAGATCAGGTCCAGCTGGGGAGCCCAAACCATAGAAAAGAATGAAGGCCTGAATCCATCTAAAAGGGATGCATCCTGTAACCAAGGAAAAAGACTTAGAGGTCAGAGGGTGAAGGACTGTTGTAGAAGCTTTGATTTGGAGTCTTTCATACCCTGGAAGGCAAGGACTTTTTCCCCAACTGTCTGCCCAGAGAGAGAGAGTAAATTGAATCAGTGGCCCCACCAAACAAAGGGGAGCAGGATATGCTATCAGATTTCACACCTGTTAAGTGAAGTTACTTCTCTCCTACACCAGTATAAATGAGATCAGAACCAGGCACAAAGTCAACACTCAGGTTGGGCTCTTCAACATCACAGACAGCTGTTATTGTTTTGTTTTTCCTCCCATATAACAAAGGTAACTCACTGCATAGGGATCCCACTCAAACCATTTCCCATTCACTACAAAGGAAAAAATACATGTGTCCCAATCAACAAAGTGCACTTCAGCAAACACTCAACACTCAAGGCACACTGTGAATCAGATAATGAGGGGAAGTGCTGGGAGAAGCATGCGCTGAAAAGCTAATGATGCACTATAAAGGCTCCATTATTGGTTATTACATTTCACATACAGTGTCATTTGCTTTGCCAGTTACAGAAAAGGTTAAGGAAGGAAAACAAAATTCCAGGCTGAATACTTCAGCTCAGTCTAAATTATAGAGCGCTTGGAATAGGTCTGAATTTTGAGACGCCACCATTCAAGAAAGCACTGCCATGATGCTGCTAACATGGTGCTATGTGACTTTTAAAAAGAAACTCTTGACCTTTAAGCACTTAAGCCAAGAGGTACACTGGCATTCTGGTGGAGCACTTTTATGGCCCATAACCCAATGTACCCACCTCCCCAGTCTACTCTCAGAAGCATGCAGAGAGTCTATAGACCGATGTATAAGGTTGTATATTACATTTCGGCACAGGTGAGCACTCGAGATGGGAAAGACGTGACTTTAGCCCCATAGTGTAGTCCCTGATCCTGCAAGCCGCTCTGTGTGAGCATATGCTGGCACCCACATGGAGTCCTACTGAAGTCTCTGCCCTGGAGCTCTGTGCAGGCACAAGGGTCTGTCCAGGCAGAGCAACTCATAGGATTGGTGTCTAGGATCCCACCACAGAAATCAATCCATGTGCGCCCTCACACTACTTCCTGCTTTGCTTTCTGGAGGAGAGGAACTATAAGTGCTCCACAAAGGGTGAGAGAATAAATGAGGCAAAGGAGGGAAGAGGAAAGTGGAAGAAGAGGAGGAGGAGAGAAAACATGGCAGTAGAGAAAATGAAAGCTAGTGGGCTCCTTCCCCCTTCTCTCGTGCCACTATAACTCCAGTGAAGTCACTGCACTTCTTGGTTTACACTGGTATGAATGAGAGGAGACTCTGACCCAAACCAATTTACTAAAACTGCCCTCCACCCTCACCCCAGTATCTCACAAACCACAGCTCCAGCTCATGCCAAGCTGAGGACTGTGCTAAACCCTGGAGAGGCAAACAGTTAAAAACCACCAACTGAAAAGCATCTTGTGCCGGTGCCGCTGTTAGTCCTGAGATTTCCTGTCAGCCTTTACAAAAATTCTTTGGTAGCCTGACCGGATTAAGGGGATTAATACATTAAAGCATTATTACAGCTTTCACGGGGGATTTTCAAAGACTTTACACTGTGATCTATTTGTCCTGTTACATAAAATGAGCATTAATAGGCCAATTGAGAAAAATCAGTGCAATCAATAACCTTAATTTCTGTAAACATATTCCGCGATCAGAACTAGTTGCTAAGGTCGCCAGCCCTCCCGCAGTGCTCTAACTAAAATTAAATTGTACAAACATATTTTCGCTGTATATCAAGAATCTGTCTGGTTGCTGCAGCCTACACATTCCAGAAAGCAATCCGTTCACGTTGAAACATCAGCTCTGCTCCTCAACCCTATTGTGCCCTGACTGACTCATCACATGTATTGTAACTTGCCCGCTATTCTGGGACCCTAGCCACAAGGGCATGGCTGGATGACATCAGTCAGAAGACAGCGCTACCACCTTAATTAAATGTTCTTGTGGCTGTGGGTGGCTGTCAATACTTGGGATGCTGCCATTTCCATTATGTGGCCTCAGAAGGCAACTGTGCTGAAGCCGCAAGTCTGTCAGTGCCAGCTTCAGTGACACACAGGCTTCATTGTGTACTATTGCAATTCCCCTCCCTCTGGCCTGCCCAGTTCTCAGTCTTCCAGACTCCAGCACTCTCAGAATGCCACCTCCTTGCATGCACGGGAAGAAAACCACAATGGCCCCATCCTCAGACAAATCCGCTAGCTCCTGAATCATTTCAGGGTCAAAATCAAACTAGCCCTCCTTGATTTTTCAAGCCTCTGTGCATTCAATCTCAGAGACCTTGATTCTCTCTAGTTCCCTCTCATATGTCTAGCCCTGGTCTCATTCTGTCCCTTCTTATAAACTGATCTGTGGTGTTGGGAGACCTTCCTGTCTGCAACTCCTACCCTATAGAAAAGGGCTTTGACATACCACTTTGCCTCTCCCTCCCGTTTCAAATCACAACTCAGACCTTGTCTGTGCCTCTTAACTTCTCTCTCGTATCATTTGTTGCAGTGACTGCATTATAAAGCTCTCTAAGGGCTAGTCTACACTCGAAGTGCTGCAATACGTCTGGTCTATGCCGATGAGAGAGAGCTTTCCCATCACAGGTATATTAAAAACCACCTCTGTGAGAGGCAGTAACTGTGTTGGTGGGAGAAGCTCTCCTGCCAACATAGCACTGTCCACACTGGCACTTAAGTCAGTATAAATTACATTGCTGGGGGAGGGTGGCTTATTCACACCCCGGAGTGACATAAGTTATGCCAACATAACCAGTAGTGTAGACAAGCCCTAGGGGATTCAGAGACACGTGGCCACATCCTGAACTAGCATGAACTGTCAGAGATCCATTGAAGTCAAAATTAGGAAGGTGTTTGAACCAGAATACCCCATGCTGATCCCTGCTGTCCTTTGGGGATCCAAAGGCTGATGCAACCTCTACAGTTTGGGCACATCTCAAAATCCAACACCACTCTATTGTCTACCGTGTCTCTCCTGCAAAGTGTGGGCCAAATATCAGCTGGTGCGAATCAGCACAGCTCCAGTGACTTCTATAGTGCTATGACAATGTACACCAGCCGGGGATGTGACTCCTGGTACTTTAAGGGGGCATAAGACAGAAAGAAAGAAAATATGCAGGAGTCTCCAGAAGACAAGACAGTCTTGCAAAATGCCTCTCACCATCTCCTAAACCAGAGCTCAGAGTCCTATGATACTGAAAATGAAGTGAATTTTAATATCTAACACTGTCAAATGGTTAAAAAAAAAAAGCATCTCTCACAAGTGGCTGCTGCTGTTCCTGTTAGTATTGAGATCTCCTGTCAGCCTTTTTACAGAAATACTTTGGAAGTTTGACAGGATTAGGGGGATTAATACATTAATGCATTAGTACAGCTTTTATAGGAGCTTTTCAAAGACTTTAACACTGTGATCCATTTGTCCTGTTATATAAAACGTTCAGTAATTGTTTTAATTGTTCCATTGTGACTAGGCATTGCCGCTCAGATAGTACTGTATATCTAATGTCACCTAGTGTTCTAGAATCTTGCAACAGCACAACACAACAAGGTGAGCCAAGGATGGTATCTCTGCCCAATCACAGAATTCTCTTGCCAGGAGCCAACTGCCCCATGGATTTGTTTAACTGTGCCTGAGAAAAAATGGTGGCCATCCATTTTGCGCAGACAAAGATCTAATTTTTTTTGCATGAAAAAAGGTAAAGTGACAATACAGCTGTGGGTTTGGTTTTTTTGGAGGTGATTGCAAATGTAATGGAAACAAATAAGGAGCCAGGTGAAAATTTCATCACTGCAAAGAGGTGGGTGTTTGGGGATGTGTGTGGGGGGTAGGAGGGCTTCTGTGTTCTTTAGTTAAAGAATTCAACAAGGAACAGCCCCCAAAGCTTTCATGTAAGTGGCATGAAATAAGCACCAAAAAAAAGAAAACATGACACGGTGTGTGCTAGTGCCTTGTATTTATTCACCCCATCGGTTATGTGAGTTAGACACCCAACCAAATACCTACGAACCAACATGTGAAAGCCCACCCATCACTGACACTAAAATGCCTTATTTTGATTGTCAAATATTAATTTGTTCAAGCATTTGCATGTTTAATGAGGCCTGGTCCTTGCATATAAGTGTCTGGGTGGTAACAAGATAGACTTCGCTATTACTATCCTTCACCCCGTTAGTAGAAGTGTGTAAGAGGCGGATAGTCTACAGTACAGTGGGTTTTTCTAAGGTAGTCCAACCAAGGGAATCTTTTGTGATTCTGATAACTGGAAGCTGCCTAGTGGCAGGCACTGCTGATGCGTAAGAACATAGCAACTGCCAGACTGCATCCCGGCTTGAGGAGACATGCTCCCGTTCCCTCTGGTCCAGTTAGCAAGCTAAAAATAGTGTAGCCACAGCGGAATGGGTGGCAGAATGCCCTGAGTATGCACCCAGCTGAGATCATAGGCCTCTGCTTGGGGAGGCTAGCCCATCCTGCTGCCGGTGCCGCTGCAGCTACTCTCTATTTCTATTGCGCTAGCTAATTGGGGGAGGCCTCCTCAAGCTGGAAATCCACCCCCCAGCTCCAAGCATGGACATACGCACAGAGAGAGTGGATGTCTGTAGCTGCCTTTTTGAGCATAGTTACAATATGCTGCAGGTCGCGCGTTTGTGCTGGGATACAGCCCAGATTTCCTCGCTTCAGCTGCAATGCCATTGCGCCCATAAGCTCAGCTCCAGAGGCGGGCCCTTCAAGTCAAGACTGAGGCACACTAGTAGGGATGGGGGTAGCGGAAGCTTGCACTGCCGTTGCTCGTGCTTTAGCTGACAAATCAATAACTTCATTTGCCAGGGATATCAAGTCAATCCCTTTCGTGGCACATAAGAGTCATATTAAGGAAAACCAAAATGCTAAAATAATTCTGGCTGCCTGTTGTGCGTTGTAAAGCATTATGGGCTCCTTCTTGCAGGGGGCTCCACCAGTTCTATCCACTGAAGCATTTAAGTGAATAGCTATTGACTTGAATAGGAATACTCGTGTACTTAAAGCTAAGCATGCGCTTAAATATGTTGCTAGATCAAGGCCAGAGTGTTTAGTACTTTGCAGGATTGAGTCCTAAAATTGCAGTCCAGCTGTTAGCCTTCAGCTCCTCTAAATCGATGTCACTCCAGTGCACCAATTTCGAGCACTAGATAATATTTGCTAAATAATTTATATGAGAAATTTGACGATATTTTCCAAATGAAGTATTCTGTGAATGTTTTTCCCCATTCTGTATCCATTGGCGCCACCGAAGATGCTAAGCGGCATGGGAAAAGGAGAGGGGAGAAAAGAAAGATGCATGCTGTGTTGCAAGAAGAGTTTAGCAGGAAGGAAATAAAAGACCAGGAGTCAGGAACATAGAAGAAGCTTGACCTAATCTGAAGGGGTTCTTTGTCAGAGTGCTCTGTCCTCTTCTGTAAGCAGAATAGGGAGAGAGTTCTTGTTTCAAAAGCTTACAAGATCACTGCTTGGGCAATTGATGTTATCCCCTGTGAATATCATTCTCCGCAGTTAGGGAACAAACAGCATCACACCGATTTCTTTTCCCCCAGACTCTCTGCAATGGAAATTTGATTTCTCAGCATGCTTTCAACAGCTAAATTATTTCTCACGTTGCTGTATGCCATGTAGCTGGAGCCGTGGCAGTCCCAGGATTCCATAGGGTACATCTGAGTCACTCACAAAGTCTCATCACTTGAACTCTCTTGGATTGCTTTGGTCTATTGAAAGTAAAAGGTAATATCGGCAGTAAACACAGATTTATTTTATTCATTTATTTATTACTTTTGTATGCGGGCATCTCAGGAGATGGGAATTATTTTTTTCCTTCCTAACTTGGAAAGTATCCATTGGAGCCAGACTGGCCAGTCCTTTCCAATGTATATTTAAATGCCTGCATCTGCTCCAAGATGATAGAATCCAGTCATGGTAATGAGTTTGCCCCCTGTCCGTGACACTATTAATGCTCTCCTTTGAAAAGAAAGGCGGTGGCTTTGCCAGAATTTGACTAGGGAGCGATGTGCAACTAAGGGGAGGGGATCGGTGGTCTTTCTACATTTCCTTCCACTGTGAGCTTTACAAAAAAAAATAAATCCCAATTTGCATCTTCAAGCCGCGTTCATAAACTGTCATATCTAGGTGAGAAAAAAAATAAAACCAAATGAAGTGGTGGGAGTGAGTGAGGGGGGAGAAAAATAAAGAAATCAAAGAAAAATCTTTGTCCTCATTTGATTTGTGAATTTATTGTAACAGAATAAAGTGTCTGTAGCTAATAATTCATTTACCTAACCAATTCTCAGACTGGCCATTCACATGCACCCCTACTGGGAAACATGGAAGGAATCTTTTTAACTCTTTCATGGCCTTCAAATATAATGCACTTTCTTTTCCTTTCATTGGGTTCTGATTCTTGCTATTTATTAGCTGGGAACACAAACGGTCAGTCAGCTGGATACCTAGTTTTCAATGCACTAGGGTTTGATCTAGGGGGTCAGGTAAGATTATTGTGCTGAGCAATGCACATACATGTAGTAAGAGAGAGTTTATAATCTAAACAGACACAACAGAAAGGCAGTGTTGTTTACCTCTCTTTTACAGATGAGCCACAGCGGTTAAACAACTTGCCCAAGGTCACACAGGAAGTCTATGGCCAAGAGATGAATTAAGCCCAGATTTCCTGAGACCTAGTCCAGTGCCTTAACCAGCACACCCTCCTGCCTCATATCGCCTCTCTCAATTTAGGTCTCTAGCTTGTGCCCATCATTGTATATGGGTGTTAATAAACTTGGATATAGCACTTTCCATTGTTCCAGCCACTTTACAGCCCTTCATCCTCACAAAGCAGCTGAGTATGTCTATTCCCATTTTGCATGTGAGGAAACTGAGGCACGGAGGCTGAGTGATTTGCCCAAGGCCATAGAAGGAATCAGTGGCAGAGGTAGGATAAGCACTCGTGAGGACTGCCTTATTCCCGAACGCTGTCCTTAACCCCAATGTGCCCATTGGCCTATGACATGGGAGTTGCTTTTACGTTCCTGGTCTGTCATAATTATGAGTAGCTTCATATTGTTTGTGCACTGAAAAATAAAGGCTGTCAGGTTTCTAGATCCTCCGTGTACTGTTAGAATCAGGGCTGGGCTTGGGTTCATAGATTACTTAGGTCCAATTAGAATCGTAAAGGATTCCCGTGGCTTTGTAGTTTTCCCTGCTCAAAGGTAAATCCATCCTTAATACCACAGAGAGCACATTATGAATGCTCAGAGAGAAAAGAGAGTTAAAAGAAAGCCAGATTAAAGAGAGAGGGGAAGGATGCCAGGTATTATCATTGCAACAAAGTGAATTAGTTCAAGAGCCAGGTAAACATCCTGCTGGAGAAAAGGGATTGGCAATACAGTCACAAAGCAGAGATCTGGCTCATGACATAAACCTAAAGGAGATAGGATTAGGGAGGCCAGGGGCCACGAGATTTGTCCTCAGTTACACTGGTATAAATCCACAGTAACCCCACTGACAGCCGTGCAAGTTATACACGTGTATAACTCAGCGCAGAATTTAGCCTTTTATGACCAAGTCCTGAGCTGTTTGGAATTTTCCTCTACTGGCTGAAGAGTGAATAGAGTGTTAATAAAACAAGATGGAACTCCAGGTCTCTTTTGCTCATACACACACTCATGATAATAAACTGAGTCATATTATAACAAATCCATGGCCACTTAGCCACTTCATAGCTGTCACTAGTCTACATAGTGCGGCCACTCAGAACTTGCTGCTGGTGATAGCAAGAGTAGCTCTCAGATCCACCAGCTTCAGAAGCACATCACTACTGCATTACCAAATAGAGAATCTCTCTTAGCTGTACAGTGGCTATGAAACAATTGTACAGTCCTGAGTTCTTGTAGCACAGGATTGAGGTACACGTGTATGCTAGCGAGTCAGTCACCATATTTGAGAACACCCTGGGTCACATTCTGCTCTCACTTGCACCAGCATAAATCCAGAGTAATTCTGTTGAGTTAAATGGAATGACACCTGTGTTAATTAAAGTAACCTGAGATCACAATCTGGCCCTATACCTTTACAAAACTTCAGCTTTGATAGGCTGCCAGTGAAATGTTGTGACTAGTTATTGATTAAGTGGTCTGGATCATAGTCTCCCAGGAGGATATAGGTCCCCAGAGTGTCAGCAACTATAAATGTTCCTTCTGTTTTACAATGTAATGGGATATGTGACTTATAATATGGGAACTCATCATAGCTGGATGGATCTGCCTAACTTCAGGCTTTCAGACCAAGTTTTGAGCTTTTGTGAGACTTTTCAGGCCTCCGATACCTCAGGGCTTTTAGTGCAGCAGCTGTGAGCGTGATATCAGAAGAGAGGAGGAATAGGAGATGGGTCTATTTTGGACAGGCTGCAAAGAGAACACAATGCATCTGCAGTCATATGACTCCCATGACGCACCATGTGTCCTAGTCAGAGGGGAGACTGCATAACATGAAAAAAATTGATTCAGGTCAAACTGACCTAAAACCAAATGCTTTGTCTCAGTTTTCCCAACAGAAAATTGAAAAAAAAATCATCAAAATTGAAATCTTCCATCAAAATTATTTCAAGAGAAAATTCCTGATCAGCGCTAACTAGAAAGAAAGTTCACTAACACATGTTTTTAAAAATCCTTTTTTCTAGTGTAGACATGGCCTAAGTCAAAGCTGAGCTCTTATGAAAATTTGACCCTAAATCACTCTGGATGCAAATGGGTTTCAAAAATTGGAGACCCTTCTTCTCTATTCCCCGCTACTGCAATGGGAACAATCCCAAATCCTAGTCCAGTTTTGGGCTCTGAACATTGCTGCTCAGAGATGGCCAAGCAATACTGACATCGAGCAACGACCACTATCTGTCCTGAGACGCAGTGGGCCAAATTCAATACTGTTGCAAAAGGCAATAGAGTTACGCCGGGGATGAATTTGGCACAATGGTTCTAATATTTAAAATATAAACAACAGCTCAACATGCACATTAACAGTGTCATGCTTTGCTGATGTTGCCCAAGAATTTGAGTAGAACAAAACCCTTGATCCCAATATTCTCAAACTTCGAAAAAGTTCAGATCCAGATCCAAACTCTGCCACCTGTTTGGGAGGAACAAGTGCTTGTAGAAGAGCTAGATTGGACCAGACTCTCTTTAGAGTTGATTAGTGCCTCTAGAGTTCATTAGTAACTTTTTTAAACTACGTGTTTTTTATTGGAAAATGCCAATTCAGTAAGAAGGTTTCTCAGATCCAAGACAGAATTTCACGTCTAAGTAGAGATACACCCTCCAGAATAGGTATTAGCTCATGTTGGGGTGTAGCAGACCAGGTTCAAGACCCTGGTCTGAATCAGTCAGAGCAGCAACTTAAGCCTGGGGTCTATGTGTGCCCTGAGCTATGGTAATTTTGGGGTCTCTTCTTTTTTTTAAAAAAAAAAAAATGTTGTGAAAAAAAATTCTAAAGATCTTTGTTTCATTTCACGTCGGATCAGAAACAAATGGCAAAACCTCAACCTTTGCCTTGAAAGGAAATTCTTGTTTGACAGCCAGCCCTATTCTTGATTTTGGAAAAAAAAAATCTCTGATGGAAAAGACCAACCTTAGGGAAGAAGGGCTCAGGGACCAGTCCAATGAGAGTCTCAGATATGTCCGTTTCTCTTTGCAGGCATGGGTGGGTGTACCTGATGCAGTTACACATCTAACGAACACACAGACAGCCTCGGCCGCCTTTCCTTGCTCAGCTCTCTCGTAACATGCAGGTGTGGCGGGAGCATCCGTGAAATGCTCAACACTAAGCTGTTCTTATTTTGAAAAAGACTTAAAAAGAGCCATTGAAGGGGCCCTGGTCAAGGACAACTCCATGCTTTTCTCCCGTTCTTTCTTTATCTCTAGTCTTTCCTCCCTTGCTCCTGTGGGAAATTTTCACAGCACGGATGGAGAGGAGGCTTGTTTTGAGTGTCTGTTTCTTTACTTCACGTAAAGCTTTGTGGAGTCCCATCTTTCTGTATCTACAGAAAAGCGGGGGGGGAGAGAGAAAGCAAGCGAATGACAGCAGGTCGAGTTCATCTCGATTCTTTCTCCAGCTCTGCTCCTACTTCGCACTGTTTGTTTATTTAGTTTATTTATTGCAAGTTCTTGCCCGGCCAAGTGAACTCCTGTAATTGAATTGCCCGTATCCATGGCAACCTCTTTGCTAAAAACACCCAAACTTTGAAAGAGGATGCACAGGCTTTAACAATAAAGCATAAAAATAACAGGGCTATTAATTAGTGAGGAGACGCTGCCAGCCTTGGGAGTGCATTCCAGCTCCAGCAATGCCTGCTCTGAATCACACGCGCCCTACATGGGCCTGGGGAAAAGCAAGGGAGCAGGCAAAACAGAGGTTTGGATCAGGTGCTGACAGACTTGATGCCTGGGATGCCAAGTGCTTAGTTGATGCCGCAGTTTTCATCCAACACTCCAGTGAGATAGAGACATATATAAAGAGCAATTGCCCAAGGCTGGAATATAGCCACCTCTTGGGTGGAGGATGACAGCTGTTTATACTGAGATCTCTTCACCCAACCCTGAAAAGCCATTATCTCTGCAGTGGAACAAAGCTGCTACGTAGCAACACATTGAAACACAACAAAAAATGGGAGCGGTGACATGACCACTTCCCCAGAAATGACTGATAACTCTCCTGTAGGTTGCTACCTTTGGACTGAGAACTGCGGGCTTAGAGGAGTCCTGTCTGAAATGTATCTTCTACAAACTTTAATATTGCTCCAGTTTGCTTCGTCAAGTTCACCTCGACCTTTTCTGACTTTGTGACATTCCAAGAGGATCCAGCCTTAGGAATGGCACTTGGTATTTGCCTGAAAATTCACCCTTATTTAGATCTTCACGCATTGTACAGGACTCACTATATCCTCCTAGCTTGCAAATTATCCCCCTAGCTTGCAAACCTACACCCTCACACATATACCCATGGACACATTTTTTTGCTCTTGCTATGCTCACTCACTGAGCAATGATAATTGTTGAGTAAGGAATGGTAAAAACAAGCAGGTCAATAAAATAAAACAAAAATAAACTTATGGATGATTTGGATGTAAGACCAAGTTCATTGGTGCCTCAGAGGATGTGGATAAGCTTGGCTGTCTTGAAGGTGTCCTTCTCTGTCCTTCAGACCAGAGGGGAAGGAATATTCTACCATTCATCAGTTCTAGGTCCCCCAAGCCTGTTGGCTTCTGTAGAGTCTTCCAATTACGTTTTCTCATTGCTGAGAGTTAGCCAAAATGTTTCTAAAAAGGGGAGGCACGTTCCCCTTGTGTTATGTCACACTGTATCCTGAGATGACCCTGTGCAGCAAAGGTGTTGAGAAAAGGCCCTGTGGCAGCAAAGCCCAGGCATGAGGCCTCGGCACAGTCTTGTGGAGAATCGTCCCAGGTGCTCCCACATCTAGCCAGACGTGAGTCCCCATGCCACCAAGCACAAGATTCAAAGCCTGGTCACAAGGCAAGCCAAGACCCAGTGGGAGGCAGGTCCTTATGCAGCCAAGAACCAAGTGTGAGGCTCCGGCATGGGTTGGGCCCTATGGATTTGAGGCCTAGCAGTTAGCTAGGCCTCAGTGCAGTCCAGACCCTTACAAGGCGATAGTGTGAACTAAAGATATGAAAACCCATGCTGGGGCGTTCATACAGGCAATGTGCTATGAGAATATTTCCTGGGATGAATTTCACAGCATCTTTCTAGCCATTACCCCAGTATTAATATCCAGTCAAGCAGTGCAAAGGGAGCAGCTACTCCTTCATTCCAGACTTTATTACCCTTCATGCTATAGCCTGTCTTCCAAACAGCAGCCTTCTCTAATGAGGAGGCAGCACATCTCTCTCCTTCAGCACAGCACCGTCAGCAAAACAATGACATCAAAGGGGGGCGTGCGCAGGGGTTGATTACTGTTCTGTGTAGAGTGGTGCTTAAAATGCAACAGCAGAATGTTGAAGAAAAACTTTTCGTGAAGTGCTTTGTGGTTCTTCCTAGCAATCATGTCCCACTATTCACAACTGCAGGCAAAGTCGGTTCTTCACACTGCAGCTTCTACCTGAACTGGGTAGCCATCTTGTCGCTAATGGAAAGGAACATAGACAACAACCTTCGGCTCTGGAAAGGACTCTAGTACCCTTAGAGAGCAGTGTCACCCCCAAAACTATCAGGGTGTTATCAGCATATTTTTCTATGAATATTTGCTCACATTTTTGAATGAGCTCACTGCCTGCAAATCCCCATTCAGTAGAATTTTACTGGTCAGGAAAGTGAATTTCAAAGCCATAGTGGTGGCAAGTGGATTTTAAATGCACTGGGCCAGATCCTTACAGCCTAGCTCCTTTGAGAGGATCTGGCCCATTATTTGTTATGAGTTTTTCACTTTGCTCCTAACCAGCAATAAGGAGAGGGCAAAAACCGGAAGGCATGAAGCTGGGCAAGGGAAGGCACTAGATGAGGAGGGATGGAGAGGATCACAACAAAGAGATGATTTCCACAGCGCATTTGCTACTGACAAGGATTGTTACCGGGGTCCTAGTTTACTTCCAAACCCGAGCACAAATGACTCAGTGTTGTAATGTACAAACAAAGTGTTTGTGCCAGATAAATTCCACTCTGCTAAGGTGCCTGCCTCAGTCGGAAGTGTGCCAAGATAGCAGGACTAATTAGTCATAGTCCCTTCTCTGGCCGTTCGTTTATTCATTAGTCAAGGAAACGCTTGTGATACAAAACCTTTCCATTGATTTCTGCTCCCCTTGGATACGACATGGGTACAGCGTGGGCCTTGGATTCTTCACCACCATTTCTGCGTGGCGGGTCTGGCTCAGAGCACAGACGACTGGTTTGCTCTGCATCTGCAGATTCCTGTGTATGCCATAGACCCAGTAAGCACATGAATGCAAAACAGACCTACACGATCCACTATCCACATCCGCACACAGAAACATCCTCCCACTATGCATATAACGCATGCATATTGTGGCTCCTTTCTGACGCAGCAGGCTAGTCAAATTTCAGGGCCTTGGGGATGTTCCAGTTGGAAGTAAAATTGATGGCATCTGGTATTTTCTTTGATGCATCACGTTTATTTAAAAGGAATGTACAATATATACAAATGTATGCTCACACGCATACATACATGTCCGCAGCCACATGCACACAACATATGTACACATCCAACACATGAGCACACCCTACCAGTGTGATTCAGACACATGTAAGCATACTTACTGTACAGAGAAATGATGTACATGAATCGCCCATGCATACAATACAGGGCCACCTCCAAGAAACACACACAAAAGCACACAAAATATATGCACACAGATGCCCACCCTTATACATGGGTGTGCACACATGCCACATACTCTTACACAACCACAGAGGATGCATTGAATATGTGTCTCTACTCTGCAGACAGACAAAACATCTACACAAAACATATGGCTTACAGCACATGCTAGTTTTCTCTATCCGCACTCCAGTGATCCCCTTGTGAAAATCATGTCTGCATTAAGGGCTCTCAGAGAGCACAGGGTTGATATTGCCATGGAGTTCACAGTCATGGCTTTGCAAGTCTTTTAGAATCTAGCAAATCTTCAGCTAACATACAAATCTCCGGAGCACCAGGGGGAAAAAAATGTGATTCATTTCCTGACCTAGAATTTCACGATATAGAGCAAGCTAGTTATTTTGAGAATAATCAGCAGCAAATGATCAGTTTAAGGCCCTTCCAATCTCTGAGTCACAAAGAAGCTAAATACCTCCACATGCTATATCTGAGAGGCTTGGATCTGGGTTTAGGCGGCGGAAGGAGTCTTTCAGACTGATGGACTAGGCATTTGATGGAAAAGCTGCTTCAGCTGTCATTTTACTAAGCTCAAAAGGGGGGAGGAAATCTACGTGATCACCAAGCCAATTCATAAGAAAGGAAAGGCAGATGCCAAAATGGAGGCCTCTCATATTTCAAGCAGTTGCCTCCTTGGTACATACTCAGAAGAATAGCAGAGAGAGTTCTAACCCCGTAGGCTTGACACTGCAATTATTGCCTTGGGGGGGGGGTGATGCTAAGTGATTGGAGCAAAAGGCCCCTTCTCACCATACCTTTTAAAGGATTTTTATCTCACAGCTTGCAGTGGGTGGAAGGACCACCCCTTCCCACTTTAACTTCCAGTATTACCCAGTAAGTCTTCTTACCAGGCATGTGTCGTGCGAGTTCCACCCCTTCGTAATTGTGTTCATAAATGGGGCTTATTCAAATCACCAGCCTGGAGAGAACCTAACCCGCTCTTATTTCATTTCATATTTTGTGTTGCTTTGTATCTGCCACTCGTGGGCATAACCTGGGAAAACAGCAGAGTCTGTAAAAAAAAAAAATCATTGCTTTGACCATCGTCAGAGTACTGAGAGGCAGTCGAGCTACCGGTGGGCTTTATAATAACACTAATTCTTTGCACTTACATTGTGCCTTTCATTGAAGGATCAAATACAGTAGCTGCCTGCTTAAAAGGGGAAGGTGGATTTAATGACTACGGTAATAATAATGTCAGTTGTTATTAGAGGTGGGTCCCAGCTGCAAAGATCTAGATCCAAACTTCCTAAAACTCTACAGGTGTTCAGGTCTGGAGTTTTGGTTTGTCCCATTTCTAGTAGTTATATGCGCAAAGATAAGAATGATCAAAACTTCAGGGCATTAGCTGGTTCCCATGGGGGTCAGGAAGTAATTCCTTTCTCCATATTTTGCACAGTTAGCCAGGTGAGTAGCGGCTGGTGGGGGAGGTCATCTTCCCCTGACCAATCACATATTGGGCCCTGCCAAAGGCAGGATACAGCACAAAATGATGGCAAATCCCACATAGGCAACCCAACCCCCTCAAGGGGGTTAGAGCCCAGAGAAGCTCTAACATGACATCATTTCAGTGTGTGTTAATTTCCACTAATTGGTGAGCTCACTGAGTTCCTAGCAATTTCCTTTTTTTTAACATTACTGTTTATTTAAGTCAGGGGTGGGCAAACTTTTTGGCCTGAGGGCCACATTGGGGTTCCAAAACTATATGGAGGGCTGGGTAATCACCCCTTATCCCCGCCACCACTTCCCACTCCCTGACTGCCCCCTTCAGAATCCCTGACCCATCCAACCCCCCCTGCTCCTTGTCCCCTGACCGGCCCCTCCCGGGAACCCCCACCCCAACCGCCCCCCCGGAACCCTATCCCCTATCCAACCCCGCCTGCTCCCTGTTCCCTGACTGCCCCCCAGGACCCCCTGCCCCTTATCCAACCCCCCTGCTCCCTGCCCCCTTACCATGCCACTCAGAGCACCAGGACTGGCAGCCACAGCACCCGGCTGGAGCCAGCCATGCCGCTGCGCAGTCTAGAGCACCGGGGGAGGCTGGTGGCTCACGCAGCCCAGCCGGAGCTCACAACCTCGCCGACCAGAGCGCTGGCAGCACAGCGAGCTGAGGCTGCAGGGGAGAAGGGACAGCAGGGGAGGGGCTGGGGGCTAGCCTCTCCGGCTGAGAGCTCAAGGGCCGGGCAAGAGGGGCCCGCGGGCCGCAGTTTGCCCACCTCTGCTTTAAGTCCATAAAATGAAAGATCAGAGGGAGGGTTGAACCTGCTTTGCCAATTGGAACTAATCCACGAAACGTCATGGTTTTCACTTTGCTGCATACCAAGGGCCTTCCAAAAAATCATGTCAATAGTGGGTATAGAACACGGGACCCTATCCCTTGAGCTAAAGGAGAATCTCTATTAGGTGATTGCAGGTTAGTGTTTATGACACACAGAGAAATAATTCTGATACTATCTATCAAAAAGTAATGACCTCCTCCCCCCCCCACCCCGTGTGCTCGCAGGAACACTCACTCTGTAGCCAGTTCATTACATACTCCCTGATGAATGTCTCAGACAAATGAAACAATCAGACGGGTCATTGAGTATTCCAGATCATTTGCTGGAACTTCTTTGTCTAACCACTAAGAACATCCCTCTTCCATCTACTTTTTGATTCAGCACTTAAAATGCCAAGTGAACATCAAAAGGATAGAAAAGGAGAGTGGCTAAAGTAAACACCCTCCAAGCGGCCATGGTTAACTCCTACGGGGGCCTATTTTCAAAAAGGCGTCCACCCTTTCCTAAGCACAAGTTACGTGTACTAAACTCCCAGGTGCATTTTTGCATCCAGGAAACAAATTGTGGGAGCAAACTGAATTACTTTTTCCTGTCTGTGTGCTGCCTCGTTGAGGCATCTTGGCTCATTAGAGAAGCAAGCACTCACAATCGCTCTCGCAGTTTCATTTACAGACACTAACGTGCAGACACAAAGTTTGCAGGTGCAACTTGCACTTCCAGAGAAGGAGGCCGGGCTTCAGCCTGGTTGAAAATGCTGCCCGTTAACTTAGATACACTATGGTAGATATCCTGCACCCTTAAACTAAGTCCCTCTCTCTGCTCTCCATTTACTCAGCTCCTGTGAAGCATTCTTTTGATATAATACTAATAACTATTATGATGCAGTATAGCTTCATGTCTAGAGCACAGGACTAGGAGACCTGGGTTTTTATCTCAGCTCTGCCACTGACTTTCTCTGTGACCTTGACCAAGTCACTTAACCTCTCTATTCTTCTTTCGTAAGCCTGGTCTGTGATAGGTGACAAAGGCCAGGAAATAAAAGACAGTCTCTTACTAGCACTCCTGTATCACACCTTTATTGAAGTGATCATTCAAATCTCTAGATATTTACAGGAACTTTCCGCAAACTTCCCGAGTCTGCAAAATTAGGATGAGACTTCAATGGAATGTGCCATCTCACAAGATTTCTGATACTGCCTGCTGATTGTGCCAGAAATAGCACAAAAAACACCCCTGATCGTGATATTTCAGTCCTTCCACTTTCAGCTGGATCCAAGAAGTACAGAGATGAAAAATAATGTACAAAGGGGAATAAAATTCATTAACCCTCTCCCCTCTCCCAGCAGTCCAGTTTGTATTTGGTTTGGGGCGGTACTTATCCATCAGAACGGAGTCACCCATTTCTGGTTGCTAAATATATGGGCCAGATAGTGCCATTATGGCACAGACCTGGGCTTTGGAGTGATATGACTCTGCCATGTCACTAAGGGAGCTGTGGAAGTCACAATGCCAGGCTCACAGGCATGGAGGGAGATTTATCCACCACCCCACTCCTTAGAAGGGAGCAAGGTACCTTCTCTTCCATTGCAAGGCAGTTCCACAGACTATGCCTAGGGATAGATCCACTGTCCTGGCTTCCTAGCTGGAGCACTAGGAGGAGGCTATCATGAAGCAGTCCCTCTTCTCTTTGCATCCTTCCTCCCTTATGCACATGAGTAAGGGCCACAAAAAGCCAGCAGTAAGGAGAGTTTAAAGTCTTTGCTAAGGCCCTGATCCTGCATTAGGCATGGGCTTAATTTTACACACATGCATAAGTCTTTAGGTTCATTGAAGTCAACCGGACTATTCACAATGCTTAAATTAAGCCCACGTGTAAGGCTTTACAGGATTGAGGCCTAAGTGAGTTGTTTAAAATATGTTCCTCTCCTTATTCCATGTGTCAGATCCACACCTCCGCACCTGGATTAAAACTCCATGGCTACCGTTACGTGTGTGCTCAACTGAAATAAAGCCTGACTGGGAAAGTGTAAGCAATCCTGAGAATGCTTATAGCGCCGGAGGCAAACCCCCATGTGCTGTGTGTATGGTGAAACCAGCACTCTGTGTGCCCGATAGCTGGGTATCCGCTAGGTATATGGCTATGTAATTATGCTGCAATTAAATTTAATAGCTTTGTTAACAGCTAAACTGCAGGAGAGTTTGTCTACGCATTTTTGTAGTGAGATTATTAACCTTTTGATAGCTCTGCACATCTGTTTACATTTTATATACTGTCTCCGAAAATTATATTTACATTTTGTATGGCGGGCTATAACAATGGTCTTTAGTTTATAAAGCACTAATACTCTGCCCGGGAATGAGCGGAGATTCCTACTGTGCTGGCCCAGTATTCTAGTGACCAGGAGGGAAATCGGTGTTTGGTCTTACGAGCTGGGGAGCCCTGTGGAGGCAGTACTCAGCCTTTACCTCCGGGGGAGATGTGGGAGCAATTGTGACCCCTTGGGCAAAGACATATGGTGGCACCGATTAGTTGCAGAGGTGAAATAGAAAAAAAAGAGGCTGCTGCAATGAGGCTGCATGGCCTAAGCATAGCGCTGAGCTCCATCATCGTCTGCTATCTGGTCCCATCTCTGCTGCTGACAGGCTACGCAGCCTGGGGTGAGTCATTTACTCCCAAATTTTCAAAAGCGGCCTTTAATTTTGAGTGCCTCCATTTTGAGGGGAACAGACTGAGCCAATGCAGCGGTAAGCAAAGATGTATGTGCTGGAGGCTATCGCCAAACGGATTGTGGGAGGACAGTAGCCCATACTCTAAATTAACCTGTCATAAAAAAATGATTCCTCCCTGCAAGAAAATCCAGGGCTCTTCTAGGATCTCTAGAGATTCAGTGGAATATAGCTCAGAGCACCAGCCTTCTATAGTACTTTAAAATGTGATGAACTTCCACCCACAGCCTGGTTAGTGAGTTAAGCTTTGCAGTTTGACTTTAATATTTGGGGTGGGGGATATCTCTCCCTCTATCTACACACACACATCAATTCTCTATACAGTGCTAGGGGTGTATATTTATAGATCTTCATTTCTTTTTTATGAATGTTGATTTTTGATTTTGTACCTTTGAATCCAGTTGAGCTTTCACTGTAAATTCCTAGAATTTTGTCCTTTCTGTCATCATGGGCTTTGTTTTTCTGTTTTATCTTTTCAGCTTCCTAATGATCTTTTAATGAGATGTCAATTAGCAATGCAAAATAGGAAGAGCAGACATTGAGGGATTGTTGTACCTGGTATATTACAGTCATTCTGATCTTAACAACTCTTTTTTTCCCTTTGTGTCTTTCTTGTCTTATAAAATCTACCATTTAAGGATCTGTGGCTACACAGATTTACAGATGTAGCTAATGTTAGTCACATGGTTAGCAGCTCTGGCAGGGAGGTGGCATGATCCAGTAGATAGAGCTTTGGCCTGTGAGCCAGGAGACTGGGGTTCATGTTCCCACCTCTCCTAATTACCTACTGTATAACCTTTGGTAAATCATTTTAGCCTTGCTGTGCCTCAGTTTTACCATCTATAAAATGGGAGCAGTGATTTGTGGAATGCTTTGAGATAGATGGATGAGATGTGCTACATAAGAGGTAAGCGTTTTGTCATGAAGTCATGATCAAAACCATAGTCTACACTGCACTTGCCACTAAAGGTGTTAAAAGGTTCATCTCAGCTGCTATTTTCACTTGTGGCTGGATGGTAATGTGGTGGCTCAACCTCCAGCAGCTGAGGTTCAAATTCAAATCACAGCAGGTTCTCTGAATCAGACAGTGGATTGTAGAGGGAGGCTCATTTTAAAGTTTTCTGCAGAGCTTCTTGTGGAACAGCTTCTGGGATTGGGAGGAGGGTCCTGAGGGGATTCTGTTTCATATGCTTTTAGAAACACTATTGCTCTTAAGATTTGCAATGACACACATCATTATTAAAGCAGAAATTTATATGGTGTTGGCTTAAGCAAGCCACCTGCGTAAGCATAATAGGGTATATAAACCCCAATCACGGAGCAGCAAGAAAAGGGTTAGTACCTGTCTCTTGAGCAGATGAAATACTGCAGCTGCAGGCCCTCAATGCAGGGTCTGTTCATTAGAGAAAGTTTGGCCAGGCCCAGCTGTGATGAATTAGAGTAATACCAACCCTGACCCCTCTGAGCTCACTATAAGGCAGTTGCTCTGAGCAGCCTGGCTTAGTTGTGAGTATGGGCAGTATTTACTGGTAGGAAGAAGGAAATGATATTTTAGGGCTGTGGCTGATTGGGGAATTTCTTTTGTTGGGTTCTGATTCTGGCTGCACAAAGCCATGTTGGTTAGTTCTGTCTGAAGCCGAGTTGTAGGAAGCCTATTTTGAACTCTTAGTTTGATACATTGATTAGAGTGGAGTCACCTTTTCTTCCCCAAAAGCCTCACTCCCACCTGCTGATCAACTCTCTGGGTTCTTGTTCTGAAGTATTACCTGTCCAGCCACTTCTAACTTTTATTATTATTAGTTTGATCAATCAAAGCCCTAAGCAATTCATAAACCCTGTTTGAATACATCTGCCCAAGCCTTGATGGGTAGTGTCTTGTGATAGTGCCTGGGTGCTGTGGTGATCAGCATACAAGAAATACGTATGGAGTGAGATGTATCCAGGCTCTTCTAATAGGAATTCCCATAAGTTATTAGGTGTGTTACTCTTCTCCCATCTTTCAATTTATTTGGGGAAATACAGCATCCAGAATTGATAGGAAAAATTCTGGGTGCACCTAAATTGTAAGCAGGCCCAGTAATCTGTTAAAAAAAAAATTATGCCCGGTATCCTGACTTCAAAGGCTAGTGAGGATAAATACAAGATCAATACCCTGGATTGAGATGGAACAAGATGAGTTTACTCCCCCTTTCACATACTTATTTTACTTCCCAGACATCAGAGACCAAAACAGAAGGGATCCTACAGCGTGAAGCCATTAATCTTAACACTTTGGGACAGAGTAACCGTTAGAGCTGGTGCAGCTCTTTTTCCCTTCCCCCTTCATAAGACATCATAAGGAGGCAGTTCAGGTAGACCTCTTTCATGGAGCTTGTCTTCACTGCAGCGGTTAGCTTGAGTCAGTATGGTCTCGTTACTGCTTGGGCCAGCTGAGCCATGCTAGGAGTTTGGCTATGGTTGGAATGCTGAGCCGCTGTAGCACTTCATTGTAGACGCTTGCTACAGCACCGGGAGAGGCTCTCCTGTTCGTGGGGGTAATCCACCTCCCCGAGAGGCGGGAGCTAGCTCCACAGAAGAATGCTTCCATTGACCTAGCGCTGTTTATGTGGTGGGGGTTAGGTCGTCTTAACCGTGTTGCTCAGGGATGTGGATTTTTTCACACCCCTGAGCAATGTAGCTGGGTCGACCTACCTTCGCAGTGTAGACGAGGCCTAGCTAACAACAGAGGAGCTGCGCAGAGGGATTTGGAGCAGCAACTGATGAGTTGTTGTAACTCAACCTGCTGCATCCCTACTACATTCCTAGCTCCAGCCTCAGCAGCGCTCAAGTTTTAACATTAACCATGTTCTCCATGGACCAGCTAGCTCAAGCTCAAAGCACCACTTCACTCAAAATAGAGATTTTTGTGTGTGGACAGGCAAAACTCAGGTTATACTTAGCGCTAATGCTGCATTGAAACAAGCCCATATTTGACGAGTATATGGATTTTTTATGGACTACTCTTGGATTTTTTATGGACTACTCTTGGCAAACTTATTCCATAACCAGATTATCCTCTATGATTAAATACCAGCTATTCAGTATAGTCAATATATGATAGGTAGTATCCTACATTGGCCAGAAGCTGGACACGATGTCACAATGGCAGGAGAATGGGGTGGCGGGGGAGAGAAGGGAGTTAGTATCAGAAACAGGGCGGCATGAATGCAGAAGTATGTAATGCAAGTAAGACCCATTGCCTGGCTGTGATGGAGCCTTGGATCTAGAGGGTCTCAGAAATACAAAACTGTATCCTGCAGAAGACTCCAGGGCACGTGTAAAACAGTTCCATAGCAGCTGAATGCCAAACAAGTACTAGAGACATCACCTCTGACCCCATTGTTCATGTGAATAATGATGTGACCGTGATTTTAATGGACTCAGTGGTAGGGAATTTCTGAAAGATGGAGACAGGGGTCATGCTGACGACTGTCCCACTGCACTTCTGAACCACAGGATAATTTCCCTGTGGATCTGGGTTGACTTGAAGTTGTCTTTAATCTCTTTATTTGTGAAGCAAATGGAAGGAACCTTGTGTCATTGCTCCTCTGATGCATTCCTGTCTTAACTGCGCTTGTGGAATTTTCAGAGGGTCTTAACAGATACACCCCATAAAATTCGTTTTTTCCCATAATGTACAGTGACGTGTTAATAAATCACCCTGAAAAATAAATATGCAGATCCGTTAGTGGAGAGTGTTGTGGGGAATAAACCTTTTGTAATTGATAAATAATGTCATCGGAATCAATACCTGGCAGAAGAACCTGTAAAGTGAGTCTGAATCATATATGAGTGCTCCAGAATGATAGATGACTTGAAAACACGTCCCGAGTATCAGCCAAGTGTATAAATTATAGCTTTAATATTAGAGAGAGACTCAGTGATCTGAAACAAAATCTACTGGTGGCAAGCGCTGGCCATTTGGCATGTGTCACAAGCACTAACCCGTTCCTTCTTCACGTTTAGATCGACGCACCGGTAAAGTGTGTTTACCATGAAATGCAGTGACAGGCTGAGTTGCTTTATCATGACTGCAGTAGGCCTGTGAAGAGCTGTAACTAGAATAATGAAGATATGAAACACATTGAAAGAGGGTGCAGTATTGGAGCTTTGGGATATATTTCTCCATGTCTACAATTAATTCCAATAGTTCTGCCAGTGATTGTGGCAGCCCATAGAGAGAGCAGACTGCAGTAGCTCTTGTTATGTGATGAATCCAGAGGGAACTGATAGAGAGAGTAAAATAATCGAACTCTCCTTTCAAGCTTTGAAATTTGGGGATGATGTTAGTCATTGTACCTGAGATTGTACGTCTAGTATTTTAGATATATCTATATTTCCTCTGTAGATTAGATGTATATATCTATATAGCTAAGGAGCTAAAAGGACAGATGTAGAAATGCGCTACACAAACATAAGAAGGTACAGCATCTCAGATTCTGTGTTGGGCGACTCAGTTGTCATAAAAATACCAATAAGAAACAGTAGAAGGATGTTTGACTGCTGGAATGCCTCTTGTTTCCCTTTCATTATTTTTAATAAAAGGAGATGGTGCTGAAAAATTGTGTTTCTCTGGTTATTTTTCCCAAGAGATGGTTTATAAAACACTGTATACATAACAGACCATGTTGCAAGCAAATACCATATTAAGTGAATATAGTTAGACGAAACCAGTAATGAAAATGAACAGAGGTGTGTGTGTTTGTGTGTATGTGTATTTCCCTTAGAGCAGTATTTCCCAAACTTGGGATGCTGCTTGTGTAGGGAAAGTTTGTGTACCTGCCACGTCTGCAGGTCTGGCCAATCGCGGCTCCCACTGGCCGCGGTTCACCACTCTAGGCCAATGGGAGCTGCAGGAAGCGGTGGCCAGTACGTCCCTCGGCTCACGCTGCTTCCAGCAGCTCCCATTGTCCTGGAGCAGTAAACCGCGGCCAGTGGGAGCCACGATCGGCCGAACCTGTGGATTCGACAGGTAAACAAACTGGCCTGGCCCTCCAGGGGCTTTCCCTACACAAGCGGCGTCCCAAGTTTGGGAAACACTGCCTTAGAGGAATAGTTCTCAACAAGGATTTAGTAGCAGCCTTGCAAACAGAGGGTGGTGGGAGAATGTTGCTGGCATAATGCAAGGAACTTTTCTAAATATTGGTATTTCATCTTCAGCAGCAAGGATATTGGAAAGAACTTTGGATGGCCTATGATCAGACTTCTCCTGTGGAACCTGGTAGCGGCTAGAGGATGGACTCTCTGCTTGTGTTAGAGTCCATCATTCAGCAAAGTGTGTAAATGTGTGCTTAATTATAGCACATGTTTAAGTCCCACTGATTTAAGGCCCTGATTCAGCATGTTCCTTATGCTCTTTCCTGAGTCTGGGTGCTTTCCTGAATCAGGGCTTGAGTTCTTTGCTGAACAGGGATGAAATTAAGCATATACTTAAGTTAAAACATGGGCATAATCAGGGTTTTGATCTCCTTCTGATTCATTTGAGTTGTGTGGCTCAAATAGTCCCGAAACTTTTCTACTACCCACAGGTTACAGGACACCCCTTTACCTTGCATATCTTCTGGTGGATATGACAGTAGCTTCAACTATCGCTCCATCCCTAACCCGAGGCAAGGGGTAGCTGTCTTCTTCCCCCTCACAGACTTCCAGGAATGGCCAATCCCACCTTTTCACCTGTTTGGGAACCACCATTATGCCCTCTTCCTGCCTAGTTCTTGGATGGTTCTTCCACCCTCCCTTTGTTCAGCAGCCAGGTGGGAATCAACCTGTCCCCACTGTTTTCAGCTGCATGATGATCCCAGCTGCCATGCAAGGGGCCTTAGGCTGACTCGCCGATCCCAGCATCTCTGTGATGCTGGCAGCACCTGGCTCTCTTCTGTCCTGCAGCTGCCCAGAGAGGTGGTGGCGAGGGGAAAGTCATCCCTCAGCAGAAGAAATGTGGAGGGTGAGGGAGCAGTCATGCCCGGCCTCCCGCCCCCCACAAAAGGAAAGGTGGGGGATGTGGGCACCTGTTACCAGCTCACAACCTTGAAGATCTCAGGATGGGGGGCCAGCTTCACTCCAGCCTGGAGAAGTGAAGCAGAAAGGGGGTGTGTAAGAGAGGAGGGATTGCAGACCTCCAGAAACCTTCCGATGTAACATTGCGGGTGTCGCTGTGGTTGCTGGTTAGGAAAGGTGGTGGGAAGTGGTGGGATGATTTGCAGCTATGCAAAACCAGCTCGAAAGTCTGTCCAGGCTCACGAACCTTTCGGCGAACCCAGGCCAAATTCTGGGTTTTCAACAAAACCCGAAAAGAAGTAAACTTAGCCTGACTTGGGAGCATTTGCTTGCCCAAGATTTCAAGCGAACGTGTCCCAGGCTCAAGGCACTGCAGTGCGTGGATCCTGACTGAACATAATCAGGCTCTTAAAAGGAGACCGTCACCTGACCCGATCCTGCCTTCAGTGGTCGGGGCACAAGTGCCGTCAGCCGAAAAGGCTCCTATGTCAAAAGGAAAAAGGCTGCCAAAGCGGGACACGTTCTGGTTGCACAGGGAGCTCCGCCAGCCCTGGAATAAACCTGAACCGCAAAGATAAAGTTGCATTGTTTCATTGCTGCTGGATGGGACGGTTGGTTGGTTGGTTTTGTTTGTTTGTTTTGTTTTGTTTGTTAGTTTTTGAGATGCCATCGTGTTGAGCTCCTTCCTTTCTTTCTTTTTCTCCCCCAGGGGGTTTGAATCCTAGGCTCATCTGCTCCCTCCTTGCTGTTATCATTCCAGCATCAGCTGTTAATGCCTGTATGAACAACAGCAACAAAACCTGAGGAGGAAAAATAATAATGATTTAAACAAACAAACAAAAAAGCCACATCCAAAACCAACCAGAACTTTTATTTCTTGTTGAGTAACCATATTCCACGATGCATGGCGAGCAGACATTAAATTCTCACTCGACTCAGAGACAAACCATTATTCTGTAATTTTGTATGTAAATAAGATGTATTAGGAAGCCGCTCAAGCAATTAATTAAACAGCTGTTACAGAATAAGTGATAAAGGAAACGGGGGGGATGAATATGCAGGATTTCACTTGCACCAGCATCAATATGCTTCCCCCACCCTTCTCCTGTGTAGATATATACTCACAACACCCTTCTTATTTAATGTCAATGGCTCTGGATGCCGGGAGGGGGGTGTTTTTCTGCTCTCTTTGTGTCACTGGGTTGTACAGTTCAGACTTCCTTGCTGCAATGGGAGAGGGTATAGGTGCCGCTGTGTTTAAGGGCACAGCATGAGCTAGTGAAATGAACTGTGGCTGTGTGAGCAAACAGGCAACACCGTCTTCAGCAGGTCCTTCAGCACTGAAGCTGCCAGCCCATATTGCTTTAGTGAGGAAAGCAACTTCATTAGCTGTTAGCAAGTAGCCGTCGTTTATCCTTGCTGGGACCAGTCACTAGAGGGAGATGCTGACACTAAGCCAGTGGGTTATACTAGTCTTTTTGATGTCCCCACATGATCCTTTGGCAGGAGAGATGCCTGCAGTGTATCACCCAGGCCTCATATTACATGTAGAAACTATTCTGGAGGTGATCATCTTGACTGGCTGCAAGGGATTGGAGTAGATAACCCACATCCTACCTCCTTTTTCCATTGGCATTGAACATGCAGCTTTGCATTGTCACCCTTCTGGGCTAGTGTGTGCAGAGGTCAAATGTAAATGCAGATAAGGAGAACTAGACACAGCCCAAGGTACTGAGCAGAAGTCTCAAACCCTTTGCACAGCTGCTGTTACTTGCAAGAGTTCAGGATGATAAATAGGGAGGGATACGGGTGGAGACTAGGTGCAGCTGACATGGATTTGTGCATGATCCTGAGCATGATAATATGGTGTTTCACTATAGCCCTCTCCTCTTAGCCCTTGCTATAACAACTAGGTGGGAGTAACCTGCTGGCCATGCACCAGCTCTCTCACTAATACGGGATCAGGCTCCCCCATGCTGCATGCTGCTCATCCCTTCCTACCATGTGCCTAGCACTGGACACCTATTACCACAGCGCCTTGGGTCCTCCACCAAGATCAGGGCCCCATTGTGCTAGGCATTGCACAGACACAGAGTAACGGGCTGTCCCTGTCCTGAAGAGCTAACTAGAAAGACAGCCACAACTGTGGGCGGGGAAGCAGAAGCACAGGAAGGAGGAGCACCTTGCCTGAGGTCACACCGGAGATCCATGGCCGAACTGGCTAAAGACCCCAGGTCTCGTGACTCACACTGGGCCATGCTCTCATTCACCCATGATGAAATCAACAGCCAAGCTCCATCAGTGCGCCAGGAGCAGGCTTCTAGTAGCTTTTTCCGTGCCTCATTTGTAAGAGACATGTCAGAGACGTAGCATTGGAGGGACTTTCCGGGTGTACCGGTTCACTAAAAAACAGCAATGGTCAGCGAATGGGCCAGCCAGGTATTTGTGACCTAGAGGTGGGGTGAGGGACAATGTGGAACCTTTTGCCCGCTCCGCAGCCTCCTCTGAAGCTCAGGCTGAATTCTGCTCCTGCACAGAGTCCGTGCATGGAGTTCCCATTGACTTGGCTGGGTCTTCTGCACATGGGCGCAGTTAGCCCCTAGGTTGTTCAGTTGCCTTCCGATCAATCCAAAGCAAATGAAAGACCTGGTTTAGTGTCCGGTCTGTGCTCCTCAATCATTCCTCATTCCCCATTCCCCTCGCTGTCTCTCGCTAATGGACTGATCCCCCTCAGGCTCACCTCATGCGCAGGTACACACAGTGTTTTCCAAATGAGCCTGCTATTTAGTTGTCAATAGTCCTTTCATTTCAGCAGCTCCCTTGGCTCCCGTATTTGCAGCAGTTTATTTGCCCAGAGAACAACTGTGCCACTTTTTCACTGCATGTTGGTAATGGATACACTCCAGCTCCCAATGAGGTCCACATTGAATAGAAGTCTCTCAGCCCATGGGCTTCGCTAGCAAGGAGAAGAGAGACGAATGCATCCATGGACCTTGAAAGGTAGAGCGAGGCTAGCAAATGTGTGGCTTAAGGGATGCGTTTGCAGGGAGAAATTCAACCGCTCTACAGAGGCCAGCACAAGGGCTATGAACTACATCCTGCTTAAGACCTTCATGAACAGCCCTTTACATGGGTGAATTTCACCTGCATGGACCAATGACCTGTGCTACTGGATGCAAAAATGAGCCTAACAGACAGGGGGTGCTAGTGCAAGGGACTAACCCAGTGGTTCTCAACCTGCAGCCCATGTGACACCCTCAGGGCCATACAGAGAGTACTGGCTGCATCCCACAATGGTAAATACGTTGAGAACCTCTTGGCCAACCCTAACACATGAGTGGTCTCCTCACAATACCCATAGTAATCTTACATGATTTGGGAACATATTGTACCAAGTTCCCAGCCTTATTAAAGAAGAAGAGTTAGCTGCCTCTCCAGTGAAAAAAAATCAGAGCCTTGACGAAATAAAGGATTGTTCTGGCTGGTCAAGGAAAGTAATTGTAATTTGCCGTGTTCAGCTTCCAACTGTTCAACAATAGCATGAGGTTAACTATGTCAAACTGTGCCTCATTCGAAACACAAACACTTTGCACAGTCATTCTGTGTATGTCACAGCTATTCTTAAAACAAACCTTTTTTTTTCCTGCATGTGAATTTAGTGTTGGTGGAGGGCAGACACCTGTCTATCTAGACTATCAAATACCCAGTAAAGGTTCACCATTTATAGTCAGTGTCAAAATAGGATTGATTTGAATCCCTGACCTAAAGATGGAGCCCCTTCCCACACCCTTGTGCTTTTCACTCCGTGAGGAGAAAACTCTTCTCAATCCACAGCTGAGTCAAAAGAGCTTTCTAGACACAGGAATCATAATTTTAATTCTTTTTAAGGCTAGCCTGTCTCAGCTTATATTTCATCTTTAAAGCTCTGTAAACAGGGGGAGGACTGTGGCATGTTAAAACCTCCAGTAGAATGACATCACACAGCTCAAACGCATAGAAACTGTATTTTGAACCCTCTGTGACAGGGTACCCAGGGTTCAACCTGGAATTGGGGTGCCACTGTGTCTCCTTAACTCTCCAGCCTTGGATGTCTCTCCCAATACTTTTCTAGTGACAAGCAGCAAACCCCTCCAGGTGATGTTATCACTCAGCACAACAGCATGTGGAGCACACCTAGCCAGATTGCATGAAGGCTGCCTGAGCTATTCATGAATCAGACAAAGGTACCAGAAAATCTCCAAAACCCCCAGCCTTGCACCCCAGAGCTGTACCATCTTGCCCTGGTCAGAAGCCTGACCAGTGTAAATTTATTACCCAGTTTACCCCTCCCTCAATGTGGGGTGGACATGCAAGAGAAGGCAGAAAGACTCCAGCATATGCCACCAAATTAGCACCGTACTCAAGAACAGGAGTAGGCCGAACTTTTCATTTCCCACAAGCCTCAGCAAGTCCATCTTGCTTCAAGCCACCTGGCCTCTTATTAACTCTCTCAAACAAGGGAAGGTAGTGTGGATTTTTCCCCCTTCTCTCCACGCTGGACAATTATTCCAACAGCTGTCCTAGATACAGCAGATTTAATAACTGCAAATGAGAGGCATTTATCTCTGAAATAACTGTTGTGATAAAAAAAATGGTAAAATCAATGAATTCATTACCACATACCGACAGTAATACTTGGAAGAGAACAGGCTTCTGCTGTTCTAAATGATTGCAGTCTAGTAGCATTTCAGTGTTCAGGGGAACCTCTGTATGTAATGGAACATTTACAGCCTTTATCTGGAATCAAAATGGGCTAATAGGTGAAGGATGCCTTCTGCAAATGCCGCCACGAAACGCACCTGAACTGCCTGTGTTTTCCAATCTCAACTCATCGACAGTGATTGTGTAGGCAATTATACCTGAAAAATCAGTTGCTCACGTCCTCTGAGACAATCAGGGAGGGATGATTAGAGAAATATTGTGGCATACACAAAACTCCGTGCATACCAGTATTAAGCCTTAGTCCTGCAAAGGCTTTAATATGTGCTTAATGCAAGTTTAGCATGTGCTGAACTTTACAAATATGACTAGTTCCATTGATTTAAATGGAAATAACTGTGGGAGTAAACTTACATATGGGTGTGTTTGTAGGATTGGGGCCTTAGTCAATAATGGCAATAGAACCTCATAAAGTTCAGGTGTTGGATTCAGATAATCTTTCCCTTAACCTGTTGGATCCAGAGACTTTCCCAAATGATTCTGGCATATCCTGCTTCCTGTTGGGCCCAATGAATCGTAAGAATAGAATGTCTCTCATTCTGGAACTCTTTTGACTCCAATCCCAGCCAGAACTGGGAAATGCTGAATTGCACGTGACTGAAAACCAAGATTTGAAACAAAATTGTCATTGAACTTTTAAAATCTCAGTTCAGGTCAAGTTTCGGAAATGTTCAGTCAAAGTGGTTGAAGAATTGCAACAAAAATATTGGGGGAAAATGTTACAGTCATGGTTTGCGGGGGTGGAAAGGGAATTGTTTGGGGGACTTTATTATTCATAAGGTTTTGCAAAACTTTTTGTTGAAAGTTTTTGGTTTTGAAATTTCCAAGTGTTTCGATTTTCAGTTTTTCATTTTTCTCCCTTTCCTTTCTTTTCTTCCCCGCTCCCTTTTTTCTTTTTTCCCCTTCTCCTTCCCTCCCTTTTTTTTTTCATTTTAACACTGAGAAAAGGAAGGGAAAGGAAAAATAATAGTCTCAACCAATAAAAAGAAAATCCTGACAAAAGCTACGTCTTTCAATTTCACCAAAAAAATCCTCCATTTAAAAAAAAATTGTGAATTTTTTTTATTTTTAAAAAGGCCAATTTTGGCAACACAGTTCACTTGTGTTCCTCAGGCGACCAATCCTAAGTCATCTTGTGCCTAATTCACAAAGATGCTGAGGACTTTCCGCTCCTATAGAAGCCATATATTTACACCAATATAAAATAGCATGGCATAGGGCCAGAATTATGCCCGGTAAGTGCAATGGGTTGTTACCTGTCATCCTGAGGCCCTCTAGAGTTCTCCAGTGGTATTCAAATAACCAAATGCATACAGAACATTAGCTGCAAGCTCTCTCCTTATTCCTCAGAATATTTCGTATAAAAGGGACACTAGTGGGGTATGTGGATGTACCTTTTTTAGTCGTCTCAATCCATAAAGTGGAGAGTTTTGTGGCTGGTGGTATGACCCAGAAAAAAACTACAAATTAAGTCATTTCTCATCTAAGAGCCAGAGCCTGGTCCTTGCACAGCAAGCCTGTGCCACTGAAATCCTGCTCAGCAGTATCTCTGTTATCTTTGTTTTTGCTTTGTTTTTAACTTGATCCAAATGCTCCCTGATGGGATTTGTGGTGACTGAAACTCTAAAACTATACCTTATAAGTGGAGAACACTTGTTGTCAACACTGGTTCTGGAGAAGTTGTCAACACTGGTTCACCACTTTGTAGGGTTACTCCCTTCTCTTCATGGGTCAGTATATTTATGCTTGTATCTGTAATTTTCACTCTATGCAGCTGAAGAAGTGGGTTTTTTACCCCCGAAAGCTTATGCCCAAATAAATCTGTTAGTCTTTAAGGTGCCACCAGACTCCTCGTTGTTTTTGTTGAAATCAAAGGAGTTATGCCAATTTCCACCAGCTGAGGATCCAGCCAATCATCTTTAAAAGAAAAAGGAAACAGGAGTAAGATTTGGGATGACACTTAGCTGTCTCTAGAAACACAGGAGCTGAAATACAGCAGATAGGAATAAATACATACAGTATTCTCTATTTATGTGCCCTAGAAATACAGTCTAGTCAGTGCATAGTGTACTGGCAGGAATAGCAGAGCATCTGACATGATGAATAATGTTTATATCCGGAATCCAGATGTCATTTTCCATCCTGTAGCTTTAGAAATAATGACCTGTTACTTCTTATTAAATCAAGGGTAATCCACTCACCTACAGGTCCAATGATAGCTGTCTCTGCTAATCTCCACTCAGGGAACTATATCCATCAACAGCAAGGGCCTCGGTTTCCAGCAGCGACTGGAAGCCCTGTGTTCCGCAGCAATGAAATCTCAAGCATCGGTGCATAGTGTAAATATGTGGGCTTGTCAGTATGGTCCAGCACCAACATAAAACCCAATGTCCTATCAACAACTTGACCTCCAGTGTCCAAGAGCAAGCAAATCCCAATATTCTATTGTATTCTACATAGGTTCCTGTACCGCGCTGATCACTTACCGATCAGCAAGGAAAATCCTCATAACCCTGATAAATAACCATTCTCCCAGTACCTACCAGTAATGAAAACCCCACTGTAGTTGGAACTATTGATAATAACCAAGGTTAAAATGCTGCAGCCTCGTAGATCAGGGGAGGCCTCACTTTAATTCTCTTTTATGCAGTTGTCTCTCTCTGCTTGATTGCATTGCTTACATCCTTGATTTGACTGGACAATTCTGGAAGCACACACCTGCCTCCCTTTGTTTTTTCTCTGCTGAAGAGTGGAGAGAGGTTATTTTTCTGTGCAAAATAGAAAATTTAGAAAACAGCGATTAAATAAACAAATGTGTGACCAATTTATTATGAGATGTTTGCACACAGCAAGGTTCGGTCACATCTACTTTCGGATTCTAGTCCTTCGCTTTGGGGCTTTCGGACTATAATTGTGTTCAGTCTTCTATTTATACAATGAATCTATAATGTAATTTCATGAGGTACTGAGATGCACTGAAAAACATATGAGCACTAAGTTGCTCTGCCTAATCCATATGAAACAGTGTTGGAAATAAGCCTGGTAAACATGGCAAGAGAATGAGCAAGGATTTCATCTGGGGGTCTGACACTAATCTAAAAAGGATTATCTAGGAGATAGCCTGAGCTGCACAGTACTTGAACAGAGAGGACAGCGAATCCCATTTAAATGAATGCATCGGATTGCGAGTGGCTTCGAAGCGATTAGCACGCTGCCTTCGTACTGACCATGCCAGTAGGAGTTCATCCCTTTCAGCCACTGGAATACTCACGTCTACCGTTCCACACGCAGAATACAAATAGAGGTTAAGAGAAAAAGATGATTGTCTGACACCCGTTTTTAATAAGGACAGCGTGTCTGTTGATCTGAAAAGAATGGAAGCACTTTGTAATCCACCTCCAGTTGTCTCGCTGCCTGTTTTCCACCATCTCCGCTCCTTGTTGCCTCAGTGAACCCAAGTCAGAGGCATTAGGACATGAAGACAGAATTTGGCATGTTGCGACCGATGGCATTTCTGTACTCATATTGTCCCGGGTTGCGATAGGAGAAGAGGTTTGCCAACACTCAGTGCCCTTGTTTGCCAGAAGTTGTGCTGTTAGTGGTGGCTTGTCTCAGTGTCACATCCTTGCTCGCTTCCAGTAGAGGGAGCCTGCCTCATAAGCAGTTTGGGGTGCATGCTGTTTGTATTACCAAATCCGTAAGAATGTAGGTGTCAGAAACCGGAGATTTAGGCCCCAGTCCAACGACGCATTTAAGCACAGGTTTAATCCAAGTTAGAAGTACTGTTGAAGTCGGTGACACTATACTCACCTTCTTGAAGCTAAGCAAGTACTTCCGTGTTTTTTGCTGGATCAGGGCTTCATATGAACATTTTGAAACAACACCAGTTGGAGGGAACAGACGTTCATTTTGTAAAATTTTGCGACTCTCCCCGCCCTCTCTGGCAGCAGAAAAACTGTGTGAAGCCTGAAGTCCTTCCTTGTCTTGGAGGCTTTTATTAACCTACCAAGGTTTCAGAGTGTCCTATAGTGAGTCCTTCCAGCGAATGACCTACCAGAGAGCTAGTGTGAAGCTCTGCAATTCCCAGCATGCCACTTGTACTACCTGCCACCCCATTGTATTCATTTTAATACTTTCTTCTGCTGAGTGCACAACTCCTCTATAATTGTTTGGGGCAAGATGAAACCTAGAGTGGGCCTTTTAATTTGTTTTATTTCCTCAGACCCAGGCCAATAAGACCTACAAGATGACGACTCGAAGGTGGAAGTTGGCTTTTAGCATAGTAAGAATTTGTCCACCTTTCACAAATTCAGCAAAAGCTTTTTGTTGTTGTTGTTGCCAGTTTTGTGAGGGATGTGATGCATTTTTTTTCCTCACCATACAAATATAATTGTTGGCCTTGCTGATGATCTTGCTGAATTAGAGCCTGTTGTACGTAGTAGAGGTTGCATTGTTTGGGACAAGACTGACTATCTCGCTACAGAGGCTTTCTTGTGTGTGCTGTGATGGAGGTTGTCTTCTGTACTATATGGGCTTTCTTGTGTCAATTCTTTTTAAAGTATTATTTGGATTAAGTAAAAATGGAAGGAGTTGTGGTAGGTTAAATTGCTCAAAAGACAAGGCTTCACCTTTCTGGAGTACATGTACGTTATTCACTGAGCTTTCCAAACATAAAAGAAAGCATAACATTGTGTCGCACCCAAGAGATTTGGAAATTTCCCCTGGGTAGTTCAAGAGACATATTAGGCATCTGCCATGCCTTTCATCCTCTGGAAGATTTCTATAGAGTAGATGACATGATTATAAAAAAGGAAAGATCATAAAACATGGGGCCTGATCCTCAGCTAGTGTAACTTGAAGCCAATTGAGCCGATTTGTGCTCTCTGAGGATCTGGATGATTGTATTTTTAAAAACAGACATAAATATCTCAAAGCAATAAAACTGAAATATGCATTTGCTGTTTTTTAAGGACAGATTTCAGCAACCTTTATGTTTAAATTTCTTGGTTGATTAGCCCACAGTGGGTTCTAGTCGCTTGGGAGAATTTTAAAAATCAAACCTAAAAATATGCTCAAGACGTGGACGCCTAGAAAGTTGTCTGCTGTGCCAGGGAGTAACTTTATTTTGTTTTTAATAAGTAAAAATTTCCCTGGGCTGTTTAGCAAACAGTCACTGGGAATTTGCTTGTTTCAGGTCCTCAACATTTTACCCAATATCTGAGTAAAAGCCGAATGCCTGATCCTCCCCTCACTTACATCAGTGCAAAGCAGGAGTAATGCTTCTGAAAGCAGTGGAGTCACAGTGCTGTAAAACTGGATTTAGAGGAGAATCAGACCCTATGTGAGGATTTTAAGATTTTGTCCTTGTGGTGCATATGAGTAGGTGTTTTTTGTGTGTGCGTGCACAAGTGACACACCACTATCCACAACAGATTAGCCGAATCCATTCATCCTTTTAGTGTGGGTGAAATCCACCCTTCTGCCGAGGACCAGCACAAAGTCTATGCACCAATTCTGTCCCACTTAAGCCCTCTACACAAAATCAGCCGTTCCTAAGCAAACGCTACGGTGTGTGTGCACTCGGAAGATGTCCACTTTTTAAGAACTATGCTGGGGGCCTGTGACGGGGTGGATGAACCCCATGCAGGAGACTTAAGAGTGCAGGAGCAACTCTGGGCCCAGGAAGCCCCTCCCCGACAGGCCTGCTCAGCGTGCTCCAGTTGGAGGAGTGACTTCAGCACAGCGGGGTGCGGGCGGAGAGAGGCAGACCTGCACTTGCTGCTGCAGAAGGACTACATCAGGAAAGCATTCCCAGGGGAAGGTCTGGTGCATGGAGCCAAGACTCCCTATCCTGATGAGCCCCATGTACCAGGTCACCAGGGACAAGCACCACCCATGGGGAGGGGCAGAGCAGTAGGAAGAAGCCCAGGGGAGAGCATTAGCTGGGCCACAGGTAGAGGACTCCTGCAGGGGTCTTGGGTCACAACCCAATGGAGAGTGTGGGTCCGGGTTCCCCTGTCCCCTAACCATGAGGCAGGGTTGCCACCACATTCTGTAACTGCTAGGCACGGAGGCTCACCCCACTCACAGCGCATGACAAGTTCACTGGTTGTCTTTTCCTGGCTCCGTTCTCCTATTGTGTTTATAACTGTGCATACTCCTGCAAATATAAACTAATTATGAGGATGAACCTGTAGCCAGCTAACTTGTAGCCAGTGATATAAACATATAAGCACATAGGTAAGGAATAGGTATAAATTAAGACAGTAACACAAAAGCCTACATATCTTAAGCCTGTAAGACAATAGCATAGCCAAATTCACATAGGCCTAAACCCTTGACATAAGTAAATAACCCATAAATGACTCTATACCATAAGATGCCATAAGATAGAGTGATGTTATAAGTAAGTGTTGCTAAATTGCTGACCGGTGACGATAAGATGCCCATTTATACCAGCTATATGTTAAGTTACGAACATCAGCAAATGTTCAACCATACAAATGCCATATTAACGAATTGACATATATGCTAATAATCTTGAAATACAAGAGTTAGTAACCTATGGAAGAAGGGCACCCCAACGGTGGTAGGGTGAGGAGATGCAGACAAGGAAAAGGGGCTGAAGCCCCAACTGAATATACATTAGGTATGGTAGGCAATAGCTAACCTGGCCCATACACACCAAGGAGATTTCCCAGAACCTGCCAAGCCAAGAAGCACTTGTCCTCTTACCGCCTGCGGGGCTCCCCAGCAAAGGATGCTGGGAATATACCAAGTGTTTAACATTCTGTATTTAGGGTGACCAGACAGCAAGTGTGAAAAATCAGGACAGGGGGTGGGGGAAAATAGAAGCCTATATAAGAAAAAGACCCCAAAATCGGGACTGTCCCTATAAAATCGGGACATCTGGTCACCCTATCTGTACTGTCTCTATTTACTTTGCTACATTGTATTGTTTGTGATATTACTAATTGTGCCAATAAAACTATTACAAATTCAGAAGGTCTTCCCTAAGTGCAAGAGTCTCTCTTGCATCTACTGGGGTCTTCACTCTCAAAATAACTGTAATACTGTGACAGATTTCAGTGGTAGCCGTGTTAGTCTGTATCAGCAAAAAAACCAAGGAGTCCTTGTGGCACCTTAGAGACTAACAAATGTATTTGGGCATAAGCTTTCGTGGGCTGGAACCCACTTCATCAGATGTATGAAGTGAAAAATACAGGAGCAGGTATAAATACATGAAAGGATGGGGGTTGCTTTACCAAGCGTTAGGTCAGTCTAACCAGATAAATCAATTAGACTGACCTAACGCTTGGTAAAGCAACCCCCATCCTTTCATGTATTTATACCTCTCTAAGGTGCCACAAGGACTCCTAATTTTTGTTGTTGTTGTGTTTTTGTTTTGTTTTTTTTGTACTACTGTGGCAGATCAAGAGTCAGGTGAACCCTGCCAAAACCTTGGAATGTTAAATTGGGAAATCTAAATGATACCTAGGCAACAAACCATAACCCCCAAGGGGCCAAAGTATCCATGTCAATTTACCACACAACATGACTAATAGCACAGATAAGAGTGAAAGGCAATGTCATCTAGTGGCTAGAGACAAAGGTTAGAAGCTGTAGCAGAGTGGTCACCAGCTCCTGCCCTGAGGGGTTTAAAGACAGCCCCTAGGCTGAGTGGGGAAGCAGCCACAGCTGGGCCACGCCCCAATCAGGCTGCAGCTGGCCCTTATAAGCAGGGGCGGCTCTAGACATTTCGCCTGGGGGGCACTCTGCCGGTCGCCGGTCCTGCGGCTTCGGTGGACCTCCCGCAGGTGTGCCTGCGGAGGGTCTGCTGGTCCCGTGACTCCACCAGAGCCACGGGACCAGCGGACCCTCCGCAGACATGCTGCCGAAGGCTGCCTGCCTGCCGCCCTCCCGGCAACCGGCAGAGCGCCCCCCTCGGCTTTCCACCCCAAGCATGCGCTTGGCGTGCTGGGGCCTGGAGCCGCCCCTGCTTATAAGAAGGCAGTGGAGTGGGGCGCAGACAGTCTCTCTCTGCTTTCAGAGAGAGAGGGGCCTGGCTGCTGGGAAGCTCAGGTGCCTAGAGTGAGGTAAGGCTGGGGAAAGGCCAGAGGGGCTGGGGCGCTCCAGGCTGGCAACTCCCCAGGCTGCCAGGCCTTGTCCAAGGCTCCATAGAGGCACTGGGTTGCAGAGAGAGGCAGTAGGTGTTGACCCAACCTTGCCTATGATGAGCGACTGACACTGCCGTCCGCCCCAGGGAATGGGGACTAGATGGTGACTGGCAGTAGCCTTTGACTGAGGCGAGGTGGGGATAGGGAGCGGGGGTTCCCCGGGGAGGGGTGACCCTGAGACTGAAGGATGTACGGCTAGAGGGCAGCACCCCAGATAACAGGGCACCGGGTCCAGGAGGGACACAGGGGCCAAGCGGCAGCAGGACACCAGCCTGCAGAGGGCGCTCCGGAGGCTGGACGAGCTAATTCCCAGAGACAACCAGCAGGAGGCGCTGCAGGGGTGAGTCCCACATTGCTACAGAAGCCAAGACTCCTAGGACATGTCTAAACTGCCCCACAGTTGGGATGAGAGGGGCGTGCATAGCAATGTGCATCAAAGGGTTGTGCTGTAACTCCCCCATGTGGGCACTGCTGATGCAAGCTAAAAGATTCCTAGTTTGCATTGACGTAATCCTCTTCAAAAAGGATTACATTAATGCAAACTAGGAACCTTTTAGTTCATGCCCACAGCATCTACACGGGGGGACTCACAGCACCGCATTCTGGTGTATGCTGCTATTCACACCCTCCATTGTCCCAACTGTGGGGTAGTGTAAATGTAGCCTTTATCTTTATTCCAGTCCAGCCATAGGGTAATGGTGGGCAAGGCACTTATTCCCACATTTTGAAAAGTGATTTTAATTGTGGGTGCTTTCATTTTGAGGCACCTAACTTTAGACTCTGTGAGCCACAGTTTCAGAGATGTTGAGCACCTGCAGCTCCAATTGACATAAGATGGAGTTGTGCATGCTCAGCACCTTTGAAAATCGCGCCATACTTGTCTCAGATCAGGCACCCAAAAGAGAAGATATCCCAAACCAGAGGCGACTTTTGAAAATATTATCTGTCATCACCTGTGTGCGCCTCAGTTTACCCATCTATAAAATGGGACTAATTACACTCATTCGGGGATGCTGTGAGGAGTAATTGATTGGTTGTTGTAGCATACTTTGAATTCCTTGGATGGAGAGAGGTTAGTAAGAATTGGGTGTGAATTTCTCAGGGGTAAAGAAGAAGCTGACCAAAGAGGAGGGTAATTATTTAAAGAGACAGGGAAGCAGGGAAAAGACAAGTAGTGTCAGCACCACCCTAACTCACAACAATGTACAGTAATGAGGCTCCACCACTGCATTCACTGAGGCCGGAACTTATGACTTCCCTTGATCTTATCGGAAGACATATTTACTAAGTACATATGAGCAAAGGCCAATCCTCCATGGGGTCAATGAAAACTGAAGGACGCTGTTAGGAAACCTATTTCTTGGAGTCCCTGGGATTGAAAGACATCTACAGTGGGTCATCTAACCCTGGGGTTCTCCACAAGGTGATTGCAAACTGGTATCAGGGGTCGTGACCTTTCCCGTATTTCTAGGCATCCTGGCTAGATCCTATCTAGACAGGAGTGGATTTCCAGTGCTGTCGTATGGGAAAGAACCATCAATCTAACCTATTCTCCCTGCATTGCAAGAGGCCGGATTTCCTTATTTCTAAACTCATGTAGGATGTCTTAGAGTCTAGCCTTGAATATCTCCAGCGATGCAGCAGGGAACAAACATTACTGAAGCAGATGGAATGCTAGTAGCAGCAGCAGCATCAATAACTTATGAGTGGATTAGAGGCTGGAATCCAGCTGCCACCCTCTTGAACTTTTATTAGCACATAACATTATTAATCACGGAGTTAAAGGAAAGCCACTCCTGCAGGGGCAAGGAAAGAACCAGCCACTAATGGGATTGTAAAAGTTGTGGGAGGAAGGGGCCTTCTGTTCTGGCTTTGCTACTTCTTTGGAATGTTTGCTTTATACAAGAGGAGATATCTTAAAGGCACGAATGGGAGCTAGGAATGGAGTCTCCCTCATAGTTTGAAAAAGCTGTTGGCTTTGATGGCAGAAACTGACTCTGTTTTGATCCTTCCAAGAGAACTATGATACCTCCTTCTCCCTCCGTGGTTGGTCTCCTCTTTCTCAGTGATGGCATCCTGTCTCCCAGGTAGGAAGACAGACCTTGGTAACGAAGTGGATATTCACCCACGAAAGCTCATGCTCCAATACGTTTGTTAGTCTATAAGTTGCCACAGAACTCTTCGCCACTTTTACAGATCCAGACTAACATGGCGACCTCTCTGATATTTGAGACCTTGGTAACAGCTCTTTAACTGTGTCGAAAGTACAATATAGTTTTACTCTGCAAAATGTGTGACGCTCAAGTAGAAACTGCTACAGAAAACTTTTCTAATGCTGAGGAATAAAGGGTTAATTGCCATTATGGTACCCATATATTTAATAATACCTAGCTCTTATCTAGTGCTTTTCAGGCATAAATCTCAAAAGAAATTGGTATCATTATCCCCATTTTACAGATAGGAAAGTGGAGTCAGAGAGAAGTGAAGTGACTGGCTGAAGGTCAAGGGCTGTGGCAGAGCTAGGAATAGAAACCCAGTCCCCTGAGCCCTAATCTAGGTAGGCCAAGTATTTATATGACCCTTCATCACTGTAGTATCTGAGCTCCTCACAATCTAATGGTTTATCTTCACAGCATCCCTCTGAGGTAGGGCAGTACTACTATTCCCATTTTACAGATGGGAAATTGAGGCCCAGAGCGGTTAGTCCAAGGTCACACCAAAACTCTTTGCTAGATAAGGAAATTGAATCCAAGTTTTCCCAAGTCCCAGGCTAGTTCTCTAACCAATGGCCCATACTGCTTCCCATCTATCGCCTTATTCCCCGGACCACCATATTTGTATCTGAATTTCTTATTCTCTCATCTTCCCATATCCCCGCCTTTCACTTAGGCACTGACTCACTGAGTCTAGAACAATGTTTAGATTATAAGGTCCAGACCTTGCTCCCATTTAGGTCAATGTCAAAACTAACTGACTTTAGAGGGAGCATGACCTGTCCCGTAAAGCCTTTGGGGCAGAAGCTATGAGTCAAATCTTCATCTGGTCCAAATCAGTGTCACTCTGACTTCAAAAGACCTACAGCAATTTACACCAGCAGATGATCTGGCCCCATGTTTTTTTATTATTTGTTTGCAAAGTGGCTGGCGTACAATAGAAATCATTTATAGCATTATAGGTGATAGTTGTTTATAATCATGTACGCCTTTAATTGTTGGTTGGTCATTATCAGGTGCACAAGATTGTGCTCACAGCTTGGACTGGAGTTGATGGGATTCATAGATTAGATAACAACAAGTGAAATCAATGTACTAGTCACACTGAACAGAGTCTGTAACCTGGGCTACATTAGATGGATCAGAGAACATTGGCTGGTAGAATTGCACTGGACTACACTGGTTAGATTACAGTGGTTGGGATCAGTGGCTGGGATTACACTGAGTGGGATGGGTCAACTAGTTTCATTTTTAATGCAGCTGATCACTTGAATTTCTTTTTAACTTGGTTTTCACTGCTTTACAATAACAATTATCCCTAACTGCAGTCATCCTCTCTGATGTATGCAAAAAGTTCATTATATGACACAGAGATGAAGTGTCTCAATTCCCCCACATTTTAATTTGGTAAATGGTGATTACAGAGGTAGGAGCTTTGCAAAACCCAATGAGCCCTGATTCGTTAGGTAGCTTTTTATCAAGTCATCTTTACTGAGATGTGACGGCATGGAGCCACATAAGAAGATGTCTCCAAAACCCATGCCTGCGGGTAGTGTTATTCTCTTGATTATCCTCAGACGTGTAGAGCACTCTTCTGTTTTAGGAAGACAGCATGGATGGCTGTAGCATCACATGTGATCATAGCTCTCTTGTCCTTAATCAGAAATGTCGAACTGCTCCATAAGCCCTTGGAGAGAAAGGAATTCATTAGTTTTCAGCTTTTAGATTCTGTATGCGAAGTGGCTCTTTCTTTTCTCTCTCTTCCTGTGGGGAATAACATGAGGAACCAGTGTTTAGAAAAAAATATATATTATATTTCACAATCCCCACATGATCTGAATCTCCTACTCTGCATGAAACTACAGTCAAAAGTCACCCTAACAGAGCAGTGTGATGTTCACAGCACTTCATTTCAAAGCTGAGGACAAAGAGAGATTATTCGAGGCATTTTTCCTAACTCACTGACATACAAACCAGGGCACTGGCCAGGGGAGAAAGATTGACAAAATTGGGAAAGCAAAGTTCAGGGGGGTCATGACTGAAGTTGCCGTTTTAAAATGAAAGCTCCGTTTCTTGTCTTCAAACACATTACAGCACCAGATTAGAGAGGACAAGAAGAAATTTTGACAGGAAATCAGGCAGAGTTAAGAGAAAGGATTAGAGCCAGAGACTGACTTAAGCTGTGAAACCCCCTCAAGGTCAACTCAAGGAGGCCTCCGTTTTGCTTTTTAGAGACACAGGCAAATCAGAATTAGGCTTGTGTTTTTACCTACATTAATATCCACTGAGTTCTTCTTTTGAAATTATTTCACCTTATCTGTAGAATTTGGAATACATTTCTATTGAAAATTGTTTCCGCTCGAGGGAGAGCGGCATGCAGCCACTCATGCACTTCCTTCTTCCTCTCTTCTCCAGACTGTTTTTGCCCCTTTGAGAACAGAACTGAGCCAAGGGGGGTCAGATCCTCAGCTGGTGTAAATCATCTTCAGTGGAGCAAGGTCGGTTTCCCCCATGTTAGGATCCAAGACAAACTGTCCCAAAGGCTGACCCTGTGGTTGAGACCTGGGACTAGCATTCAGGCAGGAGACCTCCCTTCTCCTTCTTGCTTTACCACAGACGCCTTGGATGAGTTCTTTAATCTCTCTGTGCCCTAACTTCCCATCTGTAAAATGGGGATAACAATGCTTCTGTTTTTCCATCCTTTGTCTCTCTTCTCTATCTAGACTGTAAGCTCTTTGGAGCAGGGGCTGTTTCTTACTAAGTGTTTGCATAGTGTCTGACTGACCAGGGCCCTGATCTTGGTTGAAGCCTCTTGTTAATACAAATAATGGACTGGGTCCTTGCTTGGAGGATCTGACAATTTTAGGAGCGAAGGAGGCTCCGCATTAGGCTTTCCGGGGATAGATGGAAGACCTCCCTTGCAGCTCTGAGAGAGCGACACCAGACTGACCTCCGTCTGGACAGACAGACTGGATCAGGCTTTTATTAAAAGCAATAGCACTTTGGGGTAAGGAAACTATGATCCACTGTTACATTGTATATATAAGAGCTCTGCATCCTGCTTGAATGCTAAAGACGTGACTCAGATTAAAAAGCAGTGAGTCAGATACAGTGAGTCAGATTCACATTTTACAATCGGAGAGCAGAAAGACTGCCGCATTTAGCTCAAAAGTCCATCCTGCAGCCCATCGATGTTTTTAGCCGTCTACCCTGACCTAATCTCTCTCTTCCCTCCCCTCTCCTTCTCTCTCTGCCCCTCTCTCTCTCTCTCTCTCCCCCGGGAAAGCTGAATCTTATCTGTCTGCAGTTAGCGAAAACCCAAGTAACTGGACTTGCTGCTGGAACAGAAGAAATATGTTCACTGAAGAAATATGTTAACAGTTCACTGAGCTGTGAGATGAACAAGCTGGGTGTTGAAAAGAAAATCCAAGCTAAGAGTAAATTTCCAGTATTAATAAAGCTTTTTCCTTTTGTTGTATATTTCCAAACACTGGGTCCAGGATGGCTGCCATCCGTTTTCTTCCGGAATTAGACAATTGGACAAATTTAAGGCATCTTAGACTCATTTGTCCTTGTTAACTGATAACACTGGCTGCTGCATCAGGAGATCTCTGTTTCCTCCTCCATCCTTTGCTAAAATGCCGTTATCACCGCTCACTGCCAAGGCCTTCTGTCACATGGCGAGTTAGTCTTTTTAAGGGAGTTGGGACTGTCTCAACTATGCCCCCCATTCACTCCTCGGTTGTGGGACTGAGAGGCCAGCAAGCACGTGACTACTAGAAACAGGCTATTTGGCTTCCTGCTTCCCAGTTCAGAGGGAGATGCAGGAAGTCTGAGATGTGAAGATGCTGTGAGTACTTAGTTACTTAGGGTACTGTTGATTACCACGAGAATTGATGTCTGAGCCTACAGTAAAAGAGAACCAGTAGGAGAAGCCTTGATACCCTGTGCCCAGGTGACCCTGAAGCCCTCCGACGGGCCAAAAAAAGGATATCGAATGAAGAGGTGAACACATTTTATGCACTAATAATAACTGAAGCCCCAAGCTGCAAAGATGTTATTGAACGTCAGCATTGTGTTTGAGACTTTATTGAGTTGGGTCCAGAAGAAGAGGGGAAAGTGAGGCAGTAGCTTGACAATGGGGAGGCAAGGATCTCTCTCTCTCTCTCACTCACATACACACACTATTTCCCCCTGCATTCCCCACCCGCGAGGCAATATTATCACCACCTCTTTTAGATGATTAGTATCGGTAAGAGGGGCAGGGGTGAGAGCTAGCAACACCAGATGTTTTAACTTCAGCTCTGTGTGAGCAGATGTTATACACAGACCGCTCTGTGCTATTCTTGGCAGGAGCTATCTCAAATAAAACTTTGCACTACATTTTCAGATGGAGATGAGATTTTTTTTTCCCCGAGTATAGCATTTAGAAACTGCATCACCTAAAATGATTTAGAGATCTTCCATGTTGCAATAAGATCATTTGGCATTTATTTTCATGGGCCATGATGAAGACCTCATGCTGAAGTGAGGTTTGTCTTGAATTCTTGTATCACACTCACAAAGCTATGATCATCGGCTTTTTCCTCCTGAGTTTTTTCCTCATGTTTATTGAGATTATTATTATATATTTTTTCACATTGCATTAGCACTCAGAAGATGCTAGGTGCTCTAAAAACATATAAGAAGACAGTTCCTACTGTGAAGAATTTGCAATCTAAACAGACAAATTAGAATTTGCAATCTAAACAGAAAGATGGGGAAAAGGGATATAACATGCAAGCAAACTGAGCAAAACATTCAAGGTGGCTTGTTAATTCTGTTTTAAACTTTGTTTTATTGGCTGAGCTGATTGAAAGAAAATATTTTTCATGGGCAATTTTGAAAAAAAATTCTAAATTTTCTGGGGAAAAACAAAATCCAAACTATTTGTGGTTTTTGAAGACTGTCAGTAAAAAAAAAAAATAAATCAGTTTTTGAAAAGAAAAGGCTGACATCTTTAACCAAAAAACTTTTCAAAACCCCCAACTTTGGGGTTTCTCTTGGGAAAAAAAACAAAGTTTCAACTGAAATGAAAATTTCCCATGAAAAATATACTCCCCCCCCCCACTAGTGCTTGCTACAGTCATCTAGTCAGTGCAGCTCTCATACCCAAGTATCATTTCACGCACGCCCACCTTTCTCCCTTTAGATTGCCTTCTCCCCGTCTGCACCCACTTGGTCACTTTCATATGTATTCCTCCGGTATTCCCATGCCTCACCTTGGCCACGCTCAGTGATGAGCTGCCAAAATCTTAACAACCGGTTCCCTATAAAAATTTCTGATTAAGGGGGTGTGTGGGGGGGAGGGGCCGGGGCAGGGGGAGACATACCCGTGGGGCCAGGGGCCCCTGCAGGGCCTGGGGCAAATTGCCCCACTTGCTCCCCCAGCAACCCTAGAGCTTGCAGCCCCCTCCCCCTTACCTTGCCGGCAGCTCAAAGCAGCAGGACGACTCAGGAGCTCAGCTGAGCTGCCCAGCTGGTGCCGGCGGCTGGCCCCGCTGCAGCTGGGGGGAAGCGGGGAAAGGGCCAGGGGAGCCTCAGTCTCCCCAGCTGGGAATCCTGGGAGCAACAGGATGATTCAGCCTGCAGACTGGAGTTCTTTGCCCACCCCCTGGCCCTTTAACAACCGGTTCTCCACGGAGGTCTAATTTTAGCAACCGGTTCTCGGGAACCTGCTCCAGCTCACCACTGGCCACGCTCATTATTGTAAGTAAGTTATTCCTCATTATTGCTGCTTAATTCACCGCAAGCTAGAGCCCGGTAACCTCCTCTGTGTACCCTGGCCCTGAATATACACAATCCCGATTTTGTTCCCACCAAAGACAATGACTGGACAGCGGCTTCACTCATGCTTCTCTTCACATCCCACAAATCAGCTTTTCACCTCCAGCGTGCTTTCGGTAGTTCACAAAATGCACCTTTAGTGCAGCAGTAAATGTCCCCATTTTCCTCTGATGCAGATCCACCCCTACTAGGCATCTTTATCCCACCCAAGTGGAGAGCCAGCAAAGCCCAGTGGAATGGCCATTGAGACTCAGGAATCTGGGTCTATTCCTAGCTGTGCCACTGACTTTAGTATGACCCAGGGCAAGTTACTTCCTCTCTCTTTGCCTTCGTTTATCTAGTCTGTTTGGTTTGTACAGTCTTTGGGAAACAGGCTGTATCTAAATGTTTGTACAGAGCCTAGCACCTAGACACCACCGTAATACAAATGGTAGTAATGCAGCTGGCCACAGGAATAGCACATGGAGACAGGCCACTATTCCATGCTCCACTTCTGTACTCCATCTCTCGGCTATGAGAACGCAGGTGGCGTGCCAGCATGGTAGGCCCACCTCAAATAGCATGCAGGCTTCTGGTGAGCCGGATAGCAAAAGAAAAGGAGAAAGGAATCGCCTTGTGCCCAGTCATGCTTCTCTTTGCTGTAACTTTCCTCTCTAATCTTATGGAGACAGTGAGTGATTCTGCTCGGGGTGTGTGATTCTTCATGTCCCGTCAATTTTCCTGTCAGACGTTTTGTTAAACTCTCGTTCAAGGCCATGCTATTCTCCCGCACCCCCCCTCCAGAGATTGTTTCTGCTCTTTCTCCTTGTCTGAGGTGTGCGCTGAAGGTTAAGAGCAAACTCGCTGTTAGATAGCTTGGGTGATTGGCTATTATCCTCTGAAATGGTGACGGAGTTTGGTTGCCCCCGCACAGCTTGGAGAGGCTCGGGATGTTTGCTGAGTCTCGCAGGGCAATTGGCACGGGAAGGGCACACAAATGCTGGGTCAGATTCACGGTTGCCCTGCACATTGCACAGTCCATTTGCACCAGTGCAAAGTGCATGCAAACCTCAACCAAATCAGAACGGTGGCATTTCATACCTCACTTTGCACAGGTGTAAATGGCCACACAGAGCAATGGAAAATGAAGCCCCTTGTGCTTTACGGTAACACATTCTCATTTTGCTAGCTTCATGCTGAACTGCACCCTACATGTACAGAGGCCCTGCTAATCGGGGCTGGGTGGATTCTGGCTCTACACACTCAGAGGTGAGTTTGCACATCCCTTCCCTGCCTTGGTGGGCTTGCCTCCCCCCCACCCCCTGCTCTAATTTTCCAGGACATGAAATCAGAGTCTTTACAGTCAGATTCTAGCAAATGAAAGGGAGGAAAGATGTAAGAAGCCTCTCCCCGCCTCACACACCCCTGTGTAGGGGCTGATTCGAATCCTGCTGGTAAGCAGAGTCCTTGATCCCTCCTAAGGCCCCTGTGGGCACTAGCCATACAAGGAGGGGAGGAAAGAGAGCTTAGTGAAGGGAGGTTATTATAATCCTGCCCCCCGCCCCTCTGCACCAGTCTACGGAGCTAAGCTAAGTGCCGAGGAGAGCATGCTGCAAAGAGTGGTGGGGTTACCGCTCCGGTAGGGGGTATCCCAGAAGGAATCCTGGCTAAGTCAACCAGAATTCCTCTGGGAGGCGGTGCCTGCAACTCCCTCCCCTGTGCCTCCGCCATGCGAGAACCTGGCCTTGGGGCACCTCGGGAAGCAGGCTGGCAGCTGGGCATGGGGAACAATGGGCTGATGGAAGACAAAGAGAAGAACACAGTAATGCAGCATGGGAGGGTTGAGGACGAAGGAGGCAAGAGCCCATTGTCTTACAACCCTGACAATACTTTAATGCAGCCGGAGCCTTCATACTGAGTGCCCATCTGCCCTACGGCCAGCCAGTCAGCACCCCGGCCCAGAACGGTATCATGCACGCCTCCCCTTCCAGCCCCTCAAACCACATCCACTTGCAAGCCAGTGGGTAGGAGAGGAGAAACCCATTACATGGCCCCACGGTGGCAGCTTACATGAGCTGTTGTGCAGCGTTTCCTGAAACAAAGACTGAAATCTTCACTGCGGCGAAGTGAGTGTCGCTGTCACGCAGGGGCTGCAGCCCAGGCAAGCAGGCTTAGACTGTAAGACTTTTAGGGCCGGGATAGTCTCTTGCCAAGTGTCTGTATGGTCTTGGTTCGGGCCTCTGGGAGCTACCATAAGATTGTTACTACTGCTATGTTATGTGTCAGTAGCTAGATTTCAAACACAGTTACAGTGAATTACATTGCACTGGTTTACCAAGGAGAAAATATCTAGGGAAGGGAGCCCCCCTGAAACTCAAGAATTAATGCTGTGCAACGTCTCCTGTGAATTGATCATGTTTTACTCACGGTCACATGACACCAGCCTTCCCTGGCCCTGGTGTGTGAGTGGCGGAATATACATGTGTCCTGGGGCCATTGTTCCCTTCTGGGTTTCCCTCTAGGGCTAGATCCTGCTCTCTGCTGCAGTGGTGCTGTGGAGAGCGAAGCATATTTAGAGCCTCTCTCCCAGTGCCTTCCGTGTACACACACATACACACACATACACACACACACGTCGGAACTTTAGAATTTTTGGAGTGAAAACCAGCCCTTGTCCTACAAGAGCGGGTTCCAGCCACCTGCTGTCATCAGCAGCACACACTGACCGGGGAAGGGGGAGCATACTGCTCTTCTTTATAGCAACCACAAAACAAACTTCACTGTGCATCTTTCCAGCTGCACAGGATACACCTGCCAGTGTCTCCGCTCCCTGTTGCAAGCGCCAGCCAGGGTAAGATTATGACTCTAGTTGTGAAGTCTCCTCTGATTCTCAACAGGAGCCAACTGAGCACTGCACCTGTAGATGTTATTGACTTTATTCTTCTTTAGAGTGATGATATTTCACTGGAATTTTCAAAGCAGCCCAAGAGAGTTCAACACCTAAATTCCACTGTAAATGAGTAGAAGTTGGGTACTTAACTCCTGTTGGCCCCTTTGAAAATCCTACCCTTCGTTATTTAATTGCGGACAATGTGCTAAGTGCTGTACACTGGAGACAAGTCTGAGGAACATGGGCCAGCAGTTTCAAAGCCTATTGGTTTTTTTTTTTTCAAACTCGTCTCAGCACCTTTGAAAATTAGACTCCTTAGTTTGATGTCTCTGTGGACTGAGTTGCTTAACTTTAGGCATCAATTTTGGCATTGATAGTCTTAACAGACGCATTCAGCGGGGAAATTCAAGGCAGTGTCATTCACATCTTTTTCCGGACTCCTCCATTGAACTCAGTGGGGATTTGCTGATTTATGCCAGGTGAAGATCTGGCCCACAAATGACACCATCCTAGACTCAGACTTTCTTAATTGCAGACCCACTTAACAACATGTAATGTGCAAGCCTCTGTACACCACCTCCGAAAAATTATAAGTAGGGTGTGTCCTGCAGGTGGCATGTAGCTCATTTGTTCTTTGCTATGTCATTCCAGTCCATTCACAGTTGTATGGAGTATGCACTAGTGTGATTCTGAGACACCTTTAGCCCTCAGATGAGCTGTAAATTCGACCAGTTAAGTCATCTGCAGAAACTTGAGCTTACCTGGCACATTGTCTCTGAGGATTTGTTCCCTCTTATGGCTTACAGAAGGATCTCTTCCATTATCACCACTAATAACTTAGTATGTGGTAAATTAGAACTTTAACTATGGGATCTTAGTTGGCGTTCTAGTAGGTAACTGACAAGTTTTTAGTTGATCTTCAGAGAGTCCTGGAGAGGTGTAATTGGCTTTGGTGAAACTACAACAGAGAACACCTTCATGTGATTTTCCTCAATGCATTTCTATTTAGTAACAAGATCCTTAATGTAGCCTGTAAAATGCACAAGGTGATAGGTTGTGATTGCATCAAGATCGGAGATGGCAGGCCCAAGTTCATAGCCCCTTTGATGTGACGTTTAGGAACTGGGACTATATTGCCAGTGCTGGCTTCTTCTACTTGGGATATTTGTATTACAGTAGCACTAAGCAGCTCCCATCACAACTGGGGCCTCCTTGCGCTAGGTGCTGTACAAATACATAGAAAAAGACGGTCCCTGCTCCAACACTCTAACGACACATGTTAGACAAAGGACAGGAGAAAAGAGGTATTCCTATCCCCATTTTATAGATGGTGAACTGAGGTTCAGAGAAATTATAGGACCAGCCCAAGGTCACACAGAAAATCTCTGATAGACCTGGAAATTGAATGCAGATTTCTCAAGTTCCCCTTCAGCACCTTAACCACAAAACCATCCTTCATCTTTCCCTGCTTCTCTTTGTCAGTCAGAAGGATGGTTCTACTAGTACAGCTCACGCTTAGCTACTGATATAAAAGCATTTCCACAGGTAGCAACTGGACTGCAGCGTAGAGGTACCGTCCATTGAAAAGTGCCCTGGTTCCCGCTCTTTGTGCCAGTTACTCTTGCTGTGAAATTTCTTCTAGCATTAGTTCTGGGATTGTCCCAGCTAGTTACGTTTATTGTGTGTTGGGAGTGGTAGCTAATCACTTCAGGAAAACTAGAATCTAGCTACAGCCCATATTCAGCTTTGTCTTTCTCCAAAGGGGAGCTTCTATTCAGCAAGTAGCTCTGTATTTTCAGGTTCCTGAATGCTGTAGTTCTATTTTGGTGCTATTCTCCTGTTATTTCCCATTCCCGTTTTTTGTTTCAGTTCATGTACATTTGCAGGGCGTCATAGCTGGGTTTCTTTGCTCTATTCTGACCAGCTCTCCAGATTTCCTTCTCTGTCTCTCCTGCACCTTATTGAATTCCTGTGGCTATGAAACAGATTTGAACAACCTTTTTTTCCCCAAGTTTTTTCACTGTCTTCACTGTCACCTTTGTTTTCAGTTCGCAGGTTCACTTCTCGGGGCTGTTTTCTCCAGTTATAGTCTACATTTTTTTCCTTGATGTAATGTTTATTTGAAGATATAAAATAAAGTTTCACATTTAGGATAGATTTCTATGAGGAGAATGACAACATACTGCAATGTAAAGTCCGCCATAGATTTTTTAAAAGGATTTATGGAGCGTAAGTACTGTTTTAAAAAATAGAAAAAAGGAACAGGTGGCATTCCAGGGAAAAAGCTGCAGATGAAAATTCCATTCGTGGTAAGTTACAGAGGGGAAAAAAAGCTACCAATAGCTTTAAATAAATGAATTATGCTTCTCTTGTGCAATCCATAAACCTGTATATTATAGTTATTGACTTGATAACCTGACACTTATAAAATTATTAATGAAATGACAGAAAAAAATGCTTTAAAAATCATAGTATAATTTCACTGGACACCTTTGGTGCATTCCATTCATGCTCCTATTTTAAGCATAGCGACATATCCCACTGTTTATATTTCAAGTAAATTGGACCAATGAAGAAGATGACACGTTTCTCCTCACGGGGACCTTCCGTGATTGCAGAAGAAGCTGCAAGTGCTTATGCATGCAGCCCAGCCTCATTCTTCAGTCCATTAAGAACTCCTCTGTGCCATAATTCTGTCTGAGCTAGCCAGGATCTCTTCATCAATTGCAGCTGATCTAGTGAGAGTGGGAAACATGCGGGGGCAGCCAGGACAAGAAAATGGTGCGTTATTATCCATGCTTTGTGGGAGGAGAAGTAGGCCTGTGACTAACACAATGCAATATATTAAGTAATTCCAGGGTACAAACTGGTGGCGGCCAATGCCTGGCATAATAAATAAAGCTCAAAACTGTTTTTTTCAAACTGTGCAGTCTTGTTCTGGTCCGCCATGACGTGAACATTTTGGGCCTGATTCTCTTCTCATTTACACCACGGAGACGCCACTGACTTCAGTGGCGTTTTACTCCTGATGCTCACCGTTGTGAGTGAAAGGGCATTTGGGCTCATTGGCCCAAGACAGAGGAACTCATCTTGCCGGGGTGCGAAGTAGTTGTCATTTCCGTGGGTGTCCCACGGCCCACATCAGACTAGCCTTTCCAGCCTCACTCCCCGAAGGCAGCTCGTTAACCCTTTGCTGATGTCACTGAATGCGAGGAGACAGTGCCACCCAACTCCTCCCGGGGACCCACATCCCATCGCAGCTTGCTTGAGGAGCCATGTATCATGTCTCAGATAATTAGCTGATAAAACAGATTCATTGCCTTCCCTTTTCCACCGGAAAACGACATAAATCACAGCAGATTTTCTTCCTTGATAACTTAATGCTGCAGATGTGAGGTGTTTGGGGATGAATAGGAGCCAGTGTTTGTTAACGAGAGTTTAATATCTTCATCGTCTGCACTAAACTCCAGTTAATTAATATTCATTCAATTAGAAAATGTAAAAATAAATTATCCAAAATTACATTTTACGCAGGAAGCCAATGAACTAATTTCTGCCATTTTAGGTGCTAATTATATTATCCTCTTCCATTTAAAGAGAGAGGCAACCAACACTTACCTGCCAGAAAAGGTATAAGGGGACTTAGTAATGGGCTGCAGAGCCTTTCACCTCTAGGTCAGTGGTTCCAATCTAGCCCAAGGCAGTGGGCATTGAAATTCATTGCCAGGTGAAATTCATTAGTGATCTTGGTCCAGTTCTTCTACGGACTGTGATCCCAATACTACTGAAGTCAATGGAAAGCATTTAAGTGACAATCAATGGGCTTTGGATTAGGTCTCAGTTCTATTCCTGCCTCTGTCCCTGACCTGCTGTGTGACCTTGGAAGGAACTTTTCCTTCCCAAGCCTCCGTTTCCCCATCGGACAAAATGGGGGTGATAACACTTACCTTGCCTTGGAAAATGGTTTAAGATCTATGGGGGAACAGTGCTATATTATAGCTGAACAGAGAGACTTTGGGCCCTAGAGACTGAATAACCCTCTGAACTTCAAAGCTGGTCTTACTTGATCAGAGTTGAGGCATGGAGCAATGTAGGCAAGGAAGCAAGTCTGTTGTGTCTTTGATTCTTTACACAATAACAACACACACCGATCTGAAGTGGCTTCTACAACGTAGCACCCAGTGGGCACCACCAGAGGGACTCACAAACTATTTAAAAGGATCCTACCCTATTCCGATACACTACTCAGTCCACGTAGCTTCCCATGTTACACCTGTTCTGAGGTTAAATTGAAAACATCAGTCACCTTGCGCTCAATGTGGCACCTTTCAGCAGCAGCGAAATTCACTTTTAAAAGAAAAAAGAGAACAAAATTCACAGGTTTTACCTTATCGTGACAGATTGTCATCAGGAGAAGAAAGAAAACCTTTTGGATGAGTGTTGGTCACTTACTGCTCTCTCTGGGCATCAGCGGCTGCATGTACTGTTCGAGGGAGTGGGAAGCAATGCAAACTACCAATGCCATGACAGCGAGATTGATAAACACTGTTGCAAAGGAGGGTACGATGAAGTGCTAAATAATTTGGAACAACTGAAAAAAAAATGACAAAACGAGCTCCACAAAGAGAGATGGAGCCATTCATGCTTCGTTAGGTAGTCTCATCCTGAAGAGAAGTGGAATTATTCTTAGCATGACATTTTTGGTTTGACTCAGACCATCATAAAGACATAATGATATGTGCATGCTATACAACTGGACTGTGTAGCCAGAGGCATGGGCACCTTGGCAGAAAGGAGAGCACTTCATGAAGGAAAAAGGATGGGGGGTTGGGCAAGAGCTGCCGACAGCTTTTCCTCCATCAGCTGGACCCCCTGTGGCTTTTTGTAATGGCAAAACAACAGTACCACAACGGCCTAGCCCTGTGGTACGTTCCTACAAAGTTCATTTTCTCATTTGTTCATTTCCCCTCTGTTTCTGTATCTCTCTCTCTCTGGTCCCTTCCCCTCCCTCTCACCCTTCCCCTCCACTTTAGCTAAATTATTTCAGAAGCTCTGGTAGGAATATGGCCAGATTCCTGCTTTGGGACTCCATCCAGCTGCCTTTAAAGTTAGTGACATAACTTCCATTGTCCTAATTAGGAACAGGTTTGGATCCATTATTGCAGGGAATTTCTGAATTGTTAGTCATTTAAGCACATGCTTAAGTGCTGTCCTGAATCAGGCCCTTACCAAAGCACTTAGGTATGTGTTGCAAAGCAGAAGCTTTGGTATAGTTAAAGTTGAGAGTTGCTTACTGTTTAACAGGTGGCTCAAATGCTCTAAAATCCACATTTGCCTTGTGTGGATTGACTTGAAATTGGCTGTGCCTCATGGGGCTATGGGGTAAGGTTAGTGGTGTAATCTTGGGGTCATCTGAGCAAGAAGTTCCAAAGATACATCCCTCACTCAGAAACCAGGTGTTTGAAAAATCAGCTGGTTCTTTATAATGTTCTCTGTAACATCTGTATTCAGCAAAGCACTTAAGCACATGCCTAAATCCTATTGAAGCTAATGGGAGTTCAATGTACATACTTAAGTGCTCTGCTGACTTGGAATCTTAGTCTTGATCCTCAAAACCATCAGTGCGTCAAGACCCAGCAACATCAGTGACTGCATCACCAATCGTGTCCTACCAAGGTATCTGTGAGCCTCTGGGACAATGTATCAAGCAAAGCACCTGATAAACCAGAATTAATGAAAGGCTTTAAACCTTACAATGAGCTTCCAGAAGGTGTTAAACTAACCCAGAGTCTGATCAGAGCCCAGGTGCAGAATCCGTCTCTTTGACAAAGCACTTCCCAAGGTAACCAAATCAATGACCTCCAACAACCGACCTTAGTGTTCTGTTTTCCATTCATACCTGCCATTCCACACACCTTTCTGTGCTTCCATGAAAATCAGCCATAGAAAACTGAGAGGGGACGGCAGGTCTGAAGCAAAGAGCCCAACCTCTTCCTCCTCCCACTAGCCCGATGCTGAGTCAAGGATGTGGACACCTGACCAGATTCATCTCTCTGACTATTTGAGTACTTCACTGAAGTTTCCCATTTCACTGCTCACTCAGGCAGTTCAGGAAGATTAGAGCGATTGCTGGTGGCTTTGCAAACTGCTCCAGCAGATGTTAAGTAAATATTTTAGGAGGCACAGGCGCAGAACATGTGAAAAGTCCAACCCTTCCAATGACAGGCCTGAGCTAACCATTGAAGAGCCAGGAGGATGGGAAAACAAGCCCCGTTGATCACTGCGGGTAATATTTTCAGGCTCACTTAAGTCACTTACCGAAATATGTTTCACACCAGGACATGATGGTTTGCGGGGATTCGTCTCCAATGGGAGCACGGTGCACACATCTGGACATTAATCCAAAAGCTGAACTTGTCACTCCGTCCCACTAGTCATACAGTGCAGGCTGCTCCATGAATGGCTCGGTAGTGGCACTCACCAGTGGCTGCAGACGACTCCAAACTTTTATGGCATTAGCTGCCCAGCAAAGTTTGCGCCATGGTAAATATTTTGAGATAATGGCACCTGTTGTTTCCCCCAGTTCCTGGGGACGTGTAGCAAGTTACATATCTTGGAGCTCAATTAATAGGTCTGCACTGCGTGGGCAACTATCTAGTACTGACAAAACTCCCAAAGTCCTGTCCCTGCATTCACTGTGCTCAGTTTGAACTTTGGGATGAATACTTCAGGTCTGGTTTCTTTAGTGATTCCAAAGTCTGGGTTAGGAATATGGAGGGGTTCCTGGGAGCACGGTAAGGTCTGAAATTCAATAATGATGTATATACCCATGAGCTTTATTTTAGTGACCCCCGTGAATGGCCAGGACAGCTCCCTATGCATGAGGCTCAATGTATCAAATTGTAAGATTTTCCGGGGGTTGCATTTGATTGGTCCAAATTCTGGAGGGGGCAGTCCCAGGATCTAGTAGGCCCAGAGCCTTAGCAGGTGTAAATTAGCATCTTTCCATTGACTTCACTGGAGCAATGCCAATTTACACCGGCTGAGAATTTTGCCCTACATTTCTTTCACACGGTATCTTGCTAGGACTGGAACGCCAGGAATCTTTTAAGGTCCTGGCCTTGGAAAAAAATCCAGCCCCATTTTGTGAGCTCCAGATAATTCAGATGTGCAAGTCAACGTCTGGGTACACCTCCAAACTGAGGTTTGTCCTAAAATAAATAACTGAGCGATATGCTGTACAAACCTGTGCTATTCCCTTGAAGACAAAATGCAGTTCATATTCGGGCACTTTGTACCAATTGCATTCAGTTTCCTCATGTAAGGAAGCAAAGATGTGTTATCCTCCCCTCAAGTGAAGTTGTTTCCTTTTCCTCCCCAGTAGTGCAAATTTAATAGAGTCCAAATCTTCCTCCACAGAGTGTCTGTGACAGTGGAATGTCGGTGAACCAATTTTCCTGACTCTCCTAGTGCTTTTTCTTCCATGCCTTCTATTTATTGTTTCCTCACTACACTCAGGCTATAATGACATCAATAATGACCAAAATTTTATTCTCATTTTGTATTTATCTCTGTCTGTTTCCCTGGCTTCTGCCCAGTCTGCCAAGTTTCACTAAAAAAAAAAAACTCTTTTGTATCGGCACTGATTATAGGCCATCATATTTGACATCCCTTTCAAATTACGACCAGTATTCAGAGATGGACAGATCCGTGCTCTCCTCTAATGCTGGTGGGTCACAGGCTTTTATGGGAGAAAATAGCGGTAGAGCGGGGCCTGATGATTTTTCTCGGGCGAAAGGGACGATTTCAAAATGGGGTTGTATTACACTGACAGTTCCAAGTGTGAATCACTCCCATTTATGTGATATTTCCAGCAGCTCCGCCAATTATGGCCACCTTTGCCATGAAGAACAAGGAAATTAACAGCAGCTAATGGACTGACACAACTCTCAGTGCCAAGCCTCTAACATATGACAAGGAAGATCAGTCCCCGCCTGCCTCTTTTCTTATTTTCTTCACTGTCAGATATTTATTGTAATAGTTGAAAGGCAGCATTTAGCCAGCCCAGCAGTTTCTATTTAAGGTGCTGTTCTCAACAGGCCATGCCACAGATAAAGGGAAAAGTATATTTGAGGATGATATAGGGGCTTAAATGAAAATGGCTTTAAAGTGGCTTGGTGAACATGCTTATTATTCACTGGGATGATTTAAACACCTGTTTCAAAAAAAAGTTAAAGGAAATATATATATTTTAAAATAAACTAGTCTGTGCTCACTCAGAATAGGAGAAAATTATAACCGAGCAACAGAGCAGCTAATGGATCCCTCCTTACGTGACGTACAGACCAGCCAGCGTAGAAATGGATCCAGGGGACTGGGTCTACTTTGAGCAAGTCTACCTGAGCAGGTTCTGACAGGGTCAGCCTCTGTAGATTGATTCCTCAGGGAGTGTGTCCCCTGAATGTGAGGCCCAGAAGGTGGTGATGGTAGAGGAAGCGAGTCTGTCTCCTTGCCCCCACCCCTATATGCCACTGCAGAGTGGATCGAGGCTGTAACTATGCCATGAAGAGCCAGAGGAGAATTCTCCCATGGGGACAGAACCACTGAGTGTCAGTAATGCACACCACTATGGGATTCTGGCTCCTCTGGACTGCACAGTAGCCCAGAAATAGCACTCAGGAGGCTGCTATAAGTTAGAGCAGCCATGGAGCTGCTCTGATTTACACCAGGAGTTGTTTCAGCTCCCAGTTCAGCCCAGGGCCCAAAGGTATCTTAAAACCACTTTTGCCTTCCCTGCCCATGGGATTGGCCTGTTTCTGTGGGGGCACATTTCAGCATCTCAATAGCACTTCATAGATTGTAAAGCCAGAAGGGACCGTTATAATAAACTATTCTGACCTCCTGCATCACCTAGGCCACAGGATTTCACACCATGACGTCTCCATCAACTCTTATAACTTGTGGTTGAACTAAAGGATACAAAAGAACATCATCCCATCTATATTTATATAGTGCCTTTTCCCTAGAGAATCCCAGAGAGCTTTGCAAGTATGTATGTAGAGAGGAAATGCTTAACGTGCCTCTGAAAGGAACCCATTTCTGGGGAGGTACACAGCAGCTATCTACCAGTGCACAGCAACGCTGCACAACGCTTTTGAACAGGAAGTGAAAAAGAACATGCTATCCAATTGAAACTGAATAAGGAATGTGTTTGACAGGGTGTAACTACCGTGATCTGTGACCTTGGGAGAAGGGGTGCTCAGCTAAGGAATCCCTGGGAGTGGGAACCTCCCAGGCGGAGAACATGGATATAGAGATTAGCTTCTGCTACTCACCCCTCTTGCAGAAAAGATTTGCGAGGTTTGAGCCTTTTAAGCTTCCTGGGCAGTAGCCTGAAGAAAATCTTTTAGCAGCTCTTCTCTGGTTGGGCCTCCCCCACATATGGGTTCCTCTCTGATAGGCTCCTATACTGGCCTACTGCCACTGATGGTGGTGCGCTTCAGCCAAAGCTCTGTAGCTAAACATACTGTTATTCCTAGCAGACCTGACCTCTGCAGCCTCAATATAGTTTAATGGGCGATTGGCAGTTGGACGGTCCAGCGCACAAAGTGGAGCTGATGATAAAATCAAAATCTTAGTGCTTCTCTTTTTGGTGTACACATTTTCACACTCTGTTGAGGGCCTTTGAATTATTTATTATTATTGTGGTTTTATTATATTCCTTTGCACTTCGACAGCACCTTCCATGTGAAGATTTCAAAGCACTTTCCTTATGGGAATCGTGTCACCCCTTCATAACACCCCTGCAAGGGAGGTATCATTATCCTTAGTTTACACACAGGGAAACTGAGGTACAGAGAGGCAAAGTGACTTGTCCAAAGTTACAGGACAACTCAGTGGCAAAGGTGGGAAAAGGTCCTCATCTTCCAGTGGCGGCTTTTAGCCGCTACACAATATTACTTTCCTACGTGTCCATAAAAGGAACAATATGTAGAATCCCTTTTCACTTTGGGACTAAAATGATAAAGCCAGAAGCCCTGGGTTTTGTGACCACAGGCCAGGGGAGGTAGAAGTTGTAGACAACACTTATGGGGGAGAAGGAGTTGGGAGCTAATTTGCATATGTCCATTCAAAATTCTAAAAGATCTGAACTAGGAGTTATTTTGGGGCAGTTCTCTGACCTGTGTTGTACAGGAGGTCAGATCAGATGGTCACTGTGGCCCCTTCTGGCCTTGGGATCTCTGAATCTACGAAAATGAAACAGAAAACCAAATTGCTGTCATTTTATTGTACGTAACTGATAAAGGTAGGTCAATAGGGCACCTCATGGAATATTGCCTGAGGGCGTGTTTGTGAAAGACATCCAAAATAGCCATCCTTCTTTGTAAAAGATCAATGGAGACATTAAAATATGTCTGTGCTCATTATAAAAATTAATAGGTTTAGGTTCTGGTTTTGGCAGAAACCTGACACTCAGGGCTCAAATCAGAAGACGTTAGCGTGTTTGGACTAAAAAATTCTGCTCATTAGAGAAATGAGCATGAATTTAGATTATAAGGGAAAGGGATTGACTTTTTTTTCTGTCTATAGAGTGTTAGCACAGCGGGGTCCTGCTCAATGACAGAGGACACTAGGCACTACCACAATACAAATAATAAAATAACAATAGACGGAATCTGGATCCAGATCCAAACTTTCCCAAAGTTCGGTGGTGTTCACATCATTAGTTTTGAGTTGGCCTGTTTTTGAGCTAGGAATCCCCATTTCGTAGAGCTGCAGGATGTGGACTAGGGCCATCTTTAGTACTGAAACACATAGTATTGAGCAACAGAAGAGTTGTTGTTGGCAAAAGATTTAGCCGGTGACCTGTAAGAAGCTGCTGGTGGGGTAGGACAGTGTTAGGTTGAGTCTCTGCTCTGCAACCACGTTAAAAATTGGAGGTACCCACATGGAGACAGTTGGGTTCCAAATAACTGTATTTACTAACGACACACAAACATACAAGGCCAAGCGACATCTATGCACACCACTGGTGTATTAGGATCTGGTGGCTTCTGCTGTAGGGGACAGGGAGGCCCCTACAAGACTTCCAAACTATTTAAAGGGATATTACCCAATTCCTATACACTACAAGCAACTATGAATGAATTAAATGGTAAAAGGCTGCTAACAACAGCCTCGTCTCCTCATGTCTGACCAGCAAGGGGGTGTTGTTTTGATGGCGCAATGATTGTAACTTAATATCCTGCTTGGCAGCTTTGGGGAGTGCCATTTCTACGGACAGAACTGGAATTTGTTCTCTCCCACCTTCCCCCACCAGCTTGCTTGTGTCGCTTCAGTGACGCTGAGCTGAATTAATTGCTTACACCTTCCAAACTCAACTGCTAATTTATCCCTGCTCTCTCGCAGTCATTCACGCCAAATTTTGAGGCAGCTAAGGCTAGGGAAGGATTTTCCCCAAAGGACCAGCTTTCTAGCGCACAAGACCCTCAACCGAGGGTCCCTCCTTCCTCTGAGGCACCGATCCTAAGGGAGCATGTCGCCACCAATCTCCTCGGGGATTGTGTATGCTTTTCAGCAGACTGGCTCGCATCAGGGCCTCAGGGAGCATCTCTCCTTTCTCTGAGGCTGGCGTCCCAGGCCTGAGGGAGTGTGTTCCACAGAAATCAGGCCGATCTCTGGGTCCGTGGGGAGCGTGCGTCTTTGCTATCACGCTAAGAATCTCATCACAAGCTGTGCACTGGCTGCTTTGGAATCTGATGTCAGCTGATCCCGGTAAATAGCTGACTGGAAATGGAACTTTCGCGTCCCTGCTAATTGTTTGGAATTCTTTGAACTCGTGTCTGTGGATGGCACTTGAGACCGCCTCTGCCTGGTACTCCTCATAAACAGATGGAGCGTTTGTTGACGTTTCGGTGACAGCTTGAAAACTTGTCTCCTACCTCTGAGCTGAGCCCTTTCTGCCTTGTCCTCCATCTGCCATCTCATTTTAAAACTAGCAGAACAACTCAAGTGAAGCAATTTCGACTTTTTCCATCTGTGCACAGTTAATTAAGAGGGTAATGAGAGCCCCGAATGAACAAGCCCTGCATTAATTCAAGATATGATTAAGGGAAACAGTTCCAAAAATGAATATATAGATACATATACGCACCCCTATACATATAAGAAAGCCAGAGTCCCATCTAGTTGTCAGCAAGCAGCCCCTGCATTGATGGCTGTGGCTGATAGAAGGGAGGAAGAAAAGAGCCTATGAAAAGCGAATCCATGTTCCAAACAAGAGATCTGTGTGTAACAGACTCAAAGGGAAGAGGAGTAAGGACCAGAGCTGTGGCGAAGACTGAGAATGGCAGATTCTCTCCTTGTTATGAGCTGCACATGGGAGACCATTGCAGGGAACAGCCGTACATAGCTGACGCTGGGTGGAGAAAATTTGGCTTTTTTTTTTTAACAAGGCTTTGGAATTAGGGCTTAGTTTAGTTACAGAATCAATGGAATCGCAGATGCGCAACGCTCAAGATTGATTGCAAATGAAATTCATCTAAATAATACAGTTCAGTTCAGACATGGATCTGAATGTTGTATCATCTATATGTCCATCTAGGTTCTTTGGTGGGATGTGATAGAGGTCTATAAAATCATGAATGGTGTGGAGAAAGTGAATAGAGAAATGTTATTTACCCCTTATCATAACAAAAGATCCAAGGGTCACCCAATGAAATTAATAGGCAGCAGGTTTAACACAAACACAAGGTAGTACTCCTTCACACAACACACAATCAACCTGTGGAACTCATTGCCCGAGGATGTTGTGAAGGCCAAAACTATAACTGGGTTCAAAAAAACAATTAGATAAGTTCATGGAGAATGAGTCGTCCATCAATATTAGCCAATTTGATCACAGACGCAACTCCATTCTCCGAGTGTCCCTAAACCTCTGACTGCCAGATGGTGGGAGTGGATGACAGGGGATGGATCACTCAATGATTAACCTGTTCTGTTCATTCCCTCTGAAGCATCTGGCACTGGCAGGATATTGGGCTAGATGGACCGTCAGTCTGACCCACTATGGCCATTCTTACATTTTTATGTTTAATTGGCAACTATCACCATAGTTTCTAAGCACTTCAGCCCACTTCTAGAAAAGATCTACTAGGTCATCTTGTCCACCTCCTTCCAGCCAACCCAGGGCTGTTCCCTGCCATGCATCCTCAAGTACTTTATCCAATCTAGATTAAAATTAATAATATTTATATTGCAATGGCATGTAGGAGCCCCAATGATGGACCAGACCCCATTGTGCTAGCCACTATGCAAGCACAGAACAAAAAGATGGTCCCTACTACAAGGAGCTTACAATCAAGCATCCACCTCAGCCAGGGCTGAATTTGGCCCAAAGGGAGCAGTGCGGAATGAGGGGATATGGTAGAATGGAAGGGCTGTGCTGGATAGGGTGAGATGGGAGCAGATACAGAGGAAGGGGCGACATAAAGGGGCTGGAGGGTGAAGATGAGGGGCTTGAACTTGATGTAGAAGAGAAGAGGAAACCAGGGAAGGCTGCTAACTTTCCCCCTTTTATCTTATCATTCCCTCCTACTGTGGCTCTCACAAGCTATTCCTCATCTGGGTTCATGTTGCACAGTAGTTTTGTAATTTGAAGAGCGGTTGGGTTTTTTTCTGATGAGCAAAAAAAAGGTTAGGAAAATTTGTACCTTTGAAGAGGTTTGATCATTTTTGTTCTTAGTTTGATTTGGAAGCAGCAAGCATAAACAGCAAACAAACAAATCCTATGCAAAACCCAGAACTGGCTGTTTTTATTTTCCACTTCCTTTGTCCCACAAATTGGACTTGTACCCACTCTCCGGCAGGGAATGCAGACCCATTAGCAGTGACTTGGCAGAAACTTTATCTAGCAGACTCCATTAATAAAAGTAGTTTGCTGTGACTCATAGAGCTCACTCACTGTTGAGTCTGTTCCCTGCCTCCTTTGATAGGAGCTTACCTTTCCCTTTAGCAGTAACCCTTTAGAAGCTGCACATATGCACTGATCTGAATGGCAGGCCTCAATGGCAGTGTTTTACGGGTTAATGGGATTAACATGTCTGTATCAAGGGGAGAATGCAAAGGCACAGTGTCCCACTCTGAATGACTGCATAGCATGTAGCTCCTCTGCGTGTAACACAGAGGCCAGCAAAAGAGCATATAAAGTACTAAACTAGGGGTCAGCAACCTATGGCACGTGTGCCAAAGGCGGCACACAAGCTGATTTTCAGTGGCACTCTGCTGCCAGCCTGGGGTTCCATCCACCGTCCCCCTGCCAGCTGGGGTCCCAGCCACTGGCTCCGCTCAGCCTGCTGCCGGCCTGGGGACATTGGAAAACTCAGCAAGGAAAAGCAAGGGCAAGGATCACACTAACCTGATAAGATCTGCATTTTAATTTAATTTTAAATGAAGCTTCTTAAACATTTTAAAAACCTTATTTACTTAACATACAACAATAGTTTAGTTAAAGCAGCAGAGAGTCCTGTGGCACCTTATAGATTAACAGACGTATTGGAGCATGAGCTTTCGTGGGTGAATACCCACTTCGTCGGATGCATGTAGTGGAAATTTCCAGAGGCAGGTATAAATATGCAAGCAAGAATCAGGCTAGAGATAATGAGGTTAGTTTAATATAGTTTAGTTATATAATATAGACTTATAGAGAGAGACCTTCTAAAAACGTTAAAATGTATTACTGGCACGCGAAACTTTAAATGACAGTGAATAAATGAAAACTTGGCACACCGCTTCTGAAAGGTTGCCGACCCCTGTACTAAACTATGTTGTCTTACTATTTATAAAACGTTTTAAGGTCTGCTCCAAGATTCCCCATTTACTGTCTCCTCAGAGCCCCTCTGTCTAGGTGTCCCACTGTATTTACTCCCCTAGAGTACATTCCTCTGTGTGACTCCTTCGGGCCAAGCAGTCACCACTGTAAAAAAACCTCTAACTTTCCTTCAGCTCCCATGGTCTTCAGAGCTCTGAGCCATGGAGTAAGTAAAGGAGCTCAGGATCCTGGAACACAGCTTTGATGTGCTTTCCTGGTAATCTTCTTGCCTCCATATTGGACTGTAATTCTAAGACAGTGGGTCTCAAACTTTTTTACTGGTGACCCCTTTCACACAGCAAGCCTCTGAGTGCGACCCCTCTAATAAATTTAACACGCTTTTTAATATATTTAACACTATTATAAATGCTGGAGATAAGCGGGATTTGGGGTGGAGGTTGACAGCTCGCGACCCCTCATGTAATAACCTCCCAACCCCCTGAGGGGTCCCGACCCGCAGTTTGAGAACCCCTGTTCTAAGAGGTTGTTGACATGGCACACAATGGCAAGCTGTTAAGGGTCTTTAACAGTGAATGAACTTGCCCAGGCAATAGAATGAGTATGTTAAAGAATGTGTCCAAAGCTGCAAGAAACCAGTTTTTCCAGTCTGGCCGTCAGGTGGGCAGTAACCAAGCAACTGATCACCTAAAGGGGGAGGTGAGGAACCTTGATCATCAGATGGGGGCCTTGAAACTCACCGGTCACATGACAGAGACATGAAGTTACAAAAGGACAAGGTCTGCTCTTAGCAGTCAGCTCTCCAACCAGAACAAGAAGGCAAGACTAAGCAGGTGAAAGCAAGGAGGAGTGGGGTCCGGGAGAGGGGACCTGGAACTGGAGCAGGTCAAAGAAACTTTGACAAAACCCCATATCATCCAGATATGCTGTCCTACCAAAATCAAAATGCTTCATGAAATCGGGTCAATTTTGCCAGAATTTTTTTCTGGAAAAAAAAAATGAGAAAAAGTTCCAACAATGTTGAAATGTCCCATTTTGACATTTTCAGAATGAAATGCTTTGATTTTTCATTTTGAAATTACTTTCCATTTTGAATTCCATGTATTTGTTTATTTCATTTATTCTAATACATTTCTAAAAAGTCAAAAATCAACATGAAACATTTCGAACAATCCTGAGAGGCCCGAGCAAAAGATGGTGGCTGAAGCTAACTCAGACCCAGGAGAGGGTAGAAGCCACTAGATCCAAACATAGCTAGCTGCCTGATGAGAGTCTACAAGGAGCAGCTCTGCCAGGACTGTGACATAGGGTACGTCTTCACTACCCGCCGGATCGGCGGGTAGCAATCGATTTCTCGGAATTCGATATATCGCGTCTCATCTAGACGCGATATATCGAACCCCGAACGTGCTCCTGTCGACTCCGGAACTCCACCAATGCGAATGGCAGTACAGAGTCAACATGGGGAGCCGCGGACGTCGATCCCGCGCCGTGAGGACGGTAAGTAATTCGAGCTAAGGTACTTCGACTTCAGCTATGCTATTCACATAGCGGAAGTTGCGTACCTTAGATTGACCCCGCCCCCTAGTGTAGACCAGGCCATATAGTATTATGCCTGGGTATAGCTGAACCACTAAAATAAGAATTGACCTAAATCTCTATACAAAGCTTGCATTAAACGTCTATCAAGGTGGGAGAAAAGTTAGGCTAACTTGAGTATTATTTATTAGTGGTATTTTATTATTGTTAATAATATCTTTTATTTCCATGCTCCCGTGCACTCTCTGCTCTTCGGCCAAAACCACCACAAGAAAACCAGTCCCCAGGAAATTCCCGACTGAGTTTTGTAGATTCAAGGAGCATTTGAGATAAGTTTCTGATAAACATTCAAACTTTTAGAGATTGGCCCATCTGGTGGGCCAGACTTTTCATCCCAGTCGAACAATAACGTGGCTATAAGTAATTTTTACTTACATCTGTAGAAAGCATAATTCCTTCCCAGGCTGGGAATTTGTAACTAAGTTTCCATCTAAAAATATTTTTTTTCCCCAACTGAGCTTTAAACTCCTTGAAAAAGGGGGTTAGTAATGGAAGTGCTGACTGTATCTTAACTACAGCAGCGTGAAAGGAGTGATATAATAGTTTATTTCAGGTAATGCCATGGTGATTTTTAATTTACATAATGTCAAAAATGCAATATGTGAACTTTTAAAAGCTACAAAAAAAAAAAAGAAGAAGGAGAAGTGGTGATAAAAACGTCATCTATTTTTTCCTGCTGCTTCCGCTGCCTCCTTGCTGAAATGGGAGAGAATGAACAAAAGCTGTGAGGAAAACCTCAAGGCCGTGGTATTAGCATGATGCAAACTGTACATAATGTACCCGCGAGGTGTTTGAAAAAGAGGCTGACCCCATCTCCTTATTCTCGTCTCAACTCATTTGCTACATTAATAGCTTCGCATTTGCAAAGAATGCTTAGATTTTTTTTTCTCCCAGTGCATTAAAGCAAGACTGGTACTTCACAGAGCTAGTGTGTGGTGTGGAAACCAAAGAGAAGCCAAAAAAATGGGCAGAAAGGGTCAAATCCTAATATAATGGGGATTAAGACACACAAAGCACAATGAATGTGGCAAAATAGTGCTACCCCTTGGGTCTGACCAGTTCGACAGTATTCTGGGTTTTGCAGGGTTGTTTGTCTTTGGAGAAAAAAATCAATGAAACAAGTCAGATATAGTCTTTGCCATAATCTTGTTTATTTACCAAAAATCTACTAAACTCCTGTTTCCCTGTATATGCTAGAAACAAATAGCAGGCATTTTCTTTTTGGACTCATAGATTCCAAGGCCAGAAGGGACCACTGTGATCACGTAGTATGACCTCCTCTATAGCACAGGCGATAGAACGTCTCTGAATTAATGCCTGTATGTATGAGAGCTGATCTTTTACCAAAATAGCCAAGCTTGATTTTAAAATGTCCAGTGATGGAGACTCCACCACAACCTTTGGCAAATTGTTCCAATAGTTAAATGCCCTCACTGTGAAAAAACTCTGCCTTATTTCTAGTGTGAATTTGTCTAGCTTCAGCTTCCAGCCATTGGATCTTGTTATACCTTTGTCTGCTAGATTGAAAGGCCCTCTGTGATCAAATTTCCATTCCCCATGTAGGTACTTATAGACTGTTATCAAGTACCCCTTAATCTTCTCTTTGTTACGCTAAACTAATCGAGTCTTTTCCTATAAGGAATGTTTTACAAATTGTAATCATTCTCATAGCTCTTCTCTGAACCCTCTCCAATTTATCAACATTCTTTTTTAAATATGGATGCCTGAATTGGACACAATATTTCAGTAGCAGTTGCACGTGCCAAATACAGCTTTCCAACTCAATATTCCCTTTTCATACATCCAAGGAACACATTAGCCATTTGGGCCATAATGTTGCACGTTCAGCTGATTATCCACCATGACTTCTGAGCCATTTTCAGTCATTTGCTTCCCAGGACAGAGTCTCCCATGTAAATATGGCCAATGTTGTTTGCTCCTAAGTGTATGGCTTTACATTGGCCCATAATAAAACATATATTGTTTGTTTTACACCCAGCTTACCAAGTATTCCAGTTCACTCTCTGTCATGGGGGAGGGAGAGCTCAGTGGTTTGAGCATTGGCCTGCTAAACCCAGGATTGTGAGTTCAATCCTTAAAGGGGCCATTTAGGGATCTGGGGTAAAAATCTGTCTGGGGACTGGTTCTGCTTTGAGCAGCAGGTTGGACTGGATGACCTCCTGAGGCCTCTTCCAACCCTGATATTCTATGACCTGTCTTTGTCATTATTTACCTCTGCATCATCTGCAATGGTTTTGTTTTCTTTCAGATCATTGATAAAGGCATTATATAACATAGGGCCAATAACCAATCCCTACAGGACCCCCTAGAAACACCCTCGCTCAGTGATTCCATACAATTACATTTGAGATCTATCAGTTAGCCAGGTTTATTCCATTTTATGTGTGCTAGTAGATGTTGTATTGGTGCGGTTTCTTAAATCAAAATGTCATGTGATGCCAACTCAAATGCCTTACAGAAGTCTAAGTACATCAACATTATTCCCTTTATAAGCTTGGAATCCTATCAAAAAAATATATGAAGTTTGACATGATATGTTTTCCATAAAATCATATTGATATGAATTAGTTATATTACCCTCTTGTAGTTCTTTATTATTCAAGTCCTATATCAGCCTTTCCATAATTTTTCCAGGATCAATGTCAGAAATACTCAGAAATACTCAAATGAGCCAATCCAATGAGCTCTATACCCAAGAAACTCTGCCTCTCTGCTTCCTCTTAGGGTCCCACATGCACTGGTTTCTCCAGGCTTCCTGCTGGCTTTTTTTCCTCTTAAATACTTATACCAAAATTAAATCACTTCTATTCCAGAATAGAGTGTCTACATGGGGCATTATACCGGCATAACTATAGTGGTATAATTATACCGCTATAGTTCTGCGGGTCAATTTCACCATGTAGACAAGCCCTCAGTGACTAATAATACTGCGATCACCAGTAACAAAATCCAGTGTAACAAATGCAGTAAGAAGATTGACTCAGCTCAGGGCCTACTAACACTAACTCAGTTTGTCAACATATTACTCTGAGGATGAAACAAATTATTATTATTTTTACTACAGTCCAGATATAGACCCCAACAGAGCTCAGGTGAGACTCAGGTGAGGAAAACCATTCGTGGATTGTTGGGTAGCACCTAGAGGCCCCAACCAAGTTTGGAGCCCCGTTGTGGTAGGTGCTGTACAAATGCAAGGTAAAGGTTATGCCCTGCCCCAAAGAAACCTTACAGCTGAAATTAACAAAAAAGTCAGAGGTGAAGTGATTTGCCAAGACCCCATGTCTCCTCATGCCCAGTCTAGTGCCTTACCCACTACACCATGCTGTCTCCCCAAAACCTTTCCACCACACAAATTCTTAAAATAGGGTTTAACTGGGTCTTAAGGGAGCCAAAGACTTGGGCTGTCGCTCACCACAAGGGGTAAGCGCCACTTTGAGATGTTAATAGAACCCAGGATGGCAAAATATCACTAAAGCAGCCTAGTGTGACAAATAATTCCGAGAAACGCTAACCGAAAGCCTTCATGACAAAAGGATCCTCAGACTAAGAACAAACCCCTTGAGACAATATTATACTTAGAATAGCAATCGTAAAAATAAAACAAATAGAAGTCATTTGTAAAGTCCAAGCTACCAGAAAATCAGAGTTTGGTCAGAGACACTTTGCTGTAAATCTGTGTAACCACCTTGAAGCCTCACACATTTATAGTTTTAATCTAGCACATTAGTGAGATTAATATATGGCTTTTTTGCAATTAAGGTGCATATTTTATCACTTCTTCTACTTTCATGCTGTATAAACTTCCAGGAAATTACAGGCCTATAAAACGTTGCCAGAGCCCTGACACCGTGGGAGATGCAAGAACAGAGAGACAGAAGCAATGTGGGCTGTTGCTTCCGTTTTCTAATTGTATCGTAAGTCAATACAATCAAACCAGTGTGGGTGCAGCATTCGGGCTAAGGCTTGAAACGCACACACAGAAAGGGAAATTCAGATTTAGAGGCTTCCACCTTAGCCTTTATATCCGGAGAATCAGGGGCGGCTCTAGGGATTTTGCCGCCCCAAGCACGGCAGGCAGGCAGGCTGCCTCCGGCGGTTTGCCTGTGGGAGGTCATCCGAAGCCACGGGACCAGCGGACCCTCCGCAGGCAAGCCACGGAAGGCAGCCTGCCTGCTGCCCTCGCAGCGCCGGCAGAGCGCCCCCTGCGGCTTGCCGCCCCAAGCACATGCTTGGCGTGCTGGGGCCTGGGGCCGCACCTGCGGAGAATAAAGGTTTGCAACGGAAGCACTTTACAAAGGCAGGTAAAGCATGATTGGTGCCATTTTACTGATGGAGAAACAGAGGCAGGAGGTAACTTGCCCAAGGTCACTCAGTAGATCAGTAGCAGAATTGGAAATAAAACTAAGGTTTTGGACTCCCAATTCAGTGCCCTACCCGGCAGGCCATGCTTTTTTTCCCCTTGATACCTTTCCAGTTATATGAGGCTACATTATGATTTGAGAAAGAGGCTTTCCCATCCCTTATGCTCCTGCACAGGGGCTACTCATAGCTCTTAACGCTTTCATCTGCTAAACTCAACGATTACCAATTTATCTACCTGCCTAGGGTCCATCCCCAGAGTATCTGTCCTACTGCCCTTTCTTTACATTGCCCTTGGATTTTATGCTTTTATCAGACATTTGTTTTTAAGTGAGCCCCATAGTTTAAATCTCAGATTGGCCTCCTTGTATTTCTGACTGTCACCCATCCGGGAGCCGCTATTGCATGGAGGCACTGCGTTAGCACAGCAGAACTCTGGGCTGATTCAGGCTTTTAGGTCCCGATTCAGCAAATCACTTAAGCCCCGGCTTAACTTTAGACATACGCTTATACTCCCATTGACTTCAGTAAGCCCATGCTTAAGTGCTTTACTGAATATGGATGGGCTTAAACACAGGCCTAAGTGTTTTTTTTCTGAATCGGAGACTTTAAAAGCACAGATATGACTTGAAACTGAAATGAAGGAGGGGCTAGGGAGAAGGGAGGCGAGAGGGATGCAAACAAGAAAGAGGGCAGATGCCTACATTTCTGTGATCGAGGCACCTCTGCTGCAGAAAAACAAACAAATAAATAAGAGCTGAGCTTTAGGCTAGGTTTAAATGGCTTTAGAGTCAGTCTGGAATCTGATCCACTCAATCCAGTGCTGCTGATGCCTCTAGCGTAGTAAAGCTCAACTCCCTTAAATGTCACTTTGGAAGGTGAACAGATGGGAAGTGGAGCTAGAAATATACAATCATGTTATGTTTCTTTTAAGAAAAGGGGGTTGTTTTATTATTATTTTTTTTACTTGTGAGTCCCTGTCTGCATGTTCTTTGACTTTCTTTCATTCTTTCTTTCTCTTTCTCCGGATTAAAATAATGGAAGATTTTTGATCTTATGCACGTACACAACTGTCTGTGTTAATTCACAGCACTACACTATGATCTAGCCACTTTTGGCACCTTACTAAGGGATGGAGATCACCATTTTTCGATATGCAGCCAAACGTCGGAGGCGCACCTGAATGGAACTTTTGGAAGTTCATCCATTATGATTAGCCTTCCACTCCAGTGTCACATCTTGAAGACGCACCCCTCCAACCACTGAGGTGTGACAAGAGGAAGTAGGAGAACACGGAGAAGAAAATCATAGCATTCCCTAAAGGAGATGCCGAGCAGGAGGGCACTTGCTTTTAAGAGGCATCTTCAAGCAGGGTGCAAAGGACGGTGTGTAAAAGGCCGCATCTGAACTGAACAGAAAAATGGCAAGCGGCCTCCAGCAAACTCAAGAAAATGGACTGGTACAGTATTTAGACCAGAGATCGGCAACCTTTTGCACATGGCCCATCAGGGAAATCCGCTGTCGGGCTGGGCCGGTTTGTTTACCTGCAACGTCCACAGATTCATCCGATCGCAGCTCCCACTGGCCGTGGTTCACCGTCCCCGGCCAATGGGGACTGTGGGAAGCAGTGGCCAGCATATTCCTCGGCCCGTGCCAATACTAATTAATAATACACATAAAATACAATTCTACAGTTATATTCACCATAGTTAAGTCCTCTCTACTGTCTGGCTGCAAATTGGAGGGCCTTCCAAAAGTAAAATACCACCATAATCCCTTTGGCTGGATAATCCAGACTCCTCCACCCCAGAGTGTCTGGATACTTTGTGCAGAGACGAGCAAATAAAGGATTTTTTGGTTTGGGGGCAAAACTGAAAAGTTGCCCCCAAATTGGTTTGATTCAAAGCGAAACCAATTTCTTCAAAATGTTTTGTCAGACTGAAAAACACACACACAAAATCTCATTTCAAATTGCTGAAAACATTTCAGTCTACTCTAAATGAGTTTTCCCTTCAGTTTTCATTTTGATTCAAACATTTTGTGGAACTTTTCACTCCTTTGGGGGGCGGAGTAGTTGGCCAAATTTAAAAACCAAGCACTGTTTTGAAATGAAAAAGAAAAAGAAATGTTTGAAGTGGTCGACATACAACATTTAGACTTTTTTATATTAAAAAATATGCAGGGGGTTTTCAGCCAAAACTATTCATCCAATTCGACCCAAATTCTCGAATAGTTTCAGAGCCACACAAAAAAAATGTGTTTTTCAGTGAAAATTCTATTCACCAAAAAAATCCCACCCACATCTAGCTTTGTGGCTAAACAGGTGCTTCTACATTTGCAAGATGGCCAGGTCCTTCCAGGGGTTCTCAAACGTCATTGCACCAGGATCTCCTTCTGACAACAAAGTTACATGACCCCAGGAGGGGGGCAGAGCCCAAGCCTCGCTGCCTTGGGTTGGGGGAAGAGGGAGCCACAGCCCAAGCTTGGGCTTCATCTCAGCCCTGGGTCCCAGCAAGTCTAATGCTGGCCCTAGTGACCCCATTAAAATGGGATTGTGACCAGGGCCGGCGCGTCCATTAGGCGACTCTAGGCGGTCGCCTAGGGCGCCAGGATTCGGGGGGCGGCATTTTGTGCGCGCCCCAAGGGGCGCGCGGGAGCTTCCGGTCGGGGGAGCTCCCGTCGCGCCCCCGAAGAAGGACCTTCTGCCGACGTGCCGCAGAAAACAGTGGCAGGCAATTGAGCAGCTCAATGACTGCCACTGTCGCCTGCGGCATTTCGGCAGAGGGTCCTTCTTCGGCGGTGCGATGGGAGCGGACCCAGAAGCTCCCGCGCGCCCCGTCGGCCGCGCAAAAAAGCCCCCCCCCCCCCCCCCGAATTCTGCCTAGGGCGCCAGAAACCCTGGCGCCGCTCCTGATTGTGACCCACTTTGAGGTCCTGACCCACAGTTTGAGAACCATGCCACTTCCCGCAGCTCCCATTGGCCAGGAACAGCGAACTGCAGCCACTGCAAATGTAAACAAACGGTCTGGCGGCCTGTCAGTGGCTTGCCCTGACGGGCGGCAGGTTTCCCACCCATCACTTTAACCATTTCTAATTAGAAATCCCAGAAAAAGCATTGTGAAAAAAATAAAAAACTAAAGAAACTTGCATCTGAAGAAGTGGGTATTCACCCACGAAAGCTCATGCTGCAAAACGTCTGTTAGTCTATAAGGTGCCACAGGATTCTTTGCTGCTTTTAAAGAAACTTTGTACAGCTGAGTCCTATCTGCAATTTAAAAGCTTTCCAGTCTCCCAGGAAACTAACTCTCTCAGGGAAGCGTTTCCTACACACACACACACACACACACACACACACACACACACACACACTGATTTGTGTCTCCGGAGGAATGAGTAAAGCATTGCAGATGAATGTGGCATAGAAGAGAGAACATATGCTGTACATGCATTTAAATAGCATTTATCTTACTTTTCACTGACGTAGTTGTGAAATATGTTCTCTTTGCTTTCAAAATTTAGGGACGAACAGATGGTAAAAAGCTTAGTTTGGGGTATTATGTCCATCAAAATAACCTGTATTGCAAGTGCCTCTTACTATAATTGGGGATTTTAGCTGCATTAGAATCTAGACTCCACTGCAGAAGGGAATTCACACTGAAAGGGTTTGGGTTCAGTTTTGTGTTTCTGGATAATACAGTTCATCACTAGCATGGTACAAAGTGAACCCCACCTATTAGACCTGTGTGACAATAAATGTAGAGATGGTGTAAACCCCAAAAGATTTTGGTTTATAGACCCCCCCCCCAAAAAATACGACTTCTGTCTGAAGATTCTCCAGATTCTGCAAACTTAAACTGGAAATCTATGCTGAGAAATTTGAGTTTGAAATATCATCCTACTGATGCTAGGCTCTCCTGGCGCTTCCTTCTTCCATTTGGACTGGAAATCGTATGAGAAGTGACATCTTCAGTATTTTAACACTTCTCACCCTACCCTAGCCAGAGCCAGGAAGTGCTACAGAGATATATGGAAATGAAGACCAAAAGATTTACCCAAACTTCCAAGCTCAAAAAAGTTTCAAAGGTTCGGAAATGTTCCGGGCTTGTTCTTATTTTATCTGAATCTCTTTGTCCATTCCTAATGAGAATACTCGACACCTTGTGCTTTGAGACATTTATATGCTCAGATCCCCTGATCTGAGTGGCAGAGCTACACTGAATACTGTAGAAAATGGGGAATTCTGGGGCAATATAACCTGATTGCAGCAGCAGGTATTGAAATAATGCTAATATACCTACCCTATTGCTCAGGTCTATGCTTAAAGAAAAAATCTGGCACTGGGAATATATTTATATATTAAGCTTTTTAGGGCTTAATGTATACAGAATTAAGCACAATGGGAACCTGATCTTAAATGGGCCTCTAGGAAGTACCATAATTAAATGAAATATGAATGAACTCATTTGGGATATATACACAGTTAATTATGGGCAGAGAAATTCTGAAACATTCCAGTGGCCCCATTTTAGAGGTGTTTTCTCTCTCTCTCTCTCTCTCTCTCTCTTCCTGATCTGCCTTTTCTGCTCCTCAGCACTTTTCCTGGTTCAGTGATTCAATTTCTAATCTCTTTGGTCAGTGTGTTTTGCATGAATTTAATACCTGGTCAGCATTATCCCAGCTTCATCAAGGGGTCTCTTAGGCTGCCCTGCCGTTCTCACAGCCAAGCTTCAAGTTAGTTAATCCTGCAAAGGATACACTCCAGCAGCACATTTAGGGCCTTCCAGATATCTTCCTGAGAGAAAAGCATATACAAATCCCAAACTGCATTCCTGGGAGGGTACCATGCACAGCATCCGCCATTAAAAAAATCAACAATTGCCAGTAAAAACCACAAAGTGATAACCAAGTCACTGTCCTTGCCCCCTACGCTTAAAATAGGAAATAAGACGCGAGAAATAACTAGAAAATACCTCTCAAATGTGCCTCATCTCTAGGGATGACACTCATTTTAGTCCCAGAATTACCATACATATTTGGCACCCACCCTATTGTGTTTGTTGAAAATTGTTTCCCTCAGAAATAAAGAATCATGAGACTGAGGTCATGGAAAGAGTCAGTTACAACCTTTTATGTTTCTGGCATGACTAATTTTCTTCTGATTCTTATTTGGCTATTTGTCACATATTTGGGCCCTAGCAGGTTGAGAGCGACAGCTGGGGAATGCTGACATGTATTTAGTAACTCCTCACTTAACATTGTAGTTCTGTGCCTGAAAAATGCGACTTTAAGTGAAACGATGTTAAGCGAATCCAATTTCCCCATAAGAATGAATGTAAATGGGGGGCGGGTAGGTTCCAGGGAATTTTTTTTTCAATGCAGTACAGTACAGTACTATAGTTGGGAGGTGCCCCCGCCTCACCCCAGACGGGCACAGCCCAGGCACTGGAGATGAGGCCGGCAAGGAGGCTGAAGGTGCTGTAGGCTCGGAGAAGCACGTTGCGCAGCAGCTTCCCCTATTCTCCAAGCACCAAGGGCGGGTGGCTCAACCCTTAGCCCTCCCACGTCCCCTTTTCCCCCAAACCCCCACCCTTAATCCGCCTCTTCTTCCCCACCTTCCCTCTTTACTCCGCGTACCGCGTCCTCGTCCCTCCCCTCCCCCTCCTGCCCTCCGCAATCAGCTGGCTTGTGACATTCAGGGGGCAGGAGGGAGGGGGGAGGAGTGAGGACTCGGCACGCAGGCTCCCCCTCCCTCCCCTGCCTCCTGCCCGCGGCAATCGGCTGGTTTGCAGCTTTCAGGAGGCAGGGGAGGCAGGGGGAGCCGGTGCGCTGAGTCCTCGCTCCTCCCCCCTCCCTCCTGAACGCCGCAAGCCAGCTGATTGCCATGGGCAGGAAGCAGGGGGAGGAGTGGGAAGGCGCTGATCCGTGGGGTCTGCCGGCGAGGGGAGGTGCTGTGGGCGGGGAGGCACAGGGGAGCTAATGGGGGGCTGCCAGCTGTGGACAAAGCAGGCAGCCAAACGATGTTATAGCGAAGCATTGCACAACTTTAAATGGAGCATGTTCTGTAATTGAGCACAGGGCCACCCGGGGGGGGGGGGGAAGTGGGGCAATTTGCCCCAGACCCCGGGCCCCGCAGGGGCCCCCACGAGAATATCGCATTCTATAGTATTGCAACTTTTTTTTTATGGAAAGGGCCCCCGAAATTGCTTTGCCCCAGGCCCCCTGAATCCTCTGGGCGGCCCTGATTGAGCAGGGACATAAGATCAAAACAACGTTAAGCGAGAGGATGTTAAGTGGGGAGTTACTGTATACATGTTAAGCTGAAGAGTTCTTTAAATTAGACAAGGGTCCAGGTAAACCCAGCCAGTGGTTAAAAGCAAGTATTGCAATAAAATGCGTAGGCAAGCGAAAATATCCCATTTCAACATTTTCAAAATAAAAAGTTTCATTTTTTTTGGTTCAGGATGACTTTTTGTTGAGAAATGTTAGTTACTTTGTAATTTTAAAAAAGGTTAAAATATTTTAAAATGTTGAAGCAGACACATAATATTTTGATTGACCCACCCTTAAAAAAATGGATGATCACTTTGCACAATTTTTTGAGATTTTTTTGAGATTTAGACTTTTCCTCCTGATGGTATTTTTAGAGCTAAAGCTGTTTTAAGAATCTTTGGTAATGAGATCTGTAAGTAGGCAAAACTGGTTTCGAGTTCCAGCCCACATCCTAGATGTGACTGTTGTTGAGGTGTGTGCAACTAACCCGGGATTCAGGCGTGTTTGCACTCTTTTTTGGGTGGAAATAATGAAAAACACTGATCTTTGCACCGTTTTGACTGAGTTGCTTTATGACATTTTTTGGGGAAAGGGGTATTTGGTCCTGAAATTCAAAGCGAAACTCGGGGAGCGTGAACAAAATTGGTGTGAAAAGAATCCAAAGAAAAATAGCTGCCCAGCCCCTGTGAAATGAAATAGCTCATTGCAAAACTCTGTCTACTTTATGAGGCCTTCCCACCCCAAACAGATTCACGATAGAGCAGAACTATTTTTTCAGTCCTGCTCCCGTCCCATCCCGCAACACCCACTCCTATTCCTGCCCGCTCCAGCATTGTTTCTTGAATTTTTATCCCCCTCCCACTATTCTGGCAGCTGGTCCCGTGGCACCTGCTGGATCTCTGTCCTGCTGCAGGGCTTTAATTCACAGGATCACATCAGGGCCACCCTGTGAGAAGTAACTAGAGTGCTATGCTATGGCTGACCTAATTCACATGGTAGGCAAAATAGATACCATTTGCTTCAGTGGAGTTACACCACATATGCCTCTAAACCAGTCTGTTTTCTCTCCCTTTCCTACAGTCCTTCCCTTCCTAGCAACTGCCTGCTGGTCTCTGGGCACATTTGCCCTGTGAGAACATCTACACATTGCTGCAAAGGCCCCTAGGCAAATGCCTGGAGTCCATTACAAGCTTTTCACTGATGCATAGGCTTGCTGCACTCTGTATTCTGTAACTCCAGCTTTTTCACGGACATTTGGCCTGCAGTTTTGGGAGACTGTTCAATCCCTTTTTTCCCCAGTCTCTGGAGGCAAAAGGTGGATGTTAGAGCTGTAAACAAGCTGGTGCAAACAGAGCGTTACGTGTTGCTTTTGGTAGCATGTCACACATCTCAACAGAGGTAGGTCAGGGCAAGAATTCACGTTAGAGCACCGGAAAGCCCGAGTCCAGATAACAAAGGTCTTCTTGCCTTTTAAGCACCTCAGAAGAGTGGCACATGAAGAGCCAGACCTACAGTTGGTGTAAATTAGCATAAGCAATGGAATTATACCAGCTGAGGATCTAAGCCTTATCTGAAGCCCCCTGGAAAGGGAAGTAATTGAAGCACAGAACAGGAACAGTACTGGCTTGTTCCAAGCTGCCCACAAACGTGACTCAATCCTGACCTCTTGGGGTAAACAGAACTCAAGAGTGCCCAATGAACATCTGTTTTTGTGTAGGCCCTGCACAAATGGTGCCGTTTTCGGGGGGTACAGAAGGAGCAGCGGAGGTGAGGAGGTGTTTCTTTTAGTGAACTCAAACATACTGTGAGCGAAAAACAGAGGAAATCTGACCCAGGCACTTACTTAACGGTAGATCAGATTTTAGACCTAAATTATTTGACAGTGTTCCTTTAACGAATTCTTATGAGAGTCCTCCCTGGAAAAGTCTGAAACCTCCTCCTTCGTCAAGCTGCATAAATGTAGCATGTCAAGGTTCTCTATAATTTCTGCATTTCCCTTTCAGAAGGGCTTCCTACCTACACATCACATCATGCATCTTTTATTACCACCTTAACGTATTTATAAAATATTGATCATTCCTTCTGAATGAGGCTTTGCAAATGAAGCCATGTGGCATGATATTCCCTGCAATTAGCAGCATGTTCCTTTATTTACTGAAATGACCCTTCTGCAAGGCGCTGGTATCCCTAGTGAATCTTTCCTATGAGCTGGTGTAACTTTTCAGCTCCAGCACCAAATTCTGCTCCCATTTACACCAACTTAAATCTAGATTATAATATTTTTTTTTCTTCATTGGTATTTACTCCAGATTTATACTGGAGTAATTGAGAGCAGAATAGAGGTATTCCAGATTTATACTTCAGTAACTGATAACGGAACATAGTTACACTGGATTTAGACTGGGGTAAATGAGAGCACAATGCAGTTAGTTTGCATTGACAGCAATATAGCTGAGATTTGAATTGAGTAAAGTAAAGTAACATCTGGAATTAATTTAGCATCATTCCTGCTAATGAGAACATAGAAATTGTGCTTTGTAAAACAGGAATATAAAATTCAAGCGAAAGAATAACTGGTGCGGGGGGGTTATATTGTGGGATTGGGCTGCAGCCCACTTGGCAAATTTGTTGTTAAATGTAATGGGCTATAGGTGTGGATTGGCAGAGTACTAACATGAACTGTTAATTTGCTGTTCTAAGAGGGTAGTGGCTAAATTATGCAAATTGCTTTAAAACTAGTCTGTTCCAACAAGTGCTGTACAGCAAGGCAACGCAGTCCTTTCAACCCCATTATCTCTAGGCCTTTCCCCATTCCCAGGGTTGGTACATTTCCAGGCCTTGAAGTGCCACTGTCTTTTGATTGTGTCCGATCTGCTCCGTCGCCAAGGCAAGGCGCCTACAGGCCGCTGTGCCGATTTCCAATAGGGGGCTTTGAGCGTCTCGAGGAGTGAGATTTTAAACTGACAGCCAGAGAAGGCTGGGATGCTGGTTGCTTTCAGAGTGAGACGTGGGCAGAGCGAGCGAGGAGGGAGCTGGGGAAGGGAGAGAGAGAGATGCACCTTGGTGAACATGCCACGGCTTCATTCATCTTCCCGGCAGAGGCAATGGGTTGCAAGCCCAGATCAGAATGGTGTCAGCATTGCTCTGTATGAAGAATGAAATGCATCCTGCCAGAGCTAGAGTTTCCAATGTGTCAGCCCTGGGAAGCCACGCACCATGAGCGCTGGAGCGGATAAAACACCCAGCCCGTTGCAATCAACATCCCTGGGGCAAATGCTAGAACGTTCAGCCGGCACGAGGTGATACAGGACAAGGAGACTCTTTGAAGGCACAAACACCTGTCGCTCGGGATCTCACGATCACATAGCAAATCTGAGGAGCGTGTGTCCCAGCCTTTTGGGGTTTTCATGCCACAGAGACCAGGCTTAGACTATCTAGTCCTGGCGTGCTCCCCTGCAGAAGACATGCAATGAGCTGAGCTTGCCAGATGGGCATATACTCTGACTACTGCTCCATATGCTAACTGAGCATTGGTGTTACCCATGTCCTGGTGGCATTAAATAAATACCCGGTCCGTTTGTACTTGAGGGCAATGGAGTAAATCAGCGGTTTTCAACTTTTTTTTCATTTTCTGACCTCTAAAAAATGTTCAGTGGTGGGACAGAACACTTGGGAAATCTTAGCCATAGACTGCAGACCCTCAGGGGTCCATAGACCACAGGTTGAAAACTACTGGAGTAAATGACCTGCTTACTACAGCTAAACTTTCCCTCTTGCTACGTTTCCATAATTTGAGTTGGAGCCTCAGGGGCTGGTGATGTTACAGATGCAAGCTGGTCTGGACAAAAGGACACATGGTGGTGGGGAGAGTGAGTTACCCATTTTCGGAACCTCAGCCATTATCACGTGGGTAGTTCAAGCCAGCAAACCAACATTTCTCACCCTGCACATAGAGGTGGGCTTTCGGGGTGAGATCCTCAGCTGGTGTAAACAGTCCTAGCTCTGTTGAAGTCAATGGAGCTCCATCTAACGTTCAGGCACCGGAGCTAGAACACAAAATAGCTGGCTATTACAGGAGTCAGACTGGCACATTAAAAATGTTGGAACCCTTCTAAGCTCCACCCACAAAATAAGCTCCACCCATGCTCACGGTTATGTGTACACAGCCGCTGGGAGGGAATCTTGCAGCCTGGATGGATAGACTTGTGGTAGCAGGGCTTGTGCTAGCATGCCAAAAATAGCGCTGTGGATGTTCTGGCTCAGCCTGGGAAGAGGGAAATAAATGGTGGTATCTCCCAAATGCCACACACTCAGGTCACCAGAATGAGACATCACTCGCATTAGAAGGTGCGGATCAGTGAGCTACCCTCTCCTGTTTCGCCTTAGGAATAGAATAGTTAACAATGTTGACATTTAAATCATCATCACTTAGGCATCTGAGCTAACCCCTCAGCTGAGACGAATGGGGCGGTTTGCACTTCTCGGAGCTGTTGTTCCAGTCTCTCTTCAGCCCCACATAGACATACCTGCATCACTTACGCTGGGCTTACATTTCTGAGATGGCAACCATAACAGCTAGAGAATTTACTATTTGTTTTAAAATGAAAACGGAGTGTATTCAGAGAGATGCCCCTATGCTGTATAAAGATGTGCCAGCTATTTCCTAGTACTACCAGCTACTTTAAAAATGGAGACTATCACAGTATTGTACACTGTGATGTGCCTGAAGGAGTTTGCAACAATCCATGGAAATTAACTTACAAAGTTCTTTTAAATAAAATATTTATTATTTTTGGCAGGTGGGAGGCGCTTGTGTTGGGAGGTAGGTAGGTATAAGAGCTATTATATCCCAGTGACTTCACCCATCACTACAAACCAAACAGTAACAAAACCTAATGGCAGCAGCTGCTACTTCAGATGTTCAGGGGAACCAGCTCTGAGGCTCCCGCAAATCCTTGTGGTTTTCTTTTTAGTTGTTTGTTTGGCTTTTTTTTTTATTTCCTTATTACATTCACAACAGTTAAGTGAATTACTGAGAGGCCTTCTACAGAACATCAGCAGAAACATGCCTAGGGCAAAAACAGGTTTTTATTTATTTAACTTTAAGAACAGGAATGAAAAAAAAAACCATCTCTCTGGTGTGTGTCCATCTTCAACTGAGCCGAGCGCTGTGTGTCTGTATATTTAGCACACATCTATTACCCTCGCACAGCGGTGATTGGCTTGTATGCTCCTCCTGTCACTGCCTACTATCTCTGCTTGTCTATGCAGGGGCCAGGAGCTTTCATAGGAATAAATCAGCCACAGCTTGCTGCAGTGAATTCACAAGCCAGCAGCAACTGGGGAAAGAAGAAAGAGAAGCATCCACTTGTGGGTCTCTTTGAAGATGGGCTCATCCTGCACAGAATTCTCTTAATGCCCTCTCACGAGGAGGCCCAGGTCCTGGACCCTTTGCTTTTAGAAGGCATGTGAATGCCCTCTCAAATACTTCTCTGCGTGGGACACTACTTCCAACCATGCTGAAGTTGTTTGTTTTCCAAACAATGCTGGTACATCAGTTAGCACGGGAGAGGATAAGCATCCAGGTAGTGAAAAAGATACTACTGTTATAACACTAAGCCATAGATAGTTCAGACTGTTTTGTTGGGAGCTCCTTAAGCCAAAGTGCTTAGGACCCCGGCTTCAGGTGGTATACATGGGCATAGCTCCATTGACTTTTGTGGAGGTACGACAATTTACACCAGCTGAAAATCTGGGCCTGAGAGTCTAGTGAGATACCCGTGCACTTTACTGATCATGTCGGCAAAGCCATTATCACAGCCCTCGCTAAAATCCTGAAGTCCTGTCCCAGCATGCATTGGGCTCATTCCACAACTGGAATGGATTCCCCGGGGTCTACAAGAGGAGTTGGTTTTGTTTCTCCAAAGTCCTGTTCAAGATTATAACAAGGATATGTATTTCTATCCTCCATGAAACTGGCACATCTCTTAGCTGTGACAGGACTAACCATCCAGAAGGTGGTGTTAGTGTGTTTCCTAGGCCTGGTCTACACTGCGGTGGGGGGGGAGCGATCAAACTAACACAACTTCAGCTGCGTTAATAATGTAGCTGAAGTCAACGTACTTAGATTGACTTATGATTGTGTCGACTGCTGCCGCTCCCCCGTCAACTCCGCCTGCACCTCTCACGGTGGTGGAGTACAGGAGTCAACGGGAGAGTGCTTGGGGATCGATTTATCACATCTAGACGAGATGCGATAAATCCATCCCCGCTGGAGCCATCGCCGCCTGCCGATCCAGCGGGTAGAGTAGACATACCCCTAGACAGAAGGCATGTCACTCAGCTCTAAGGAAGTTAGCCATTCAGGGCAGCAGAACACAGTGTATTTTCTTGGTGTATCCACTATGTCGCTTGGTACCGAAGAGATTAACACACAGCAAGGGAGGGAAATAAATCCACTTTTGTCTGCTGTTCAGAATGTTGCCAATGCAGATTGGACCCTTCTTTAATTCTCCTCACACTGAGCACAGGAGCAGTGTTACACATTCTTAGCTCAGCACCAAGTAACAATGGAGAGAAGCATCATTCCTGGAAGCTGGAGAATTCTTTGCAGATTTATTTAAGTACAGGACCAGCTTTCGATTTGGGGCCCCTATTCTTTCAGCCTGATCAGATCTACTTTCACTCTCCCCTGCTTACAGTTTTTCCTTCCTGGATTCTTTGCTTTACTTCCTCATTGCTCCCATCTCCTGGCTGGCGAGTAGGACACAAGATGTCTCTTCAAACTTACCCCATCTCCTGAGTGGTAGTAAGGAGGAAGAAAAATAGCAGTTAGGTGGGTCAATGTAGAGCATGTTTTTCTCTCTCAAGCTAGCAGATGTCCAACCAATCTACATTTATACCTAGGGATCAGATTCAGACATCCTTACTCGTATTGAGAAATACCTTATTTCTTGAGTAGTCCCACTGCAATCAATAGGAGTAGTCAAGAAGTAAGGTCGTTTTCAATGTAAGGTCCACTGTTAATATTGTACGGTCCCATTCTGGTACCTTTACATTAAGAAGTACCTGACTCCTTAAATATTCTCATTAATTTCAGTGAGTCTTCTCCAAGCGGAGGATTCTTCCCAACCCTAAAATATTAGGCATAGGACTGAGTCAGAACTCTAGCTCTGAAGATCTCAGACTCTACTGAAGTTTGTCTCTGGACCAGAATATCACGGCATGGCTCATCTTTAAAGTAAATGGGAGAGGCCCCATACTTGAAGGACTCGGGCTGTCTTAACAAAAATCATTGAAAGTGTAAGACCAGAAATATAAATATAAGGCTAGGAGAGGAAGGAGAGCTCAGTGGTTAGCACACTAGTCCACAAATGAGGGAGATGGGGATTCACTTCCCTAGTCCTTCTTGTGTCAGTTTGGACACATCATTTAGTCTCTTGGTGCCTCAGTCTCCATCTGTACAATGGGGGTACCAGCACTTCCCTACCTCGCTGGGGAGCTGTGAGGCAATCAGTTACTATGATAACACAGGCCATATAACAACCTAAGAGAGATACAACTTCAGCTGACATAAATGCCCTGGCAAGCACTTCTCTAAGAACAGGGCACCACTTTCAGTCAGGCCACAAAGGTTTGTTTTCCCCAGCTACCTTGGTATATACCTGAGCACTGCAAAGGATAAATGGAGTCAGTCGGAAGATGGCAGTGGAACGATACTGATTTACACCATTTTCCATTTATACCTGACCCACAATAAATAAAAGAAAACACAATAAGCCAGAAGATAGTATGATAACATTCACAGTCTGCTCATTTCAGAGAGGTCGTTTTAGACTTATAGACTTTAAGGCCAGAAGGGACCATTATGATCATCTAGTCTGACCTCCTGCACATTGCAGGCCACAGAACTTCACCCACTCCCTCCTGATCAAAGTTTTTCTCTAGCCCTACCTCTCCAGGCCTGAACGTGTTTTTCTTCCCCTAATTTAGCCTGATGCGGCTAAACAGCTTTTTACAATACAGTTGTGAAATGGGTCTCTGCCATTTCGCTACACGCTCCATGGCTCTGTCTGTGTCAGTGTGATATTTCCCCTTCCCTCACTGTGTGTAGCTGCTTTTGATGGTCTTTGCTTACATGGATTAGGCTACGAAGGAGTTGGAGGAGGTTACCTGCTCCTTTATCAAATCCTAGATTAACTGGAGCTGGAGATAGAAGATCAGACCAAGGGAAGTTGATTAGCGGGTGAAGTTTAAGCACTCAAGAGATCTCAATTCCACATATGGTCTTCTGCAGTCACTGTATAATCCCAGCCTTGTGCTTAATGATATAAACTGTGCTAATAACTCTGGGTCACCTGTCTGGGGAAAACAGATAAGGAACTGAAAATTATGCACATTACCAAATGCCAAAACCTGCAATACAAAGAGAGAGACTTTATGGGATTGGGTCCTGGCAAAACTGACCCACTTAACAAAGAGTTGCAGCGAATGATGGGGGAGCCACAAAAGGTTCAGCGAAAGGAAGAATCCTCAAGTGCAGACACTTAGGCAAAAGCTGTATCCAAATAGCTTCTGTCCTCCGTATTAGACTGGAAATTTCACAGAAACAGCCTCGCCTTCCAGATTTTAGGGACTTCCCGTTGACCTTGAAGTACTGCAAGAACAGCTGGTTTTGATACAGTGATCGTCAATTAGAAGCTAACAAAGCTACCAAATGCACGTGAGCCATCTGACTTTCTCCCTTTATTTAGCATAGGGCATAACTGCAGTATTACCCATACCACTGTGTGGTGATTTGTTATGAAAGGCTGATGATTTAATGACACCTGCAGTGCTTCTGCTCTGTGGTCCTGCAGATACTGAGACATTCCCAGCCACGTGAGAAAGAAAAATAATATTTGGTCTAAGTCCACCTGTGGTAGGGCAGATGACGCCGCCACACCAGTCAAGAAGGGGTTAAAAAAGTCCAGTGGTCACAATCAGCCCAACCTGGCACACCTGTGGCCTTGGGCAGGCCCTTAAAAGGGAGGAACTTGACACAGTTGGGAGCAACACTTTGAAACAAACAGAACTAGGCCCCCCTGGCTGGGGCCCTGTGTCATTAATGGATGTACAGCTTGAGATTGTTGCCTGCTTGAATCCTCTGAGGAAGAAGCTGGGCCAGTCTGTGTTTTTTCTGTTGCAACCCACAGGACCAAGCCTTGGCCTTTAACCATGCAGCAGAGCAGGATCTGTCACTGCCCGAGGGGACTGGAAGGCTGCTTCCCCTCCCTCTTGCATGAGGAAGAGGGCTTGACCTTTTGAAGGCAGTGGGAGTATTTTCCTTATGTTTGAACTGCTTTATATCCCCTGGACTCCAGACCCAGACTACAGGAGTGGTGTTGCCCAGAAAGGAGTGTATGAGGTAAGTACCTCACCCTGAGGAGGTGACCTCCAGTCCTAACCTTCAACACCATCAAACTGCTTTCTTACCTCAGAAACGGTTTAGATGGGTTTCTGATCTGTCCCGATCTTCTTATTTTTCTCCAGAGAGGTTGACCTATGTCTGGTCCCGTCCCATACCTCCAAAGTGCATCCTGTGCAGCCCGGCTCTCCCATTCCCCTCCATCTGTGACCTGCAACCCACCTCTCTGTATGTTTTGTACGTCCCCCTTTGGTCCCTGACTCACGCAGATTTGAATATGTTTCAGCTCCCTGGTGCAGACCCTGGCTCTTTAGCACGAGCTACACTCGTGCGTTCAGCTCTGGAGGTTTCTGATTCAGTCCAATCATTGATGGTGTCCAAGATGGCCCCTATCACATAAGTCCCTCATGCAATCAGCAGACTGCACGACTAGCTGGACTGCAGCGCACTTGAGTACTTAGATGGGTCACAAGAACAGAGCAATTGTCTGAGCCAGACCAGTGACGTGGGATTTGGAAGGCTTGAGTCACTGTTGGGTTTGCCTTTAGTACTGAGCCTGTGTACAGCTGCCACCCACCGTGCTGGGGACTGCAGCTGAAGTGCCAAGTGAAAATAAAGGGAAAGGAACATTGTTACTGTCGATTGCATTTCTCGCTCCTGCTAGCCATGTGACAGACAGCCTGTGTTTCTCTATTTGTACCTGGAATTCTCCAATTTCTCCTGATAGGTTTAAAACCTTTTTTTTTTTTAATCTTTCCTTTGACACTTACACAGTGTGACTTGATTTGATAAATAAAACCATTTGGTGCTGTTGTTCAGGCCCTAGATTAAACTCTTGATGCCCTACATAAGGAAATGCTTTCGATGGGTGAATTTAATATCCATTGGTTACTAGCTGAACTAAGTTAATTGCAAATGGTTCAATTCACAGGTAAATTGCACTCAGACCATGTTACAAAGTCATTGAATACAAAGATGAAATCTTCTAGAAAACAAGCACCTTCCATTTGGATTGTTTTTGCCAGACATCATGTTTCATGCTGTGTGTGATAATTCGACTACATGTTGTTTGGAAGAAAGTAACTAGCGGCATTATCTCCTGAGTAACTCAGAGGTGAGACAGTCATTCCTAAAATTTAGAGATGACAAGTATTTGTTACTGTTCTGGAGCAGTGAAAACCTTTTCTGAGTCTTCCCTCTTGTTGACTTATGTCTGAGTTCTGAATAGTACTTAGCCATGCTATTGTGGTTTTTGTTTGTATATCTTGAAGTATTTTATGAAAGGTTGATCAGTATCATTGTGCCTCAGTTTCCACATCTGCAAGAGGGTGATAAAGACCCTCTTGCCCAAGGTCATCCATCAGGAGAACCAGGCATACAACCAGGGATTCCTGACTCGCAGACCAATGTCTTATTCACAGGCTCCTGCTGCTTCAGTTTCTTGCTTTGCTCATTTTATTATTAGTTGTATTACAATAGCCACTAGAGACTCAAACTGAGATCAGGGGACCATTGTGCTAGGCACTATACAAACACGGTCCCTGCCCTCCAAAGAGTTTACAATATATAAATAGACAAAACACCCAAAACATGAGAGTGGAAATAGAGGCACAGGGGGAGGGTGAAATGACTTCCCCAAGGTCACACAGCAGGTCAATGGCAGAGCTCAGAATAGAATACAGGCTTAAACTTAGTCCAGTGATCAATGCAATGGGCCTCTGCGTTAGCTCTTTGGTATGCTTCTTTTGTTGTGAGATTATTGAATTTGATCTTTCTGTTCTGTGAAGCTAACATTTTGTTTTGTACAATTCACGTGTCTGCCTTCTCAATGTTAAAGCTCAGGCAGTCATCTGTGCACTAGGTCTGCCCAGAATTAATCAGCTAGTTTCCAAGCAAGACACTAGATGTTAGAAAAGTGGAAGTTACCTATAAACCAGCTATTCAGAAACACCCCGCCCCTTTTTAAACACAGGCTGGGAAGGTTGGATGCCCTGCAGTCTGGCTCACGGAGATTCAGTCAATTCCTCTGAGGAAGTGTAAGCTTGTCTGATCCCATGAAACAGTCTCGCCGCATCAAAAAACATTACACACAAACGTTAAGACAAAATTGATCCAGGAGGAATTGCTGCTGCAGTCAACTCTCTTCTCATGCTAGTTTTGATGAAGACGCAATTTAAAAAAATATTATCATGTATTGTTGTTGTATACTGTTGATACTGATCTTTAAATTCTAAGAAACTGCATTTCTCCCCAGATCAGCTGATGCATTCTCCCTCCCAGCCTCACCCTCTCTAATTTACAGATGGGCACACTGAGGCTTAAAAATGTTAAGTGAGTTGCTCAAAGTCATGCAGAGAGTTGGCAGCTGAGCGGGGAAGAGAGCCCAGGAGTCCCTCCCTCCTTTAGCCTCCCGGCCTCTTGCAAGTTTCCCTGTGGACTTGAAAGAGTTCACTTTGGTATGGAATATTTTTTCCCCCACTTTAAAACTACAGAAGTGGTAACCCCCCCCCCGGCATTCAAGATAAACAAACGCCGCTGCTGCTATTGATCAAAGACCACTTAAACTGAGTGCATTGCATCATGTCACCCCCCCAATCCTCCAGTTAGCCCATTTGCCTCAGCTGTCTATTGCTATGAGCAGCAGGTCAACTGTTGAAATGTCAAGGTGGGTTAGTAAGTATGGAAATGCCAGGGATGTAAATAACCACAGGCTGATTTCAAGCTTATCAGGCTTGGCAAAAGCTCTTGTCTCAGAGTAGCTGATGCTTAGTCAGTTCCTGGAGATTTTCAACCCAAATAATAATTTACATTGTGTGACCAGCTGCCTGGCTTCTTGCTGAGCACTCCACACACTCCGCTCTGCTTGTGGACTTCTACACTTATAGGCATTTTCTTTTATCTAATCCTGAAAACTCATCATTTTATTTACCCTTTTTTATTTTATTTTTTAGCTCTACCTATATTTTTTCCAGCTACACAAAAGATTGTAAATGACATGGCTAATTTTATCTCGGGGTGGGGGGGGGGACTGCATTTAATCCTTGAGTAAATTCTATTGTTTTCTGAGGACTGCATTTGGGTTTTTTGTTTGTTTTCCAACAGTGCCTCATTTTGTGGCTTGCAATCAATGGCTGGCACCAATAATAGTGGCTAAGCATCTATTTGCCTGCATTGCACAGCAGGTATTTGTGCATCTAATTTCTGTGATTTGCACCCGCAATTGATTGCAGGTGCAAAATTAGAAGTCAGGTTGAGGCCTCTTTAAAAAATTTGCCTTTGAATGTCTAAGTTGCACCTTTCTATTCAATTAGCTTAACAACTCCAGACCCACAGTTCAGAGACAATGTGTAAAGCAGACCTCATATTTAAACCGATTTACAGTCACTCTGCTGGTTGTGTATGGGAGTCCCAGGCTATGTCTACTCTACATCTTTCAGCCAAGTTCATAGCCAGTTAGTAATGGCTCTTCCATGGCTTGTGTCTGCAAACACACATTGTCCCCTGTTAGGGGCCCAAACTAGAATATAGTTATTTTACCTTATGGTGATGGGCAGCAGTATCAAACCCTGACATCTGAGCGCCTTCTACATAGAAGAAATAGCCAAGTTCCTATTAGATTCCACAGAGTGCCTGGCAGCTCTTCCTTTCCAGAGTCTAAGCTCTGCTTGGGATAGGATGTAGCCTTCATTATTGTTTGTTCCTGGTAGGGATTATGGGGCAGAAAGGGATGTCAGTGAGTGTCATTCTTGTTGTGGGGGAAAGGCTTTTGAAAGAGGAAGGTTTTGCACCATTTCCTGTAGGTGGTCAGACTCTGGATTGGCCTGATCTCCTTTGATGGAGCTTCTCAACTGAGAATGCTGTGTCCGTAGCTCTCAGGTGCTTTGTCCTTGGCTTTGTGATCTGCATTGTCCCAAAGGAGCACAGCTGTCACGGTGGTTCATAGATTGAAACTTGGTCTTTGGTGTAGCTGGGGCTTGATCCATGAATTGGTTTGAAAATAAGGACCAAGGCCTTAAACTGGCATAAGAAGCTGACTGAGAGTTAGTGGAAGAATTTGAGACACCAAGAGTGCATTGCCCCATGTGCTACTCATGCTGTGCATGTCCTCAGGCACTCTGCCCCGGTCGAGGCATTCAGGGATAGCAGCACAGATGGTTATAGCATGCACTGATGCAAACACAATGAGGTGGCATGGTAGGTATGGCTATGCAAACTTGACTTAAATGTCAGGCTGCCATGTGGACACAAACTGCACTGTCTTCATTATAACACTTTGGAGATAACCTTGCCCCGGACAGTTACAAAACCAGAGTTGTAGATGAAGAGTGGAGGGGCAAGGTGATCCTCTTCGGTAAGCTACCTTAGTTGGTGTAACTTACATAAAGAGAGGCACCGCTGCTTGGCATGTAAGATACAGCCCCTCAGGTTCCCTGACACATCAGTAAGGCCCAAACTAGAATCAACTTTAGTGTAAAGAGGCCCAGTGTATGTCACCTTACCCATCTTGACTCTTTATAGCACCTCTCAGCCCTGGGTATCCAGAAGTGCTTTTCTATGGAAGAAAGTAAACCTAGGGCTGCTCTAAATTTTGCCGGCTGTAAATGGCTCCAGGAAACCCTTGTGGTCTCCACAGACTGATCAAGTGCCAGGGATCCTGGACCATGCCTCCATTGCTCCCGACTGTATGCTGGGCACTGGCAGCCACAGGTGCGGGGTGGCGTAGGAGCCACTGCTGAAACTCTGCACCACCCAAGCATTCCCTGTGCCGAAGATATCTTCCACATCGGGACCCACCTAATGTAGGGCCACTGCAGTGTCTCAGAGTGGCCAGATTATTGTCTACAATTGAGGCTATGTGGCTTGGAGGATAGAGCATTGCATGGGGACTGAAGAGATCTTCATTCAGTTCCTGGCTTGGCCATTGTCCTATTGGGTGATCTTGGGCAATCAAGTCCATTCCCTCTGAGGGTATGTTTACATAGCAAAGAAAAACCTGCAGCTGGGCCATGCCAGTCGACTTGGGCTGTGGGGCAGTTGTGCAGACTTCCGGGCTTGGGCTGAAGCCTGAGCTCTGGGACCCTCCAGTGCCTGGGGTCCAGTCCTATCCCAGAAGTCTACACAGCAATGAAACAGCCCTGCAGCCAGAGTTAGCTGGCATGGGCCAGCCATGAGCTTTTTCTTTGCTGTGTGGACGTACTCCCCGTGTCTCAGATTCCTCATCTCTAAATATAGGGGTAATGATGCTGACCTCTTTCATAAAGTGTTTTGAGATGTATAGATGAAAAGCGCTATATTAAAAACTAAGGGGTATTCTATCAATAACCCGAGCCCTCTGTAATGCTTGTCTGTTCATTCAGGACTTTCCAAAAGGGGGTGAATTAAACAGACGTCTAATACAAGATTCTTTCCATGATCTCCTTTTCTTTTTTTTCCCTCCTCCTTTTAATATGCTGTTTATCTAGAGCACTGTTGCACTGTAAATTTTAGCATTATTCTGCATTGCCTAGAGAATGATGATCGGCACACTGTGTAAACTGAAAAAAGAAATAAGTAAATAAATATTCCCGGGCAATCAGCCTGCCAGCGGAATCTTTCAACAGCACTAAAAATATTTGAGGGGGACAAAATAACCACTCTCAGTCCGTTTATTGGATTGGACTGTAAAGAATCTCGCTGGCTGTTCATTCTGAATGGAAATGCACTTTGGACCAGGTGCTGTGAGGCACTGAGCACCCCCAGCAATGAGCTAAGCCCCTTTAATTCCCATTGAAATCAGTGGGAATTTGAGAGTTCTCAGCACCCTGCAGAACTGGGCTCTTTGTCACCAGACTATCTGCATCGCTTGGGTGTTGGTTTGGAAAGAGATACTTCAGGTGGTGACATGATAATAACTAGATCTAGGAGTGCCCCCCTAGAAGTAGGTACTTGCTTTAGATCTCATAGACATTGTCTTAATTGTGCACTAAATCAGTGCTAGATAGAAGCCAGCTGAGCCACAGGCAGCAGAGCAAGCTCCACTGGCCTCTGGCGCTATTGTGGATTATCTCCAGCCAAATACTTACTAAATAAGGTTCATGTTTTCTACCCTGAACTGGGCTGGGTTGTCACTCAGAGTGATCCATTAATACAACTTTTGTTTTGTATAATCAGCTTGGAGAGCTTTCTTAAAAGGAGAAAAGGTTATTTCACCGGCATCCACTTTGGTGTCAATGGGCAGTTGATCAAATGCCAAAATATTTAATTTCTTTGTCTGTCTCAGGTGAATACAACTTAAGACTTATTGAATTTTTTTCCATTCTGAATGAATCAAGGTTAAGAGACAAAAAGTAGGTAAAATGGTCTTTTTACATCCGTTGGTATCTAGTCCGGCTGTTCTCAGAACTGCCTCTTGATGTAAAACTGGTGCCAAGCATCTGGGGTTACAAATGGTTTTATTCGGAAATGCTTTCTCCCCCGGAGGCCCATGACTGGGCACTGCATGACGGCGTGTGCCAGGAAGTGAGGTTATGTGCAGGAAACTGTCCTTCCTTGTCACCAGCAGACCTTGTTATTGAGAATCAGTAATATATCAGGGAACATAGTGCCATTCTGGAACAGAGCTATGGTCCTTCTAGGATGGTCTCTTGTTCTGAGCAGTGGAAAACAGCCGGCGGAAGATTTTCAAAAGCACCTAAGAGATTTAGGAGCACAAGTCCTGTTGACTTTCAGATAGTGAGCTCTGTGCTTAGCACAATGAAGCCCTGGTCTATGATTGCAGTCCTTAGGTTCTACCCCAATACTAATAAATCCTTTAGACCTCTTTTTAAATTTCCTCCTAGATGCTTCAGAGGAAGATGGAAATAGCATATCATAAGAGGGAGGTGAGGAAGAAAGAATTTCTTTCCGATTGTTTCTTGTGATCAGTGTATATACCCAGAAGCAGTGGTTGTCCTTGTAACTTTCATCCTAGCTAGTTATTAGCATCAATGCTCTCCTGCTGCAGAGAGTACTGCAGGTTAATTATACATGCCATAAAGTGCATTTCCTCTATCTGAATTTCAATGTGCAGAAGATCAGAAGAGGGAATATTAAGTTTTAGCCAATGAATGCCAGCAAGCATTGCACGCTCAAGCCCTGGGGGCAGGCACAGAATGCTACGTGTATAAACTCAATGTAAAATGAGATGAGCAGGACAGGAAGTGCAGGGGAGACCAAGATTTCATTAATAACAACAAGGCTGCCTAGAAGCAGGAATAAAGCCAAAGAGCTCTGTGCTCTCCTAAGCATCATAACATGAAGAGGGTCACTCGTCACCTGTATGTCGTCAGACACCCATTCTCTGCCCTTTTATACCTAACACAAGGGGAGGGACTAAAGGAGCAGGCACACAGCAGGCGTTCACACCTTCTAACTCTAGGTGTGGAAGACTAAACCTTTGCTTGCACATCCCCTTGCGGTGGAGCACACCAACCTCGCACATCCTGCTGCACTGTGCGCTAGGACTTTCAACCCCAAAGCCCCTGGCATCTCCATGGCTTTGCAGTGCACAGGGCAGCTTCGTTTTAAAGACATTGGCTTTTCCATGTGGCCTCCACCACAGTCCTTTAGAAAGGTCTAGAGGTTGGTTTTGATCCCAGTTAAATAAGCTGTTTACTGGTGTAATTCCATAGGCATGGATCCACTGAAGTCAGTTTTACAGTAGAATCAGTCCACTGTGACTAGTAAGGAATGGGCTCTCCAAGTACTTGGACCAGATCCTTTCCCTGCCCCTAACTACACGAAGCTTGGCTGAAGATCTCATATGACTAGTTTTCACCTCTGGTTTCTGGCACTCATTAATTCCAGTGCATCCAGAAACACTGCAAAGCTCTAGGTATTTTGTCACTTTCAATTAGAATCCAGAACTGCAGAGGCTGTGAAGATGATTGACTTATTTTGATAGCACTGTCAATGAGATTCACTTCCCCTGGGCCATGTGCAATGTCCAGCAGGACCCTGCCCTACATGCAAAGGCACCCAAGGTACAATATGACACACAATAGCACTAGAGTCAGAGTGCACCCTGCAATCAGCTAAGTTTGTTTTTAAAAGGATCAAAGTTGCCCAAACCCTTCAGAAACTTCAGAGAGGTTTGGTTTTGTCATAAAAATTAACAGAGCAGTTTGGGGCTGTTTAATCCGCTCTGGCTTTATATACATAGCCCAAAGCATCACCTATATGAAACGCTCAGCATGCCTAGGAGCAATCATTTGTATTATAACAATGCCTCTCTCCGTCTTTATAATGTAACCTGATGCACTGCCATAGAGCTCACGTTAGCTAGCTAAAGTGCCCCTCCATGATCATGACTCTTGCTGACACTGTTGCATCTTGGTGTGTTAAGTTTTGCACCATTTAATTATTATTTTAACCTTATTATTCTACTAGGATCTTGGCGCCGTTTGGTGCACTGTGTAAGTGGCACAGGTCACTAATGCACCTCTAATCTGGTAATAGATCAATTAATAACAATTACCACTTCTCCGTGTCATCCCGCTTCCCTTTATGAATGCTCTGACTTTCCAACCTGTGCTCAACCATCCATCTATCTGTCCTGCTGCAAATGATGCCTTTAAAAGATCACTGAATAAAGAGACATCATTCACACCCCGCTTGCTTTAATTACACAAGTCCACTGGACGTAACCAGGTCAGTTGAAACCATGCAGGTTACATAAACCAAGAAAAGAAGTTGCCCATGTAATGGAACTCTCAAGGGAAAATAGTTAAATAAGAACTCGGTTTTGCCCTTCTTTGAAGCATATGCAGTTTGTCAGGGACAGGGTGTTGGTGGGGGGGGGTTCCTCCTGCATGACACATTCAGTCTGCAAGCTTTGTAAATCAAGAGCTAGATCCTCAGCTGGTGTAAATCATCTTATTTCTATTGACTTCAGCTGAGCTCTGCTGAGTCACACCAGATGAGGATCTACCTCACCCCTGACCCACCCCAAATAACTAATCTCTCTCAGAACTGCAAGTGAACCAGTGGTCTGCAGGAACTGGTGTTTCTATATGTAGTTGGAGATTTGAGGCCAGATGACTTGTAAACATGGCTTTACACAATGAAATGGGCCAGGTTCTCAGTCTGTGTAAATCAGAGTAGTATTAATATCAATGAAGCTAAAATGCTTTACACTAGATGAGGATCCAGCTGCAGAGTGAAATTTTCACACATACAGACAACACTTCCCATGGACAAATTGCCCCAGGCATAAATTTCATCATTGTGGTAAGAGACTTTTATTTCTTTAGCTATGTATTTATTTATTTTTTTCCTGCAGTGGCTGCAAAATATCTCCATAGGCAGAAAAAAATGCTGTGTGTTCCTTCTGAACCTGTGAAAAGAGCCATATGTTTGAATGAACATAATGCTGATGAACAGCAAAATTTTACTACCAATAGGAATCCTGTGTGTCTAGCAAGCAGGAATAGCATGGACAATAACAGTGTGGTCTTACTTCTTGATTTTTCTCCTAACATTCCTCATCCCTATTCTGGAGAGACCAGTTCTAAGCTGATTTCTCTATATCCCACGCAGTCCTTTTGCCTGTCTACTTAGACTATCAACAGTTTGGGCAGCTGAGTGATATTTCTTGGATGCTGACTAACATCAGCTAGCACAGACAAGGCATTTTTTTTCAATGGGGTGGGTATGTGGCGAGTGTTTTTTACATGGTGCTAAGTCCTTGTAAGGATTTCACATCGTATATAGATTTAACCCTGAAGCTAGCTACAGCGGGCCAGATTCTGTGCTGAGTTACACCCCCCCCCTCCCCCTCCCCCGCTTGACCTAGGGTGTTGCATTTAAGAGAGCACTCAGGATAGCAGTCAGGACAGAACGTGGCCCGTCTGTGTTTTGCACAAAATCCTTTCGTTATTTAATGTCCCTTTTGGAGTTTGCTTTTCCAAACATGTAAACCTACATCAATGAATGCTCCTTGCACGATGGTCTGAGATGGCTCTGACTCAGAAATTCCAGAGCCTCCCCACAGAGGGGAAAATGCCTCCAACTTAGGCAGAGAGGAAATGGGGCATGGTTTTTAATGCTTTTTTGCTTCTATACTGTCTGTGGGGAAATCCTAGAGGGATTTCATAAGCTCCAGCAATGTGGATAGTTCCATTTAGTTTCTAGAGAAAGTCCATAGAAAGTATTCTAGGAAACTCCATTGAGATTTGACTGTAATGTATCACCACAAGTGGCCTTTTGAAAGTTTAGCAGCCAGGAGAGACAGACAGAGTGCACTCCTTAAGTTATAAATGAGGCCTGGGTCAGCTATGTTTACAAATCAGCCCTTTATTAAAATTCTCCTTAATAAGGCTCTTCTTAACATAGCGCAGCCGCTCCTGTGCAGATTAACTGCTCCAGACAGAAGAGGCGGCGGCAGTAGCCCCATTAGCCTGCTGCGTGCGTGAGTCTAGTCGAGTCCGGAGAGACAGACTTCCACTTACGCTAATGAGCTGAACAGGAGGGCTCCTTCACCAGCACTGTTCTAATGGATTGGTGACCTCCAGGATCCTGGCGTGGCTCATGTTATTAACACACCGCTATTAAAAACACTAATTTGAAACATCAAGATACGGTCAACAACTCAAGGGCCAGGCCCGCGGTGAGAGTGGCTAGATGCTATAGAGACTGTCAATTAAGAAGGTGCCAGCCTTCCCCCCGCTCTGCACATGTGACACTGTTCTTTTCTTAATAGAACAAAGGGCAGGGGTAGGACCATGGTTTCCCTTCCACCCCCTCACTGCTCCACATCCTTCCAACCAGGGGTGGCTCTAGGATTTCTGCCGCCCCAAGTAGGGCGGCGGGGGGCGCTCTGGCGGTCGCCGGTCCCAGGGCTCCGGTGGATCTCCCGCAGGCACGGCTGCAGGAGGTCCACCGGAGCCGCCTGCCGCCCTCCCGCGGGACGCTGCCCCAGGCGCGCTGGGGTCTGGAGCCGGCCCTGCTTCCAACCTCTTTTAAGATGGACCGTCCTTGCCCCTGATGCTTGTGCCAGGTGCTCTGAAGATGGGGAGAGGCCCCTCTCCCATGTGCCTGCTGCAGGGGTCAAAGGTTATCTGGCTTCCAAGGAATTTCTTCCAGAACAGTGTTGCCTAGTGTACTGAGCAGTGGGTGGAGACTCAGGAGACCTGGGTTCTGTTCCTAGCTCTGCCACTGGCTGAGCTTTGGACAAGCGACTTGTCCTTTTTGTGCCTCAGTGTCCCCATCTGTAACATAAGGATAGCAATACTGACCTTCTTTGCCAAGTGCTTTGAGATCTACTTGATAGAAAGCCTATATAAGAGCGAGGTTCTTTTTATTGGAAGCTCTGACCAGCTGCATATGCCAGGGTAGACCTGAATGAATAGTTTGCTAATTCAAAATGAAAACGTTTCAAAACAAAACATTGAATTATTTTGACTTAAAAAAAAATTCTTCCATTGCAAGGAAGGGGAGGCAAAACCATTTGCTGATTTCAACCCAGATTCAAGAGTAGTTCTAGTGCCCTGAAAAATGCTTCCTTTTTTGAGGGGGAAAACTTACTAATCACAAAAGAATCCACCCAGCTCTACGTCTGCTGGTGACCTGCACCTCTCAGTTCCCACTGACTTTGGTGGGTGTCTCCCCTGAGCAAACCCTAAAAAAGACATCAGGATTTGAGCCTTTGTTTAGGGTTCTTAAGTGACCCTAGGCGGATGTGTGGTTCCAAGGAGTGACCGGGCTTAAGTCAATTGTTTTACAGGTTCTCCCACCTCGAGCCAGGCGCAGTGTGAGGGTTCCAGCCATTTGACTTTGGGTTTGGGGTTTAGAGCTACGCATTTGAACAAACCAAGGCTGCAGGGTTGGGGCAGGGTGTGGCATGGAAGCTTGCGTAAACTGAAACTGCAGGGAAAGTTTAACATGAGCTCCTGCAAACTTGGGGTAGGGGGGAGCCATGTTTCGTAGAGCTCTGCCTCTGAGCACTTCCCCACCCCCATTTTGCTGCCACTAAAGTTGAAAGCAACGTGGCCATTGACTTCATTGGGGCAGGTGAGTTATCAATGGACCAAATTCAGAGGTGAATCTAAGGGCTTGTCTACACAGGGGTACTGACATGGGGTTATCGGTATTACTTTAAAGCGCTCTAGGAAACATTTTAGCACACACCAGCAGGGTCTACATGGACTAATTAGTAACACATTAGTGTGCTTTAGAAATCACATACCCAGAGGGCACATTACCCCACCATCTAGACAAGCTCTGAGTTAGCCTAGAGGGCATCTAAATTGGTATAATCAACTCAGTCCTTCTCCCACCCACCACCACCCCTGGCCCCACCTCCTTCCTCAAGTATTTGATACACACCTTGTTATCAACTGGTAAATGTCACCCATGACCTCTGAATTTGACTCACTGCCTATCAAACTGGTGCAACTCCTACATCAAAGGGCCAGAAAGCTGGTTTTCTTCTTATTTTTAACAGGAGGCTCTAGACTAAAGCATATATCACCATCCACTAATTTAGACCTACTTGCACATGCTTTTTGGTCCTTGGCATGTAACTTAGAACAACTCTTATAGTCACATCCATTTCCCCAGAACGTAAGTAACTGATCTAAGGGAGAAGTCTAATTCATACCCTCATGTGGCACCTCTGGTTTTGGCCCAGTAGCTGTATACTAGTTGCAAATGCAACTTTGGCATAAGTGGTTGCAATTCCTGTTGGAGTCAAAGGGACCTGGGCCCATCTATACTGGGGCTGAATTTGGCCCCTTGTTTACAAATAATATAAATCTTTGTGAACCCAGAGGTCCGGGGACAATGTGCAGCTCTCTGCAGCGATGCAGACCCTCTCTGCAGTGTCGTTCACAGTAAGGGGATAGCTCAGCTGTCCAAACTGAGGCATGTTCTGCTATGGATTTTCTGAGTTCATAGGAAATGCCTTGATTAAGTACTCGTGTAAGAGTTTGAGGCATAGACTCAATTTTCTGATGTTATGAAATTTAGTTGTTGCTTTTTTTGTTTTGTTTTTAAGTGACTTTAGTGCTGGGAGGAGGTGACCACTAGTTGGCCTTAGAGACTGTGGTCTTCTAGTTAGCTGCAGAACCGGGCACAAGAAAGGAAGCATCAAGGAATATTTCTCTCCTGCCCAACCTGGAGGCTGTCGGGATCATTTCTGAAGCGGAAGGGATTGTTTAAATACTGTTTAGACCTATCGAGATAGGTACTTCCACAACCGTCCATCATCTGAGCACGTCACCAATATGAATGAATTCACCCTCAGGCATCCCTGGGAGATAAGGCAATTGTATCCCCATTTTACAGACAGAGTCCTGGGGCACCAAGAGAGTAAATGATTTGCCCAAGGTCGCACCAAGATTCTGTGGCAAAGCCAGGAGCTGAGCTAAGTTCTTCTGAGATCCAATCCAGTGCTTCAACCACAAGATCACCCTTCCCCCAGAGCTTGGCATGTCTGTCAAAAGGTGCCAGTTGGGATGACGTCTGTTTGGCGCTGTATTTAGCCCACCAACTCTTCTCGCATTGATCACTAAACAGCAAGGTAGAAGGACTTTCAGTCACTGCTGACATAGTGCATAGTCAGACCAGTGACCTTGAAATGTCATCTGTACATCCCTGTATCCCACAGCCATCCAATCCCCCTGACAGGCAGGTCTTTTTTGCTTTATTTTTGAATGAAAATAGCTGTGTTTTAATCCATGTCTACCTATTGATCAGGGATCAAGTCATCCATTTGATGTGCATGGTCTGAGCAAGGGTGAGAGTACAAGAGGTCCACATCTCAAACTGACTTTCATTCTGTCACTAATGAACCTCTTTTTTTGTTCCTTTGTTCAAATTAGCTAATTTGCAACTTGTTCAGGTTTTTTTTTCCTCTGCTTTATCTCTCACACTAAGAATATCAACCCTTTGCTTCTCTGTCACGTGTTCCTCTCTTCCTTAACCCCTTCCTCTTGGGCATGTGGAAATCTAGCCACATGATGCCACAATTTCATGGATGGCAAAATACAGATTTCTCCAAAGAAGCTAGCTAACCCATACCTCTTGTTTAATTCAAGAAAGTCAGAGAGATGTAGGACACAAGCAGTGGCAGAACACAGCCTAACGGAGGGAAGGAAAAGTTTGCTAAATGCTTATTCTCCAGATTCAGATGTTTTTTTTAATAAATCTAACTGAGTAGGCAGCAAAATTAAGTTCCCTCCAGAGTCCCATAGCAAATGCGGGGGAAAGGTGGAAAAATGGAAGGGATCATTAACATGGGCTTTAAGAATTGGAACTGCATTCAAATGACTTCTGTTTCATTTGGCTCTCAGCTGAATGGTGACGGAGCTGGGGTGTTAAGCTCAGTGTGAATACTCCAGATCCAGAGAATAGTCTATGCCGGGAGGTCGCAATATTAGCTCTTTGTTTTGGTTGTTGCCTTAGGCTACCTGGGAAACCCACGCTCTTCCAAGCCATTAGCAGCTATCCTACAAATCCTATATAGAAAATATCTACTGTGATGGCCCCAAATCCGTATGGAGCCCAGCTCATGTCTCATGCACACCAGTTTAAATCAAGATTGTCCAATGAAATTACACTGATCTAGAATCATTGTGAAAGGAGACACGGGCCCTGTCATAGACAATGGTGTTCCTACCATGTAGAATACTGTGCTATTTCTTTTCACCAAAGGCCAGCACAGCATAGCTTAGCACAGCTGCCCGAAGACACTGTCAGTTCTCTTTGATACACCACCCTGGACATAGCTTAGGAGGGTTTCCTAGCCTGCTGGGGTATCAAATTGTTTCTGTCCATACATCTATTTATAGGAATCACTTTCCATCTCTACTAAAATGACGGTTAGTGTCCTTTCATACCCTTAAAAATAAATGAGGCATCGCTGATCCCCCATTATTTAATTTCCAAGGACGATACATCGATTGTCAAATAAAAGCTGTCAAGGTTGAATTAACAATTCATCTCTACTGTTACAAACCTACAAATTAAGTCGGAAGGGACCTTTAGCTTTTGGATAATGTTCCAGCCTCAGCTATCTTCCAAATAAAGCCTCCATCACAACCACTCACTTCTGCACTGCTCTTGTTTGCTTTGGATCGTGCCTAACCCCAGTTTGTACTGAAATGGAGCCAATGTAAAAGAATCCTGGATGTTTACAATTCTCCAGTCACAATGATGGACAGACCCAGATGGTAACTTCAGGCATTAAGGAGAATGGAAAGGAAGCAAATGGCACCAAATAAGCCACTATAGGACAAGTATAAATCCTTTTTAAAGAGCCCAGCTGGATCCAAAGATGAGCCAAACAGGACAGCATCTAGTCTTCATCTGGAGCACTGCTGAAGTAGAAGCAAGGGTGTGTGTGTGTGTACGCACATGCAGGTACACTGCTTGTACACTGGGAATGGGCAACGGGGGATGGATCACTTGATGATTCCCTGTTCTGTTCATTCCCTCTGGGGCACCTGGCATTGGTTGCTGTTGGAAGACAGGATCCTGGGCTAGATGGCCATTCTTCTATTGTTTTAGAATCCATATGCACTTTGGATAGTGTCATCTTTAACTTATGAAATACAATGAAGAATATTCTGTTCATTATCTAACTCAAGAATTTCACTCCTGCTGTGTGCCTGGCTGGCTGGACGGCTTTCTCGTTAAAGTGAATTTAGTACCACTGTAAGGTGCCAGTTGACAGCCCTGTGCCATTGAAGTTGCCAGTCCAGGGGACTGCTACCATATGATCTGAGGCAGTGCATGTTTCCCCCATACTAGTTCTCCGCCGCTGTCTCTCATCTCTGTCCTAGAATCCTCCCGGAAGATGGTCCCTCTTTCTCCAAACCTAGTTGTGCCTGTCGACAAGGATACCAGTTGTGACCCTGGTTTCTGTGATTGGGGGGGGAAACCAGAGAACTCAAATGCCAAAGGGTAACAATGTTAGTTCACTACTGTCCTGGACCATATTGAAAGCTACGAGCTAGCAGCAAAAGGCTTCCAATCTCACGGCCAATCCTTTCAGTCCTCACGATGCTACTTTACTCGAGCCTGTTTCTCTGCAGAATGTTTTCCTTCCAGTTGTTGCTTCAGTGGCTAAACATAATAAGAAATGCTTCATCAGGTGTCAGGACCAGGGTCCTAAGTCCCTCAGCTGAGCCTGGGGTTAGCAGGTTAATGAGCCCAGCAGGGCTGTGGCAGAATCACCTGATTGGCCAGCCCACCCGATTGGCTAAAAGGAGCCAACAGGTCTGCATGTGAGTGAACAGCAGGTTGCTGGCTGCTCAGTGCTTATGCCTACAGCTTTCTTCACTCCTGTGCCTGCCTTGCTCCAGTCTGCTCCTGTTCCAGTCTTCCCCAGCTCTGCTCCCTTGGCTGGCTCCAGACTCCAGCTCCAACCCCTAGCTCTGGTTGGTGTTGTCTTGATTCCTGATGCCCGCTTTGCTCCATGGCTCCTGCCACTTGTCCTGGCTTTAACCATTAGGTAAGACTGCCCATTTCCATGGCCTGACAGCGGGAGACCACTAAGTTCATTTCCCACCATCACCATTATACAGATTGGGGGGAAACTGAAGCACAGGCAAGTTAAATAACTTGCCCAAGATCAGAGAGAGTCAGTGGCAGAGCTGGGAATAAAACCAGGTCTCCAGGATCCTATTTGCTCAAGTTCACTGTGGAACAGTGCAAACACATCTGGAACAGAATTATAACTGGATTAGTGGGTAAATTTCTGTGTAGTCCACTGCAGGAATAGAACCTCTTGTATTCAGCCATAGTCTCAACCAAATGCCACACGAACCAACTCATCACAAAAGGAAGAGAGCGTGAACTCTCTCACACACTCTTATGAACTGATGCCCCAGAAGGACACTTACATTCGCTGCAGTGCATGGAAACCCCTATTTTATTAAGACTTTGGGGGCTGATTCTGCTGTCGCATCACTGTATATCAGGAATCAGTCCACTGATGGCAGTGGAGTGATGCCAGCCAAAAACCAAGGTGAGCTCAGAATCAGGCTGTCTGTGTTCAGGATCCAAAAGCTGAGCCCATATGCTTAAGGAACTTTCCAGTCCCTCAGGCTGAGAGGAAGAATGATGCATGATAGACCCTGTTGAATCTACTTGTTCAATATGCAGCAAAGAATGAAGGGGAATTGTAAAGGGAGACCTATACTAACATGAGGTTAAATATTGTTGTAATTTCACTACAGCAACACTAACAAACCCCAGATCCCCCTGACCTGCAACTTGTGCCTGAATTTAATTCAACAGCCTGGAACAGATTTCCCTTGGTGCAGCACAATTTGTAAGTAAAAACCAAAGCGGTTCTCTGGAAGAGTGTATACCTTTTCCCCGCCATAGAAGCACTAATGGCTTATCTACCAATTCAGCCGCAGTCGGGAGACAGTCAGTGTACTGCAATCTCCTTTGTCTTTCTCAACTGACACCTCATTGATGGGCAATTTTTCTAAACAACAGGAAAATTGCGGGGCCGGCTTCTCTGTCAATAAATTCCATTATTTCACATGGAGGTTGGTAGCATAGCCAGAAAATGCCAAAGTGATTACCTTGAGGAACTACAGCTCTGTGGTCTGAGCACTCTATAAATCTATGGACAAAGTTTGATAAAGCACATTGATACTTTTTCTGACAAGACTTTGTCTAGATTTAGTGGACTCGGTTGTTAGCAGCATGCAGCACTGTCATTCCTGGTTCGATTTAAATGCAACCATGATTCCCATGCACACATTTCCTTGCTTCTTGCTTTGGCAAAATGTCCATTCCCCTCCCCACACCCCCCCAGTGCAAGGCAATGGAAAAGACCAAGAAATGGTAAACAACTGGTAGGGGAACATGATCTAGTCTATTTTCAGATTGATATGAGGAGTGAACAGAAGAGATTCACTTCAGATCAGGGGGGCCCATCAATCCTCAAACTAATCACATGTGGTCCTATCAATCTCAGCCTGTGGGAGTCACACCTTCTTAACAATGAGCCATCAACCAGAACACAGTTTTGGCAAAGCAAAATCTTGCTTTATACTTTAATTTGTTTTACACATTTTGTGGAAGGACGGTAGGGAGAGAGTGGCCAGGGGAAGGAAAGAGTAGGGTGATGTGGGGAGTGTTGGTATGAGTCTGTCACTGGGATAAAGATTTGGCTTGGGAGGGATTTGTTGGGTTCCTGGTTGGTTGGGCAAGTTATGTTGATGTGCTGGTTTATTTTCTGGAGGCTGTGATGGGAGACTGGTGTTGGTGTGAGGGGTTATACTTTTCTGGGAAAGTTGTGTTTGAAGCATTGGTTCGGAATGGGCTGATGATGATTGGTGAGGGATATATTCGATTATTTGGTTTGATAGGGAAGCTGTTTGCTTCAGGTTGACAGAATAATGAACTGATCTTCTGTTTTTCCAGGGATAATGTGGTGTTGCATTGCTTTGTTTGATGATTGGTGAACATCACATAGGGGTAGTGTGGTGGTGTGATCTCTGCAAATTGCATTGATATATTTGGTTTGCTTTACTGGGCGGGGGAGTGGTGTTGATTTGATTGGATCTGATCAACATAAAAGCAACAACCTGACATTCCTCACACTTCCAAAGCTCCTACTGGAGTGAGGAGAATGCAGAGTGGGTTTCTGGGATTTCTACTGGGGCACTGCTCTTGTGAGGTTATCGGTGAATTAGTTTGCTTTAGAGGGGTTGTGTTGAAGTAGGGTTGTTCTGGGTATTGTGTAGAGGTAATGATTTGGCTTGTGAGGAGCTGTATAAATACACTGTCTCCGTTTCTTGGAACTGTTCTCCTTGTTCAAGGATAGACACCATTGAACTGCTTTCTCCTCACTCTCCATAGTTGCTGTCTAAAGGTTGAAAGCTTAAGTGGTGCATGGGCCTCATGCTGTCCCTTTGCACACAGGTGGATTTCACCATGTGGTGTATTTGCCCTGCTGTGGGGATTGCTTTCCCTGGTGCTGTGTAACTCCTCTGCTCCCTGACAGGAATACAATTTACTGCAATTTACTATAAATCCTCATAAAACCCCTTCTCTTTTGACACTCAGTCAGAAACCCTAAAAATGACCGACAGGTTCTTCATAAATATTTATTCCTTTAAAAAAAAAATTAAATTCTTCCCTCTGAAATTGGGTTGTTGGCCTTTTAAAATAAAAAAAATCCCACTTTGATCAGTTCTGCTACAACCAAGCCCACTTTCTCTGCTGCCCCAGGCTTGAGAAGCTGGGCCTGGCACATGGGGGGCTTTCATGGAGGCTGGGTGGGATGGCATCCCCTCACCCAGCCTGTGACAATGTCAAGGGTCTCCCCTTAGTGTTTGTGCAAGAGAATACTTATTTTCTATTGCTAGCTGCTAATGGAGTTACTCCTTTCAGCTCAAGTGGTAGAGACCCGTGCTGAAGGTCATAGGTCCGTACCTTGCTGATGACCCATGCAGGGGTTGTTACAATACAACCTGAGCCTGCAATTTAAACCCATTGCTGTTTGTCCTATCCTCGGAGGTTAAGGAGAACAATTTCTTTTTCTCCTTCTTGTAACAGCCTTTTATGTACTTGAAAACTGTTATGTCCTCCCTCAGTCTTCTCTTCTCCAGACTAAACAAACCCAATTTTTTTTTCCAATTTTCCCCCATAGGTCAAGTTTTCTAGACCTTTAATCATTTTTGTTGCTCTTCTCTGGATTTTCTTTAATTTGTCCACATCTTTCCTGAAACATGGTGCCCAGAACCGGACACAATACTCCAGTTGAGGCCTAATCAGCGCGGAGTAGAACGGAAGAATTACTCCTTGTGTCTTGGTTACAACACTCCTGCTAACCCATCCCAGAATGATGTTTGGGTTTTGTTTAGGTTGTTTACAACAGCGTTACACTGTTGACTCATATTTAGCTTGTGGTCCACTATGACCCCAGATCCCTTGCCGCAGTACTCCTTCCTAGGCAGTCATTTCCTATTTTGTATGTGTGCCATTGATTGTTCCTTCTTAAGTGGAGCACTTTGCATATGTCCTTATTGAATTTCATCCTATGTACTTCAGATCATTTTGAATTTTAATCCTACTCTCCAAAGCACTTGCAACCCCTTCCAGCTTGGTATTCTCTGCAAACTTCATAAGTGTACTGTCTGTGCCATTAGATCTCTGCTGCCATATAGCTAAGCAGGGGCTGGTTGCTAGTAGCTAAAATACCTGTTGTAGATAAGGCATAGGACTCTTTGAGGCTACTACATTTGCCCACTCTAGAAAAGACTTTCTCACATCCAGTTTTTTGACATAGGGTAGGTGATCTGGAGTGGGGGGCCTCCGAGGCCATATGTCCCACATGGAATTAGCTGTGTGCATTTAAACCCATCCTTTAAATCCTCTCAGGCCAATGAGAGTGTATTCCCATTTTATTTTTGTCACTCTGACTCTTGCTCTTGTTCTGTTTATAAATAGTATAGGCATTTACTGCTTTGTATGCGGGGCAGGGGAGAAGGGAACATATTAAAACCATGCAAGGCTATGGCCTTTGCAATGCAAATCTGAGCCGGAAAAGGAAATTTGAATATTGTAAATTAAGAGAACGTTCCACCGATGAAAGTGTCTCCCGATCATAAGTCATGTGATGATAAATTTCAGTTGAGTGACAACAGTATTAACAAACTGAAAATAAGATTGATGCGCATCAGGGGTCCATGAATGCAAAATAAAAGGGAAAGGCTTGCTAGCTTGAGATAGGCAAAGTATAAATATGTATCACTTGGTTCTAAAGTGAGTTATGATTGCATTTTCCTACTTGTACCTGGAATCTGTGGAGGTTATTCATCTTATCCCTATATCAGCCATGACAGTTATGGCCATGCAGTGCATACAGCACAGATACCTGTTCAGCAGATAAATCAGGAGGCATGAAGGGACCTGTTGTTATCAATTTGATCTTAGGAATAAATATACAAATATGTGTACAGAATTGTTGTCATGCTGAACAACTTCCCTGCTTCTCGCCGATGCATTTAAAAGAGGCTGTTTGGAGAGGCCCTTTGTGACAGCGCCTAAGGGAGATGAAGGGAAGGAAGGATCATGAGGGAGAACGAGATTGATGTCTTTTAGAAACTCTTCCACCCAGGGCCTTGTTCTGATGCAGGGCTGGGGTGGAGGATGGGACGCGCAAGACGGCTGGGACCATTACAGTCAGTGAACATCTTGTCCAGTGAAACCGTTCCTGATGAGGCTGTGCATGACACTGCCTCTTGACTGGGGCTAAAGAACTACACGTTTTATGGTGCGGAGGAGACTCTGGAGTTTAATACTGATTTACCGTGGCGGTTCAGCAAGGAGGCGAGCAGCGTACGGGAATGCAGGCAGCTGTGAGGCCAGTGGGACCTCCTCACTGGACGTAGAGCAGAGCAAGCGAGTGGGTGGGGGGAATTCTTTCAGTTCATTTGTAAGTCAAAGTACAGTGACGGGTATGAAGACCGTGAAGCATCCAGACGATTCAACCAAGGCACTCACTGAAGTATCTAGGCAAGGGAAAACAAGGATACGTTCAGATCTCTGTGTGGGGATGGGGGAACCCTGCTTCGGAGAAGCTATCTGGATTCCTTAGCCGTGTGGTACGGCTGCTCGGCTGGGGAAAATAGAGCATGCACAGATGCCAGAAATCAGGGAGCGGGAGGGGGAGTGACTTCACAGCCTTGGCTTTTCTTACCTGGAGCTGCCTGAGATGGGAGACCATATCACACCCTGTTGGAATGGAGAGAGAGCTCCTCCACCTGGCTCCTGCATCCTGGAGGCTTCCAGCAGAGAGAGCGGGTAGAAAGAAGTTGTGGTGGTTCAGTGCTGAAGAAAGAGCATCTGCTTCTTGGCATATGGGCCCTGCGTGCAGCTTCTGAGCTGAGCACTCAGGCCAAGAACATAGAGCCCCAGCCAGGCAGACAGGCTGGCAGGTGGTGGTGGTGATGATAATACTTTGCATCTATATTCTGCTGTTCACATGAGGATTGCAAAGTGGGTCTCATTCCTGTGTTACAGCTGAGGGGACTGAGGCACAAAGTGTGACTTACTCAAAGTTTCGGAAGATCCAGCAGCAGAGTCCAAAACAGAACCAATCCCCTGCTCTGACCACCAGACATGACCCATGGCAGGGCTGTAGTTGCCAGGTTCCCCTCATTTGGGGATTGGCTCCTCCCACTGCAAAGAATGCAAAAGAAATGTAGCTTTGCAGTGGAAACCCCAAGAAGATGCAGGGCTGAAGAATCATCGCAACCACACCACCTGCTGCTTGGAGCATGGACGCTTTATGATAGAAGTAGCCTTTTAAATAGTGAATTTACTGTCATTTCTCAGGCTTGGGGACCAAAGCCCTCTGTCCAGAGCACAGGTTCAATACACGCAGCAGCAGTTTACTATCCTACCAAAAAACCTCCACCCAAACAGGGAGGAACCACCTCGAACAGCAAAAGGATAGTTCCTCACCCATTCGTGTCTTGGCCTTCCTCCAGAGACTGCTACCAAGGGGCTACTTGTGATGGTAACTTGGGATGCAGGCACTTGTTCACTAAGAACAGACCAGAGACAACCTCATTCCACCACACTACCTCTAGATGGTGACAATATTCAGTAACTACTGTCCTAGATAACCACCTTCTGCCCTCTTTTATACTGAGGTAAATCTGGAGTTAATGGGAGTTACTCCAGGTTCTTACAGGTGGCAGTCGAAGTGGAATGTAGGCTGTATTTGAGCCGATAGCCTTTTATCATGAGGCTATGTATACCATTAGTCAACCACATGTACTGTTCAAAACTCTTAAAAATGCCTTTCCCAAACAGGTTGATCCTATGACACCTCTAGGAACCCAAGTTTTGGCTCAAGTGTGTTTGTTATTGACTAGTATGTATTTTATTTACATATTTAGTATTGAAGTTGCACTCGCAGACCCCAGTCAAGATAAGGCCCCACTGTGCTAGGGGCTGTACAAACAGTAATGAATTTTCCAATAAAAATATTACTTGAATAGGTATCTGACATTATAAACCTCTGTTTCTATCATGATCTGTTCTGTCTGTGGTGATCTACCCTATCCCACTGGTTTCCCTGTCAGTCCTAGGTCATGAGGTTCTGCCATCCAGAGTTAGAGGTCATAGCAAAAGGTTCCTCATATTCACCCTTACATTAGTAGGCACCACTTAACACAAAGTCTTGACTTTCTGCCTCTTAGCTCCAAACTCCTTCATTACCAATTGTGCATTTTTGCGCTGCTGCAAATATTTCTTGTAGAATGACTAATTTCTTCTTAAGCGTCATGGAGTTTCCCAGTGAAATCAGAGGTTCGACTTAGTGCTGAATGTTTGTTTTTTAAGGCTAGTGTAAAAATGGAAGCTATGTGGCATCTGGGGGTTGAATAAAGAAACTAAGAACTTGAATCTGAAGATGCATGAGAACACTGCCTGCTGAGAATCTTGGATAGCACATGCTGAGTATGTTAATGACATGCAGAGAGAATATATGAGGTTATTTTGTTTCCAAAATGTGATACTTAAAGGAAAAACAACTTCTGTCCTTCAGCCTTAAGAGCTATTCCTATTCTTGAACTGTGAAGAAGGAGTAAGTGAGGAGGAAAATGCCATATGAAACCGTTAAGCTAATTTCAGTGACAGTATGTTCTGGCCAACTAGGAAGATGTGGCCATATATTACAGCAGTCCGTTAACAAGAATTCATTTTTTAGCCCAGCTTGTCTCTAACAAAAAACCTTAACATTTAATTTTCATAAACCTAGAATTAAGACTAACTTTTTAACTTTACAGTATTCTGCACTCATTAGGTTCCTGCTACGATGTAAATCTCTCTGCTGAAACAGCAATTCGAGAGCCTTCCCCTTGCCATAATAAACGTAACGTTGAACTGTAACCCATAACCGCATAATTACAGATGGAAGCTATCCAGCTGCCATTGTTGGCCATACTGGGGCCAGTAAGGAGCTATAACTCTAGTGCAGGGTTTGAGAAAACAAACCTTTCCTCTGGAAAAAGTGAGGCTCCTGCATTTTGGAGACCTGACACCAAAATCTCTGTTATGTCTATCCACAGAGGAAGTGGAATGAAGCGTGGTTTTGCCATTGAAGTAATGGGAATCTGAAGTTGACACCTTGGGACAGATTTTAAAGGTATTTAGCTGCCTAAAAATTCCAGTTAGACTGCTTATGGGAGTTAGGCACTTAACCAGATTAGGCTCTTTGGAAATCCCATTAGGTGCCTATCTGAATCCTTAGGCACCTAAATATCTTTCACTGTAGTATCTAGGGGTCAGATTATAACAGGTATGCTAGAAATTCACAGAAGGCAGAAGATTTGGGCTTTATTTCTTGTTCTTCTATGACTTCCTTGGGTTAAGTTGCTCAACCTCTCTAGGCCCAATTCACCAATGCCATGGAGCAGTTTACATCAGTGCAAAATGATACCAAATGGCAGTGGTAATGTCTCCCTCCTATTTTGCCCGGTGATATAAGGGAGCGTGGAAGGAGCTAGGCAATGGACAATCTGTTGTATATCCATTTCCTCCTCTGAAACGTGGACAGTACCTACCTCAAAGGATTGTTGTGAGGCGTAACTCATTAACGTTTGGAAATGGCTTTGCGATCCTTGGATGGAAGGTAATATAGAAATGCAAAGAATCTTTCTCCCAGGGCTGCCTGCAGGGATTAGGAATCATAATGTTAATTGCAACTAGGTAAATAATTCATAACAAACCATTTATTGAATGCTGCCACTCTCTGTTTGCGATTTGTCCACAAGCAGATGGCGATAGTTTTGAATAATAAATGCATTTTAAAAAAATAAAAAGCTGTATTTGAGGAGCCAAGTCTTGCTTTGTGGTTTGTTAGTGAGCAGTTAGTTGCAGGAATTCAGTCTTCAAAATTCAAGATGGGCTGGTTAGTTTTGATTGGACACGTGTAGATCACATGGTACGTTTTCAGTCCTTGGCTGGCTGAGCTAACTCTTAGAATCATACCTTGTGCTCCCCCATCTAGAATTCCTGACTGTCTCTTCTTGTAGTGGGACTGTAAGCTATTTTGAGACGGGGACTCTTTGTTATGTGGATCTGCAGCACCCTGCACAACGGGACCTAGATTCCTGAAGCAAGAAGTGGGGCAACTCATTTAACCTGAGCCACACAGCAAGTCAGTGGCAGAGCTGTGGAATAGAACCCCAAACCCCTCGCTTCAAATGTCCATTTCTAACCACTGGGCAACACTACCCTCAGTGAAAGGAGATGGGGAAAGCATCTGAACATTGATGGGTAAATATTTGCTCTGTGTAGATTCACTCACAACTAATATTTTTGTAATGATTTTTTTAGACTTTCTAAGATAACATTCCATCCCTTTGATGCTCTCTCAGCCTTATCTGTGCCGCTTTTTTTTCTCTTTAAATCTTCCTTTACCTTTTTAAAATGCTCTCTTCTCCAGCAGTGACAGACCTATCACTGACTTAGTATTAGTACTCACTTTAACAACTCAGAAAGCAAAGAGATTATTCTGGACTTGGTCCTAACACACTCGAGTTGGTTCAAAAACTAACTCTAGATAAGGCTAAGACTTTTTTTTAGTAAAAGTCATGAACAGGTCACGGGCAATACACAAAAATTCACGGAGTCTGTGACTTGTCCATGACTTTACTACAAATAACCGGGGGCGGGGCTAGGTAGGAGGGAGGGAAGGGAGTTCAATGGCGGGGGGGGGGAGGGGAGAAGGGGGACTGACAGGCCAAGCCTCCTGCCATGGCGGAGGGCACAGCCCCGACTCCAGTGGCCTCAGCCATGGAGGGCTCCAAAGCTGGCCCAGTTGCAGGACAGGGGTGCGTGGCCCCACTGCAGCCCCAGCCGCAGAGATGGGGGAACACAGCCCTGGGAAGCCACAGGGGGGCACATGGCCCCAGCTGCAGCCACGGGCCAGGGGCACACGGCCCCAGCTGCAGCCCCCACCAAGCAGGACTCAGGGCTGGTGGCAGAAAGAGAGCTCTGCAGTGACTCTGGAGAGGACGCCTAGAGAGAGATGCTGATTCCTAGTGTCTCTTCTGGGGCTCACAGTATAAGACCCAAGAAAGGAGGAGGTAGGAATTGGTCCAGTGAGGCAGCCGGGGAGTCTGTGTAGTCAGGCCTTGACTGCTTGTTGAAGTGTCCCTGAACCAAGGGCCAGTGGAGGAGGAGAGCCTGGGTTCTCCTACCAGCCCATTGAGGAAAGTGGCATGGAAATCCCCAGCAAGGTGTACGGACAATTGAAAGGTTGAACACTGTAGATAAGGACCAGTGAGTCCAGAGCTGGATTGAAGGCCCAATGTGAAAGTGATGGACTAGTGGGGGATTTGATAGCTGCTTTCAACTACCTGAAAGGGGGTTCGAAAGAGGATGGATCTAGACTGTTCTCAGTGGTAGAAGATGACAGAACAAGGAGTAATGGTCTCAAGTTGCAGAGGGGGAGGTTTAGGTTGGATATTAGGAAAAACTTTTTCACTAGTAGGGTGGTGAAGAACTGGAATGGGTTACCTAGGGAGGTAGTGGAATCTCCTTCCTTAGAGGTTTTTAAGGTCAGGCTTGACAAAGCCCTGGCTGGGATGATTTAGTTGGGTTTGGTCCTGCTTTGAGCAGGGGGTTGGACTAGATGACCTCCTGAGGTCCCTTCCAACCCTGAGATTCTATGATTCTAGTGTTTGCTGGACTATTGGCTTATCCCAGAACTACGTGGCCCAACTGGAGGGCTGAGTCGCAAGAAGAAGCAGGGCCAGAGTGGTTGTCAGGAGCGGATGTAAAAGGAGGAGAGAATCCCAGGCCTAGTCACAAGGATGGGTGTTGGTTGCTGAGTCACACTGATACAGAATCTAACTTCCTTTTTGAAAATCCATCCCAGGGATACCAGAAGTCCTTGTGTAGCCCTAAATAAAAAAGGAAGCAGGAAGTCAATAGTCGGGGAGGTTCAGTTGGAAGGTTATTTGAGCCAAACAGGTATCCCTCAGTCAAATGGAAATCTAACCCTAGTGACGCCAATAAAAAGGAGTGTGAACTGTGGGAAGTGAAATCTAAGATGGAACTTTGGAAGGCTAAGTAGGAATTGGGAAGACAAAAAAAAATCCAAACATAAATAAGAAATTTTCTAAATATATTAGAAGCAGGAAGCCTCCACCGGGCCATCAGGGTGTGAAGAGAGCAATTAAGGAAAATATGGACACAACAGAGGAGCTTACGTGTGTGGGGGGGGGGAGGGTTGTTTTTGTTCCCCCATCAGTCTTTTCCATAGACTGTTGGGGAGATCGTTAATTGCATACGTTTTCTCAGGTAACAAAACACTTTATAAGGAGATGCACGCCTTTCAGTGAGGGTTGCAATAACTGAGCTCCTTGGGTTGGATCGTTTGCTAATGGTCTTTAGCCTTGGTTTTCATGTTAAATGTCCCTTTCACTCTATTTCTAAGGGGACCCATGCCACCTCTCTGTCTGTCTGATGAAATGCAACCCTGTGCAGAGGGGCAACTCAAAGCAAATTCAACCTGCAGTTTCCTAGCAATGAGGGTATTTAAATAGGGAATCGGTGTACCAGGGGAGATGCTGGATTCATCCGTGTTTGGAATCTTTAAAATGAGATTAAATATTTTGTCTAAAAAACATGCTTTAATCCAGCTCTGGGGAAAATTCTACAGCCTGTGAATACAGGAGGTCAGACAAGATGACCATAATGGTCCATTTTGGCCTCAGAGTCCAAAGGTTTATCTACACAGGGAAGTTAGCCTGCAGGGAGCTCGGGTGTGAAGGTAGAGCGCACTAGCTACTCTGCACTAACCAGCCGTGTGGACACTGTTACTGTGCACTAAGAGCGCCCTCAGGTGGTCTAGTGGATACGCTTCCACAGTGCATTAAGCTAATGTGCACAAGGGCACTTAGAACGCAGGAAGAGCGTTCACACGGGGAAGTTCGTGTGGAGTAGCCAGCGCACACCAGCTACTTTGGGCTTTTTCCCCGTGTAGACAAGCCCTGGGAATCTATGAAAAACTTGTATATCATGTAAGTCCCACTTGAGGTCTTCAGACGGAATGTAAGTGGAACATAAGTCATGAATGGCTTTGTACTGGTACTTTGCCCAGGAGAAACATTAGCTCCACTTGCCGGTTAAAAACTACCTCTCCAAGCCAGCTTTCAACTAAACAGACCCCATGCCTCATCCTGTTGGGTTTATCTCCATCAAGAAACTTGTAACCCACCATGTTCAAAATAGAGTTAAAAATAAATCTCCCAGACCCATTGCCAACCTTCCCAGGACCCAGTTTATAAAGGGCAAAAGCTAGTGTGTCTTCTGTGCTTGTTTCCGGAGCAGGGTATGTTGCTGCAACCTGTCTATATTATCCTATCTGGAATGAGATTTCATTTCACCAGTTTTTACTATGCAATTTCAATAACTGGAACTTGTTTAAAGGCTCACTGCTCCAGGAAAATGCATTACATCTTGGCTTTTAAATTCACCAGCTCCCATTTATTGGTATTAATAATACATTGGGAAAGCTGTTCTTTTTATTTTATTTTGGTCCTCAGATTCTTTTTGCCTCTTAAATCAAATATCTAAAGGAAATGTTTACAAATAGCACTCTTGTATCTTAAAGATAAACACACTTGGCAACCGATTAAGGAGTCATTTGCAGTGGTCAGAGAAAGGGTAAGGGGAAAAAAATAGAAAGCAGTGAAACTGTTTCATAATCACATGCAAACCAAAAATGTCCAGGGAGAAGCTTTTTAATAACAAGGAAAACACCTAAATTAGTTTCCATTTAAACATATTGGCATCTCTAATTTATAAACACCATTAAAGCAGAGAATTGTTGATAAGGGTTAGAGTAATTATTCTCATAAGTGGAAATGCAGACGTTTTGTGCTTCTAAATGCTTATTTTTCCACTTTGACTGACTCCATGGAGCTTTTTTCAGCTCAGGTCACCCAAGGAATCGCTTCGTGCATGTTTATGTATTTACTGTATTGTATAAGAGACTTTATTTTTTGCCAAGCTAGCTCTTTCATCATTCATCTGTTTCAGCATTACCATTGTGATGGAGGCTAGCCAGAGACAGCTATGCCTATGTAAAACTGGAGTAAGTCAGCTAAAGTCCATGGAGGTATTCTGGATTCAAACCAGTATAAATTAGATCAGAATGTGGCCCATAATACTTGCAGGATTTGGTAACTTGGGGTCACCAGGTGTCTTCCCCCTCCTCTTCTTCATGCTGTGCTAACCAAAATTGGGAGGAATAGATCAATTTTTTTTTCTTATGGTGTATTCTGTATAAATGCAATCCATGCATTATTATATTGGAACTGGGATATCTCTAAGCAATTACTTCCAAGCACATTAGTGTCCATGCACTAAATACTAAAGTGTTTGTTCAGTGCATCGCAGGATCAGGTTATTGCTGAGTCCGTCCATCATGCCAAGAAATTATTGGTATAAGTGCTTTAAGAGCACAGTCAGTACAATGGAGATATAACCAAGCTAGAGGAGTGCAGCATTGCTGCTCTGCTTAGGGAGGTCAGGCGCTTCTTTGTTTAGAGAAGAAGGGGGGGGGGAGAAAGTAGGCTGTGTAAGTGTTCAGATGCACAAAAATATATCTCATCATCAAATGCACGTTGCAGTTCACTGGCTGTGGGAATCAGGGAAAAAACTTTACACTGAAATTGAGTGGAAATTGGAATAGTGAGGGGAATATGCTTTCTTTTTCAATTCCAGCTGCTCATGCAGTCCTTTGCCTAGGATTAAGAGGTCACTTATTGCAGCCTTAAAGGATAAGGACTGGGCTAGATAGGAGAATCAGAAGCTGTTTATTCTGTAAATGTTTGAATATGAATCAGGTCTGCCTTTCAGAGCTTCACTTATTACTTCTATTTACCAGGATAATATCAGAACTCTAATTCTCCCACCTCTCTCGATTCCCCGCATCTCAGTTTCTCAGCAAGACCGGAAGCCTTTAGAGTTTTCCATCTATTGAGCGATGTACCCTTGTTTATAAGGGGGAATGTTTCTTTTATGTTTTCTGTTGAGATTGCATTAATGTAATGGTTTTGTGCTCAAAAGCAATGCTGGGGGATTAATCATTTCTTTTTATGTAATCTGTTGTTAGTTTATCGTGGTAAATAACCAACTTTATCAGATTTCTCTTTACACAGTGGCTGAGGTTCAAGACTTGGTCCTCCCCTTCTCCCTCCACCCCGCCACAAGTTAAAAGTATATAAAGAGCTCAGATGAGGAAAACTGACGCACAGAAAGGGTAAGTGATTTGTCCAAAATCACACTAGGCAAAGGAACCTAGGTCTCCTGCTCTAAGCACTAACCCACAGCAGGGAGGGTCTGACCTCAGTAGGGTGATCAGATAGCAAGTGTAGAAAATCAGGACACTTATTTTTATTTGGGCTGCGGGGAAGGGGTATAGTTACCTATAACTCGGCTAAAATATAGTCACATGTTAACAGACCTTTTTGCAATGAGTCACCTTGTTTCCAGTCACCTGCCAGATTTTGGCTCTATATAGGCAGGACCTGCTTCCCCTGCCAGTGAAATGGGAATGACAGGTAGGCAGAAAGCAATGGTCCCACACGGACATGTGGACCAGTAATGGTTTAATTTGACCTGCCATAGCTGAGAGACTGGAGAACAGCAGTGTTCTAAACAGAAAAGATGATCTGTAGTTTTATCAAGCCAATAACCAATACAATAAATGTGTTGCAATGATTCCAAACCTCTCCACAAGGAGCCATTGGTATGGCCCTGGAGCAGTCTGAGCAGAAGAATGGTGCTGTGGTTAAATCGGAGCAGGGCCAGGGAGAAGTGGGCTTAAGTCCTAGATGTGCCATGGACAGCCAGTGTGACCTTGAGCAAGTCATGTGATCTCTCTGTGCCTTGCTATAATAGCACCACCTTTATCTGTCCTGTCATCTTTGATTGTAAGCTCTTCCGGGGGGGGACTGTCTCATCATCCATGCAAGTACAGAGCCTCCTATAACAGGGCCTTGAGCTTAATTAGGACCTCTGAGTACTACTGTAATGGAAATAAAATCCTCATTGGCAAGGACCTTTCATCTCATCCCATCTGGCAAGCAAGATCTCTCACTGAACTAACCCCACTACAATTTTATTTACTCGATTTCTGGCTACTTCTAATGATGGCGACTCTATTGCTGTAGTTTCTTCCATGTGCCCATCCCCCTATATTAAGGTCCTTTCTCTTTTTTGTACAGTATCTAACCTGAATTTTTCCACTTTTTCAGGTTTAGATCATTCCTCTTTAACTCCTCTTGGCTATTCCCTTTTACTGCATGGATTTCATCTGACCAATGCTAGTAGCCTGTAAGGGCATTGCCTCAAAATGCAGGGTAAAAGAGGGTCTGCAATTTCTTGAATGTCGTGGAAGTAGCATGCTGATTATTCATTAATTCTGGATTTATTAATTATATGCTAGTTGTTCTCTTTTTTTTTTGTTTTGTTTTACTGGTGTGCTCGATGCTCTACAGGCACAAAGGAGGACGAGGGTCATCCTCTGAGAGGGTGACATTGGTTTGGTACAATGATAACTTTTTAGGATGATGACATTCATCTATTTACTATAGTCGCTTTCATCCTAAAGCGCCCTAAAACGCGTTGCAAACTCCTTTACAAACGCATGTGCTATAAGAAGGAGAGACTTCATCCACCACAGAGATGTGACACTACTAGAGCAAAAGGAGGTAGTTGTTTACTAGCCCACAGCCACATCACACAACAAATGTAGGCCCAGAATCAGGCAGGTGCACACCCAGTTGAACTTCATGAGGGATTTGTGGGGGGAGGCAAAGATGTAACTGCACAAACTTGAGTTTGGCTAGGCCTTTGGGTTAACACCTCTAATTTTTGCTGTGTTAAGGGGATTTTTTTTAGGCTTGGCTTGACAAAGGAGTCAGGCATCTAATTCTTACAGAATGTCAATAGGATTTGGGTACCTAGGCTAAGATTTTCAAAAGTGGCTAGCTGTTTTGGGTCTCTCAAGATTAGGGTGCCCATCTTGAGGTACCTAAAAAGGCCCTGACTTTCAGAAAGTTCTAAGCAGCACCTCGTCTTGGCAAATCAGGCCCCTTTAAGATGTATCAAGTTGGGCAATCAAAATGACCAGTCACTGTTGAAAATGTTGGCCCTAACTCCCTTATGCGCCTTTGAAAACCTCAGCCCCAGTAACTACAAGTGGGCACAACCTCAGAGGCAACATCTTGCAGATGATCCTTAATAGTATTCTAACAGCAATGTGCCCCTTAGTAGACGCACTCCATTAAGGACAAAGGGGAAGCCCAGAATCTACCTCAGATCCATTATTCACAGCAGCCATGTTGCAATTTAATGGAGTCACTTGAGATTTACGCTGATATAACTGAGATCAGAACCCTGCCCACAGCATCTGCCTTAACTTTGATTCTGCTGAGACTTCGTTGTTTTTGATTTGCAGCCTCGGTGCAGTTTGAATGTCCTGTAGCTTCTTGCTAGCAAAACAGGAACTGCTGATAGCTTCTGAAATCCACATTCCATCCTTGAGATAACACAAAACAATTTTTTTTTATTATTTTTTTTACATCTCGGAGAAATAAAGTGACAGGCTGTTATGGGAAGAGATTGAGCTGTATGGAAGTGCATGTCCCTTTCTCTCCACTCAGCATACAATCATTTCTTCAAATGGCATCAAATACTCAGTGATGGAAGCTCCCCTTTGGAGGGGGGCAAAATCTGACATTAAGGCTGATGCCGAATGGATTTCTCCATACGAGAGAAACTATATTTCCAAGGTGGCAAAATAATAATAAATGAGCAGTAAACCACCCCCCATGTAAATCTTTAAATGGATATTGGATTTTTAATTATAAGGGTTTAATTTTAGGAATGGAAAAACTACTTTTACACAATTATAGCTGTGCAACTGTTAATTAACTTTCAAGAATTCTTCTTTTGCTTAAAAAAAGTAATTAAAATACTTAGGATGCTATTAGCATAAAATAAGTTATGCAGGGGAATAGAGAAATATAAAACAACTATACATTGTATCAAATCCTGTAGGGGGAAAGAATCTTGCTGTTTCTAAGACCTAAGTCCAGGCTGCCCAGTTTACTAATATGGAGTCCATGAGAAAACTTTTCCCTGAATGCAAATATGGAAATAACATAGTATTTAGAGGTAGAGAGACACTCATAGAACCACAGGTTTAGAAAGGACTGCAAGGGCCATCTAGGCTAGTGTTTCTGATACCAGGCACTGGCTTTCTGCCTTCTTAAACTGTCAGGGAGATCTCAGGGACTGGACGTTGAGAAATACTGACTCTAGTCTAACCCCCTGCTAAGCTGCTGGATTTGATCTCTAAAATCATCTAAGACAGATGCTATCTGCCTTCTTTTTGAAAACTTCCAGTGAAGGAGCTTCCACAATTTCGCCCGATAACATGTTCTATTGTCCTACTATTTGGAAGTTTCTCCTGATATTTAATCTAAATCTGCTAGGATGTAGTTTGAACCCACTTCCTATTATACAAAGACAAATTAGGTTGACTAGTCCTACCCTAAGACTCAGTGTGAAGTTGGTGGTGATGTTCCCAACACTTGCCTTTTCTAGTGCTTGGTCCAGCCTGGTTTTAAATCATTTAATTGGTTGAGTTGCCAGCACTTCCTTTGTGAGACTAATCCGGTCTCAATGTTCTAAGCAACCAGTTTAGAAACACTTAAGGCTAAATTCAAAGGGAGCCCAACTTGGTTGAATGTAGACCTCCTTTGGTGTGCAAGTTTATTCTAACTTTGACTCAATTACACTTGCATCCTTGAGCCCCACCAAACCCAGCCTTTGGGCACCAGAGCTGTCAAATCTGGAAAGCCCCGATGGTATGAATGGATTAGAAGTGTGACCAAAGGGCATACATTTGTTTTTCCCTTTAAATGAATCTATCCCTTTTTCCTAACTAAGAGCCTTGCACATGTAATTGATGGAATTTAAATGGCCAGAACAAGCACTTGGCCTCCACATCTCCCACAGGTGGCTTCAGAGACGCCTTAGAGATCATCTTGCTGACCCAGCCCCGTGTCCTGAGGCCAGTCCTGTGTATAGTGATGTGATGACGGGGGACAGGAATTGGGCATGCCTAAAAAAAAAACACCTAAGGCTGTATGTGGAACCTATGGGCCCCTACACATCACTTCTGCGTTAGGCCCACATTGTCTATGCTGCTAGACCTGCTTTATACCTCGTGTAACTTCATAGTCTGTGGATAAGAATTTATAAACTCTGGTCCTCTCTGCTCTGTACTGGCATTAAAGACCCCATCAGGCATTTCTCATAACCCGGGGTAGAGGGTTGCCAAACTTGCCTCTCCTTGCTCTTCCTCACTCTTGTGAACTGGTTAGCCCAAAAGTAGCTGCTTTTCAGTGGCTCTGAATGTACAGAAAGTGGGCAATGCCTTAGGATGAATGGTGCTGATACAATGCCAGAGATCATCATTGTAAGCATCATGGTCCATACACCTCAAACTCTGAGACTACGTAACTAAGCTTTTGGTGGTGGAAGTGGAGAGGGGATTGTGGAATCTAAGGGAGGGAAATGACAGCAAAGAACAAGACTGGGCTAACATGGAAGGGAAGTGGAGGGGGGAGAAGATACAAGGGTCCAATGACAGCAGTGAGAGCAAACAGCCGAGATGAACACAGGCCCTCCTGCGAGCAGAGACTGAGTGAGATGCACCTAGCATGAGACGGCAATGGAGAGCCAGGGAGCAGAATGACCAATGAAGACAGAGCGGCAGGTTCCAAGAGCACTGCTGTGAACCTGCACATCTTATTTATACGGCACTAGCCAAGACCAGAGGCTCATTGTGCTAGGTGCAGTACATACACCCAGTAAGAGATGGGTGGTCCTCTTGAGAGCTTACACTCTCCCTAGAGTACGACAGACGGAGGGGGAGCAGAGACCAGGAGAAGTGGTTTGCCGCAGGTCACGCAGTAGATCCATGCCAGAGCAGGCACACTACATGGGTCTCACAAGTTCCAATCTAGCGCCCTGTTCATTGAACACACTCACTACCTCTCTGCTTTCCAACTGGGCTAGGAGCCAAAGGGGAGGGTTTTTTTTCTTTTGTGCTTTGAAAACATATTTCAAGACCTGCTTCTTTATATTCAAGTAATTTTCCTTGAGCGGGAGGGAACACCCAAAGGTTGGGGGGAGGGGTTGTTTGTTTAATAAAAGCCCCAAATGAATAATACCTAAATGAATCTCAGTTCTCATGTCCCTGCCAGGATGTTCCAAATATAACCACAAAACGCAGTTCTTAAGCCCATATTTATTACTATACAAATTTGGTTTAAAAACAATTCTACGGAGGGTTTATGTTTAGCTGCTGCACTAGATCGGCGCAGAAGGACATCTGGTTCCAGGGAAAACTGTAATGTTGCACTGACCTCCAGTGGAATTCGAAGAAATACTTCAACCACAGAAGCTTTCTGTGGTTCTTAGGAGCCAACATTTTCCTGGTTTTTGAGCTTTGTAAATTCAAGTATGACCTTGGGGATCAGAGCACTTACAACAGACTACTCTGTATTTTTGACAATAGCTACATGATGTTCCTTACTGCCACAGGCAGTAGATCTGCAAGGTCAGATAGAGGTAAATAAATAGCAAAGCCTCACTTCTCTTCCATGTGCAATTGATTGCCCAGGTGATGCATCCGAGTGGGGATTCAGGGTGATACCAACTCATTCTCTGCCTCAATCCATCCATCTGAGAGCAGCGTGTGATGTACCCAAGTGTATCCTTCAATGTCTTGGTCCATCAGTCTCAGGTCACTTAAAGTGTGAGGCTGTATCTGTGGCACTCAGTTGTTATTGCGTTGGCCCCTAGGATGTGTCTACACTGCAATTAAAAAAAATCTCATGAAAATGTCCATGTCCTTCAAAAAGCCACATTTCATTTGATGAAAAATGTTCAGGCAGTTCTAGGCACAAGCCCCTGATCTACCCCCAAGCCTGCCTGCTGTGCCAGGGGCTGTCAAAAGGGACATCACTAGGATGTCTGCATTGACGCTGCACTGTTCCTGCATCAAGGGAATTCTCCCCCACCTCTTGTCAGCCCTTTATGACCCTTATTATTCAATCTGGGGACCAGAACCCAGCCTACATGGAGGGGGGAGCTACATGCACAATGGATTAGACTGTGGCTTTGGCAAGGGGTGGCATGTAAGTTGCCCTACCCCAAGAGTACCTCTGAGGCACAATTCTGGTAATAATTTCCTGCTTGTCTAAACCAGAAGGAAATCACGACACCACCTGCTCCAGATCAGATGCACTGGCTAACTTATTGGGGGGTGGAGCCACAATGTTGCCCATTCCTGCCCAGCCCATCACTTTCCACCCACCTGCTTACATTTGTGTGCCCAGAACGAAGATCCAGGGAGTCTGTGCACAGGTGTAAAAATGGGGTTCCTAGAATCACAGCAATGTAGGGCTGGAAGGGACCTCAAGAAGTCATCAAGTGCAGGCCCCCGTGCTGACAGACCAAATACATCTAGACCATCCCCGACAGGTGTTTGTCCAACCTGTTCTTAAAAACCTCCACTGATGGCCTAAATCTCTCTTGCTGCAGATTAGAACAAGATGTAATGGGCTTTACTCTTCCTCCCTTGTACTTCCCTGAGCGGGTGTGTAATACAAATCACAATCTAGCCCTGCTAATGCGTGTGTCTCTACGCAAACACACACACACTACACACATATATATTATACATACACAGACACACATTTTGTGAAGTGAGCAAGATTTTCAAAAGCAACTCGTGCTCCTGAATCATTTGGTCACTTTGTAATATCTCCCCCATTATGTATACACTATTCAGACTGTAAACTCTTCAGGGCAGGGACTGTCTTTTTGTTCTGTTTGTGCAGCACCTGCCACCTAGGATCATAATCCTAACAATAAATAATATATGAACTGTATGCCATATATTAGCTATATAAAATGTATTTTAATACATACCAAAAAAAGGCCATTTTTTTGGTTTTTTGTTTTGTTTTTTTTAATGAGAGCAAATCAATGTATTTTTCTCTACCCTCGTTCTTGGAAATGGCTGACCTGTTTTGACTGCAGTGTTCAAATATTATTTAGCCTCACGTAGACACCTAGCATGGAAAATTTGAGCTGAAACAGTTAGTTTTGCAAAGTTCTAAGCAACTAAAAACAATCTTGGACTGAGAAGTGTTGGGTCACTTTCCTAATAAATGGTGCTACCAGACCCAGCTACAGCGCATACTATAGATTACATATAAAGGACTATATTTAAATGCATATCTGTCATTTGTTTACACTGAAAAGTTTTTTTACTTCCAGCATCTTCCTTTTTTTGATTATTGGTGGTATTAAACAAGTAATGAGAATTTCATGTGAGATGTCTCAATATTAAAATGTCACCGAGGAAAAGAATAATGCACGGCAGGGTGGAGAGATACTGCGTATGCCATATGCTGCACACCTAGTAGGGCTTTTTTTGTTCAACAGGCAGTTTTTGTTGTTGTAATAGGGTCACCCCAGCTGTGGCTTTCAAGAGAAATGTTTCTCCTCTGGCCAGAGCATTTTCAAACACCCTTTCTTTCACGTCTTGTATAAAATGGTCCATTAGGAAGGGTCTGTCACTGGGCAAAGCCCTATTGAAAGCTCTCATGGGGAAGGGCCCGTGCAGTTTTAGGAAGCTGCAGAACCTTGTGCCTGTGGTGTAGTATTTACTTGGGAAATAAAGAAAAAAGTCCAGTAATGCTGCAGGGAAATGGGGCTTTTTTAATAACTTATTTTTTTTTAATCCCTCCAATAAAAATCCCTTTCTAGGCTCCAGGAATGTATAGTTTAGTTTCTAAACAAAACTAGAGCAGGGCAAACAGTTTGTTTTGGGTTAAAATGCACTCCCATGTATCAGATCTCTCTGCCACTTACTCTTATAGAGGCAGTGTGGTCCAGTAGATGGGGAATGGTAGTGGGAGATACGACCCATACAGTCTCCTATTTCCTGCTTTTTCCCTGACCTGCAGCAAGTCACTTCACCTCTCTGCACCCGTTTGCTCTCCCAATCTTTTCTCTCTCCTATAGCCTTGGCTCTTGAGGACAGGCACAGTCACTCTGTGTTTGTACAGTGCCTAGCACAATGGGGCGCTAAGCTCATTTGGGGCCTCTAGGGGCTACTGTAATACAAATAAACAACAATAATTATAAGCTCGCAAGGACTTAAGTGATACATGAGCCGTTTGCTGGTCGTCTATGCAGGGGTGAATTTCCATGACTGTAATTGTTGCTCATCTGTTCGCTATTCAAAATCATTGAACTGATCCTTTATCCCAACGAATTTCAGCCTGTGGGCTGCTCTCATGTTCTTCTCTATGAATAAGCCTTTGGCTATTTAATATTCAGTATTTGTTGTTCAAGCTGTGTGATTGGGTCTCCTGTGTCACATGGTATTCTTTCTGTTTTCTCATTGAATAGTCTACTTTTACCTACTACAGTCACCAAAATGTGGACAAAAGTATTTTTCTTCATTATTTGCCCAACCCTAATCCCAAGAAGACACTCAGGTTTGCTAATTGTGATTTAATTATTATGAGTTTCTAAGCCTTACCTATGTAACTTGGCCATTTGTGGTTGCACCTGACAATAACCTTAACATAGGTGAGCTCACTAGAGAAAAGTGTGACTAGATCAACAGCTGTATCGCCATCACGTAGGTCAGAATGATCCTTTGTTCTATCCCTGAGAACTAATCAGCAAGAGCACCAGTCATACCAGAATTCTTATGCTTCAGTTAACAAAATATTTTAAGTTGTGCTGTTCTATGTTGCATCACGCTGCATACAATATACTATTGTTGTTGGAGTCATTAGGTGGTGTGGCCACTCTGAACCTTACATGTTGGTTTTCTTAGTGTGAAAGCTGTGTGTTCAGTCTTTGAAGGAAGTTTTGTATTGTTGGGTGGTTTCTATTTCTGAGGTGCTGTTGCAAGCTGCAAGGGAGTTTGCTCTCTTTTTTTAATTATTTATTTTAGTCTCTAACTAGAAGTAGTTTTTGAGGCAGAGTTGCTCTCTGGGAACTGGGCATTGGTCTTTTGTCAAAGATTCCTGAAAGAGGGGATTGGTGGAAAGGACTGGTACATCCAGTGTAAAATAAATCCAAGTTGCACTAGGAATATACCTAGACTGCATCACTGATTTCTCCCCCAACAGGATGCTGACCTGCGAGGCCCCAACATCCACTACCCCTCAGCAGAGGGGCAACACTATTTTGATGTGGTGTAGCATGCTGTGCAAATGATAATATGCTGCAGTAAACTGGTTATATTATAACATGACAATAACTCTGAACTGATGCATCACATTCCAGGCCAGGGGGGATTCTAATAAGGAGAATAGGAAGGTCCTATAGATATTCAATCTTGCTTCTATTATTTTCTGGATGAGATAATTTATCCTTTCTGGAGTTATGAAGGCTTCTTTTTCTCCAAGTTGGAGATACCTGAGCAACTGAAGTGAGGGAAATCAAAGAGGCCACTATTGGAGGTGGCTGAAGAGAAAAGAATGAAGAAACCAAAGACAACTGAAAGATTAAACATTCTCAAATACTTCTTAAAAAGCAGAGAAGTATTGATATAATTTAATAAAATGATATGCATAGTACTGAATTAATGATCTCCCAGCTGCCTTTATCACCTTGAGATACACCATAATCATAGAAATGTAGGGCTGGAAGAGACCTCCACAGGCTATCAAGGCCAGCACCCTCCACTGAGACTGGACGAAATACACCTCTACCCCAATATAATGCTGTCCTCGGGAGCCAAAAAATCTTACCGTGTTATAGGTGAAACTGCGTTATATTGAACTTGCTTTGATCCGCCGGAGTGCGCAGCCCCCCTTCCTCCGCCCCCCTCCCCTGGAGTGCTGCTTTACCGCGTTATATCCGAATTCGTGTTATATCGGGTCACGTTATATCGGGGTAGAGGTGTAAATCTAGACCATACCTGACAGGTATATCTCCAACCTGTTCTTAAAAACCTCCAGTGAAGGGGATTCCACAGCCTCCATTGAAAATTTATTCCAGCACTTAACTACCCTTGTAGTTAGAAAACTTTTCCTAATATCTAACCTAAATTTTCCATACTGCAGATTAAGCCCATTGCTTCGTGTGCTGCCTTTGGTGGACATGAAGAACAATTGACCCCGACCTCTTTATTGCAGCTCTTAACATATTTGAAGACTATCATCAGGTCATCCTCATTCTTCCCCTCCCCACCCCCCAGACTAAACTTGCTCAGTTTTTTAACCTTTCCTTATATGTCAAGTTTTCTATAAACCTTGTTTCATTTTTGTTGCTTTCCTCTGGACTCTCCAGTTTGTCCCCATCTTTCCTAAAGTGTGGTGCCCAGAACTGGACACACAACTCCAGCTGAGGTCGCACCAGTGCCAAGTAGAGTGGGACAACTACCTCCTGTGTCTTACATACAACACTCCTGTTACTACAGCCATGAAAGATATTACACTTTTTCTCATCTGCATCCAATTGTTGACAGATATTCAGTTTGTGATCCCCTATAACCCCTAATCCTTCTCAGTAGTACTACTACCTAGCCAGTTATTCCCCATTGTGTAGTTGTGCACTTGATGTGTCCTTCCTAAATATACTTTGCACTTACCCTTATTGAATTTCATCTTGATTTCAGACCTAATTCTCCAATTTGAACTCTAATCCTGTTCTCCAAAGTGCTTACAACCACACCCAGCTTGGATAATAAATAGTACTGACCCCTGAAGGACCCCACTAAATACCACTTCCTAGGAGTGGGTGTGAGAGAGAAAATGTGATGAGTCCTACAGCATGTGGCATATAACATCTCAGTTTTCCACACTGCATACGTAATTATGTGGGGAGTCATACAGCATATGGCATATCACAGTATAATTCCTCTCCCGGCATATATTGTGGCTAGACATGTGACATACTTGTTAGGTTAGTTCACGAATGGAAAACTGCATTTATCAGAAGTGTTCAACACTGCAAATAATAGGGCATATCACATTCCTGAGCATGTGGTGGAAAACCAAGTTCCTGAAAATGCATATGAATTTGTGTCAAATAAGTAATTGAATTTGCTTCGCTGCATTAAAATCCACGTTGGTCTGGTTCCGATGAATGTTCAAGCAAACGGTTTACCACAGCTGGAACAACTTACCTCAGGATGTGGTGGAGTCTCCATACCTGAAGTCTTTAAATCAAGATTGGATGTCTAAGCCCTGGTCTACACTAAGAGTTTAGGTCAAATTTAGCAGCGTTAGATCGATTTAACCCTGCAGCCGTCCACACGACAAAGCCGTTATTTTCGACTTAAAGGGTTGTTAAAATCAATTTCGGTACTCCTCCTCCAATGAGGGGATTAGTGCTAAAATTGACCTTGCCGGGTCAAATTTGGGGTAGTGTGGTCGCAATTCGATGGTATTGGCCTCCGGGAGCTATCCCAGAGTGCTCCATTGTGACCACTCTGGACAGCGCTCTCAACTCCGATGCACTGGCCAGGTAGACAGGAAAAGACCCGCGAACTTTTGAATCTCATTTTCTTTTTGGCCAGTGTGGCAATCTGCAGGTGAGTGCAGATCTCCTCAGCAGAGGTGACCAGGATGGAGTCCCAGAATCACAAAAGAGCCCCAGCATGGACCAAACGGAGGTACGGGATCTGATCACTGTATGGGGAGATGAATCCATGCTGTCAGAACTCTGTTCCAAAAGACACAATGCCCAAACATTTGAAAAAATCTCCAAGGGCATGAAGGACAGAGGCTATAACAGGGACCCGCAGCAGTGCCACGTGAAACTTAAGGAGCCGAGGCAAGCCTACCAAAAAACCAGTGAGGCAAATGGCCACTCCGGGTCAGAGCCCCAGACATGCCACTTCTATGATGAGCTGCATGCCACTCTAGGTGGTGCAGCCACCACTACCCCACCCTTGTGCTTTGACTCCATCAATGGAGTAGCACGCAACAGGGATGTGGGTTTTGGGGACAAGGAAGATGATAGCTCACAGCAAGGAAGCAGAGAAACCATTTCCCTGGGACTGTTTCTCACCCTGGACCTGGAGTCAGTACCCCCCGAACCCACCTAAGGCTGCTTCCCAGACCCACCAGGTGGAGAAGGGATCTCTGGTGAGTGTACCTTTGTAAATATTAGATATGGTTTAAAAGCAAGCGTGTTTAATGATTGATTTGCCCTGGCATTTGCGGTCAGTACAGCTACTGGAAAAGTCTGTTAATGTGTCTGGGGATGGAGCAGAAATCCTCCAGGGACATCTCCATAAAGCTCTCCTGGATGTACTCCCAAAGCCTTTGCAAAAAGTTCCTGAGGAGGGCAGCCTTATTCCATCCTTCATGGTAGGACACTTTACCACGCCAGGCCAGTAGCACATAGCCTGGAATCATTGCATAATAAAGCATGGCAGCATATGGTCCTGGTGTTTGCTGGCATTCAAACAGCATCCGTTCTTCATCTCTGTGTTATCCTCAGGAGAGTGATATCATTCCTGGACACCTGGTTGAAATAGGATGATTTTATTAAGGGGACATTCAGAGGTGCCCATTCCTGCTAGGCTGTTTGCCTGTGGCTGAATAGAAATATTCCCCGCTGTTAGCCACGTGGTAGCGGGAGGAATGAAACAATCATCCCAGAGAATTGGGTGGGAGGGTGGTTAGTTGGGTTTGTGCTGCACGTTAACCTGAAAACCGCAGCCCCTCCTCCTTTTAAATGGCCAACCCAACGGCTGCTTGGTATGGGAAATGAGGGCGCTGCTGTTTGAAACCATTCCCACATGTTATGAAGGTTAAAGAAGCCAAAAGACTGTGTCTTACCATGGCTGCCTGCAGTGTTCAAATCGTGACAGAAGGCAAGAGGCAATGCTGAGGCTACTGGAGGAACAAACTAATATGCTCCGGCATATGGTTGAGGTTCAAGAAAGGCAGCTTGAGCACAGACCACCCCTACAGCCCCTGTGTAACAACCGCCCTCCTCCCCAAGTTCCATAGCCTCCTCACCCAGATGCCCAAGAACATGGCCGGGGGGCCTCTGGGAACCCAACCACTCCACCCAAGAGGACCACCCAAGCAACAGAAAGCTGGCATTCAATAAGTTTTAAGTGAAGTGCGGCCTTGTCCTTCTTTCCTCCCCCACTCCTTCTGGGCTATCTTGGCAGTTATCCCCCTATTTGTGTGATGAATTAATAAAGAATGCATGAATGTGAAGCAGCAATGACTTTATTGCCTCTGCAAGCGGTGATCGAAGGGGGGAGGGAAGGGTGGTTGGCTTACAGGGAAGTAGAGTGTACCAAGGGGGGGGTTCATCAAGGAGAAACAAACACAACTCTCACACCGTAGTCTGGCCAGTCATGAAACTGGTTTTCAAAGCTTCTCTGATGCACACCGCGCCCTCCTGTACTCTGCTAACCGTCCTGGTGTCTGGTTGCGCGTAATCAGTGGCCAGGCAATTTACCTCAACCTCCCATCCCTCCATAAACGTCTTCCCCCTTACTCACAGATATTGTGGAGCGCACAGCAAGTGGTAATAACAATGGGAATATTGGTTTCCCTGAGGTCTATCCGAATCAGTAAACTGCACCAGTGCACTTTTAAACGTCCAAATGCAAATTCTACAACCATTCTGCACTTGCTCAGCCTATAGTTGAACAGCTCCTGACTACTGTCCAGGATGCCTGTGTATGGCTTCATGAGCCATGGCATTAATGGTTAGGCTGGGTCCCCAAGGATAACTATAGGCATTTCAACATCCCCAATGGTTATTTTCTGGTCTGGGAAGAAAGTCCCTTGCTGCAGCTTTTGAAACAGACCAGAGTTCCTGAAGACGCAAGCATCGTATACTTTTCCCGGCCATCCCACGTTGATGTTGGTGAAACGGCCCTTGTGATCCACCAGTGCTTGCATCACCATTGAAAAGTACCCCTTTCAGTTTATGTACTCACTGGCTTGGTGCTCCGGTCCCAAGATAGGGATGTGGGTTCTGCTCCGGTCCCAAGATAGGGATGTGGGTTCTGTCTATCGCCTCACCTCAGTTAGGGAATCCCATTGCAGCGAAGCCATTCACTATGACCTCCACGTTTCCCAGAGTCACTACCTTTGATATCAGCAGCTCTTTGATTGCGGTAGCTACTTGGATCACAGCAGCCCCCACAGTAGATTTGCCCACTCCAAATTGATGTCCGACTTACCGGTAGCTGTCTGGCATTGCAAGCTTCCACAGGGCTATCACCACTCACTTGTGAACTGTGACTGTTCACACAGCTCCAGTTTTGAATATTCATTATGCCTGTGTGCAACAGGCTGCAGGCCAAGCAAATACATTTTAAGCAACAAATGAATTTGAGCAAATCAGATCAACGGCTCATGGGCAATTTGTGGAGAGAGAGAGAGAAGCTAAATTAATCAGATAAATGGTCGGCTCAGCTCTGGTGGAAAAATGTCAGGCACTTCAAAACGAACCTTTTAGAGGCAGGTTTCATCTTCCTGGATTTATCTGAGTATTTCTGCCTTCTGTGTGTGTCAACAGATTTAGGAACCAGGTGTGTTTCAGTAAGGGCAGTCCACGTGCACAGTGCCTGTTAGTACCAATGAAATTTTCATCTGCACTTTGAGGTATTATATGGACAGTCTTGGCAGGTGAGGATGATGCTGTTCTTTGGAATAAGGGAAAACGTGGATCTTTTTGCAGTCGCTGATAAGGGTTGGTAAAAAAATTTCCACTGAAACTGTTTTTTGACCAAAAATTGGGGTTTTGCCTGAACAATTTTTCTATTATAAACTTTCTGTGGAATAATTCAATTTTTCAACAAATGGCTGAAAACCAAAATATTTTTGATGAAAACTGAAATATTTTGATTTGGAAAGGCTGTACCGTGCTCCATGGGAGTTGTCATTCACTTGACTTATGTTCTCATTCTCCTCTCTGGACCAGACACCTCAACCAGAGTACATCTCCCATGATGTATTGCCTTCCCTCTCTGATGGGTGTTGGCACCATGGTGCATCATGGGAAATATAGTCCTACCAGTGAGCCCAGCCTGTTAAGGAGAATGGGAGCATGACACCCCCAAACTACAGCTCCCATGAGGGATCATAACAGGAAATCCAAATTGAAATATTACAGTTTTCAGCTGAATATTTTAGGTATTAAAATTTTCCCTGAAGGAGTGAGGCATTAATTCTCCATTGACATTTGCAAAAGGGGATGCATTATACTGCTGAACCCTCTAGCTCTGTATCACTCCCAATTACAGGATGCTACAGACACTCTTAAAGACCAAGCGTGTCCTGCTCATACCACCCTATGTACTCTCATAGACTGAGAGTGCCTGAATGCAAAGGATATGTGCTTTGTTTCATATACAGAGAGAGAGTGGGCCTGATTCTGATGCTAGACCTGTGTAACTCCACTTACTCCAGTAGTTACACTGGTGTAAATCAGGAGTATCTCCGAATGAGGCCCAGTCCACTGTATGTTTTTATATGCATTACATATGTGTGTGGTCGGTAATGTATTAAAGGGATTCACTTTCATATTATTTCATATGTGGATTAATAGAAGAGCTCATCATTCATAAAACATAGCTATGCTATTTATCTTGGGTATTTATATGGCTCCCATTACCGTAGTATCTGAGTGCTGTGCAATCTGTAATGTAGTTACTGTCACAACTCCCCATGCAAATATGCATGCATATTTGTTCCATGTGGATCATTACTCCTTATGCCCACGAGGCCTGTGCACTACTCAAACCCTCCTTGAGCCCCCTTCATCACTGAAGCCCTGATTCAGTAAAGTTCTTGAGCACATGCTGATGTCCATCCCTAGCCAGCAAAGTACTTGAGCGTGCGCTCAACTTTAAGCATGTGCATAAATCCCATTGAAGTCAATGGGATTTGAAGCACCGTCCTAAACAAAAGTATGTATGTCAGCGCTTTGCGGAATAGGACCCTTGATTGCCTCCTGAGTGGTGCATAAGCCTCCCATGCATCCTCTGTACGTAGATGATTTCACCCGGACTGTGGGTGCAGAGCTCTTGTTTCTATTTCCACGCTGTAGTGTTGAGCCTATAGTGTATGGATTAGTCCTAGACACTGTCAGAGTGAAGTTTCACTGTGGACTGTCTCCTTCCTACTTGAAGTGCTGAGTGTCTGTTGTTTGTGTTCTTAACAAAGTCTGTTATCAGCAAGTTTGAAGTTTGTTCCTATCGTCTAGCATCTTAAACTAATCACAGTAATGAAGGCATTGAACGGAGCCCTTCTCAGGTGGCATTTACCATTGTTTGCCGCAGATAACATAAAGCTTTCTGATTACGGGCGGCTTTTATCACTTCAGAGCAAATCTACTCCGCTGAAATGTGCTAATAAAACTCACGGAAGCAACAAACTGGAAAGAAGTGTTCCAACAATAAAAGAACATGAGGGAAAATGTACAGCTTTTGCTGCCGTTATCATTTTCAATTTATTAAGATCTAACCATTTTTGTAATATAGAACTATTGCTGGGGGTTAATTTAATTTTCTCTAATACCAGGCTCGGGTCAGTTTTCAGTGTCAATTTAGATGTAATGTATGTTTCTAAGTTAAAATCAAAGAAACACCCTCCACGGCCCATGACCATATGCTTTTAATTATCTGAGTTTAAATGTCCAGTACTTTGAGTCCATTTTATTGGATTAGCTCCATCCCTTAAACGTGCAAGGTCCAATAAAAATATTTGGCATTGCAACTCCAAGAACGGAACTAGTTACTTGCAGCAATAGAAAAGCACTGAATTATGACTTGTAGCTACCCACTCTTCTTCTGCCTATGCTCCATCCAGCCAACCAACTCATATTTATCTAGCACTTTCATCACAAAGGGTTCCAGAAGCACATTAGAGATTCCAAGGCCAGAAGGAACCATTGTGAGCATCCGGTCTGATTCCTGTGTACCACAGCTCATAGAACTTTCCCGAAATAATTCCTAGAGCAGATCTTTTAGAAAGGCACCATAAACTGTTCCAGTGGTTAATTACTCTCTGTTAAAAAAAAATTACTCCTTCATTTAAAAAAAAACCCAACAATGCTGGCCTAAATCCTGAGATCTTCCTCATGCAATTTTTACTGAAGACAATAGAAGTTTTACTTGAATAAGGGCAGAGTGAAATCAAGGAAGATCTTAGGTTTTACCCTAACATCCAAGAGATTGAGGGGAGCAGGCAACCAGCACAAGACACAGGGTAGAGAAAATTTGATCCATAATCCCGTCAAACTGCTAGTCTTACAGTAAACATCCTTAGTCTTTGCATAGTAGATGGGCCTTGGTTATTAAGGTCTCACCTGAATCAACCATGCAGAGTAAACCGCATCAGACTCAATTTATCTACTTTGCAAGAGCGAGGGTCTGGGTTGACCCTGCATCTAGATGCACTATCACTCTTCAATGGGCGTCATTGATTCAATTGCCATCTGGCACTATGTCGTGTCTAGAAGGACACTGCCACTACTGTTTTTCTTTTTGTGCTTTGAAGTAGTGTGAGAGAGATCACTGCAAAATAGAAGTTAGAGCAGAGAACAAAGTGCTTGGAATAAAGCCCAACCTTTTAGTACCAGGCGGGTTCTTAACATTCATCTAACCGTGAGACCCTCCATTGTTCTAAAGACATGTTGGATGTATCTGGCAAAGCAAAATCTGTATGGCCTTGCAGACAAATGCCATTTCCTAGAAGTGTGTCCTACAGCCTGCCAGAGGTGACCCGTCTCCACAGGGATTTACCAGATTTGGTGAGTGCTCCTGGCTCATAATGAGCTCCTGTCTCCTTTTTCTGTGGCTTTCCAATCTTTTTTTCATATGGAGGAGGGTGGAAGAGCGAGAGACTGTGGAAGTTGAGGCAAAGACACTGATACGTACCTGTGGAAAGGGGAGATTTCAGGAGGGGAAGACAGAGGGAGAAAAGGGAAGAGAGTGGTGGGCATGTATAGAGGTGTGGGAAGGACGGGAGAGGTACATGACAAGAGATGAAGCATGCCAGGAGTGGGGCATGGGAGCCTCTGTCCTACCCCAGAAGTGAGGCTATAGGGCCATTAATTGCTCTTGTTCAGTGGCCTGAAGGGAGGATTCTTCTAAGGAAATACGCAGCCGTGCTGGGAAAGAGCTTTCACTCTAAAAGCACAAGTCTACAGGCAACTATGGCTAATAGAACAAGTTGGAAACTCTGTAACTAAGATCTGGTCTACACTGTGGGGGGATTGATCTAAGATATGCAACCTCGCTACGAGAATAGCGTAGCTGAAGTTGACATATCTTAGCTCGATTTAGAATCACTTACTTCATGTCCTCGTGGCGCGGGATCGACGGCTGCTGCTTCCCCGTCGACTTTGCTTCCACCTCTCGCCGAGCTGGAGTTCAGCAGTTGACGGGAGAGCGATCGGGGATCGATTTATCGCATCTACACTACACATGATAAATCAATCCCCGATAAATTGATCGCTACCCGCCGATCAGGCGGGTAGTGTAGACGTGTCCTAAGATATTCAAAGGGCAGGGCTCCTCTTCCTATCTGATACTTACATTAGAGTGGGAGCAGGGGTGAAAGTGAGCAGGCATGGGCTGGTACTCTGTACCGGTAAGAACCCACACCGGCCCATACCCAGCCCACGTTAAAGCAGATCCTCTGTCCCGTATTATCCAATCCCACGAAGTGTTGTGAGGAGCCCTATGTATGCAAGGTACTGTAGCAAATAATGCTGCACTGTAGTGGATAGAATGGAATTGCACTGGCTTGTATTAAGAACGTAAGAGTGGCCATATTGATCAGAACAATGGTCCATCTAGCCCAGTATCCTGTCTGCCGACAGTGGTCAATGCCAGATGCTTCAGAGGGAATGAACAGAACAGGGCAATTATCCATCCCCTATTGTCCAGTCCCAACATCTTCTGTTGTCTAGTCCTAGCTTCTGGGTGTCCCTGACTACCAGATATTGTGTCCCTGACCATCTTGGCTAATAACCATTGATGGACCTAGCCTCCATGAACTGAGTTCTGAGTGGTGCTCTGTACCCTGCTTTTCCAGCCTATGGAACCAAGAGTATTCAGTGCCTTAGAGGACTGGACCCTGAAGACTTCTTCTGAAACAACCAACTCTGTTAGCAGGTGTGTCTGATGATGGGAAATGGTTACGTGTGCTCTGCTCACTGTTGCAGGTGACTCACTACTGCAGCTGGATATCTGGGGAATAGGAGAGGCTCTCTGGGAAAAGAGGATCTAGAGTGCGGGCTGAACAATCATAAGGGAAGAACGGAATCTGAGGAGCAGTCAGCCCTAGAGAGAGCTGAACTTTGTAGTCTTACTGTTGATATTACTAAAGCCAAACTCCAGGCAGGGGTGAGTGGACTTGACGTAGTTTGTAACAAAGGTGCTTGCTCACTCTCTCACACACCCGAAAGAGCTCTTGAGCAGGGAGTAGCACCAGAGTTGCATGATAAACAGTTATGAGCTTAATGCAAATGGATATATCAAGTTATACAAAACATATATGCCCTTCACACAATGAGAGAAACCTTCTGATACAATTTACTTGTATAGCAATCATCAGTAGCAGTGATAATAATTAATTGTAGTCGTTGTGATGAATAATACATAGAACCATTCCACTAGCAAAACAAAAACACTTCAGTGCATTTTTTTTGCACTTTAAAATAATTATTCTTCTAAACTAGCCTAGGTACTAGTTTTTTTGAATGTATTAAGTATTTTTAAAGTTTGTGGTCTTAAAACTAAGCCAGTATTGAGTCCCTGAGACACCGATAGACATTGGACACCAAATTTTTTTTTTAATCTAGACCATAATGCATTGTTTCCATGAACCAGCGCAGAGAGGCTGCAGTCACCATTCAGGTTTAAGGGATAGTGCAGTGATTAGGGTGCTAGAATGGATGTTGGGAAACTTCCATTCAATTCTCTTCTCTATTCCAGACTTCCTGTGTGAGCTTGTGCAAGTCACTTACCATTAAAAATCTGGCCATAGAGGCTATTTAGGCACCTAAAAATGCAGGCCTGGCCTATGCTGAAAAATTTTCTTGGCTGTGTCATTCAGGGGTGTGAGGGTTTTTTTGGTTGGTTTTTTTTTCCCCTTTACTGACATAGGCACCAATTTCCCCTCTTTTCCCTGGATGCTCAACTCTCACTTTGCCCCCGGCCCTGCCCCCACTCCACCCCTTCCACCCCACTCCACCCCTCTTCTTCCCCGCCTCCTCCCCTGAGCGTGCCACATTCCTGCTCCTCCCACCCTGGAGCATACTAATGCTGCCAGTTTGGCAGCGGCCGGGTGGGAAACGCTGGAAAGTAGGCGGAGGAGCAGGGACGCGGCGCGCTTGGGGGAGAGGGGAGGAGGAGGTTGGGCGGTGGAGGAGGGGAGGTTGGCTGCCAGTGGGTGCTCTTTTTCCCCGTGAGTGCTCCAGCCATGGAGTTGGTGCCTATGCTTACTGGCATAACTATGCCAGCAAAAGCCCTAGTGTAAATGCAATTCATACCAAGAGTTCTTTTGCTGGCAAAGCCGACTCCATTCAGGGATCTGGAGTAAGCCATTGGAGCAAAATAATTTTTTTTTTTTGCTAGTATAAGCTGCAATGTCATTAGAGGAGTTTGCTGGTTTATCTCTACCAGTAAAGCTAGACTGGCAAACCCTTTCATGTATAGATAGGCACCTAGTGGGGTTTTCAGAAGCACCTTCTGTGCCTTAGTTTCCCATCTGTAAAATGGGGATAATACCTCGAAGGTATTTAGGTGCCTAAATGGAAGTTAGGCTCCTAAATATTTTTGAGGCTCTGGGCTTCAGATACTACAGGGATGGGGGCTAGGGAGGTACCTAAGATAGGAAGGAATAGCAGCCACAGAGGGGATTTCGCCTCATTAGCCTTCCTGCTCTCCACATGCACAGAGCTCACATACTCTGGCTCAGTGCCAGGGGAGTGAATTTCCCCATGTAGTGAGTAACTTTAAGTTCCAGCAAACACGTATTCAGCAGCTTGTCTGATTTATTTTTTTTTCCCTCCTCAGTTCAGGGTGGATGATAAATTCCCAGTCCATTTTGGGCACAGGAAACCCAGGAACATTCAAGAGTAGCGTATAACTAGTGGCATTCATCTTTCCTGACAGTGCAATGTTTTTTGTGCCTTCTCATAAAGCATGCTGGAAGGACAGGGTTCACTGCTAGAACTCGTTCATTTCCATCTGTTTTTCACTAACTCGCAGTTTCAAACTTCCCCTGCCACTCTCACTTGCTCACTCTTCCTTCAGCGGGGTGTGGTTCTGGAGGCTTTGTGAAGCTAACAAGATGAATGCAGATGACAGCGCGTCCTGGCTTACTGCTGAGTTAGCATGAGTTGAAGGGAAAATGACACACTGGAATGCCCATAGTAGACGCTAAAGTGCGATGTGGGCACGCTTGGACAATCTCCAAAGAATAATTGTCTAACTGTTCCTGTGGTTGAATTGCTGCCCAGGGGTTAGAGCATCTCATGCCTGAGTGCATTGTACAGCTGGGCACAGAATAAAATAAATGGATCCATCCCCCAACTACATAGGATACTGCGGGGGGCTGAAAGAGTGAGTGAGGTACAATCAAGCACCACTTTGGTTTAAGCATCTTGGGACAGATTTTTTTTTAAACTATTTAGGCATTTAAAGATGCAGATAGACACTCCGTGGGATTTTCAAAGGCACCTAGATGCCCAATTCTCCTGAAATCAATCTTTTAGGCATCTAAAGGCACCTAAAAAAATCTAGCTTCATGTTTCAAGTGTGTGGTATATTTAGGCACTAGAGGTTAAATCATCTGAACAATGCAGCGATTAAAGTGGCTGGGTATACATTCCATTCAGGCATTGTGGGGAGTAATATATTCTGTTTCTCAATTGATCACAAAGTTCAGATAATTCTGGGATTAAAGTATCCTGCCTATGAATGTGCACTTTGTGCCAGGGTTAAATCCTCATGCTCCTTAATGTGCATTATGTTCAGCCACTGAAAGTTTAGAAGTCATCTCCCTTCTGAGTGCACACCAAGGTGTATCAGTGAAAGGCTTCGACCCGTCTGAGCCTCATTTGTACCTTTCGCTCTGCGTTATGACGGCAGACGCAAGCAATGACATTCAGATCAGCGTGGATGGATTTGGAGCTGGCAGCTCCCAAAACTATAGGCATTGCAAAGCAAAACTGTACCTTCAAAGGGCATGTTTAGCAAAACACTAAGAAGGAGGATATGGGCAGAATAGTAGCTAACATTAGGTCTGATGCTAAAGAGCAGCAGCACCACAAAGGCAAAGCTAATTCTGAGTTCAAAGCCGGAGAACATGACCACATAGCACTTTATAAAGTACCGGTGAGCCCATACTCACAGGGCAGCCCCTATTACCTTATTGTAGAAAGGATAACAGAGAAGCGGAGAAGGTAAAGCAGAGAGCAACCCAGACAACACTGGTGGAGCTCAGTTATTTAAGAAGGTGAGAGAATCTAGGTCAGAGTTGTTTGGAAGATGAGATTAAGCCATTGCACTGAGGGAGGAAAAGATGCTACACAGCCATTTCGGAGTGGGTCAACTAAAAGAAACTGTCGACGTGAATCTGAGAGGAAGAACCAAGCACTAAAGAATTCGGGGTTAGTTTTGCTTTTCAGATAGCAGTTCAGACTATGAAATATGCTTCCAAAGGCAGCGATAGGAGCCACTAGTTTTAAATCAGATACCATAGAGAAGAGCCCAACATAAATAACCTGATTCCACAGCAATGAGCTGGTATAAATAATCTGATACCGTGATGATTAGTTTAACATGAATTCTGCGATGCCACACCAATTAGTTCAGCATAAATAACCCAAGACCACGGTGATGAGCGTAGCATGAATAATCAGAAACCGCACAGATGAGCACGGCGTAAATAAGACAGTGGCAGACAGGAGTAAAGGGATTGAGATGTGCATAGTAACTGTTGTTATGATTACATACTTACACAGCAGCATCAGGTTACGTGGCACTTCCCAACTCTTCCCCAAAGAGCCTACATCAGACCAACATAGCCAGTGAAGGTTACAGACAAAGGAAGAGAACAAGGAGGCAAGAGGTGAAACCACTAAAGAGGACGTGAGTTGCATTATACCGTGACCTAGACTTATGTGGCCTGGTTGTTGGAAACAGAAGCTGAGGTGGGTAAAGAGGGAGGAGGAGCCAGCACAGAAGAAGGAATCAGTGGAGGAAAGTGAGGTGAAAGAAGCAGGTGCTGAGGAGGAGAGCAAAGACACTGGCATTCTGGGAGAGGGAGGTCATTCCAGATATAGGGAGCTGCATTGGAAAAGGGTCTTGGAGGTGGAAACTAAGGGTGGCATTTTGAGAAGCCCTCAGCGTTGCCTGAGGTCTGTTCCTATTGAAGTCAACGGCTGTTTTACCGCTGATCTCCATGGGAGCACTTAGGCCAGGCCTGAGGGCTTTTGATAATCCCACCCCCATGCAGAGGCCAGCACAGGGCCTGAAGCCAGGAGACCTAACATGGTGCATGGGCCTCATGCTGGCACTATCGAGAGAGGTGAATTAGAACCAAAGGCAGCAACAAGGTATGAAGAGCAAATAGAGTGTAGGGTAATAAGAGTTAGAAACACTGGAACAAGTGTTGGGGTAGGAATGGGGCATGCTTGGCAAATTCTCAACTTGCTAATGGACAGCAAGGCTGGTTCGCAACAAGTCCAGGAACCCCATTTCATTTATTTTGGGGGTTCCGTACTCTAGCAGAACTTTATATACTGCTCTCTGATCGGGCTGATGCTCCTACATATTTCTGTGTTTCTGAATTTAGCAGGGTTGGTTGTAGGGAAGTGCAGTTTAAATACTTAATGTATGAGCCATGAATTTATATGAGAGTCACAAATGCATCTTTTTATGCACTCTTAAATACCAGAAACATAATTACTAATGTCAATATATAATGTTTATTTCCTTCATAATAGACATTTTAATTTTACTTTGTGCGGGGGAAAAACTGTGCCTAAAAGTGACAAATATTAAAGTCGCCAAAATAATGGAACCAGATCACCCTCCTAATCCTGAATTTAAATGCATTAACGATCCCTGCAACATTAAAGGTCTGATAAGCCAAATTAGGTTTCTTGTAAGCATAATTAATCTTCTTTTTCAATGAAGATATTACAAGGGAGTTAATTTGAATCCCAAAGGCATTTCTAAAATTGAATTATATAGATAAAGCAAATATTTGACCTTTTACAGATAATTACTATAAAAAAAATCAAAATGCAAATGAGAATCATGTAAACGTCTCCATGCCAATGGTGTCAGGGTAATGAAATTCTTTATTTATAATAATATAGTAATTAAAATTCAGGTATCCCCTGCCCTCACTTATAATTTGGGAGCGTTAAATTACAATAGTGGGTCCTGTGTTTATTAACAAATAATTGAATGGAATCAGGCACAGCTGATTATCTCAAATGCACAAATTATCTGGTTTAATTCATAGGTCATTAAATTTAAAAGACTGTGAGAGTTGATTCACTTTCTTTTCTCAAATGATTTTTTTTACTGTCATTAAATGATGTTAACATCTATTGATTTAAATTATCCTCTGATGAGAAGGTGCTTTTTCGTACCACTGGGTCAGATTTTTTTTTTCTTTTAGAAATATAATTCAGCTCCGTGAAAGATGCGTTTGCCTCTTCTGCCTGTCACAGATTGTGGCTTGTAAAAAAAAAATTGTTGGGCATGGGAATCATTGACTGGTTAGGACAAGATTCTGGCTCCTTTGTTTCACCAGAGTGGCACAATGGGAATGGGGTTGCATGAAGAGGCTTAGCCAATATGTGGAGCGAGGTGGAAGGGTGGGAACCTGTGGGATTTCATTCAACCTATCAAACAGCTGGTGGAGTAATGTAGAACATGGACAGTGGCAGAAGAAACTGCTCAGGACCAATACCGTGTCTTCTCTGATGTTGTTCAGCCCTTTGCACAATGGGGCTCTGGTCCTTTTGGAACCATTAGGCCTTATTCTAGTCAATAATCATCATGAATGCTTGTTCTGTGAATAAATGGGGAATTCAAGCATGGATTTTGAACTCTGACCTAACAGTATAAATCTTGAGTAGCTCACACACAGTCAATGAAATTAGGACGTAATCTTGGTCTCATTGGAGTCAATGGGAGTTTTGCCATTGACTTCAGTAGTACTATGACATGACTCTTATTCTGGATTTATACTGGAGAAACAGGACCTCCATCTCCTGACTATCAGTCTGGCACCTTTCACCAGCACTAAAATGTATAATAGAAAAACGTTTCAAAGGAAATAGAAACAAAGGCACAAACACAATACGTTGTCCTGGTGAAACTCTGGAGATCAGAGCTATGACCTTCCATCCACTCTGAGGGCTGTGTCACATTCTCATTTACACCAGTTTTACATTGTTGTATGGCAGGGATTTTAGCAGAGTCATGCCCAGTTTTAATGTAGACACTCCTGATTTACGCTGGTATAAGTGAGACCAGAACAATCTCGAAGTGGGGAATCCCATCCATTTCAATGGGAGCTGTGCCTGCTGCATCCCTTCTCCCTCCCTGCTCTTATCCTTGGCTGGCAAATCTTTGGATCATCATTCCCTTTACCCCGGTATAGTTCTTCAAATGACCACATAAAAGTCTCCACCTTTGAGGCTTATTCCCAATCCTGCTGAAGCTGCACTGTCTGCTAGGACCCTGTGGCACTGTGACAGGGTGCTAAGGAGAAAACTGCTTAGCCAACCCTCTGTCTTGCCAGCTCCAATGAAGGGAGGTGAATTGGAGCTGGGTGGATCACCTGGCCCTGATTGGGGAAGCTGGAACAGCTGCTGGAAGGAAGGAAGCCAGGGGACGAGCTGGAAAGAGAAAAGCTGCACTAGAGGAAAGGCAGTGAGAGGAAGCAGAGAGAGAAAGCTTGACCCCTCTTTCCTGCTGGTGGACTATAAGAAGGGGACTATGTGTATGGTGGAAAGGTGGCGGGAACACAACCTGTAAATAAAAGCACCAGGTGATCACTGAACCAAGGTCTCTGTGTGACTTTCTCCGCCCAGCGGGGGCAGAAGCCAGGAGGGCCCTGCAAAGACCCCATTACAGGCACACACTAGCCCAGCGCCTTGCTAGGTTTGAACAGGAAACGTTGCACAAGGTCACAGGAGCAGCCAGGAAACGCAGTTTCCATATCCACGAAAATTGGCACAAAGCACTAGTTTGGAAGGGCCTGTCATTTAGGACTACGCAGGGTTTCAAACAGAAACGCTTATTAACTTAATTAGAAAGGGAAGGCTGGCATGGGGAATGCTCAGCACCCCGCAGTTCAGTGGGAGTCGCACGTCCACAGCACTGCTCCGCGTTTAGCTCTACGTTACTAAGGCCAAGTGTGGTTTGCCAGACGGAAGCAATTTGTGCAAGGTCCAGGATCTTGCTGCTCTTCCTCATTGCATGATGGATTTAAACGCTTCTGCGTGACAGCCATCACACACGCATGATAGCGCCGTCCTTTTGTCCTTGTTCTGGTCTGTGTGAGACAGCGTCTCCCGATCAGGTTACCAAGCAACTTCTGTTCGGTAAGCAAGCTGCTCTGGGACAGCCGTGAAAGCTTCCCTGCAACGAGAGAGCTCGATGGCTCAGGAATGGTAAAAGATGGCAGTTTCTCATATCAGTACTGGCTCTGGTCAGTAGTGGATGCAAGGCAATTGCAGTATTAGGGCTCTTTGGCCTGTGAGAACCGAGTGAACGGTTTCAATCCAGATCCTAATGGACAAATAGTCACATCATCAGGCTGACCAACAGACTTTCTGTTCACTTTGTTGGCCCACATTATGGGACCTGAGGCCAAGAAGTGACTAGACCATGGAGAATGAACTTCCTTCCCACACGTATCAATGGTTGCTGCAGATGAAGGCTGAGATATAGTGGCAGAGCACTGGAATGGGATCAAAGCTTGCACTGCCGCTGTCCATTCTGTGCCTGTTGATTTGCTAAATTAAGGACTTCGGTCTCCGGAGCTGTCAATCCAGAATCTCTCATGAGCAGAAAATTCAGTTAAAATGTGTTAAGAAAAGGAAAAGCTTCACTGATCATGGCTGTATCCCAGCTTGAGACAATACAAATTGCGATGAGGGCAGAAATATTCCCCAGCAGAGTTCAGGGAGATGATGTGGGCCTATTGTCGCTGTACTTTCTGTGGTGTTGAAAATCTTCTGGTTCACAACAGAAGTGGCTTCCTTTCCACGGCCATGAAATGCACTTGGCAGTTGTGCTGCAGGAGAGATGGGGATGGGGGAAGCCTGGTTTCTCTTTCTGGCTCTGCTACTGATTCACTATCTGACTATGGGTCACTTAAGACCAAAATTTTTGAAAGTGGCCACCAGTTTTGGCCACCTCAATATTTGGGGTATCTAACATAAGACTAGAGCTGATTGGGAATTTTCAGACAAAATTAATTTTTTGTTGGAAAATGCCGATTCATCAAAATCTAAACTGTTCCTGGGAAAGAAGTGGTTTTGACAACTATTTTGACTTTAAATTTTTGGGGGGAGGGAGGGATTTTTTTTGAAGTTGTTTAACAAATGTCAAAACATTTAAACAAAATTCCACTTTTCTGGTTTGAAATGACTTTTATTTCAAAATTTAAGCTAATTACGGTAAGAAGAGTTTACAAAAATGGTTGCAAACAAAAGCAATGTTTTGAAATGATCTAAACAACATATTTCCATTGATCCAAACCAAACATTGTTTGGATTTTTTGGTTGGCGAAAATTTTTGAAATTTCGACTTGTCCCAATTTGCGATGGGAAATTTTTTTGATAGCTTGAACAATTTTGCAGAATGGGAAAACCATTCTCCCCGCCCCCCCCCCGCCCCCCCAAATCTCGCTATAATGAGATTTTTCTAAAGCATTCAGCATTGGCCTAACAGCTCCCATGGGTGTCATTAGGAATTTTACCATTGATTTCCATGGGGGAAGTTTAGGCCAAAATCCCACCCGTAGGTGGAAACAAAAAACAGGAAGAAAACTGACCCAAAAATGTTCTCCATATGTGTGTACTGGACCTAGCCCAATGGGGCCTTGATTGGGAACTCTAGGCACTACTGCAATCCTAATCTTGGATAAAATTCTCAAAAGCACCAATGTTACCTAGTCATGTAAATTCCATCTTCAAAAATTATTCTAGGCATTTAGGAGCCTAAATCTCATTGAAAATTGGTGGGGATTGGGCTCCGAAATCACTTAGGTCCTTATGCAAATGTATACAATAGCTACAAAATCCTCTGATTTATAGGTACCTTCAACTTGCTTTTGTTAAATTCACTTCAAATGATATTTTAATGCTGATGGAAGGTGCTGGATCAGCAGCCCAACTACCGGTTTTTTTTTTAATCTGTTCAAGGTCACCGGAAATCTACAAAGTAGGCATCATTCCTTTAGAGAGAGGCTTTTTCTTAGATGACATTAGCTACTCTATTCTATCTTCTGCCCATAGCCTTTAGATATAATTGCTTTATTAAATGTCACAAATGCTCATTTGACTTGGATAGTTTCTTGCGTTCTCTCAAGAAAAGAGAATGTTAATTTAGGCACACAAAATGGCCCATTCGTTGTCGAATTCAAAGCAAATACCCTGACTCTGACTCTAAATACTGCTGCTTCTATTGGAGTGTTTGCAGTAAGGGACATTTAAATGGCCTGAAACAAAGTCATTTTCTTTGTCATTATTACACTGGAGTTTTCTATCTCTGATGAGATTAGAATTGAATCTGGTTGGAAGAAATTGAATTTGTACATTTCCCTAATCATACAGTCTTCAAACGCTGAACTTTCTAGTACCAATTAGTCTGTCCTGATCTAAGTGCACCTTCTGAGATGTCCCGATTGATGGGAATAAGGAATGAAAACTTTCAGTTGAAAGTGATCGCTGATTGATAAACGGCAGCCTGAATAAACAGTCTCATGTCATCTTTTTGGCTGACTGCATTTGGGGCATCTCCAAAGCCAGGGTCCCTGAATTTGGTTGCTATTACTAGACAAGTCAGAACCCCTCAGCTTCTTGGTTACTGTCATCCTAATGTTGCTGTGCTGTGATCAGCCTAACTTTGATTCAAAAGAGTAATAATAAATTCCTCTGCTTGCCCTGAGACATTTCAGGTACTTAGCTGATGTACCTTAGGGAGTCTGGGCCAGACTCTGATCTCATTTACACTGTTTTGAATCCAGAATAACTCCACTGAAACAAACGGGGAAATTCCCTGCATTTACCCCAGTGTAACTGGACTGATTCACTGGAGATCTCCGGGTTGTGCCACGACTCCCTGCCTGATCTTGGGGCAAGTCAGGTAGGCCCAGATCCTCTGAAGTATTTAAGCTCCTAACTACCATTAATTTCAAGTATCTAAGTACTTTTGAGGATCTGAACTAAGCTCTTTGGGGAAGGGACCACCTCTTATTACATGTGTGTACAGCACCCAGCGCAGTGGGGCCCAACTGGGGCCTCAGGGAGCCACTGGAACAACAACTAAATAACACTAAAAGGCAACACAGCCATGTGCACCGTGAAAAGGTCTGACACTCCCTCCAGTAGAGGGCAGTCATCTTGTACACACCTACTCATTCCAGTATTGTAGTAGGATACAAATCGATCTTGGAAGGCCAACGTTGTTTTGCAGTCCCTAATCGCCTTCTGTTTTGAATGCAGGATCGCTGGCCTTATACAGCACATGTAAAGCGAGGAAGGAAAAAGCATGAGATGGTTACCGATTAGAAAGTTATCACTGGGGAGTTAATGGCAAGTCTGCAAGGCAAAGGAGATGGTTTCTGACAGCCAACTAGATTCAAATGACTGCAGATGTGACATTAAATTAAGCCAGTTTTGATACGGACTCATTTACCGTAAGCGGAGAATCACTGTGTCGGGATTGGAGTTTTTTAAAGCAGAGAGTGGCGATATTAAGACAGTTTTAGTGTCTTTCTGGAGAGTGTGCCTATACTGAGAAGGTTGTTTCAAGGAACGATCTATTAAGGGGAGGGGAAGGTTTCTGCGGCAAGCTGAGGTGCTGTTGGATCAGGAACTGAAAGATGAAGTGTGCGCTCATTATTAGCAGAAGAATAAAAATGAAATAGGAGCGCTTCAACTTTGAAACATATGGGTTCATTTCTCAAACAATCAAAAAGTGCCTCCGGTCATCTTCACACAGCTTTTATCTTTTTAAGTGTTCTTCTCCAGAGGCATCCCCTACTGTAACTCAGATTTCTGTTGCTTTGTAAACCTCCCTCTGTACATGGAGACTGTGTCTTACCTGTGTATGACACCCATCAGCCTCTATGCACACCACTGTGACATACTGTGCTAAAGATACATAAGGATCACTTCCCCCACTGCTGAGATGCAGCTGTTTCTAGGGTGGAACGCAGCAGTTGAACAGTCCACAGCACAAGAATACAAAAAGCTGAAGACCAGAAGTGAATAATAAAATCACATCCTCATAAAACATAAGCAGGAAGACCTGGGGGCAGGAGGTGGAGAGACTTCAGCACTAAAGCAAGGCCCAGAGAGTGGCCCTGTAGCAACTGTCCTGCATAACGGGCAGGGAACTGCAAGAGAAGGAAGCCAAGGGCCAGCAGATAAGTAGAAGGGATGTTTCCTGCCAATCTGTAACCGCTGGGGTGAAGGAGGGCCCAGAGAAACAGCCCGATGGCCACTGTCCCGTACAAGGGCAGAGAGCTGGAAATGAATCCAGGAAGGCTGAGAGACTTTTATTAAACTCAGGATGGGTGGACGTTGTTTGCACTACTGCTTTGTTTGAGCATTTGAACTCCATTAGGACATGATGGGGATAAGTCCAGGAACCCTCCCCTTGAAGGAAAATTGGGGCCTGAAGAAGACTCGCGTGACAAAAGGAGATAGAGCTGGAGGTGTTCTTGAGTTACGATATGGGATTTTAGTTTATGCCTTTTGAGACCTGTATAATAAATTACTCTGAAAAGGGGGCTCTCAGCCCAAGAGAGTGTTGGAGGAGAGTTTGAAGGCACCCTGAGAGAATGGGAAACTGAGGCTTGGTGCCTGCAGGGCACCTTCCTGCCACAAGGGGGCACTCAAAGAGGGCCTGACTTGCTACAGTCCCCTTGAGGAAAAGCGGCCCCCAGCAGCAGCAGACCATTTTGCTAGGTCACTGGCTCACTTCATTTCAGAGGGCAGAATGCTGCCGACACCACTTTCTGCAGCAGCTGCTGTTCCTTTGGAAGTCCAAGCACAGGTCTGGACTGATGCACTTTGGTTTGTGAGTGCTGATAGGATCACAACATGACGGCAAGGCTTCTTTTTTCCCTTGGGAAGCAATCCTTGCCACCACGCTGAAGGCTTCTGTGCCTCAATTGCACCAGAAAAAGACCAGATTCTCCAGTACACCTTGGCTGCTTTTTACTGCTCCAGAGATGTAAAGCAGCTGGAGCATACTGATGAAATGGATCCAAAGTTCTTAATGCGCTGGATGGATTTCACTCAGCTACCTGTACGATGGTTTGTTGCCCTTCTTGGCTGCGTAGGCCCTTATCAGAGGGAGAATGTGAGTGCCATCCTGAAGGAAGGTGCTGTTAGAACTTCTCCAATGTTGCGTTTTGACTGGATTTCAGTCATGGATGAAATGATCCCTGGGTATATTTCCTGTATTAGTTAGCTAAGTGTCCAGAGGTCTGTTGTGAAGCAAGGCACCATACAGCCCACAATGATGATGATTATAAGCAAGAATGTTTTGCATTGCATGTTAGACTACAGATATTCAGGCCTGCCTGTAAAGGCCAAGACTTTAAGAATTTAGGTGTATTCTTATCACTTAGCTAGGTACAGGGATATAAAAACAAAGAATCAAAATCTCTCTCTGCCTGCGCAGGGGCCTTCTCTCACTAGGATAGTCTGAGACCTTGTTCTTGGGCTCAGGCCTTTGGCTACACAGCAAGGGCAGCCAGAAGCTTGGAAGTGAACGGTCACATCCTCGCGTCCCAGTCCAGTCACATTGAAATAAGGTGGTATTGGGCTGTTAGGAAGATGATCCTGCACTGGTAGCACCCATCACCACCAGATAAAGAAACAGATCTTAAGATGGTTAAAGAAAACTTAGTTTGACAGTCTGGCAAGAAATCCCTTATCAATGGCTGTGGTTGTGAAACCCTCATTTCTATATTGTTTTATCTTTATGGTCCCCACTTTTCTATTATTAATCTGTCTGGTTCTCTAATTGTTTCTGTCTGCTGCATAATTAATTTTGCTAGGTGTAAGTTAATCAGGGTAGTGGAATATAACTGGTTAGAGAATTATGTGACTATGTTAGGCTTGGTTAGTTACATTTCAGTAAAATGATTGGTTAAGGCATCGCTGGGACTATTACTATATAAACTGGGGTCAAACAGGAAGTGGAAGGGAAATTGGAATCATGCTTGCCAAGGGCAGGGAACAGGGACACAGGCAAGGCTCTGCAGCATCAGAGCTGGGAAAGGGGACACTGGGTAAACGCTCTGCGGTGTCGGAGCTGGGAACAGAACACTGGGGAACAGACTCTATCAGCGTATAGAGATAAGCCCGACCGGTGTGAAGGGCTTTGGAATATGCTTTCTTGGAAACGAACCCCAATAAACATGGCATTGTCTGCGCTTCGGACTTCTGGTCTTTTGCTGCTTGCTGTCTGCGTGACAAGAACTGGGGAAGTGGGAGGGTGAAGGGAAATCCTCCAACATTGTACACTGCTTTTTATGGTCAGCAGCAAGGCGGATAATGAATACCCAGCAGATGGAGGTGGTTGCATGTGGATATTTTGTTGCCAGCTGTTGGCAATAGTTGTGTTGCCTTTAATTTTGCCTAGACCTACCCGGGCCGGGGAATAAGAGATGCCATGTACATTTACTAAGTCACATAAATGATAAAAAGATTCCTTTGCAGCCCTCTGACCTGTTTTGGGGGAGGCTGCAATCCATCGTCGCCAGCATCAGAAGTTCCGTAGTTCACCGGCACGTTCAGGGTCTCCCTGAACAATGACAATTCATCTATGTTCATGTTGCTAAACTATCATATTTTATGGAAGAAGTTAATTAAATGGTGATTTGCACTTTCTCTGAACATTAAACATTTAATGCAGATGTTCCAGTCATTGCCTGAGCACTAAGCTGGGGGAATGGCTGCAAAACTTCATATTTCCTTAAGACATTTAATGATGTCAGATATGGCTCTTTGCATATATACATAAAGGGGCATATTTTATACCAACATTTATTACAAACAAACTGAGCTTCCTTCTTACCACTGCCTCAAGAATAAAAGCTGGGATCTACTGCCTGCAGCCCAAGGGCTGTATCTGAGGATGATTTGCTCCAGCCACTATTAAATTAATGGGGTCGTTAATGAACAAGTTTCTAGGAAGGCATTGGAAAGGGGAGCAGTTATCTACTGCAGGTTGGCTTTCCTATAATGTAGAAGAAATTAACTGGTAATAAGTTAGTAATTTATTCTCAAAAATTATTCCCCATAAAGCAGGAGTAGAGCTGAGATATACGCTGCCTTCGGCACAAGTGCCATGCTTTAAATTCTTTTTTAAAGTAAATAATCAGCGGGGGGGCGAAGGGCGAAGAGGTTAATATTAAAGATTGTTGGCAGGGATATGACCAAGGTGAAGGGTGACCCGCGCTTGTAGTATATATTCCTCGTTTCTGAAGTATTAATCTTCACGGGAGTTAGTCAAATAGATCGTGAGGTTAAGTTAGTCAAATAGATCGTGAGTGGTGGGTGGCTTGAATCATTCGTGCTCGAGTCAGGCCTGACCATAGCGCTGTTCTGTTGTAGAAATAGTTACAATAGATCTTCCTGAGGGCAGGATCCAGAGGTGAAAGTAAGCCGGTATGGTCCGGCGTACAGGCAAGAGCCGGTACACTGTGCCGGACTGGACCGGCTTCTGCGGCGGTGATTTAAAGGGCTCGTTTCTATAGTGTCGCCTCCTTTTCATTGGGAGGTTGGTGTGCAGAGGGACTGCAGGATTGAGCCCCTCAATCTTTACTCAAGTCTAGTTCTTCAGCACCACTTGGCTAGACTTCCAGACATGTATATTCATTAACGCCGGTTGAAATTTTCCTAATTTTGTCTCCCCAAAATCGGGGGGGGGCAAACTTTTTGCAAAAAATGTTCCCACTTTTCCGTCAGCTCTAATATGAATCTCAGCCGTTCACCTGCTACCAACCATGCAATTGCATCTCCTCCTCCTGACACTGTGTGCTGATTGAGGCATCGCCGTTTCAAATCAGCCAGTCCCCAAGATTTTGGTGCATTCTGTATACCCCAGCCCAGAGTGAGCAAGGAAAAGTGAAGCATTGTTTGGGAGTGTTTCCTCAATTGAGTCAAACGGACCTGGTGCGTTTCATAAAGCAGGAAATTCTAGAGAGAAGGCTCTGTCTAGCTCCTGTACACGAACTATGGAAAAGCAGATTCAAACCCAGACTCTGGAATATTCTGAAAGCATCACTGAATGGGTTGAGAGTTATACCAGTTGCATAACACTTTGCCTCCATAGATCACAAAGGTGGGCAAGCCTCATTACACTCCTCTTACAGATGGGGGGAATAGAGAGACGGGGTGAAAGAACTTGTCCATGGTCACACTGTGAGTCAGTGGCAGAGTCAGAAGTAGAAAACAGGTCTGTGCCTCCATGCCCAAGGCCCTGTCTGCAGTTTCACACAGAGTACCGCTCATACAGAGTTTTGATCCATTTACACATAGCAAACATAGAGTACGCAGGCCAATACAGTTCAGAAAGGGCAAATTCATCTTATCCTGATGGCAGCTTATACGTACTAGGTCCTTGTCTCAGACTCTTCCCCTTCAACTTTGCATTTCACTGAGACAATTCCAAAGTCGCCACCACACAGGCTGGCTGAAGAGGAGCAGAAAAGTAACACGAGAAATACAGCGCAAAAGAATCAGGAGCCTGATTCAGCCAGGAAAGAAATTTTGCTTGTAAAATTCAAGTGTGTGGAGCCGCTGGGTAAAGATCATAAGTGACTTGCAGGTTCTAGTATCTCTGTGAGCCCAGTAGAGGACCTCCCATTGAACAGAATGAATAATGCTGGCAACTTTCCATGTCTTACAAACTTGTCTTTCTTTCCTTGAAGCCCCAATAAGCAGTATTCTCCAATTCACCCCTGTGGAGAGAATCAGCACCATTAAAGTCTGTCCCACTTAAGTGCTCGAATTAGGGTTGAGTTATGGTTAATATGTTAATAGAGCTTGAGAAACTGGGACTCAAAAGCTGGAACCAAAGGCCTTGTGCATATCTCTTATTAATTATCATCATCAGGGTGGCACCTATGAGCCCCAGACATGGCCTAGGACTGCATTGTGCTAGGTGCTGTACAAACACACAACAAAAAGATGGTCCCTGTCCCAAGGAGCCTAGTCAAGCCCTTCTGCACAAGAATAGCTTTCACCCTGTGAGAAACTCTTCAGCTGTGCTGAGGCTCAGATGTGACCTAATAAGTGATGCAACGACTAGGGTGATAGGTAGAACTGGTCCAAAGAGTGTGGATTTTTTTTGAAAATATTCACAAAAAAACCTAACTTTTTGCAAAGTTTTGGGAATTTTCCCATTTTTTTTATGAAAAGAGAGAAAACTGAACACTTGTGGGTTTTTTCTTTTTGATTTAGGATTTTTTTCCTTAAATTAGTGAAAATTTCCCCCCCCCCCAACTTTTTTTCTTTAAGAAAAGAGCCTATTTTTGTTTTGAAAAAGTTTCAAATGAATAATTTCATGGATGCTGCTAAAATCCTTGCTTTGTTCAAACCTGTCTACCTTTGACTTGAAATACTAGAGGCAAATATGTGCAATTCCTCTCCCTGGCCCGCACTCCAGAATTTTCAGATCTTCATTTATTTCAGCTATTACACGATAAATTCATTGTCAGAAGAAGTTTAAAGCAGTTACTGTTGCCTATATGCATGTACAGTACCAGCTATGCTCTAATGTACAGTAACTTTAGATCTGCTGGCCCTTTACCAACTAAACTTATTTCTAGTGAATTATTTTCGCCTATGAACAATTATTCACCGATTTGCCACCACGTTGAGTTAATAAATGAATACAGGTTTCAATTCAATTTGTTTTAGCAGCCTACTATTATAAGCAGTCTAGTGTAGCGTGAATTATTGCCTAGGTTTATACTTAGAGTCCAACAACATCTTGAGCTAGGAATTTAAGTATCCACTAATTCCAAAAAAAAAAAGATTGATTACACAGGGAGGTGGTGCCTCCTTCTCAACAGAAGCATCATGGCTGATCACAATTTGAATCCCATGTTGTTTCACACTCTGGCACCTTCCCATGTTTGTCTTCCACCTGTGGTTGTTTCAGTGCAGGCACTGGTTCATTCCATCATTGTCTAGCCCTGGGAAGGGCTTCTTGACGAACAGAGTGAGACGTTCTTTGCACAACCAACCCAAAAGCAAATGAACCTCACCTGGTTTCACATTCGTAGGCAAAGGCCTTGCTCCTGAGAAAGGCCAGGCACCCTCACGTCCCATCAATGGCTCAGCATCTCTCCGGAGTGGGCCTGCAATACAAGTAAACCAGATTTGGGTAAGAAACTTTTTCAGACAAGGTTTTGACCTGCGTGTTTTTTTTTTGTTTTTGTTTTTTTTCCAGCTCTGCCAACCTGCTGGCCCAACTGGAGCAAAAATTTTGCTTTGCTGGAATAGATGCAACTCTTTAGAGGACAAGTTTTATGATCCATGTGACTGGTTCTGGTTTGAGATGAGATTGTTGTTTAAAGGCTGGGTATTATGAGTCACAGGGTAAGCAACTTGGGTTCAAAATCCATTAGAGACAGGCAGCATTTTCAAGGAGTCATCAGACTTGGAAGGGGACCAGGACAGCCTAGCTTTCCTCATCACTAAGGATAAGATTATGTCACAAAGTCACAGATCCTGTGACTTTCAGAGCCTCCGTAATATTTTCGGCTTCAGCCCCGGGAGCCCTCGCCCACCACGACACGAGTGCTGGACCCCACCCCCTTCCGCAGTGGGCCTCGGGCTCTCTTTCCTCCTCCGCCGCCTCCCTCCCACTGCTGCCCCTCCCTCCGGTGGGGAGGAAATCTAGGTTTCAACTCCCCAAAGTTGGGAGTAAGGTGTTAGATCACTGGGATTCTCTCATAGTGATTGATAGGTGGCAGCTGTTAAATTCTGATCTGGATCTGGGTTCAAATTCCAAACCTAGCAGATTAAAGCAGGAGTGAATGTTAGAACAAACCTCCCTGGGTCACCAGTACAAAAGTTTCAGAACCACTGCTCTAAAGTTTTTTGCATTGTTTTGTTTTTTAGTTCAATTATGTAACAAAAAAAATCTACATTTGTAGGTTGCACTTTCACAGTAAAGAGATTGCACTACCGTACTTGTATGAGGTGAATTGAAAAATACTGTTTCTTTTGTTTATCATTTTTACAGTGCAAATATTTGTAATAAAAAATATAAAGTGAGCAGTGTACACTTTGCATTCTGAAATCCGTGTATTTGAAAATGTATTCTATTGTTTAACAGTGCGATTTAAAACTGCAATTAATCGTGATTAATTTTGTTGAGTTAATCGCATGAGTTAACTGTGATTAATCGACAGCCCTAGTAAATATGGAAAGAGCCAGCCTGGACCATGGTGGGGTTAGTTGTACCTCGCTGCCTTAAGGAGCAGCCTGCTTTGTTTTTCTCTGGTTTGGGATTCTTGTGTGTTTGGATTCTAAGAAATAAAGAATGATGTTGCATTATGTTGCAACATCCCAGCAGGAGTATTTTACCTTTTTATCCAACTTCTCTCTGTGTGCGCCATGAACGTAACTTGTAGAGGAGCTAAACACCTGCAATTCCTATAGACTTCCAATCTAAGCTCTTCTGAAAAACAGTCCCTAGGTGTTTAAAACTGGACACCTAAAGTAGGGGCCACTTATAAAGATTTTGCCTATAGCCTTTCTGAATTAGTTTCTAGAGCTGTAAAATGGAGCAATAACACTTCCCTACTGTATAGCGGTGGCGTGAGGATTATTACAATAGGCCCCTGTTCAGGAAAGCACTTAAGCACATGCTTAACTTTATGTGCTTATATCCTATTGACTCCACTGGGACTTAGGCATTTAACCTTGACTGCTTTCCTGAAAGAAGTTGCTTTCCTGAATCAGGGCCATAACGATTATCGTTTGTTTATTATCGAAGAGGGGGCAGATGAGTATATATTGTTTCCATCTTTCATCAAAATTTAGTTTTCCTGGATTTTCCAGCAGGTGTTAATGTTTGTTACGCACTGACCGTGTGCTCAACACTTTATAAGACATAAAAGGAAGAGAGCAGGTGCCCCAGGAGCTTAATTAGTTAATATTTGCAAATGTGCTTTGAGGACTTAGGGCATGATCAATCCCTAAGCCTGGAAAACAAAAAGTGCATTAGTGCAGCAGTTAGGTAATTAGGCATGAACTGTGTGGGATAGTCCTGCCTTGTAAAGCTCTACATGCCAGTAGCACGTACCGCTCACGAGGAGCATCTCTGGCACCATGCTAGATGCAAGGAAAGGCCCACAGGGTAAGGAATCCTGTTGGTACCCAGCTACACCGCAGTACAATGACCAGCAAGGGGCCCAGCGAACTTCGTGTTCATCGTTCGCTGGGGATCACGGGCACAAGGAAGGGGAGAGCTGAAGGAAGACACGGTGCAAAGTGCTGACGTTCTGCAGGATGTTTGTGGAAAGGCTGCATGGGAGCAGGAGGGGAAGAAACAGCAAGGCTGCTAGACAGGATTGATCAGGGCAGTAATTTATTGAGATCTAGCAAACCAGCCTTCTTCCGCAGCCCTTCTGCTGAGGTGCTGCACTGGGCACAGGGCGCACATCCAAAAGCTGGCCCTGTCTCCTTTGGATTACGCTTCTCTTTGTGTCTGGGCTGGAAATGCATTGGGGAGAAAAGCCCTTAGATCCTCCATTAGGGTCAGTGGCCACGCCTAGTTTCTTTGGCACATGCCCCATTTGCATGCAGCTGCCATGTTCCCCAGACTGCTATGGGCTGCAATCAGGGAGAAGGAGAACAGTGCCCATTTACAAAGGGATCTTTTAGGGGGAAGTCACGCCTCACTGACATATGCTGTGCACTAGATGGGAGGATCAGGCTCTTGAAGTGCCATATAAGCTAGACATGGGCAGCCAGGAGACACGAAATACCCTAGTGACTATGTAACATGCTGGCTAAAGGCCATGTCCCTTTCCAGTGGCGGCGTCACGTAGATGACAGCCTGCTATTGTTGCCCGTTACTGGAGGTGTATGTTTTAGCTCAAGCGGTCAAGGTATGTGCATCTGATTCTGAAGGTAACAGGTTCAATCCCTGCTGGTGATATTTACAATTGAGGTCAATGGAATGGCACCAGTGATGATGAATTTGGCCTTGGACACTTAGAAAAAGAGTGGGTCAAGCTCTCGAGTATTATTTTAATCTATGAGACTCCCTGATCAAGCCAGAGAACCGTGTAAAGCGCCACTAAATTCTTCTTGAAGTGGGCTTGACAACTGATTAAACATTTACCAGATGCGGCTCCAGTCTCGCCATGGGAAACAGCAGCTCGCACAACACCCTGGCACTGCAGGATTTACCGGGAGCAGATGAAGTCAGGTCCTACCATCGTTCATTATAATTAACAAAGCTGGAATTGTGCTGGGCTGCGAGCTGTACATCAATGCTAAATGTCTCATTACCAGCGTAAAATATTTATGTCCCACAGTCTTTATCACTAATGCAGCCCAGCACTTAATGGGTTCTGCACCAGAAGATGAATTCTGAGGAGAAAATTATTTGCTTGGGTTAAAGGGCTGACTGAGCTGCTGGGTGAAACTCCCTGATGCACATCACCTTGGTGCCAGGCCTGTCCTCTGAATGCAGTCACAGTTATACATCATGGATCCTCAGAGGAATCCTGGCCTACATGAGATTCCCTCTCTCCTCTGCTGGGCCATATTCATCCCTGCGTTGGTGCAGTTGACAACAGTTTGTGCCAGTCCCCTGTTAACGAGCTGCAAGGGGCCTCTGTGTCCATTATGGACTATGGACACTTAAGGCTGCCGTAACTTGCAAACCTGCTTCAATGAGTCTGGTAAATATTTTTGTAGGGTAGTCAGCACTCCCCTCCATGACTATGTACTGCAGACCAGGGTTTAGGGAGAGCCTTCGTGGTGGCACTAGGCAGCACAAGGCCATGTTATTCCATCTGAGGACTAGATGGAACCACAGGGTCGGTCTGTGTCCAGCAGCCTCCATAAAGAATCCGCTTTATTTTCCACACCGTCTCCTCTCTAGCACCAAGGCCGTGACCCTGTGAGAACAGCATTTTTCTTGTATGCCAGCACCTCTGCTTCTGGTCCCAAACCAGAGCCGGGCCTTGCAGAGGCAGCGTGACAGGAACAAGAAATAAAAGGTGACCGATCTTTATCATAAAAAGGGTGGGTGCAAGTTCTGAGCTGAAGTACAATGGCTGTTTATAGCCTTCTGGAGGAAAGGAGAGAATGGTTTTGGTTTTGGCATTAAGGCATCAGAGTTGGCTTCTGAAGAGCTGTTCTATCCCAGACTCCTTGTGGGACCCAGGCTGTCCTTTAATTTCTCTGGCCCAGAGCCTCAAAAACATTTAGGCTCCCTAACTTTTGGGGCCTCTGTGCCTCAGTTCCCCATATGCAAAATGAGGATAATGAACCTTCCTTTCTCCCACCCTTTGTCTGTCTTGTATATTAGAGTCTCAGCTCCTTTGGACCAGTCTACGATGGCTAAATATGTAAATAGTAATTGGGTCAGAGAAGGCACAAGTGTAAGAGAGAGACTGTAGTCTAGTGGGTCAGGCACACACCTGAGAAGCAGGAGACCCTGGATCTGAACCCCCCTCTCTTTTGTTATTGCCCACCGTGAAATCGCTTCAGCAAGCTGGTTTAGGGAATATCCCATAGCTCTCTTGAGAGGGGAGAGACCCCTGTTAAAATCCTTTCTCCCCCTCTTGCAGAGCAAGGGGAATGGAACCTGCATCTCCCCCATCCCAGGTGAGTGCTTTAACCACCAAGCAAAAAGTTATACGGTGGGTGGCAGGGTGAGAGAGCCACCTAATGCATTCCTGAAACACCAGGCAGCGGGTTCCCATTCGTGGATGGCTAAGCAGCCATAGGCACGTCCCTGCAGCCCAGGTTAGGCACCTGCCGCCCTTTGTTGGCATCTCCCCTTGGCTAGCTTAGGCAACCCCTCGCCTAGCAGGCTGACTTTTGTGGACCACATGATAAGGTGCCTATCTCTCCCCATTTGTTGTCGAGGGAAGCTGGGCGCCTAACTCAGGCTTTGTGCATCACTGTGCTGTTCCCTCATATTTTTTGGCCCCTAAAAGTTAGGTGCCATTTGCAACACCTGAGTCCCTCTGTGGATCCCACCCTAGCTCTGATCTCATCTGGGTTCCTTAGGCACCACCATAACCCCCCCCCATAATAATTTTTCTCTTTATTGCATGTTGATCTATATCAAAATATAAGGTAGAGCCATAGGCCAGATCGAGCAATGGAAGCTGAGATATTCTTGATGCCTGCCAAGAAACCAAGTGAGCCCCCGCTGGAGGGGAAGATGGTGGAAGGGACTATGCCATGGAGGGGACACAGAGGTAGCCCAGCGGCAAATAGTGGTGAGATTGGTGAATCATGAATGAAGGCAGCACCTACTCTAACATATGATGGAATTAAAACACCAGATGCATCCCCGGCCAACAGCGAACTACTGCAAAGGGGCAGGGGGATGGATTGCCTTGCCCAGACTAGCTTTCCCAAGTGACTCGCTAAACTGTTAGCCTCAGCTGAATTTTAGTCTCAGACAGCCCGTGCAGCTGTTGCCAATGTACTATTTTAAATGGGGTGACTTTTAAAATTCCAATTAGCAGGCGAAAAAATTTCGAGGGGGAGGAAGCAGGAGCTTGGAGGAACGTGGTGTGTATTTATGGCATTTGCTTTGAAGATTAGCACCTCCCAGTAAATACATATTTACTAAAACCTCTGTGAATTATATTCCTAATTACTATTTCATTTGCAGTGGTGCCGTATTTATTACAATAAGCTTCTTGTGTATTTATTATATTAAATATTGGGAGGGAGCTTGAGGAAGCTGAATAAATGTGCTAAGTAATAATGCTAATAAGTATATAATAAGTATAGGAGGCTGCAGAAACATTGTCATAGGATGGAAGTCAAGTCATTTCGTTCAGATCTTAGCATCTTTCGCTTTCATGAATGACAAGAAAAAGTTGCCCAAGCCCTGTATGCTCAGTCCCGCTCCCATCTCCCCTTGATCCCTATATTCTTCCCTTTATTTTCTTCCACACTCAGCTTCATCCCTTCGATTGTGCTGCCCCTATGCCTGGAATGACAACGCTAGCTTCATCTGCCTAGCGGTCTTTCTTTGGGCGATGTAGGCAGCTGTATAATTGTTCAGAGAAGGACGTTGGTTTCTCGGTACCGCATCTTTACCTTTTTAGAGGAGTCTGCCTGCCTGCCTGTAGGAGGCAGATGCCATTTTGGGGGGCATCGCTGATGTTACAGAGGATACCCACACCCCAGGCTTGCTTGTGGAGACTTGATTTTTGTTTGGCTGGTTCCTATCTAAAAGTCGGGTGAAAAGTGCGTCTGCTGGGTATGTGTTCGGGAAAGCATAAACGTGGCCCGGTAACTAGAGCAGTGCAATGGGACTGAGGAAAGCTGGGTTCTATTTCCAGCTGTGCTACGGGGTGATCTTAGGCAAGCCTTGCTGTTCTGTGCCTCAGTTTCCCCATCTGTAAAATACAGCTAATGACATTGACTGATCTGTAAAACTCTTTGAGATCTACTGATTATAAGAGCCGTGATTCAAACACTTCCTTAAAACCCAATCTCTCCTCCTCTAATTTCCTCAATAATTTCCAAACTCTCCCTGCTCCTGGACTGTTGTCCTGTGGTTTCTGTCTTCCGTTTGTAAGTCCTGTCTTATTTACACTGTAATCTTTCAGGGTTAGAGAATGTGTCTTCTTGTTTGTGACATGCCAGGTAAACTTAGGGTGCTATATAAATGTTTTATAATAATAATTCTCTAACCCATTGACTCATACTCTTACATATTTTAAATTACTGTCAGCATAATGAATGCCAAATCCTGCATGCTAAAGGTCTTATACTCCGTTTGACGCACTGATGTCATTGGGACTTGTGTGCGTACACACACACGTCCACGCCAGTATTTATAATCCTAAATATTGTGGAAGCAGCCCTGCTACATAGACCGTAAAGGGTGTGAGTAATCTGTGAGTTCACTGCAGCCAGTTATGGTCCTGAGGAGTAAATTAGCACAGCCTGGGCTCTTCTTACTTCTCAGTGAATGGAAGTTATTGCACCTGTGTCTAACGCAATCAGTGACCCCAGAGTTGTTTGAGAATCTCTGTTGGCCTTTGTTGTCACATGTGTTTCTCAGGCCTATGATCACTTTATTTAAACTCATCTGAACTCATATTTTGCCAGTGCAAAGGGCTTTTGCAATATTATCTGAATGGGAAGAAAGGTTGGATGCAAGCAGTATTCCCCCCTGGACTTAAGCATGTCGATCTGATATCACTACTGCTTTGGAGCTGAGTTTCTGTCTTGCATTTGGATCTTTCGCATTCTCTGTGTGAGACCTCTGGACTGTAAAGCGACAAACACTCCTGGCATGGGACTCTCTGGCAAATAACAGGCCAGTGGTGATTAGGGATCTTTAATGCAAATAGTTCTGCAGGTGCTGAGGGATTTTTCCTGGCTGCCTTCCTGAAAGAGAAGAAAATCTGCAAACGGGTAAGACTGTAAACCAAATCCATCAAACCTGATTATTACCAATTTGTGCCTTGCATCTGTGACTTGGGGAGAGCTCATGCCTGTGGTTTACTGGCAGTTGTTGTTGTTAACATGTCTTATTAGCTTGTAAGCATATGCTTAATGAGTCTTCGCCTTGATTTTTTTGTTGTGGTTTTATTTTTGTTTTCATAAGATTGTGTTGCCACAACCTGGTCAGCCTTGTTTGTTCCTCCTTAAATTCTATCGACCTTATCCGAGGCCCCTTTTGTGAATGGCTCTGAACTTTCATCCTGTTTCTAGCACTGAGTCTGCCAGCTAATCCCAGAGGAAAACATGGAGCGGAGAAAATGAGCTCCTCCATATACTCCAGCAATACTCAGTCAGAAGGGTGTGGATATTAAGGCCAGAACTCTCCAAAGTGGCGACTGGGTTGGGATGCTTTAATTTTTGGGATCTTAACTTGTTATGCTGCAGGGCCTCGTTTCTAGAGGTGCTGAGTGTAGTCTGATGAATGGGACTGGAGAAAGAGGGTTAGGTATCAGAAGGGACCTAGTTCAGGATGGCACCAGGGGCTCGGGAATGTAAACTGGAGCCAGGATTATTGCACATAAATTCTAGAGTCTCCATATGTAACGTGGGACATGCAGCATGTGTAATCAACATCTTCCTTCTAGCTCTGCCTGCTGTGTCATGTCACTTATCGCTAATGAGAGCTGCAGAAGCCAAGCACCTCTGAAAATTGGGCCCAAGGTGTTGTCTCAAGTTGCGTTCGCCATAAGCAAGTCACTCCAAATCAGAAGCCACTTTCAAAACCAGGGCTGCATGTACACATCAGCCCCACAACTTTGCTCTCAAAGGATCAAAGAACTCAAACCTCGTTCTGGAGCATCTACTAAACCCCAAACCCAGGAGGATCAGAATTTCCATAGTTGTGCTGCTTCTTAGCAGCAAAACTGGTGTTTCTTCTCACATTTTAAATTGGAATCCAAATGAGTACTTCGGTGCTTGCATGTCTCTTCTGGGGCTATAGGAATGTTCCCTTTGCTTAGCTGGTAGAATAGACAGATTCCATAGCTCATAGGGGAATTAATATTCATGTTGTTCATTTTAACATACTGCTCTCCATTCCCCATCTTTTTGGGCTAACAAGCAATCATCTTAAAAATGATGAGTTCGGGTGAAAATGCTACACCCTTCTCAGGCGCCGGGGGATTGATTTTTACCAATTAAGGTGGAAATATGTGCGAATTACATAGCGGAAAATCAACACACAAATTAGTGGCATGGTAGATTAAAAACACGGCTGTGGGAGGGCATCATTGGGATGCGCGTACCACCTGTCTGAAAAAGGTAGTCTGAGGTCAGGTGCCATCTGGGGGTGCTATGGGTCTGGGAGAAAACCCTTGATAAATTGATTCCCATCATACGATGGGTATTCTTCTGGAAACAGACTAGTTCAGAGACTAGAGTGCCCCCTAAAAGTCACCGCGAGCACTGGTGTTTCTGCCAAAGGGGTATGACTGTGCTAAGGGTCTGTTTACAGTGCAATCGGATGTGTGGCCACAGCTGGTGTCGACACACCTAAGCAAGCTTTGATCTGGCTAGCTCCAATAACAATAGCCGTGAAAGCGGCAGCATGGCTTGTACAAGGCTCCCGCTCTGGGTAAGTCCTTGGCAGGCTAGTCCCCACTGCTGCCTGTGCTGTGATCAAAACTAGCTCTGGTGTGTCTACCCACGCCGCAGTCACATCTCTGATTGTAGTGTAGATAGACCCTCAGACAAAGAAACTTAAATAAGGCCCTTGCAATGAGCTCTGTGGAGTGGAGCCTCACTAACTTCAGGGGGCTCTGTCTGGGGGCATGAATCCCCCTAAATCTCCCCGCCCCCGCGGAGCTCACTGCAGGATCAGGGCCAAAGAGAAGAATAAGGGTCTAGAATCGGGCAGCCACTTCAAGGGAGGAATCGTGAAGCTTATGAACAGGATGATCTGACGGGGTTGCCTGCGGTAGCCAGGGACTGGACTCAATCCAGGAAGCCCCTTTCAGTCCTATGTTCCTATTCAGATGTATTGATAGATTCCAAGGCCTCTGATTATCCAGTGTGACCTGTGTAACACAGGCCATAGAACTTCCCCGAAAATATTCCTAGAGCAGATCTTCAGGAAAAAAAATCCAGTCTTGGATTTTAGCAATTGCCACCTCAAACCTTGGTAAATTGTTCCCGTGGTTAATTACCCTTATTTCCAGGCTCACTGTGAATCAGTACCCCCAGATTTGATCTGATGGCATTTGTGATCCTTTAAGTTCACTCTCTGGGAACATTCATGGAGAGATTTTCTGTTGCTCACATGAACGTTTGAGGAAAGAAAAGGGCTTGCCCGTGTTGTGTTGGCACTTCAGTGCTACAGTAATCGCTCTTTTTACATTGCCAAAAATATACAGACCTCTTCATTTAAAAGTTCATGCAAGAAGTGTTCAGGCAGCCATTTTGAAATCTTTTTCCAACGTCTTAATTTGTAAATTGCTTCAGTCATCCAATCAACAGGCAGAAACAGCAGTCGGGATCTCAAGAAAACCATCACACACCCTGCATAACAAATAATCATAGTGAAGGGTTCACAAATATCACCCCAAAGCTGAAATCTCTTCTCCTCAAGCCTCGGAGCAATTTTGAATAATGAACAAATCTTTAAAAAACAAAGTCTGTTTGTGAACAACTCCAATAGGAAAAAAAGTTAAATTTGGCGGGGTAAGCTATTTATTTGCTACAAATGGTTCCTGGCTCCAGTCCTAATTCTATGCACTACTCATTCTAACAGCATATGTTATGCAAAGTACAGGCTCTAAGAGCCTTAAAAGATTTGGTTTAGGTTACCCGAGATGCTATCCTACCACAGCCAGTAGACACACTTCCTGCTAATGTCAGATTCTCTGGAGAAGGCCTCCTTTGGTTGGTCCCCCCAGAGGCTGAATTTATTAACTTTGTGCACATGTTGCAAGGTCCATCTCTGCTTGGCCACTTGAGGAATGGACAGGCTTGGGTGGGTTATTTATTGGCCTGGCCAACAGTAACCAGGAACAGATGCTTCAGAAGAAATTTTAAATCCCTTGTAATGAAGAACTTGCAGTAACCTGCCTCTCGAGGAAGTATTTTCCTAACCCCAGGCAGTTAATAATTGGGTTTTATGCCCAGACTTGACAGACGTCAGGGCTCAGCAGCCCTGGGGCTCACTTCTGATCTCTTTTTCTTATGTTCCCAAAAGCTCGTGCTTCAGAGTTTCAGCCAGCCACCTGCAGCAGTCAGGAAAGGATTTTGCCCCCACCTCCAATGTATTCTGGATTTGGGGGTTGTTGGGGTATTTTTTTGCTCCTTCTTCTGAAGTATCAGGGATGGCAAAAGCTGGAGATGGGATATTGGACAGGGCTCTGAGAGGGCACCAAGCATTCTCTCCTTTGGGTGCTTGGCTGTCTGATCGTTGCTCACATCTCAGAGTCTAACTGATCGTGATGTGTGGGGTGGGGAAGGAATTTTCCCCCAAGTCAGATTGGCATTGCCGTGGGGGCATTTTCACCTTCCTCTGCAGCATGAGAGCATGGATCACGTGCCAGGATTATCTGGGTATATCTCACTTAATCATTTCCATGCTGTTGCAAGGGCCTTGGGCACCAGTGCGTCTCAGTCCGTCTTATTCTCTTCCTGAGGCCCATATCAAGTCTCCTGTGGACTGTAGTGCTTTGTTCTCATTTCAATTGTTGGGTTTAGTGCATCTGTGATGCTGGTGGTCTGGGATGTCCAGGGAGTCAGACTATATTATCTGGTGGCTGCTTCTGGCCTTAAACTCTGATTCTGACTTTAAAAAATATCACCATGATATCAGAATGTTTTCCAGAGTTTGAGTACAACATAAGAACAAGGGCTGATATCCAAAATAAAAACTTATCCTAGCCTATGTAACTAGGTAGTCTGTTCTTGTTTATAATATAAAATCCTTCTAATCTCTTTGCTTTAGGACTATCATGTGGCAGAGAGTTCCACAGGTAGATTATGTGTTGTATGAGAAACATGGTTTAAAATTTCTATCTTTCAGTGTCCTGGTGTTTGCAATGGCTGTCAGCTTCTTGGCCTTGCTTTTATTGTCATTGAGTACCTTCCTCTTCATAAGCAGATGTGTTCAGCCCTTTCCCTCCCAACTTCCTTCCACCCGCACGCGCGCACACGCACACACACATGCTTAAATGAAGAAACTGTAAGCCTCTCCACCGTTACATTGAGGGAACGGATGCATTTGAAATGCAGAAAACAGAGACAACCGACAGTCTTTGCTAATTTTTACACTAATTTACACCAGAGGGTATAAGAAGTCTCTTAAATCAGATGCTAATTTTGTTTACTTAACTTCCTAGTCAGCAAAATGACCTTTTATCCTCGAGTAGGAACAAATTAGCTCAGAAGTTCTTTGTAGGGAAACTGGAGAACCTGCCTTAACTTGATGCTGAATAATAGCCAATTAAATCTACTCCTAAACAACTCTGCCTTCGCTGGAAGGATATTTCAGATAAAGGAATGGAATGATCTGCCTTTTGTTTGCCACTTTATAAAATCTTTTCACGTAATGCAAACAACCCTAACCCTAGTGAGGCTGATACAGGATTTGCGATGCTCACAGTTATTGGTAAGAGGATAAGAGGCTTATTCCTGTTTTTTTAAGGGAGAGGGTAAAAGATTCCTTGTTCCCTGTGCTGGAAGGAGAATAGATTTCCATGTTTATCAACAGCTGGGAAAGGTGGGGGATGTTTGATGCTGTGGAGGGGTAAAATAAATAAAAATGGATTTTTGGTAGGTGAGATGATGAGTGTGCTGTGACTGTCTCTTATCCGCTCACCAAATGCAATGTGCTTTTTGGTAAGACGATAAGAAGCTTATTCTGAAGAGAAGATGCTTTCTGGTATCCGTACAGAGATTCAGAGGCCTTCTGATGATTAGGAAGCAGATGAGAGGCTACCAAGGGGGTTGCTAATGGATTAAGAGTGTGTCTGGCAAAGGGTTTGTGAGCTTGCTTGGCTCCAGTAAGAGGATGAAACCTCCTGGTGGAGATGTCTGCGCTGAGGCCTCCTGCTTCTTATTCAGTACTTGGAGATGGTGGGGGAGGGGGGATAAGAGACTCCTTGAGAAGTTGGGCTGGGGGGGGAGGGATTTATGATCCTTCCTGGAAAAAGCTCACAAAAGCCGACTCCTGGTGTGGATAGGCCCCTGTCCCCCGTCTAAAGGAGACACTTTTCCATCCAAAACCCACTGCAGGCAGGCCATTGCTCCAACTCAGTGTCAATGACTTCATGAGTATGAGTGTAAGCCAGAGGTGCTCCCAAGGACGTAGGTGTACAGGAGGGCAGATTTCAAGCTGGTGATGGGGTAGATGGGCCATACGCTGTGTGATCCCCTCATATTGCTGTCCGTGTCTGGAGGGGAGGGGAGTCCGAGAGCGGCACCAAGCCCCAGGGAGAGGAGAATCTGCTCACTAGTACATCGGAGTTCCCCAGCGAAAGTTATTTAACGGTCGTGCTTAGGGCCCTCAGTCGTGGCTCAGGACCCCCTAGTGCACGCACACACCACAAAGAGACTGCACCCCCCCGGCTGCAGCAGCTCCCGCTTCCCCTCTTCTCCCAGCCCTGCGTGGGTGGGGGCTATTGTCTGATACCGTGTGAGGGCTGAGCATGCCTGACTTAGGGTTGGGAGGGAGCGGTCCTGGCTCTCGGGACTGGAGAGGAGAGAGGGAGAAAGCACAACGCAGGGACAAGGAAGGGGACAGAAAGAAAGAACAAATGGAGCCAAGAAAGGGAAAAGAGAAGGAAGAAATCAAACAAGGAGATGCAGTACGCCAGCTTCCTAAGGATTGAAGTAGGGGGAAGCTGCAGGAGTGTCGGAATAAACCGCGGGTGATGAGGTTTGCGTGTGCATGTACTGATTTCGCTGGTTTAGTTGGGGATTGGTCCTGCTTTGAGCAGGGGGTTGGACTAGATGCCTCCTGAGATCCCTTCCAACCCAGATATTCTATGATACTCACACACATGCCCCTGTGTCTATGAATTGGAGTGGGGGCAGGGGAGATGGGGATTTTCCTACTGTTGGAATCATTCTCCCCCTACACTGTGTTGGTCTCGGGATAATTCATTAAACTCCTGTTTTACTTTTTGGCACAATTGTGTGGTCCAAGGGCAGGTGGTTTCAGAACAATCTTCTCCATGGGATTGGGAAGGGGAGGTAATAACTTCTCCATACCCACTATATGGGCCGGCTCTATTTATCCCTCCGAATTCTGAACATATAGACTGTTTGACAAATATTTGCCTGGACTATTTCAACCTGCTGGTGTAGGCCTGATCCTAACCTTGTTCTGCCCAGCTGCAGCCTGCTTCCCTGAATCGGAAGGTCCCCAGTAAATGAGTGGGGGTCCCCAGTTAATACGGGAGAAGCAGGAGCTGGGAGAGCAGAAAGCCAAAGCCATATGAGGTAATCAAAGGTAAACCTGTCCCTTCCTCTCTCCAGAGGTAACATTTCATTTCCCTAGCTCTAGTCCCTCTGTTTTGATGTAAATTTAATATCCCTGGGTTATAATAACAGAAAACCAAACAATTTTCTGCCATTTGTCACACAGTAAATGAAAGAGACAACACTGTAGAGTGGAGAACATTTGATTCAGTGAGCTGTAAAGGAAGCTGTCTGTAACACAATGTTCAAGTGCTTGTCTGGAAGAAAATTGATTGAAGCAGCTGGCTGGAGGAAGAGAAAACTGGTATAGCCTTTCCCTGACCGTGCTTGGTACGCGGAGCATCAGCACGCTTAAAAGGTATGGGAGGGATTCAGGGGAAGATTAGAGGTTAACTGTATCTAAAAGGGAAATCCATAACATAAGAAGCCTTGTTTAAAGCAGGATACTTCTGTTAGTTGGAAGCTAACAGCTGTCATTAGATATAATGGGTTTCCTCTGCAACTGGCATAGTAAAGGGGTGACTTCTCAACCAATATATACAATAGCCGTCCTTGTTGCACTGACGGCGCGTGACGTTCAACACTTTTCTGAAGCTGGTTATATTGCCAGAACCATCTCATTTCCTTTGCAGAGTTTGCAGCATGAACCCAGTTGAGGGCGCAGTTTCCCTTCTTGGTTCCTATTGGAAGGATCTAAGAAACACAGCAGAAATAAATCACTTGGGCAGATGGGAGCCTTCCCCACTGCAGCCCCCAAGAAGATGCTGGCTTTTCAGAAGTGCAGCTCCCGACACCATCCTTGGGCTGGGCCAGATGTGAGGTTGGCCTGATCTCCTCGAGCTCATTCTTCTTCTGCCTGTAGGCACAGCTGGAACGAAAACCATTCTCACCCCTTCGCCATTGTTGTCAATGCATCAACATCAGTTTAGACCAGCAAGGCCCACAGTGTTCTTTCTGTTCTGCACATTGCAATGAAATCAGTATTGCTGGCATTTGCTAAAAGCAATGGCTGGGATCTGCAAAGGAATTTATGGGCTTGGGGCATCCTAATCCCATTTTAGTTCCTTTGAAAATCTCAGTCAAGCACGTGAAGCTCACAGTGAAGATCTGAGAGAAGGGCTCCATACACAGGAGTAGTGAATAGGAGTCTGGCCTCTTGTTTATAGTAGCAGGTGGGGTCCCAAGAGAGTATTTGAGTATCTGGCCGTCTGTCAGATCTGCCCCCACTGTCCCTTAAAGGTCTTGACTGAAGTGACTTGCATATATGTAATTATAGGGAGAGCTAATGATGCCACCTATAGTTAAGGTTGCCTGACATTTCCCATTGTAAGCTTCTGTTTTCAGTTATTTAAAAAGTTGGCAAGTTTTAGCATTTCTGGCTCAAATTTTACCTCCTGGGTGTCTGCATCAGGTTGAACTTTCCTGGAAAATTTCAGCAAAAATGGGTCAGCTGTTTCCAAGAATGAGATTAAGGAAAAATTGCTTATTTTGCACCTCCACCCGCCCCCCATCCCCCCCCAAAAATTTCACTTTGTTGAGCGTCTGCCACCTCTACAAATTGAACCAAGGGCTTTGAATTTAGCGGCCTGGTCACCCTCATACCAGGTATGTGCCTTTTGCTGTTTTCATAAAAAGAACACCCAGATTTGGCCAAGTTACAAGCATTTGAAAAAGATGAATTAGCACATGCTCAGTGGAGACTTATTAGAGTTTGGCAGCTAAGTTCTCAGGATTTGTCACTTAAACCAGACTTCTTGTGGGTGCCCACTAATTGTGAGTTCTCACTTCCTAGTGTCTCAGCTTGAGACCCTGGGATCTGATTTTCAGAAGGCCTGAGTAGAGATGGTCAGAAAATGCCCATTCACTGGAGTGAAATGTTTGGCTGAATCTATTGCAGATTTGAAGAAACTTTCACTGAAACACAAGCCGGTTTCCATTGGTTTGCTGGTGTCCCAGAGTCAACACCCCTGCAGGGAGCCTGCCAGGCTGCAGAGCCCTAATTAGAGCTGAGGATCTCAGGGGTGGCTAGGCGCCTAGCTCTGCCAGGGTCCATGCCATGATGCAGGAAGCCTAGAACCCTGAGAGTCCTGGTTCAAGCCAGGGTTCTGGGGCAGTCCTGCTGTGCCAAGGGCTTTCATGTGGTTTCATGTGGACTGCCAGAGACCTTGAGGCTTCCAGACTTTCAGGTCAGCTGTCTCCAAAGGTTGCCCAGGAGTCTGGAAGCCCTGGGGGTTCTTGGCCCTGGGACAGTCCATATGGGTAGGGGCTGCCTCCGGAGCCACAGACCCTGGATGTCCTGCCAGCAGCTGGGTGAAACTTTCATTTTTGTCTGTTTCACTGCTGCTATTTGGTGAATCGTCAGAATGGCAGTTTCACACTGCCCCAGAAACACAGTTTTGGAAATCCTGAAACATGGAATTTTCAATTTGCCAAGAAATTTCAGCAAAGTGGGTTTGGGTCCAATGTGAAACAAACCCAGATTTCGAAAACCTGAAATCTCTCCCGGAATGAGCATTTCAGTCAGCTCCAGGCCTGAGCACTGGTAACTGCAACTGACGTAAATTCCCCCACCCCACCCCACAAACCTCAGCCTTACACAAACTCCCAGCATGAGAAGGGCTCAGATGGTTTGGCAAAGTTATAAGCAATGGGAAAACATGGATTTAAAAGGGAGGTGCTAGGCAGCCTTAGCTTTAGGTGTTGCAACCTGTGTTGCCTATTACGTGTGTGTGTGTGTGTGTGTGTGTGTGTGTACGAAGTCCCCATAAATGGTCCTTAGTTTATTATCCTAAAGGTAGAATCCTAAGCTGCTCTCTGAACTGCCCTTTGCTTCCAACGTTTCCTCTTCCATGGTAACAGCTTCTAGTGCCATGGGAAGACCATCTTCCAATCACCTTTAGACACACCCTCTACATCCTGCTTCCTCCACATTCCTGTTGTCTCTAAGCCAAGGATGGCTGCAGGCTTCTGTGCATTCAGTGCACAGGCCTGTCTCCAGTGAAAACCTAATGGCCTAACTTGCATAAATTAATCGATTGATATTATGGTCATGCCCGAAGGCCAGCCAGGACCCCACTGTGTTAGACACTGGCCCTGGCCCAAGGAGTTTACCGTTTGAAAGGTAGTGTTACAGATCCAGAATTTTGGCTCAATCCAGCCCAGGGAGAAGGGCTAGCAGGAGAGGTTGCATCCAGATCCAAAGTTCAGGTCTTTGCACATCCAGGATTTTGGTTTGGGCTAATGTCCAGTTGATGCAGGGAACCCATTCATGCCCTGCTTAGCCTCTCCTTAACAAACCCTCCAGCTCAGAGGATAAGCTAGAAATGTAGCTAGTTATCAAAGGGATCCAGATGCCAGCCAGTGGGATATGTTTTCCAGGCCTTGACTGGCATCATAGTTTGGCTTCTACCCCTGGAGGCTGGCATGAGATCAGGCTGCCAGTGGATTTATTTATTGGTAGTGGAAATTGATGCCCTAAGCCTAGTGTTGTACTCAAGCTATTTCATTCATGGATATTGCTTTGTGACGCTGATGTGGATTTTTATTATTTCAGAGCCACAAAATATGTCTGGTGTTTATAAGGGGGAGAAAGCAGGGAAATGCATCCCCTTTAAACTCTCTTCCTTGATGTACACAGATACTGCCTGGCTGTGAAGTTACTGGATGTCCCTGTCTCTGCAGAGCTTGTTTCCCTTTTAAGGCCCAGAGCCGCAGAGTGGTTGGTGGGAAGCTGTGCTGGCCCAGGGGGAACTCCCATAGGTATTATGGCCAGTGGTTAAAATACATTGAAACAGGAGGAGGGGAGCTCTTTGCTTCACCAACAAATGGGATGGGAGGGATCTGTGGCGTGAGTGCAGCTTATCCAAGCTGGGGAGAAAAGGTGGGAGCTTCCCTTTGCTTTTTAACAAGAAGTGGGAGATGTCCCTGATTGTGCCTGAGACAGGCCCATTGCCTCTGTGAAGGGGGAACAAGCATGCTCCACTGTCCGTCAGCTCACTGCAGCTGAGGTAGGGTTCCATGGTACTACCTCTACCCTGATATAACGCGACCCGACATAACACGGATTCAGATATAACGCGGTAAAGCAGCGCTCCGGGGGGGGGCGAGGCTGCACATTCCAGTGGATCAAAGCAAGTTCGATATAACGTGGTTTCACCTATAACGCAGTAAGATTATTGTTTTTGGCTCCCGAGGACAGCGTTCTATCGAGGTAGAGGTGTACTTCCCTGCTCTCCCTTTGGGTGGTCATGTGCAGAGCACGGGAACTTTAGCTGTGTCAACTGCTGGGGAGTGCGGTACGAATGGAACGATGCTTCTTTATACATCTCTCCTTGTAAACTCCTTCAAGGGCCAGGGTCAGTCCTGCACTATTTGTATTGAAAGGCATCTTCGTAGCCCCAAAGGGAGGAAGAATTGCTATTTAGGCCAGGATTTTCAAAAAGCCTATGGGAGTTAGGCATCCATCGTCCATTGAAAGTCAGCTCGCCTAAGTCCGGGGGGGTCGAGAGTCTGAACACGGTCACCCCAGTAGCAGGCTTGCTGGTGTGAATTTCCACATCACTGTGCCAGGGGGTGGGGGGAAGGCGAGGGGGTTTACGCATTCCAGTTCCAGATGAAGCTACCTCTCGGGAGTTTAACGTCAGCAAAGGAATGATTTGCTCTTACAGTCCATTAATGAATTTCTGAAATAAGGAATTAATTACCGTCTGTCTAAATTAGAACTGTCCTATCCTTTGAGATCCATCTCTTTTTATTCTAATTAATTTTAAAAATTACTTTTAGAATCTTCAGTAATAATTCTAATTTATTTTACTTTAATATTATTCCTCTGATAAGTAATTTAATTTTTTAGATCGGAATCCACCTAATCTTGAATTTGTCACACAAACTCTGCTCTCTGTGACACTGTTTACTGCTTTTTGAGGTGACACATCATAACGCAGGGATAAGTCTTAGAAATACCTGTGTGTGTCTGTTCAAGGGAGATTAACCGAAATGCTCTGTCCAGTGACTGGGAGAAATTCTTAATAATTCAGAACTACAAACAAATATTAGTTTAAAAGCTTTTTATAATTGCACTTTTTGTGCTGAAAAATGCATGTCTAATTCAGTTTTTTTTAAAAGAAAAATAAATAACCTTTTTTATGATTATTTGCCTGAGTTGGACAGTTATTTAGCTGGCTGTTTTTATTAGTTTTCCTTTCTCAGCATGAAATGCATTAGCAGCTGGGAGACATTCAAATATTTTGTTTTATCAACTCTGTTGTCTGGCAAAGAATGATAAATTAAATAGAAAACTTCTCCTTTCTGAATCCTAAATTTTACCCCTTTTTGCTTTGGACTTCTGGTTGTTATTAATTGTGTTCCAATAACACCTTGCGGCCTCAGCTGAGAGCAGGATCTCATTGTGCTAGGAGCTGTACAAAAGCTTAGCAATAGACACACCTGTCCCAGAATGCTGACCATCTAAATAGAGACGTCTGCAGTCTGTGAGAGGGGAAACAGAGGCACAGCGCCGAGACGGGAAGAGTTTTGTCTGAGATCCCACAGCAGGTCAGAGGCATGGCTGGGAATAGAATCCTCTCTTGGTCGTGGGGAGTGGGAAAATGTACAGAATGCCAAACCTAGGTCTATGTTACTCAATCACTGAGAATTTCCTCCCCGCTCCCCTTTTGAAGTGTCTCATTCTGAGATGTTCCCCCCCCCTGCCCCCAGTTGAGAGATGAGATGGCTGAGATACAGGACTGGGCCTTACAAGATCTGGGTTCTGTTCCCATTTCTTCCAGGCCCCCTGTGCAACTTTGAGAGAGTCACTTCACCTCTCGGTGCCTATTTCCTCAGCTGTAAAATCGTGATAACACCCAGCCCCAGGGAGGTTCTGAGGATGACTTTATTTGTAATGCTTTGTGAGGTCCTTGGATGGAAGAACCAATAAAAGGCCTGATTTTTTTTTCCCCCATTGTCTTGCACTTTGTGTAGTCTCTTTTACAGCCCATTCTGTGCAGGTGTAAACGACTGATCAAGGCAGGGGAGACTCAAGCCCAGCATGTTTAAACAACGTGTGGAGCTGGAGGAAATAAGCTTGCCACAGTTGGGGAGAGATCCCCTGGCTCGCACAGTGGGTTTGTTATTCCCCAGGAGCCTCGGTGATTTCCAAAACTTGAAATAAACAGCCAGCGTTAAATCCTCCCCGTGCTAAGCAATTTCTTTCCCGTCTGAGATCTGGGCAGTTCTCGCTAAGTTTGGGTTCCCAAAACTGAGGCCTTTTGAGCCACACAAAAGGAAACTAAAAGAGATCTCTGCAAATCTCCTGGGAATTAAGTCCAAAGGAATCATGGGGAACCTTTCCATTGATTTTAGTGGATTTTGGACCAGGCCTTGAAGTCACGTTATTGGGGTGCAGAGGTTTCTGTTGCAAGTAGAATTGTCTTTTCTTGTCTTAACTAACCATCAGGTCTCTGCGCAGAAGCGAGCACGGCTAACATGCTCAACAAGTCCTGAGCTGGCCCCCTGCCTGGGGTAAACTCCAGCCAGAAGGAATCTAGCTTTCTTGAAATCTATATGGTATTGAATTAGATTGTGCCCTATGTCTTATGTCCTGACAATACTGGAATATTGCATTCAGATCTGTACACTACACTGTCAGAAAAACGTCCTTAGTCATTTCACAACCATTTAATACTATAGTTTGGATTTTTCAAGTTCTTTCTATTTGTATTTTTTTTTCAATTCCCACCTGTGTATGGTATGAATCTTGGATTCTAAGAATCCCAGATGCTTAGCAGATGGTTAGCTTGAAAAAATAATCAAAGAGGCAGCAAAATTCTCTGTTCATGAGCTTCTATTTATTTCAATCTGGTGTTTTGCCTCACAACAAGACTAATAAGCAATTACTCTAGCATCTCAAATGCTTATGCAGTGTAAATGCATCTGTCAACCAGATTCAACATCATCAATAAAGCTGCCAAAGCTGCTCATAATTCAATGATATATGCTTTGAGCATCTTTTTTTAATATAATTTAAAGATTGCAGTCCTATAATTCCGACGTTATTTTGTATGTGTTTAAAATACCTCCAGCTGGAAAGATCCTTGCCTGGCATCACATAATCACCTCTGCCTATTTGGACAAGTAGGAACCATGCCATTTGGCTTCTGTGCCAGCACTCCTTCCTGGCTGGTTTCAAGCAGAATTCCCCACTAGGATTGCTGGTACTTTAAATGTCCTCCTAGGATTTACTGGAAAGTCTCTGCATTTCCTTACATCCTATCTCTTCTGGAAAAATTCACCCCTGTGCAGAGGATCTGCACAGAAAGTGAATATAATTCTTCACTCCTTTGGGACACAGCAATGTTGACTGTCTCATATCCATTCACATCACCTGTGTCCTGTTCTGACTATTGGGCCTTCACATTTACTCCTATTCTAAGTTCAAACGTAAGAAGAGAGTGAAAGTTCATCAGATGTTACAGTAACCTATAATTTTTGCCTGCTAGAAAGTTAACCATGAAAAATGGGCTGAGTTCATTTGAGTTCATTTATTGAATATGATAAACAAGTGCAAGAAAACCAGACAGAAAAACTGTGTGAGTCCAAACAACCAGTAACCCCAAACCTATCTATCTCTGTTTAATGCTGGACAGTGAGAGTTTATAAAACACCTTTAGCTCTTGGGGACTTTGAGATTAATATCAATACACCATATCCCAGAGCTTCCCTCCAAGCTGGCATTCCCCACAGTGCCCATCCCTGTGAAGAATTATTAAACATCCTTTAAATGTGCGAACCAAACCTTCCTCTCTATCCCTATGGCTCACTAATCCAGTCTGATAGCAGCATGGTCTAGCAGATAGGGCACTGGTCTGGGAATCAGGAGACCTGGGTTCCATTCACAGTTGAGCTGCCAACCTGCTGTGTAACTTTGGGCAAGTCACTTCCCCTCTTTGTGGCTCTGTTTCCCTTTCTGTTTTTATTTATATTGTAAGCTCTCTGGGGCAGAGTCTGCCTCTCACTATGTGTTTGTACCACACCTTGCATAATGGGGTCCTGATCTCAGCTGGGGCCCCCTGGTGCTACTGGAATAAAATAATTCTGACTGTATTATCTTTAACACTCACTTTATATGCAACATTACTAGCAAGAACTTGGACATGGAGAAGAGAGGTTGTCTCTTAGTGTAGGCTGAAAAGTAAATACTCCTCTCACTCTTAGTCACTCTTAGTCTCTGTCAGCTTCTAACCTCTGGAACTAAGCAGATCTTGGTGTCCTCCTCCCCCTTCCCCCAAAAGAAAAATCAAACTTGAAATTTAACTTGAGGAAACCAGTAGGATACTGTAGTGGTTTTATCACCACACAGTTACAAAGCAGTGAAATACCAACTGCTGAGCATAATCGTACGAGTGTTCAATGGCCCATGTGAAAAGAGTGGGCGGATATCTGCCTACTGGAAGATCAGGCTGGTACCAGTGTACAGAAGCCAGCATCATAACTGGTAACTGAAACCCGTGCTGGCAATCTCAGCAAAGAAGCCTGAGAACGAATGGACCATGGCAACTGAGATCAGTAGAGTTACCCTAGGGATGCTTTTGGCCAAATACATTATAGTTTGGCTAAATGATGACATCAGGAGATATACCTGTATAACGAGGCTCTTCCAACTTTTTCATTCTGCAGATAATGTGATGAGACAGATCCTCTCATGGACTCCACCTCCCTTCCGTACACGCTAATACCCCACTACATGGCCCTTCATATTTCATTCCGCAGACCTACCAGGTAGGGCTCTTTTGGAACCTACTTTTGAGAGCCAGTGAAGAGAGTTAAGCCCAGAAGAGGAAGGGGAAATGGATTGGGTGGTACAAGAAGATATCAAACTGATTGATGGGAAAGAAAAAAATCATGGGGAAGATCAGGAGGAAATTGCCCTAGTGTTGACTAGACACTATAGAGTAGTTTCATGTGTAGTCTTAAAACTCTACTGGGCCAAGCATCGAGAACATTGTGTAGGGAAGCATGTAGCAGGATGGGCTAGGATGTAACTTGTGTTCACTCCTATTTCAGTCCTGGCATGGTTGTGATAGCTTTGTAGCAATTGTCATGTCACAAATGCTGGATTTTGGCACTAATGAGTAACTGGGCAAGAAATGCCAAATCTCTTGTTTTACACCGTGATTAGGGGTAGCAGCAATGTGGAAGTTCATACAAAAGGAGTGCATTGTAGCTGGTAGTATTTATATAGCGCATCCTAGGTCTGAGTCTCCTCTCTCTTCCAGTGCACCAGCGTTGATCAGAATTAACTCCATGGAGTTATAAAGGGAAAGGAAAATCTGGCCTGCTCTGTTACCCAACCTCTTGTTCAGTCAGAAATGCCACAGTGGTGGAACTGCTGGTAGAGCCTTGCTCATTTAAATCAATGCCTGGGAGCCCCATTGTGAAGTCATAAGCAAACAAACACAGGGGCAGATCTCAGCCAGCGGAAATAAAACTCAGTTGAAGTTGGTGCTCTGTTGACTTACTGTAGCTGAGGATCTGGCCCACAGATAAGAAACCAGGATAATGCAATGCAGAATATTCTCTGTTCATTTGTTAAGTATAGCTCAGTTTAATTTATTTATGCTAAGACTTCATAGTAGCTACTACACGGCATCTTCCCAGGAACCATCAAGACCTGGGCACACTGGCAGAAAAGCAATGAAAGCAAGAAATAGGAAGACAAAACCCAAAACAAAACTGAACAAACTAAAAGCAAACACATGCACCAGGAACATGGGAGGCATTGCTATTTAGGCTATTTTCAGAGGTCTCTTTTAACAGAGGGTATCTAAGCACCATACAACTGTCTTTGGCTGGGGTATTGTACTAGCACCCATCTCATTGTATCTGAGCACTTCCCAGGTTAGCGACACAGTGACAGCACGGATGGACTTCATGCTCATGGTGGAAAAGTGTTAGAAAAAACCAATAATATCCTAGAAAATGTTCTGCAGTATCTTGCAAAAGTAACACAGCTTTAGTAATAGAAGACCTCCCCACAAGCAACTGTGCCGTTAGGTCTCTGGAGAAGGGGGGAAACAGCTAATCTTGATCAATGTATGAGTTATGTAGACTGGCAAAGTGTAAATAAGCGAGGTCCTACTATATATTGCTTTGGGGGGTAATAATCTTTAAAGATACCTTCTTGCCTTTAAGTTCCCACCGTCACATTGTAGGTTAATAAGTCTGTTGTGTGGCAGACATTAGCTCAGAGTTTCTCCCGGGAGTTATCCTGGGTCCTCTGCTATCATCAATCTATAGGCTGCTCTTGGTTCAATGGCTAGAGCATAAGAGTGCATGTCTCCTGCCTCCCAATTTATCCCAGTGTTATTGCTGATCGGCTATGCCATTCCATAGGTTCATTAAGCAATGGGCTTAAGCTGCAGCAAGGGAGGTTTAGGTTAGACATTAGGAATAACTTCCTAACTGCCAGGGTGGTTAAGCACTGGAATAAATTGCCTAGGGAGGTGGTGGAATCTCCATCACTGGAGATTTTTAAGAGCGGGTTAGACAAACACCTGTTAGGGATGGTCTAGATAATACTTAGCCCTGCCATGAGTGCAGGGAACTGGACCTCTCGAGGTCCCTTCCAGTCCTATGATTGCCTCCAGTGGGGACCAAGTTGTATCCCAGTTGTGCTAGGCACTGTACAGACCTATAATAAAAGACAGCGCCCACCCCAAAAGCTTCTCTCCATAAAGACAAGAAGTAACAAGTGGAGAAAGGAGGGGTAACAACAATATAACCATGTTTTTCAGAGGCCAGCTGCAAGCACAATAAGCCAGTTGTCTTGGTTTGCAGCCTGCCTCGCCATTATTATTTAATAGTATTGATCCCTTTTTGGTTTTCGAGTGTCCAAATGAGAATGAATGGCAAACTCTCCTTTCCAATCCCATCTGAACGAAGCTCCCTTCCGAACCAGTCCGTGCAGCTCTGTGCATTGGGCAGAGGGCTTCACTCGAGAACGATACAATGTCTTTCCTCGTGAAGGACTTGCGTTGCTTCTGCCGTGCCCTTAGGAGCTGGCAAGCAGTATTCCCATCTCCCCACACGGCACTGTGCTGCCTGATTGCCACCTTGGTGCTGCACCCGGTGTCCTGTAGCTCTCGAAATCTAGGTGCTGATGAAATTGGTAATTACTGTTGACTGGCGTTCGTCCCACGCCTCCCTGCTGGTTACCCCCCAAAACAACTCGGTTACCGAGGCTGCTAACCCTCATCATCGCTGAGTTGCTCTGGAATCTTGAGCTTTCCTGTCACGTCCACCTAGAATGTGTCAATGGCATTTCATCATCCCAGGGGCTCTGCCCAACTTCCCTGCTTGTTTTCTCACTAGGATGCAGAGGCAAACTTCTGTCGCCGTGTAGCTAGATTATTGCAATTTGTTGTTTGCTGGCCTTCCTTCAAGCATTTTGTACATGGTATTTTGCTGTCAGGAGACTCACAATCACTTGTATTTTCTAAGCATCATGTTATTGTGTTGAAGGGCCCTCTCTGGCTTCCAGTGAAACAGCTAATCAGTTTAAAGAAACTGTTGCTTGCTAGAATTTGGCTCCTTCTTATCTCTGCTACCTAATTCACATGTGCCCTCCTGGACAAACACTTTTATCCCACTCTGAGAAGTTATTGACTGTTCTTCCCATCAGGACGGTTTTGTTTGAGTCAAGGTCCTCTGCTCATTTTTGCACATTCAGTATGTTAATAATTTACTCTGCTTCTGTTTTCTGGCTACCCACTGTTGTGGGTTTCCCGTTCTGTTGTTTTTCATCATGCCTTATGCCAGAGTGTTAATGGAATACAGATTTCTGAACAAAGGGATGCCAATGATTAGGGGGTTTTATTTTGTTGTTGGTTTTTTTTTAAAGCCTTCTCATGAATAAGAATCTGAATTTATCAAGGCCAGAGGCAATCCGACACAATTCAATTTCTCTGCTCCTTCAGCTGTCTCTGTTCCTGGAAAAACATGAATCAAGGTAGTTAAAACAAAAGAGTAGGAGTGACAGCCCAAAACTAGAAAACCCCAAAATTGGATATAAAGTTGGATAGTGAGAACAGATGTCTTTCAACTCTAGGGGCCATAGGACAGCTCACCCAGGAGGTTGGGGAAAGCCGTAGGGGGAAAAGTGTCCAAGGAAAATTGGAACAGAGGAATTTGATATTTCAAGTCAGTAGAGACTGAACATTGTTGCAGCCTTCTGAGGGTTGGTTGATCTGTGTGAAGTGATCTGCTGTAAATGGTTGTGTCCACCCTGCACAATCCACCATCCTGGGGAGGACTACTTGGATTCCTTTTTGGCAATCTCCATTGATAGGGAAATGGACCATGGCCCTGAACTCCCCTCTTAACCCAAACCTGGAAGGATCATCTCAGTAGGGGAAGAGGGAAGAGATTTGCATTGTCCTTGTCCCTCCTGTACCTGTTCTGTGGACAAAGGACTTCTTTTCTAGGACTAACAATTCAATACCTGTCAGCGACTCTAGTGTTTTACTCACCTCTCTCTTAAAAGAAACCTAAAGAAATTATGATAGAACCAGTCCTGCACTTGCTCAGGAATCAGATGACCTACGAGGTCCTTCCCAGCCTGTGAGGGCTGCAGAGTCCAGCTCTTCACACTCCCTGAAGTATGAGATCTACCTGATGGAACTGTCTTTTAGTTTGTACTGTTATGTCCATGCAAAGTCACCTTCTTAGGAATGCACTGTCAGAATTAAAATCTCTGCTAGCTGTGCAGTGAAAGGGAGAGTTTATATTGTAACAAAACCATGGCCATGTAGGAATTCACTTCAGTTACTGTGATGCACCCCAAGACTGTTTAGAACTTCTTGGTGAGATCTGGGACAGAGAAGGCTACTCATCTTGTGCAATAACTGAGGTTCTTCGAGGTGTCTCCCCCTGCGGGTGCTCCATTTCAGGTGGTAGTGTGTCCTGCCACCGTTGCTCAGAGATTTTCAGTAGCAGTGTCCATCTGGGTCACGCATGCACAGTAGCTGTCTAATGGCAGCGTTGGCACCTCTTCTGGCGCACATGCAACCCAACCCCCTTAGTTCCTTCTCAACTGTCCTCGGCCTGAGACAGATGCTCCTTGTGTGTCAGATGCCCCGGTGAGTCGCACATCCCTCAAAACTGCACTCACTGTAGTAACCTAAAGGCAAGAGCCAAGCTTGACCATTCTCTCCACCTCAAACTAATTCTTATAGAGAAATCGCTCCAACCAAACCACAAACTGGGACAACAGACCTCCTCCTCTGGGGCTCCCCGTTGGCTTCAGAACCGACTAAAGAGTGGGCTCAGTCCTTGAAAGTTTTGATGAAAAGAGTATTGATCTCTCCGCGGAGAGAACCACGCAAAAAAAAGAGACCATCTCCTGCTAGGTCGCTGTCCTCGGTGCTGACACCACACCGTTGAGGCACTGGGCACCTCCTGTACCATCCGCACCAGGACCTCTGCCGAACCCAAGGCAAGAGACAGGAAGTAGAGGCATAAACATAGACACGCGTCCTCCACTGCACCGACCACAGCAGTGTGAGAAACGGTACCGAGACCTCACTGACAGTCATGGTGAGATGAGGCTTAGAACACAGACCCTCCCTAGCTAAGAGTGTTGGACACTGACGCCAAAGAAGAATTTCCATTAGGAGCCAGAATTGTGCCTGTGACACAACTGAGCCAAACAGATTTTTATCTCTACTCTACATACTAATGAGTTCACCATGTTCTGAGTAGGGCGTGTCCAACTTCTATTAGCAATGCCCGCAAAGGAGCTTCTGGTTTTGAATGCAAATTAAGCAAGGCTAACTGGTCAGATGGGCTTCAGAGATTATTATTCTCAATGCAATAACCACAGCAGAAGCTGGTATTGATTCAGACTCCTTTGCAGCTGCAAAGAGATTGCCAGTGCTTTAACAAACAATAACCACTTGTCTTAATGCATAGGGGGCTGGGCCAATCCAGGTCCTTACTAGATTGCTATATTATCTCTGTTTCCACTGCCAGACCCCAGAAAAGTCTCCATTTTTAGAGAGATTAGCTCATGACCTGGCATAAGATGCCAGACTGTTCCCATGGTATTGGGGGGAAAAATACAGTCTTTGTAAAGGTTACACTGACTGAACAGATAATTTAAAAAAATAACAAAAAAACCCAACCTCACGAATAAGTGAAGTTGGTTGAAGTGACTTTGTTTTTCTGGATCCTCTAGGCTAACAAATATTTGCAGTAGGTCAACGAAAAGGGGATGGAGATATAATATAGTCACTGGGTTTTTTGTCATCAGCACAGTTTTAAAGATGCACCTGCTGTTTCTAGTCACTGAATCCTTCACATGGTTGCCAAAATTGTCCCCAGTAGGAGGGCAGGGGGGCTCCAAGTCTGGTCAGGCACCCCCTTAGAAGAGAAGCCTGCAGCCCCTGAACTCACCAGGGAGTCTAGGACGTCCTTTGCCCAGCTCTGTGACAATTGCAGAAAGTGCTGCTGCTCACGGACTCTAGACCTGATTAATGAGTGAGGCGCTATTGAGCCAATGCAGGAATTCCTGGGTCAGATTCTGTGCAGGGAGGTCAGACTAGATGATCATAATGGTCCCTTCTGGCCAGAAAATCTGTTAACCACACAATACTGAATTACAGTCATACTGAAGTCACTGGGAGTTGGTGTTTGCTCAGAATCCCTGGTGACTTATTTCAGTTCCTAAATGAGGGTCTGGTCCAGGTGCCTAGCTTCAAGCATCTGACTTTGAAAATGCTGGACTATATCATTTGGAGGTGACACCTGTGTGATCTGTTGTGGAGCGATGTGACAAAATGCAATCAAGCTTGTCTGGACAGCTCCCCTGCCTTCTGCCCACTGCTCCATCTCTACCGTAAGTGCTGTGAACGTTCCAAGCCTTTCAGCCAGCCACTTTTGGGTGGGGGGGGTGTAACAATTTGTCACACGAACTTTCTTTTATTTTTCCCAAATGTGGCACTTCTCTCAAAGTGACCTTGGTCCTGAGGTGCAGAGCAGGGACCATTCAGTCCAGGACCAAAATAACAAGTTTAAGATCCAGTGTCTTATCAGCCATTGGGATTAGAAATAGGAGCTTCATAGCACTGAAGAACGCCAAATAACTCCTCCCTTTCCAATCATAGGAAACGTTTGTTTCTCAGCTGAATATGTTGTGAGAGATCAGACCTTAAAGAGGCGACCTTCGGATTTACAGAGAAGCTAGCTGGAAAGCTCTCAGAAAGGATCTCAAAGCTTTGTTGATTAGTTTCCCTCTCCCAGCGAGGCCTGTGGATTCCTGGTACTAGGACTGCTTGGCTTTATAGCCAAAGGGATGCAAAGAATAATACTGCTAGGAACATTGAAAGCATTTTAAAATACTTCCCCAGAGAATGAGGTGGCACATATGGACTAGGTGATGGTGTGGTATACATGTTTCACTGGCCCTTGTAAATAATGCAGCCCCCACAAAATCATGTGGATAAAAGCTTTGATCAAAGCTGTATTGCTCTAGGGAATACAGTCAAACCCTGATGTCATTCTTAGGAGTCTGTAGGAATCAATGGGATTCCTCATGGGAGTAAGGCAAGTGGGATCCGGCCTTATGACATTTGCTTGCATAACGCCTAGCACAGCTGGCCCCCAACATAACCAAGGCCTCTGATATTGCAGAAGCACCTAATGTTAATCGCCATACAACCTTAGTTTTCCCCATTTCAGAAGGTAATTCTTTTGGAGGAGGGTTGTGGGAGGGGCAGGGGAGAATGCTGTGCTGGTGATTATGCTCTTTGCTTTTGCATAGATATGGATGGTGGTGTTTGCATGAAAGAAACTTGTGGAATGTAGAGATCAGTAGCCCTAGAGACTTCAGTCTCCTGTCTATAGAAAGGATCAAGCATGGGAAGTAGCAGTTACATGTTGCCACAGAGACCACCCACTCGTGTACAGCAGGACTGGGATTTTCAAAGGAATTTAAGGGAGATAAGCACCCAACTCCCTTAGACTGGGATTTCCAAATGGGCATAGATACTTAGCTCAGCCCTGGAGGGAACACCTCTAGGGGCGTGTGGGAGGAGTTAATTCTCCCTGGCCCAGTCAGTCCTTAAACTCCCTACCAAGATTACCAACTAGGGGCGCCTAGGGCTATGCAAGCCAGCAGACAGAGCGCTGGTAAGAGCCACAACTTGCCTTGCTAGAGCAGATCTCGGAGGGAGGATTTGGAGGGAGTAGAGCATTAGGCTGTTTCTCCAGAGAAGAGGCTTCATAAAATTCTTGTGTTGTCTCCATTTCCTCATGTTAAGATGGTGCAGAACTTGCGAGTTTTCTCATGTTACCAGGCCACACAGCTTTATCTTACATTTAACTCTAATGTGTGGGGGGGAAAGAGCAACTTAAAATATATATTAGGGCCTTAGCCTGCCTTCTGTCCCAGCAGGAGAATTCCACTCAATAACACAGTTCTAGGGGTTGAAGTGTGGTCTGGGTTTGTGTTTGTGTTTAAAGACTTTTTCAGGCACCAGAACTGTGTAGGTATTTTCGTTGCTGGAGAGACAAAGATAATCAGTCTGCAATCAAAACTTGTCCTCTGTTATCTTGACAGTTATGATGATGATGGATGGAGATGGGTTTAGAAGATCAAACACAAGCCAATCTGTACTGCGGAACCAACCACCTTAGATTTTTAAATGCCAATGTGACATCTGGTGGACTCAATAAAGCAAGTCACTTTAAAATCCCTCCACTGTCCCCCCCAAACTTCCCCTTATTTTCCTTCTTTATAGAATCATGGACTTAGAAGGGACAGCAAGGGCCTTTTAGCCTAACTCCCTGCCCAGCTGCAGGATTTATAAATTAGTAGGTTTCTCCTAAAATATTTTAATTTTATCCACATTTATTTTATGTGTTTTTCTGATAAGGGTGGACCACTGAGGTGAAACTTTAACAGGCTTCTCTTTCTCTAGCCACCAGTATTTTTACACTCCTTAACACTAGTTTTCTGTGTGGAGGACTTTCCGAAGAAGGTAACTTTTTAAAAACTTTAATGTGGTGCATTGAGACAACTTAATTACATATTTACAGGATGTAAGTAAATGTTTCTCAAACCATGCAGATCAAAATCCCACCAGAGACTCCCAGTGACCATATTAATGATTGGGACTGTCATAGCTTTAGTGAGAATGCATATTCATAGCTAGGATGATACCAGCCTCTCTTGCCAGTTCTTTCCTTTTACCCTTAAGCCATAAAATATTAAAGGGGTTCTAGAGTGCGTGAGGCTGCTCCTGAGATTTAGGAGGATGATGTTGCATTTATTGTTTGTCAAATGGTACATCAGAAGCACCATGTAACCTTCAGGTTGAGCATCATTTGGGGAGCATCATATGAGAAGGAGAAATTGGGCTGAAATTATGCTCTGGAAGCAAAGAACTTGCCTTTTCTATTCATGACAGATAAAATGCAAGATTGACACACAATGGAGTTATTTAATTTCATAGTATGTGGCTTCTGCAGAATGCGAAATTTGCTGTGATTACTTGAAGCAAAACAGGTTTTTTGTGTCATTCTGTTACTGGTACTGCCATCATGAGCGCTAGGCACAGGGACATGCAACCCTGTCCCACCAGTGTTTAATGAGGGTTCTGCCCACAAATCCTCATGAACATCAGGGAATACTTACATGTAAAAACATGTGGCAATGGCTGACAGTTACTCCCATGCATCTTAACCGTGTCCTTGATATTTGCACCTACTCTTTGCAAAAGGTTTTGCTCCAGCGGGGCTAGCAGGTTGGCGGGAGGATGGAGGGGGAGAGCTGATCAAAACCTTGTAGAAAAGGGTTCTCAATCAAAATCTGACTGGCTCAATTTTGAGGCCTGTTCTTGAGAGATACTGGGCTGTTGATGGGAGGTGAGGGTGCTCTGCATATCTCGGGACCAAGGCTTCTCCCACGAACATGAAACCAGCTGAGATTCATTTGCTTTTGGGCTGGTTGCATATTTAGCCTTGCACAGTTCTGTCAATAAGCCCGAGGCAGGACTAGGCAATCATGGAGTGAACCAGTGCCTGCGCTGTAAGTGGAAGAAAATATGGGAAAGTTCCCGTGGAGGAACAACATGGGAGTTCAACTGTGCTGAGATACGATATTCCTGTTGAGAATTATTAAGCAGGAATGTGGTGACTCCACTTTTTATTTGAAATTAGTGGATACCTGAAAACCTAGCTCAAAATGCAGTTGGAAGCTAAGTATAACTCTGGGCAATTCATGTGACACCACATCATATTAAAAAAATAAAAATTGTTTGCTAAACCCAATCGCATTCAAACCTACATTCATTTACTAATATCATGTTTGGCAGATCTGTGAATAATTTTTCATAATTTAAAAAAAAACCACTAGAAATGTGACTATTATCTGTATCCCCGTAGCATCTAGGAGTCCTAAGGAGTAGGACCCCGTGGTAGGAGGCACTGTACCAACACAGAACCAGAAGACGGTCCCTTCCCCCAGTGAGCTTTAAAATTTGAGTATAAGACAAGAGACAACCGATGAGGGAACACAAGGAAAGAGTGAGACCATATTAGTCAGCATGATGGGCGGTGGTGTAAGTCAGTGCATCAGAGGAATTAAGCATCATTGTTTTTTGTAGGCATCATGGTAAGGGAGAGCTTTAAGGAGGGATTTGAAGGTGAATAATGAGATAGGATTGTAGTTGTTTCCAGGGAGCTCATGGGGCAAAGCACAAGGTTAGTGCTTTGAGATCCTCAGTTGGAAAATACTACAGAAGTGCAAAGTATTGTAGTTCATGTAAACAACATGACAATGAGTTGATCCACACCAAACCCTAGGAAACGGACATTCTGCGTTTTCAAAATGTTTCAAAATATGCTTGTTAGTGACAAATCTAGGGAATGATCTCTATACTTCTTAGCATTTTCTGTAATATTCAACACCATTAACTAATCTTCACCACATCCCCTTGAGGTGGACAGATATATATTATTGTCTTTACAGGTTGAGAAACTGAGGCAGAAAGGTGAAATGACTTACCCAGGGCACCCATTAGTCAGGCTTAGAACTGAAGACCCCCTGATTCCCACAGCTGTAATTGTACCACCACATATTGCCTCGTTCTTGGACTTCAGTGTCCATTCTTAAGTCGTGTGTGTGGGGGGGTGTACACGTACATGCACTTACACATGGTCTTTAAACCATGATTTGAGGACTTCAATAGCTCAGACATAGGTTAGGAGTTTGTTACAGGAGTGGGTGGGTGAGATTCTGTGGCCTGCGTTGTGCAGGAGGTCAGACTAGATGATCATAATGATCCCTTCTGACCTTAAAGGCTATGAGTCTATGAAGAATGAGGTTCTCTATATAAAGTTCTTTTTCAACTCAGAGGCTTTTTTACATTAGCATAGGGGGAAGAAATAAACTCTAATTACCCAGCTATTTTATGTGTCCTTCCAGCTGAAGGAGCAGGAAGGTGCATGTGAGGGTGGGTTTCTTAACCCTCACAGGTGTCTGTGTGCCTTTAAGCATGGCATAATGTGTTTCAAACCCCTTGGCTTTTATTAACCCCTAGAAAGTTCCTATTTCTCTATATTCCACCTCCATACAGAATAATGATTTTTCTTCCCTGCCAGCAGAGCTATGGTGCGGTGGCTGTGATGAAAGACTCAGTCTCACCTAGTCATTAGCTTACACAGAAAATGTCCACCCCAGAGATTGCAGCAGTGGCACTTAGTTTTCCAATGCTTCTTTTGGGCAAACGGTGCGGTTGGTCTTTCCCTTAGGAAAGAGAAGTTTGCTCTCCAAGACTACGTGCTTCTGGAGACAGTGCTGACCTGTGGGAAGGCATTCAGACAGTCTCTCCCCTCGCCCCGTTTGTGTACAATGATTGAGGTTCTCTGTCTCTCTGGCTTGCTCTTTCTCGCCTACGCTCTTTCAGCTCCGTTCGATAATGCTCTGTGGGCACAACAAGCCATACAATTGGTGCCAAAGTGTGTGTAGGCAAGAGAACCCTGAGCTCTCAGTGGGATGTAGGTCCATGCACTCTCCTGCTCTACCTCATAGCTAAATTTAGAGGTGGGACAGAGGCCTTCTCAAAACACAGGAGTCACACCAATCCCACCCCCTCCCCCACCGGCATGGCTTAGGAGAAACCTATTTTTCTTCAGCTTTACCTGGCATCGGATTTAAACTGTTCCCACACAATTTAGCAGCAGTTTAACGTCCCATCTTAGCTTAAAGTGGTGCAACTTTCTCGTGTGGAAAAAATTGGGGCTTTTCTACACCCCCACCCTGTGTATGTTGCACCAGATCAGACTCCTTCGAGACCAGCTGTCCCCAAACTCTGGGGCATGCCTCCCTAGGGGAGTGTGGGAGACCGTCCGGGGGGGGCATGACGGAACCCAGGCAAGCCCCCACGGGGTACAGGAAGGGAGTGTCACCTACCCCCTCTCCACTCCTAGCTCTGCTCTGGTCCCACCCACAATCCCAGCTCCACACCTGGCCCCATCCCCAGCCCTGCTCCTAACCCTGCACCAGCCCCCAGCCTCTGCCACTGGCTGTGGCTCTGTTCCTGGCCCGGGTACAAGGCTGGAGGCGGGACCGGGAGCAGAGCCGCAGGCCCGGCTGCCAGACCCTACCACAGCCCAGCTGCGGCTCCGCTCCCGCCCCAACCCCTATGTAGCGTAGATACGGCCTTAGACTTTCTTATTTAGAGTCTCCAGGCCAGAATCAAATGAGACCCCTCCCCCAACCCCCACACATTTACACTTGGGGGTCACAACTTCCTCCCTTTTAACTCGCACCTTCTCCCGGCTTTTTGCCCTGCAAAGGGCTATGACACTGGTGGAGCAGATGTAAGTAATTCTAAGGGAGTCTATTAGAATGGAGCTTACCTCCTCCTCTCTCTCTGTTACACACTGCCTCTCTCATTCTGTCTTGCCCACATGCCCACAGCTTACTGAGGGTCTACACTCCTGTCCTGCATACATGCAAGGGACCGGGTCTGGGCAGCGATAGACTCTCCATTGAAATACTTGGGACTAGACGCCCTCTGGAATGAGCAGGAGTGGATGGCAGGCTCAGGAAATTCGGGGGTTCACTTCAGAGTTTCTTTGGAATGCCCATCGTGGGAGCAGAGAGGCTTGGGGGAGTGTGGCCGAGGCGGGAGGAATGGATGAAGCGACCACGCCATTGTGCCAGCCTCTCTGGTGTGAAGAGAAGCTGCCTCCTCCCTTGCAGCCACCAGCTCCTCCGCCCACACATGCCCCGCTGCAGGAACGCAGGCCCAAGGCAGGTATCGTTGCTTCTTTGGTGCCCCATTCACTCCTGCATGTCCACCAGGCTCTGAGGAGACGATGCAACTCGTCCCTTGGTCCAGCCCCCAGCCTTATGCTATAGACTGGAGATGGACAGGGGTGGGGAAGCAGTTCTGAGTCTCTACTCACCACCTCCCATGTCCCCTGGCCAAGGTCACCAGGCCAATGATATGTGTTTCCCCATAATAAAATTGTCCTTCCTAATGAGGGATGGGGCGTGTGTGTCCTGTGCATGTGTGTCTGTCTCTTTCTCTGTTTCTCTCTAGCGGTTAATGTATAACAGACAATAAAAACAAAGCTTGCAACAAACAGAAAGAAATTGAATAATCTTTTCTATGTCAGAATGTATTAAAATGCTTTGACTCTCTCTGGCTTAACCAGTTGGGCAGAGGCTCCTGCAGAGCACAATAATCATGAAGGATTGTAACCTGGCTTAACAGCTGTGGATATTTTCCAGGTCATTGTTGTCTCCTCCCTCTTTTGCTATGGTACATTTAAAATATCCACATTCAGCATGTGAGTGGATCGGAGCATTGTGTCTATTAGAGACAATTCTGGCCTTTGAGGGAGTGGACTGGATGATCTAATAGGTCTTTCCATCTGTTGCATTTATCCCTCTGGTTTGAGGAAGGATAATCTTGAGGTGAATGCATTGCACTGGGACTGAAAAGCCCTGGATTCAGTTCCCAGCTCTGCTTCCTGTGACATTGGGCAAGTTACTTAGTGTGTCTGTGCCTCAGTTCCCCGGCGCTAAAATAAGGATTAAAACACTTTTCTCACCACCTTTCATCTCTGTAGATTGTTGTATAAGTCCTCTGAGGGAAGGCTTGTTTCTTAGTAATATGTGGTGACCGCCATCTTAGCCAGCACACCAATGACTGAACCAGAGACCTTCAGAGCATAGTGTGCGTCTCTCTCCAGCTTGAGCAAAGGCGTGAGACAGTGTAGCTGGGAAGCTGTAAAAGATGCTCATCCTCTGTGGATCAGGCATGGAGGGGGGTGTCTAGCACCCTGGCCGGTGGGTTAGAGCAGCGCAATGTGAGCGCCAATCTTGGTTGAAACCCCTCAGCACTGCTGTAATAATAACCGTCCTGTCCTTCATGCCTGTCTGAGGAAACTGCCCCCACATCCATGGGAGCATTCACTGACTAGGCCTTTATTTGAATGACTGGACGAATGTGTGAACAGGTGAGACTTGGGCTAGAGGTAGCTTTTGTGACTATTAATATCGTGATTACTCTGACTCAATAATGTCCAAGCTCTGGCCTCAATATTACCTGTCTTATGAGCTCATTTCTGACAGTGATAAATCATCAGAACTAATTGGCTGTATATCCTACTAGCCATTTTATCCTCTAGGCCTTCCCTCTCTCCATTTATCCTTTCCCCCTCTTTCGTATTTATTCTCTGATAGTTGTTTTTTCTTCACCCACTTTCCTTACATTTGTTTCCCCTCCACCCTTTTTTCATTCTGTTCTTAACTCTACCTTACTCTCCTGTCTGGACTGCTCTTTTCTTCCCCAGGTTTTGTGAAAGCCACAACCCAGAAATGTCCTGGCTTTCAGAGGTGCCGCTATAACTCAAGCGGGGGTGTCTGCCTCTCTTCAGTGGCTGATCCACCAAACAGGAAAAGAGCCTGCTACAGCTGCTGGATGAAGGACGTGAGTCCTTTATCTGGAGCAGTTAAAATCTGCTTTTAGCGCCATGGGTCATTAGAAGCATTTGAAAATGAGACCCGAGAAGGGAAGTTGTTGTTCCAACCATCCACAATTCTGGTTGACAACTGGAAACTGCCGCTGCTCCATCTGACTGCTCCATCTAAGGCTGTCCAGTTAATGATGAGCTAAAATGCCATTTGATACAACTGACCGAGGGGTGAAATCTCTACACGGGGACTCCAGTGGGAGTTTTACCTAAGTCAGGATTAAGGGACAGGTCATGCCCCAAGTAGAGGGGGGGGGAGAACCAAGGAAGGGCCAAATAAATCCCAGTGTGGGGTTTCCATGTAGGTGGGCCACTCCCTGAAGAGCAGTACAGATGTGTGGCCCTTCTAATGTGCACACATGGGGAAAATAGCCGCTGCTGGGATGCCCTAAACCCATGATGAGTTTCTCTGCCACTATTCCCTGGGACCCTGACTTCACAGGAGCCTAGCTCCAGTGACCTCTCAGTGCCTGGTCCTCAGACACCGGCCCCAGAAGGGAGTTTACATGTAGGTAGGGGTAAGTGATGGGGCATGAACACTAACAACATTCCCCCCATGGGTTTGGAGACGTAAGAGGCTGTGGAGAGCAGCTATCTCCAAGCTCTGCTCGTTCATCTCCTTCAGCTGGGTCCCAAACTCTGGGGCGGGAGAAATGATGCTATTTAGAGTCAACCACCTCCAGTAAAGTCAAGCCATTTCCAAGGGCTTTCAGCACTTCCATGGGAAAGAGCAGGCATGACGCTGGCAGATCAGGTGCCAGCTCATGGCAAAAGCCCCATGTCTTAACTGAACGCTGACAGATATATGGCTGGAATCCGTCTGGCTCACCTGTGTTTTAGTGGTGTTAAAATAGGTATTAGAAGTCTAGGAATGTGTTTAGACTTTAATGCAGGCAGCAGCAACTCACAAGCGTTCAGTAATCTCACTATAATATCTGTATCCCATCTTGTAAGGTCAGATTTGAGCAGTTTTTATTGTGCACCTCTGTCACTGTGTAACTTACCAGACAGGAGAGCGAGATTAGAGGGAGGTGCTGATCTTCAACAGAAGGTGTTGTGTCCTTCACAACAGGCAAGGTCCAGTGACACCAGACTATTGTGAGACATTAAAGAGGACAAAAGACTTTGTCTGCTCTCCACCCACTCCCTTTGCAAGTGGATTCCTCCCATCCCCTGAGCTTGAAGCTCAGAGCACATGGCAGGAGGGGGATAAAAAATGCCAAGCAAGGAGTCAGTGATCTCTATGCCACTTGGACTTTGTGGGGCAAGGCTTTTCTAGGCATAAGCAAGAGATGCTTAGCCTGGGTTATCCCTAAAGGACATAGAAGCTTCTATAATAATCAAACTCTGTATTACCTTTTGACGTTATAATTGCAATGCATTTGTGTATATATGTTTATTTGCTTTAACCTTGTAACTAACTCGTTTCCTTTCCCTAATTAATAAATCCTTATGTAGTTTATTAGAGGATTGGCTACAAAGCGTTGTTGGTGTTAGACCACGATGTGACTGACCGGGGCCGGGAATCAGTGACTGGTTCTTTTGGGCGTAGCCTGAATATTGCTGTGATTCTTGATGTAAGGCAGGCTCAGCTGTGTGGCAAGGAGACTGCCTGAGACTCCATGGTTAGACTGTTCCAGTCCTGAGGAGTTTCCACCTGATTGGCTGTGAGTTCCGTACTTCGATATCACCAACCATTTTGGGGTTTGTGCCCTGCTTCCTAGCTGTCTGCCCTGAGACTCTTGAGTCACTGCAGGCAGCGTTACAGAAGGAAGGAGGTTGTTCTGGGTGTGAGTAAGGAGGTCAGGGCTAGGCCTTGGCATGCATGACTCAAATCCTTGAGTCACAAAAGCTCATGTTATCTGGGGCATACCCCTGGCATGTAAAGTGTTCTCACCTCAGCTCCTAGAAGAAGAACACTGCCTACTTGGACTGAGCTGCGATAAGTGCATGCAAGCATGTGGATAAATGTAAAGTAAGGCACATTGGAAAAAATAACCCAACTATACATACAATATGATGGGGGCTAATTTAGCTACAACTAATCAGGAAAGAGATTTTGGAGTCATCGTGGATAGTTCTCTGAAGACGTCCACGCAGTGTGCAGAGGCGGTCAAAAAAGCAAACAGGATGTTAGGAATCATTAAAAAGGGGATTGAGAATAAGAAGGCAAATATATTATTGCCCTTATATAAATCGATGGCACTGTGTACAGATGTGGTCTCCTCATCTCAAAAAAGATATTGGCACTAGAAAAGGTTCAGAGAAGGGCAACTAAAATGATAAGGAGTTTGGAACAGGTCCCATCTGAGGAGAGATTAAAGAGGCTAGGAGTTTTCAGCTTGGAAAAGAGGAGACTAAGGGGGGATATGCTAGAGGGATATAAAATCATGAGTGATGTGGAGAAAGTGGATAAGGAAAAGTTATTTACTTATTCCCATAATACAAAACCTAGGGGCCACCAAATGAAATTAATGGGCAGCAGGTTTAAAACAAATAAAAGGAAGTTCTTCTTCACACAGTGCACAGTCAACTTGTGGAACTCCTTGCCTGAGGAGGTTGTGAAGGCTAGGACTATAACAGCGTTTAAAAGAGAATTGGATAAATTCATGGACGTTAAGTCCATTAATGGCTATTAGCCAGGATGGGTAAGGAATGGTGTCCCTAGCCTCTGTTTGTCAGAAGGTGAAGATGGATGGCAGGAGAGAGATCACGTGATCATTACCTGTTAGGTTCACTCCCTCTGGGGCACCTGGCATTGGCCGCTGTCAGTAGACAGGACACTGGGCTGGATGGACCTTTGGTCTGACCCAGTACGGTTGTTCTTATGTTCTTATAATGGGAAGGTTCGTGCCTGTGCAGGGAGGAGGAGTGGGTATAAGAGGCTTAACTCTCCAGTCCTTTGCTTTCGTGGGTTTGTGTGAGATGGGTATGGAGCAACCAAGGGTGGAATTCACAAGGGGGACTTAGGTGCCTAAAGTAGCAGTTTGGGGCCTAAATTCAAAAGATCCTCAAAACCTCCACTCAGATTTAGGTGCCTACAAAGTTAGGTGGCAACTAAGTTTCTGCCAGCAAGGATGTGCCCAGCTTCCTCGGGCCAGTGGTTAGTGAACTCAGCTGGGTGATAGGAGACGCAAGGTCAAGTCCCTGCTCCATATTAGGCAGACGGAGGAGGTGAATCTGGGTTGCTCAGCTTCTGAGCAAGTGCTTTAACCCCGTAGCGCCTTCCCGGTAAAAGGACTGCTCAGGCTTGCGCACCTAACGCCAGAGAGGGGTCACAGCTTCTGGCTCCTGGGTGGAGGGTGGTGCCACCCTAGAGTTAGGCACCTAACTCCCTCTGAGGGCTTGGCTTAGGCCACCGTCCCCTCCCCAGCATTTCCTACTGGCTAGCTTAGGTGACTCACCATCAGCCTGCTGGCTTCTGCAAATCCTGTCTTAGGCTCCTCACCCTTCCCATGCTTTGTAGGGGGAACCTGGGCACCTAAGTGGGGTTGTTACTGCCACTTGCGGGCAGGGTGCTTAAAGGTTAACCTCTGCAACGCTCGGCCTGGGGTGGGACTCACAGGAGAGACTTGTGAGTCCCACCCCAAGCCCTTTCTATCACTAGGGTTCACCCAGAGACTGTGACTAGGGCTGCTCGCTGTTTTATGCAACAGCAGAATAAAGCCACATAACTCGGGAGCGTGTGGTGTTGAGCAGCACTGAGAAATTCTGAATGTCCAGGATTCAAGAGTTAGTGCCAATTTTTCAGTGTGCTGATTTAAAAAAAAACGTAAAAATGCTCCTGTTTTTGGATCTTATCCTATTCGGGCTTTTTTGGTGGGCCTCTGACCCCGTTTGAGAAAGAACACCGGTTGAGTGCAAACCAGAGAGCGCATCTCCTGAATAATGCATGCCGTGGCAAACGAGTTGAATACATTAGCCAAGTACATTAGTCGGGGGGGAAATATGATTACAAATATCTTTCTAAAGAAACCACAAAATCACATTAAAAAGGGGCTGCGATGCTCTTAGGAATGTGGGGGGTTCAATTCAAAATTAAAGCTAAAGATTATGCAAGCACGTGATCATTGCAATGGTGGAATAGACCCTCCAAATGCTGTCTAAATTCACCTGATGTCAGTCTGTCTGTTTGTACAATTGTTAGCTTGCCTTGTATATATGGGACAAAGCCCAAAGGGGCAACACCCACAATCATTAGTCCTAATGGCCCCTGTGATCCTTCTACGAGAGAAGTGACTTGCTTACAATGGGCAGCCAGCAAAGTATTTTTTAATGCCTGGTTTTGGAGGATGTGATACACGCTCCTGGACTTTGAGCCAAACGCTGTCTCTCCTCGCCAAACGTCTCTTTAGTTGTACCTGCTGTGATGCGTCCCCAAGAGGGGAAATTAATGGCTCCCAGAGTCTGGGGCAGTCCGGGGCCTTGCTACAGCATTACTGTCTCTTAGACTGTCGCCAAAGGCTGCCCTAACTCATGGCAGGTTCCCCAACAACTGCACTGGGCAGCTGACCCAGACTATAGAGGGCAAGGTAATTGACCGCACCCCCTCCAGCCCTAGCCACACCCCTATGTCATACTGGGTAACATAGAGCCCCCCGGGCCTTTCCACCTCCAGAACGACATAAACGGGCCTCACCGTGGGACAAGATCTTCCCCACTGTGACTTCTTCTTGTGCATCATGTTAAATTGGTGGCGTCATTATTCTGGACTTGCAAAAGTGGCAATATTTTACTCCTGGGGGAATTCCTGTGCTTCCCTGAAGAAAAATGCAATGAGCCAGTGGCCTGTGCTCCACGCTGCTCCCCGCATTTATTGACAAAAATTCTGCACACAATATTTTAAAATTCTGCAAATTTTATTTTTGGGCACAGAATTCCCTCGAGTAATATTTGGAATACACAGTGGAGGTTGTGAACTCCCCAGAGACACCAGAATTCCTGGGCTGCAGAAATTACTGGTGGGCTCCTCCGATTTGGAATTCATTCCTTATTGGTTTTTATCCACGGCATCTTAATTTCGGCTCCAAATGGAAATCAAACTTCCCAGCAGACAGAAACAGTGTTTGGAAGCTGAATGTTCTGTTTGTGTTTTTGGTCCTTCCTTTTCACTGGTGTGCCTAGCTGATCAGAAGAGTCACATCAGCATCTAGTAGGGAAGGGGAGCATTCAACCACCTTTATTATGACAAGCAAATCCCTGGTTGGTGGAGAGGGTTGTTTTTTTCTACAGTCTGAAGCAGCTTGTATTAACAAGGCTATTTGAATACATTTCAGACTCACCTGTACCATGAATCAGGAGCCATTTCAGGTTAAGAACAGATGGCATTAGGAGCACAGAACTTTAGAAAGCTCTAAACTTGATACCACCCTCTTTTCCAGGTAATTGAAGGAAGGGGTTGGTATTAATGTTTGCCAACTGGAAATTGCTCCCTATGTGATTTAGCTATATCGACCACACAGTCTGTTCCAGGCAAGGGGCTGGCTCCTCAGCCCGGTAACTGAATTGTGCAGGGGGGAATAGCACAGAGTGAAGAGGGCACATAACATCCACCCAAATCTGCAGAACTGCTTCTTCCAGCCCGAAGACCCAAGCAACCCTGGGTGTGTGGGTGATATAGCAAAGCGATATGCCCACATTTTTAGTGGCTGGTTTCCAGGAGGGCCATAGTATGCTGCTGGCTAATGGAGCTGCTCTTCTAGCTCATGGAAGAAGCCTCTGCTACAATACTGACTGTCCCAGGTTCAAACCCCCAGGCAGAAGGGGATCTTTGCATGTGTTCCCCTAATGCAAGACAAGACAAATCTCTGCTGCTCTCCCTTGCACAGTTGAACTGCACTGGCTAACAGGACATGCTAGAGAAGAACTATCTAATTTCTAAAGTGGCTTCTTCACTGAGCAGAGCTGATGGGGTGTGTGTTTGACCAACTCCGAACAGTGGTCAGAAATGAGATTGGACTTTGAAGCTGTGCTAAGCTGCATATTTGTACATGCCCTTCCCCAGGAGCTCAGGGGGTTTCTGAGCAAGGATGTGTTTGACTAATGTATTTCGTTCATTATTCTCCATGGGGGTGCAGATGTTTATTTAAGTACATGAGACAGACCAAGAGCCCTGGCACCAAACACCCTATTTAAATGTCAGGAATTCTAATGATTAGGGGCCTGAGCCTGCACAGTTAGTAGGGGAAATTGGTGGGAGTAAGACCAAACCCTTTGTGGTTGAGAATTTCAAAGCAGCAATTCTTTGCTGAAGGGCAGGCACAGAGCTGCTTTTTCACAGCCTAATTTCAATGGTAGTTTCTCAAGCAAATGTAACTTTGTGTTGCCATCTGGTGGCTGAAAAGGGAAGGCTTTAAAAAGGGTTAGGGTAACAGGAAAGCAATTGAGTTGGAGCGGGATAAGGTGAGTAATCATGGCCCAGGACCCCACTGGGCGAGGAGCTGTATGGTAATTACTGCAGGGCTCTAGAGGAGAGGGAAAATGATTTTAAAAGCTAGATTTTCTTTTTGTATTACAATGGCACCTAGGCCCCAGCTGAGATCAGGCCTCTCATTCAGGCCCATGTTCAGAATTACCAACAGAATCCAGGTCTTCTAACTCCAGCCCAGTGACCTAGCTACCAGACCATGTGGCCACCAGGTCCTCTACCGCCTTTGAGCATAAAACAAAAGCAAGGTGAGCACTCACAAATCAAAGGACTTCTTTAAATCCTTCTGGCGATCCCTCCGGTCTTTTCCCCATACCATTTTTAAAGAAAATTTAAACTTGGTTCTCATTAAACAAAATTAACACGCCATAAGTTTTGTCTTTTTTGCAGCACTCCAGCTGGTAAGGTTTTTCTTTTAATTATTTTTTAAACTGCCCCAATAAATTGTGTGTGCTTAAGAGGAACTTCTCATTAAATTGAAATACTTTGATCTCTCAGGATCATCTTTTTTTAAAGAGAATGATATATTTAAAAAGAATTTCCAGCTGACCCAATTTCAACAGCAGTTTTATTTCCCACCCCCATCCAAATGCTAGGAGAGGCGCATGTCTTTTTTTTAAATGGATGCATCCCTCACACCTGACAGAGGGGGCAAGGGATCAGGAGTACATTCTGGTGGGGGGCGTGGCAGGAAGTGTTAAGACCAAAGCGGGAGAGCATCTAGGGGAAGGGAAGGCAAATAAGAAACATACAGATGGTGTGAATAAAAGCTGCAGGCAAACCAATAGCTCCGAGTGCACTATATATAGATGCCCAGCTGTTTCTTTCAGGTGTTGTAACTCAAAAACGTAGGATGATTAATTCTGAAAGTTGAAATGTACAGCGGATTTTGATTACGTCTGAGTGTCTATAATTTAGCTACTTAGTAAAATTAACTCAATGTTTTTAAAGAGATGTGAGCACAATGAGAGAAGTGCAAGTTTGGCTATATGCTTTTTTTTTCCTTTTGATTTGCAAAGTTTATTTTTAACTTTTTTTTATTTTTTTACCGTGTATTCCTATCAACGCAGCCAAATGAGTTTGCTTCCCCCTGGTGTCAGCGAAAGACAGCAGCACTCAGGTTTTGTGCTTTCACTTCCCTCCGTGGGCTAGGTTTCCAAGCACTCTGGCCCCAATTTTAGGTGTAGAGAGTTTGTCTCCTATTGAGATACTTACGGAAGGGTCCAGGGTTTGGTTTTCCAAAACACCTGTGCGATGTAAGAGTACAACTCCCACTGAAAGTCATTGGTAAGAGAAACACCAAGGGTTTTTACTATGAAATTATTTTGCTGCAGTTTTGTAAGTGAAATTGTGACGAAATAAGGAGTTTTTGATTGCTGTGAGGAGAGATGGGCCTCTGGAGACGTTCACATATGACAACAGTGGGGATGTACTTTCTCTATAATGAAGTTAAACAGCCCCTGGCAGTGGAATACCCTCAACCTTTTCAGCCAGTTCAGATCCCAGGGCTGAAGGCTGTCACTCAGGAACCAGCCTTTGGCAGGAAGGTTACAAGCCCACCTGCCTGAGGAAATTTGTAATCACAAGTTTGGCCCTTCAGAACTAATAAAGGACTTTTCCTCCCCTGTTTTGAAGGACCCACTGCATCCACCACCAAGTCCACTTGGGTAACTGTACTAAGAGGCATGTAATGCAGAGGCAGGTGACAGAGATCTGCTTCATTCAATGCGAATTACCTTCTCTGAGTGATTACTGAACACCAGAGGGACAGGAAGGCTTCCATATTTCTTCAGAGAAAACAAGTGACCCAGCCAACAATGGGGAAGACTTTGACCACAGGTGGTCTATGTTTAGATAGTGCTCCGAAATCTCTGGAGTTGCAAACAAAATAATTAACATGAACAGGTTTAACAAAGGTCTGATTTTAATTCACATTTTCAGACCTACCATCAGATTCTAATTGCTACTTTAGAATGTTAGCTCAACATCAGGTAGCGCTCAGCAAAATCCTTCATGCACATATTGACAATGCTTTTAAATACTGAAAGCTTCCCATAGTCCTAAAATCCAATGATGTAAGACCTAAAGAAAATCTGTTAACCTGCTGCAAGTATTCATTGTAAAAGAAGTTTGGAGATGGCTAACTACCTTGACTAAGTCTTTTAGGCACTAGGAAATATCGTACCACACGAAGAAACAGAATGCCTCTACTTAAAAAAAAAAATTACAGCATAACAAAAAAGTAAAAAATTTCAGATGAGCCCATTTTAAACACTTTCTGCACTTTTCTTCAACAGCTCCAGTACCTATTCATGTAATAAATATTCAAAACCAATCTTTACCCTATGTTAAATAAGTTACTTCCCAATAGTTATGTCAAACGGTGTCAGCTATTGAAGTGCCCAGAGAATCTTTTAAACCAACCAATATTAAGGCTTAAACTGCAAGGAAGCCTACACAACGATCACATGAAAGAACAGGCTTTATTAGTGGAACTTTCTCCTTCACAGAATCCTTTTCTTGTTGGTATGTGAAGCTGCTTTTTGATTTTCAGCTGGCTGAACCTGGTAAGAAAAGCATTTATTAATAAATTTCATAGCATTTTAAACTCACACAGGACTTTCCAAGATCTAGAATAGCCCCCAAATCGACATATCTTACGCTCTAGGGCCCTGATCCTGCAAAAGGACCATCTGCAAGCACGGGTTCTTACTTCTGCATGAAGACCTGCTGAACTTAATACAATTCCTTGTAGGAATAAGGAGCCTTTTGCATGATCAGGTTCTCACCCAGGCAAGGTAGGGCCAACAATATAGTATCTAGATAAGAAAAAGCTTTGAGAAATCATTGGTGAGGGGGCTAATGGAGGAATGATTCACACAAGACGAGAGCAGTAAAAGGATGGAGGGGAGTTGGTGGAGAAAGTAGGAAATGGTTTACAAGCAGGGGAGTCATTAAAGGGTGGTAGGAATGGAAGAGTAGGACAGACAGAAGTTAATGTGCTATGGGCTCTAGCATGTGAAGTCTAAAAGTGCTTGAAAAAAATCAAATATGAAAGGATTGTTGGCAGGGTTTGTTGTAGCTGTGTCAGTCCCAGGATGGTGAAGTAATATTTTTTTATTGGACCAACTGCTGTTAGTAAGAGAGACAAGCTCTCGAGCTACACGGAGCTCTTCTTCAGGCCTGGGAATATAAAAGGAGACGATTTAGAAACTCAAACTAATTTAAAAGGTTGCATTAGCAAATGTCTGTTTGCAAAAGCTTTACCCACTGGGTCTAGATTTTAAAAAACAAAGCCAACTATTAAGACATGTCTACGGCAGCACAGAATAAGATTTTCTTCATGAGCTTGGGCAGAAGTTAGGATAGGGCATTGGACGTTACTGGACTGTGTCCTTGTGCTGATATGAACAACTGGATGAGGTGGAAAAGGATAGGACTACTAAGCTACGAAAGGCATAAGCAAGGAGACAGGGTTGAGCCTGATAGATAATGAGGCCGAAAATATCATATTGCCTCTATATAAATCCATGGTACGGCCACACCTTTAATACTGTGTGCAGATGTGGTCGCCCCATCTCAAAAAAGATATATTGGAATTGGAAAAGGTTCAGAAAAGGGCAACAAAAGTGATTGGGGTATAGAACGGCTTCCATGTGAGGAAAGATTAATAAGACTGGGACTTTTCAGCTTGGAAAAGAGGCAACTAAGGGAGGATATGATAGAGGTCTATAAAATCATGAGTGATATAGAGAAAGTAAATAAGGAAGTGTTATTTACTCCTTCTCATAATACAAGAACAAGGGGCCACCAAATGAAATTAATAGGCAGCAGGTTTAAAACAAACACAAGAAAGTATTATTTCACACAACGCACTGTCAACCTCTGGAACTCCTTGCCAGAGGGTGTTGTGAAGGCCAATACTATAACCGGGTTAAAAAGGGATCTAGATAGATTTATGGAAGATAGGTCCCTCAATGGCTATTAGCCAGGATGGGCAGGAATGGTGTCCCTAGCCTCTGTTTGCCAGAAGTTGGGAATGGGCGACAGGGGATGGATCACTTGATGAAAACCTGTCTGTTCATTCCCTTTGGGACACCTGCCATTGGCCACTGTCAGAGGACAGACCTTTGATCTGACCCAGTGTGGCCGTTCTTATGAGCCAGTTACCCGGTAAACAAGCACTCATTATAAGTAGGATTGGCAGAGTTTGACTTTTTAATGTTTTTTATAATTTTGACAGATGTTTGATACAAATTTTAAAAATGCTGAAAAATAATTTTACTTGTTGGGAATTCTTGGCAGGTGGGGGGTGGTCATCAATTATTTAATGACAGCAGATATTGAGACTCAAAACATTAAAGCTTTATAACTATAAAACACACCATGTCAACATTTGCAAGGTAAATATCCTTAAAACAAATGCTAGTCAGTTCTCAAAGCAGCATTTTTCTTACCTAGCCTATCTGTACATTTAGATTGATGGAAATACACACACAAACCAGTGCAAAGTAAGACAAATTGACATTTACCGACAAAATCTAAATGTTAAAATTTAACTTGCACATTATAATTAGGCTTGAAAGGTTTAAACATTAAATATTAAGGAAAATTTATTAAATGAATGTAACCAACCCTTCATGTTTACACCGGGCCAGTGGGAAATACAAACCAAACAACTGATAGTAATGCTGCAAAGTATATTACTAACATGGCAGTTTATATGAAATGTACTTACAATAGCACAGTACTACGTACCACAGGGCACTTAATGTAAACAGATTTTACTTACTTCTAGGTTTCCTCTAGCCTTCTTTAAAACATCATGGGTTAAAGCCACTGCAACGAGAGAGTATAGATTAGACACAATACTACTTAGCACTTACACTACTTTCTTTGCATTTATGAGGGATAGCTCAGTGGTTTGAGAATTGGCCTGCTAAACCCAGGGTTTTGAGTTCAATCCTTGAGGGAGACATTATAGGGATCCGGGGCAAAAATCTGTCTGGGGATTGGTCCTGCTTTGAGCAGGGGGTTGGACTAGATGGCCTCCAGAGGTCCCTTCCAACCCTGATATTCTATGATTCTCTATGATGCACACCAAAACCTACAATGTGGGCAAATGACCCAGCCCATCAAGGCTAATAATCCACCTTTTTCCCCTGGCCTCTTCAATCTAGTTATCAAAACCTAGGAGAACTGACATCCCTTGATGATATAAAGTGTTTTACAAACACTGAGTAAGCTTACAACGACCCTGGGATGTGGGTATAATTTCATAAACAGTACACAGCAGCTAAGTGACTTGCCCAAAACCATAGGGGCAGAGCTAGAACTCATGATTGCCTATTTCCCAGGCCTGTGCTCAGTCCACCCATCTATTCTGCCTGTCGGATATACAGAACAAAAGGATGAAAGCTTTTAAAATATTCCCCCCATAACAAGGACTAACCGTGTAACAACATGTATATTGCAACACTGTATTTAAGCATTATTATTTTGCGCCGTAGATGTGCATCGCCCTCTATACTACCTGCCCCAAGAAGCTTATGATGTAAGGGCTTAATGCAGGCCCCATGGAAGTCAAAGTCTATGGAGAGGGGAGATGGAGCATGACCCAATTAAAATCAGTTGTATGAGACATTGGGAGGGGCGGGGGGGAAGGACAGATGGCAAAATATGTACGCCAGCTCCTCCAGCACGAAGGAACTGGCAGTTCAAGGACACGACTGCCTATATACCCCCTGGAGAAATCATGCAAGAGTGGCTTGTTCTGAAGGGTTCCAAGTTTTTATCTATTAATCTGGTTAGTTAGCCCCTGAGAGAGAAAAAGACCTAAGACTGGGGTGGGGGTTGTTTGTATAAAGAACTGAGCTTTGAAATGCCAGGTTAAAAATGTGATTATCTAAGCTCTTTGCTCAACGGCTCAAAAATACTGTTCAAGCAGCAATTTACTATTCCAGTCTTAAAAAAAATAAAAAATAAACAATTTAGGCATAATAAAGATTTTTCATTACAATAATAAGAACCCACCAACTCCAAGGATACAGCTGACATGAGATAATTATAGCCCTGGCAGATTACAGCAATTTGGCTCTGCATTGTTACATGTTCAGATGAGGTTTATAAGCAGAGTTCTCTCATCCTAAGAATGTGTAAGAGAGGCCATGAGAATGTGCCTCGAAACATATTTAGGAATACTCAAGCTAATAGTGCTAGGGGACTTGAAGCAGCCTGTAGACTTTTAGGGGTGTTCCCCAGCTAGCAGGAATTTGGATTGCGGAGAATGAGATGGAAGGCAAGGTTCCCCACTTTGATCCCTGTGATTTCTTGCTCTTTAAAACAGGAATATTTAGCAGCTTCCCCTGATTCACCTATTTTCCTTTATACATGGTCAGGAGTTTGTGGAGAGATGCAATTTAGAAACATTTCTGAAATTGCTCTAAAAGGCAACGGTAACTTGACATCCATAATTCCCATAATCAATTAAACTTTCAGAAAATTGTATCAAGGTCCCTTTGTGTAACACGGTGCTCTCTGCTCATAAAGCACTGTTAGTAAATTCATTTTACCTGACAAAACTAGATTTTTCCAAATCAAAAATATTAAATTCCATACATGGACAGAATTTAGAGTATATGAAAGTAATAGTGAAGCTGCTACTAGCCAGGCAGCATTTTACGTCAGGATATTTTAAGAACATCGTGGCTCCATTTTATCAAGATCTAATTCAGAACAGGTTGTGAACTGTTTGGATGTGTTTGGGGGGGAGAGGGGGCTGTATGCTTGGGTTAGCCCCAAATCTGCACTGTTTTACACCCAATGTAACCACACTACACTGTGTATAAGTCATTGGAACACAGGAACTGCCATCCCGGATAAGAGAGACTCCATCCCAAGGATATTTTTTAAACAGACAAAATAAACTAACTCTAGAATTCTTTTTTAAATCATAAATTGAGCTATTTAACTTCCAAAAAATTGAACAAAACAGAAATTTGGATTGAATAAAATGAATTTTAATGTCATTTGTTACAATGACACTTCTGAAAAGACTGGTCTAAACACAGCCTATAAATACTGAGCTGCAGGAAAAAGATGCATGTAATTTTTATTTTTTTTAAATGTTTGCGGTTTTGGAACAGAACAACATTTCATTTCAATGATTTGAGTAACTCATGGTATTGATGTAAGGCCATTTCATACACATTTAGCTGATGATATAGAACATTTTAAATTCTAGATTAGTTACTCAAAAGAACATATATGTCATGCTGGAAGAGACCTGTGAGCCGTCTAATCCATGATGCACCAAAATGTGCTATAATATAGCACAGAGAGAGGGGAGAAGTGGCTCCTTCCAGATCCCTGCTGGTGAATAGATGAGGTCCTGAAGCAGAAGGGCTGTAGCCCCTAGCATGTTCACCTTGCATTGCGCGGCTAGCAGATGCAATCGGACTCTGCCAATGAAAATATATCTTGGGACTAGATGGGTTCCTCACCAATCAGACCATTGGTGGGTAACATCTAAACTTCTTTGCTTTAACTTTCACATTTAAAAAATCCCATAAAATTGTTGTAAAGGTAAATCCTTTCTACAATTTTGTAGCTTTATCAAATGCACTAGTGTGCGCACATGGGGCTACAATTTTCTTAAGCCAAGAGTCTCCTTCCCTAACCTTAACCCTTCCCTATTCCCAATCAATGAGAGTTGTCAAAAGAGAATCATTTAGTGGCTTGGGGATAGTGGGGCTTAAAGAACAAGTGGCAAGAGGAGGAGCCCCTGTTGTAAAGGGATGAGCAGAGTGGGACTGCCAGCTTCTCGTGAAGGCTTGTTATTGCCAATTCACTGAGAGAAGGGGGAGGGAGCAGGTGGGGAAGTGGCAGGCATAAAACAAACAAAAAACACCGAAGACTGTAAGCCAGTAACCACAGGTCAGAGTTAAGGGTGTTGTAGTGGAGGTTAGTTTGGGTGGTGAATGGCGCACATGAGTTAAATAGGGCTGGTTAAAGATTGTGCTTGATATAAATTGTTTAGTTGCTTTGTAGTGCATCTGCCATACCTGTACATTTCCTGGTTTTGAATGTTTGAGTTCGTGGCTGTACTTGTGTAATAGTTAAGGTTCCTGAACGGTGTGATTTTGTGTTGGAACTGGACTGTGTTTAGTGTTTGATACAACTACAGAATATGCAGTTCTGACAAATTTTTGGAAGCTACATTAAATGCGGGTGATTTAATTCATATTTCGTATAAGTCTCTGGACATGGCTGTTAAGAATGAAATTTCATTTTACAGCCTGTCCTAGTTTTTCCTACCAGGACTGCCATGCTTAGTAGTAAGCTCCCCATCCTCATGCTACTGAGTCCTCTTCAATTCTTCTGCAATCCTCTAATACAGTCTAGAGAGTTGACATCTCTTCCCGTGATGTTCCACATGGTCGATTCTGCTGCTTGTAGCACCTCTCTTTGACTAGCAACTCTATTCCCAGCTACTGTGATAGATGTGCAACAGGTAAACACACCAGAAAACTCTCAATAATTCCAAGTTTACTAGGACTCTGGTAGCATCACTATTTTGGGAGGTAAAGGGCCACAGAAATGTAAAACATTGCTTCCCCTTAATAGACAGTCCTTGCAGATAGGAAACTGGTACATTAAATGAAGTAACTCAACAGATTTGTTTTGACATTGAGGATCATACAACAATAGGTTATGGGTGAAATTTCACCCCATTACAACAGGCCTGCACAAGTCCCTACATGACACTTAAGTTAGGGGAGTGACATAGCACATAGAGCTATATGCCGGCCTGCCTTATGCACTGGGATGAATTTCTTCCTCACGGAACAAAGCCTCAAGCTTTAGATAGCATATACTTTGGAGTCCAGGAAGTATTTAACACTAGCTATTAAATATATTCAACAGCCCTTCAACAGGAGTAGTGTCACACTAAAAACAGTTTCTTTGTTCATTTCATTTCAGTTAGTTAACCGGCTACAGAAATAAAACAGAAGGTACTGAGGAACTAATAATAGATCATTCACTAACACTGATCAATGATGACTTTCTCCATGTTTTCCTTCAGCTGGTTCGTAGAGTGCAAGCGTTTGACAGTACTATGTAGCTTCTTCTCCTGCTCAGACAATTTCTTATGGAGTCTAAGTATTTCTGCTTTCATTCCTTCATCCTAAATTGAAAGAAGAAAATAATGACTTCAGAATTCTTATATAAATTACAGCATATTGTTACCTGCTAAACAATTTAGTGAAAGAGCCTTGAAACTTCTTCATAGAGTGTCTCACGGCCACCTCCCCTCCCAATCTCAACTGTACCATCTGTAATCACAAGACATTCAAGAGGCAACTAGAGCAACTGCTTGCACAGAAAACTAAGTTGAGGAAAGTATTTGTGCATTTTTAGTTGTCTTTAATGCAATTAATGTTTTGGGAAAAGGCTAACACCGCTGTCTACTTCTGGTCTTTATTTAATCTTCCATTCTCATCAGTTCTTTTGCTCTCCACCGGAAACTATAAGGCAAGCCAATACCATGTGACCAGCCAGCAAGTGCTCAAAAGGCTACAAGTAGTCTGTGGAGCACAGTTGGGAAGCCTGGTCTACTGTGTACTACTGCTTTCCTTTATATATAAATGGCTTTTAATCAGAGGATCTGAATGCATCATAACAGTGACAGGAACAGTGTGATTGCAAGATCAGTTTACAATCTGTCCTGTTTATTTAAAGGCTTTATTTCCATCATCTTGGTGCGATTATTATCTTTTGGGACAGGGCTACTAAACAGAACGCCAAGGTCACTTGCCAGTGTCACTGATCTGGATCCTTGCACAAACTCCAGCTCTAAGTACAAGCAATACTTGCATTATATCAGAGGGGTCGCCGTGTTAGTCTGGATCTGTAAAAGCAGCAAAGAATCCTGTGGCACCTTATAGACTAACAGACGTTTTGGAGCATGAGCTTTCGTGGGTGAATACCCACTTTGTCGGATACATCCGATGAAGTGGGTATTCACCCACGAAAGCTCATGCTCCAAAACGTCTGTTAGTCTATAAGGTGCCACAGGATTCTTTGCTGCTTTTACTTGCATTATGTGTCACTTGGTGAACTTTGTTTTATGTTTCTTGGAATTCTCATCCAGCATTTTGCTCCTCAGTGGCATTGATCACTCACCACAGCTCCTGCAGGATCACACAAGGTGTTGGGTGCTCAGTGCCCTTTAGGATCAAACACAGAGGGCCAAATTTTCCAGAAGAGCTCACCTCCCATTTAGGCACCAAAGTAAGTGGCCAGATTTCCAAGAGAATTCAGCATGTTGGGTCAGGAGCTCTCTTGGAAATCTGGCCTCTATTCAGGTGCCCACCTGGAAGCTGAGCTCTCTTGAACATATGGGGACAGATTTTGAGCAGGCCTTGATCTTTATCATCATGGTTTGGATGTGCATGCAAATGAAGTTTTTTCTGTATTTGGTGTATTTTGAGAGACAGTGGTGTATGTATATAGTATGTGAATTTGTCTATACATGTGCAGAAATATACATGTATGTTCAGACAAGTATGCACATGTGTTGCAGTACAGACTGATACATGATAGACTGGCTCTCACACACACACACACACACACACACACACGGTACTAGCTAAGTTACACACCCCTTGAAGGCTTTCTGATATCATCACTAACCACAGGATCACAACTCAAGTGATATACTGGAGAGCACAGTTTACATTTGTTTATAATTTTTTGAAAGATAGTGCAACATTTTAACAAAAGAATGTTATTAAAAGAACCTTTGCCTTCCAACACATTTATTTTTAGCAATGTTCTGTCTCTCTCTCTCACACGCACACACACAAAACATTCAGGAGAAAAAAATTAGATTTTAAAACCACAATTTGATTTTTAGCTTGGAACAGTTCAATGTTGAGTGGTGATATTGTGACACGTATCTATGCATTCCGTTTACGTTAGTTCCATAGTGCACGATTTCCACAGTGCAATCCTTTTCAGTTAAAAAGGTTATAAAAGTTGTTTTGGGGTTTTGTTGCACTTTAAAAAATGTTCTGTTTTAAAGATCATATGTCACAGTGATGAAGGTGAAACATAGCCCTCTGATTACATCAAAGCCATGAGATAGAGAGCTTATCATTAACTGGAAAGGAGATTCTTCCTGTGTTACTATAATATATAAATCAGACTGAGTATGGGCCGATAATGGGGTGGCCAAATTTTTTCCAGCTGAAAGTCCATTTGCCTGGAACCCAAGGATAACATGTAATTTGTATAAAATAGAGCAGATGATAGCTCTGATCTTACTATGGATCTTCCCCCCTCCACCCCCCCCCAGGGGTGACTGCAGTCCACAGCATGCAATGCTTCATTTTGATCTAAGCAGAGTTGGCTCAGATCATGAGGCTATCACACATTTGGTCTTAAAGTCTTCCTAGGCTACAGCTGCATAGAAATCATAGAATCTCAGGGTTGGAAGGGACCTCAGGAGGTCATCTAGTCCAACCCCCTGCTCAAAGCAGGACCAAACCCAACTAAATCATCCCAGCCAGGGCTTTGTCAAGCCTGACCTTAAAAACCTCTAAGGAAGGAGATTCCACCACCTCCCTAGGTAACCCATTCCAGTTCTTCACCACCCTACTAGTGAAAAAGTTTTTTCTAATATCCAACCTAAACCTCCCCCTCTGCAACTTGAGACCATTACTCCTTGTTCTGTCATCTTCTACCACTGAGAACAGTCTAGATCCATCCTCTTTGGAACCCCCTTTCAGGTAGCTGAAAGCAACTATCAAATCCCCCCTCATTCTTCTCTTCTGCAGGTTAAACAATCCCAGTTCCCTCAGCCTCTCCTCATAAGTCATGTGTTCCAGCCCCCTAATCATTTTTGTTGCCCTCCGCTGGACTGCATATTGAAGGTGAATGTGGCCACAGGCTGCAGCTTACCCATAACCTGGTTTATAACCTTCAAAATAACTTCATGATTCATATATGACCATCTTATGTAACTTTCAGAACAACCTCTGAATGGTTCATTGCTTTTGCCTTCACACTGAAACAACATTGTACCTGACTGCAGTGAGCAGTACTGTGGACAACTTTCATAGGAAGTGAAACTCTCCAGAGAAGTTTCAATAAACGTGCAGCCTCTTCTAAATTCTGCTGTACCGTGTGAATGTTTGCAGAAAAGTTATTCAGTGATTCCTGGTCGGGAACCTGTATAGTAGGATTAGAAACATGATATATTTATCTTTAAAAGATTATGAAAATGTAGGTTTTAATTAAAGGTATAAATCCAGTAGCTATGAATTTCATATTTAAGATGAAGAACAAAGCTATTGTGTGCCAGGATAAACTAATTGAATAGTTGAGCGAGAGTGCTGAATTATACATTTTTCAAAAATGGGGGGGGAAGGGATTTATCCTAATCAATAATAGTGATTAATAATGGGCTACATTTAGTGCATTTACTATGATGTGGAAAATACTTGGCATCTCTTTTCCTCCCCGATTTGCATTTCATGGCATGCAATTTGAAAGTCAAATGACTCCAGACATCAATTTAAGCAATATAGATGTTTCTTCCTTAGCAGACCCTTTAAACTGTTCCATTTAATGCTAAAATAACTAACAGGGCACATATAAAATGTCTTCCTCTGCTGACAGATGAGAAAACCAAATTGACAAAAATGCATAGATGCGAAATAAAGGGAAGAGAGGAGGGAAAGAATGCATGGGGAGCAAATGAATTACCAAAGTGATGGCAAAGTGGGGGAAGTGGGAGAAAAGCATTTGTTCTGCCTTCCCACCTCCAGCATGCCATGTGAATGCTTATTTAGCATTGTTATCTAACAACAAGCCTCCTGTCATGTAAAATATCTCATTTGCTAAGTAGTTTGAAACTTGAGAGATGTAAAGCTGGGTGGTAGACTGCAAATTGTGAAACGTATTGCTTTTATCTTTACGCCAACAAAACAAGTTACAATCACGCTGGGAGATTACTTCTTCAGTCATTATTAGTATCTTAACTAGGTCATCTGAAAATGTGAGAAACTTCAGAGAGTCTGAAGTGTCATGCAGACATCGCTATAGTGTATAAGCACACATACAATGCCTGAAAAAATGTTCAGAACTGTTATGGGCTCTACATTCAATGTCTTTGCTAATATGAAACTGGTAAAGAGAAGCTCTGCAATTTTAACATGATATAATTATCCCCCCATTTTTTAAAGACCAGCAGGGATTTTTCTACAACCTTAACATAGGTAGTCTATTAACTGAATCTAGTAACGGATATGAACAGTGTCCGAGATTCTACATAGTCAATCAAGCACCCTTTCTTCTTTTGAATAAAGGGAAAGCGGTGAAAAACTCAATACAACATATTCCTCCTACAATACATCAAACCAAGCATTTTGATTATTTAAGGAAAAAGCATAATAGATTATTATATCTAGGAGTATAGCCCATACATGATGACTCCATATCAGTATGCTACAACTGGAAGCCTGATGAGTATACAGTACAGTGTGTCTTGAAAGCTGAAACTTGACCGGTTGGGAAATTCCCCAAGTTGTTAGACTAGCTGCTGATTTCCCACCTATAGTCAACTGACACCCCCCCCCAAAAAGGGGGGGGAGATGCTGTTTATTAAAAAATCGATTTCACTTAGTAAGCGACAACGACCACTAATATGTATCAATCACAATTGCATGGAGTCATTACAGGGCAGAGTTAAGGCATCCAATCAACTTTAATTTTGCATTTCTGTACTTCAACAAGTTTGGATTTCGTTTAAATTACCTTAAATCTGAATTCCCTGAGTTTGTAATACTCTGTTTCGGAATAATTACAAAATCCCAATGGGGAACATAAACACCTAAGGAGTCATGGCTGAGCCACGAAACTGGGGCTTGAATTTCCACATTCAACTTTTCTTTGCTGTTGAAATTTTCAAAACTAACCGTTTCAATTATTTCAAAACAAAACGTTCAGATTTTCCTCTCCCCAGGGATTTTGAAAATTCTACTTATTGTTTTGAAATTTCCTGCGGAAAGGAAAGTCTGACTTTCAACCAGTTCTACTTTCCACTTTAACTCCTTTTTAACAGTTTGTCTTCATGTTTTCATTATCTGATTTCTGATAGGATTTATTACATTGGAAATATAATAAATCCTAACTTCTATTTTGAAGCAGTAGTTTCACCTGTGAGAGAGACAGGTTAAAACCCATTTAGAGTCACAGATAAAAATGAGATTGTTCACTCAGGACTAGGAGGAGATCACTTGTCCACATCTCATTAAATCAGCATGCAACTGACCGTCTGTGTTCAGAAGGGACCTAGGAGTTGTACATGTCAGGGCTGAGGTGCTTTGGCAGAGTTGTTCAGGGAAACTCATTTATCTGATCTATACATTTTACAACACTAGGCAAATTCATTTCCCCCGTTCATTCTCAATGTGCACCTTTACTCCAGGTTCCAGGTTTTTCATCCCAGTGATCTCTCTAAGAGGAGCCTCCATTTCAGATACCAGCTTTTGCCCTTCTGAGATCTGCTTCCGAAGAGCATTATAATCCTCAATCAAGCCAAGGATATGGCGTCCATTTTTGTCTGCCCACATACGATGACCGGGAACAAGACGAGGGGTGCATGATGTGCCAGTGGATGAGCTGCTACTGCACCGCGAAGAGCTGTCTAAATCTTCTTTAGCTGCTAGTTGTCTCTCTAAAGTGGGAGGAAAATAAGTTTAACTTAATTTTTCAAGCCTGATCCTTTCAAAATGTGAAAGTAATTTATACTGCACTCAATCTCAAAAGGCAAACCTGGGATACAGAACATCTGCTTGTTTATGATGTTCTTGTCCTTGGGTGTACCTGCTTTTCCTGGTGATGCGCCATGTCCACAATTTTGTAATTCACATACATTACTGCTTGGAGCAGAGAATTTGTGACCAACCTCAATACATCCAGAGCAGAAAGAGAGTGCAGCAGTAAGCAGGTAACACACTTTCAGTAGAAAGTTCTCATTGGTCCTACTCCCCAAATCTGAGTATTTCAGCAGCAGGAGTCCCCGTAAAGCGGAGCTCTCAGGATTCAAGGCATGCATATCTTTATTTCTCTAGCACACAATCTCTAGGTACCTCTCAAAATCTAATCACTGGAAATGCATCAGTAAAATATTCTCATCCAATCAACAATTACAAACCTCTCACTGACGCGCCACAAAAAATAAAACGCTCTGCCCTGCCATCATAAGATCACCCCTCTTCTCCCCCTCCCGCCCCCCAATGCCTATGAGAAAAGAGAGCCGCTGGAGAGCATGGCCAGAAGGCTAAGAAATCCAGCCCTTGGCACAGAGCCTTCAGACACTGCCCTGTCTGCACTCAAATAGCCCACATCTTGATCCTTCCCTCCCACCCCTCCAGTCTCAGCTGCGGCAGTATGGCATCTCAGATAAGCAGGTCTCTAATCGTTCAGGCTGATATTAGTCAAGACCAGCATCTAGGACTACACCTAGAAATTTATCTAGGACCAGTGCACTTGTTGGTGTTATGGGCTCCCTGCACGACCTACAATATTGTTCAGCAAGTGAGCAGCAACATTTCGCACCCACTTAAGCTTCGGAGTGGCCCCAAGCGGGCAGGCCCATGTAGAAAATGTTACAGTAGTCTAGGTGCTGACAGCACGCAGGGAAGACCCTGCACAGAATTAACATACTGGTTCTGCTGCATTCAGGGTCTTCCTCACCTGGGGGTGGAATAAAATCTGCCACTGTCTTTTCTCATAGGTGTTTGGGGAGGTTGCGGGGATGACGTCCAGTCCATAAATCAGTGAGAGGTTTGTAATTGTTGAGTGGATGATAATCTCTGTATCTTATACAGAGTACAGTGTGTGTGTGTGTGTGTCTGTGTGTGTGTGTGTCTCTCTCTCTACTGCTTCAGAAACTCTCCCAATCCCCCCGTGGCTGGTGTAACCTGCTTTCTGTAGTGCAGCGGGGCGTTTAGGCAGCCTAGTATGAGGGAAGTTCATTTCTCGCCTCTTTATTGGGTCACCATGCCCGCAGGGCACTAGGGGAAACAGTCTGTGCTCTCCTAAGTGCAGGGTCCATGAGGGACATAGAGGAGCCAGGATCCTTGTGCCTTCTGTACCCTCTGTGTAAAACACTTCACTGTATTGTCCCCTGAATTCTGATTTGTTACCATGCTATCACTGACTATCAGTGCAAATAAAGATACAATACTCCTCAAGGTATAAAGGGGACAGCTGATTTATACAAAGACCAGCCAGTGCACTTACTGATCATTCTTGAGTAATGCACAGCCACCTCTAGCAAATGCTCTAGAGCTGTGCATTAAATAAAGAACCCCCCGGTAAGCAAAATTTATGGAAACTTAACCTAGTCATCCTTCCATTCCAGAGATCATCTGCAAACCTTTTTCTGAATGAAAAGGAACTGTCAGAGGCGAACAGACAGTGTTCGTTTCACCTCTGCATGCACTAATAACTCTAAAAGGGAAGAGATTTGAAAAGCTGATGGACAGCTCCCAAATAACGTAGTTAATGTCTTATAAGGCTTTAGGAGAAAGAGACATCTTTGAAGAACAAGGCACAGGTTTCTATAGTGTTATGAAAGCAAGTACTGCACAGTACCGTTCATTCCTGTATAATGCTGTGAATCTCGTTTTAAAAGGTAGTTGATATTCACAGCTGACACTGAGGCCGCTTCTTCTCTCTTTTCTTTTGAAAGCTGCTCCTCCAATTTTTCATGCAAAGTCTTGTTTGTCTCTATGCTTCTTTCAAGCTGCACTCGCAAACTCTGTATTTCAGTCAATAGTTCATGTAAGTCAAGTGGATTATTTTGATCTTTTTGGAATTCTTCATGTCCAGGATCCAAGCTGTCTTTAAAAGAAGCACTTAACATTGTTAACAATTAAAATAACGTTAGACATTATCAAAATGCTTAGCAAGTAAATTACAGCCAGCTTTATTCTCAATATTAAGAATTAACTACAAACAGTATTAAGATAGTGGTTTGACCCAAAAAAAAAAGGAAATCTTAATTGCTTCTACCCTCAAACAATTTAATAAGAGCTGAAAATTATTTTTCACTTTGTCCATAAAAGCTAATAAGTCGCACACCAAAAGCAAGATGATGCATAATAAGAGACTAGAATGGAAAGGATTTATAAAATCTGAAGTGCATTAATGCACAGTGGGGGGGGGGGGGGGGAGAAAAAAAAGGAATGGGTAATCTTGGCATGAAGAGAAGGGATGGAGTACAATTGATAGTTTTATTTCACACAAGGGACAAAGGGAATTGTGATCACCTGGCAACCAGAGGAACCAACCTGAAACTGATAAACTCTCAGGGCACTGTTCTTCCCTTTCATAGCACGGGCAAAGCACAAAAAGGGCTTCCTGCACGCTAAGATCCAAAAAGGTTCTCCACCCATCAGGAAGGGGTTTGCAGCTGCATGAGGAGGAAGTTTGCTGTGATCCTCTAATTACATGGATTAATGCAGAGGAATTTAGTTCTATCCTTGAGTCAACCCTTCTAGATTTCTCCCTTTGTCTCTTTGCAACTGGGATCTTCTGCTGCAGCTGGGCACTAAACCAAACTATAAAGGGATTCCAGTTAACATAGCAAGGAACAGCATTAATTTCTGCAAGGATTTCCGTTGGATTCTGAAGGAAGCGTGCCATGAAAATTGGGGCTGTTCCGCACCTCCACCAATGTGAGGTTCATTCAGAAGGGTTTCTGCCCCCTTGCTCCTGGAAGGTGGAAGACGCAGACAGGTAGGTTTCATTCCCTTCCCCTACAGCTTTCATAAGCACAAGTGGGCAGGGATTCAATTTTACACACCATTCAAAGGATAGTACCTCCAGCAGCACACTGTCCCTGACACAATGTAGGAGATGTTCTCTTAATACTGACTGAGGGAAGAGCGCCACTTGCTACTAAGGCTTTGTCTACACTGCCAACTGAACGACAAAACTTTTGTCGTTCACAGGTGCTTAAAAAAGCTCCCCTCCCATCCCAAAAGACAAAAGTTTTGCGTGGGAAGTGGCACTGTAAACATCTCGGTGTCAGCAGGAGCATTCTCCTGTCGACATTGCGAACCCCACTCGTAGGGGGTGGAAGTATTTTGTCGGCAAAAGTGCCAACAAACAGCGTTTCCCCTGCCTTTTAGCCACACACCCGCGTAGCTAAAAGCTGTGTAGTGTAGACAAAGCCTCAACTACCAACAGAAGCTGACTGAGGAGATATCTGAGCCACTAGCGATTATCTTTGAGAAGTCATGGAAGACGGGAGAGATTCCAGAAGACTGGAAAAGGGCAAATATAGTGCCCGTCTATAAAAAGGGAAATAAAGACAACCCAGGAAATTACAGTCCAGTCATCTTAACTTCTGTACCTGGAAAGATAATGGAGCGAATAATTAAGCAATCAATTTGCAAACATCTAGAAGGTAATAAGATGATAAGTAACAGTCAGCATGGATTTGTCAAAAACAAATTGTGTCAAACCAACCTGATAGCTCTCTTTGACAGGGTAACAAGCCTTGTGGATGAGGGGAAGCGGTAGACGTGGTATATCTTGACTTTAGTAAAGCTTTTGATACTGTCTCGCATGACCTTCTCATAAACAAACTAGGGAAATGCAACCTAGATGGAGCTACTATAAGGTGGGTGCAAAACTGGTTGGAAAACCATTTCCAGAGAATAGTTACCAGTGTTCAAGGTTATGCTGGAAGGGCATAACCAGTGGGGTCCCACAGGGATCAGTTCTGGGTCCGGTTCTGTTCAATATCTTCATCAATGATTTAGATAATGGCACAGAGAGTACACTTATAAAGTTTGTGGACGATACCACGCTGGGAGGGGTTGCAAGTGCTTTGGAGTTTAGGATTAAAATTCAAAATGATCTGGACAAACTGGAGAAATGGTCTGAAGTAAATAGGATGAAATTCAATAACGACAAGTGCAAAGTGTTCTATTTAGGAAGGAACAATCAGTTGCACACATACAAAATGGGAAATGACTGCCTAGGAAGGAGCACTGCAGAAAGGGATCTGGGGGTCATAGTGGACCATAACTAAATTAAAGTCAACAGTGTAACGCTGTTGCAAAAAAAAAAAAAGTGAACATCATTCTGGGATGTATTAGCAGGAGTGTTGTAAGCAAGACACGGGAAGTAATTCTTCCACTCTGCTCTGATTAGGCCTCAGTTGGAGTATTGTGTCCAGTTCTGGGCGCCACATTTCAGGAAGGATGTGGACAAATTGGAGAGAGTCCAGAAAAGAGCAAAAAAAAAATGATGGAAGGTCTAGAAAACATGACCTATGAGGGAAAATTGAAAAAATTGGGTTTGTTTAATCTGGAAAAGAGAAGACAGAGAGGGGAGATATAACAGTTTTCAAGTACCTAAAAGGTTGTTACAAGGCAGATTGAGAAAAATTGTTCTCCTCAACCTCTGAGGCTAGGACAAGAAGCAATGGGCTTAAATTGCAGCAAGGGTGGTTTAGGTTGGACATTAGGAAAAACTTCCTGTCAGGGTGATTAAGCACTGGAATAAATTGCCTACGGAGGTTGTGAAATCTCCATCATTGGAGATTTTTAAGAGCAGGTTAGACAAACACCTATCAGGAATGGTCTAGATAATTAGTCCTGCCACAAGTGCAGGAGATTGGACTAGATGACCTCTCGCGGTCCCTTCCAATTCTATGATTCTATGATCCCTTTCTGTAGCAATAATGGAGATTTAAGTAAAATCAAGGAAATACTGAATCAGCCCAACCTGTGTCTTGTTTAATCTGACAAGATCACAGCCAGAGCTGGTGTGGCTGCAATAACAAAGCACAGACATGACAGTGCATTTTGTACCTGTTCTCCTTCTCCTTGCTTCGTCCAACTTTTCATACACCTTTAGCTCAACTCGGAGTGACTGCAGTAATTTGTCATTCTCAGACAGCTGATGTTGCTTTACATTCATTTCTGTCTGCAACCTGTTAAGTTCCAATGTACTCATAAGTCAAAGGTAAATTTTGCTCATTAATTCCTTTAAAATCTAAAATTCCCCACCCCTCTAATGTTCTCCCCGCTCCTTGAGTGTAATTATGCAGCTCTCATTAATGTTAATGGCCACTGCTAAACACATGCATGACACGCAGTGTTCATTTGGAGGAGAAAATAGTCAAACAGAGACAGGATCAATACCTGTTTAATTCATTACGACTGCTGTAAATCTCGTGAGTCAAATGTCTATTTTCATCCTCCTTTTTGCCAATTTGTTTTTGCAACTTTTCATTTTCTTTCTTGAAGCATTCATAATCCTGGTGAAGATGTTCAATGATTGCATTCTTCTTAGAGAGCGATTCTCTTAACTTTTCATTTTCCTTTTGTTTATCTGCAATAAGAAAAAATACAAGTCGATTGCAATTCCCACAATGTACCCAAACAACACTACTCCACAAATTCAACTTGCTAAGCACTGGCAGAGTAATAATGGAAATAAGATGCTCTTGTGGGTTTTATGATTTTAGTACTCCAGTTTTCTAATGCATTTTTCATAGATAAATGTGTCTGAATGGAGTGTAGAGTTTAACCCCTAGAACACTCATGGCCCAATTTTATCAGAAGCTGAGCACTACCCTACACATGTCAAACACCCTCCACCTGACAAAATCAGCAGGAAAGGGGCTGCTCAGTTACTTGCGTATTCATCTTGAGTGCTCTTACTGAGTAGTAAACTTGTCTTCTGTTGAAGGGGAGAAGGTATGAGTAAGGCCACTCCTACCTTTCTCGCTGTCCCACAATGAACCCTCCCATCCCCTCCACTGAATGCTGAAATGCTCTTTCCCAACACTATCTGCGTGCATGCCATCAGTACCTTGCCAGTTCTCCCCGCCTCTGACATGACCAGCCTCCCGAGCCATGTTGGCTCCTTAACTGAGAACTGTCAGTAGGGGCAGTTGGTCACGTTAGGAAGCCAGCGCTGGTAAGGAGAGAGGAAGTTCCCAGCCGGGGGTCAAGCAGGGAGAAATCATTCTACCTCCCAGCCATTAGAAATCTTCCCTCCTCAGCAGAGCAACCTAGCTGAAAGTCTATGAAAACGCAAGTTCCCAAGGGCTTTTAAATGTATGGGTCCCAATCCTCTTCCTCCAGGATTCAAATACCTTCCATTGACTTCATTGGATGTTACATTCTGCAGAAGGACACTAGAATCTCTGGGTAGTAGCTAGGGTCCAAAGAGTTAATATCACTGGAATCTACTACTCTAGTTTTACATTAATATAGTGGTATAATCCCAGATCCCATACCTTTGCACAGAGCTATATGCCAACTATGAATATATGCTAGCAAAACAACACGGTGAAATAAAATACTGGAATTAGAAATGGGGTCACGTTCAGCCTGGTGTGTGGGGATTTGGCCACATGATTCCCATTCATATTCACATGTATTGTGACTAAATCCGTTTGCTTTGCATTAAAAATAGAGTGCACTGATTCAGAAAAAATCAGCAGGAGGTGCCCACAGGACTTCATCTAATGCCACAGGAGGAGAGGTAAGGCTGAGACTGGATAGACACTAGAGACCAAAAAACTCTGCAGCAGGAGGTATTTATTCTCAAGATGAAAAGGGGAAGATGCCCACAAACCCTGGGGAAATTGACCCAGTACTAAAAATAAAAGGCAACAATGCCTTGCTGTGATGGTCATTACTTAGGGCCTGTCTACACTTACAGCACTGCAGGGGTGCAGCTGCCCTGGTTCAGATGCGCCGCTGTAGCATACTGAAGATGCTACCAACGCTGACGGGAGAGCTTCTCCCATCAACATAGTGCTAGCTACATGCCTGAGCGACGTAGTTAAATCAACATAAAAGTTTGTAGTGTAGACCAGGGCTTAGACACAAGTTTTTACCAAACTTTAGTCCTGACATTGTCAAACAAAGCAACACATAAAAGCAACACTAGCTTATGCAGTAGGAAAGATAAACCTTGAATAAACTGCTAAAGACCAAGTGATTCTAGATCAGAAAACGTGAAACTGGGGGAGAGTTCATGTGCTTCTTTTATGCGAACGGTCCAAACACCACTCTGCACACACAGAAAGGCATCTGACCCAAGGATTAGCTTTACATGCTTTAAAGAGTTTCTCGTTAAGGGGGCTGAATTAATTTTACTTTGTTGCTTAGAGCACATGTAGAGCTGAGGAGAGTTGAGAGCCAAGGTAGGAAGGTGCAAAGGGAAACTGATTATTCAAAAATAATGGAACCGAGGTAAAATGCTTGCAGAGGGAAACTGACTAGAACTATCCAGTTTTCCCTCTGCATCAGGCTCTAGAACCTTAAGGGAAATGAGTTGATTTCTGCCTGAAAGGAGCTCCATTCAGAATGAAACTGAATAATTCTAGCCAATTTCCTTTGGCAAGATCTTTAAACACAAGAGCTTGGGAAAGTGGGCAACACCAAACAGGGGTGGAAGGAGAGAAAATAGCACAAAGGAAAAGAGGAATGCACACACATGCAAAAAAAGAGGGAGAGAGTAAATGAACGAGGACACAAAAAAGGATAATGCTATGGGCAGAGAGAGGAGCAGCACAATACCGGCAGAGCGCTGCTATTCCAACTCCTCCACCCCTATTATCCTGCGTTTGGATACAAAGGCTGGTCATGCAATTTCACGAGTGGGGAGAGCTGTGGTGGCAATTTAATGAAAGAAATGTAAATATTTTGTTGTTTTCTGATTGGAATAAAAATGCATGGTGCTTCCCAAATTGCAAGCCGCTTCTTTAAAGCAGAGTTTCGTATTTTACCTCTAGATCCTTTTGCGAGCATTACATTCAGAACTTGATTTTGCTTCCTCAGGAAATGAATTTCAGAAGTCAGGGAATTATGTTGCTCTGAGCCATGGATAAAAATGTTTGCAGAACCTATAAATATATCCATAAAAATGATTTATGAGTCATCTCTAGGTCAGTAAAGATTAAACTTTCCAGACAAGAACAATTTAAACAAAGCAGAAAAATATGTTATGAAAGATATTTATCCCTTATATATTTTGAAGGTTATCATTGCTACAGACTGAAAGGCAATTCGGGTAAATTCTAAGTAAACCAAAGCTCCGCAGCTTAAGTACCCTCAATCATTGTGCTAACGTTACCAAAATAGCTAAATTATCTCTGGAAGATTTGGTATGCAACCATCTTCGGGCACCCGCCAAAAAATGTAGTGCGACAAATTGCAAGAAGTCTTGTGAGACACACTTTTAAATTGAAGTGTATTGTACTGAAGTTTAACATGTGATAAATTCCAGTACATCTCCTGTGTTCAAGCTGTATCACATTTAGCCATACCACCTCGGCTGAGAGCCATTCAGCTTTCACAAGCTAAGCAGAGTGTGACTGCGCTAGTATTTGCATAGCAGACCTTCAAGGAAAAGCTAGGGTGGTGCAGAGAAGTAGTGATATTGATTCTGTTGATGACATTTTGCTTCCAAGTTGATGCTGAATCACTGACCCAACATAGCGCTAAGGGAATGTGTTGCCGGAGTTGCTGTCCTTTGCCTATGATTAAAAACGGAGATTCTTCCTGGCCACTTGTAGTCCCTAAAAATCCAATGGCATTTGTACAAGTAGAGGAGTTAACTTTGGTTTCCTGGAGCAGCCTGGGGAATCATTCTACCTCCCTAAATGCCACGTGCAGTTTGAACTGGATAGAACATTATTCATGTGCCGTACAATGATGTGCCATGTTCCACTCCCGGGGTGGCTACATTTCAATGATGAATGAAGCAATAGCCCTGTGTAAAACGTGTACATCTGTTTAGACTTGCAAAGCTCTTCAGGATCCATTGGGATTAATAGTGCTATTTAAAATATATTTTTATTGAATGGTTGACCCAAACGCTACTGCTTTAGCAACGATCAAGACAACTAAATGAGTGCCAACTGCTCAGTTGATAAAAAGAGAAATAACCATGTGGCAAAGAAATAGCTGAATGCAGGCAATGGATGCCTTTCAGCTCTAGCAATTCAATTTGATGTGCTGTACTTTCTCTGACTAACCTCCTTTTACTGCAATCCCAATTGAAGCTCTTAGCTGCTACCTAACTGGGATGTAGTGTGCCATGACACACACTTCTGGTTGTTACTGAAAGATTCAATGGCTCTAGGAGCCTGGCACTAATGGCATTTTACTATCTATGTGTTAGAATTAAGGTAGCTATGTGAACTCAAAAGATTTTTGCCTTTCAGATTTTAACAAAGCAATTCAACTTGAAGGGTCTGATCTTGATGGTCTCATCTTGATCCCAATTTAATGTATTGCCCGTCACCCAGCTCTCATGTTAACTGACAAGTTACACTGAAAGGCTCTAGACTCTATTAGTTCTCTTACCTAATAAAAGGGAAATGTAGCCCCAATGGTAATAAGGCCATGATCCTGCAATTAGACCCACTAGCACAGAATTCTGCACCTGTGCAGAGCCCCCACTAACTTCAATGGGGCTCTGCACAGGTCAGGTGCCTGGGTCTAGCTAGCAGACATGATTGCAAGATCAGGGCCTACGATTGCAGTTACGCTGAGGAGTTTTGGTTAAGTCATGTGTCGCAACAGTGAACACAAAAAGGGTCGTAGACTTTCTAGGTTTCCAAGGGAAGACTGACAGAGAGATGGGCATCATAGAAAACAGCAGCAAAGATAAATAAATATCCCCCCCCCAAGACAAAAAGTACGCTGAGGTTGCAATTGAAGCATGACTGTACATATCAGTAAGTTGAGGATAAAAAGCCTTACTGTTATTACTATATTTAAAAATGCCAAAACAAGCATTAGAAACCTAGAAAATTCAGAATTAACCATTAAACTTTTTAAAAGTCTAGCATTTGAAATGATGGAAATATTTTAGTGAAAATTTCAGCTCAACTCTGGTTAACTCTGGAGTCATTCCACCACCTCCATGATTTATAAGGTGCTACAAACCCAGAGGCTTCCGAGTACTTAAGACAAAGTAAATATTACAAATAACATGGTAACATGGCAAAACATGGCATATGTATGTACATATATAAAATATTTATCAGACAGACTAAAGTAATTCTTGGTATTACAGTCTAGTGAATAAACAACTTGATATAAAATACATGATGACAGGCAGCCTCAAATTCAAGTATATGCTATAATTTGTTTGTTTTTTAAGGAAAACAAAATAAAGATATTAAATAAAAACATGTTTAAAACCATCTGTTTTAAAAATATATATATATCCCCAAGGCCTAAAACTAGTTCATGTTCAGCCACAAGTTTGTTTTTATAGCCAAATTCAAAATTAAAAACACAAAACAGTGTAAACATCTTGACCAAAGTGGCAATCATTATTATCTGAAGAGAGAGCACACATCTCTATACCCAAAACACATCTTAAAAGCAATAGGAAATGCTGAGAGAATAATGTAGCAGAAGAGGGGCTTGTTGTAATAAATAGCTACTTTTCCCATTCCTCTCCAGATTTCCCCTCTATGCACTGGTAAATCTACTAAAGCAGCAAGAAGACAGATGGAAGGCATAAGACAGACAGTTTATAAAGAAAATATACTTTCACTGAATGAATGGATGCCCTTTCCAGAATCTTTATGAAGCTGTAAAACAGTTGGAACTGTTTCAGTGTGGTTATTTCATGAGAACAGTATGGCTTTCCGGCAGCATAAATACTTCATGAATGAAATGGGTGCCTTTTATACACCTCTCCATCAGTGTAAATTATTCTTGAAAGCAAACTGCCATTTGTAGGTAGTATCCATTTAAACAACAACAGAAATGGATTATGGGGATGATGTAAACATAATGAATCTAATACTAGTATTAGTGAAACTGAGTACGAGGAAAGCATGCATGTACTTGTTGCCTGCTTCTGATACAATAATATTGCAGATTAATATATTGGTCTGGGGGAAAAGTGTGGGGAAGGAGAATGAAAACAAAGCTAGGTGTAGAAAAATACGCATTGTACCATATACTTACTATAAAAGCCTGCTTGGTTAAAGACTGGCTGATTCCTTGTGAAAAAACTTTAAAAATAAGCAGTCTGGTTTTCAAAGGTGCTGAGCACCCAAAGCACCTGCTGACTTACACATTTTCATACACTGACATTAGAGAGATCTGACTAAAAACTGACTTTTTAAAAATTCCATCAGTTTCTGCTGCGTATTCCTCAGGTAAAGTCATAATGCTGTTTTGTTAGGAAAGAACTTCTCCCTGCAAGCAATTCTAATGATAAGCTGGAGATAGTGGACCACGGTCTCCAGTCCACGAAGGCCAGTTTGTGTTGCTACGCAGTATGCAATGGCCTTAAAACATCCAGAGACTTCTGTGGAGAATGCCCCCATCGTGTAGGGGAATATCCCCGGACACAGAGCTACTAGTGGTAGTGCAGCCACATCCTACTCTAACCACCCCTAGCATAAAAGAGAGAAGAGGGAGAAAGATGAGCTCTACGATACTCAAACCTCAGCTAGAGTAAGAGACCCTTATGCCATCAGTGTTAGAGCAGGACTCCTCTTTCTCTAATTTACACCAGAGCTGGGCAGCCCTAAAATTAGGTAGCTGCAACCAGCTCCCTGCAGCTGCCTTGTCTGTGCTTGGATACAGTGAAGGCTCAGAGCAAGTAACTCCAAAATGAAGACTATAAGGAGACGTGTGAAACACAAAGAAGCCTGTTTTTAGTCACGTCAGCAATAAAAAAACAGAAGACCAATCCAGAAAATCGAGGTTGTTACGTGACAACAGTGCTGCCTAAAAGGGCTTTTCAATTCCCAGGATGAAATGCACCCGAGGTCTAGAGAGCTAGCACAAAACCTTCCACAGATTTAAACCCCATTTTGGGAGCGTGTGTGACGCTGGGGGTGGAATAGCCATATGGGACGCTTGTACACTTTAGAAGGGATCTCTGCATCAGGATTGGATACTTCATGCAATGGAGGAAGTCAAAGACAAGGGTCTCGGGATCCACGTTTATGCAAATAAACAAGCAGTGTGATGGGGCTGCAGCTGCTAATCCAGTTCACTAAGGAGCAGTGCCAATGGGGTGGTTGAATTGCACCCATATTGTACCCTAGCTTTGGGTTTTACCCCTCAACCCACCCACATTCCTCCAGCAGAGGAAAACTCGGGTTTTAAGCAAAAGTGTATTTCATTCATGATGAAATAAGGTCTTACCTTGATTTAGTTCCATATCTGTTACTTGTCGTTCAAGCTGCAGCCTCAATCTCTCATTGGTTTTAATGGAGTCTTCTAAACGTTGTCTCAGAGATCGAATTTCTTGAAGATGCTCCATTAATAACGCTAAATAAATCAAGAGTTCTCTTTTCATTTTGAGTAAATGATATTATTTTACAATGGGTACAGTACATAGAGCAGTGTGTGTGATGTGGTAAAAGAACTAGAAAATCTTTTACAAAAATCAGCAAGAGAGGCTAAATGAATGGTATTCACAGTGGGCCTTTTCAATAACTTACACGGGTCTTACTGAATTCTGTATTTTGTGATTTAGATTTAAACATTCCTTTCATGAACTTTTTATTCTGTGTTCTCAAATAATCATAGGCGCTAGTTTTAATCTCTTTAAAAACAGTATGTGATTACACAATTTTCTAGTTAAACTGTTCTATTTATTTGGTAATGAATCTAAAGTTTACAATACAACTTCATTTCTAGACTTAGTATACCAATTGTATATGATTTCCCATATAACAAGAGGATGATCACTAGAGTAACTCACGTATAAAATAAGTCTTTGACATACACTATGTATAATAAACTCCACGCCTTAACAAATAAGTCAATTCTATCTAGTTTCAATACAGTACCTTTTCCTTTTTGCTTTGCCATTTGACAATTCCTCTTCCTCTGCTGTACGTTTCAGCAATAGTCAGGAACTTATTGTTCTAATTGTGACTATCTTGTTTGTCAGTTTATCCATGTCATCTACTGCTGGTTTATTTTAAAAAAATTTCCCTCAACACCACACACTGTTTCAGCTGTTAAACTTTCATCTCTGTCTACAGCAAACTACTTTAACCATTGGTTGCACTTACTGAAACTATCCAGGTCAAACATGACACCACTTATTAATTATGCAGCACTTACAGTTCTCAAGGAAACACGAGACTGGGTTTTATAAAATTAGAAAATCTGTCTTGCTTTTTTTTTAATTTAATAATCTCTTGACAATGTCTGTTTTCCCTCATGACTTGTCTGTTTAAGGACCGTCTAGAGTACTGTACAAGATGACAGTCCAAAACAACAAAGGCACGAAATATCATAGCTAATTTTGTTTCAAAGAGAAGACATCGTTGTCATCTTGGTACGCATGATTACTGAAATTACAATGATTACACAAGATACTGGAAAGATGAAACAGATATACCTTCCACATTATTTCTTAATTAGTTCCCTTATGAATTTTTTATTATCTAATTTCCCCCAATATATAGTAAATCTTCAGGGGGGAAAAAATTACCTGGGGGAAACTTGCTTGGCACAAGTGCCAGTTTGTCATGTTCTTCGTCCACTAGGTCTTGTTTAGGTTCAGGTGATCCAATAGATGATTTTTCTGACATTTCAAAGTCAGAGAAGCTATGAAAAGCAGATGGTATAGGTGACTCATCCTTAAGCTGCTGGTACATTGTGGTGGTCTTCTGATTATCCCTTGTGTGTCAAGCAAAATATTTTTAAATGTACAATGATAATTATTGCTTTAGAAGCACAATGAATAGAGAGAGATTGGCATCAAATTCACAGGATACATGTTTAGTAGCAGATTTTTAAAGATACATAGTGACATACCTCCACACAGAATCTAGGGTGAAATCCAGGCCCTACTGAAGTCAATGGGAGTTTTGTCACCAGTGGACTTCAAGGGAGCCAGGATCTCACCCTTAAAGTTCATTTTCCGCAACTGATCTATTTTAAGTGCCTTTTGTGGCAAGGAGACTTGCAGCTACCTTAAAAATGCAGCTGAGGATTGCTCCAGCACAAGATAATCCTGGGCTGGCATAAAACCAATTTAGGTAACTTCACAGCATCTGCTCTCCACACCTCTAGTGTAAGGGTGTTTTGAGAATGAAGTCGAAGAGCAATGCATTTTGGGAATAAGAACGGCCATACTGAATCAGACCAATGGTCTATCTAGCCCAGTGTCCTGTTTTCTGACAGTGGCAGGCACCAGAAACTTCAGAGAAAATGAACAAAACTGGGCAATTAATTGAATGAGCCATCCCCCGTCGTCCACTCCCCGCTTCTGGCAGTCAAAGGTTTAGGGCAGGAGTCGGCAACCTTTGGCATGCAGCCCATCAGGGTAATCCGCTGGCAGGCCACAAGACATTTTGTTTACGTTGACCATCCAAAGGCACGGCCCCCCGCAGCTCCCAGTGACCACAGTTCGCAGTTCCCAGCCAAGGGAAGCTGCGGGAAGCAGCGATCAACACGTCCCTGTGGCCTGTGCTGCATGGGGTTGCGTCCCTGACCATCCTGCCCAATAGCCACTGATGGGCCTATCCTCCATGAACTTATCTAATTCTTTTTTGAACACAGTTTACTTTTAGCCTTCACAACATCCCATGGCAACGAGTACCTTAGCTAGTCCCTACAGTTCAGTCCCAGGGTGAGGGGAAGCAGAAAGGTAGCTTAAAGACACCTTTGCCAACCCTCTTCTCTCGGTTGTGCTGAGCATCCAGCTTAAATATTTATGCTTATATGCCCTAGTATGTTATCCTAATTTTATTGATGCTAGGAAAAGTAACGGAGTCTTAGTAACCTGACACCTCACTTTAGTGGCTCTCCTGTTAAACCTTTGCTGAAAAGCAAGGAGAGACAGCTTGTTTTCTATGAATATTTTATTAACAAAATGGATATTAATGGAACATGCCATCTCAAAGAGCAACAGCGTTGAAGCTGGGCTATAAAACATGTAGGCTCTTTATCATTTAAATACACAACAAGAAGTTTAATGCCAGTCTTCAATGGTACTCTTACCTTTGTGCTAATTCATAAAGTTTGGCAACTTCTGCATCCAATGATTCTCCTGCACAATAAAAATATTTTTTTTTAAAGGAAGAAAAGTGCACTCAAAATAATACTGGTTATCTAATCTTTTTCTCTGCATTAACGTATTTGAATAACTCAAGTGCTAATTGAACAGTGACCTGGGAAGCGCAAATAGATACCAGCCTATATAAAAAACACACACTTGGTAACAGTGCTAAGTCTCCATGTTATTAAGCACAACTGGCAGTCCTGGCTCAAGAAAGGCGCAGAACTTGAATTTCAGAGGTCTGTATTGAAGGTCAGGATTGAAATGCACAGGCAGAACGCTACTTATGCTACTGCTTTACAGTCAATTCTTAGTAAGCCGAATGTTCTTTATAATCCTATAGACCAGCAGTTCTCAAACTGTGGGTCGGGACCCCATTTGAATCGGGTTGCCAGGGCTGGCTTAGACTTGCTGGGGCTTGGGGCTGAAGCCTGGGCCCCACCACCCCGGGCCGAAGCCTGAGGGATTCAGTCCTCGGGTTACAGGCCCCCTGGCTTGGGCTGAAGCCTTCGGGCTTCGGCTTTGACTCCTTCCCTGCCCAGGGCAGTGGGGCTCGGGCTTTGGCTCCCCGACCCGGGGAGGTGGGAATCAGGCGGACTCAGGCTTCGGTCCCCCCTTCCTGAGGTCGTGTAGTAATTTTTGTTGTCAGAAGGGGGTCGCGGTGCAATGACGTTTGAAAACCCCTGCTCTAGACGTTTCACTTTAACGTGTGGTTCCGTACAGTATCATTGTGTTAGATATATTGAACTGTCTCAGTTGTCAGTGACTTTCATAGTATATAGGAAACCATCTGCTGGTTGGGGTGGGCATTTAAAATATTGTAATGTTTATGCACTACAAAATCTTCTGATTTGCAATGCAAGTATCTACTGAAATTACTGACTACATTCAATCTTTTGTTATATTGGCATGACACACTAGGTATAGCATCTTTTTCACATATACGGCCTCTTCAGTATGAGTAATCGAAGCCACAACATGCTGCCGGTGTTTTTAAAGAAGGACAAGACAGGGACCATTGTTTGACTGCCCACTGAATGCTTCCGAAGAAAGTCTTCTACAGGCAATTACATGAAAATGTTCGGGTCAGTGTCCCCATTTTAAAAGACTACCTCAAGTGTTTGCTTGAAGAGAACTTGGCAGCTGACACCTGCAAAAATGCTGTCAGTTGACTAAGATACGCTGGGAAAGGCCATCCTTGAGGAGCTAGGAAAAAGAGCTTTCCTGGTGGACTTTGCTTATCTTAGTATTCCTTTTTCTCTTTGCCATCACTTTGTCACTCCAACTTCCTCAGTAACAAAGAATAAAGATGATGATAATGGCTATGGCACACTGATCCTTTGGGTGACAAATATCAATTTTATTATTATTTTAGGGAACAGTATTGCATTTTAAATAGCCATGATTTAAGGTGTAAATCTGTCTTTCCTTCACCGTGCTGTTGTCATGCCTATGTCCCCCAGGGACCCTTCTACAACAATAATTCTGGATCTCAACACACCTTCATGATTAAAATAGCCTACAAACATAAGGAACAATACACAAATGACTGACAGCTGCTGAGAGTCCTACTGCTTGGGTGTTCCAGGCACCTGCTCTCCAGCCTAATGCCTTACTGCAGCCTGGGTGCATAGGGACTGAGACTGATCTCAGGGCACCCAAGAAATATCTTCCCAAAAAAGACATTTTTCAGGTGTATAAACACTCATTCTTCAGAGCATAATCCAACCGTCTAACTGATGAAGGTTAGGGAGGGACTTCCTCTATCATCAGGTCATTCCACAATTGTCCACTACAGGATTTCTTGCACCTTCTCAAAGCATCTGATACTGGCCACAGTCAGAGACTAGATGGTCCATAGGTTTGGCAATTCCTGTATTGCAATGGAAAAGCTCTACCTTATGTAAAGCATTTTTCACATTTATAAACGACAATCTGCATTAAAAGCACAAATCATTGGTTATGATTTAATGTACGTATAGCATTAAACAAAAAAGGCATATTTTTCAATGATATTCTAAAACTTCTGAACTTTTTATGGGCCCAATCCAACTCCCATTTAAGTCAATGGGAAGACTCCTATGAATACTTCAATGGGAGCTAATCAGACACATAGGCATGATTCAAAAGGCCTATAAGTCAAAAGTATATAAGTCCTTGCATTAACCTCAATGGGAACTGAACTGGGTCCTATATTAAAAAATCCTGGCGTCCATGTTGTTGTTGAAAGTGTCATTGGTTTTGCTGTACCCTGTGGCTTTAATCCAAGCAGTTTTGGTTGGTTGTCTTGTGACACAGGAACAACTTGAGATGCAAGGACCCAATTGCAATGACAACTACAAAGTTAAAAATCAAGCATTGCATGAGCACTAGAATTAAATCTGCCATGCAGTGGCAGGGACAGCAGCTGTCTGCCTGCCATTCTGACTGAAAGAACTGTAGCGGGAAGATCCCATTGTGAGTGACATGAGGACAAACATAAGAAAAATACATAGAAGTTGATTTCCAAGGCAAAAATATTATAATCAAAATTCTTCAGATTTCAATAAAATATTTATGCACCATAGACAACAGGCTGGGAAATATAGCTACATACCATATAGAAACTTCTTTTCCAGCTTCTCAAAAAGTTGCACACTTTGATTCAGCTGTTCACGGAAGCCCTCAGCAACATAATAATCAACATCGCTGGCTTGAAGCAGCTCCTCAAAAGCTTTAATAAGGCTGGTCAGATGTTGATGATAGGTGACACAGATGCTGTGGATCTCTTTAATTTGCTGGCGTTGAAAGGAGAGCTCTCGAGCTTGGGAATGAACTAATGAATCATATCTGTAAAAATGAAATTATCTCTGAAAAGAATGTTTTGACCATAACTAACATTTAGAAAAAAAAAACCTAAAATGAATTACAATTCTATTTCTAGAACAGAATGTTATGTTATGTGAATCCAATTTCTCTAAAAATGCCCTACAGCAACAGTGACAAAGATGTCTTGCCCTTACTACTAGGCTTTGTATTCATGCCGACAACTTACAGGTTATCACGCATTATGTAACTGGTTAATTTGTAAGACAAGCAGGAATTGAAATGATGAATTCGCTTGTAGGCCACCCAAATATCCTGTATTAGATTCTAAGAAGCAGGTTGACAAACAGGCGAGTCAGATGGCACCTGAAGGAGCTATAATGAAATGAATGGGAAAGAATGAGTAAAGAGGCTAAAAATATACATCTCCACAATGGTTGTCTGTGAAGGGCCAAGAGAGTCAGATGGGGTCCACCTTCCTCTGAAACATCACGTCCTGTCGTCTGCCAGAGGCAGGATTCTGGACTTTGTGGACTAATGGTTTCATCCAGTCTGACAAATTCCAGGTTACTGTCTCCTATATTTATTACTACAGATGTAATCATGCCAACCAACTTACTGCCTAAATTCTTGTACTTCAATAGGTAGGATATAAATTTCAACTCAGAATAACTGAGTTTATACTGCACTTGTAGATATAGACATCCACTTTATATTGCAATTGTCCCTATTACTGATATGCTTCTTTCTGCAGAAGCATGTACCTCGGGGGAGGAAGGGACTGAAAAAGGAAAAAAACATGAACAAAATATGGGGCATAAACAAAAACTATGACAGCGTGGGTTGCTAGAACATTTTTATTTCTGCTTGTTTAGGGAGAGGATGTATAACTCATGTGTGGCTTAGTCACTTGTGAGTCATGCCATCATACCAGATCCATGGCAAAAAAAACTTTATAGCAGCCCATCCAATCCCATCCCTTAGATTACATAGTTAGATCTATGTATGTCATATGTGTGAAGTGTATTTTCTAGGATGCACGTTTATATTTTTTATGGAGCAGGTGGGTATTTTTCTAAGCTAACATTAAAGTGCCACATCAAGGGCTCGCAAGCATCATCAATCATGAATTATGGAGAAACCTAAAGGGTTGAAGACATTTCTGTGCTCCACCTGCTGCCATCAGGTATTCCCTAGGGGAAAGAGTGTCTTGATTGAGTGTAAAGAGATCCAGATTCTAGGATGGAGAGTGTCAGTCTGATTTGTGGATAAACTACTTAACTTTGTTTGCCTCGGTTTCTACAAATGTAAAATGATGATATTTCCAAGCCTTCCAGGGAGGATTCACTGGTTTTTGAATTTCTGCTGTAAGGCTTGATTCATTAATTTCAATGTATAGTGCTTTCAGATACTTGAATGGAAGGCACTACTGTATACAAGTGCAACATATTGTGTAGACACACAGCCAAGAAGGCTCCCAGGAATTTGGCAGCCAACTGCCCATAGAAGTGTTTCAGACTAATTCAGATTTGATGTAGAATTTCCTTACGCTTGCCACAAAAATTAGAATGTGAGTGCTGCAAAATTCCAGGAGCATTGATTGTGGCTTATACTCATAGACTTTAAGGTCAGAAGGGACCATCGTGATCATCTAGTCTGACCTCCTGCACACTGCAGGCCAAAGAATTTCACGCACCCCCTCCTCTAAGAGACCCATAACTTCTGGCTGAGTTACTGAAGTACTCAAATCATAAGAAAATAAGATTGACCATACTGGGTCAGACCAAAGGTCCATCTAGCCCAGTATCCTGTCTTCCAACAGTGGCCAATGCCAGGTGCCCCAGAGGGAATGAACAGAACAAAACAGATAATCATCAAGTGATCCATCCCATTGCCCATTCCCAGCTTCTGGCAAACATGGGCTAGGGACACCATCCCTGCCCCTCCTGGCTAATAGCCATGGATGGACCTATCCTCCATTAATTTACCTAGTTCTTTTTTTAACCCTGTTATAGTCTTGGCCTTCACAACACCCTCTGGCTTCCACAGGTTGACTGTGCGTCGTGTGAAAAAATACTTCCTTTTCTTTGTTTTAAACCTGCTCTCTACTAATTTCATTTGGTGACCCCTAGTTCTTGTGTTATGAGGAGGAGTAAATAACACATCCTTAGTTACTTTCTCCACACATCAGTCATCATTTTACAGACCTCAACCATATCCCCCATTAGTCGTTTCTTTTCCAAGCTGAAAAGTCCCAGTCTTATCAATCGCTCCTCACACGAAAGCCGTTCCATACCCCTAATAATTTTTGTTGCCCTTTTCTGAACCTTTTCCAATTCCAATATATATTTTTTGAGATGGGACGACCACATCTGCACACATGATTTAAAGATTTAAAGTTACAGAGAATCCACCATTTATTCTAGTTTAGACCAGCAAGCAACTAGTGCCCCATGCTGCAGAGGAAGAAGAAAAAAACCCAGGGTCTCTGTCAATCTGACTTAAGTCATCCCCTCCGACAGAGAAACCTGCAAAAGGGAGAACCTCACTTGAGAAATCAAAGAGGAGACAGCATCCTGCAGGGAAGATTTGTATAGGCCTCTGGAGGGAGAAGGGCATGTGGCATAAAAACCATCCTGGGAGGATGATATGGATGTATTAGAAGCAGTTCTTTAATAGTAGAAATAATTTTTGTTCTTATAAGGCAACTTCTAAGTAAAAATCTCTGTCACTTTACATTAATGTTAACGAATTTTAGCCTTCACCACTGCACTGTGGAGGTATGTAAATATGAATATCCCTCGAATTACCTCCTACAGTACGGGTGCTTGCACTTACAGGGGCTGAAAATGTGTTAGCATTACTCACTTGGATGGTGATGTTTCTCTAAGTTTGTTTTGCAGACGATATACTTCATCGAGAAGATGCATATTTGCAATTTGCTCTCTTTCAAGTTCAGCCTCATTTTCTAATAATAGCTGCTTAAGATTTTGTGATGTTTGTTCATCAGATGTTTCTGCAGACTGTGAATTCAGGTTTTCAATGCGGATTTCATAATCCACTTGCTGATGTACTGTAGAAAATGTCTGGGTCTCTTGTCCATCAGTATCTTGCATTTGTATAACATGTCTTTCAATGGGCAATTCAGCATCATTCAAAACTATATTAAAAATATCACTGGACAAGAAAGGATTAGTAGGCTGCAAATGAAATATGAACATTTTGTACTTTTCAAGCTCAGACTTCATATCCTTAATTCTTTGTCTCAATTCTTCTAAGTCATCTATGACTTCATAGTCATCAAATGCATCTGTACTTGGTACACTCAGTTTGAGAGAAAGCAGACTCTTGGAGCCTGAATTTGTTGTAGCTGAGTCAATGTCCTGGTTATCCATGGAATAAAACTCTTTATTTAGCTCTTTCAATGAATGTAGAATACTCATGTTGCTAATGTTATGAGGCGTTTCTGTTTCTGAAAAATAAAAGGATTGTATGTGAGCATTAATATTTGAAATTTGGCTCATAACAGCACTTGAACAAATCTCTTCACTTCCACAGCAAGGGAATAAAATAAACTGCACTTAATTTGTAACTTTGACCTCATTATCTGTGCCCACTAATCCATCTTACACTTCTAACATTCCAAACCTCCCATCAGCTTCCAAATACCAAATTTCCAATACATAAAACCAGCTTTCTCCCCAAGTAGGGATTTAAAATTACACTTGTTATATTCCATTCTAGACAAGTGACTATTGCTAAGTCCAAAATCTTTTAACACACCAAGATGAGTCCCTCAAATACAAGGCATTATAACACTGATTTACAAGCAGACCAAAATACTTTAAAAAACGTCTTAAAAATAATTTTATTTTTTCTCCAGCTCCAATATCCATACGCAGCCAAGTGGAGTTTAAAGTTGGAGGATTTTAAAAGATTACTAATAAAAATAGTACGTTGGAAAAAGAAGTTCTAATAAGTTCTTTTTAAAATGTGGCCTAAATAAAATCCATAATACTATGCAGTGTTAAAGATTTTATTGGTACTCATTTGGGATGCCCTAAACAATTCACATTTAGCTAAGCCACTCATGGGTAATGCCATCACCAAAGATTCATGCCAGTACAAATTTTATACTTTTATACATCATATATTCTACATTTATTGGGGTAGGGAGAGTACATACAAGTAGTTAGGGGACTGGAGTTTTCCCATTACCAGGAAACTGAGTCCTACTATCAGGCTAGCTCTGCAAAAGATCACCAATATTTGAGATTGTTGACCTCCCTCTTTCTGGAGCAAGACTAGGGCCTCTTACATGTATATTCTGGACAAGCATAACATACTGGTAAAGCCAAATTGTTCTAGAAGCAAGGCACCCAAAGCATAAATCCTATGATCTCAGTAGCAAACTGTCAGATGGAAATGAAGAAAAACCTAAGCCTGGAAATTGCTGATAAAATAAAGGAGGATTCTGAAGGACTGGTGACAGATCAGTTCTGTTTTCCTTAGGTAGCGTGTATCTGGCCCTTTGTCTGTACAAGCCAACTACGGACAACGTACTGTGAAGACCCTATAGCAGGATTCGGCAACCTTTCAGAAGTGGTGTGCCGAGTCTTCATTTATTCACTCTAATTTAAGGTTTCGCGTGCCAGTAATACATTTTAATGTTTTTAGAAGGTCTCTTTCTATAAGTCTATAATATATAACTAAACTATTGTTGTATGTAACGTAAATAAGGTTTTTAAAATGTTTAAGAAGCTTCATTTAAAATTAAACTAAAATGCAGAGCCCCCCGGATCGGTGGCCAGGACCCGGGCAGTGTGAGTGCCACAGAAAATCAGCTCACGTGCCGCCTTCGGCACGCATCTCAAAGGTTGCCTCCCTTGCCCTATAGTAATTCCATTTAGTGTGAGGGAGCCTGTCAACTGTTCATACTGGCTTAAGGCTATCATAAAGTTTGTCTACTTTCTTGAGGTGAGAACAAGGAGGTTCGACAGCCTCCTTCACAGAGACTGGAAAATACGTATAAGAAGGGTCCACAGAGACTGGAAACAGGCAATACTGACAGGAGGAACAGCACTGTAAAATCCCATCGTTCACCAGTGGATACCAGTGGATACATTCAGAAAAGATCTTTCATTCTAATTTGTTAATCCTGCAACACCCTCAACTACCACTGGCTTCAGTGGGCATCAGGAGCGCCGGCAGCCTTTTTGACGCCCTAGGCGGCAGAAGGTCCCGCCCCCAAAATGGCACGCCCAACAGAGGCAGCGGAAGTTCCCGCCCCCAAAATACCGACGACGACCATGGCCCCCCAAATGTTAGTGCCCTAGACCAGGGGTCCCCAACCCCCGGTCCGCGGCCCGGTACCGGTCCGCGGCCTCTTACAAACCGGGCCGCGAACCGACCCAGTGGACCTCCCGCAGGCGTGCCTGCGGGAGGTCTACCCGAACCGCGGGACGAGCGCTCCCTCCGCAGGCATGACCGGTCCCTGGTCCTGAAAAGGTTGGGGACCCCTGCCCTAGACAACCACCTCGGTCGCCTAATGGGTTGCGTCAGTCCTGATGCGCATTGCAGATGCTCAGCATCTCACAGGATTGAGCCGTAAATCAATCCAAAGTCTCACTCAATGGACTCCTAAAAAGAATGGAGTGGAATGGATATGGATCCCTGAGCCAAGAATGAGCACAAGCAAATAAAAATAACTCTGCAAGCTGAATCCAAGGTTGGGAAAGAAATTAGATGATTACATTGCGCTATCTATCCCATGTGCACTGAAGGGCAGGATGATCCTCTGCGATTGCTGCATCTGCTTACTTACGTTGTTCAACATTCTAAATGCTATTGAGTACACAAGACAGCAATATGCTTAAGAAAACGTCACTGCACCGGGATTCATGGGGAGATCCTGAGTAGAAGAATAAGATACGTTTCTTAAGAGTTCACTAGCTACTCCTACTTATTCTCCATCAGAAAGACAATCCTCTGTGACTTTGCAGTTGGTTGCTGTAATGATTAAGATGTCCCAGAAGGTTGTGAATTCAGGTGAGGAACAAACAGCGAAACCAGATGAATTCTTAAACTCAATAATCTTGTCTTCACATAAATGTCCTACATACTAAAAAGAATATGAGGGGGTGAAAACCAGACAAATTGGAAGTAGTGTTGTTTTTAATTAGAATGCTTGTTGTGGTTTTTCAGAAGGCATTAGTTGCTCTTTAAAGCAGAAACTGCTAGCACACTTTAATGTACCACACACAGGTAATAAATGTATATCCTGCAATCCCTTACTGACTGGCTTCAGGGGGATTACACACATGAGTACAGTTAACATGAGTGAGGGTTCCAGAATTAGTTTTCTACTCAGCATACTGTATGCAACTAGATAAAGAGGTCATTCAAGCCCTCTCAAAAAGACAAATGGATTACGTAGAAGCACATGGTACATGGAATTAACCCTATTTACATTTTCATTCAGTGATTCAGTTAGGTTTCAACTAAACCAAATGCCTTCAAATAATTCAGATAAGCAGAATGCTATCATTCTATTGCTTCCTCCTTGCATTTCATAACAGTGTGGCAAGTGCACAGTAATGAACCTATTTAATTCACCGAATGGATCAGAGGCACTGAGGAGGTTTGCAGTACAGTGTTTGGGAGTTATGCACACAACTCATTATTTTTTATTGGAAACTGTGCTCATAAATCCATGTGACCTTTCTAAAAACATAACCCTTAAGACACTACCTTGGGGACCATTATTCTATACTAATTAAGTAAACAATATTTAAAACCAACAAGTAATGGTAAAAAAGGGCAATTATCTGTAATTATTTACAGAAAACAATATATTTTAAGATTAGTAGCTTTCATAGTGCTGCTTTCTCATTATCACTTTGTGTCCATGCTCTACCTTGACTGGTTCTCTGATCCATGACCACCTTATTTTCACTTTTGTCATGAGTATCAAATCCAGCAACCTGTGAATCCACCTGGATCTCTTTGCAATCCATTCTGATCAACGATTCAGCTAAAGAAATGTAAGGAAAAAAGAAAAACTTAGCTAAGTGACTTTAAAAAAGAAGAAAAGAAAAAAGTAGGATAGTAAAACAACTGATGGGGCAACAATTCAGAATGGGGAAGTCATATAAAGAACTGCAGTAGTAAACATAAAAACACAAATATGCAGATCATGTCAAATAGTCTAAGCACATATTTTTCAAATACATAAATCAACTATCAAGATAATTACTATAAATTTGAATGTCCAAGGCTTCCTACCCCAGATGAAGATCTTACCACAAAATTCTGCATCACATGATGAACACATGCAAGCAGTCAGTATACTTATTACATATTCAATTGATTTTTAGTGTTTTATTTTTTGGGTACGTTTACAATGAAGATAAATAATTTCACCAATTTAAGCAATTATTCTAACTTCACTCTCTGCAACCTCTGGGAGCCCCAGGTCTTGGGATTCCAGCAAGTGCAGAACACTGCTACCCATATTGGCATAAATAATTGAGTATAGGGGACGAAAGGACTGCAACCTTCCAACGGCTGCCCTTTCATTTCAGAATCCAATATAAAGCTACGGTACTTTCATTCTTAAAATTCTCCATGGAACTTTACTCCTGCCTACTTCACAGACCGTAGGCTAGATCCTGCTCCCACTGAAGTTAATGACCAACCTCTCAGCATTTTTAATAAAAACAAATAAATAATAAAGGGAAACACTGTGTACATGGTATTACTGTGGCTTAGTTGATAGAGCACTGGATTGGGAATCAGGATACCTGGGTTCTAGTCCTGGCTCAGCTCCTGGCCAGCTTGGTGACCTGGGGCAAGTCATTTCCCTATCTATGCCTCAGTTTTCCCATCTGTAAAATGGGCATAATGATGCTTACCTCCTTTGTCAGGTGATTTGAGATCTACTAATGAAAAAACACTAGATAAGAGCAAAGTATTAGTATTATTAATAGGAGTGGGATAGGGTCTCTTGTTCCAATTCTACTCCCTTAAACACTCACATGCACTTGGGTCATCACTGTCCTTTTCCACAACATTACTGTTGGGGAGAGAGCCTTCTACTCCACAGCTGTTCCCTTGTAGAACACACCATACTTTATAACTCTGACTCTCTCTCATTTCACATCCTTAAAACATCTCTCTTCCCCTCTAGCCATGCCTTTCCACCATCCCAACTTATTGATTTTACAGCTAAATGTACTTTTCCACCATACTGCATCTGTCTTATAATTTGTAATACTTTGCAGAGATAGGTATTTTGTTTATGGTTAGATTTAAATTAATCTCACTAAACTGAAAAAAAAATTTGACACCTTGATTGATCAATGGTAAATCAGGTACATTCACTTATGCAACATGAACAAATACAAACTACAACTACTAATTTTCCCCCTGCTGATACTCACACCTTCTTGTCAACTGTTTGAAATGGGCCACCTTGATTACACTGAACTCATTAGCACTATAAAAGTGATTTTCCTCCCTTCCTGTCAACTGTTGAGAACAGCCCACTTCCACCTTAATTCAATTGGCTCATTAGCACTGACCCCCCCGCACACACTTGGTAAGGCAACTCCCATCTTTGTATATGCTGTGTATTTATACCTGCCTCTGCATTTTCCACTCCCTGCATCTGATGAAGTGGGTTTTAGCCCACGAAAGCTTATGCCCAAATACATTTGTTAGTCTCTAAGGTGCCACAAGGACCCCTCGTTTTTGCTGATACAGACTAACACGGCTACCCCTCTGAAACATGAACAAATACAGTGCATCCATACTTTCATCTCTCCATGTTTCCCATTAGGTTTAGAATCATATAAATGAATATTTAGGGTAACCCATATTTATATGAATGTGCTATGAGACTACCATTTATTATGTATTTTATGCCATGTATACCATGCACTTTCATTGCATACCAAGTTGCATTATGTTTTGGCTGCAAAGACAAATATAACTAAAAAAAACCCCAACACTAAATATTTTTAGGATATATATTTGTCCCCAAGCAAATTGTAAGATTAAGCAGTACTGTATACATGTAAAAGTGATCTATTTTTTCTTTCCACTATAAGAAAAGAAGAAAATATTTCAAGCAGTACTAGATGTTATTTTATCTGCTCTTTAAATGCAAATGTTTATTTACCTCTCACCAATACTCTTTCTTCTTCGGGCTTCTCTTGCAGAGTTTCAATTACAGATCCGCTCAAAGATAACTCTTTGTGAAGTTGTTTGTTTTGTATTTTACATTCCTTCAGACCTTCATCAAGTGCCATGAGCCGGTGCTGCAGATGCATGTCTGGCTTCTGAGTGCAGGAAGTTAAGGGAATGTTTCCTAATGATCTAGATGATTTTAATGGAATGGGTAAACGGGATTTCTTGAATGGATAAATGAAATCGCTCTGAAAGATAGATGCAATAAAACATGGGGTTTGGTAATGGGTATGAGATACTGGGTAAGGGGAAACAAACACGATCACCGGGAAAAAATACTAGTAAACTTTGCGCATACCAATTAAGTGCTATATTATGTAATCTTGGAAACAAGACAGTGATATCCTTGCAAAGAATTTGAGCAGTCACAGGGAAATGAGATCTCCTGGCCCAGGCCCTTACGATTTTCTAAAGGTAAGTGCTGTTTATGAATCCAAAGCCCCGTGGCCATGTGTCTTCTAGGGCATGGAACCAAGATAGAAGATTGACTGTCTACTGGTACAGGCCTTTAATCTAAAAGTAGATCTGTTAAATCTAGACTGTGTGCGCCTTTGAGGAATATATACCCATCTCATTTGTCCTCTCTAACCACTAGTTCCTTTTGGGTCTCTGTGCCTTTCCCCTAACTCTTTGTTTCTTTCCACAGAGAATCCTCTCAACCCTCTACAACAGAGGTGGGTAAACTATGGCCCGGGAGCTACATCCGCCCTCCAGCCTGTTTAATCCAGCCCTCAAGCTCCTGCTGGGGAGCGGGGTCTGGGGCTTGCTCTGCTCCCGCACTCCAGCCGGGGAGCAGGGTCAGAGACCACTCCACCCATGCATTCTAAGTCTCCCAGAAGCAGCAGCATGTCCCCCCTCTGCCAGCTCCTATGTTTAGGAGTCGCCAGGGGGCTCAGCGCGCTGCCCCCACCCCAAGCACCACTCCCGCAGCTCCCATTGGCTGGGAACTGTGGCTAATAGGAACTCCAGGTGCGGCGCCTGCGGACGGGGCAGCACGTGGAGCCGCCTGGCTGCACCTCCACATAGGAGCTGGAGCGGGGACATGCCACTGCTTCCAAGATCTGCTTAAGGTAAGCGCTGCCTGGAGCCTACACCCCTGACCCACTGCCATGCCCCAACCTCCTGCCCCAGCCCTAATCCCTCTCCTGCACCCCAACCACCTGCCATAGCCCAGAGCTCCCTCCTGCACCCTGAACTCCTCCCTTCGGGTCCCACCCCAGAGCCCACCACCCCCAACCAGAGCCCTCACCCCCTCCTGCACCTCAACCCAAATTTTCTGAGCATTCATGGCCCACCATACAATTTCCATACCCAGTTGTGGCCCTCGGACCAAAAATTTTGCCCACCCCTGCTCTACAAAGTCCAGAAGGCATTTTCTTCATTTCCTCCTCTCTTCACCCCAACACTGCTATGGTAGCGTTATTAGATTTTTTTGATTTTTTTTTTTTAAGTCTCGTAATAAATAATAATCTATTGTCACATTTTCATCCTGGCACCTTTTGGGGACTTCCCCTAAATGTGTCCTAGTTGTCCAAATTGGAGAAACGAAACAGTGACAGTGAGATCTCAGAACTGAGAACTCTCACTCTATGCTGATGAATGCTACAGAATTGTGTGCAATAATAATAAAAATCAATAATAATATTTTCAAATACATCTGATTTACTCCTTTTGTTATGTAGTTGCTCCACCAGCATCATGAGTGCTGTAATTTCTTTTATTATTTTGTATTCTGCAATGTTTTTCCACATTTATTTCCTAGCAATTATAGTCTTTACACAATTTAAAATAATAACAAGCAAGTTCCATTTTCCTAATGATACACTCAATTCCTTTGGTACATATGAACACAATATCACTTGGAGGCTGGAAAATAAATCCAATGCTGATAGCTTCCTTTTTTTTATTTTTTTATTTTATTTTATTAAAATGTGTTAATAACCCTGAACTTTTTTCAGTTCCATGTTAGGGCTTGAGCCAGAGAAAAATAATGAGCTGCTGATATTGCTATCCCACAGAAACCTCTTAATCGATACAAACACACAGGCTACTTCCTATGCAGAAGAGGTTACAAAACTCTCCATTAGTAGCCCACAATACCAAAAGTTGTGCTTGTCTGTTGCACGAGGGCTAAATCTTCAAAGTGGCCTCAACACAGCTTCTAAAGTTGCTGATGCAACTATACATGTATACATTTCTGTAGACACAATTTTTCACACCAATGTATGCACAATTTTATTAGCTATAAGCTATATGCATGTGCAGATCAGGCAGTTAGGTGTCCAACACCTGACTTATACATGCAAATGTACTCTGCACTCGAAAATCAGAGTACCCAGTTTTAGAGGCCAGTTTTGAAAATGTAGCTGTACTTGTCTAAGAATAAGAGGTAATGTAAAAAGTTCATTTAAAGCAGAGGACTGGGACTCAGGACTGCTTGTTGTGAGATATAAGGAGTGTCTTCAATTCTCCAGGCCTAATTCTCTGCTTAGACTTAAAACAGTACCAAGTCAGAATGGTATACTTTCACAAACACTTTACATTCTCATGAACAACTATGCCAAGTAAAAAGGCAGTAGAAAATCAAGACCTATATGCCATAATTTATTCACCTGTAAAATTGATACAATATTTACTTGTATCAAGTCCTGGGAGATTTGAGGCTTAATTAATTAATATTTCTAAAGCACACTGAAGCATAGGATGAAAGGCACTGTACTGTAAGTACAATTATCTTAAATATATTCGGCACAAATCCCTTTTACTTATTTTTAAAATTACATGAAAAACAAGATTAACTTGAGAAAAGTGTATTTCATTTCTCATCTCTACGTCTGCCCTGAACTGTTAAAAAGGGAATCTCAAATAAACTTACTTTATTTGTTCTACTTGTAACAGAAAGTCTCTCGTGCTGCTCACCCTTCTTATATGCATTTTCTTGTTGAAGTTCTGCATTTAATCGTGAATATTTTGTTTTTTCTTCTGAGGCTCCTCTTTTGCCTTTATGTTTGAGTCTCATGACATTACCCTCTATAGTCATTGTTTGTGTAGCTGTATCTTTCAATTCCACTTTTAACAATTCAATATCCTTATTAACCTGTGGAGCTGTATCGGGATAAAGCCTCTCTTTTCCATCAGAAGTTGATTTCAATTCTACTTGCTGCTTTAAGATTTTATTGACCTGCTTGAAATGTCTCAGTTCGGCTCTTAGTTGAATAATCATTTGCCTAAGATCTTTTTCATCCTTATTCTCTATATCTTCACTTGAACGGTCTTGCTCAGTTGTGCTCAGATGATCTAACAGTGCAATTACGATTTTCATTTGTTCTTGTCCGCTTTATCCAGGGAGGAAAAAAAAATACATGTTTTGCTTTTTTGGTTTAAGAAAACAAGAACACCTCCTAAGGAACACTTTTGTAGAGCCATGATATACTGTAGACTCCTATGAGATTCCGGTAGATTTAGGGCAAAGCTTCTCAAACTTTTTCATAGAGAGATTGTCTTGTGGATACTTCCCTCTCCCATTTGTGATCATGTAGATCGCATCCCCTCCTCCCATTTGTGATCATATAACAAACCTGTGGAAACCACAGCAACTGCTTACATAAAATAAATTAGGAGGGTATGTAGGGCCAGATTTTCAAGATCTTACCCTCCCTTATAGGCATCTTAATGAAGTGCCTATTGGAAACAAGGGAGCTGCTGAGTGCTGAGTTCTTTTGAAAAATCTGGGCCTTCATATATAATCAGCTGTCTTTTCGTAAAATGCAGAAGCTGGAAAAAAGCAGGAGCAGGCAGCAGAATGTGACAGCCTTGCTCTCCACAGACCATCAGCAAGTGTTCCACAGATAACCAGTGGACCAGGGGCCACAGTTTAGAAAGCTATATTTTAAGATGAAAGAGAAGCTAAACGAGGGACATTAGATTATAAACAACCCTCAAATTCTACAGCTGATTTAATGTGTCCAATCAAGAACTGTTTGTGCTGCTAAACATATAAACAGGCATTTAAAAACAACTGCATTTATACAGCTGGCATTTGAAATGGAGGATGCTAACTATGCTTTTTATGTCTTTTTTTTCTGGCATCTAATGTCATTAATGAGAATTAAGTTACCCAACAGCACAGACTCATCATAGTCAATCTGGTAATTTATACTAGGACACAGAAAAGATTATACACAAGAGTGCTAAAGATGATTGTGAAAGAATTGCTCATTACCAGACTTTTAAGTAAGGTTAAGAAATAAAACAACATTATATATTCATCTTTTAAGACAGTAATATTGTCTCATCTGCCACTCAGTATTTTCCTGATGACTAAAATCATTTACATTTCTTGGCTGGCTTGAATAGTAATGTAGAAACATAGGACTGGTTGAGTAGACCCAACTGTAGAACTGATTTCAAATGCAGAAGACACATGTTGGGCTTGTATAGCTGCCTATAGGCAGTTTAATGCCTTGCCACATGATAGATCAGAGTTTGGGCTTTGAGCTCCTGGAGGTGGGACCACTGAGAACATTGCATGAGGAAGGTAGTTCACATCACATCACTTTCCTGGTTTGCTAAAGGAATGATGTTGATGACCTCTGAAATAAGTCATTGTTGTATAGCGTGTTTCACTCCTGGGGGCTGATTTTTTCTATACCTGTACAAAGCACAGCTTTGCCAGTATAGTTCCAACAGCAGTAGGAGTGCTTTGTCCCACAAAGTGTTCCTAGTGCAGACATGGCCTTAGTTCCAACTCAGCTACTCACGGTGAATGAGTCATTTTCACCTCTTTGTGCCACAGTTTCTCCATCTGTAAAGTGGGGATAATCCTTACCTACTTCACAAGGATGCTGTGAACCTTTATCAATCAGTTGTATTGGTAAAGTGCTTTGAAATCTTTAGATGAAGTGAAAATTATTATTAACATTATATCTTTACTGCTCTTTTGGGGGTGCATGCTGAGGAACAGGTAATTATTTCCAGCAGTCTTTTGGCTGTAGATTTTCCTGTGTGACCAACTACAGTAAAAGGATATCATGGAGAGTTCTATACTGTGGAATGAATTCAAAGCTGCAACTCACTTGAGGGTCTCTATTTGAAGTGAACTGCACAAGGGCAGACTGAATGACTCGAAGTTCGCCTCCGCTCTGAGAGTGAATGCAGCCAGAGAACCACTGGAGGGCCATCTGCTCTTATTTAACATTAAATTACATATATTTCCCAAAAAAATCAATTTAAAATACCCTTTTTGAAAACTCACGCTTTTGATGGTGTTTTTTTTTTAATTTTTTTTTAAAAAGAGATTTAATGTGTTGTTGAAAAAGCTAAAGGAAAGATGCTGCTGTAAAACAGTCAGAGCTGTAAACTTCCTTTTCAGTGATGTCAGTAAAAACAAGTATTCTCACAAGCAAGCAAAACAAGCTTACCGATCAGTCAGCTACAGTGAAAGGTACTTGCGGTTAAAGGCATTATTTTATTTCCCACCATACTCTAGCCTCAGCTTCCAACCTAAGGCCACAGGGGCTAAAGAAATTCCTATTGAAGGATACAATGTTGACTAGTGGCATATTTAAAAGCAGGGGACGGAGAATCAGAACTACGGGGTTATATAGGCTGCTCTACCATTTTTGAATAATCCTGGGCAAGTCACTTCTCCCCGGTTTCACACACACAACGTCCGTACACCAGTGCAGTGTTTGGGGTTTTTTTTCCCATTTAATTCACTGTGTGTAGAGTGCTTTGAGATACTTGGATTTAAAAAAAAAAAAAAAAAAGCACAACGTATTATTATTATTATTTTAGCCCTTTAACACTACCAGTCCCACATCCTGAAAAAGATCAGTTCCCACAGTAAGGCTCTATGAAGCAATATCTTTAGAAAAACTTTTCTTGTAATGGATTTTTCATAAGGATGTCTTCCCACTGATAGTATGTTTCGTAATTACTTAATTGTATGATAGACTGAAATGGCTCTGAAGGAGCCTTGCCAATCTCTCAGGTAAATTAGACGATGACATTATCTAAATTCACTTTAGCAAAATTACTTTATTCTCTCCTCAAATAGAAATACTGTCAAAAGTAGTGTCTATCCCTCAGGCTTACCTAGATTCAAGTACAGATGTTCCATTTTCATTTAAAAGAGATGTGAGCAGGCTCATCTCTTCTGCTTCATGTTCACCCATCTCTATTCTGCCAAAGTGTTTGCCAGCTATATCATGTTCAAACCGAAGCTTATTTGGATTCCTACAATGTCTATCTTTGCAGACGCCATCTGAATAGTCTGAAGGAGCTATCTGTTGGGAAGAAAATTGCAAATGTTTTCTTATTAGGCAGGTATGCAGTTCTATTATGTTCAGGGCTGCAATCTTTGATGGTCTTAATCTACATTATAAAGCAGTCAGACATTCAACTTACTGTTTATTAATACAGGAACTAATGAACATCAATTTGATACGGTTAATTCACAGAGATCAGTTGTTTGGCAGTAAGAAGATTTCCCTGATGGTGTTTATCTATGAATGCTCTCCTGGCTAATGAAGCTGTTGGTTTGTAGCCCCCATGTTGTAATTCATTCCATTATTAGTTCACATTTGAATCACGTGTCTTTAAATATAAAATTCTGCCCTCTGATGCCCGTGTGCAGGCCCTGTTAGTATGAATGTCCAAGGGCACAATGTGGTCTGAAGTGTTTAGAATGACCATCCTTGTGTGTGTAAAATTGGGTTAGTTGACTCTAAAATTCTCCATACATATGGCCATAGCATGAATCAGCTGTACAACCTATCTCAGAAGCCACAGAACTACCAAAAGCAGTAGAAACCATTAGAGGGTACATCAGTCAGCAATCCAAACATTCCAAACTGCAGTAATAAAAGACTTCTCCAATCAAGTTCCTTCAATACCGCTCCATCTTGATGAAATCTAAGTATAAGATTGTGAAGAAGTGAGAAATACAGAGGGCCAGTGCGAATCTGCAGAAGCAATCTGGTTAAAGAACTCAGCAAAAAGGGAATGACTAGGGATCAGAGCTGGTTCTGTAACTACTCAGAGGATGACAGTTATGAAAGGCCATTTCATAACTGTGGTTTGGAACATCTTAATGCACACTCAAAAAAACTAACTTTTTAGTGTTTTAAATGGTTCCACAGCTTACAAAGCATGGCACATTTAAGATCTGCAAAGACTATTTCATGAAGCAGAGCTATTTTTCTCTGAATTAGTAACCTCCACAGATCCACACTCAGGATGCACACAGGGGGCATGATGCAACTCTCATTTACATCAATGGGAGTCTTTCCATTTATTTCAATACGATTTAGATTGGGCCCATTCATGATGAACCCTGTTGACTTTGGAGCCATTAGCAATGAGAGATTTAAGTACATACTTACAAGCTTCTCCACACACAATGAGAGGCTATTTATATTGTATCATTTACCTGCATATCCAGATCAAGAGGATGATCCAACGGCAACTGAGGACATGCCTAGATAAGTAGGGATATGTAAAAATTATAAATTTTGAGGCACTTCACATTGTCATTTTTTTCAAATATTACCATTTTGAACTGAACAGAAAACACAGTATTTATCTTAGTTATGTGTTTTTCACAATATACTATATCTCTTTTGAATACCAGTAAAAAAGGATGGCAGATTCTAGGACCCGGCACAGGAATGGAGGTTTTCTGTTGAGTCACCCTAACATCAGGTGTTTGAAATCTATACAAAGATGCACAGTAATTTTTGCTCAGTCATAATAGCAGGTGGATCTTATTAACTCCAGACAAGCTCCGGGCCTGATTACACAGGCCACTAAAGACAATCAAAAGACTCCCACATACTTTAAGGGGCTTGGGATCAGTCCCTTTAAGAGAGGCTGAGTATCTCTCTGGATCAAAGGGAACTAGGGACTGGGACAGAGGAGATCCTGCAGGGAAAAACCTAGGAACAGACAAACTTGGGGAGAAAACTTAGGCTGATGTTTATGATTTATAGTTATTTAAGCTAAGAAAAAAAAATCAAACAGGAAAAGGTGTTTGCATTATATCCTGTGAGAGTATCCTCTGTTCAGAGCATGGAGGGGACTCTACCTGCTTACAGGGAATTGCAGAGGCTAGACTTGTATACGCTAAACAGACAGCAAAAAGAAACCCAGCTGTAATATATCAAGTTAAATAGCTGTAATTGTGCACCCAGAACGTGTAACTCTCTGGTAAAAATATTATACAATGATATTGACACAATCCTACCTCGCTGGTCCTCTCAGAACATTGACAGCTCTCTGCATTCTTATTGTCAAAATCTCCAGCTTGCGTCATGGTTTCCTCTGTTCTTTCAAGAAACTATACAAAGTATGGAACGATATGAAAATGTAGCACAAAAATAATGTGGTATGAAACATGCATAAATAAGTCAGTGACATGTCTTAAAAGAAAAATAAAAAATGCCTGTAATACAAAGTAACAAACATTAGATTAGATTTATCCAGTAAGATCAAAAGGGAGTTAATACAAAAAACAGAAATAATTCATACATAGTACACTGAAATCTGAATTTTTACATTCCCTCACTGCTGCACATCCTTCTGAACTGTACAGAAATGCTAATTTAGCCCCTTTCTGCAAACACCTTTTCCTCTCCCCAAGCCAGATTTCCATTGTGCCTGTCGTATTTTTCCATTTAATGATTATTTTTATTTCCTACTATTTTATGATCTTTTTCTGCATTCATGAAAAAAACCTCTTGCTAAGCAGGGCAGACCCTGTCTGGCATAACAATAAAAAGATTTACTATTACACCGTAGGCTAAATACTGCTTTGTCCTTCTCTGATGTACCTTGGGGAAGGAGGAGGATGCCAAGAATGTTTTCTTTCCCCATTTCCTACCTCCCCAGGACCCAGTCAGAATGCTGCTACTAACACTCCATGAGTAGAGAGACAGGAGGAAACCCGCTGTCTAGCGTTATCCAGTAGCACTCCAAACCTCCAAGCAGGCTGGCCAGCCAACCTGGGAGCAAGGCCAGGAACCCCTTGCATTGTGCCTGTTAGAATTCAACAGCGGGAGTGACTGAGGCATGCAGGCAGAATGCTCCCCTACCACAGCCCAGCTTCCCTCACCAGTTTGCCTCCAGCAACAGACGTCAGAATTTAATCTTTTGTCTAGAGGCATCTAAAAAGGTTCCAATGACAACAATACTAATTTCAAATGATTAATCTGATTACATCAAGGGGCAATATTCTGGCAAGTCCCTGCAAGAAACCCTCACACAGCAACTGGAAAGCAGGGAAGGAGTTTTCCACCGAAAACTTGGCTCCCCTGAAACTAGGCTGCAGTGAAGTCATTCCACTATTCTTTGAACAGTGCCTCAGAGTAGAACTCCAGGAGAGGTTTGGCCCATGTTTTTGTTCATATACATCTAAGTTCAACAATGGTTTCAATGCACAAACCCTCATATAGTTTATTTATGTTCCTGATTAGAATGGTTTTCAGGGCCAGGGAAGAGAGAGAGAACATTGGGCAGATTATAAGTACCCAGTAATGCTGCTTTTGCAACATACACACTGAATGTTTAGGGCATTTCAGCCCATACTGTGGTATCAATAGAGTTTTATTTTACAGCAACACCTCTCAGTAATTTGATTAAGAGTTTTTTGTAAAGGAACTTTGGTGCTGGAAGCTCATTAAGAAATGGAAATGAGACACAGGAGAATCTATTACCTGTAAGTAGCATTTTCTGAAGGTAATATTGTCTATCTAATCTACAGACGATACATGGTATTGGGAGAGTGGATTCATAGCTCTATTAGACAAGGATTTTAGTCTTGGAGCAATGCTATAATGTACATGCCTTAAAGGCAGTAATATCACACTAGTGCATCTAACAGTCAGTTCCTTTCTGACCTAGACTAAAGAAAAATTACCCTAAATTCAATAAAGACAAAAAGGCAGATTCTTAAGCATAGCCAGGGGAGCAGTTGTTCATTGAGCCCTTGGGCACACAGCATTTTAGAGATGCACTGACAGGAAAGGAGCTGATGACTAAAAGTAGTGCATGTTGAATTTATAGCCTCGATGCATGCACAGGGCAGTGCTAATAGTTATGACGTGAAGAGATAAACCTGCTTCCCCGATGTGTCACACTGAAGAGACAAGGCTCAAGGCGTATGGATCCAGTCTGAGATTAAGAGAATTCTGCATGTGTACAAGGGATATGTGCATATCTTTTTCTCTATGAGCAGTGGGAAGCGTATAAGTGGGTTTCTTACTGTGACTTGTTTACCATGTATATATGTACTAGCAGTGAATGAGAAAAGCACTTTTGCCTTCTACCTCCCAGCAAAGTAAATCACGCTACTTTTGTTTACGTGTGAATTTTAAATATTAATTTAAAAAACAAAATAATAGTGGGAGCTGGATGGTGCAGTGTATTAGTAGTTTTCCTTTTATCTCTAGAGCCCTATATTCAAATCCTGGTTTGGGTCTCAGGTTTGAATTAATTTGGTATTTTCATCCAAATCCTCATTTTCAGCAGTCTCAGAACTGGAGTAGCAGGGATGCTACATATCAGGACTGTGATGTACAGGCAAAGTTGTGCTTTGGAAAAGCTTGTAATTTGTCTGACTGTAGCCACTGACTTCAATGGACACTAAGCTTACTCACAGATTATTTACAACTAAAAAATTGGAAAATATTAGCTAATTAAAGCATCAAAAAATGTATAACCAGGGTCTGATTTTCAAAATGAGGCTGGAGGCCAAGCTTTATTTTTAAAGCTAGTTAGATTCATTTGCGCTCATACTTACCTGATTTATACAGCTTCCAGCACAGAACAACAGTCTTTTATTAATCAGCATCATTTTCTGGGGTTTATCCCCTTTCCAGGCCAATATATGAATCCATAAGTAGTATAGCATTACAGCAACTGGCTGCAATTTGAGTCTTTTGCTGCTAAAGTCTCAGCGATTGAAAAGAAACTTTCGGTGCTCCAAGGAATACAATCTAATGCTCAACAAAATATTAAAAGAAAATAAGTGGCTTAACACCAGGAGGAAATCTATTGAGAATAAACTGCCTATTTAAAATATTTCCTTAGAGACTGAAAACCTTGAGAACGTTTTTTTCCTAAATGAACCACTGATATGCTTGGATTGCAAAGATTCCTGGAGCCCTGAAGGCTGGAATCAGTGAAGCTGCTTCTCTCACCGAAAGCAGATGCTCAGTGGACAGTGCAAAAACAGCCCGTTTATCTTTACACCACCACCACTTTGGAGCCAAGAAACAGACTACTCGGAGCTGACAGTCTTTTGAAAGATGCCTTGCAGAGGATCGAAGGTGCAGATTTATCTGGTCTGAATTCCAGTTTTGTTAAAGAAAAGAAAGGTCTGTACATTTTAAGAAGCACCCAAGAGGGCTATACCTTGTTATAACCTGCCAAATTTCATACGGAGGACAGACACTAGTGTCTTCTTAGCAGTGCATGCTAACAGATACCAGTGCAGCACCAAGACTGGCAGAATCCAGTATTTTCTCATTTATTTTCAGTTTGTACAAATTCACCAATCATGGCCCATAGCCCAAAATCATGAAGCAGGTCTTTTACTGACAGGACTGATTATATGGCCCATATAAACTTTTAAAATGAAACACACTGGATTGCTGAGCCTTTAACTTTGGGGTTCAATAGTACCTTAGTCACTCTGGCACTGACTTGAATAGCATTTTTTACTTGCCTCTTTGCCTTTACCACCATTTTATACACAGGTTATTTTACAAATTTCTCTCTTATTTATTCTAAAGCTAGGTCCACGTATATAATTCTTTAGTGAATGGCCTTTCATGTTCCAATTGCACCAAGACAAGCACGGGAGGGCACAATATTCTTGGCTCTGATATTCTTAGCACATACCAGTGCTGCCACTGGCATCAAATGTAGAATCAGTGAGGGGGCAGTGCCCTCTACAGGACTGCTAAACAAATTACAGGAAATATATATATGTACTAACCCCCATTTTTAAAATGTATATTTTACCCACTAGACTTTCAGTGCTAACCTAGTTATTCTATAAATCTGTAAGTTAACTGTTTTTTTAAATGGATGTTATCCCAAGTACCTAAAGCAGTATCTTTAATTTATAATTAAAAATACATTTAAATTAAGAGTAACCTGAGAGGCCTGACTTAAGTGACAAAAAGCAAGGAAATTTAGTCTGAATTTTGATTATTGTCTTTACAATTCAACTTCAGCATATATGATCAACTCATCCTCTGCTGCCCAGGGATCTGTGCAGCACCTAGGCAATACATGCCACACAGCCCGCAAATGAGTTCAATACTTAAACACAACTGGAATGTATTATGTAAACACTGCATTTTCTGTTCTTTGGGTTTAAAGAGATTTAGAAATTCAAGATCGAACATGCTGGTCACACTCATTGTTCCTTTTGCTCTTGATCTCATTATTATTCAGTACGTAGTGCACAGGGAAGGTGAAATTAAAGAAGCAAAGGAAAGGTATTAGCAATAGCATTTAAAGCAAGAATAATCTACGACAAGCCATGAAAGTGAACTGGACATGTACACTATTTCCCTTATCTTCTTGTATAACAGGGCAAATATAGGGACCCAATATCCAGAATCTTTTCCATCAGACTCTGAAGCTGCTATGCGGTGGGTACTTTCAGTTTGATGGCTGAATCAGAAAAATAAAATCTAGTTTCGAATGGAAACTAGATTTTGTATTTTCTTTACTAACTGAAACAAAAACCAGAACATTTTTGTTTGGGTTGAAATGACATTTCATTTAGAAAATGTCAGGTTCAAATGCCATTGTTTCAAAAATGTCAATTTGAAACAAAACACCAAAATGAACCACTTCAACATTTCCAAAACGTTTGTTTTCGTGCGGGGGGGGTGGGTGGGGGGGGGAGGGTGTTTCCAGCAGAAACTATTTGCTAAATTTGACCCTAATTCACAAATAGTTTTGGTACCTTAAGAAATGTGTTTTTTGGAAAATGTACTATTTGCCAGATTTTTTTTTTTTTAATTTCCCCAGTTCTACTCCTAATAAACCCCAGCCACAGGCAAAAGAACAGAGGACCCAATGCTCCGTCCCCTGGACGTCTATCAGCCCAATCTTCTACAACTCTGCCCCCTTCTTTGTACACTGTTCTGTGTTGCACTGATCCCTAAAACACAGGTTCCTCTCCTCTATGCATAGTGAAACCACCCCAATTTTGTTGCCAGAGGGACCTACGTGGCCTCGGAGATGGAGCAGATATGGTCTACACCCTAATAGGACTGCACATTGAAGTGAGAACAGTTCTCAGATAGCTGAGGAATGCATAAAGCAGCCATTGAGGGATACCTAAATGTTATGGAGGTTGCAAGTTTCTTTGAAAAATAAGATCAACCACTCTTACCTGCAAATTTGTAAAATTAAAAGATCATAGAGCCAATTAATATTTTAAAATATATGTTTTCTTAAAAATCAATTGAAAATATTGCTGAACACTAAAAATACTTTGGGCCTGATACTCAGTTGCCCTGCATCTTGTACAGTTATTTACATCATTTTAAAATGGAGTATAAAATATTAGCAGTCTGATCTAGCAGTGTTTTACACCCACTTTGCTTTAATATAAGTGACCGTACAAGGTGCAGTGCAACTGAGAATTAGGCACAATATTTTAATATAGAGATCCTACCTCATTCTGGTTTAATATTTTCAGTGTTTCTTTCCCCTGAGTCTCTGATCTGGAGAGTCCAAGTTGTTTTTTCTTTAGCTCTTGGTTAACTGAATGCAGGTCCTTAACCATCAAGATGAGTTCAGCAACCTAAATACACACAGGGAAACAATCAGAAACTATAAAGCTCTTCCTAATACACAAAGAACCAGAGAGATTTAAATTCCTTTAAATAACACTATACAATATGTGAAACTTCAGAATTATAACGTTAGTTACTTCCAGTAAAGCTTAATGCTTCCATCACTGCCCAAGGGATTGTATGCATTTGAATCAGTAACATTATACAAATATATTAGAAGCAGTGTTCAAAGAATGCTAATTTGGAAGACTTCAATCGTGAAGCTCAGGTTTCAAAATTCACTAGCAAAATTCACTAGCAAAATTCACTAGCAAAAGGTTCAGGTTCTATCATGCCTGCAGGTTGACTGGGGAAAAAGTTATTTTGATGCATGTGAAAGCTGTGTTATAGGAACAGAGTAGCAGCATTCACTGAGAAGCATTTAAAAATAAGAAGTCTGAGTCTCCAATCAATTACCATTTCTATGCCAATATAACTTCATGGAGTTGCACTTATGTAAAAGTAGCAAACCAGAGTGGAAAATCAGGTCCCAAAACACTTTAGCAGACATTAACAACCTATAATCACCTAGCGTGTTAATGTCTTTTGTTAATAAGTGTGCCCAGATTTAGAGCCAAATGTATACTTCAGAGACACAGGAGATATGGTCTAGTGGTCTGAGCATAGGACTGAGAGTCAATCTAGATTCTGCCACAGACTCTCTGTATGATCCTGGACAAATCACTTAATCTTTCTGTGTTTCAATTAACCAATCTTAAAGGTAGATCTATTAATACTCACCTATCTTTTCATTGGCCATGATTGGCATGAGGTTTCATTAATATATATTTGCAAAGGACTTTGATATTGAAAAGCATTTTTTAGGATGAACCCTTGCATGGTTTAGTGGTTAAAAGCACAGGATGAGGAGAGAGGAAGATCTGGGTTCTGTACCCTGTCACAGCCTTGATGTGTCACCTTGGGCAAGTCACTTAATCTCTCTGTGTCTCAGTTTCTCCTTCTACAGAATGCAGTCTACCTCACAGGGATATTGTGAGTCTTAATACACCAAATTTGTCAAAGCACTTTGAGATCCTTGGATGGAATTGAAGTGCAAATCATAACAATCATCACCAACATCTTTTATTATTATTAAGAAGGAATTTGTGAAATGTTCTGCTCTTGGGAGGCTTACAGATAAAAGAATTGATTTGGGGTTTATATAGAACCAGACAGTTTAAGGCCAGAAAGCACCACCAAATCATCTAGTCTGACCTCTTGTCACAGATGAGAATTTTTAAATACTTTCAGAACAGCCCAACTGTACCTAAATGATCAAAATAGTTTTGTGTGAGAGACAGAAAAAACTATAAATGTAGAAGAGTTAAGCCATTAGAAACAGTAAATAATAAAACAGATCTGTACCTTTTTTTTGAGTTCTTCAAGAGACAGATGGTCTACCTGTAGGTTTAAATGATCGTGCTCTCCTAGGCAAATACTCATATATGATGTTTGATCTCCACAAAAAGAAAGGGTTTCATCTGTCAAAATAACCAAGAGTGGGTATCATTTCAGATACATTACTCCTTTATATGAGAATACAACACAAAAATGCAAAATAAGGACATTTTAAAATAAGTGCATACTACTAAAACTGTAGGAACTAGAGAGTTAAATGTTTCATCCCTCACACTAAGCTTTCTGTTTAATTGAAAGAACTTTCCCCTTACATTCTTTTGTGCCTCTGACATCTAGACATGCTGTATTTTCCATGGTTATCAGCATGCACTGTGAATCTAATTCTGAATTATAATTTGCATATTTAGCATTACATTTAGAAATAATTTTCAGTGAGGAAAAGTATGGCATGAATAGTTATTCTGTTTGAGCCAGAATTTAGTGAAAATGAACTGTAAGTCCCAATGGTAAAAGCCAGCTTAAGTAAAGTTAGTGAATTTTATTTTTCCTTTGGCTCAACAGACTGAATAGAAGATAGCTGCTTATTCCTTTCCTACATAACTGTGTTAAGTGATTTGTATTTATGCAAACAATGAAACACCTGTTCATATCCAATACAGCTCACAGTACACAGTAAAACTATTTATATATGGAGGATGTAATCCGTTGGTTAGAGTAGGAAAGAGACATCTAAGTTCTATTCCTGTGGTTGATGGGTCAGTTCGTAACTCTGGTGTTCATCTCTCTGAGGATCTACTGTATTAAAAAGCTCTATCACAGTGGTTCTCAAAGCCGGTGCGCCACTTGTTCAGGAAAAGCCCCTGGTGGGCTAGGCTGGTTTGTTTACCTGCCGCGTCTGCAGGTTAGGCTGATCGCGGCTCCCACTGGCTATGGTTCGCCGCTCCAGGCCAATGGGGACTGCGGGAAGCAGCGTGGGCCAAGGGACGTGCTGGCCGCCCTTCCTGCAGCCCCCATTGGCCTGGAGCAATGAACCGCGGCCAGTGGGAGCTGCGATGGGGCAAACCTGTAGACACGGCAGATAAACAAACCGGCCCGGCCCGCCAGGGGCTTTCCCTGAACAAGCGGCGGACCGGCTTTGAGAACCACTGGTCTATCATGCTTCAAGGAAATTCCAATAGAACTGGCTATTTTTTTTCTGCTTCTGAAAATGCATGTCATGTTAGGAAGAATCTATCCATTTCTCTAAACAGAGGCTGTTTATCAAATATGGTGAAAGAATTAGATTCCATCACCAGGAAGTGATCCCATGCCCATGAAATTATCCAAAGCCAGGGATCCTTGACTTACGCAGAGAACAATAAATTCTGTGGATATGAAATTGTAGGCAGCTTGAAATGATCACTGCAGCAGAATTGCCACAGAATTACTAACACTGGCTGCAGGAGAAGATAAAAGCTGTCCCTATATCCTGAATGCTGAAAGCCACTAAGTTACAAATTCCCACAGTGATGATCAGTGTAAGAAAACAGACAAAAGATCTTTTTACATCTTTATCTACTTTCAATGTTTTCTACACAATTGCAACAAACTGAGCGTAATAAAAGCAGTTCTCTTGTGTGCAAAAGATAAAGGACTGGACCATGTTACCACACATAGACAAACCTTCTCTGTTTTTTGTGTCCTTAATTTGATCCTCCAGCACCTTCCGTAGATTCCGATTAGCTAAAATATCTTCCTCCAGTTGTTTTCGCAACAAAAAAATATTGTTCAACTCTGTTTGCAAGCTATTTATACTAAACAAAAGGAAGAAATCAGAAAGTTTTAAAATATTTCTTTTACGTTTCAATTCAAAACTTTTAAAATGTTTTGCTGTTACACCGACCACACCATCTTTTATACATCAAGGCTTCCATAAGGACTCTATTCCACAATAGCAATCATTGTTTTTCATCATACACTTATCTTATCTTGATGCATAAAATAAACAAGTCCCTACATAGCAAGATGAAAATAAACCTTAATGTCTATGCCACCTTTCTAGTAGTTTTGAGAACTATTATTTGTAAGTCACCCTGACCAGGGTAGATATATTTTACAGGCCAACTTCTAAATAATTCTTTTTTAGGAAAATCAAAATCACTAGCTTATGAAAAGTACATCCAAAAGATATCACTAATATGCTATATTGATGGCCCTGTGTATTCCATCATACTTCAGTCATGGAAATTGTGGCAAAATCCACCCCTTGCCATAGAATTGTTCTATAGAATCTAAGATTTTGTTTAAAAACAGAGGTATCTAGCCTTTATGCTTATAAAGATTGTGACACCCCGGCACCCCTTTATTCACCACTGTTATATAATTAGGATATGTTTTGCACAAAGTATGCCTTGTGAGGTATCATTCTAAAAGTCTTGCTCTGCTATACATTAATGTCTTGTTGGATTGTATGTGCTATCACCGTATGTGAAGTTATGAAGTTTGGCTAGATATGTGTTACTGAACACACGTGAGGTTGAAAACATCCAAAAGCAGCCTTTCAGGTACAATAGTAAAAAGGCCAAACAATGTTATTGGATTGTTAAGGAAATGCGCACAAGCACAAGGATTACCCCAGGAACTGTGTACAATAGAAACCTCTCAGAGATAGCACTACACAATGGAAACTGTTTGACCCAGGTCACAGCAAAAGAGCTTTCCAGCAAGTGAGAAGAAGATATAAAAGGGGGAAAATGACATCATGATGGTACCTCACTCGCCCTAAAACACCACATCTGGAAACACCTAAGGAACAAAGACTGAACTGAGGGAAGTGATGGTCCCAGGCAAAGCCAAGGCAGCTTGTGCCTTGAGAATCTGACAGCCTGTTTATCACTCAGGGTGAGAATTTGCTAATTCATATCCTACCTATCTAGTATGTTAAACTCAGTTTGCGGTTTTGTTTATTTCCTAGGTAATCTGCTTTGATCTGTTTGCTATCACTTATAATCACTTAAAATTTATCCTTTTGTAGTTAATAAATTTATTTTATGTTTTAATCCAAACCAGTGTGCATTTGACTACCGTGTCTGGGGGAAAATCTCAGCTTGGTTACCACAAGTGTGCACGGTCCTCTTCACATTGAGGGAGAGGTGGACTGGGTGTTAAACCATATACTGGCCAGATTTGACCAGGGCAGGATGGTATTGCTCTGGGATCCTAGGCTGGTGGTTAGAGCACCTGCATGTAACTTCAACTGGGTGTGTCCCTACTTGTGTGAATGCTGGTGAAAGTGAAAGCTTGGAGGGCTTTGCAACTTGTCACAGCAGCAACAGTGTGCGAGGGAGCCCAGGCCAGTGGGTCACAGAGGGCTCAGTGGTACCCCAGTTCAGGTGGCATCCTAGGAGGAACCAGTCACAAAGATAATCTTGAAAATGTGAACCAAATGTAGATTGAAGTGTTGTTTTTCTCTGGAAAAATAGCTCTGAGAAGTATAAATTGTCTCATTTATCTCAATGGGGTGTTAACTCCAAAACCTAAAGATGACAATTTAAGTGTCAACATTAACTAAATTAATTACAGAGTATTTTAGCAGGAACATCCACCTAATGTGCTTATCCCAGATTCCCAAATTGCCTCCCATTCCTCCTGAATGTCAACAGACCCAGCTGTCCCCTATCTAGCTGAGAAAAGCTTCAGTTTACTCCACCACACCCCTCAGCATTTTCAGTGATATGCTATGAACAATCAATTAAAAAAACCTTGCAGTACATTGAAAACTGAAAATGAAACAGCTTAAAATAATTTGAATTTAATATTAAAATAACAAGGTGTTACGCACTGATTATATATTTATTTTCATATTTAATTCATGCAGAACCTCAATATTTTAATATAAATGAAGCTGCTGCAGAATTTCCAACCTACTGCACCAAAGTAGCTCAGAATCCAGGGCCATTTCAACAGAATTTAGGTCCAGCTTGCTGGGGATTACACTGGGGCACATTACACTTGCATGAGTGCAGTAGCATTGCATATAAATGCATAGTAAATAAAATTGTTTCAGCAAAACTCATGCTATTAAGGACCTGTGTATAAAAAGATTTTCATTCCATCTTCCAACAAAATGACAAGCATGCTGCTGTCAGTATTTTTTCCACAACGATTGCTTTAACCAACTCTCCCTCACTCAAGAATATATTCTAAGAGAAAGGTCTCAATACTATTAAATGCTCAGCAAAAATAAAACACACGTCTAAAAGCTAAGTAAGCACACTTCCATCTCCTCTTCAGAGCGTAATGCTTTTACTGGAAAAAAGCAACAATTCCCTGCTGTGGGGAGACAAGAGATGTTGTGGTCGTGGCTCTGAGAAAGGGACTCTTCCAAAATGTAACCATTAAAGTGGTTTGGAATAAATAATGCCTAAAACGTCATCCAAAACCAGGATATATTCTTTGTCTAAAATCCAAATAAACCAGGATATATTCTTTGTCTAAAATCAGCACGGCTGTGGACATTATCTGCAGGGCTTACCTAGTAGCACACTGGACCTTCAGGTTCTGGCTTCAAGGATTTAAGCAGCACAATCCGATGTACACGGCATTGGACTGGGGGTCAGAAGACCTGGCTATTACTCCCAGCCCTTCCACAGCCTCCCTGTGTGACCGGGAGCCAGTCACTTCCTCTCTCTGTGCTACACTTTCCCCATCTATATAACGGGCATGATCCTGCTCCCATTGAAGTCAGTAGCAAAACTCCCTTTGTCTTGAACAGTGCAGGATCGAGCTCAGTGATACTTCCTCAACTTTCTAAGAGGCTTTGAGATCTTTAGATGAAAAGTGCCACATCAAAGCTAAGTACTGGTTACTAATATTACACCGAATCCCTGCAGTCTTGATACTAAAAAAGGGAGTTTCAGTGTTAGAAGTCATAACACAAGAACTAGGGTTCACCAAATGAAATTAATAGGCAGCAGGTTTAAAACAAATAAAAGGAAGTATTTTTTCATACAACGCAGAGTCAACCTGTAGAACTCCTTGCCAGAGGATGTTGTGAAGGCCAAGACCATAACAGAGTTCAAAAAAGAACTAGATACATTCATGGAGGATAAGTCCATCAATGGCTATTAGCCAGGATGGGTAAGGAATGGTGTCCCTAGCCTCTGTTTGCCAGAAGCTGGGAATGAGCAGCAGGGGATGGATCACTTGATGATGACCTGTTCTGTTCATTCCCTCTGGGACACCTGGCACTGGCCACTGTCAGAAGACAGGATACTAGACTGGATGGACCCTTGGCCTGACCCAGTAGGGCCATTCTTATGTTCTTCAAATGAGATGTTAAACCAAACTCTCTTCTACATGGGTCAGCTGACTATTCAAAAAGAAATCAATAATCCCATTACAGTAGGGAATAATCCCTGTTTTCTGACCACTAACTCCTCTCTCAACAAAACAGATTCTACTGTCTAAGGGCATGTCTACACTAGCAAGCTTGCAGCAGTTCAGCGTGCATGTAGCCGCTCTATGCTGATGGGAAAGCGCTCTCCCGTCGACATAACAAAACCACCTAAACAAGTGATGGTAGCTATGTCCAGTAGGAGAGTGTCTCCCTCTGGACATAGCGCTGTGCACATGAGCGCTTATGCTGGCAAAATTTATGTCGCTCACGGGGGGGGGGGTGTTTTTCCCAGCCCTGAGTGACATAAGATATGGTATAGACATGGCCTAAAGATGTATGTGAGCAATTGTGAAATACATAAAGGCTATCATGCTTTGCTACACACTCATTCCACCACCAAAATCTTATCTAACTCATGCTTTGTAACACACTTTGAAATACCTTAAAGAAAACACATACTATAAAAATACAATCATGTTCTTTTTTAAACTTCCCCAAAAATCTACTTACCGCCTTTGCTATAAATGTAAAGTTAATGAAGTAATTTTCACACCCCACATTGAGATAGGTAAGTATTCACTGTATTTTAAAGAAGGAGAAACTAAGGCACATTTGGCCAGATTTTCAAGAGGGCTCAGCACCCCGCAACTCACACTATGATGGTTTGGGTCAGATTTTCAAAAGACCTGGACCCTCAAATGGGCTAGGTTCTTTTGAAAATCTAACCATTCATTTTGGTGCCCAAAGAGATTGTGGATACAATTTTCAAAAGCCTCTAAGTGATTGATTTCCTGGGAGTTAAACTCACAGGCACTTTTGAAAATCCCAGCAGTGCATCTTTAGGCATCTAAATACCTTTGACAATCTGGCCCTAAGTGACCAAATAATTTTTTTTAATTTTATCCTAACTGACTTGCCCAGAGTCACACAGAAAATCTGTGGCAGAGCCAAGGTTAGAACCCAGATCTCGCGTCTTCCATGCCTAGGCTTTTGCCACTAAACAATGCATCCTCTCATGATTTATTTATTTCATTTTATAGAAGTATTAAAAAGGCACATCAACATGATTTAGATGCCCTTGAGATAAGTTGCAATACTTGTATTTTGATTTTTACATAACACACCACAAATCCCCCAGCCCCTTGAGCAATTCGCAGTCCCAACCGTTATAATTCTTCAAATTTCAAATGTTTGGAGGGAGAAAATGAGCCTTCCAACAAATCCTGAAAATCATCAGATTGGGCTATTTTGGACCGTACAAACCAGTCCACACATCCCCCTTTTTAAAGGAGACATTTGGGGCCAATGCCAGCCCAGTGTAAACCCATGAAAATCCACTGATTTGACAGTGGAATTGCATCTTCTTATCCAAATTGTAGCACAGATGACATTCAAGCAAAGAAGAAACATAATTTACCTGTCCGAGTCTTTCAGAGTCTTCACTAGAGTAGAATAAATGTGCTGCTCTTTTCTTAAAACAAGAATCAACTCTTCATATTCAGATTCTTTTTTTTCCTGAGTTAAAAATAAATTCATATTAATCCAAGAAAATGATTTTAAGTGTGTGTGCACGCGTAAGAAAAAAAAATTATATATATTCTAGAGATGACAATTATGTCAGTCTCTGCTTTTAAGAGAAGGCAAAAGAACAACTAGTGCTGGGGTAGCAGAATAGAATCAGAATTGAATTTAAAAGCTATTCATGCTACTTAAAAACAATTGTTATTAAAGAAGGCTGATAGTGCTCTGTTACTTACTTACTTACCATAAAACAGTCACATATCTAAGCAGTGGTTCATCATTTTTATCACAGTATACAAAATAAGCTTCCTACCCCCCTGCCATCCCCAGCCTCCTCACTTCCAAAAGTTTACACACTAACAAACCAGGGAATGATCTGCCAGGCAGGTATTTTGAGGGTTTCATGCTCCACTTCAGAACACTGCTCAAAGCACAAGCATTGACTTTTTGATTTCCCCTGGGGCTCTCCACCCCCACTCCACCCCAGGCCCCACCCCCACTTCACTGCACCCCTTCCCCAAGGCCCACCCTACCTCCCTTTCTTCCTGCCGCACCTCTTCCCACCCCACCTCTTCCTGCCCCCGCTCCTCCCTCTCCCACTATCCCAGGCACTTCCTGCCCGCAGCTGAACAGCGGGAGGAGCTGATTGGTGGGGCCCACTGGCAGGTGTTGAGCACCCACTAGATTTTTCCATGGGTGCTCCGGACCCGGAGCACCCACAGAGTCGGCATCTATAGCTCAAAGAGTACTTGCTGTATTTTGGATAAAATTAACTTTCTATTGGCAGGGGATTCTAGCAACAAACTTTGGTCTATTACAGTGATTCTCAAACTTTTTTTTACTGGTGATCCCTTTCACATAGCAAGCCTCTGAGTGCGACCCCCTTCCCATCAATTAAAAATGCCTTTTTTTTTTTAAATATATTTAACACCATTATAAATGCTGGAAGCAAAGCGGGGTTTGGGGTGGAGGCTGACAGCTCGCGACCCCCCCGTGTAAGGACCTTGCAACCCCCGAGGGGTTCTGACCCCCAGTTTGAGAACCCCTGTTCTATTATTTAAGAAAAGGGATTGTAAATGGCTGACAAAGGCTGAACATGTCAGAGACATGCATCCATTGAGTCAACTTCCTGAACAATCAGCCTGATTACTATGAGTCAGATACTTAAATATCTGTTCCAGAAAAACAAATGATTTACCTTTTGAGAGCAAGAATTGCAGGCATACTGTTGTAAAAGATCTATGCTTCCAGTATGTGCCTCAGAGAGATTTCTATGATTTTTGAGTTCTCAGCTGTCCCTTTCAGCAGGTGGCATACGTGCTGCCAGCAACATTTGCTTGCAGTTACTACATAAAAATATCTGAAATATCAGAAGTTTCCCCATGCCCAGAACAGGAAGTAACTGGAGTAGCTGTGGGATATCAGTTGGCAAATTTTGATTTTCTAATGGTAACCACTGTATTTTCTGGTCTTGTTGAGGAAGAATAACAACTCCTAGTGCCTGTAATCATCAGTTTTCTTTTTTGACCAAAGATACAGAAAGCAAAAATCAAATCCTCCAGCTTTGTGAAGAAAATTAAGAGTTGATCTATTATAGCAACATACATTTAGAGAACAAGAATTAAAGGTAATTCTGTCTTCTCCATATTACATCCACAAGCTTGGAAACTACATTCTCCAGAGACACTTTATCATTAGTGAACAGATCATTAACAGAGGAGAAACCTACACTGTGGATTTCAACCAGCTGTTAGTACTCCAATTACAATCCCAAAGCAAAGCATTGCAACAAGGACCCAGTTACAGTAGAACCTCATTAATTCATACTAATGATGTGAAGAGTCGTTGCAAATTACTGAATTTTTCAAATTAACAAAGTAACCAATACAAAAGCAGGGACATTTGCAGTTTACTTTTCATTATTTATGCTAAAAATTCATACTTTGCAAATATTCAACATTCAACTCATTCTGTATTTTGAAAAATATTTTGATCCTCTCAGACCTCATTATAGGAATCTGCTTAACAGTGCTTACTAAGAAAAGAGGATAGGACATCATTTTAAAACCGCAAGATCTTTCAGAAAGCGACCATATCTTTATATATGTTTGTACTATGCCCTACCACAGTAGTGGTCCTCTCCTGACTGGGGTCTCTGGCCACTACTGCAAGATACATATGAAAGGGTAATTTATATCCACAAACAACGACGTATTCAGATTAGCAAGATCTACTGTATTTAAAGAGACATGGTATAATCAATAAAGTAAATACAATAGGAGGTAGCAGAGATGCTGACTCTCAACCAAAATTGAGTGCTGAAAACTAAAAGGGTAAATCTAGACTCCCAGTGGATGGTTAAGAGTCCCCAAAAAGTATCTTGTGAAAGCATATAGGAAAATTAATTCAGGTTGCCAGACACAGAACATCATACCAAAACTTTGGAATTGTAGTGTGTCAAGGACAAACACTAAGCATGGAGGTCAGACAATATATAGACCATGATTCACATGGAAAAGTTTGATCAGTGAACCAGTGGCAGAAGAAAACAACTTAAAATGACATTCCTGAAGCTTTAGTCTTCTCTGGAGAAATGCCTAAGGACTTTCATACATCAATCTTGGTTAAAGCAAAAGTACCATCTTGGTGGAAAGGGTGTAGAGGTGAGGAAATATCCTTCTCTGAACAAGCAATATCCATCTTTGACAGCACAATTAGAAAAGGAGGCTCCATGTCTGTGTTGGAAGCTTCCTCACCCCATTGGCTGCTGTCATTAATCACCAGAAACAAAATCCACAGAGACAGCCGGGCTGTACAAGTATGTGAGGAGTTCAAGGGGAGGCTTCATTAGCTTAGAACTGACCATCCTATATCTCCTAGTATTGGGAGATTTCAGCAGAATAAATCCCTCATGAATACCAAGACCAAAGCTGCTAGAGAACTGAAATCTAAACAGCATGTATATTATTACTAAAATGGCACATGTAGTTCAGACTAGAATAGTTTTAGGAGATATGAACACAAGCCTCATGGCACCAGTCAGGACTCTCGCCAGTTTGTTGTGACCTGTAAATTCAACTACCTAGAAGTTAGATCCAAATGTACGAAAATGTGAAGAAATGTTACTTTTACATTTCTGAAAATCAAGAAGGATGAAGTGACATAGCATGATCCACCTTCTCCTTTTCTGTGTACTATTACTCCTATATAAGGTGTAGGAGTGAATTATTCCAAGCAAATCCCCAAAGGTTCATGAAGAGTAAGGCAGATATGTAACCTACATCCTATCCTAGACTACTATGTTATCGGAGTTATTGAAACATTAAACAGCTTGACATATAGTGTTAGGGCAAATACGTTAGTGCAGATAGCTACAAGACATGTAGGATAGAAATATTAAACTTTCACTACAAGACTATGTAAGGAGGCAACCTAATCCATTCAAGTCTGAACCCAAGTCTGAAAATCCATTGCTAAGTAGAGATGCTAGAGGACTTGGAAGGCTATTTCCATCTAAAGATTTCTTAAATGGCAAGTGATGGAAGGAAAGGATATACATTTCCACAGGAGGTAACACAACAGCATAGTCACAAGAGTATCCCATTTCTTCATGTAAGCAAAAGAGAGTTTTCTAACAGAATCTAAGTCATTTGGAAATGTCTGCAGGTTGAAGTCTGAACGATTGAGAGGAGGCTAGAACCTACGCTTCCCCACTGACTAACTCCTATGTGACTCGGCACCCAGAGGTGGGCAGCTTCCTCCAAGATTGCACTGAAATGAGCTCAGACAAACCGCATGGAGCCCTTAGGAGAGCGGCGCTGCCAGATATCCCCGAGTCCTCTGTCTAGAGAGGAAAAATGGCATAACAACTGTTCCTATTGGTGACTCTTCTTGGTACATGTTATATTCAGAACAGTTGGAAATGCCGTAATGAAGCACCAGTCTCGTTTTTCTGTTCTGTAAGGCAGAGCTATATATGCATTAGAGGTGTTACTCCATTGGCAGAAATTCCTATACAGGGGAGTTAGTCAATGTGTAAATGCACTAGCTATGCCCATTTCAATCATCCGGCCACATGCAGGGTAGTGAACAAACAGAACATTTAAGTGTGATGATGCATGGACATCAACCTCAAAAAGATGGTTCTTTTCAGCAATAAGCTCACGTCACCAAAATCAGGAACTGAATCACCTCCCTGGTAATGCATTTACAACTTCAGCTTCAACAGGCTGAATGCAATGATTGCAATGTGCTGATCACAATTTAATAGACAAGACACATGTTTAAAAAAACAGGTCAACTGCTTCACTTTCCATAGTCACGATGACTCAGCAACAAAGTGCACACTGCATCAATTTCAATAGTTGAGACACGTCTGCAGTACTGCAACAACTGCCTCAATTCCAATTCTCAGGGCACACATCAACAGCTATCCTCGAGCCATATCAATAGCTTTGGTGCATTGACTATAATTCTCTGACTACAGCAAATTAAACACCACAGTTGTATGCACACGGTATTCTTCAATTCCCTGATCACACAGTATTAACTCCCTAAATACTGAAGTAATTATAACAAAAGACAAACAATGAGCTTATGACAGGATTTGCAATGTGCTTTGTGCCAGCAGAGAAGTCAGTTTTACCATGGGGGTATCACCTAACGAGATTTCTTATTTCGGCATCAAGTGTTGTATAAAGTAGCTCACTTTCTTGGAAAGGTGCATTAGCACAGAAAAGCTACATTACAATAATTATACAGGTTTTATTTACACCTACAAAATCAATTTAGACCCCAGTTACTGAAGCACATGCTTTACAAAATGGGAACCCTGTTTTAACACCAGAGCCCAGAAGCATATCTAAAGGATTGAGCAAGAGCCTCATCTCATAAATTCTGTTGCTTTTGGTTCGTACTAAATTGAACTGCAAAGTTCGAACAACTGAATTAAAATACATTTGTGTGACAAATGGCCCCACTAACACGGCTGTGTGGCGAGAATGGGGAAAAGGGCATTAAGTACAGAAATAACAAATATTTTCAAAATTACATAGGAGTCCATTGCATTTCTGCATTCTCTAGTGGTAAACCCCACAATGCATCATTCTGAGACTTCACAGATATCAGAGGAGTCAGCAGTTGCATGACTAACCTAATTACCAGTGCACACATTCGCGCTCTCTCCACTAGCTCACTACTGTGGCTCATGAATCCAAACTTCAGTTAGAAACTGCCTTTTATCTCTCCCATCCTGGCCAAGGCACCCAGCCGTGCTTCAGAGGAGTTGCTTTAAAATTTATCTTTACTTTTTTAAAATAAAAAGATATTAAGAGCTAAGTTGCAGCACCTCCCAAATTAGTTTCTTAAACTTTAAAGCAGCAGCTAGACTAAAAAATGGGATTTAGTGTCTTGTATTTATTGGTGATGAGATTCCAACTGCGCACTTGGCTGGGAGACGGTGCAGCTCTGTAACTTCATCAAAGAGGCCAAATCAGCCAGTGAGAACACAGCTTTGGATAATCAGTGTCCAAAGATGTACTATTAACATGCCATTATGGGCTCTTCCAGGGTGCGATCTTAGACACTGGTGGAGCTGAGAGGAGAATGGGTTTTGATTAGGTATTGTTCTCAGTCAAGGAGTGAACTAGCACAAGAGAATGGATTAGTGATTAGAAGTTGGCACTGGGTCATTACTATGCATAGCTCCATTTGTCATTGTTCTCGTTTCTGGCTGTACACCTGTATGAGACGGTAGGGTTGAAGAGGGGGCAGTTAGTTTTCATTTTCATTAATTCTGTGTGAGTCCACCATTGTAGCATCTTACTTTTTCCTCATGGGGGCAGCTATGTGAATGAAGTGTAGTCGGTTTTGTTCGATGTGTTTCTCTTGCAGATAACTATAGAGGCAAAATCTCTGACTTTTCACAGGTTTTATTTTTTCTGCTTATGGGTTTGCCGCATACTGTAACCTACACTGATACGTTTTACCACCCATCCACTAAGTCCCAGCCTGTGCTTATGTGTCCTCTGCTAATTCATTTTGGGTTTGCCCAGGGCAAATGGTGGTGTTACCCTCATAGGGAATTAATTCAACAGTCTACATAGCACAGCAGGTGTATATCCTTGAGCAGGTTTCACTAATGAATGGTACACTGAAACAAGTGAAGTGATTACTGCTTCATTATTTGGAAGTGGCTGTGCATTTCTTGTTGATCTATTTAACTGGCCTTTTGGAGATTTGAATTTAAACAGTTCTCGGAAATAATAGGAAAAAGACAAGAAACTTAATGTGTGCCTTCAAATGAAACCTATTTGTTCTCTACCTGTACACGATAAAAGCACTAAAAGAACAAAAACATACATTGACAGAGACAGTAGGTAATGTCTCACAATAGGATTAAAAACTTCACATCTGTGTGTGATTGTTTTGCTGGTACCAGAGTACTATATATAGTAACCAAAATGTATATACTGTGATTTTGTATTATGACCTCAGGTTTCTGGCGACATGTATAAGCCATCCTAACTCTTCTTTATATTGTCAAATGAAAAAGACCGCCATGTTATCTATCCATCCTCCAGTTCTCACCACATGTCTCCACTTCAGAAGTCTCTGTACTAGTTTTGCTTTTAACTTAGTACAGTATTCTTTCCTTAAATCTGCCTTCATTTCCACCTACATCTCCTGCCCCAACTGTACACAAAATTCTTGACTGCTCCTTTTGTCTCCTTTGCTCACTCAACTTTGTACACTCTTTCCTCTTCCCTGTTAGAAGTACACCAAGCTCCCTTCTCCTCCTCCTTCAGTAACACGTCCAAAAACCTAAAACGTTCAGTGAAATATTCTAGCCATAGTGACCATACAACTATCTGTTCTGCGTTATACAGAATCTTGCCTGCTTGTGCCTTCACATTTTAAACTGTTTGGGACACAGACTTGTATTTTCACATAATTCACTAGTGTTCGGTGCAGAGTATGCTTATGGTACTATGTAAACCAGGGGTAGGCAACCTATGGCACGCATACCACCTTCGGCACACGAGCTGATTTTCAGTGGCACTCACACTGCCTGAGTCCTGGCCACCAGTCCGGTGGGCTCTGCATTTTAATTTAATTTTAAATGAAGCTTCTTAAACATTTTAAAAACCTTATTTACTTTACATACATACAATAGTTTAGTTATATATTATAGACTTATAGAAAGAGACCTTCTAAAAACGTTAAAATGTATTACTGGCACGCAAAACCTTAAAATTAGAGTGAATAAATGAAGACTCGGCACACCACTTCTGAAAGGTTGCCAACCTCTGATGTAAACAAATAATAGTAATATACACTTTTCAAACCATGAAGTCAGCTATTAGAGAAAATATATGATGAAATTATTAATCAAGTGCTGGTTTCTTTCCTCCTGCCACACAAAAGTTTCATCAGTTGCACAAATTATAATAATCCTGAACTGAGTTAATCCTGGTTTACACTGGCTGATTCCATTACCCTAAATTATAATGGGTTGATTCTATTACCCTATGTCAGTGTTTCTCAATTTGTTGATCACAACCCCCAAAAGGTCAAAAAAGGTCACAAGGTATTGAAAATTGTATTATGTTTCAAAGCAAAGAAAAACTCACTCCCCCACTCCCTTATCCTTCAAGGTCATATATTCTTTCTATCAACCTTGTCTTTCTAAAAACCTGGACCTGGACCAACATGGTTACAAAAGCACCGCAAACAGCCTCTTGAAACACACACAAAGTAGAGCCATTGTTATCAAAGATACATTTTTTACTCTTACTATAAAAGAGGTCTTTTATTTTATGTATGTTTTTACCCTCCAAAATAAGGGCTGTCAACCTGAAAAGATTGAGAAACACTGCCCAATGCTATATAGGTTAATTACAATTTACCTGATCCCACCTTTTTGAAATCAATGGGAAAATCCCCAGTGATTTCCAATAGGAGGCAGATCAGGCCCAATGTTTCTGTTTATCTGTAGAGGCCAAGGTTGAGTGAAACTTACCTCCAGCTCTTTGACAATCTTGATGATTGACTGCTGAGACTCGGAAGCACATTTTTCCTTTATTAAGTCTTCATTCTTCAACTCAAGATCTTCTTTAGCTTTTAAAAGGTTTTTACACTTTTTAATAAGTTCTTGAAGTTCTACATCCTTTTCTTTAATTGCTGCATCGAGTTTCTAGCAAAACAAAATAATGCATGGAATGAAAATCCTGCAAAGGTTAGTATTACTAGTGCAAAAATGTATAACAATTAATACAAACTTCAAAAGCAACTTATTTCAAGTACATTCTTTGTTGTCTGGTAGAAAGTCCAATGTAAGACCACAACAAGAGAAAAAGATAGCCTATTGACCCTCTTTGATTGCCATTAATGTCCAAAATGTTCAAAATTCTTTTATATTTAAATAGTTAAATTAGGGAGCATAGAAAATACCAAATTAGCAGCACTGATACACTAAAGTATGATACTCAGTTTGGGCTCAATCCCGTAAGATGCAAACACCCTCAATTCCTACCGACTTTGCTAGAGAGCATCTTTTATCCACAGAATATGTTTAATCACTACAGGCATCCTCAGAGCTGCCCATCAATGTCCCTTAGCCCCGGTTTGAAGGGAGTTCCTCATAAGGATGAGAGAGCAGTTCAGTATCAATACCCATTCCTTAACTTCTAGTTTTTGGGGAGCAAATTGAAACAGGTTACCAAGGGAGGGTGTGGAATCCCCATCACTGGAGGTTTTAAAGATCAGGTTAGAAAAACACCTGTTCTGACTTAATGTGAGAGGATGGACCTGGTGACCTTTCAAGATCCCTTCCAGCACTACATTTCTATGAATACCCTAGATGCTTTGGGAGCTTTTAAAGCACCTTGTTACAACAGCAAAATCTCTACATGAACACTGGCAAAGCTTCCTCCCTCCCCCGCCCTAAATTTCATAAATCTGAATAAGAACTCTTGTTGAAAGCCACACCGCTATGTATCTATTCTGCAAATACAATATTATAAAAAGTAGAGGATTATCATGAAAATCAACAGCAATTCCAAACAAAAATGGGATTTTGTAATCATTCCTCATACAAAATCAAGTGATAAGTTTTCATTTTTTCATTTCAGCTTAAGTCTACCTACCTGAAGCAATAGATCTTTTTGATTGACACTGTCTGTTAGTCGCTTGATAACTAGTTCTTGACTCTGTAACTTCTGATTGCTTTCACTCAAAAGAATATTGTAATGATGTTCCACTGCTTTTTCTCTCTCAATCATTTCACCATGTAATTTCTCTAGCTGATTTCTAAGGTCCTACAAAAAGATGAAACCGAATATTTAGAAAATCAGCTTCATAAAAAACTTGAGTGACAACCCATGTTATTAGTTTAACTTTCCATTGCTTTAAATTACTCCTATCACTGAATGTACTAAAGAATGTATCCAAGTCACTGTCTTCCTTTTAGCATCTTAAGAATAAAGTTTAGGCAATAAAACTTTAAGAGTGAGGTGTCAATACTGTCTTACATTAATCTATGGTATTATTGTCTTAATGCCTTTCCTTCAGAATGACTGGACTCAAAGGCAGTAGAAAATCTCTTTCTCACTTACACAAACACACATTTTGTCACTGTCAGTCAGCATGAACACTCATTTCATAAATCAAAGCAATTTTACACCTTTGCCAGAAATAGGAGAAAATGGCTTAGTGCTAATTCAGTTTGTCATCTTTTCCTTCTTCCATTCACACCATGGAAAACCTTGCACTAAGGTTGTTTTACTAGTTGCTCTTGCATTAACCAAAAGGCAGAAGTGTTAAAACATTTTCCCTTCCCTTATGGCATGAGCTTTAGACACCAACCAGGGAAGAAAAGTTAGTCTTGTGATTAAAGCACTGGAGTGGGCTCCATAATTGCATCCTGTGTGACCCTCACTTACTCTGTACCTCAGTTTCCCATCCATCAAATTCATGTCTTGTCTATTTAAACTGTAAGATCTTCAGCACAGGGACTGTCTCTAACTGGATCCATGTACAATGGCAAGTATAATGAGACCAGGATCTTGGTTGCTGCCTCTAGGCACTACTGTAATACAAATAATACTACCCCCTTATTTTGTCAGAGACAGTCACAAACTTCCATATGTTCTACCTATTTACGTTCCTAATTCTCCTATCAATCATTTCCCTTGTCTGTTTGAAGTCCTTCATCTACAGATGAGGTTACATGTGGGGTCAAGAGGGCGCATCCCCATCAGAAGTCTTTGGACAAAGTGTGTTTCAAACATGTTCACTTCCTAACATTTGACCACTAAAGGGATCGATCCTGAAAACAATGGAACTATATATGGGAGAGTGTTTGCAGGATCAAGCACCAGCACAGTGTATCTTATTACTGGACAGATTCCAGTCACAGGATGGAGGAAAGAAGCAGCATAGGACAAGGGAAAAAAACATAACAATAATTTGGTTTCTCATAGTCTTCCTCTTCCCCCATTCTACTTCCAGCATCAGTCATTAGTTACTTCCATGTAAAACTATGTTTATGGTGATTTTGCTAGAAGTTTCAAGAGTAAGAAGGGAAGGAGGGGCACCTTGTGCCCTATAGTGGTCTTGTTTCTATATTGATCTTGTCTGACAACTCTTATTTCACAGTAGAGAGCAAAAATGCTCAGTGCAAGGATTGTATAATAGAATGGAAGAAGAAACCAACAAAAGAGCAGTTGTCAAAAATTGCTTTGAGGTCATTTAAAATACACACTAGCTTGCGTTACTTTAACTGTTTTTAAAACCCCGTAGAGCCAGATGAGTTTTACGGAACACTAACTTAACTTTCATTACTAAAGAAGTGTATGTGTTAAATACCGTATGTTCTACATATTTTGCATATTGCACACACAGTAGTCACCCATAAAGAACATTTACCCAGACTGGTATTTAACGCATCACAGTTACTTCCTATTCTAAGTATAGAGAAATAACAATGGTTGTACTTTAATGGCAATCTGTTTATTAAGTTGTGTGATTTTCTTGACTTAATTACTTGCTTTATGCAAGTTCACATCAGACCCTTATTATTTTGTTTTGTGCATTAAATACCAATTATTTACACTGCCTTTTGCTTTACTTTATTGAGCTTAATATTGGAACTCACGTTAAGAAATCACTAATAGCCACTTCAGACCCCAAATCTGCAAACTAACTAATGCAAGTAGTCCAGCTGAGTTCAGTGGGATTACGAGCTTGGAGTAGAGACTATTTAAGTAAGGACTGCAGGATCAGTCCCAAACTTTGTGTTTGCTGAAGGCACTACCACCATCGCTCTCATACATACACTATTCCTCAAATGCATGTCCATTTCCACCTACTTAGTGACCATTAATACAGCTTCAAGGGTAGAGACAGAATGACCTTTTTGAAGGTGGTATGAAATTGCATGACTGTAGCTGCCTTTGTCTCCAAGTTATGGAATTCCTTATTTGGGTCACATCAATCAGCTTCATTTGCAACATGTAAATTGACATTCAAGGCCTGACTGAAGAGCTATGATTTTAGTGATGCATTCTATACCTCACACCTTGACTTTAATTTTTGCATTTTTCCCCACTACATTTGGAGACTAAATGAATAAATTATCTTCATTTTGTTTTAGGCAGCTAAGACTTTAAACACTTGTGATCTAACACTCTCCTAGAGCCCAGAAACTTATTAACTTTGATAAAGAGAAGTCAGAGATAGCTTTATGGAGAGAAGTCATGGACAGAAAAGAACCTTTTTCCTCCTTCTTACATGATGTAAAAAGCAGTACTTGTCAAGAAAGGGACAGAGACTGCTTCCTCCCTGGAGTAACAGATACTAATGGCTAAGGGGGAGGGGGATTTTGAATGGCCAACATGTAGTGGTTCCTCAACAGAGAATGTAAAGGATTGTATGTGTTCATCTGTAGAAACAGTAGTTCAGCCCACGAGATTTCCAAATCCCTCCTAGACTAAGCCATGACCGGAACTGAAAATTATTTTCTTTGCATAGGCTAGGATTCTATAACACACAAAAGTACCCCTCACTACAGTAGATTGCTTGAATAGGAGAAAGTCTATTGGTTTCTATACAGTGAGTTACATGGATAATATGGTAGCTACAGCCCTTTACAATGCTTTCTGCCAACCTCTGTCTCAAGGGATTTTTCCTATGATTAATGATAGTTAGTTGAACTTAGAAAAAATGAATTTGAAACATTATAACTAATATTGGTTGAACACAGGAGTGAGTGCCTCCCCGTCTTTGTCAGATGGGAAACAGGTTGGTGAACAATTAAGGCTTGAAGCCTCGAAACCTCTCTTTCAGTTTAATTTCAAGAGGGAAGAGCGAGTGGTAAATTCTGGCTAGTGAGTTATTGTGCACTTCCCGACCAACTGATCAAATATGACTATAACTGAGAAATATACCTTAATTGTCTGTATTTCAAACACGGTAGAATAGATATTTAACATATTTCACCATTACAGCTTGAACAAAATCATAGATTTTGAATTTTACCTAATATTGAGACCATGTTGTATATACACACAGACAGTTGATGCACATGATATTTAAGATGTGTTGATCTTTATTCCTGATCATTCTATAAGAAGCAGTTTGTTAAACAAGGTGTATCTCAATAGCTGATTGTTTTAGCAACTAAACTATGCAGAGCTGATAATGTTGAGATACTGTCTAAAGATAGTTCCCTCTTAAAGACAAAAAAAAAAATAGATGATTAAGTGCCAGCTAATATATAAGGCTGGGGTGGTATGTTCTTTTGTTGTTGATGTTCCTGTTTTGTTTTTAATTAGTTGAAGCTAGCTAACAATCCACTGAACAAAAAGGATATGAAAGTAGGACAGAGTAGCCATTTTGAAGAGAGTCCCTATTCCTATTCATCATAAGGAAGATCTTAATGATTTATGTTGATGGTTTGGATGAACAAATCCCAACAGTCTTTCACATATTAAACTTAACTGATCTTTTCCACTTTTTCCAATGTACAAGCCTACCCCACATTATCAAAATATGTCCTTGATCATTCTATACTGGCCAGGTCAGAAGTTGGGTGGAGGCACCCCTCATGGGCCTCTCTCTTTGACTCAATCCCACTAGCTTGTTTTTATATTGTTATTTACAGAAATAGATTATGATGATTATTCTGTGTGAAAGGTCATTAAAAATATCCCAAACACGTAAAAACAGGAAAGAGATGAAATGGCATCTAACTGTGGATTTGGATAAGGGTTCCTATACCGTTCAGGTCCATTTTGTTAGTTTTATGTCTATTTAACTGTATGCCAGTCCATCTGAAAATAATAATAGAACAGCTTTTTTAAGGCTGCTCACATAAAATGTTTGCAGCAGATCAGTGAAATGGTTTTCTGTTTCTCAAAGAGCAAGATATTCTAGCACACATTTTTACTCCCACATACCTTCTACTCAGTGAGCCACAATTCATAGGCCATGTACTTGCAGCTCCGAAACTGAAGCAGAGGTGGTGAAACTACCTAAGAGTAGGAGTAGATCAGGGATGTAATTTTTAAGACTGCTCATCTTTTGGCAGGGACACTTTTCCCCCAAGGAACTTAATCACTTACATGGAACTTGGCTATAATTGAGTCAAACAGACTTCTCCAAGGGCTGTAACTATGTGAACCCCCCCTCAAGCCTGTCCTTCCTGTACACATTTATATTCTAGCTCCCTTAAGAGAAGATGAAGGTTCTGGGTAGAGAAGACAGTTGAAGATAAAATACTTTAAATCAATAAAATGTGCTTTTTATGGCTGTTGTAATGACAGGAATCATCCATTCTCTTTTTTTTCTAACCTCAATACACAGAAGAAATTTCAAGGAGCAGCAGGGACAGAGATTCTGCGATGGCAAATGAACCGCACCTGAGATCAAACTAAAGCTATAACTAAAATAAACTGATATTGTAGAGAAAAATATATATTGTTTATACAGGGAAAGAGACCCCTCTACTGGATTTAAACAATATTGCAAGAGGTCTCCTGCAAATTTCGTATGTAATTGGTACAGTGAGAGGCCTTTAATAACTGGAGTACAGTGCCCCACAGAGAACATTTAACAGTGGCAGAAGCTGCTCTAATACAGAGCATAACCTCATCGACACCTTCATATGACTAGCCTGTCTCTATGTTTATTATTAAAGGGTGTATAGTTACAGAGTTCAGTCTGTCTATGCAATCTTTTTTGTCTACAGATGCAAGCTCATTCTGTCTTCTCTGTAATTCAACGTGGCTCAAGGTCAGACCTTGCTTAAAGGCAGCAATAGGGATTTTTTATGAGTTGACCATGTCCAATGGAGAAAGCTCATCGCCTTTGTTTATGCTGTTGCCAGAACAGAAGAACCAGCCCTCACTGAAGCAGCGGGTGAGAAGACTAAAATAAAATCCACGTTAGAAGACACACAAGTAGACAAAGTCGTGCTTTAAGCTAGGCACGCAGCACGGGGCACAGCTTTTACTCAAAATAAGGAAAGAAGGAAACCTGCTCTTTCACTTTGTTGCAGGAGCCTGGCTTTCTGAAACAGAACGTGCTAGTCTAGACAGGAAAGCAAGGTGAAAGGTCCTAAAGTAGAGAGCTGCAGAGAAATTAATAAACAGACACAGCACTAAAGGCTCGTTTTGGATTGTGAGCAGCCAATCCTTTGTTAATGAGATTTTTACAAATAGAAACGGAAATTAAAAAGTACAGAATTTACGGAGAACAAGATGTGATGGTCAAAACAAGCAAGAATTCAGCTCAAGGTCGTAACCCTTAAATAATTTGGATCATACTGTAACAGGGCTGGAAAGAAAAAAGTTTAAAGTTAGAGTAGTGTAATTTAAGACAATTTACAAAATATGTAGCCTGACAGATATAACAAAATCATCATAAATGTACACTACTAGATTCATAAATGAGAGATTCTACCTACAGGAAGACTGAGACTTTCTAAAAATCAACTTTTTCCATTTACCACTTATTTACTGATTTTATATAGGACTCAACCAGAGGGCTTTAATTAAAAATAAGATCCGAAGAACATGCCCCAGTCAGTTAGAACAACTTAAAAGATACACCCCAAAACTTGTCTTAATCCTCTCAGCCATGTCCTTCTGAAGACTGACTTTGGACACTTGCATTTAACTTTCAGAACGATTCAATTGAAATTTAGAGTGCAGAAGTGAATATATTAGAAAGGAAATACATGCTAGATTAAACTTCATCCACTATTTTAAAAAAAATAGAGAAAAATGTGATAACAACATTAATGGTTTTGTCGCCTCTGCTCTTCTGTAGTTGTGCTTCATCCAGTTCCCTCTCCATTTTCTCTCTCTCTAGATTCAAATCATTTAGCTCTTGATCAGTCCTTTTAATCCTCCTTTGTAGTTTACGGTTCTCTGTATCTTTTGTAAGGTTTTCGGAACGCAGCTCTGCTAGGAGGGTTTCTTTTTCCATCAAGAGAGCTTGATAATCCTCAGCACCCTAGAAGAGAAAGCAGCATTCATAGTCTGTACGTGTACTTTATGAAGCTCAGAAGTCTACACTCCTGCCTATTTTTCTTCCCCTTTCTCTCTTCAACATTTCATTCAACTTGCAAAATTCAGTGCAATATCAATTACCCAAATAGCATAGGAACATTACCTTCTTTGGGGTAATTAAGATAATTTTCAGTGCAATAAAGGCCTTCAATGAGATCCAGTTTGGGATAACAAGTAATTCGATAACTAAGGTTTAGACAATAAAAGTTGAACTGCAAAGGAGTCTAGAGTGAAAATGAGAATAATGTGGGGCTTTTGGAAGTGATAATAGTACATAAAGTTTTTCACATGCAGGTCATTAGTTTCAATCGAGGCTATCAGGGGTGACCAAGTCATAAGCATGTTGTGCATATGAACTGGAAGGCAGCCACTGTTCACTTCAGATCATATACGCCACTGTAGTTGGCCTCCTTGTTAATGATCACAGCAGAAATGATAATGAAGGACTGGGCCACGCAGCTTGATTTACTGACTGACCCAGAGCAGAGGTCCCTTCAACACAGTGTTGAAATTATCTGGCAAGATAATGAGGGGAAAAGTTCGCTTTGCCACCCACCATGCTACATTGGTTCTGCAGACAGGAGAGTTTAGTTTTCAACTTTATAAAACTAAACACCATTCATAAGACCGAAGTTATAAAAGGAAGGGTGGCCGGACCGTATTTCACTAAATGGGACCTTACAGGTATAAAACTGCAAGGGTTCCAACGTGTAAGCCACATATCCATTCAGAGGCCAAAAGCTATTTGAAACAGAACTGGGGATAACAGTTTGTATTTACACCAATTTTAGTGTGTTGCTTTTTTTTTTTAACTTTTTTTTCATTTCTGAGATCAATTTATAGAGCAATACTAATTTTTAAGCTAAAAGCTCCTGTTTCATTAGATTGTGACGGCTTCAGTGCAATTCAAAGCAAAAATGCCAGCAGTCACTAAGATTCAGGCCATTCAGGGTATATCTACAAAGCAAAGAAAAGCCCATGGCTGTTGACTCGGGCACATGGGGCTCAGGCTGTGGGACTGTTTCATTGCCGCGTAGACTTCTGGATTTGGGATGGAATCTGGGTTCTAGGACCCTGCGGGATGGGAGAATCCCACAGCCCAAGCAAGCTCAAGCCACAGGTTTTTCTTTGCTGTGTAGACATACCTCAGTAGCGTTGGTGCACATACATTAGCACATATAACACTCCTGCGTCTCTTTCCACAGAGATCAGGAAGAGAGGGAACCTCATGACAGAACATCATTTTCTGTTTTTAATGAGTGTTATTTTAGTTACTCACTTTGGGAATCTGTGTTTTATTAGTTTTTGGATTGAAGACAAATGCACAAACATAAAAAATAAGATGTGATGTTTGGTTGTGTGAACTATTTTTAAGTCCAATATTCATTTTACCAAAGGCTTCCTGTTCCATAAAATGAGCCCTTTATATTGCACGAACTACCATAAAGTCCTTTTCTCCTCTGCACACATGGAAGTTATTAACGTCCACTGTTTTATTACAAACATTCCACTGTTCTAAAATAAACATTTCACACCTATTACAAAAAACAAAATAAAACAAAAACGCCAAGTCTCACACACCCACTCCTACTCTGCTAATGAAAAGGAGACAGCTGTGTGCCGTCACCACACTTATGGCAATGCAGCCCAAAATCTTTCACTATCTTCCCAAGTGGTCTCATATACGCGAACAGAACAAACAACAAAAAAAACCTCTGCAAAAACCCTCAAGAAAGACTTCTGTGGTGGATGAGAAGTTACCCAGCACCACCAGTTGAGAGTTGAAAGAAAAGAAAGAATTTGAGTGGCTACCATCTTCCCTGGCATGGCCCAGAGTAGTGTCAACACTTGTGAGATCATCAACAAATTTAAACTGATCACTGGAGTTTACCAAAGCTAGTGATTTTTTTTCTTCCTACACTAAATAAAAAAGCTCTACATCACCTAAATTATGGAGTTTCTACCCATGCCTCCATACTATTGGAAATTTATGAAAATCTATTCTTATTTTACATTTAAAGATTACTCTTTTTAATTTAATTATTCATTCTCACAGTTGCTATTAAGAAAAAGAATTGAGGAACAAGAGAGTAATGAGACAGCTGTACTTTCAGTGTTCCATAATTTAAACTGAATTACTTTAGGCAATTTGCTTAACAATTAGAACAATTAAACATTTTAAATTAGTTTTAGTTTCTTCACCCAGTGCACCTTCTGCATGAAAATATTGAAAAGCAATTGAAATTGTTTGTATCTTACCTTGAATTTCTGGATCTGAGCTTTGTGTGTGGCCTCTCTTGCCTTAGCCAATGAAACATTTAGATCTTCAATTTCAGAATTAAGTTCTTCATTCTTTAGACAAAAGAAATACTCATGGATGCATGAATACAAGTATCCCCAAAGTCACAGTTTCAAAACAAAGATCTTTCTGAATGGGCAGAGCTGAATAATAAATGATCAATTTGTTTCTTTATTCACCCAAAAGGTAAACAAAAAAAACCTGAAAATGCCCAACTGAGCTTTATATATAAAGAAAGCAGTTCAATAACTCTACATACAAGTTCAATAACTTGTGCTATATGTCCACAATGTTCCACAAATATCTGAAGGTGGCCCCCACTACCCTGGCTTTGGTTAATATTAAGCTCATTCTCACCACACAAGGTATTATAAGCTTGTGCCTTTCTGCCAGCTCTACAATTGCTTCTGAGGATTCAGTAAGAAGCTCTCTTTTCCCATCTCTCAAGAGCAAGTGTATCAGCTCAGAAATGTATCTTTTTCCCATGGCCATTATCAAAACTCCAGCCAGCACACTCCGATTTCAAGTAGCAAATATGACCTACAGTCTTCCATAGAACTGTTTGAATTTGCACTACTGGCCTGCTCCAAGGCCTACTCAAATCAACTGAAAGACAGTGGCTTCCGATGGATTTGTTCCAAATTACCTGGATACTTCTAACCAGAAACATACAATCAACATACCTCTTTTTCCTTTGTTTTTAATGCAAGAGTTAGGCCTTGAATGGTTTTATCCCTTTTCAAACCATTTTTCTTTTCAACACTAAGCTCATTCTCCCTCTCTCGTAGTTCTTCTTGAAGAGACTAAATAGATTACATTAGGTTGCACTAAGTTAAAAAGTTCATACTAAAATACACCATAAATGCACAGTATGTATTAAATGCACTAGCTCATGCAGTTCTTACATCTCATTAGTCAAGCCATTAAAGCAGACTATAGACCAACCCTAAGAGGTCTCCTTACAGATCTGTGACAGGAATATGATGTACTGGGATGGGCATGAGTATCAAGCATACTATCTCAATATTTGAGGAGTTCTCCTATCTACTTTGCTGTTTGGAAATAGGCTGAGCCTTTGCTTTGTCTCCTAATACAACAAAAGAAAACTTGCCAAAGGTTCTGCATTAATCCAATTTGAATTACTCACTCTTTACGTCTAAGAACACATACAAGGAAAAAAAAAAAAAAGACTCCCCAACATATATGTTATAAACGTTCAAAGAGAAACAAGTTTTAAACATACCTGGATTTTTTTTTCAAAGCAATTTCTCTCATTTCTAAGTTCCATTTTAATAGCCTATAAGAACAGAATAGTTGTCACTCTGAAGTAAAAATACTTAAAGCTTTTGGGTTCCATCATTAATCATTAAAAATCAGACAGTTAGTGCTTCATATCCAGACTCTCTTTTGGAGCTTGTTAAGAGGAGTATGCCTCCAAACCAAGGTAGTTAATAAAATGTATAGCTATAGGACTCCAACATTATGACAAGACTATTTTGTAGATTTCTAGAAAACAACTTTCCCAAATGAGATCTTTCTACAGAATTGTACTATGGAAAACTAAAGAAAGCCATGTTCCTTGATGACACACGACAACTCTGCTTGACAAGTTAACAAAAATGCATTTTTAAAGGGGCAGTTATCTATGACAGCAGGGCACACTCAAAGTCGATTTACTAAAAACTGCTCCATTTTAATTAAGACTTTTGGGGGGGTAATTTTCCCCAGAAAAGAGAGCGAGATAAGCAGCAGCAACTTATACTTTTACATATCTTTAAGACAGGGGTTCTCAAACGGGGCCAGGACCCCTCGGGGGTCACAAAAGGTTATTACATGGGGGGTCGTGAGCTGTTAGCCTCCACCCCAAACCCCGCTTTGAATCCATAATTTATAATGGTGTTAAATATATTAAAAAGTGTTTTTAATTTATAAGGGGGGGGTCGCACTCAGAGGCTTGCATTTGAAAGGGGTCACCAGTACAAAAGTTTGAGAACCACTGCTTTAAAGAGGACAGTGCAGTAAAGGTTATTTATTGTACCAGTAATACCAGTCAAATCTCTCTCATCACTATTACACCCTGATAAAAGAATACTGTTTCTAAGGTGGATATAGCCACGGCCACTGAATAATAAAGGAACTGATTTTGGCCCTCATGCCATAAACTGATTTTAAAAGAACTATGCTAAGCCCGATGAACCTCAAAAATGATATTCCTGATCAAATCAAGCCAGGGTAGATCAATCCTCATTTATGGTTTGAAGAGAGCCTTGAAGACCTCAAACTAGCCTTAAGACTTGCTTCTGTTTTCCAATATTCAAGATAGTGTTTGACTTTCTCCACAAGGCACGTAAAATAGACAGGTGACTGGTAGATAGTTCCCTCTGTAGAATTTGGGGGTTGGCCTTCTCTATTTCCATGAGACCTGGTTATGCCTACTTTTACTATCAAAGCCTCCCATCCAGACCACAACAGTGAAGAGATCATTTTAACTTTCATGTGATATTCTGTATTACATAAGGAGAGTTCTCTATTAAAGGGGAAGCCTTAATAAGAATTACATGCCTATTGGCTTCAGCTCAAAACATCTAGAGGATTATTTTTGGATATCTATTATGAGACAATGACATATTATGTGCTACAGAATTGTGTAGAAAACATAAAATTACCCCCCAACAATGAAAAAAAAACTCTGTGATGTGATATCTCAACAATGAAAAGCATGAAGTGTAGTAGTGATCAATACTGGCTGCCAAAACTACAAGGTGACCAATGAAAGGAATTTGGGATGGAGAAGTTAGAGGGTGGAGGAGGCCTCTGGTCACTTATTTACAGTTATCCTTAAAACCTTTAAAATCCTAAACCATGTGAGATTCATAACAGTCAAGTTTTCAGTCAGTTTCCTCACCTCTATCTCACTATCTTTTTCATGCCTCAAAGCAACAGTAAGTTCTCTGATTTTTTCTGCAGGTAAGTTCCCATCACAAGATTCACTTTGAGACTTTTCCTCTTCAAGGTGCTGAATTATAGCTTCTTTACTTTTCAGAGACAGAGACAGTTGCTCTATAAGTCTAAAAAATTACAAGATGTGGATATTAATTTTGCATCATCATCTAAAACTAAATACCAAACCACTGTGGTAGATTCTATGGGCAACTTCCCATAGGACAAAGAGCACTGGTAACTCAAATGACCAACCCCCCTCTTTCCCTCCATAGTAACCAGAAAATTTAAAGCCAGCAACTAATAGAATCAAAATTATCTAAAAATAATTTTTATTTTTTAGCAACAATACTCTCTTCAAGTACACCTCTACCTCGATATAATGCTGTCCTCGGGAGGCAAAAAAATCTTACCGCGTTATAGGTAAAACCGCGTTACATTGAACTTGCTTTGATCCGCCAGAGTGCGCAGCCCCATCCCACCCGGAGCACTGCTTTACCGCGTTATATCAGAATTCGTGTTATATCGGGTCGCATTATATCAGGGTAGAGGTGTACTGGTAAGAAAGTAAAATGCTTAACCCTTTTATCCTAACATGTTCCACATGAAGAGTGCTATATCTAAATGCTCTCTAATATTTAAGAGTGTCATCAGTACAGACCACTTCCTACCAATTTCTATATTACACACACACAAAGTAATGAATGGCAGAACATGTATATATTAAAATATAACTAGAAGGAAGTATGTAAGCTAGAGCACATTAGAATCTTAATGTCTTTGCATAGAATGGGATGACAAATGTCAGTTACAGTCCCTTCCTTACTCAAGTGCTTGTATCACATCTAACTTGCTTCTATTGATTTAATAAAATAAAAATAAAATAAAAAACACAACACAGTTGAATTTTCAGCCCCATTTAACAGCAGTTCCCAAACCACTGTCCATGGACCACTAGGAGTCTGAGTTCTTCCTGATAATCTACAAAATAAAATCTTTTGATCAAATAACCAAGGGATTGAGAGTACAGGCAGGTCCAACAGATGCATTCTCCAATGAAGTGGTCTGCAGACTAAGAGTTGGAGATCCACTGCCGTGTAGCAAAAGCAGTAGATCACCACCAGTGTTTGGTGGAATAACACTTTGAAATGTAGCCTCACATAGTTGTGGTTGTAATTCAAGACTGAAGTTCCTAGACTCTTACATTGCCAAACCCATGCAGAGTGAATATTTCAGCCCTTACAGTAAACTTTCTCCATTAATTCTCAAGCTTTCTACGCCCAAAAGTATTTGCGCTGATCCAGCATCCAAGCATCTATCCCTAGTAAATCAATGCAATACTGGACCATAAAAATTGAGACATTCTGATCACCCTGTTCTCCCACACTTTAGCAGCTGCTCTCTCACAAGCTACTAGAGTTAGAAATTAGCGCTTTACCCGATTTGAACATCTCAGGAATTATCAAGCATTTGTTGTATTCAGTACAGCATGATTTAAGATAAAGTATCAAGACTTATTAGTGCAAGTTAATGACTTATGCCACTAGAGAGTTCAGATTCACAATTTTCCAACTGTATAAAACATTTATATCTGACAATTTATGAAATATCACACTTAAACCTGTCATTAGTCCAGCAGTCTGTTTTAGACACTACTCCAAGAACACACACAGAAAGTTAAAGGACTCGGACAAATGTAACCTTCCATCTGTTAATAGTGTGGACCAACTGTGCAGTTCAGCATCCAATAATCGGAAGAGACATTCGCTACAGTTAAGCCCATGAAGACAGATTTTAAGAGCTCCCCTAGACTCTCACTGACAACTGAAAACTTTTGCCAGGCCGACCTCTGCTGACTAGATATACATTTTTATCGCAGATATTCACAGACCCTCTGAAGTTTTAATTCTAAAGAGGAAAAATGCACAGAACCTGATATTCCTCCCTCCCCCCCCCCCCAAGTTGTCCCCATGTTCACATTACTTCATGGTCACCAACTCATGATTCATGCACTTTTCATCTCCCATCAACTCAAAGACCTCCAAAAACTAACCAAAGCATTTACAGCCCAAACTGCTGCACAGTATTTTCTACTCCTGCTACAATTACTAACCTCAATGGACATGTCAATGGGATTGAATAGCATGTGAACACCATGAAAGCAGGAAATGGGTACAAACATACAAATCGTAGCCCCCTGCCCCCCTTCCGCAATGGCTCAATAAGCATATTATTCTTGCACACAGATAAAAAGCAATGTGGCCATGAACATGCTTTAAAGCAGTGCATGCATTTCTAGGTCATATGCCCTCACCCACTCTTCATTTTCAGACCACATTTAAGGCTCAATTTTCCTATGAAACATGTAGCTAGTAACACTGGTTGCTGGGTTTGTTCAACAGCTCATTTTACAACACAGGTATTAACCGCTCCTGGATCTCAGATATATCTGAGGGTAGGATCAAGCCCTTAAAATCTATTTCATATTGACTGGTTTGTTTTTATCACCTTTTAACAATTAACATTTTCCATTAGTTAGAAAGATTATCAATAGACATCTGACCTGTCTTTTTCTGGCAGTTCTGCAATACTATCCAGCTCCTTCAGATGTGTGTTTGTAACTCCAGAGAGTTTTTGTTCGACAGCCATTCTTAGAACTTTCTCCCTCTCTGTCATTGCAAAGGCTTTTTCCACTTCTTCTTGGGCAGCTTTAAGATTCTGTACTCAAAATAAACAAGCACAAGGCATTGGAACATTAAAACCAAATGTTCAGCAAGTTCTTCCATGCTACATTTCCCTTCCCAGCATTGTATATGGTTAATCATTAGGTTTAACATCCTTAACACCTCTAGTTCACCCTTCACTAAGATCTGCAAGTGCTCTATAAACATTAATCAAGAAACCCTCAACATGCACCCGTGAGTAATGAGTATACAATCTGCATTTTACAGATAAAGAAAATTAGGTATAAAGAGGTGAGGAGACTTGCAGCAAGTATGTAGCGGACCTGGAAACAGAACGGAGTTCTCCCAGCTGCAGTGCTTTGCTTTTTCCACCAGACAATGCAGGCATAGCCTACAACTCTTGAACTTGAGAAATAAATATTTACAATCAAAAATCAAGGAGATGTTCAATCAAGGAAATGTTTTACTCTGTAAAAGATCAAATCGATAGTCATAGCTATGACGGAAGCAAGAAGTACCCTTTCCGATATATATATGTTCCGCAGTATTCATCAAGACCTGCTATCAACACACACTGTCCACAGAGACAATTTTCTCCCCAACACCAATCAAAACATAGGCGAGAGCTGTAAATTCTCTCCAAATTCTTCAGGAATTTTCTGATGACGTTGGCAGTGATAAAGAGAATACATACTCTCCCAGAGTACAAGAAGCAACTGATCTTAGTGGTTATGTTGAAAATAACCAAATGGCTGGACTACTGTCTAACATATCCTGTAGCCATTTCCCCAACACGGTCTTTGTCTCCCTATGTACTTCTCAATCTTCCTTACTCCTCCCATTCTCGCCTTTGTGCATCTATGATCATTGCTCCCTATGCCCAGAACAGTTTCCCTGTTATCTGCCAAGTAAACTCATCTTCAATTCACTGTTATTTGGGGGGGAGGGCGGGGGGAGCGCCTCTTTAGGAAATCCTTTATCATTAGTAATGCCCAGACCCCTCCACTCCTGAAAAAGTTGTTTTATGTCTTGAGTGTGTTCACTTTTAAATCAAAACCTCTTCAGGACAGAGAACATGGCTTGGCTATGTCCTTTGAAGCTGTGTAAACTTACGGTGTTATATTAAACATCTGACTAATAATATTTCTATGTTTGTCTGATTCAGAAGCATAAAGAAAATTAGCCTCGGAGGCCCACACCATTCTTTCCAAATTGTATGAAAACATTAAAATAACCTTGATATTAGAATATTTGCCAATCTTCTGTTTGATGACTTTCTACGCAAACAATGGTCTGATGGATCCCTTTGGCACAGAGAGGATTCTCTCCATCCACTGACATTAAGCTAATAACACCAGTGAAATGCAAAAGAACACTCTGAGACTACAAATATTAAGATTCCAGCAAACTAAAGGGAAGGTTGGAGTGGCTGCTATCCCTCTGAAGGAGCTCTCCCCGTCTAGGGATACTTCTAAGTTATCCCAACAGAGAACACAATCCTGAAGCTCATAACAATACCTCTTAAAGCATCTCTTTTTTCCTGAGTGGGAGAGTATACCTTTGGAATATGTCAGAATGCATCAAGTATACATCTTTTGGGAAATCTTTTCTCGGAGAAGGAACCCGCACCCACACACAAAATCTCACCCCCCTGGACAAATTATACAAGTTCCAGGTTGTGATAGGTTATCAGTATATGCTGAATATATATTTCTGGAACTAGGTACATGCATTTCCAGCAAAAAGCACTTAATATAAATTTGTTTTCTGAGTGGTTCTGCCTCCCTTCTTCATGATGAGAAAGCACTTTTGTTTGTGGGGCAGGGGGGAGACTATCAGAGAGCTCCCAATGTCTGGCCACTCAACTGTGAACACATGTCCCAGAACAGCAGGTTTTATCATAAATTAGTTGGGAACACTTGGGCAAGCCCCTTGTTAATCCTTCAGAACCATATCAATGACCAGTATTTGGCAGAGGTAACCCATCACTGACGGAGGAGTTCAAGAAAGTTTTGCTAAGATACCTTCTCAGAGACACACAAATTAATGTGCTACCAGACTCCTGCTGCAGTCAACACCTGGCAGATGGGATGATATAATCCAATTCCCACCAGCACCACAGCAGATACTGGAGTGGAAGGCGAGTGAGCAAAATACAAGATAGTACCTCTCAATCCATCTTTCCAGAAATAGGTATTGCAGGTGACCTGTCACAACCCAGTCACATATACTGAGCACAGACTTTAGAAGTCTCCGTGTCACAGACTCGTACCGGTATATAAAGGTCTCTAACACCATAGTTATTGGGCCTGTGGAATGACACCACCTCTTGCAGCGTGGTTTCACTTCCCTAACAAAGCAGAGACTTTGCTGGCAAGACCTTTCAAAACCCAATCCCTCATTACCCCAAGTATCACAGATAACCTTTCACCTCTCCTGCAAAAGCCTACCTTGCAAGAGATGGACTCCCCAACCCCAATTAGGAGATAATATGCCTTGTTCTAAACATACTGCTCTAGTGGATTTTGGGTAAGTACTTCGTGGGGCTCTGCGCATCTTCCACATTCCGAGATTTAATAATATTTGACAAAGCTTCCCCATTCATGGCATTTATTCTATTTTCATTCTGGCTATTTTTCCAGTGAAGCTGAAACAGCGACTCTGAAAGCAGCATTTAAGCAGGTCACAATGCTAAATATCTCAGCTGAGAGCACAAAAGCACTAGGGAGCTCTGCACAGCAGAGTCAATAACTAATTCAATTACTCTTCAATATTGGAGACTTGCCTCTTCCAAAAGGTTTATTCTGCTGGTGAGAATTTCTTCCATTTGTTGTACTTTCTTATGAGCCTCTTCTTTCACGCGCTGTATTTCAGCATCACCACCTTGAGCCAAGCTTTCAACTGCTTTACTGCAAGAACAAGATGTAGAAATCTCCACATTTAAAAGAGTGTGGATCATGCTCATAATTAGTGCTTGTACTTTTGAGAAACAACAAGGTAATTGGGCATCTTTCCTGTTTTTTCCACAGGTGACAGACACTGTACTAGCATGATCAGATTATGGCTGCACAGTATGACGCATTTAAAGCATGGGCACGCAGAATATATAGGCAGAGGGATTCCAATGTACCTGCATGTTCTGTATGTTACTTTACGGATTAAATATAAATGTCTACATTTATAGAACAATGATTGGGGCATTGTCTCTGCTTGATGAAAAGCAATGAGAGTTCTCCACACAAGTCTTGTCACAGTTGATAAGAGCCGTTTCTATTATCAAAGAAATGATAATATATATAAATGTGATACTATCTTGATGTTTTTAAAGCTTCAAAAATTATCTCAAGCCTCTGGCAATGTTAAATTTCTACAGAAAGCAGCATTACAACAGAAAATGAACTAGTTAAAGGGCACACATATATATAAATCCCTACCCAATTCTCTTTTCCCTAGTTTGGAGTGCTTTTTAAAAAAAAAGACTCAGGACTTTGTTGGTGTTTCTTATGTAATGAAGTGGCAATCCTACCTTTATTGTGCTTTACCTATTTTTCCTCAATTCTGCTTCCTATCATGAGCTTCAGTAGTGCATGCTTCCCTACACTGACCAGCAATATGCCTTGACAATGATCTGGAGGGATCATATTTAAGGGTAATTGGGCAAATCAGTCTGCGGGGCCCCATTGGAAACTTGGCCTCTCAGGCTGCCAACGAGAGGTCTCATTAGTGACAATTTGATACTTTGTGAGGTGAACTACACAGAGACCTAAATTCATTGAACAGATGCCACTTAGCAACTGTTAGCTAGTAACAGCTTTCAGTCACTACAAACCTGGATTGGTTATCAACCAGGCACCTGGAGGTGAAGAGTTTTATATCCAATTACCAGTCCTCCCAAGCCATCCAATTTTTCTACAATACACATCTCTTCCAGCTTATACATAGATACAGTAACATTGACAATCAAGAATCTGAACAACATACTGATAAAAAGTCAGAATCAAGTTAAATATTCACTGGATAATACCAATTGGAAGAGCTTATTCTAATCAAATTTACTAGCAACCCAGTTTTTAAAAATAAATTAATAATAAATAATAATAAATGTGCACATTTTTTAGATTTTTGAAGAACGGGAAGTGGCATGTTTCACTTTCAATCAGTATTGAACTAACGTCCCGCCACTGCTGACAATGACACTTCAGGTACCATCTTTTGGATGAGCTATCAAAACAGATGCCCTGAGGGCAAGTAACCATTAAGCTCTGAGGACATCTTCATCTTTTACAAGTGTTGGGATGTTAAGCCAGTCCCAAAATTTCGGCAATTACATTCTATCTACCTGAAAATACTCCTGGAGGTTCAATTTGATATGATATTCTTCACTGCCTATTCTAACTATGTAATGGTCCTTTGTGCTTTTAAACATTCGTATTTCACTCCAGAGATAGGTGAAGCAATTTCTAAACCTGAGTTTGCAAAATCCTCAGGGATCCTCATGTACAAAGGTACCAAGAAGACTCATTATATACATGGCAAGTTCTTGGCAGTCCTAAGTTCTAGAAAGTTCTAGACCCTTAGAGAGACAACATACTTACGAGGCTTTGATGAGCAGTTTTTCCCTCTCCTGCAGGTCACGTTTCAGACTTTCTACCTCAACCTTCAGCTCAATATTCTACAACACAAAGTTAGATGACAAAATGCCACACAAGCCAATGCAATGCAAAGTTAACCCTGCACATGGATTACATTTTCCTGTAATAGGCGATAAATTCAAAAACAAATTAGGTGCCGAGTTTGATGGAAATAGGAAATTACTTCAGATTCTTAGCCTTCAAAAGAGTCTTTATGTTACAAGGCTTGAAAATAGTCTCAAAAGTCTCTAAAGCTTCTTAAAATCATAATACTACACCACCACAGTATATATGTCACACAACAACATTAAAGACTATTTTCCCTTTTACCATATTTACAAGGAAATTTGTCATTTATTAAAAACAGATCAACCCAGTTACCTTGAGTTTTTCACAGCCATACAAGCAGTTTTGCCTACACAAGATATTTAGGGTATGTCTATACTGCAAACCTAAGTCAACCAATATTACATTAACTTACAGCCACCGCATGTCCACACTACCCTGCTTGGGTCGCTGGTGCGTTTCCTCACCAAGAGCACTTCCACTGACCTAAGAGGTTCTGAGGGGGCTGCCCCCTCTGACCTGCCCATTCCCCAGAGGGAGCAGGGGTAGGAGGGAAACTGCCTAGGGCTTCTCACACCCTTTCCCCCACAATCCCGGCTCCCAGCTGGGAGCAGGGTCCCAAGCCACCTCGGCTTCTCGGCCCAGCTCCCAGCTGGGAGCAGGGTCCCAAGCCGCCCAGCTCTCCAGGGAAGTAGGGGCTTTCTTGTCACTTTGACATCTCCTGTAAGTACCATAGCAGGAAAAATAACTGACATTCAGAAGATGTAGGTATGACATTCAGGTGGTATAGGTAGCAGACTTGACCTTTCATTTTCTTCCTGCTATGACTGGACTGGGAGATTACATTGTGAACACTAACCATCAGTGATATAACTGAATGAGAAGACTCCAATAATCACAACAAGGTATTTAAATTAAGATTTCTGAGAAGAATGACACACTGATTTATTGTTTTAATAATTTAATTGTTCGTTAGCTAGTACTGAAAAATTGAAGTTAATCTTTCATATTGTATAAAGGTCATTTTAATCCCTTTATTATTGCATATAATTAGACTGAAGTGAAAAGAACTGGCAATACTGAAATTTCCAACAAAGGACGAACATCAATTTTTCAGACAGTAGGAATTGTTTGGAAAGATACACAGTTACTTGCAACGATTTTAAATACCTACAATTTTGTAGATGTCTTCAGTTGGACCGTCAAATTTCTGTTGCATTCGCTCCTCCAGAAAATATATGCGAAGCTTTAGATTGAAGTTTTCTTTTTTCAGGTCAGTTATTTGCTGTTTAAGAAGAGAAATAAACAAACTATGCCACATTTCACAAGTAAAATTGATATTGTATTTGTTTTAGTTCCTCACAGTGCAAAAGGCAAATAAAAAGTAATAAAGATCACAAATTAACAGACCATGAAGATATGAGATGTTTAAAAAAAAAAAAAAGTCCCTACTTAAAAAGTTATCCAACAATAGAAATGGACACAGTCATCTTGACACCATCCTAGTCAAAAGTAATAAATTAATATTCTGCAAATACACTAGAATTGTGGGACCATCTCACATGCACACTGCCCCCAAACTATCCTCCCTTAGGCTAATTCTGACATTCTAAACCTCTGAATAGCTTTCAAATCAGCTGCTTCACCCCTTACATCGATCCAAAGAGAGAAAAAAAGAGACCACCATCTTTTCTCTCTTCTCCATTATGTGGAATTCCTGTTGCCTATCGACACCCCCCCCCCCCCCCCCCAAAAAAAACACACTGGCGCAAGATCCAGAATAGGTAATACACTTGCTACTAATTTGGGACTGGATAAGGGCCAGTATCTTGAGGCTAGAAACACCTGCTTTCTGTTTACTCATGGACAGCTAGGAATCTATTCCACCCACATCACTTCTAATTCTACAGCTCCCCACAAGGCCATGAGACACTGGCCCTTAGGGGAAAAAACAGCTATAAGATTGGGTTTTGTTAAAATACAACATATTTTAGCATGACATTTTGCAGACCAGAAGGGAATGCCCCTGCCCCAAAGAGCTTACAAATCAAGTATTAAAGCAGCCTGGCTTTACAGGCAAAAGGATTTTAAAAAATTAGGTTTAAAATATTTTTGTAGTAGTTATTTTCCTATAAAAAGGAAACTTGAACAAAATACATGGAAGTGTGGAGTATAAAGATTTTAGTGGTAAAAGCTTGGAATGTCCCTACATCAATCTTGAGGCAAAGCCACGAGTAAGTCTTGTCATCCCAATCGAATGCCAATAAACACTTTATCCTACAGAGTCACATACCTTACAGTACAACTGTTAGCGTATAAATACACGCAGGGTATTAAAACAAGTCGTCTTGTACCTGTGTCCTTTAATAATTGTGACTTAACTTTCCCAATAGGAAGAAGGCATATTAGTTAATGATTTCATTAAAGAGAAAGTCTCCTTTTAAATTTTTTAAGAGACCAAGCATGAAACATTTATTCAAATAAAACAAGTGCCTCCTGCCAGCTGCTTTCTGGAGAAAGAAACTGAATATGTAACTGAGCAACTAATAAAATATTTATATAGGCTTCTCTAGAATGACAGTGTTGTGCAGCTTGCAAAAATTATTAACAATACAGTTTTTTAAAAGATGATTGGCCTGTAGAAGTTAGAGTTTTTAACTCTGAGCCCAAAAAATGCAATCTCTTCCTCTAGGCTGAGTCGTTCTTGCTCACTAAGTAGCCTCATCGTTACTTCCACGATTAAGGACCACGCAAGGGAGCCTGGGTTCTCAGGACTGGGCCAACAGTCTGCACACACTGCTGCAATATGAGGAAGGTTATCTACTTTATCAGACTTTGGAAGTCTTCACTCCACGGTACTAGAAAGCAAAAGGAATGATCACGAAGAGTGATAGAGCCAAACCTTGTCTACACACCGATTTAGGTGTGTTGTTGCATCAATTTAGTTAGACCAATGCAAATCTGTGGGAATACACAAACCAACTGAAGCATTCGCACACAAAGTTGCATTGATTTAATTAAACTGGTGCAACATCACACCTTAATTAAACCAATGCGACTTTGTGTTAAGACCAAGCCCTAGAGCAGTGGTCCCCAAACTTTTTACCTCGTGCCCCCCAATGCCCCTGTCTACACCCCTCCAAGCCAGAACTGGGAACAGGGACACAGATGGGTGTAAAGGGACCAAGGCTGGGGCCACAGCTGCGGGTGGGGCCGGGGCCAGGAGCGGAGCCTCAGCCAGGAGCCAAGTCCAACAGCCAGGACCAGGAGTGGAGCTGGTGAGTAGTGCTCCCTCCCCGGCCCTGTGGGGGCTGGACTGGGCCCCAGCTGTGCCCCCCCAAAACTTTCCTCCGTGCCCCCCTAGGGAGCGTGCCCCACAGTTTGGAGACTTCAGCCTTAGAGCATACGAAGATACTGAAACCCTCTTTTGCAGCAGTCTCAGAAGTCAAGAATTTCTCATATAAATGAAGGCTGTAGAATTGGGCCCTGAGGGACCAAACCTGCTCCCTTTACTCAAGCAAGTAGTCCCACTGAGTTCAGTTTGACTGTATGTAAGAATCATACAAACAATATTTATCGCTTAATTCTTTAAATTGCCAGCGGATTATTCCAGGTTGCCATTATTTTAAATAGCTCGGCCAATAAAGACACTGAAGTTAAAAACATATGAACGTTAAGTTACGTTAGTGAAACTTTTTTCTAGTCCTACGTTCATCACATCTGCAGCACAGAGCGGAGCTAGGGCAATATTGACAGTTTCGGAAAATCCCATCCTAAGTGCAAACGACAATTAAAATGCAACAATAAACTAAGAACTGAAAAACACAAATGCCAAACAAACTCAGAGCAAAGGTGATTCAGTCATACCCACAGACTTTTCAGATTACATCATGCAGTTAAAATGACAGCTCAATAAAGCCACAATGTAAAATGTGAGCAAGTTAACACAGCTGTAGGAATTTTAACTCTGAGTCTCCAGTTTTAACTTATTTTTCTTTAAAATTTCCTTATTTCAAAATGTAAACAAAAGGAAATAAACCCAACAGGTTTCTTGAGAGAAACTGACTCTGCGATTCAAGTACAATCTATACAGCCAGGTGCCATACGACAGCATCAGTAGGGAAAATAGCACTTGTCCTTTTCAATTTAACTGCAATTCCACTTTTGCATAAAGCCACTTTTATGCAAAATGACATCTGTCACCACAGGCTGTGGTTTCACTGCACAGTAACAGTTCCTGCCAGCAGAGGCCATTTTCCAACAACAAAACTGTAGTTAAATGGTTGAGAAGAAAAACAAAACAAAAAAAACCAGTCCTTAGCCACGTAACCAGACATTCCTCCTTTCCGCTTACCAGCGCAAAGTAAATGGGGAAAGGACACAGTTAAAAAGTCTTTTTCCTTTCACTCATTTAACTGCATTTCCAGTTGCACACAAAAGCAAGCTTGGTGCAAAAATTCCTTCTGCTGCAAAGAAACCAGACCATACGAGCACTTAAATTCCTATTTCTATGCATGTTCAAACTTCTGAACCCTAAGGAATTAGGGTGTAGAGTCTGAACATCCTGTGCGCCTGCACAAAGGGGGAAACTTCTGTGCATGAATCTCCCCACTGCCCACACAGGGGTCAACTGTCTCCTCTGCTCTGTTCTTCCTCTCTCATACAGGTCAGGGACATCACTCACATGGAGAGCAGCATACCATTCCCCTCACATGTCCTGCAGAGAATCCACTGAAAGGTTAATGCAGCCTCAGGATGCATGCACTGCAGATAGTCACTTTTCTTCACAGCCGCTCTACATGGAAAGCGGCAACATCAAGCATTATCTGTAGCTTTGCCTAAACTAGGATTTAAAGGTATGATGAGATCACACTTCCAAATCATAGTCTAGACAAGTCTGCAGCTGCCAGAGAACTGGGAGAAGAGAAAAGACTCCTATGAAGGAGATACCTGGAGCCAGCATGGAGGCCCATGCAGAGATTGTCCTAGCCTCTAGCAGAACCCAACATCCATGAGGACAACCTTGAGAATTTGAGGGTTCTGAACCATTGGGAGGAAGGAAGGATGGAAATCCTGTGCCTGTTCTGTAGGGAGGAAAACACAACCCATCCCTTTTTTCCCTCACATGGAATAATCTGGGAGACACTCCACAATGGGAATCTCATGGAGTTTCCCCAACTGTCCAACAGCACTTTTCCTTGGAAATGGACAATCTGAATATTTAAAGTTACCAAGCCACCTCAAAGTGATTATTCCTCACTGGGTAGTCACATGCTATGTTTAAAATAGTGAGCTGATCTGAACGCAAAAAACAGTAACAGTTGTTTTAAGCAGGTCATTCCTACCCCATCTAATATTTGATGGCTCAAAAAAAAAAAAAAAAAAAGTCAGACAGACAAGGAGTTTGTAACAGCTTTCGTCAAAGCTTTCCAGAACAATTCATGTTTGGACCGACATCAAGCCTGTGAATGGCCCAAGCCTGAGAAAGGTACAAGAAGCTGAAAGAAGGATTTAGAATGGAGATAAACACTCAGCCATAACAATGCTACAAAATGCAAACAATGCTAAATTTTTAATCAGTTACACATTTTAAAATCATATGCCCTAAAAAGTAATTAAGTCTTATCTTTTGAATACCAGAAAGATCCTACAACATATATGATGGTTTAGTTATGTTACAACCATTCAGAGATCAGAAACTGGCAGCTTTATTAAAGACTGCTAAATAATTTATTCAGTTGAAATCCCTCACATTTGGGAAAGTGGCAACCCCTCACCCCCACATTTTCACAAAAATGTTCATGATATTCCAATGAGCTCCAATAACAAGTTTTCCAAACCGAATCTGAAAACAATACAATTCTGTTCCACATATTCTATCAGTTAAAATGACATTGCCTGTTAAGTCAAAAAGGCATTTCCTTATTTGTGTTACAAACACATTTAGCTAGTAAATCTGATGGCAGAAGGTATTGATATAGCACTCCGCCATTAAAAAAAATGATGCTGTCCCTAAATCAATGCACATTCAGTAATTCTTTGAAATATGAGGCTGCCATTGATTCCTTTTAAATACAATTATGAAGTCAGACAAATGCCACATATTGCATTGTAAAGATATGCACTAATACTATTCTTTAGGAGGAGTTTTGAACACCGAGCTGTGCCCATTGTTATTCAGCAACTAAGATGGGAAGTTTGCTAGCCCTAACAACAGGATTTTGCTTCAATCTTGAAAGTTACAGTTCAAAAGTGGTGTTAATCATGGACTTCAACAGCTAATGGACACCACTTGAGGTCTTAGCCCAGAGTCTTCATGCATTTATTTATGGGTCCCCATGAAGTTATTGTACATCTCTGTCCTGTCAGTAATGAGTTCCGCAACTCGGTCACTAAATTTTACATTACAAATTTACTTACATTTTCATAATCCTTCATGGTCCGAGCTCTGGTTGGTGAAACTGCATCTTCCGCCACATCCAGGAACGCTAGACATTTGAGAAGACAATTAAAACAGATCCAAATACCAAAGGATGCAAAGGTACAATTTTATTTGGAAGAGGTAAAAAGCTTATTTTAATATCAGAATGTATTAAAAGCATTAGACACATTTGTCATTTCATGTCCCCTTTTTACATTATGGACTAAACGAGTTGTGACAAAAAAAAAGAAAATCCAGACAAAAGGTACCATAAGCATCACTGTACAAAGGTGTTGAGCACCAGCAACACCCATTTAAATCAATGGAAGTTGAAGGTGCTCGTGACTGCACAGCACTGTCCCACACAAGACCAAGCCTTGCATACATGAAAGATGTAGCAAAGAAATATTAACTACTTCTCTGTGTATATGGATTAGAAATAATGAAAATGTGTCTCTCCCATGTACTCATTCTGCAAGAGCCAAAATTTATCAAGGGATGCAAATATGGCACTAAGGCTGCTGTTCACATATGCAAACTTTAAAAAGAGTGGGAAAAGAGGTTCTATACAAAAGATTTCAAGAAGCCAAATAATACACAAAATGTAACATTTTATATTCTCTCTCTCTCTCTCTCTCGTTGAGGTACCAAGGTCAGGGTTGTCACAATTTAGAGGAAATACTGAAATAAGTACTTTCAGAGTTATCAAGTAATTCTATATACTTTAAACAGCCTTTCAATATTCCCAGGAATGCCAACCAGAAGTCTTCAAACATGGAAGATTTGATTAACCTGACGAGATACTGTAGTTGCTCTACGAACTATGTAACAGGATCACAGCCATACTGCAATGTAGGTATAGTTCTTATAATTGCTTGCTTTCATATTCAACATTCTTCCAGAGAAGGTATATGTAAATTGCTTTCATTATTGCATGGCAGAAGTTAGCTGAAATTCAGTCTACAATAGATTTGGCTAAATACACAAAAGAATAGTGGGCAGAATAACATTCAAAATACAAGGCCAAAAACTGGCTCCCAGAACACAAAAAATTGCTATAATTGTGCATTATTAGTTTTCATAGAATCACAGAACTGGAAGGAACCTTGAGAGGTCATCTTGTCCAGTCCCCTGGCAGGGGACTTGTGGCAGGACTAATTATCTAGACCACTCCTGACAGGTGTTTGTCTAATCTGCTCTTAAAAGTCTCCAATGATGGAGATTCCACAACCACCCTAGGCAATTTATTCCAGTGCTTAACCACCCTGACAGTTAGGAAGTTTTTCCTAATCTCCAACCTAAAACCTCCCTTGCTGCAATTTAAGCCGATTGCTTCTTGTCCTATCCTCAGAGGTTAAGAAAAACAATTTTCCTTCCTCCTCCTTGTAATAACCTTTTATATACTTGAAAACTGGATCCATGCCCCCTCTCAGTCTTCTCTTTTCCAGACTTAAACAAACCCATTTTTTTCAGTCTTCTTTCATAGGTCATATTTTCTAGACCTTTAATCATTTTTCTATGGACTCTCTCCAATTTGTCCATATCCTTCTTGAAATGTGGCACCCAGAACTAGACCCATACTCCGATTGAGGCATAATCGGCATGGAGCAGAAGAATTACTTCTCATGTCTTGCTTACAACACTCCTACTAACACATCCCAGAATGATGTTCGCTTATTTTGCAACAGCGTTACACTGTTGACTCATTTTTAGCTTGTGGTCCACTATGACCACCAGATCCCAGTACTCCTTCCTAAGCAGTCATTTCTCATTTTGTCTGCGTGCAACTGATTGTTCCTTCCTAAGTGGAGTATTTTGCATTTGTCCTTATTGAATTTCATCCTATTTACTTCAGACCATTTCTCCAGTTTGTCCAGATCATTTTGAATTTTAATCCTAAACTCCAAAGTACTTGCAACCTCTCCCTGCTCGATATCGTCCACAAACTTTATAAGTGTACTCTGTATGCCATTATCAAAATCATTGATGAAGATATTGAACAGAACCGGACCCAGAACTGATCCCTGTGGGACCCCACTGGTTATGCCCTTCCAGCATGACTGTGAGCCACTGATAACTACTCTTTGGAAACGGTTTCCCGACTAGTTTTGCACCCACCACTCCATCTAGGTTGCATTTCCCTAGTTTAATTTATGAGAAGCTCATTTAAGACAGTATCAAAATCGTTACTAACATCAAGATATACCACGTCTACTGCTTTCCCTCATCCACAAGGCTTGTTACCCTGTTAAAGAAAGCTATCAGGTTGGTTTGACATGATTTGTTTGGGAGAAATCCATGCTGACTGTTACTTATCTTATTATCTTCTAGATGTTTGCAAATTGATTGCTTAATTGTTTGCCCCATTATCTTTCAGGGTACAGAAGTTAAGCTGACTGATCTGTAATTTCCTGGGTTGTCTCTATTTCCCTTTTTATAGATGCGCACTATAGTTGCCCTTTTCCAGTCTTCTGGAATCTCTCCCGTCTTCCATGACTTCTCAAAGATAATCATCTATGTTACTTCAAAATATATATTTCAGGCTGTATTTTCTCCCAAACACACAGCCACCACACCATAAAGCAAAACATGCTGAATTACTATCCCCGCTCAATACAATTCAGCAATACCTGATGGTAATGCTTTTTTAAAAAACATATATGTATAAGGAATCTGCAATGCGTAACTGGACTACAGCTGGAAAGTCTGGTGGGAGACTTTCATGTGATATCCCTAAAACAAAGCACTAAGTGAACGACCATCATCTTCTCGGATGAGTAGTACACGAAGTTCAGGAACAGATTCTGAAAGCTGCTAAATGTCTTGCAGGATCAGGACTTTAACAACAACAGAAACTTAATATGTTGGTATCTTGGACTAACATCAGTTTCTGTAGCAATAGCTTGAATTTATAAAGTTTGTTGGTTTTTTAAAGGGACATTCAAAAAATCATATGTTGCAAATATAAAGATTTATTTGCCTCTGTTACTAACATCTATTAAAAGTGAATAGGACTTTCATGTTTACTTTTCACTATTTATGCTCTTTGTTAACTTTTGACATTTCTACCAGCTGGGTAATTAATTCAGTTTCACTTTGTAATCAGTTTCACTTCCAGCTTTTCAGGGCTGCAATATCTGGATTGCAAATGCTGTGAGAATGATTAATGGTTTGGAAAAATACGCGGTTATCACAGGAACATTACAGAAATGTTTCTTTTGGTCTTCAGTGCTGCAAGAACAAGTTAAGTCCCTGCAAATAAGATTTTTATCTTTAAAACTGAATTTTGCAGTCTCCTAAAATTAACATTAACGTGTTCTTGACCCCTTCCTTTTCACCATCACATGTTAGCTGCCCTTACCTCCACTAACTCCCAGGCCAATGCGAGGTTCATCTCTGGTGACATCTGTCAGCCTGGAAATACTGACGCTAGGAGTGAGACAGTGATGGAAAGTTTAGAAACCCCACAAAAAGTCCCTCCTCCGTAAATATTTCCAGCATCAGTCCCCCACACAGTACGTGACAGATACCGAAAGGGAGGCGAAGGATCCAGGTAGCAGCCTAGCACCCCTTCCCCAATATCAGACCCGACAAGATAGGAAGAACCAAGCAGCCTCCCCCAGTGTCGAACCCATGGGACGGAGGAATATAAACAGCATCCCTGCCCCAGGGTGAGACCCAAGCAACAGCAACCTCGCACTTGGGGGATGAGGGGCTTCAATGGCGAGCACCCGCGCCCCCGTATCAGAGCCAGCCCAGGGAAGGGGGGGGGGGGGTAAATCCCGAGCTCCCCTACCCCACATGCCAGACCCGAGGGGGGTTAATCCCGAGCGCCCCTGCCTACCCCGGGAGATGGGGGCGTGAATCCCGAGCGGCCCTGCCCACGCCAGACCCGGGGTGGCCCCCACCACCCCCACACCAAACGGTCCCAGGCTGCCTGTCCCGCTCCGCTCCTACCTGCCGCCAAACTCCACGGGCAGGGTGGGATCCTCCCCCGGCAGCGAGTCCATGGCGGCGCCGAGCCCTGCAGGGACCCTCCAGCAGCGGCGACTCCGGTTGTTATTGTCCGAGTTTGGCGGCTTCGTTGGAATTCAAACGGCCACGGCCGCAGCCGCTTCCGCCATCTTGTATACCCGACTGTGAAGCCGCTGAGGCCGATCTGGAAGGGTAGGGGCGGCGGGCACGATAGAAATCTATGGGGGAGCCGCCATCTTTGCTGAGGGCACAGGCTGGATTTGTGTGGTCAAACGCCATCTTGGCTGAGGGCAGACATTGCGGTGACCACGGGCACCCGCGTTCAGGACTAAGAACAAAGGAGGTAGTGAATGGTGGCAGTTGCCATCTTGAGTAAGGGCAAAAGAAGGGGCCCTATGAGCAGCCGCCACACTTAACAGAAGAGCGAGGGAGAGTGTGACCAGGCGCCATCTTTAGTCAGGGCAGGAAGGTGCGCATGGGAGGCGCCATCTTTAGCCAGGGCACAGTTGGAGTAGGAGGCACAGTATAGGGTGGAAATGGTTAGGGTCACACACTGTACAGCCCTCTAGACTCACTAAGATACTACAGCCACCCCTGGGGTGGAGCCCCAAGGAGCATGCAGGGCTTTGCACCACAGGGGAGAGAGGGCTACCTCCACCCTGACAGAGCAGGCCCTGGAGTTGGTAATGGCCCACGTGAAGCACAGGACCTAGGGCCTGCTTCTCAGAGCTGTTGAGCCCCCTCAACTCTTGAAAAAAGGGAAGGGGACACGGTGACCAGACAGCAAATGTGAAAAATCAGGACACGGGTTGGGGGGTAATAGGAGCCTATATAAGAAAAAGACCCGGAAAATCAGGACATCTGGTCACCCTAGAAGGGGAGTATCTCTGAAAGTGAGGCCCTCACTGTCTCATCCATCCCCCCCAAATAGGGTTACCAACTTTCTGATTGCAGAAAAATCAAGACCCTTGCCCCGCCCCCTGCCCTGCCTCTTCTCTGAGGCCCCACCGCTGCTCACTTCATTCCCCCTCCCTCCATCACTTGCTAGCCCCCATCTTTGCTCACTCACACACTCATTCTCACCGGATTCGGGCAGAAGGTTGGAGTTCGAGTGGGGTGAAGGCTCCTGTTGAGGGTATGGGCTCTGGGCTGGGGCTGGAGATTTGGGGTGCAGGAGGGTCAGGGCCAAGGGATTCAGAGTGTGGGAGGGGGCTTGGGCTGGGGCAGGAGGTTGGGAGCAGGGGGTGAGGGCTCTGGCTGGGAGTGTGGGCTCATAGGGAACAAGGGAGGAGGGGTTTGAGGTACAGGAGGGGACTCAGGGCTGGGCCAGGTGGGTGAGGGCTCTGGCTGGGAGTGTGGGCTCTGGGATGGGGAGTTTAGGGTACAGGTGAGGGCTGGGGCAGAGGACTGGGGTGCAAGGGGTGAGGGCTCCAGATGGGGGTACAGGCTCTGGCGTGCAGCCAGGGATGAGGGGTTCAGGGTGTGGGAGGCGCTCCAGGCTGAGACTGAGGGAGTGTTGGAGGGGATGCGGGCTCTGGGATGGAGTTTGGGTGCAGAAGGGGGCTCAGGGATGGGGCAGAGGCAAGGGGTTGGAGTGTGGGAGGGGGTGCGGGCTCCGGTTGGGTATGTGGGCTCTGGGGTGGGGCCGGGGCTGAGGGTTTGGGGGTGTAAGAGGGGGCTCAGGGGTGGGGCAGAGGGTTGGGGTGCGGGAGGGGATTCGGGGTGCGGGCTCCAGGCAGCACTTACCCTGAGCGGCTCCCCAGAAGTGGCAACATGCTATTTCATCTCTGGGAATGGATTTAGAAAAACTTGAAACTATTATACCCAGTTAAAATAAAAGTGTGTAGTACCAGACACTCAAGTACTGCAATGCAAGGTCGTTATCTCTAGCTTGCTTCTTGCTTGCTTATATATACACACCTGCCCCTGGAAATTTCCACTGCTTGCATCCGAAGAAGTGGGTATTCACCCACGAAAGCTCATGCTGCAAAACGTCTGTTAGTCTATAAGGTGCGACAGGATTCTTTGCTGCTTCTACAGAACCAGACTAACACGGCTACCCCTCTGATACTTATGCAGGTGCTATAGCTATAGCTAGAGAGATTCATAAATTCATCAGGCCTAAATGGAACAGTGTGATCTAGTCTGATCTTCTATATAACACAGGCCATAGGACTTCCCTGAATTAAATCCTGTTCGAAATTAGTGCATATCTTTTAGAAAATCAATCAATCTTGATTTTAAAATAGCCAGCGATGGAGAATCCACCACACCACCGAGTAAATTGTTACAATGGCTAATTACTCTCAATGTTTTCAGCCACCTGTTATACCTTTGTCTGCTAGGTTGAAGAACATGTTATCAAAATGTTGTTTGCCATATAGGTATTTATAAACTGTGACCAAGCTACCCCTTAACCTTCTCTTTGTTAAATTATATAGATTATGCTCCTTGCGTCTGTCACTATAAGGTGTTTCCCAATCCTTTAATCATTCTCGTGGCTCTTCTCTGATGGATAGACAGGTACTTTGTGTAACATACCTAATAAAAAAGTAAGTATAAGTCATACAGCTATAGTTCCATCTAAAAGATCTGGGGCTATCATATGCAGGATATGGTGGGCTAATTATCAGTATGGCAAAAATCATGTGACCGTATGTAGTTACTAAAATCCCAGGATGGAATTACAGTAATAATTTCAAAGCTTTTTGTTATTTTAATAGCTGTCTATAGTATAATATATGGATCTAAACCCAAGAGTTCTACTTTCATAATAATTCAGCCTGAATATACTTAAAACATAAAACATAAGAACGGCCATACTGAGTCAGACCAAAGGTCCATCTAGCCCAGTATCCTGTCTACCAACAGTGGCCAATGCCAGGTGCCCCAGAGGGAGTGGACCTAACAGGCAATGATCAAGTGATCTCTCTCCTGCCATCCATCTCCATCCTCTGACAAACAGAGGCTAGGGACACCATACCTTACCCATCCTGGCTAATAGCCATTATTGGACTTAACCACCATGAATTTATCCAGTTCTCTTTTAAACGCTGTTATAGTCCTAGCCTTCACAACCTCCTCAGCTAAGGAGTTCCACAAGTTGACTGTGCGCTGCGTGAAGAACTTCCTTGTATTTATTTTAAACCTGCTGCCTATTAATTTCATTTGGTGACCCCTAATTCTTGTATTATGGGAATAAGTAAATAACTTATCCACTTTCTCCACATCACTCATGATTTTATATACCTCTATCATATCCCCCCTTAGTCTCCTCTTTTCCAAGCTGAAGAGTCCTAGCTTCTTTAATCTCTCCTCATATGGGACCTGTTCCAAACCCCTAATCATTTTAGTTGCCCTTTTCTGAACCTTTTCTAGTGCCAGTATATCTTTTTTGAGATAATAACTTGAAAATAATTGTTCTAAAATTGATTTGCTTGCCCAGTGAAGAGAAAGGATAGTCAGAAAGTACTGCAGAAGAGCTGGTATTTTGCCAAAAATAATTTGCTTAACTATACATTGCATCTTTAGCATGTGTTTTGTAGCCGTAGGGGTGTTATCTTTTCTCATTGGGTGTGTGCAATTTCTGTTAGTGCTACTTTCATGCATCAAGGTAGATACTTGAATACAATTAGCAGTCTTGTGGCATCTTATAGACTAACAGACGTTTTGGAGCATGAGCTTTCATGGGTGAATATCCACTTCGTTGGATGCATGTAGTAGTGGGTATTCACCCATGAAAGCTCATGCTCCAAAACGTCTGTTAGTCTATAAAGTGCCACAAGACTCTTTGCTGCTTTTACAGATCCAGACTAACACGGCTACCCCTCTGATACTTGAATACAATTGAAAGGTATAAGAGTCAATTTTCAAGATTATCTACTCCAGAAACATGCATGGTATATTTCTTCAAAATGGATTATTTTACCTTTAAAAAAAATAAAATGAAGGTGACCACTTCATACGGAATTCTGTATTTCAACATTATTTTTACATTTCATCATAGAAGCAAATTTGTATTTATTTAAATGTATATGTAAAATATCTCAAATTTGTTTTTATTTTAACTACATATAATATTTCCAATTTAGTTAGTGTGGCATACCCCTGTGCTAACTTGATCAATTTCTTCCTTTGGTAAGCACAGCAGCATGCTGCCTATGCATTAGAAGGTTAAACTGTCACACATACACACAAATTGTACAGTAACAGAAATGAATTCACACCCCAAAGTCACTTATATGGTCCCCATCGCCATAGTATGTGAGTGCCTCACAATCATTAATTAATTAATGTATTTATCCTCACAACACCTGTGAGGTAGAGAGGTGCTATTATCCTAGAGATGTTTAATGTTACGTAGGAAGCCAAAGGCAGAGCTGGGAATTGAATGTAAATCTCCCAAGTCCCAGACTAGCACTTTTACCCCTGGACCATCCTTTCTGTCTTCTTTGTCCTATCTTTATTCTAAGCGGCATATACATTAGTTGCTTTTTATATTTTGTTACTGAAGCTTTCCAACAATTGCAGGGCTGTATTCCCTATTATAGCATCTGATCTTGCAAACATTTATACTTTCCTTGCATAAGTATGTCCCCTGAAGTCAGTAGAATTATTGAGGGCTATGAGGGATATGTGGTGCAGGAAGGGCCTGTGTGTGTTTGGGGTTATTGTGTCTGGGTTGTGTGGATTTGAAAGGGTGGCAGTTGGGCCCATGGGTGGGCAGTTGGTCCAAGTAATCTACCAGCTGTGCAGTCTCCCTCATGCAATCAAGGAAACTGTTGCATGCAAATAAACTGTAGAGTAAGGGTAGTGATTGGTTGAGTTATCTCTGATATCACAAGGGCCTTGGGCTCTTGGCAGGGCATAGATACATGCCTTACTGTAGGTATATGCCATATGGACATAATTCATAAAATCAAAATGTCTGAGAATTTAAAAATGGGATGGTAACAGACCGCAAACCCCACTAATGATTCACCCTTGTCATATTCTGAATTAAAAGAACCCTCAGCCATGCTTGCAGCTGCTTCCATCGCTTCTTACTGACTCAGACATTTTAGGCTTCAGAGTGACATACTGAGTGACATTCCTGGATTATGTAGAGATGTTTGTATATTTTAAAAGATCTTTAAAACTTTCTGGCGGGATTTAAACATTCATCTGCCCTATTTGTAACATACAAACATTCACCTGCCATATTTGTAAGGTAGGACTAGGCTAGTGCATGAGTCAGACAGTGAAACTGTTAAACACGAAACTGACTATTCTACTTCCCTTGTCCACATTTTTTTTGGGCGGGAAAAGGGAAGACCCCAGCATCAAAACAAAAAGGTAAATACTTACAGTTTAATGCTCTGCAGTATTACAGGTAATACTAGGAAGTAACACCTGGGTGAGAGATGCTTGCCTAATTCACGTCTGCTGGATCAAACCCGTGTTTACTTTATTAGATTCTTTTTTTTAATTTGGACTGTTGGATTTCACTTATTCACCCTAACCAGCTGGGCTAGATCAATGGGATTCTTAACTCTCCAAGACATAGGAGTAGTGGGGCGGGGTTAGGGGTTGATTGACGGTAGGGCACTTATACTACTCATAGGCTTGGAATTGGGACAAGCAAGTGAGCATGGACTACAGTCAGGGGCGGCTCTAGAAATTACGCCGCCCTTCCCCGGTCCTGCGGCCGGGGCAGAAGTGTCTGCAGCAGGTGCGCTGGTCCCGCGGCTCCAGTGGAGCATCCACAGGCATGCCTGCGGGAGCTCCATCCGAGCCGCGGGACCAGCGCACCCGCCGCAATCATGCCTGCGGGAGCTCAAGCGGAGCCGCGGGAAGAGGGGACCCGCCGCAGTCATGCCTGCGGCAGGTCCGCTCATCCCGGGGCTCCGGTGGACCTCCCGCAGGCATGACTGCGGAAGGTCTGCCGGAGCCAAATGCCGCCCTGCCCCGACAATGCCGCCCCACGCACCTGCTTGGCGCGCTGGGGTCTGGAGCCGGCGCTGACTACAGTACTTTCACCATCATCATTCTGGATTGCCAGTCTTCTCCATGTACATACAACTACTTTCTCTTCCAAGACAAACTGAAAGCCACATAAAAGCCTGTAAAAAAATCCCCCAACTTGCTAACAGGTGTTGTGCTGTGGGGCTTCCCAACCACAGGTACGTATACCTCCACTGCTGCTGTAGGCTTCCCCTCCCTACCTGTCCTAACCTTAGTGCATTGCTGTTGCCCACTTCTCATTCAGTTGTACATGTGCAGACACAAAACAGAGCTGGGGTTACAGTGCACAGAACTGATTGGGAAGTGTCAGGCAATGGCTGGCAGAGCTGAAGACTCTCTCTCTTAACTGGGTGCAATAGAAAATCTTTGGTGCTATGCAGTTGGGATCTGATCCGGTGAAGTACTGAGGGCTTTGAACTCCTGTTGACTTTGATGTGAGTGTGGTATGCTCCTTACCTTGTAGCAGTGGGTCCTATGCTGTGATGCTTTCAATCACTGGTGGTCTGAAGTCAGTTTCAAAAGCAAGTCTGCCATATGGCAGCAGGACCTAATCAGGCCAGGCTGGTTCAAAATTTCTTACGTAACATTAGGATGGATATTAGAGAGTTCTTCTTGAAATGTGTGACAGTCTGTTTACTTGGTACAAGAAATTAGCCAATTATTGATGTTAAATGAAGAACTATATATATTATTGGCTAATTATTTAACATTGTTAATGTTAATCTGATTAGCAGAAGGCAAGTCATTAACTGCTAGGGTGACCAGATGTCCCAATTTTATAGAGACAGTCCCAATTTTGGGGTCTTTCTTATATAGGCTCCTATTACCGCCCCACCCCATGTCCCGATTTTTCACACTTGCTGTCTGGTCACCCTATTAACTGCTTATATATCTGTATGAATGACATATTGCATTATATCAATGACAAACAACAACAAAAGTGGCAAAGAGTTCTGTGGCACCTTATAGACTAACAAACATATTGGAGCATGAGCTTTCGTGGGTGAATACCCACTTCGTCAGATGTATTCACCCACAAAAGCGCATGCTCCAATACGTTTGTTAGTCTATAAAGTGCCACAGAACTCTTTGTCACTTTTACAGATCCAGACTAACACGGTGACCCCTCTGATATTTAATCAACAACAAATCTCTAGGCAATGCAATTACCTTTTAAGTGACACAGGCCAGTGCAGCGTATGTCCTGCAAAAGAGACACCCATATGTTTCTTCAGACACATGCTGTGTAGCCCCATTTGGCTTGCAAAGGGATAACGCTTTCTGATCAAACAAAAAAGATAAAAACAATCAAATGGACCATTAACTGGAGTTATGGGCAATTTCCATGGGGTTACTGCAATATCTATTTTACCAAATCTGCGGCAGCATCATAAAAGTTGTGAAGGAAAAATATGTATCGTTTTGAAGCAGTTAATGACTTGCCTTCTGCTAATCAGATTAACATTGCTTAGCCTTATCTTAATTAGCAGTATGTTTGAGGAGATTATAGTAAATCCTCATACCAAGTGTAGTAAGATGAGGCCCTGAAACATAAAATCTTGTATCAAAGGCCCAGTCTGATGCCTGAAGCCTGAACCAAAGCACTTCCAGGCATTGCTAAGCAAAAGCTAGGCTGTGAGCCAGAGGCAGGCCCCACTCACAGAAGTTGGCAAGAAAAGGGCTGCTAGAAGCAGATGCATCCACACATATGTGCTAATAAGAGGGACTTGTGCCAGGATAGCATCAGAACACTCCACAGAGATAACAAGGAACAGGCAGGTGCATCTTAAAGACAGGACCAAAAAGACAGTATGATGGACAGATCTGTTTGAAACAACATGATCAAAGGAGGAGACAACACCCTAATGAGTCAAGGGGCTGTACCTCAATACGTCAGGAGGGATGAGTAATCTGTCCTGGAACTGTATAAAAATAGGTCCCGGAGTGCACATCTTTGTCTGGCCTAGGGGGCAGTGGAAAGTCCTGCCACTGACTGAGCCGGTCCATTGCCAGGGGGCAGAAATTCGTAGTGTCTTGTAGAGTCTAAGGGAAACTATTACTGTGCTTCGTTTGACAATAAACCTGGCTTGGGTTCCTCGTACCTTCCTAGAGTCTGTGGTCTTTGGGGGTTCTCTTGGGGTTTGCTGTGTCAACGATCTGCGCAGAACCGGGGCAGCACACAGAGGGAACACGCACGCAGCCGACTGTTATCATCGAACAAGAGCAGAGCACCACACTGGTAGCTACTGACAACACCAAGACATCATCCATCCTACTCTGGCTGAGCTCTTTGCCATTTCAGAAATGAAGTGCAAAATGAAGGAGAGCAATGGAGACCTCGTCACTGAACATGTGATTATGTGGATCCACAGGCCAAAGGCTCAGAGGGAAGAGTGCAAAAGGTGCACACCTCACTACAGCCCAAGGGTTGTTGTATCAGTGGCAGAATAATTGTGCTCATGCTTAGCCTCTTTACCTGAGCTTTCCTCAGAGGAACAGGATTTGCTGTAGCGTTCTCAAGACACTCCATAATGAGCCTGATAGTCTCATTAATAGCCTGATCTTGCTCCCATTCAAGTCAAAAGCAAAATTCCCATTATTTACAGGATAAAACCCATTCACTGGTGTAATCAGGAGTAAATTAAACCAATAAAAGTGTAGAGAATAAGAAACTCAAGCCCTTCATTTTTAAAGCCCCAGTTCAGTAAAGCACTTAACACATGCACACATTCTGAATTCCCATTAAGTTATCCCCATTTCTTAAGTGCTTTGCTGAATCAGGGACAGAGAGTGTCACAAATAACATTCAGTGGCAACAGCAGTCTTACCATTTGGTATTTACTTCTCCATTGTGAGTGGGAGTTAACTTCCTAACAATGACAAGTGAGAAAGAACTGTAAAGGTTCCAGAGGCAAAGCGATAAACATCTTTTTTGCGGCTATAAAACAGCCTTTTATAAATCATCAACTCCTCAGATGCAGATTTCAGAGATATCTGGTCCACACAGAGTTCCTTTGAAGATCCCAGTGTAGATGTGGATAACACCCATGATACTATGGTCTTCTCTAATTTAATTTTTACATGGTTGCATACTTTTATGCAAAAATAAATCTGTATCAGTATTACATCCCTACAGTGAGCAGAGACTCATTGACTGACAAGCTATTGAGCTGAAAAATTAGTATGTTAACAAGAATATAAATAAGAATAAATAGTCAAAAGATTTCACGGGAATTAAAAAAAACAAAAAACCCACTGATAATATGACAGAGTATGAATTGTGTTAGTAAATGTTTGGTGTTAAAAAACACTTCAAGCATAATTTTGATCTCACTTATATAGAGCAGGAATAACTTCATTGTCATGAATTGAGTTACTGGTACGAGGTCACATTCAAGCCCTTAGGACTCAATACAACTCCCCACTGACTTCATATGGGACTTGGTAGCAGCCCTTAGACTATATTTAAAAACAAAACAAAAGCAAAACCCCAGCTGGCTTAGATACAAATTATATACATTTTTATTCATTTTAAATAACATTCTTCTGTATAAATTCTGACATATTCAAACCATACACAGCTTTTTTAGAAATGCATTTGTAAGCTTAGTATATGCTTAGGAGACACCTTATTTGGATGTGTTGCAAGCCTGCTGGATTTTAGCTGGGAGCAAGTGTAATTTGAATGTTTTAGACCCACCTTTTATTTTAATTGGAGACATAAATAGAGTTTCTTGGAAGCTAATTTTAAAACTTCACTTTAAAGAGAAATTTTGTTGATGCTTCAATCTTAGGTCCTCATTTTAGAAGAGACTGTACTGACTGTCTGCCACCATACTGGATTGCTTATATTGCATTTAACATTTGGGATAAAGATACTGTACATCAGAGGTCAACTGCCCCAGAATGCCATTACAATGGTGAAGAGGCTCCATCTTGCCTCATAAATTATTTCTGAGGGTCTAAGTTTATTTTGCCTGGACCAAGGGCGTGACTATTTCAATATATGACACCTCATGATAACTCCCCAGGCCTAAAACTTCATGCAGTTACTTCTAGCTATGATGATTCATGAGATACAAGACCTTAAATTCACATTAGCCCCATTATATTTTTGTATGTCTGCCACATCCTGTATTCAAAGAATAGCATCCTACCTTGTGATCCAGCCAGGGTGCCCCTGTGCATATTATAAAATTACTGTTTTTCCCTTCATCCATACCATCAGAGGAGTCTTTTTGTTCTCAGGTACTTGACTATGGGATTTCAGTTGCCTCATCCAGACCAGCAGGGGCACGTGCCAAAATGGTGCTCACTTCCCATGACATGAGCATAAGATCATTACCATTAGGAACAGCAGCCATTGATCTTTCACAATCGTATTTCTCTGGACTGCCATGTCCTCCTATTACTCCATCTTCACCATTCACACATAGCTACTGCATCATACCACCCACTGTCTCACCCAAAATGAATGATGTTGTCCTGCAGGACTGCATACTATTCAGTTAGTTGCTAGCAGGTGGAACAATGGTAATCACCAAAGGTGTGGGTATCTGTAGTAGGAAGGTCTGATGACCAGCTGGCCTAGTGGTCAGCTCATGGCCATATGGTTTCTGTTAGTCTAGTCATCCCAGAGGGGTCTGAGCTGCAGCCTCAATCACCTACCCCTCATGCTCTAACTGCTCCATCACCATTCAGTCACTACAAAGGGGACAAGGCAGAGGGACCCAGGCTCACCAAATCCAGCAGGGCCCAAACCAGGGCCCTTGGAGTTTATCAACATGTCCTGTCAAGTTACTGAGCTACCCCAAATTACATTTCCCCCAGGTCATTTCCCACCAGTCTAAAGCTCTTCAGTTTGGGGCATGGTCACTGCCTTAGTAGACTCTCCTCAGTCTCTTAGGGCTTTCAACTCCCAAAGATCAAGTAGGAGGCCCTCCAAGTCCCTACTGCTAGAGCAGCTTTCACAAAGCTGTTACCACTCCTGGCAGAGCATCAGCCTCACTTCCTGGTTACTACATGCAGCCCATACCCCCTGGCCTACCAGTCTCCTTTTAAACTCTTTCTCCACTGAGAACATGCCCTGCACCTGTTGAGGGGTGGGGCCTCCCAAGTCCAGTATCGCTCTATTGCCGGTCCTGGTTCAGCGTGATGCCTGTAAATGCCATCACAGTATCAATACTGATACTGCAGCCATCTGTGCCCAGTACCCTAGATGCCCCATCCCTAAACTTGGTAATTAGCCTCTCCACTGGCTCTAGCGCACTGGTGCTGTCCTCTTCCTACTTATCCGTGCATGTTCCAAGCTGCTGTGGAGCAGACTCGGCCTCCCGGAAGCTCTGTGGCAAGTTATAAAATGAACAAAACGACAGGAGGCCTTTGGCAAGCTGAGGCAGCTGCCAGTGGATGTTTCAGGCAGTGCGCTATGTCAGGGTACACTCTAAGCTGATCAAGAGATACAACTAGCTCATTTTCTTCCTCCCTTTGTAAAGATGCTCAGGTATGTGGTTAAGAGAGGGGATACAAGCAGGCTCCACTCCCAGAGATCATAGAACTAGGCTGAACCTCAAGCAGGGGAGTTTCTCTTTACTCTTTCTTTAATTATGTTTTGATTTCTTATTCAGTTATTTATCTCAGCCAAAAGACGTGACTGACTGCAACTATTTTTGTTTCTTCTGCTGAGTCATTTCACCCACCCGTAGGCATCCTCCCTAGTGCCTCACTTCTGTGATGTTTCCAGTCTCTGCTAGGCTGAGGTTAGTTCCAAAACAAAGCCTGCTGTATGACAGATAGAGTATCCCTCCACAGTCTCAGCAAGGTCAGTCTAGTTTTGAAAAGTTTTATCCAAGTAGGGTCCAAAGGAAAGATTCAATTGACTTCCAGAGGCTTTGGATCAGACCCCCAGGATTCTATGAGATGTTTTCTCAAAATTTGTGAGATCATTTGCCATCAGAAAGGATTCCCAAATCCTACTGCCCTCTCACTATTACAAAGTGTAGAGGGAACTGACCTCCTCACTCCATCAAACATGGGCTGGGATATAGTGCCTTCATATTCATTTCTCTTGTTTTGCTTATAAAGCAGAAAAGGGCCAGAACCAGAACTCCAGATCCAGACACCCCCCATTGTTAATGGTGGGATAGGAGGGGTCAGTATCTGAACTCAGAAGCAAACTCTGCAGCTGGCCACTGTCTCTATAATGGGAGAGAACCAAAAACCAGGATCTGAAATCCAAATGAGACATGTCCCATCCCTGTTATAAAGTAGCCTGCAGGCTTTCCAAGGTTTCAGGAAGGAAAATTCAGTAACTGTTCTCTTCTTTGCAAACTCTCCTCACGCTCCCCCAAAAGACTTTGGACAGGCCACAGTGCTCACTCTTTCTTTGCCTGTCAGCATTATTGCTCTATGAACTATTTCCAGAATCTAAAATCGCCTATGAAAAGTTACTTGTTTTCACTGTGTAAAGATCAGGCAAGTAGATATTACAAAAGGACACTGCCAAGTAATTACATACAGCTTTTAGTCATTTCTCTCCATTGTCATTAATCCACTCTTCAAAAGCTGTATGTGCAATCCTTTGTCTTTCCCCCCCTTTTATTTTATCACTTAAAACATCTCTGAATGACTTGAATCTACCTTCTTATAAACTTAGGACCTGATCCCAAGCCCACAGCAGAGAATGGCAGACTTTTCACTGACTTCAGCGGGCTTTGGATCCGGCTTATCCACGGTCTCTCACACCCTGCTATCACTATTTTCCTTGCCCTCCATCTCAAATTCCCTTTGTTGCGTTTACTTGTGCCACATCTTAAATTAGACTAATATCTTTGGGGGCAGGGATTGTAACTTATTGTGTGTACGTTCAGTACTGAGCACAATGCATCCTCCATCCTGACTGAGGTCCATAGGCACTAGTGGAATAAAACAGAATAAATAAATTAAATAAATAAACAAACACTATTCTCCTTTTCCACTCTGTTTCTGATGATGCATGAGCCAGCGATAGCTCAACTTGGTTAACTACCTTGTTTATCAGCAACATTGTTTTTAAATGTTTGCAAAGCATCACCATCCATGCATTACAGCTGTATAAGTGGTGTCAGGGCAGGTTAAGAAAAGGGTTTGATTTGGGACATTAATTGTATTGATTTTCATAGGACGGTAACAGTTTGCCAAGCTCAGGAAAAAAATCAAAATCAAACGAATGATCTCATTCAAACTCCATTAAAGTGAATGGGAGGCTTTCCATTAATGGGAGTTGGATTGGGCCCAAAAACAGCCTGTGAGTACAGTGAAAAGAATAAGGGAGAGAGATTGGATGTGGCTTTTGAAAAGGACCATGTGCCAAGCTGGTGCTTGTGATGCACTCTGAAGAAAGGTAGGGTGGAGCTGAGGTGCTCCATGGCATTATTTTTACACTGCACAAATGCACCCAGAATGCTTCAGGGGTCACTGAAAGCAGCAAAGTGTCCAGTGTGCCTTACACCTGCTGGCAAAAGGTTCAGCATGTGCTCCCCCATTTTCTGCTGCCAGCTGTTAACAGGACAGGAGAGGGGGTCTATCCAGGGGTCATGGCATGCTGTTAGGTGTTCTGACCGGCTGCTCACAGGCCGTTATGGTCAGCATTCTTCCTTGGTGGTGCATGGATGTACGTTCATCATCCACATTACACCTATGCATAAGAGCCTGTATTCAGGCCTATATCTGAGAGTCACCTGGGGAAACAAGACAGCATCCTGCTTCCATGTGGCTATCTCCATTCTGCTGAGCCAGAAAAGCTCTGTCAGCTGTTAACTGTGCTCTCTCTTCTAACAGCTAGTCTGCCTCTGCACAAGAACAGTAGGACTTTGCATAACCAATGGACCTTTGTGTGTTTCTTGGCAACTGAGGCTCCTGACTCTCCCCAGCATAGAACAGCTTAAAGCTACAAGAACTTCTAGGCATAAATTACTTGACAGTGTCTATATAATCTGCTTTTTTTTAAACTAGAATTTTGCAATGAAGAACCTGATCTGTAAACTCTTAGGTGACGTCCTGGTTCCATTGAAGTCAATGGGAGTGTTGCCATTATCTTCAAGTGGGGAAAGGCAAAGCTCAGCACCTCTGACAATCCTTGATCACACCGAGCAGTCTTTATTCACACGAGCAGTCTTGTGGACTTCAAAGGAATTATGCATGTGAATAACAACAGCGCATGTTCATCATGGTTTTCAGGATCAGGCCATAAATAATTATGTATTTGTAACAACATGTTTCCATTTTGTGCTGGCATTTCACAGCAAATTACCAAATGTTACACCTGATCTCTGGAAATTGACTAGTCTCTATTCATGATACTATGGGCCATACCTTTAAAGGAGTCGGGGAGTTTGAACCGTTACAGATAACGAGTAGGAAACAGACAACTTTAAAAAAATTTCAGTGATATCAGAAGAAGAACTTTAAATGATGGGTGTTTGCCAGAGGCCCAGCTCCAGCAATATTGCCATCTGATTTACACAATTTTAAACAATCCCCATATTTTTTTTTTTACAATGCCACTAACCGCTGTACAGATAAAATCTAGATGATAAAATATGACTCATGATTTTTTTTTACAAATAGTTATAAATACAATGGAGAGAAGATATATTACATTCTATGTACAGAACACACCATTTCTATCAGGGTAGGATATTAAGCCTAGCTTTTATTTGTACACGTGACCCTGAGATGTCTTGTCGTCTTCCCTTGTACAGTATGTATACAAGTTCATTAACTCCTTCTACTGAAAATGGATTTCTGTGTTTTAATAGTATCATCACTTTGTATGAGAACTCAGAAAGGGAAAACAGTGATCTTTCTCCCCCCACCCCCAGACATTTTCCTGATTGACTGTTTCTGCTCTCCAAATTGTTGGAGAACTGAACATGGTGACTTTAGTGTGTGTAACATTTACTCATTTAGAAGTCTCTTAGCAGTACAGTGAAATGAACATGATTTCCCTTTTTATATATAAAACCACAAATTCGTACCAGGAAAGAAAACGAAGTCTTTACAAACGTCTATTTTCAAAAGTCGGCTGTTAATTAAACAGGCTGCTTTTCAAAATATAGGCTACTGGTGTAGGCCTTAGCTTGGCTGGAAGTCAAAGTAGCTTTTGATTAATCAGGGGGCACTGGTTACTACCCCCCCCACCATCTTTTCATATAAAAATATACTTTAAGATCAGCATAATTTTATGGAAAGTCCTTAGCAATGAATTCTATGGATCGTCATGGAAAACAATACACTGAATGCATTTCATAATTTTACCTGAAATTCATATGCACTACACTCCTTTCCCGCTCAACAGCAAGCTATGCCGTGCCCGATGTAAAAGAATATGTGGGTAGCAAATTCCTTTGCTTGGAGCCTTGGTACAGATTTTGATACCCCTTCAACAAGGATGGTAATTTTTTAAAGCCAACTTTGGAATAGCTGGAGTGACTCTTATTTTAAGCTTTATAGTTATGCATGGGAGTTGTCAGCGTCAGCTGTCCATTTGGTGCCACTTCATTTCCGTCTTCCTCCAGTAAGCCTGAAACATCAGCATTGGGTATGCTGTCATGGTAGCTGCTAAAACTAATGTTGTCCTCCTTGAGCTCAATGGTCCAAAAAGGAGCATTAAGTTTTCTGTTTTGATATTCACGGTACATGTAGACAGCACCCACAAATCCCATCAATAGGACCACAACAATGATAATAACTGTCAAAATAATGATGTTAAATTGAGTCCAGGAGACGTCTGCCAATGCAGAGGTACTATTGTCAGAGGAGTTGATAGGAAATATAGTCTGCACAGTTGTTGGCGCTAACGTACTGTTTATCACCGTAGTTGAAAATGATGTTGGCCTGCTGATGTTGGGAGCAGCAGTTATAAACCCTCTAGGTTCAGGACCAGGAATGACTTCTACAAATAAAAATGAGATATGTAAATTAATACATACACGAACAATAAAATACATGGTGAGCCATGACTGGAGAACAGGAAATAAATGGCTCTGCCTATAGATCACTGTTAGTATGAGTGCAACAAACTAAAATTTTTAAAAGGTCAGAATTGTTCAGGTCCCATTTACACATCAAAATATTTGGCCAGATCAGCGCATTGAGGGCCGAGTTCTTTTGAAAACCTGGTCATAAGCATCACAATGGGAGCTGCTGGGTGCTGAGCACTTTTGAAAACCTCCTCGTTTGGGTGTCCAAATAGGAGCTGAGCTCTTTAGAAAAATCTGGCCCCGATTGTGGGTGCTCTGCTCTTGAAAATATGGCCCACAAGACCTTGATTACTCATGATGAATTCAAGTCACTCCAAGTGCAACTCAACTGGGAAAATGTTGGCTCCACAAAGTCAAAGGAAGTTTTCCATTCAGTGGAGCCAGGATTTCACCCATACAAAAGGTTTTCTGGAGAACTTTTACTAGTAGGGGCTGAGGAGGAGAATCACCTCTGAAAGGCTAATTTGGTACAGGCAACAGGTATTGGGGATACTCAGCCCTTCTCAGGATCAACCCCTAAGCACCAGCAGTAGGAGAGTGATTATACTTTAAAGCCCAGGGATGGACTTAGAGGTGGAAAGATCCCTAACCAGAACATGTTACAACTAGACAGAGGATTTAGAATGTTTCTGCTCCATGGACCTAGTCCTGTTCTCAGCTACATCCATCCCACTCTATCCATTTTAAATGTGATTGCCTGAGCGAAACTAAGAAGAGAATTTGGTCCTGTCTATCTTAGGTATTTTTATACCACCAATCACTGCAGTACTGAGCCACTGAATAAAGTTCTTAATAAAAAGCTATTACAAGTTACAAAACGTCAACCTCAAATAAGGTTCCCACACAAAACAATCTAGTTAGAGGACAGTTAAGGTTAAAACATTGTTGACACAACCTAATTGACTAGCCTCAAGCTTCCTTATCATATACACATTTAAATATATGCTAGCCATTAGACACGCTAGAAATGCGCAGTGAAGGTATCCACCCAGCTCCTCTCCACCATATAATAAATGACCATTGGCTCTCACCCAGACCAATTTCTACCACCACTCAACCTTAGCTTTGTCTCACTAGTGGTTTAATTAGACTGTGGTGCTGATGGCGTTGCTGTGAATGTACATGCTGTTTGGAAAATGCACGCTGTTGGATTTATAAGTACAGTACAGACCCGTTTACGCACAAATCTGCTTAACACGTGGTAGCACCATGCCTCCCAGTGCTACCTATTTAACAAGCGAGAATTGTTACCACGCAGTACAGGAACTTGATATGTAGCGCTACAGATTTGCTCACTACCTCACTGACACAGAAATCAACAGGAAGTGCGGAGTGGAAATGTGTTGTATGTCTTTACTGCTGACGGGGGGAAGGGCAGGGGGGAAGGGGCAACAACGTTAAAGCCCAAATCCCGAGTGCTTCAAGGATCCTGCTTTAGTCTGCTCTTGTGACTAAGCAAATATAAAGGATCAGTTTTCGTGAGTGGCTAGTTATTTTCGGTGCTCCAGTTTTCTCAGTATCCAACCTGAGACTCCTTAAAAGGGCCTGCTGAGCATCCACCCCATGAAAATTAGACCCCTTTTAGTTGCCTCAAGTTGGGCTGCCCAAAATTGAGGCCTCCAAATTCACTAGTCACTTCTGAAAATCTTGGCCCTAAAATCTCGAGCAACATTCAGCAAACAGGGAACAAAAATGCAGATCTTTTAAATATTAACAAAGAAAGGAAAACAGGTGTCAAGGAAACATGATAGCTGCCTCAGCTGCCCGTGAGACGGGAGGGCAGTATTTCCCCAAGTCAGTAATCAGCTATCTCATCATGTCATTAAAGTGGCAGGAGAGGTGCAGGCTGGAAAGGGTCATTCAAAAACAAAGGCATGTATGTTACTATGGAACAAGGTCAGTCAGTCCCTGACACACAAAACCAATGCATTACAACGGATGGACCAGTGTGAAATTGCTATCTGCAACCCTGCAGAGACAGCCATACATAAAGTTACAGCAGATGAATATTAAACTTTTTTACTAATCATCTCTTTTCCCCACACAGAAAACAATCTTGCAGTCTGTCCATTCAGGAATTAGTAAGAGAAGGAAGGTTATTGTAGTGCCTTTGAATTAAATCTCTTGGAACAGCAGAGATGAATTTGGTCCTGATGTGTTTTGGAATTCTGCGCTCTCCTTCCTATGTACAACCACATGTGCATGGAGCCTGCAGTCTATCTAGTGGAGTAACTTACTGACAACCACTGGGAGAAGAACTTTCTATCATTTTATTCAGGGCTATATTGTTATAAGGTCGCCTCTTCATTACCACCATGCACCTGAGAGTATTAGATGCAATGAGGATGAGGAATAAGAGGCTTCAAAGTCAGGCAATAGAGAGTTCACATCCCTGCTCGGCCACTGGATTTGTTGTGTGGCTTTGGTCAAGTTGCTAACCGCTCTGTGCCTTAGTTTCCCAGCTACAAAGCGGAGGTGATAGTTCTTGAAGCACTGTGTGTTATGATAAAAAGCCTTTATAAAGGTGCCAATCCTGTAAATCCTTGCTGACGTGAGAAGTGCTACTGAATGTAGTCAAATAACGCAACACACTGGGGGGTTAAGAGTTTGCATCCAGCTCTAGAAATCAGGATACAAACCAAATTATACATAATTTTTTGTTTCAGTTTATTTCATGATATTGCCTGCCACAGTTTTGGTGAACAGATGAATTACTGAAAACCGAGATGAATCTCCAATTCACAGATTTTAGAGCCAGAACAGATCATTAGATTATCTAATCTGACCTTCTGTATAACACAAGCAAGATGAATATATTAGTCTCTCTTTTCATACAGACATGCGCACAAACACGCATGAAAACACACACAAAAGTTCACTGCAGGAAAGGAACTTTATTAAATACTTTTCTGTGCCGAAACCTAGAAGATTCTGCCCTCCCCCAGCCTGCTGTCTCAAGCTGTAGAGAGAACTGTCTGTCAAGAACCATTTCCAGAATGCCAAAGATTAGCCGTGCGTCAGAAACATCATGCTGCTCCTTTCAACGCAGGCAATGTTCAGACAGGCTCTCGGTAAAATGAAGCTGAAAATGAAGCTTGAGAAAACATTATAATGGCTACAGGGGGAACTTTCTTCCAGCTTCCCCCTTGGATTGGCCCTTATAAAGGAATGAGTTCCCTTGTCCACCTTGGAAGATGCTAAAGCTGCTTCATCTTCGACAGCAAATCCCTCCAGGAATAAATATACCCAATATTCCTTCCCCCACCCCCAGGCAGCTTGCGTGTGTCTGATCTGGTTAGGAAACACGGACACTGATTCAAGGAGAAGCATTTACCTTTCTTGGTGCAGTTGGCTCCCTCCGGGTCTCTGACATAACCTTCCTGACACTCCTCGCAATGGAACCCGGCCGTGTTGTGGAGGCAGCCAATGCATTCCCCTGTGTCTGGCTTGCACACCTTGGGTGACTGCTCTGGGTCTACATTCCCGTTACATTTACATCTAATGCAGATGCTGTCGGAATTGTAATAGCCATTGTCACACTGGTCGCAGTTCGGGCCAGTGTATCCGGCTTTGCATCGGTCACACGTTGGAGCGTGTTGACCAGATTCTGAAAAAAAAAGAGATATCGCATATATCACTGAACGAGCCCTGTGAAAGAATGCTCCTTGTACCACCTGCATGTTTGCTCTGCATCACACTGATTTGCAGTCAGGTTCTAAAGTCAATGGGAGATCGCCCGTGTAAAAGCTGAACGCTCATGTCTTTAAAATGTAAGCGCTTTGCAGCAGGGACTTTTCTGTTCAGCCCTGTAGATCTATGCTGCCCCATAAAAATAAAAAACATGTTTAGGTTTCTAAATCTTGGTGCCCAGTCACAGAGTATAGTTAGCATATTTCCAGTCAATCTGAGATTACTACTACTTCAGGACACATCTGTCTTGAGTGATGGATTGCATGGAGCATCTGGCCCATTGGGACTACACCATGGAAGCTATGAATGGACAAGAACTTTTTAGATCATCTCATCCTGGGGAAGCGGGGCGGGGGAAATCACAAGGAGTTGAAAATTTTATTACAACCTAAAGCTAAGGTTACTCTCCCTCACACCATTTGCCTTAGAACTCAAGTATTCACCACCAACCTCTTGAAAACACACACAAATTACTAGGCCTAGCCTTGTTATCATTAATACATTTCCTTATTCTTGCTTTTATAGTAAATGTATGGGCATCACAAAAATTCAGTCTTCAAATAAGGGACCAACCACCTACTAGGTTTGGGAAAAACTACCCTAGGCCATCTCCCTACTAGTGCAGGACTGATCCCAATAGTTTGTTTTCTAGCATTTTGTCCAAAATTAATTTGAAAATCCCAAGCAACAGGGCTTCTGTCTCTTTTCTCTTGGGAGTCTCTTACATGGCCAGGGACAGCAGCTTAAATTTCCCCCCTGATTAATCTCATCTCATCACCCCTTTGCTATCTCTCTAGTAATGAGGTGGCAAGAGCTCAACGCTACACTGCAAAACTTGTAAGGCACAGACATCACAAGCCCTGCAGCCAAGCAAACAGCACAGATTATTTGTGGCAGGTCTATTTTCTGTGCACACTGGGTGAAATTTACCCCTGGTCAAAGGGCCAGCATGTTGCCTACGCGCTGCTTCAGTTCCACTTAAGCAGGAATTAAGGGTTGCATAGGCCTGTTGCTAACTTTCTGCAGAAGGATGAATTTCACCCACTGCTGATAACACAGACTAGCTCTCCACTGTATCTATGTCTTTTTGTCTGCAAAACAATAAAGACACTTAAAACTAGCAGTGGAAACCACCAGGATAACCACAGTAATACGTAATGGCTAACGCCTGCAGCAAGGGAGATTTTTCAATGGTTTCTTGCTCTCACAAGAAGCATCATAAATACTCCAAGAATACGGTCAATAAATCCTGCACTCCTAAATGTCACGTCAGTTCCAATAACATACTCCAGTTCCCATGAAATAGGGATTCAAAGGCAAAGCTTACAAACTGGCGCACTAGAATAATCAGCTCTGAGTACAATTTAGCTGTGAAATATATTGAAAGAAGTTGCTTTCACTAGCATACAAGAAGAGCCTTACTTATTTGGCAACTGCCGGTAGATGCCACTGTTGAACATGGGCAGCGGTTACATTCGTGGCTTGGGAGGATGCTTCTAAAGAAGCCCACCTTACATTTTTCACAGTGGCTTCCTTCTGTATTTCCTTGGCAGTTCAAACAGGTGCCTAAGAGAAATCAACAAAAACAACAGACGATTCATTTAGCAACAGCGGCAGCAGAACATTTTATCAAGGGTATTTTTAAATATCTACATCTATATTTGAGAGAGAGAGAGACACAGACAGACAGACAGACAGACAGACAGACAGTCGTCTGTCTGTCTGTCTGTCTGTCTGATCTATATTGCACAGCCTAAATGTTCCCAAGTAACTAGTGATTTTGGATGTCCCTTTTCTTAGGGCTAGACCTAAGACACATTCAAAGGATCTGATTTGGGGCACCTCAATACTTTCTGACCACCAGCCCCCAGTTAGGCAGTCAAAAACATAAGCACCCAAAAATCACTTGAAACTTTTGAAAATGTAGGCCTACCTATAGTAATAAATTCATGCAATTAGTAGTAGCCCCACTGATTTTTGGTGCTTTGGGAATACCTGTAACGGTCAGTATGATGAGTTAAGGCCCTGTAAGGATCACCCTGGGGATGTCGAGGACAGCTCCCTTGATTTCTGCTGTACATTTGTTCTATCACTGCAATGTCACTGTTTAAGTTAACCAAAGAATTCAGTTAAAAGTCTATGTTGCATCTGTCTTTGGCCTCTCTGCCAATCAAAATTCACTGACACCAGGCTCACTGCTAATGCCAGTAGCACTGCTCTCAAGTTTCGGAGATTGGGCATGCGATGCAGGCTGCAATGATAGGAGGACATGAGGTGGAGTAAGAACCCCCTTACACAGGTTACCCGGACCTTGGGTCTGAGTGCGTGGGGTGTGGCTCCATTCCCAATGCACTGACCAGCAGAGCTGAGCCAGGGCCATGGGGGAGCATTTGTTGCTGGTCTAACCCCCTGGAGAAAGGCTGGGGGAGCAGAGAAGGAATTGGGGGTTCCTGAGCCAAAATGACTTCTCTGGGGTGCTCCTGGAACAGCAAAGCAACACATTGCCTCTTACTAGAGGCTGTGCCTTTGTGGCATGATCTAGCCTTTTGTCAAATTCCATTTGATGTTACTGCAAACAAAGGAAGCCAATCCTGCTAGCAATATAAATGCAGCCCCCTATCGAAAACTCATCCATCAACAGGAACATCACCTGCTTCAACAAGCCTCTTACTGAGGGGTGGAGGTGACCCAGGGGAAGCTTATTTGATTAAATCCCAAGTACAAGCCTCTGAAAGGTAAAAGCAGCCTCTCCGCAAACCAGGATGGTGCAGAGCAGCGTAGTTCCAGAGTGCTCACTTGCTGTGCTAAGCTGTCAGGGTTCGGGGGGAGAATGCTAGTATCAACAGCAACCAGGCATATAAAATCCCCATCAGGTTCATGTTCAGACTAGAATTTAAACACAATATAGTTCCTTGTAACATCAATCAAGGCTGTTCAAGCATCATGCAAGTCCAGGTACATTACATTACCCTTTGTCTGTCTTTGCTGGTGCACCAGTGACCCTGGGGACTGGGAGTTTCCAAGCAAATACAATTTGTCCTGGTATTTGATCCGCCGATTAATGGGAGAATGAATAACTGGCTGGGTATTGCTTTTTGGAACCAGCTGACCATATGACGCAGGCTGGTGGTGACTAAGGATGCTTGCAGTGCTCCATAACTCAGTCTTCTAGTCAATATTTGCTTCTTGTGCAGTGGTCTGTATGACATGAGCTGGTGGTCTCCGTGGGAGAGATGTCCACACGATGGAAACCACCACCACCTAATTGCAACCTCTTTTGGCAATCTCACCATGGAGACCAAGGGTTGAATGAAACATGGAGAGTCAACTACTAGAGGGGGTCTCACCTACTCAGTTTTAAGGCACTTGAGTTAGACTCTGCTCTCGGTTATGCTGCCCTAAATCTGGAATAGCTGCACACATTTGCTGTGCAGACCTCTCCATTTCAAGACCACATCCTTTCCCATCAGCAGGAGTTCCAAGCATCTTCCTCTGCAATACTCCAACTGGCTGCGTTGCCAATGGACCGATAGGTCACTCAATTGTACAAAGCATCCTAAAGGTTTTGGACCAGGGATCACTTTCTTCTCTGTGGAAAGCATTAATATTTCAGAACAATTTCGATTCTGATTGCACCTTTCAAGCATTAACTAAGCCTGGTGGCTCCTCGGTTAGGTAGGTGTTGTTACACTTATTTTACAGATGAATACAGTCAGACACAAGAGAGGTGAAGTGGCTTATACTAGGCAGTATGTGTAAGAATAAAGCCCAGGATTCTTGATTTCCAGTCTGCCTGCTCTAACTACTTTCTCTTTAACACACTAAAACCTAATGAACCTGTATCCATACAACATACTGTGAGAAAACATCCTTTATATGAAATTCCGTCACATTATCCAACTGGGATTTGTCAAAACAATGTAGGTTTTCAAATAGCCACAAGAGGGAGCCCACAACACAGTATAAATGCAGTAGAAACATTGACATTGACAAGGAATACACACTTTTATATAAAGCTGGAAAGGTCAAACAAAGTGCAATCTCTAGTTCATATCAAGAGCTACATGCATATATTACTTGTTAGAAATCAGATCTAATTTACTACCTGTTTTTCTGCTTCAGCAATAAAAAGGAAATGCAAGTGAAGAAAGAATAGGAACTTTCTACCGTTCCATCATAGATTAAACAGTAACATGGTTAGGCTTCGATTTTGCAATTTGATCTATAAAGATGGACCTTTGACACTCATGGCAAAGGGTTTTGCCTCCATAGACTGACTGCAAGATCAAGGGCTTAGCTGGTTTTTTGTTTTCTTTTTTTGGTATGTAATTTCATATCAAATAGCTAAAAAACACACAAAGGCTCTGACTCAGCCAGGCACTTCAGCACACCTTAACTTGAAACATGTTCTTATGTCCCATGACTTCAATGGGACTCAATCACATACTTAAAATTAAGTATATGAGCAAGTGCTTGGCTGAATCAAGGCCACACCGAAAGAAGTTCTAATATCTGCTAGATTTCCCATTAAATTTGTTCTTCTGTAGAACGCAATGAGGGTGTTATCTGCTGAGAGTTAATTCTGTGACTGTCAATATTGACTCTGTCTTTGTTAGAAATGTGCAGATAATGTAGTAGTAAATACTAGAACAGAGCAAATAATTACAAACAAATAATTCATTTGATTAATTCTGTGTCTTTCTGCTCACAGGCTGTTGGCAAACAAGCTGCAAACTTCTTGAATTCATTTCTATTTCTAACTCACTAGACAAAATTTTGGTGAGTTTTATTTTACTCTGTGGCTCATCAATTTAAGTTTGAATTTCAAAATTGGAGCTCTGTTGCTGAGCCGGGATAGGTCGTGTAAGTCACATGATATTCTCTCTCTTTGGAGTTCTGGTGTGAAGGGACCCAGAAAGGCAATTTACTTTTTTCAGCACAGAAAACGTGTTTAAATGGATCACAATGTTCAAGGAAAGTCAACACAAAATGGACGGGCGGCAAATGCATTAAAAACCAGAAACAAGTATGAATGGCCCATTTCTGCAGCGCTCATGGTGTTATTTGTGACAATACAGGTTGCATTCAGCCAACACCTGAATAATCCATACTTCTGGGGAATAGAAGGTACAGCAATAAGTAAGCTCTCAGGATCGTCTTCTGGTTATGTGTTTGTATAGGGTCTACAACAATGGGGCCCTGGATTCCTAGTTGGAGCCCTAGACATAATAAAGGCTCAATATTGCTGTCAAAGTGAATGGCAAAGCCCACACCAACTTCAGTGGGAAGAGGATCAGATCCAAAATGATCAAGTTTGTGGTGCAAGTAGATGATTTTATGCCCTATGCACAAGTACAATTAAATGAAAGATACAAATCAAAGGGGTGAGATTGGAGAGATTAGTCTTCTGAGGGCTGTAATACTTCGTCTAATTCTGGTTGTTGGGCTTGGTGTGCAGATGGCTAGGTGGTATTTAGTGGCCTGTGTTACACAGGAGGTCAGACTAGATGATCTGGTGGTCCCTTCTGGCTTTAAACTCTATGACTCTAAATACAATGGCAGAAATCAAGGGACAGCTGACTACAGGTACATCTACACAGGAAGCAGAAACCCACAGCAGCAAGTCTCAGAGCTCAGGTCTATAGACTTGGGCTGTGGAGCTAAAAATAGCCGTGTAGACGTTCCAGCTTGGGCTGGAGCCTGAGCTCTGAAACCTAGAGAGGGGCCCAAATGTCTACGCAGCTATTTTTAGTACCGTAGAATCGAGCCACTTGAGCCTAAGCCTGTAGACTCCGTGCTGCGGGTTTCTGCTTGCTATGTAGATGTACTCTAGAATAGATGGTAAGGACCCAAACCACCACTCACTCACCACTGCAACCTTGCTGACCTCAATGAAGCCCCACCAATGTTATGGAGGAGAATTTGGCTCTAAGCTGTCAGAAGTATTGTACCTGTTAAGACATTGCAGCTGTTGGAATAGTTATTGCACTGGCATGGTTCACAGCTGGTTTGGTTGACCCAGTAGTATCCATCGCAGCACTGGTCACACTTGAAGCCGGTTACCCCAACTTTACACTGGCATTTTCCAAAGCTGCGAAGGAAAAAAAAAACACAAGAAATTTAAATGTGCTTGACGACTCGGTAACTTCTGTTCTCAGTCTCATGGGTGCAATGCTCTCCTTCCCCGAGGGGGAATCTGTTCCTCTTATAATGTCATGCACATGCAGCAAATGTTCACCAGAAATGTAACTGCTGGAATATAAAACACAAGGGAGTACTACTGGAGTACAAAACACCTGTACTACCCCTCATTGAGTTCATGGGGTTGGGTGGGTGTAACTGCGCACAGAATTTGACCTTGTATTAGCTTTCCGTTCACACTTTATCGGCTGATAATGTTCTCTTTCTGAGCACAGCAACTCAATGACTCATCTCTCCCTTTGAAAGAGCTCTCTCATTGACTTTCACATCTCTAGGTATCAATTAGCAATGGATGACCCTTGTCAGACTGTGAATTCCTGAGGACACAGACTGTCTTCCTCTGTGACTGGAAAGCACCTAAACCATATGGGGCACTACTGCGATGTAGCAGCAAATGAAAGATGACGACGAAGTTCGGAGTTTGAGTTTGGTTCAGATAAGTAACCCCCTAAAATCAGATGCTTAACCAAAGCTTCTACAAACCGCTTTGAGTGTTCAAAACCAGACTGGAAATTTTGTGAGATCAAAGATATTTCAATGTTTGAAGTTCTGATCCAGGCTGGAAACTAAAAATGAAGAAAATTCCCCCACCATATCCGGCTATCCCAATATTTCAGAACTGTTTAAAAGGCTCTCCTTGAGAAACGGGCAATGTCATTTCCTCTGGACCAGCCCAGCCATCTATAGCAATGATAGTGTGGTTCCAGGGTCCGGAACTGGAATGGGGACTAGAACTAGGCTCTATTTCAACCTCAACCACTATGAGCCGGCTCCAAAGCCCACAGAAGGCAATGAGGGTCTTTCCAGTGACCTCAACAGGCTTTGGAGCAATGAGCCTTTACGTAGCACCTTTCACCTGAAAATCTCAAAGCACTTCACAACCGTGGGTAAGTAATGTCTCCATTTTACAGATGTTCAGAGATGCAAAGTGACTTGCCAAAGATCACAGAGCCAATCCATGGTGCTTCGGAACAGCTGCGGGTCTTGATCTACCCACCTGTAAAATGGGGATAATACACCGCCTTATCGTGTGTGTGTGTGTGTGTGTGTGTGTTGGGGGGGGAGTTCTAAGGATTAATCCATTCATGCATGTAAGACACTTTGAGATTTCCATATGGAAGGAGCTATTGAAGGGAAAAATATACATATCCATGTATAACACACATTCCAGTGCTTCTTAATTCCCTGCCTTTTATTCAGCATCTCAGCATTTGCTGTGCCATCCTAAACAAACATCAATTATTCTGGACAGTTCTTGCAGGGGAAGAAGAGACAACTAACCGCATCTATGAAAAGCCGATAAACACTAACAGAGGCTGAGGTCCAGAATAGCTGGATGTACTATTTATGTGTTGTTTTTAATTAAACGCTGTAGATTACAGTGTTTTTGGACAGAACCATTTTAAAAAATTAACATACTTTGGTATTTCTCTTGATAGTTTGCTTGGCAAAAATAGGAAATACCCAAAGCCACCCACCCACAAATCTAGCCCAAGGCTAAACAAAGAAATACTTTCAAAATATGAATTTCAGACACGTTTAATGGACTGATTACAGAAAAGAGTAAGAAATATGTTTCATTAGCCTATCACGTCATATCAGGAACTGCAGCCGGCAGAGGCAGAATTTAAAGAGATGCTGTTAGGCAGCTCAGTCCCAAAACATAGCTCTGACAATAAAAACAGGGTTTCACAAAACCTAAAGTTAATTGAAATGTTTTCATGATGTTTAAACCCAATGCAAATGGAAACCATTTTTCATTTACATTTGAACATTTCTCCTGCAGGATTTGCAGCACAGAGCTACAGTGTGATGGAGCTAACAGCTCCGTAGAAAACAAGACTGATAGAGTCAGAAAGTGAAACCAACTAGACCTGTCATTCTAAACCTATGCCATAGCAGGACTCTCTTTCCCCTCTAGCTGGGACCTCATTCCATCTACCAGTACGGACAAGGGCGGAATAGTTGTGATTCCCAGGTCAAGAACCCATGAACTAGTCTAGCTTCATTGTACACACTGACTGAAATACATTGGATTTATAAGCTAGAACTCATCTGAGACAGAACAGAGAGGAAGCTTGCAGTGATGGTTAAAGCACAACGCTAGGAATCAGAACTCCTAGATTCTATTACAACACACAGACTATAAATACAATAAAAGGTACTTATATGACCTTCATCTCCCTGGTATTATGATACAACTCTGTTATCTGAAGCAGAAAAATGGCCATTAAAAACAGCTGAGGCGAGGAAACAGCAGTTTTTAGTGTCAAAAGTGTTACGGTGTATTCTTAACATCCTTTGGTTTGAGCTTGTCATAAGCAAGGATCTACTTATGGTCCTGGCAAGTTGCAGTCTTGCATCAGTTAAGAACAAGATGATTGCAACAGTGGCGTTGTGTCCAGCGTGCAGAAGATTACAGAAGGTTTATTTATACAGCTGAGGTTGAAGGAAGTAGAGCATGAGCCTGACCACAAATGTGGTTGGAAGTTACAATTTTGAGGGATTTAATAAACCTAAATCCTCCCATACTGACTCTTGCCAAAGGAAGACAACTTGCAAGCGACCATTCAAGGCGGAAATCCATTGTACACGCCACCATGGCTACATCATAGCCTTTTCTGCCCTCCCACAACTATTCTGCATGGACAGAAGGCGGCTCTCTCATCAAGAATGGCAGTAGTTGTGGGAAGGAGGAGACAGAATAGGCCAGGGCTAACCAGGGCAGGCAGGAATGGAGAGGGAGGAAACAGACCAGGTCTGTGAGGGGGACTGGAGCAAGCCCAGGGAGGGCTTAATAAAGTAAAGCAATTTTGAACTGGATCATCAAATGCACTAGGAACCTGAGGAAGGCTAAGGGGATAACATGTCCGTGCTGCACTGTACCTGTGTGAAAGTGACAAGTAACCCTCCTGCCCCCAACACACACATGTTGCTCCCCTAGAAGAAGGATGGTCTTGCGGTAAGGGGGCTAGTGTGGAACTTTGGAGCCCTTTGTTCAATTCCCTGCACCATCACAATCTCCCCATATGACTTTGGGCAAATCACCTGATCTCTCTGGGCCTCACTTCCCCGTCTATAAAATGGGGGTGACAGCACTTCCCTATCTCACGGGGATTGTCAGCTGAAATACACTGAGGAGCGCTAGGAACTTGGCTACCAGGGAGATGCAGCAGGAGAGACACATGGTGAGATGTAACCCTGGTGATGTGCCGAATGCATTTCCATCTTGAATGGTCCTTTGCAACTCTTCTTCTTTCGGCAGTGTGGTTTTTAGGTTTCTTAAATCCCAGTGGCCATTGCTGGAGTAGCATAAAGGAGCCATAATGCAAAGAAGAATTGGCTCCTTTATGCTGCTCCAGCAGTGCAAAGAGGCCATAAACTGGGTGGCTATGGCCCCTGGAGAATTTCCCTTGATTTAGAGATCAGAGGAAAAGGGGAAATACTGGAGCTAATCCCAGTTTCTGAAATGGCTCCTTGTGGCCATGAGCAGCCAGGTGCAAGTTAGAGCAGCCCAAAGGCTCAAAGATAGGGTAAGTGCAAAGTGTCCCCATCCCTCTTGTTCCTGCACAGGGCATAGCTCAGTCAGAACAGGTCCTGGTCACTCTCTGCTTCGCTGATTCTCTCTGCCTCGTTTCAAATTTCAGCTGAAAAACACATCCCTTCTTCTCCCTGGCTATTGCCGATTTCAGACTGAACTCTAACCAGGTTTAACTCTGGACAGTATTCGGAGATGGCGTACTAATTAAGGGCCCAGTCCTTCATGTGAGTAGTCCCACAAGTAAGAGTTTACAGAATCATTTCCTACAGCTGTTTCAAATTTAGCCTCCTGGGCTCGTTTCCCTTGATTCTGGGGCATTCCCTATTTTCTCACCTTAATATTGACCAGGCATTTATTTTAACAGGACCCTCCTCCCCAGCAACCTCTTTCCAGCCAGACTCCTGCTTCATTTTAAACAAAGTTTTTTTTCCCCCTAGGATTCCTCTGTACTTAAATGTAGTGTTCTTGGGACAACACCCATGGATTTTACTTGTTAGATTAAAAATAGCAGGATAGGAAGTTATTTTTAAAAAGTTTTGGAAAGTTTGGTATCAGTGCTTCTCTAGGAGGACTTTTCTCCACATTACACATGGCATCGAGCCAAGTCTTGCATGTGTAAGATTAAATCACTCAGCAAATATAAAGCGTTGCCTGTGGTCACTGCTTCTATAGGATAAAGCCCTTACAACACTGCCTTTCAGCGCTCCAGCCCAGTGAAGACTATTGAACACTTTTCGAAGCAAAGGTCAACGGTATAAACACGCTGAAATCACAAAAAAAGCCCTGTTACCAGAGCAATTGTGCCCATAAAAAATCCAAAGACTTGAAAGAAAAGACCCACAGTTTAATACTTGAAGAGTGAGAACTGAATTGGATTTGCAGTACAAGCCAGGAATATTTTGGGGAGGGAGACTATTAAGACACAGCAACATGAATTGGTTGGTTACTATTTCAAATGATTAACCACGCGGAAGCCAACAAGTTTTTAGCTCTCGGCGTTCATGCAGTGGAGGGCCCTGTTGGAAAAATCTTGATTTCTGGTACCAAAAGGTGGCTGCCCGCCTGGGATTCTATTTGGATCTGTGACAGTATATACTTTATACAGGGTGCATGGATTTTACAATGCACTCAAGTCAGACACCACCTAGTGATTCAAAAAAATTCTTGCCATTGCAAGGCACAAGCACATTTAATAGCCCAATTTCGGTCCCTAACAGCACGTGAGCATGGCAGGGGTTTAAAAAGTCTGGGGCTGATGCGCCATTGCACTGTATGCTAGCAGAGCACAGAGATTTAAATGGAGTCACCTTGACGGAGAAGGGGAGTAGCACAGAATATGGAGCCTAACAGCTGCTGGAGAATATGGTTTGGGAACACTCCACAGGCTAGATCATCAAGAACCCGGTGCACCAGGGCTAGAATGAAGGAAACAGCGCAAGTTAGAAGGAGAGGAACACAGAAATATTACTGTGTGTGGACATTGTTCTCAGATGATCTGGACAGATAAAGGAATGGAAAGTCTGTAGGGCAATCGCCGAGGGGTGGAGGGGGCGGGACGTAAACAAGGTAAAAGACTTGCAGAAAAGAGAACCCCACACCAGAACCAGATGGGCCTGTAAAACCTGGTTTGGTTTGGTTTCCGTTCACCAGGGCTGCATTCTAGCCCCCAGAGGCAATGGCCATATGGGATGCAGGAAACCCCACACCTCTGCAGAGTTGCCTCCGAATCATTCCTTGGGGGGCAGGGATGCCCCTCTCCCACCCACCCCTCTTAATCAATGACAAGGGCTCAGGCACCTAGAGAGAGCAGAAGCATCTGAGGATCTTTGAACAGTTCCGTGGGCCAAATCGTTCCATTCAGGAGCTGGGTTGCTACATGGCCCACACTGGTAATGGCAATAACGTGATCCCCTTGTTGACAGCAATGGAGGGTGAAGTCACAAGGGCCGAGGGGGGGGCTGGGCAACCATCCAGGACCATTTTTCTGGCTGTCAGCGGGCTACTTGGAAACCTTCCTGGACACACAGGGACCATACTACAGAGAGCAGCTGATGCCTGTCTCCTTCCCCTGATCCTACCCCACGCCATGTCCTGAAGCTGCAGAGCACCTTCTGATCAGCTGCTGCCACCATCGCCGCCACCACCACAATCTCTCTCATCTTATGGTTTGTGCAATGTGCTATCCTCTGCAATGCACAGCAGAGAGCTGTCTGGGGACCTAAGGGCTTGTTAGGAAAAATAACCTTAAAATATCGGGCTGGCTGAGATGTGAAACAGGGGCTAGAGGTGTAACTGCCAGCTGGGGTATACATACCCATGCTAGCTCTGATCAAGCCAGTGTGCTAAAAATAAATAGAGGTGCAGCCATGACAGCATGAGCAGTGGGGTGAGTTAGCTGCCCCGAATATGATCCCATCTGAAACTTGGGACAGTCAACGCATCCTATCACTTACACCACTGCAGCTACCCTGCTGTTCTTAGCACGCTAGCGCCATCAGACTAGAGCGGTACATGTAACCTAGCTGGAAATTACATCTCCAACTCCAGTGTAGACATACAGGTATGTCACACTGTGATCCATACATCGTGCAGTACAATGAACCTTGATGAGATCCTGCTGCTGTCAGTGGGAGAGTTTCCCACATCAAAAGGGCCTTCAGGCTGTGATGAGCCCAGGATAGATGAGAGGAGGCAAGAACATGTCCTAAGTAGCTGTTCCGACAGTATAGTGCTATGGGATACAGAAAGTCAGTATCAGACGGGGAGCCGTGTTTGTCACTTTTTACAGAACCAGACTAAGAGTCCTGTGGCACCTTACAGACTAACCGACGTATTGGAGCATGTGTCTGACGAAGTGGGTATTCACCCACGAAAGTTCATGCTCCAATACATCTGTTAGTCTATAAGGTGCTACAGGACTCTGTCGCTTTTTACAGAAAATCAATAGCGAGTTGTAATAGTTTGGGTTTTCTTTACAAGTGAGGAATCTCTGCGAGAGTCCATTTCTATAGGATTTTTTTATTAAATACATTTGATAGCATTCAAGAGCGGGGTAAAATTTTCTATTCAATTTTCTAGGACAGTTCAAACTGCCTATAGAAAAGTTAGAGACAAGGTGGGTGGGGTAATATCTGTTATTGGACCAACTTCTGCTGGTGAAAGACAAGTTTTCAAGCTGCACAGAGCTCTTCAGATCTGTGTAAGCTTAAAAGCTTGTCTCTCTACCAACAGAAGATGGTCCAATAAAAAGATATGACCTCACCCACCTTATCCAGGGACCAACCCAGCTACAAAAATGCTACACCCAACTCTAGCAGAGTTATCATTCTACTACTAATTTGTATGGGACATTTTCATGGTGAAACATCACCATTAATACTTGTCATGAGCATGCTGAGCCCTAACACAACCATCATGACCTACAGGTTGATTTTCAGGTTAATTAATTGGGACATTAACAGATACGGAAAAGAAGAGCAGAGGAGCCATTAGCACATGGTTCATTTTCATCTCCTTGCTCCTCTGGTGCCACTACAGCCCTTAGAAGCCAAACACTTGCTCCCCAGTGCTAATTTAATAACACCTTCTCTGTGCCGATTCAGATGCCAAAGAAGCCCCAAGCCCATTATGCAACCTCACTGAGGGCTCCTTTTGTGGAAGGGAGAAGAAGGACGGCTTTATTGTAGCCAACATTGGGTCATTGTGTGAAACATTCCTTGCTTTGTGCCAGTGGATAAAATGTGTGTATATGGAATCCATCACCGGAGCCGGAATACTTAACAGCTCTGAAAGGGCATTTTATAAATGTCAAAGGGCCAGATCGTCTGGCCAAAAGTACCGCCTCCATAGTGCCATCTCCCCCACCCCGGGCACTGGTCACCCCCTCCCTGGGGTCAGGGATATGTGGCTTCAGAGAGGGGGGCCTAGGGCACTGGCATTGTGCTATACAAGCTCCATGGATAAGCCAGCTGAGATACTGGAGTCTGGACTGTCTTAACTCCTCCACACTATTAATGGGGATCCTAGGAGCATCAGTGGCTGGGGAGAGCAATGACAGTGCTTCTCCCGGGGAGCCATGCTGTCAGGGAGATGCAGCACAGAGGCCCCGAGCCAGTGGAGAAGATCCCAGGAGACGCAGGAGCCTTTGGGATAGAATCACTCCCCATTGCACAGGCAGTCATCCTCTCCTGACAGACTGATTCCGGGGAAGATTCAATAGAAGGGGTCTTCCAAGGTTGTTAATGTTTGTATGATCGTAGCACGCAGGAACTCATGAATCAGGACCCAATTGTGGTAGGGGCCGTACAGAGCCAGAACAAAAAGACTTTGCTCCAAAGGAGGGTTGACCCAGGCCAATTACCCCTTTTCAGGGCTCATATAAACAGAGATAAGGGTATTCAATGGCAAATAATGAAATGCTATCAGACAATAAGCAATGCAGCTTGAAAGGAAATATTTATGGTGTGGTGAAAAGTTGCCTGCGAGTAACAAAAGATTTGTCTAGGCCAAGTTACTCTGTGGCCAGCTGGAGCGTAAATCCACAGGGCACGAGTGTGCCATGTACTAGTTGTCTGTGTGGATCCTGCTACCATGCACTAAAAGCTCCCCAGTGCACTCTGCTCTAAAACGGTATAATTCACTGCACACTAGGAAAAATTTAGTAGGCTGTGGCAGGATCCACAGACAGTCTGTGGCATACCAGTGTGCTGTAGATTGACACACAGTAATGGTTCACCTAGATAAGGCTTAACAGCAGCACTTGATCTTTAAGCACCTGATCCTGGATTCCTTGCACGCTGAAAGCTCCCATGGGGGCGAATGGGAGTTGGAGATGCACGAGGAATGTAGGATTAGGCCCTGGAGCGTTAGAAGTGAGACATTAACTTGCTCTATTTAGGGATATGGGGCCAGATCCTCAGCTGGAGTAAGTCAAAACTGACCTATGGAGTGACCCCAATTTACAGCAGCGGAGGATCTGGCCCATGGTTTCTTTAGTACTGGTTACCTGAAGTCCCTGGGATTGCATCAGCGTAACACAGAGGAGAACTTGGCTCCATGTATTTGCTACACTCAGGCCACATCTACACTTAAACCGGTACAGTGGCACAGTTGCAGAGTTTCAGGGTAGGCGCTCGCTACAGTAGGGGAAGGGCTCCCCTGACGCTGTAGTTAATCCACCTCCCCAAGAGGCAGTAGCTAGGTCAATGGAAGAATTCTGTAGCTGGGTTGACCTAACGTTTAAGTGTAGGCCTGGCCGGAACATCTGATTCTCCTCTCATCCACTGTTTCTAAACCAGCATTAATTTTCCTTCACAAACCGGAATGAGCAAGAGGAGAAATAGCCTCTAAGTGTTTATTCGCCCCATTGTCAATCAGCCACTGTTGTGGATCAGGAATTGAAACCTCATCGCCCATGGGCCAGGTTAGGGCCCTAACCACTAGTCTATCCTGCCACTTAAGTTACCAATACCACACAGAGTTAACGCAGAAGTGACTGGCTCACACAAATACACAGAATGTACGTATGTGAGCCTTTTTAGTCATCTTTTCTGGATATTCAGTAATCAGAAAAACAAGGTTGTGCCTTTTGGCAAGTTTGTCTGGTATTGTCATCATTATTTTTAAAAACACCCTTATGGCAAAAACCCAATTATGCAGATGTCCTGCCTAATGAAGTGTTTTTGCAACCAAAGGGAAGGGCCCCCAAGATTGTAAAAGCGCTCTCTTCTTCTGGGGCCTGGAAGCTGCACTGTTACAGCCTTTACTCTCCTATTATGAAAAAAGCATTTCTGCAAAAATTTTAGAGTCGGATTTTGACCTTCATTACGGCAGTGCAAATCCAAAGTAACTCCACTGAAGTCTGGGGCCCCAACCAAGACCAGGGACCCATACCAGGCATTGTAGGAGCATGGAGTAAGAGATAGTCACTACGCCAAAGAGCTTACAAAGAACAGGAAGAGAAACAGAGGCAGAGAAAGGTAAAATGATTTGCCCAAGGTCACACAGCACAACTAAGAATAGAAGGTAGATCTCCACCATCCCAAGCCAGTGACCTAGCCACCAGCTCACCATGCTCCTGCTCCCTAGACGCCAATGAATATTTTATATGGAGGATTTTAGAAGTCTTGATTCAATATTTTTAAAAGCACTGATTCATCCAGCAGGTGAGGTGCAGCTCTAGGGCAGAAACATAGGAATGGGGAAGTCTGCTAGAGGGAAACAACAGCATTTCTTGGAGGCCACAGCTGCTGTAAGAGAGGGTAACAACCGGCAATTTTCCACGGGAGGAGCCGTCAGTAATAAATTGCTTCGAGGGAGAGAAGTTTGTGAATTACTCCTGTCAGCAAAAAGTAATATCCAGGTTCACCATTTACTGACTATGGGGGGTTTAATAAGCCGTAAAAGATGAGAAATCATAACAGATACTTAGCTAATTTAAGCACACAAAACATACTCTTAGCCACTTTCCACTGCTTTTATGTTGCCCACATGCAACAATTTCCATTAGAAATAAAAACTCGTTCACTCACAGAGGTGCTGACAAGGCATTAGTTGGGAGATGAACCATCACTTCTGCTCTGCTAGTCAATAAACATGGGAGCAGTTATTTTAAAAGAAAATAAAGGTTTGGCCTGGGTTTTTCTAAGGGGCACTTGGGAGTTAAACGCTCAGGGCCAGAGTTAAAGGGAGTTAGGCACCTAAAACGCAGAGAGGTGCGTAGTGGGATTTACAAAAGTGATTATGTGACTTTCAATGGGAGTTCGGTTCCTTAGGTGCTTTTGTAAAACTAGGCCCAGTAGGCCCCTCGCTGTATCTTTAGGAACCTAAATACCTTGGTGAATCAGGCCCCCGGCTCTCAATGCCCAACTCTGCTAGGCTCTCTCAGAAATGCCAGGCTTTGTGTACAGATCATACCAAACATAAGGCTGGCTGAATCTGCCAGTAACATCAGCAATGCTGTTTCAATCCATGGGAACAAGGCAGGCAGGGTCAGCATCTCAAAGGGAGACCCCTACACAGAGGGCACACATGGTGCCAAGACTGTCCATCAAGTGGAATTCCCCTTTCAGACTCAGTGCATCCTCTGCTGCAGGGGACACAGTGATGTATAAATGTTCCTAGGGAGGCTCCATTTTCATGCCCTTTACTGGGCATACAAGGCGTGAGATCCCGCTCCGGGGGCAGAACACCTACACTTTGGCATTTACAAGCATCCATCACAATTTCTTTTTAAGTGGTACAGAATGACAAGATATCCCTCCAACGTGACATACCCCACGCCTAAGGCTACATGCACAAGCCCTGGGTATTTGCTGAAAACCGCTACAAATTCAGCTTTGAATACCAACAGGCTGCCCTATTAGCTAGACAACTGCATAACGAAGCAGGGAGATAACAGAATGCTGTGCAGTGCTACAGTGCATTTCAGCCAAGGATCTCAGCCTGGACTAATTAAGCCTCACAACACCCCAGTGAGGGAAGTAAAGATTGCTATCCCAATTTACAGATGGGGAAACTGAGGCATGGAGAAGTGAAGAGAATTTTCCAATGTTGCTTGCCAAATCAGTGGCAGAGCCAGGACCAGAACCCAGCAGACCTGACTCTCAGTCCCTGCTTTAATCTTTAGGCCTTGTTTTCACGATGAAAAAAGGTGCATTTTTAACCCAGGTCAAGTCAACCCTTGGGAACTAACCAGTGTTATTAGCCTAGTGAAGACCAGATTTGTATTAGTTGTAAAGGTTCAATAAAGATTAAAACTACCACTGCCTTGTCTTCACTAGGATCATGACACAGTTTAGTCTAACATGCACTAGCTTAACGTGCTTTCAAAATACAGTTATTTTTCCAAGCGAAGTCACAGCCATATACATCTCTTCCAGTCTCTAATGGCTTGTCTAAGTGGAAAGTTATACCAGGATAAGATATGGTATGAATTTAAACTGCTGTAGCTGCACCAGTATAACTCCCTGTGTGGGCAATTTTACTTTGATGTAAGTGTCTCTTTTTCTGGTTTTGTTTATGTTGCTTTGGAAGTGGTTAGGATAAACAGAAAAAAAGGCTCTCTTATTCTGGAGTAAGCGAGTGTCCACATGGGGAGTTATACCGGCACAACCATAGTGATATAACTGGATATGTTTCCTGTATAGACCAGCCCTGAGTTGACGGTCCTTTCCCATGCCCTAGTGAGGGCAGCACCATTTTTAACCAGGAGAATTCAGTACTTCCCCAGGATTCCCATACAATGAAAGGGTAACCTCAAAGGAAGCCCAGAGCTGTGGCTTGCTAAATACTAGGTATGCTGACAGTGGAGGATTTCCCTCCACTGTATCAGCTGTGAAGGATGTGGACAGCAAAAAGCCCAGTGAGGAGCAGGTCCCTGGCACAGGCACGAGGGAGGGACAGTAATATCCTAGCCAGCTTAGCCTCACCACATTGGAATTACTCCACGGAGACCCCGGAGCTTCCGCTGCTCTGCACTGACCCATGCTGCTATTAGGAAGGCTGAAGACAACCTTCCCCGCCTTCTCTCTTGGTTCCTTTCCCAGCTACAGAAAGTGGGAGATTAGAGGTCAAGCAGAGGCCTTGTGGAGAAATCTCAACTGCTTTCACATAATAAAAATACAGGAGCCTATGAAATCTATTCAGTTTTTAAGTACTTGATTCAACCAATCCAGGCTCAGTTAACTTTCTTCAGGGTAATTTGTTCCCTCAGCCAAGAAACAGTGCCCAAGACCCACCTGAGTGTCCCAGACAGAACCTTTAAAAACGAATGGCAAAGCTCTTCTGATTTGCTACACCTGAGCATGCAGCAAGAGACGCAGGTTGCCTGGGATGCTAGAGGAGGAAGCTGCAGCATCCACGGAGAAGGGGATTTTGTTTTGAGCTGAGGCCAGCTGACACAGCTCTTAATTCCTTGGGCAGACAGCTCCACACCCAGAGCTAGCAGGGCGGATGTAAGGTGTCACCTCTGCCTGGTTGGTGCTGTTTCAAAGTCCACTCTAGTCACACAGATGTTGGTATGGAGACAGTTTACACAGGTGGGCTAGTGGCTTCGATCCTAACCTCTGAATCAAGAGACCTGAGTTCTAGTCCGAGCTCTGCGTGTGACCTTGGGTCACTCACTTTACTTCTATGTCCTCCTCCTACCCTTTGCCTGTCTTTTCTACTTGGAGTGTGAGTTCTACAGGGCAGGGATGGTCTCTTTCTATGGGTTCAGACAGCACCTAGCACAAGGGGGCCCGACTTCAGTTGGTGTTCCAAGTTCTACTGGAACACAAACAGTAATAATAAAAACAGACATTTTATCCTTGACACTGTAGTCCCATAATACATTCAAGTCACCTGATTATGTTTTTAGAAAACAGTTTGCTGTAATAGCTAAACAGAAAGCAAAACAATGAGGCAAGATGACATTTTAACAGAGCAAAATTAAAACCAGTTTCAAAACCACTCTGAACTGGCCAGTGGGCCATGTACGGAAACGCACCATCCCAGAGGAGACAGTGCTGATCTCTACAGATAATCACGCCGAAAAAAGGCCTTTGACTAGCAGCAGCAGAGTCCATGCATAGTGACAGCACTGTCAGGTCAATGTTCACTCCTAAGATCAACCCAATGCCTGGGGAAATGGTTTTTGTTTTGGTTTCTTTATTCTATGGTCTGTACTGGAGGTCTAGTTAATAATTAGCACATTGGGGTGGGGTGGGTGACACATTGTAGGGTAAAGCGTGTTTTAAAAAAAATACAGTTGTCCTTTAAAAAGCAACCTTTACAAAAGTGCATCCAAGCTCATATATGAGAGATATGCCCTGTTTCTCCTTACAGCTCAGCCTCTAGGAAATGCGCTTCTCAAATCAAGGACTGTCTAGACAGTCGGCATCCAAAATTATGTTCCGGGTTTACTGAGTCAGTCTTCCCTTGAATACGCACTTTTTAAAAGGGGTACAAACCCAACTATGGGCCCACGATGGGTATTATGGTAGCACTCACCAGGTCACAGTTCAGTCTGTAGGCCCATTGGGCCAGCTGTTGTAAATACACATAATAAGGGACAGGGCCTGTCCCAAAAACTATTGCATTGTCCACTCTGCTTTTCTATTGTAAGATCTCTGGGGCAGGAACTGTCTGCTGCTCTCTGTTCGTCCCCAGTGACTACCACACTGGGCCGCCTTTCTCTATTGGTTCCTAGGGACTACCATTATTATTAGATTGTAGGTTTGTTTATTATAAACAGGTAAGACACAAGAAGAGCATGGGGACGGGTGGGGGAGAGGATGGATTGTTAGCCCCATTTTACAGACGGAGAACAGAGGCACGGAGAATATTACCCCGCCCAAGGTCACACAGGGAGTCTGCAGCTGATCTAGGAATTGAACCCAGATCAGTCGAGTCCCCGTGCTTTAGCCATGAGACTATGTGGGGCCAAATCCTGTTCTTAGATACCCACAGGCAGCTCCTATCAACTTTGACAAGGAGGTAGGGGGGTGATAGGTCCCCACACCTGAGGACATTTTGGCTCTAGAGTTTACACCAGCATCTTTTGGGCAGGGATCATCTTTACACTGGACTTGTGTAGAGTGTATATGCATAGACTCAGACTTTAAGGCCAGAGGGGACCATCATGATCATCTAGTCTGACCTCCTGCATATTGCAGGCCACAGAACCTCACCCACCCACTCCTGTACTGTACAGCACAATCCCGAGTGAAAGCTCTAGGTGCTACCGCAGTACAGATAATAAAACAACAACAAAATTACAGAAAGTACCAGCTCAACAATCCATCATGAAAGTCCCAAACACATTTCCTCTCCTGTCCCACAGTCAAATATCCATAAGGATCTAGTGCAATGTGTTTGCAACCTACAGGCCATATTCACCTGCTTTAACTCCTGTGAATGCAGTAGAGTAGTTGGTCCTTTGTTTTATGTTTCCCATTTAATTTTTTCGCACACCCGCATCACTGTGCAAGAGTCTGCCCATCTTGTAGCAATACTGATGTTCCTAGTTCTGTAACAGACAACTGACCTACTTTTTTTTTTTTTTTTTTTTTTAAATACCTAGAGGTCATTTCTGTCTGTGGCAAAATGCACTGGGTGTGGAATTAGAACCAGAGAGCAGCTTTTTATTCACACCATTATCTCACTTCCCCACAACCCACCTTATTTTCTCCTACTTTTGCTTTTTGCTCCCTCTTCAAAAAGCTGTGGAATTCCACCACATCTCAAATTCTGAGATTGCTGCCAAAGCATGCTCCAGAATATGAAATCCTTTGGACAAAATTCTACAGATGCCCTTTCTGACACATTCAGGGGTCTGTCCAGGTGGAGTTAAGGGACAGATTTTCCAAATTACAATGGGTAAGTAGATGTCAAAATCCCACACAACTCCCCTTTGTGCCTTTGGGAATCTTTCCCTAAATTTCCAATGACACTTCCTGGACGATTCTATTTTACGAGGTATATAGTGGTTAAAACTGTAGTGCTGGGAGTGGGGAGAGACGAGCTCTTATGCCAACTGACTGATGTGTGAAGCTAGACACGTGACTCAAGGCCAGACTATGAAGTGAACCCCTCACTCACATTCACCTGAGCACACCCATTCACTCCAGTGGGATGCTCACCAGTGTGATTCTGGGAGTTCACAACCTGATCTTTGGGAACAGATCCTGATATCCTCAATCAGGCCAGGAAACATCTTTCTCCACAAGTGGTCTCTGCCACTGATTACATGCACGATTTGTGAGATAAGGTCCTATTCAACCTGAGTTTCAGGATATCAGAACCTGGCCCTGGACTGCTCTGGGTCCTCAGTTTCCCACAAGAGGACAATACTCATCTGATCTTTCTGAAGCATTCTGAGTAGGGCTGGTCACAACTTTGAATTAGCATTCCACGGGAGAGTCTGACATTTCAAAATCTGTTTTCATTTCAAATCAGAAGCAACTTCCCCCTCCCCCCCCCCAAAAAAAATAATTATGGAAATTTCTTGTAAATCAAATCTTTTGAAAAAAATTTGTTATGGGTCAACATTTTTCACATTTCTATTTTGACTTGATTTTGTATTATAATTTTTAATATCTGAAAGAGATTTCAAAATGTAAAGTTGGAACCATATCAAAACACTTTCCCCCCCAATTTTTATTTTCAAAATGAAATCTTGTCAAAAATCAACCTGTTCCCCCCAGAAAGAATTTCCATTTTGACAAAACAGGTTTCCAATGAAAAAAACATTTCATTGGAAAAAAATTTTTGACACGCTCTAATTTTGAAATCCCAGGAAGGAAGGTACTATAAAGCACTAGATATTCTTATGGTTGTAAAGATCTGAGATGCAGTTTCAGATCCTACCCGCACTTGTTTTGGTGAGAGATCAACAGTGTCTTCCTTGTACTTCACCAATAAATCAGCTTGGAAAAGAGATGACTAAGGGGGGATATGATAGAGGTCTATAAAATCATGATTGGTGTGGAGAAAGTAAATAAGGATGTGTTATTTACTCCTTCTCATAACAAAAACTAGGGGTCATCAAATGAAATTAATAGGCAGCAGGTTTAAAACAAACAAAAGGAAGTATTTCTTCACACAACGCAGTATCAACCTGTGGAACTCTTTGCTAGAGGATGTTGTGAAGGCCAAGACTATAAGAGGGTTCAAAAAAAGAACTAGATAAATTCATGGAGGATATGTCCATCAATGGCTATTAGCCAGGATGGGCGGGGATGGTGTTCCTAGCCTCTGTTTGCCAGAAGCTGGGAATGAGCGACAGGGGATGGATCACTTGATGATTACCTGTTCTGTTCATTCCCTCTGGGGCACTTGGCATTGGCCACTGTTGGAAGACAGGACACTGGGCTAGATGGACCTTTGGTCTGACCCAGTGTGACTGTTCTTATGTTACTTCTGCCTGCAAGCCCTGGCTGCAAGAACTGTCAATGAGGTAAAATTAAATCAAACCTTCCCTGTTACATTAATTCCAGCAGAGGCTGCCCTTCATGGCCCTTCCTGCTGATCCCACAGGAAGCTCTGGAACACACCCTCCTTTCCACTGACTCACTCCCTTGCAGCTACTTCCCATTTCCTTCATGGTACCTCCCCAGCCTCTGAATCCAAGACACGTTCTTCAACCCAGCTACTCAAATAAGGGGCTGAGATTCAAGGTTCCAGTCTGGGCCCGGTTAGCAGTTCTGACCTTTCTGCTGCATGCACTTTACCCTGCATGATTATTTGACTAAAGTAATTCAAATAAGAGAAATCAGGGTTTGTTTTTCCCTTGACTCTTAGCCGGTGTAAATAAAATGGAGGGGGAAAAACCATCTGATGAAAGGGTTGAAACTACAATGGTTTAGCAAGCAGAACTCCCTCCAAAGCCAATGGAGTCCCAGGCACCGAGGGACTGAATGAAGCCCTAAAACTGCACACGGTTTACATTGCAAAGAAAGGCTGATCCTATTCTTGTGAAATTAGGATACGAGATTATATTCAGAGTTCAGTTTGCAGCTGCTCCATACCAGTCAGTGATGGGGCTGGAATTCTTCCATAGGAGCTCTTCAAGTGGAGGCAACAGCAGCGTGCACTGACTCAAAGCATCTCTTTTCAGTCCTAGCCACACACCCTCCCCATCCAGCACCATTTGCCTCCTGTGGGCTGCCAGTGAAGGGGAGGCTGCAGCTGCTTACCATGTCCCTGGTTCAGTTTCCACTGCCAGGAAGCCTCTGTTAGTGTCTATTAGCGTGGAAGCCAGCACAGACTCCAGATGGATAATACCCACTGTGACAGAGTTCTCCTTTTAGGCATCGGATTTGCTCTACTAGATCAGATCATTGGATCATCAAGCCAAGTCTCCTAGATCCAGCAGCACAATCCTTTACAGTAAGAAAAAAATCCTTCAAATCATCTAGACAGTCATGCAATGCTATTCATGGGGGGATTCCTTCCTGACCCCTGTGGCAATCAGCTCCTACCCTGAAGCATGAGACTTCAGCAAAATCCAATATAAGACAATGAAACTGCCAAGCTGAAACTGCTCTTGGAGTTGAGGGAGGGAGTTGCTTCTTTTGCTTGGTATAAAATACACACTGCTGGACTGCAAGGAGCATCAGGTGAGAGTGAAGACTGGCAGCAGAAAAAGAAGACAGCGTGCATCAGTAGTGGAGTGTAAAAATATTTAGGGTAGGCAGGCTGTGGAATGGAATGAAAGCAAACGGGAGCTCTTACTTCAGTCCACAAAACTACCTTCAAAACTTTTAGTAAACAGCTTTTGACTCAATAGGGCACCCTTAGCTGCAGAACTCTTTCTACACAGGGATTGTGAAAGCCGAGGTGTATTTCACAAGAAGTGAGCCTAGCTGTTGTTATGCACTACAAGCACAGGAAGTAACAACCTCAACAAATAATAAGTACCTGATGCATCCTTAACAGAACGCGAATGCAGCAGTTACCAACAGTACCCTTTATGCTGTCCTTAGGGTAGGACAGTGCACTCTAGAATTCTGCTCCACTGTCTTATCAAACCCCCGAACTTGCCTGATTCTGGGTTCTCATTTTCAAATGCAAAATTCAGCCTAAGCTCTGAGCCAGTCAGCAAAGCTATGTCTGAGCCAATCTGCGACAGATTCTGGTTTCACACAGAAACAAGGAACCATTCAGCACTTTGATTAGAGGTGGGTCCAGATCAAAAACCTTTGTTGACGTTCTGATCTGGATGTAAACTTGACAGCAGGCTCTCATCTCTACAATGGGCCAAATGACCCAACTCCCCTCCCCACTTCAGGAGCCTGCAGGAGAGTCAGTGCGAACGTTTGCCACTCAGGACCATGGCTAGCTTGGACAGCATCTTGCTTTGAGCCGGGGATTTTTACAAACCCCAAACTCGGTTGTTAGAAAACCACATGAGCCCAAGGCCTACCCCTTGCAAGTTGAAACAGCGGATTTTGCGTGGTTCTAGGGGGCTCCCAAGCTGCATGAAATACCCCAGATAAAGTGACCAGAATCCTACTGAACAACCAATTACAACACAGGAATGATACGGGCACTGCAAAAGGGGCTTTGTTCTTAAGGCTGCTAGACCTCGAATGACTCACTGCAGGATCAGCCTCTAACACGAACATTTCCCCCACATTCCTTCCTGAAGGTAGCCAATGACTTTTGGCAAAGACAAGCAGCTACATCCTTAAATTGGCCACTATCCAGCCAGCTTTTACTCTTGCATCTCCTTTCTTTCTCAACCATGTTTTCCTTAATTCCCTCACTGCAAATGAGTTGGCACATTCTCACCTCTGGTGTTTCCAAATAAAAGGCCAGATCGGATTGCCTTACTTATGTGAGGGGTCATGCTAAAATCAGGGAAGTGCATGAGATTTGGCCCAGGATTTCTCAGCAGAGCTGTCACATTGCACCAAACAGACCCAGGAAAATGCATGGATGGGGGGGGGGGAAGAAGAGAGACACATTGGACACTTATTCATTTCACCTGCAGTGGCAAGCAAATCGAGTTTCTAAAGCTGCTGACAGAGCAGTGAGCTACACTGTGTACTTTCTACAGCTGTTATCAACATCACCAGCCTGCGTGTAATCCCAGAAGAATTTAACCATTCAGCAATCATTAACAAATAATCGGTTACAGGATTAGGCCCTATTACTCTGAGTTTACACACTTAGCTACCAGCATAAGCCTAAGTTTTCAACAGTGACTAGTGATACTGGGTGCCTTAATTTCTGGGTTTCCAACCTGAGATGCCTTAAAAGGGCCAGATTTTCATCCACCCACTGAGAATCAGGCCTATTTGAGAGGTCACAAGCTGAGCACCTAAAAACCCTGGAAAATGTAGGCGGCATTATTTTTCTTTATTTACAGTGCTGTAGTGCCGAAGAGCCCCAGGCACAGACCACAGACCAGGCACTGTACCAACACACTATAAAACAATGATCCTTGCCTCACAGAGTTCACAGTACTTACTACCATGAATAACCCCTGTGCTGAGCCCATGAGGAGAGGAATGAATTGATGAGTCTAGAGAAGGCTGGGAGATTCTAGCTCTGAATTAAATGGTTATTTTATGTAAATAAACCAGACCTCAGAGGAAAAGTGTAATTCAAAAGCACCAGTTGTGGAGATCTGACTGGGAAAGGAGGGAAACTGAGGCAGCAGTGCATCCAACAATACAAGAAGCAAGGGCCTGTTACAGTCTCTCACTCAACTATTTCTTTGTGATACTCAGAGAAAGAGTCACAAAGCTCTGTTTGAGATCCCAGCCTCTAATGCAAGAAATAACCTTTGAAAGTGACCTCTCCCAACACCCCACTGCGCGCCTCCACCCACTCTTCCCTGGTAAATGAAGGAAATCTTGTGTGAGGAGAGATGCACAGGGAATTAGAGGAGAAATTCTGCAGCAGCATACATTCAGCTCAGAAATGGAAGTTAACTCCCTTGTAAATTGCTAGGTTTTTTACTACAGCTATGGATATTTTTATAATCTGATCTTTAAAAGAAGGGACAGCAAATGCTTAATGCATTTTTATAAGACCAGCTTTTTTTTCCCCCCTCTCTCTCTATATATCTATATCTACACACACACTCTCTCTCTCTCTTCTCCACACTATGTGAGGAGATCCCACACCTGAGCCTCAAAATACACCCTGGATCTCAAAATACATCCAAATTACAAAACATGGCACACAATCCCTGGGGAGGCTTATTGAAATGTCATGTTACTTACTTGTCACAAAGGGAGTTGACAGAGCCTTTGGAACTGCAGCCACACGGAAGGCAGAGACCACTGGTTTGGTTCAGGAGATATTCCTCCTCGCAATTTTCACACCGCAGACCAGTGTAGCCTTTGTGACACTTGCACTGTCCTGTTGAAGTATTGCACTCATTCACACTTGCACTCCCAAGAGCACTGCAGTTACACAGATAGTCTGCAAAAGGAAAAAAGAAACTGAAATTAACATGCTCTAGTCATAAAATGAAGTATATAAGCATTGAAAAAAAAAATCTTTAAACATGCAAAAATTGCCAGGAGCACATTTGGGGCAGTCAGGCTTACATGCTCATTCTGTGTGTGTAGCTTTGAAAGAGCATTGACTGTTTGGGGGTTGGCAAAGATCATGAGTCAGGGCCTCAAAAATCATGAGACTGGCTTAAAAAACAAAACAAAACACCAAACAGGAAAGTTTTTTTGTTGGGGTTCTTCATATTTACTTTCTGGTGTTTGAACCTCTGGGGTTCATGTTTTCAAGCTTTTCTTCCTTCAACTATGAGGACTAGAAACTTGCTCAACTTAAAAAAAAAAAGTCTCTCCCATAATCACATGACTCAAGGAGCTGAGGCTTTTGGAAAGACATCAAATATCACAAGCCTCATGATAAAACGGCAACATTTGGCAACGTTGCTATCAGAGCACCTCATAATTCATGGATTTATCTTCACCACACTCCAGTGAGCTAAGGCAGTATTATTATTATTTACAGATGGGGAACTGGGGAGAGAGAAAGGTGAAGGGCCAGATTTTCAAAAAAGCTCAACACATCAAGTGCCGAGCACTTTTGGAGTGCTGATTGCAAGTGGTACAACAACAGCTGTGGATACTGCCCAGGTTTCAAAATCTATAAAAGAGGCACCAATCTCTTCTGAAAACGTGCCTCTGACTGTGGATGCTGAGCATCTGAAAATTTGGCCCTAAACTGACTTGCCCAGGATCAAACAGGAAATCTGTGGCAGAGCTAAAACCTGAACCCAGGCCTGCCAAGTCTGAATCTAGTGCCTTAACCAGAAGAAAATCCTTCCTCTCATCACCTAAAACAGAATAAACCAATTTCATCCTTTCTGTCGGCAGGCAGAACTCCACTAGAGTCACTGCAGGGCTATCATCTGATCCGAAGAGCCATGCAGGCAAGCATCCCCCTCCAACTGACTTTCATGGAAGTTCTTCATTTGGAAGGTTTACCAAATCCAGCCCTCAAAAGGGCAGAGGAAAAAGATCAAACCACAAGTTCTCAACCTACATAAACTGAAGTGTTTAGACTAAAATGAGAATTTCTCCCCAGCAAACTAGAAACTGACACTATTAGTTTTAGCTTCCCTTCTTTACTGGAAAATACTGGGTGCTTAATAATTCAAAGTATTTATCTACCAAGACTGAATTATGAATAAGGTTCATGTCTGACATGGAAAACTGGCTTCGAGGAAGTTAAGCAACACTGATGATTATTTACCGAGAGCAGCCAGGGTGCATGATGCCGTACCAATGGAGGCAGTTGCCATAGCCACTAACCGAAAGAATTTACAATCAAGAACCCACTTTACCCCCAGGAGTCACCCCACTGAAGCCTACCAGAGTTTTGCCTACTGGAGCACTGAACAGGGGCTAAAATTAATAAAATACAGTATTTCAATATTTGTACTTCACAATTATAATGTACACTTACGTCCTAACCCAGCAGTCCATTCCTATAGAGCAAAGCACTTAATCATATGCCTAATTTTATGCACTTGTTTAAGTTTCACTGAAGTCAAGAAGACTTGAACACGTTTAGCTTTAGGCCCATGCTTGAGTGTTGGTCTGAACAGGGACGGATTTCAGAATGTATTTAAATGTTTTGTTGAACGGGAACCTTACCGAGGATCTCAAAGTGCCTTTAGAAATACCAGCATCCCAGGGAGAAAGTAAATTTATCCATTTGTCAGATTAATTTACTCATTTCACGTTGGCTATTCTTTGTATATTTGCTTGTGGAATTTGGGGTGGGGGAAGAGATTATAGCTCAACTTCCCAATTGGTTATATACATTTAAAACATTCTTTTTAAGATTATGCCCAATTAGTTCTGGAATGAAACAATGAAAAATCATGAAAGGAAGGCTGGAAGCCTTCTTCTCATAAAGGGTTGAATGGGGAAATACTGGGAACTTTCTAAGAATCAAATATCCAGACAGTTATACTGTCAAACTATAGGGTTCAGTAAAATGTCATGCAGCTCAATATTTAGAGCGATACCAGGTTTTTTGTTTTTACAGTAAATCAATCCATCAGATGCAGAGATCAGTTTTGCACCAGATTAAGAGAAGAAAATTTTTATCTCATTCATGCCAACATAAATCTGGAGTAACTCCTCTAACGTCAATAGTTATTCTGCATTTATCCTTGTGTAAGTGAGATTGTGTAAGCCTGTATTTTCTTGGATCAGAACTGATTACTGAAATGAAAATCTGGAGATCTGTATTTATCCAGGTAAAACATCCACTTCCAATTACAAGCACCAATTCCCATCTCAGTCATACCAGTGTGGCTTCATTGATTTTAGCACTTTGACTTCTACCAATGAGCGCAGGTCATGGGCAGCCACTGGAATAAGCGCTCCCTTTTCAGTTTTTAAATCAAACTATTAAACACATTCATTACTTGTTGTATGCAATGTAATGAGTCATAACAGATTTGATAAAAAAGATGTTATATCTAATTGAACAGTGTTCTTAGATGCTAGGAGTGCCATTAAAGTGGAGAATAGAGACAATTCTTACATATTGCTCCATATTCAGAAGATCTTATTGCTGCAGTTGCAGCATAACATCATAAACCATTGCTCGCTCTTAGCCTACAAGACTAGAGTCAACGTAACACTGCAGAAGCGTCTACAGTAGCTTTCCGCGGCTAGTTGATATTCTAACATTTCTACAGGGAAAGCCATGGCTATTACAGGCCAACTTCTCTTCTCACTGCAACTCAACCCACATCACTATAGTTTCTCCAGAGTAAAAAGGAGAATTTGGACTGTATCCTCTAAAAAGAGACTGGAGTGAGGGGGGGCGGGGGGTTTGCAGAGCTCATATAATCTATCTAGCAAAAAGGTGTGGAAAAGCAACACTGGCCCAAATTGCTAGCCAAATCCAGCCTAATTCATTCAAATGAGCAGTGAAGTGGTTTAAAATTTTATAGTTTCATGAGAGGAAGGCAAGTCTAATGGTTAGGGGGCTAGTCTGGACTCGGGAAACTCAGGTGCAGTTTCTAGCTCTGTTACAACAACTTCCTGCCTGATCAAGGCACGTAGGGCTAATAGCACTGTGCTACCAGCCTTAGCTGAGGCCAGAGAAACTAACAGGGGAGTTGTGAAGGTAAATATATTAAGATTGTGCAGTGCTCAGATACTATAGTAACGGGGGAGGTCATGTAGGTACATTAGATAGATGAAATCTCAAGTACTGCAGCTGGAGGAAACCAAATACAAGCCATGCTTTTAAAATGAATTAAAAGGAAAGGATGTATTTTTAACGGTAGATGCTTCAATCCTTGAGCATTTCTTTAGCTCTCTTTGGCATTTCTATAACTGCATATATTCTAGACATCTTAGGGTCTGATTCTTATTTATATTAAGACCCTAGCACATAGTGTAAAGCATCGAGTGGTCTTGTCTACATGGGAAAACTTCCCAGCAGAGCTATAGTGGGATAGCTATTCCACTTTTGGTATAAATCCTATTTTATTCCAGAATAAAAGTGGTTTTTATTCTGTAATATTTACTCTGCTTTGGAGTGATCAGAATCACTTTCATTCTGGAATAATGTGTCCACATTGGACACCAGTATAACTAGCAGAAGAGTGATTCCAGTATAGCTATGCTGGGAAATCTCCCCATGTAGAGAAGCCCTTAGTGTTAAAGAATTGGGCCAATTAAAATGTTTTACAAACATTAACGCCAGCCTAGTGGGGTAGGTAAGTTATTTTAACCTATTTTACAGATGGTGAAACTGAAGCACAGAGGAAGTTCACAGAGCATGTCAATTAGTAACCTACCTGGCAAGCCAGAGGTCCCAGTTCTGCCAGTTTAGAGACCCTTCCCTCACCTGCTTTCTGAATCATTAGATAATATTTCCTCCCCACTTTGTAAGAACTAGGTGGTATTTTTCTCTGCAGTGAGGCCCATTTCATGTGTACATGTCCGCTACCGTCTCCTTGTGCTTCTGTATGCTATAAAATCTCTTGTGCATTGGGCATGCCGGTGCTTAGAAATTTTGCACGCTATGTGTAGTGTTCATTTTAAAAGTCTGCTGGCATTTTACTTTTGCCGATTGCATTTTCATACCAATGTTTTCATGAACGTCTGCAGCCATATAAATATTCAGTCAGTTCTATTTAAAATGTCCATACTTTTAAACCACCCAGGGTGTGACAAAACTAACTGAATGCTTCAAGTTTATATATAAACAATATGAGACAAGGATTAAATGGAATGCCGGCAAACAACTCCAAAATAGCAGCAGGCAACCCCCAGACTCCCAGCCTACTGAAAAGTTCAAACTGGGAGTACATTTGTAAGCAATCGTCTGATACCCCTCAGGAAATATAATCATCATGTCAGCAACATTCTTTTGATACAAGATCAAGCCACCTTTTAAGGAGCAGGCCTAAAAATTTATTAGCATACTTCAATTTTAGTATCTATGTACCACATCCTAAACAGAGAGGGGAATAAAAAAGAAATTACATGAATAAAATCATTGAAGTCTCTACGTACTTTGCTTAAAGCAAAATAATTAAAATCACAAACTTTCCTTGGTGCTTTGGGGAATTGTAGCTAATGAAAGAATGTGTTAATTCACACAGCGGCTTTAAATTAGCTGCAAAAAGCTGGAGTAAGAATGATCCCCCAATCATTTGCACTTGGGCTATAAATTCTGTGCATGGATAAATAGGGAGAAAATTTGAGACTTATATGGGCAAAAGGAGAATGGAGCTTGAATTAGGTTCTGGGGCTGTTATTCAAAACAGTCTTCTGTTTTCCCCATCTTCTGCAGATTAAATGAAGATGTGGATGTATAACATGAAGGGATGTTACCAATATACATCTCCTTGCCTAGACTAGGATTTGGAAGGTGTTAAAGGAACACTGCCATGTCCACACTAAGTTGTTAACGAGTTAGCTAACACCTTCTAAAACCTAGTCTAGACAAAGCCCAACAGGATCTCGGTCCAACACTGAGCCAGGGCAAGGGTCTGGTGTTTGTGTAGGCATGTCCCATTCATGAGATTTTTAGGCCCAAATGGTAGCAATCTCATAGGGTCAGCTGATTTCCAGGTCCCTTTAGAGCCCCAAAGCTGTACCCCAAACCTTAAAAAAAAAAGTTTGAAAGGTTAGTGACTGAGGGGCTGGATTTCTCAGGGTTTAAGAACTGGCTGCAGAAATCTATCCCTGAAGTCAATGGAGTTACACCAAGTATGAACGTATCCTTAGTTTTCTGGTTCAAATCCAGCCCACATCAACAGTCGCCGAAAGGAGAAACCATCCGATGGCTGTTCGGTGAAATGAGTTTGATCTTAGTCTAGCTCCCCGTGGAGAGATGTCCACATCACAGAAACTACCACAAGTAGCTCTAGTCAGGATACTCACCGGCAGCCCCAGCAGAGGGCTAAGGAATGAACTGGCAGTAGGCATAGCCTCCCTCCTAGCTCTCAGCGTGGTCCCTGTAGGTTAGAGTTTGAGCATATTGGTAGGACAATGTAGGGAAGCTTGTATCCCTGCTGCTTACGCTATACCAGTTCTATAGTCAAATAGAGGACTTGGATCTCCAAGGCAGCCAATCTAGCACCTTTCACATCAGGATTTCAAATAGGCTGGCGCTAAATTCACCATGCGAAGATTAACAGCAACAATGTCAACATTAAAGGAAGCCAACTTCTCTCCTGGGCCAAGGCAGATTTTACCAATTCCTTGGTTCACATGGCAGCCTCAGGCCTTGTTCTAACTAATCTGGAAAAGTGCAGCTGGAGAGAATTCCTATGGCCATCAGGTCTCACACAAAAGCTATGCTCCATTTGATTCCCAGAGAAGAGGAAAGAAAGCTGAGCACTAGCTTCGCATATCACCTTGAACAGACAATGCAGACCAGGCACTCAGTTATCTTCCAGACTTCCACTCATCAGCCATCTTCTCCGTGCTGACCTTGAAAGAGCAAATGCAATTTAAAAAATAAGCCTCTTCAAAAGCCTGCCCTGTAAGCAGAAGCCACCAACAAGGGGCTTATGTGCTCCTAAACCAAGAGACCTTAGTCTTTTAATAGCCTGATAAACACCAAACCCACAAGACAGCTGAATGTACTAGGCCTAATTCGCCTCTCATTTATTCCATTGATTTCAGTGGAGTTACACTCACGGGTGAGAAAAGAATCAGGATGTCTGGTTCTTGAACCTGCCTTATCAGAAAGGTTAGCAGAGAAAAATTCCTTAAGAAAGGAACCTTTTTCTCCTTCCTAATTTCCTTGTCTGGGGACACTTCGAGACTGAGAGGAGAAAAAAATTTTATATGGTTAAATTTCCATCTCAAGTGGAACCTCAACAGTAATGCAGAAGCTGAATCACTAAGAAAAAGTTGACTATGGAAAGCTACAAGTTCAAATTGCCTTCATTAAGAGAACAGACCTGATTTTCTTCTCACCAACAGCTGTGTAAATCAGGAGTGATTCCACTGCAGTTAATGGTCACGCTAGTGAACACCAGAAAAAGAATTAGTTTCATCATAGGATGAAGAATAACCTTACAAGGAAAATACATAGGACCACACTATCTCTGGCCCACTAAAGTCAGTGGAGTTACACCAGAGGCACATTTGACCCACAGACCATGAAAGGACACATTTCACAATTCTAAGGAAAAGGATGGAGAGCAGCAGACTAAAGACAACAGACTTTAAAAAAAAAAAAAAAGCAGACTTAGCACACTCAGAACTGGTAGGTTAGGTGGCGTGGGGAGAAAATCTAAGCGATAAAGGAGTTCAGGAGAGCAGGCAGTTTCTCAGAGAGACAATATTTAAGGCATCAGGAGCTTTTTAATGACCTGAAAATCAAAAAGGAATCCTACAAAAAGTGGAAACACGGATAAGTTGCTAAGGAAGAGAGCAAAAGAACAGCACAAGCATGTAGGGACAAAAATCAGAACGGTTAAGGCACAAAATGAGTTATAGGGACATACAAAGCAATAAGAGAGGCTCTATAAATACCTTAGTGGCAAGAAAAAGAGAAAGGAAAGTGCAGGTCCACTACTTAGCAGGGAAAGGAGAGCTAATAATTGATGGTATCAAGAAGGCTGAAGTGTTTAATGCATATTTTGCTTCAGTCTTCGCTAAAAAGATTAATGGTGACTAGATGCTTAATACAATATTAACAAGGGGGAAGGAAAACAAACAAGAATAGGGATAGAACAGGTTAAAGACTATTTAGATAAAATAGATGTATTCAAGTCAGCAGGGCCTGGTTAAATTCACCCTAGGCTACTTAATGAACTAGCTGAAGCAAATCTCAGGACCACTAGCAATCATCTTCGAGAACTCACGGAATACACGTGAGGTCATCTGGGAGTAGGGCAAACAGAGTATCTATGTTTAAAAAAAAAAAAAAAAAGAGGAGGTGGGAGACAAAGCACCTGGGGAATCACTGACTCATCAGCTTAACTTCAATACCTGGAAAAATACTAAAACAACTTATTACACAATCCGTTTGTAAGCACCTACCAGATAACAAAGTGACAAACTTACTATAGCCAACATGGATTTGTCAAGAATATATCATCGCAGACCAACCTAATTTCTTTCTTTGACAGGGTCACTGGCCTAGTGAATGGGGGATGGCAGGGGGAAGCAGTGGATGTGATTTATCTTGATTTTAATAAGGCTTTTGACACAGTCCCACATGACAGTCTCATAAACAAACTAGAGAAATGTAGTCTAGATGAAATTACTGTAAATTGGGTGCGCAGCTGGTTCAAAGAGTAGTTATCAATGGTTCGCTCTCAAACTGGGAGGATGTATTTAGTGGGGTCCTGCAGGGGGTCCGGCACTGTTCGTTATCCGAGTCATGAAAGAAAATATCGGAGTGGAGAGTATGCTTATAAATCTGTGGTTGACATCAATGGAAGGGGCTACCAGCGCCTTGGTAAACAAGATTAGAATTCAAAAGGACCTTGACAAATTGGAGAATTTGTCTGAAATCAACAAGATGAACAATTCAATAAAGACAAGTGCAAAGTTGTTCACTTTGGGGGGGAGAATCAAATGCACAAATACAAGAGGGGAATGACTAGTGAGGCAGTAGTACTGCAGAAAAAAAATCTGCAGGTTATAGTGGATCACAGATTGATTATTAATCAACAATGTGATGCAGTTGCAAAAAAAGGCTAATACTCTGGGATGTATTAACAGGAGTATTGGAGACGTGGGAGGTAACTCTCCCATTCCAGTCAGCACTGGTGAGGCCTCAGCAGGAGTAGCGTGTCCACATTTGGACACCACACTTGAAGAACGATGATGAGGTTGGTATAACGTATGTTGCCGAGGGATGTGAATAAGCCACACCCCTGAGCAACGTAAATTACACTGACCTAAGCGCCGGGGTGAAGAGCGCTATGTCAGCAGGACAGCTTCTCCCACCACCAGAGCTACTGTCGTATGTTGGGGGTGGATTAAGTCAATGGGAGAACTCTCTCCCGTCGGCTTAAAGCGTCTGCACTAGCAGCGCTACAGCTGTAATCTCTCTAGTATAGTCATAGCCCCACATAAGCCTGCCTTTGTGAAAGGTGGTCCCTTATACCAAGAGTTACAGAAATATTCAGGCTACTCCCAGTCCCAAAGGACCAGCCTCTTACCCCAGGTCAGTCACACTTTAGATCTAACACCAAAAACAATGCTTGTAGCCAATCCTACAATAAACTATATACAGATTTATTAATAGGAAAAGGAAACGAGAGAACTATTTACAGGGTTGAAGCCAGTAAACAGATACACACAAAAGTTACAATCTTAAATTCAAAAGGTAACAGACATTTCTACAATAAGCAAACTCTATATGTCCTTTAGGGCTAACCCAGGCTAAACAGTTGGGTACCTCTTGCTTATGCCTAAAAAACCTTGCTCTCCAGAGTCCAAGCAGCATGGAGATACTGTTCCCTCTTGTTAGGAATTTTTATTCCTTTTCACCCTGGTTCTTCGAGCTGCAAACTCAGCTGATGGGAGGAATTCATTTTCATGACTCATCTTAATGGCGGGGGGGGGAAGCAATTGAAGTCTTTTGTCCTCTTTAATGTTCCACAATAATTCATCTGGTGTTGATGGGCCTTCCTTTTTGGCCAGGATGTAACACCTTCTGTTGGAGATCAGCACTTTACACTACTTAATGTCTCTCTCCTATTTGGTGATTTACACAGTCACTGAGGCTTATAATACAAATGTTTAAATAGTACCTTACATGTGGGATACAGATGTTAAAAGTGAGATTACATGCATGCAGCAACTTACAAGCATTCAGTAAAGTCTAAACACTAAGAACATTCTTATAATTCTAATACCTGTTTTAACAACACTAAAACACAGGTGAGCCAGACTGATTCCAGCCATGGGTGTATCTACACTTTAAACGCTACAATGGCACAACTATGCCACTGCGGCTGTAGTGTTTCAGACCTAGTCTATGCTACATGGTCTACACTACGCTGCCCTGCGATGACCTAGCTGTGGAAGTGCCTTCACTTAAACTTGACTCCCACCATCAGTGCCTCTTTATGCCGATATAGTAACACCGCTTCCCCAAGAGGGATAGAGTCACAGTTGATGTCATTAGGTCAACACAGTGTCAGTGTAGACACTGCGTTGCTTACGTTGACCATTACTGACTTTCAGCAGCCATCCCACAATGCCCCACACTGACAATACAATTGATACAAGCACTGTTATTACCTGAGCCCCGGCACTTCTTTCTTGAAGAGTTAAACACTGGTGTAGACAAGGCCAAATGATTACCTGGCCAAAAGTTAATGTCAAAGTGTGTTACTTGCTAGCCCTTATTTACCTATTTTAAAAGGTGTGTCATTCAAATCAGGGACAAGAAAAAATTACCATGCGATTTAGGTGACTAATCACACACCTCAGATGGCCAACGGAATTCACTAACAACCTACAGGCTGAATTTTGCTAGTGGAAACTATCTAATGAATATTTACAGATAAATACATTTGTAGACGCAGGATTGGTTCACAAACAGGGGGGAGGGGAGGAGAGGGCTAAATTTGTAACATATGAATTCAACCAGCTCTAGGGAGGACAGATGGGCTTGCTGTTAAGGCAATAGACTGGGAATCAGTGGGATCAATTCCTGACACTGCCACAGATCACAGTGTGACCCTGGGAAAGTCACTTAAAAAGCCCTGTGCCTCATTTACCCATCTATAATATAGGGGGATGATACTTTCTTAGCTCATGGGGGTGTTGTGAAGATAAATCTACATGGGAGGTGCTTGGCTATAAAAGTGGTAAGGGCCACATCAGAACCTAAGTAGGTGGAAAGTTTATGGGATGATTCCTATGCAATGGAGGTGTGTTAGAGAGAACAAATGCTGCACACTCTGGCTTTGTTCTCAGCTCCCTTGTATTGTTTCAGGTTCCTGCTCACCATCCCCCTTGCTAGGATGTTCTTATCAGATCAGGTGACAAGTCTGTTGGAACCTCTATCAGCTACTTCAATTGGCTTATCCGGAATCCTTCCCCCCACAACCCACCCACACACCTTAGTGCTAGATGAAGAGGCAGTGATGTCACATAGCTGGATGAAAAGCTCTTTCATTCCTGCTGGCTGCCAGTATAAGTGTTCACCCTTCTGTTTGTGGGCTGCCAACTTCATTGCTCCTCAACAGCTTTGGCTGAGATAATTAAGAATTCTTTTTATCAATGTAATTCACTTCAGCATAACTGGCTCACCCAGATTTGAAGAACAAAGGCTTTGTCTACCCTGGGATTTCTGCCATTTTGCACAGCTGTACCAATTCAACCCACTAACAGAGACATGGTTTTCACCAGTTCAATGCAATTTACAGCCATGCGATTGAATAGTTTGAAACCAGGATAAACTGCACCAGTGCACAGAGCAGCACATCAACATAAACTGTATCTATCCCAGGGTTTTGCAACGGCTGGCAAGCTACCCTGTGGAAATCCCGCTGCACTGGTCTAAACCACATCTGCACAAGAGGATTGTCTTGATGCAGCTATACAAGGGCTGAAATCTCAATGTAGGCCAAAATCTGGTAGCCTCTCTTCTCCTGGTTTTACATGGAATTTCTAATCTCAGGGCTTGGCTACACTTACAAATTTGCAGCGCTGCAGCAGGGTGTGAAAACACACCCTCTGCAGCGATGCAAATTGCGGCGCTACAAAGCGCCAGTGTAGTCAAAGCCCCAGCGCTGGGAGCCGCGCTCCCAGCGCTGTCCGTTATTCCCCACAGGAATAACAGCTTTCTCCCAGCGCTGGCGCTTTGACTACACTTAGCGCTTCAAAGCGCTGCCGCGGCAGCGCTTTGAAGTGTAAGTGTAGCCAAAGCCTCAGAGAATGACAGGATAACAGACATGCAACATAAATACTGCACATGTGCAAGAAGAAAGGCATGGAATATAGAACGTCACCAGATGAATCATTCACCCCTTTTTTACACAACACCACACCTGATCCCAGAAAGTGTTTTTCCTCCTTGAACTTGGAGAAGTTGTGCCACCAAGACAAAATGTTTGCAAAAGATGCATTAAAAATGGACAAAATACATTAAATTGCTTTGGAGGTCAGGAGGGGAACAGATCTTAACTGAACAGACTTTTGTAACTAAGTGTAGGAGCTCACATGAAATTTTTGGCAAGGAAGATGCTGTATTGATGTCACCAGCACCAAAAGGGCAGTAACAAGATGTAGTATTTGTTTTTGGTTTTTTAAATACACCTCTACCCCGACACAACGCTGTCCTTGGGAGCCAAAAAATCTTACCGCGTTATAGGTGAAACCACGTTATATCCAACTTGCTTTGATCCGCCAGAGTGTGCCGCCCCGCCCCTGCGGAGCATTACTTGACCATGTTATATCCGAATTCATGTTATATCGGGTCGCATTATATCGGGGTAGAGGTGTACATTATCAATGCAATTAAATCAGTTTTAAACCCATGTAATTGGCTAACACTGCAGGAGCATCATTAAATTAGTTATGTTTGTACATTTAAGGCACACTTTACATCAAAACAGATTATTGCCCTGACTTTTAGTTGTGCACATCCCAAATTTATACATCAGTGTGCTCAACAATACAGTACCTAGAGACCAGATCAGGTAAAAACTGGTCCTATTCTGAAGCAGATGGCAAAACTCCCACTCACTTTACTGGGATCAGGATTTAACGCAGTGACTTCAAGATGTGCTGATATGCCATTGCTTCTCTGCATCCATGGAAACTAAGCAACCAAGGTGATTTGTGTTTCTCTCTCTTGCTTAAAATTAAGCTGTGCATTTATCCAGGAAAGCCACTGCACAGCTGGCAACCTCTTGAGCGCCACCATCTTTGGTGGTATGATAAGATCACCAGTGGAGGATACAGACTGAACATCCAGCCAGACCCTCTTACAGATCTAGCTAGTGATTGATCTGGATGGTGTTCAATCTGCAAAGAGACTACGTCCCCTGGGATTTGTCTGCATGATGATCTTGCTTAAAATTATACAATAAAAACTTCTTTGCCATTAACTTCAGTGGGTTCAGGCTAGGGCCACTATAGCAGTTAAGGAAATCAATCCTCTGTCCGAAAGGATTTGCTCTCTATCCTCCATTTTATGAAATTAATATTGGGTAGGGGAAAATCTTCTACTTGCATAATGCCAAAAACACATGGAAAACCTTGTGCAAAGAGATGGACACCTACAGTTCTTACTAAACGTGCAGCAGCAATCCCGCTTCCTGATTGTTGTGATAAGGAGCTGGGATCTTTGCACGAATACAGAAATCACAGTATGGTTTTCATAGCACCTCCCACTTCAGGATTTCAAAGGGTACCAGTGAATTCACTATCCCCGGATCCTGGTGAGGTGAGTAAGCATTACCTCAGCTTTACAGTTGGCAAAACTGAGGCACCAATAGGTTACGGTGCACCCTTTCAAGACTGGTGTCTCATTTTGTTTTCTAGAGCCTCACCGCCCCTCCAATGATTTCAGCTGGAGCTGCAAGTGCTCAGCACTACAGGGGGGGAATCAGTCCCAGGTGGCTCTGGTTAAGCACTCAAAACTCAGAGACCTTTTTTAAAAATTTGAACCCAAATGATGTCCTAAAGGCCACATACAGCTTGCCTATGGCAGAGGGGGGAATCAAACCCATGGTTTTGGCTCCCAGCGTTTTACCCATTAGGCCATGTTTCCTCCCTGACACGAAACGAGCTGGCTACAAATGAGGTACTTTGCCTGGCTAGAGAAGAAACACTCAGCCTCGCTACAGACAATGTACGCTGACTGCACATTTGTCTCATATAATTAAACTTACTTTAAAAAAGACTTTGCTGGAAGGAAGAGAATGTATCTTTCCAAACTCTTTCCTCCAGAGACATCTGTGATCACAGTAGAGCATGTTATACAGAGTCTTTAGCATTTAGCGCCTAAGTTCATGGAGCCAAATTTAGCCCTCATGTAAGTGGGTGTAACTCCCATCAATTCCATTGAATGTTACACCCACATATGCCAGGATTAATTTGGCCCTGGATGTAAAACCATCAAACAGCTTGGCACAGTGATAAAGACAAACATACAATGATTTCATATCTAGAAAAGGGTGAGCGTGCTCCAGAGCTGGTTTGTGCTGAAGGGTGGAGTCAAAAGCACTTGGCCTTTGCTTATCTCTGCTCCCGCTGAAGTCAGTGGCAGTTTTACCACCCACTTCACAGGGGGCAGCGTTAGGCTAAGTCTGAGCAATTTTAAAAATCCTGCCACAATGCAGAATTTCTTCTTGCAACAAAATTAATGTTTTTAGAAACACACCAGAGCTAGGCCTAAGTTCAAAAGCCTGGTTCAAACTGGATCTGAGCTTTCCGGCTTGGGTCCCACCTCACCTTCACACTGAAAACACATTTGCATGATTCCGACTTCAGCACACCACAAGGATCCAAGGGAAGAGCTCTCTAACAATGCCCCTCTAAAGAGCATCCTGCAGCAACAACGCAACTTGATCTCCATGAAGTTCTGTTTACATCTTATTTAGTCTGTGTGGCTGCAGTTCAAGGTTCTGACACTGACCTACACAATCCTCTATGGCTGGATCCTAGAGAGACCCTAGAATCTATATGCAGAGTACTTGTCCTGAGATTTTTAAGAGACTGCCTCAGTTGTGTGAGTACTTCTGAGGTCAGCTATGAACTACCCCACGTCCTCTCTTCATAGGAATGCCCAAGGACTAGCATCATCCTGGCTGCTCTGCACCACAATCACTGAAAAGTGACTGACCAAGGGCCAGTTTCTGCCCTCTGTTATACCCACGTGTGACAGAGAACTGCACCCATACGCATTAGTCAGCATTGTTTAACCTGCCTGCCTATGTTATTTCCCACTTGATACAAGGCTCATTTCTGAGACGCAAGCCCCAGAGATTTGCCCCAAAGCCTCAGCCAGGGTTGGTGAAAGTAGTTAAGGTGGACAACGACTAATGACTCTGCATGCAGATTATCGCACAGTTTACGTACTTTCAAGAGACAACTACTGAAATGTTTATGCATGCTTGGGAGCAGGAATAGTGTTTAGCATAAGCTGACAGCCACAGCTGAAGGTTGCCATGTATTAGTATTCTATGTGGCTTTGCACAGAATGAATAGTCCACCTTAAAGGTGACCTGCAAAAGAATTTAAGAGTTGAGCTTGTGTCTCTGATTTTTTATGATGTATAAAGAAGGTCTGACAAGTTTGGGGCACTGATGTTCTGCTTGCTTTATTTAAAAAAAAACAACACCTTAGAAACATTAGGAATTAAAATTCTGGTCTTTCATGGTTTTGCTGGTGACCTCTGGGAGGTCTGTGGGGTATTTATTGTAAGCATTAATACCATATTGAAGGATCAAGTGTGTGGATTCTTTCATGAAAGCTTCCTCCAAAGTGTTCACTAGTCACTGAAAGCGTTCCTAAAAAGAGACTTAAAACGGTCATCTCATCTCACTTGCTCAACTTTCACTCTTGGGTCTTGTGAGGTCATCATTTCACTATTCTCCACTTGCCGGCATGTTTTCCAACCTAGCTACTTTTGTCTAATTTAACAAAAATTAGAATTAAAAAAAACAAAAACCCACACTCCTTTTCAGGACTTTTGCCCATCATAAAAAAAAAAAAGGCAAAAGAAGAGTTCCCCTCCCACACTCCTTACAAGTCACCTTTAATGCCAGGTCTGGAAAAGAAAAGGGGGAGTGGGGAAGGCAAGCTTTCACCAACCCAGAGCTGGAGGGTTTAGGCTCCAAGCTCAAAAAAGTTATTTTATCCTGTTGCTCAATAAGTGGAGTTGCTCTAGCAGAACTTCCATTGGAGGTGGGGTGGGAGAGATGTAAGAATAGCAAGACACAGTAGTTATGAGGACTGGATTCACGCAGGTTTTGCCATTTTGGTTTAGTTTCCGGGGTATGATGGCATAATGTCATAGGCTAATTTGGATTTAACACTTGCCAGGCCAAGAGAAAAGTTATAAAACTAGAGAGCATGGAGAAACCCTTCCTTGCGACTTGTGACAGACTGGGACACCTTTTAAGCTGAGGGAGAGACTGTTTCTTGCTATGTTTCTTTAGGCTTTATTTTCATATTTTGTAACACTAGCTTTGTGCCCACCTAGCCATCCATTTCACAGTATGCAATTTAGGGTGAACTTGCCATATGTCCAGGTTGTCCCAGACTTTGCCTCTTTCATTTGAAAAATCCACTTGGACAGAGGGTGGAGAAGGATCAAAAAAAAAAAAAAAAGAGGCAATGTCCGGGTTTTCGCAGAGCAAATGTTGCAGCTCAGAAAAAGCCCCAATTGGTCTGCTTCCCAAATGAGTCCCTCATCTGCATCCGATTGGGTGGGATCTGGCAGCTATGAAGGACAACCCAGGCCCTCCCGTGGGAGGGGGAAAGCCCCGTGGGTTGGCGCTGACTGACAGCTGTTGCTGCGTCCTGGGTCTGCACCAGCAACTCTGCCACTGTGACAAGGAGTGACACTGCCCCTCACCTCAAGAGCGAGGCACCAGGTACCCTCTCCAGCATCCCCCAGTTGTACAGCCCCTCCAGCAGGGTCCTCTTTTTGGGAACCTGAAACATGGTAACTCTCACCCAACCAGATGCAATTATTATCAGCTCTCTTATTTTGTGACTTAAAACTTTTTTTACTGAGAACATCTTCCTTTATCCAGGACCAACGGAACTGGGCTGTGGATGCTGTTAGATGACACCTATTGGTAGGTTCTTCAGAACTCAGTTTCTCTCTGAAGAAGGGGGCTGGCGTCGGCCATTGCAGGCCCTTGGAACACCATATGAGTGTACTAGGTGAGGCTACACCATATGATCCCATTGAAATCACTGCATGGGTATAACAGAAGGCAAAGTTTAGCCACAAGTGTTTTAGGTGGAGTCTAAGGCCATGTCTACACTACCACTTATGTCAGCAAAACTTCTGTCACTTAAGGGTGTGGAAAAAACTACCACCACACCCCTGAGCGAAATAAGTTTTGCCTGTATAAGTATTTGTGCACACAGTGCTGTGTCAGCGGGAGAGCTTCTCCCACTGACACAGCTACTGCTGGTCGTTGAGGTGTCAATGGGAGAGCTCTCTGCCGTCAGCAAAGAGCAGCTACACGAGCGTTCACTAGTGCGGACACGGCCTAACTGCTATTTCACCCAGAGAGCACTTCCTCGGATTTGTATTCTAATGTTCTTCTTATGCCTCCCTACAGCCCATTTACCTTTGTTTTTTAAAGACTGGAGTCATACAGTAGTTTAATGCTTCAATCAGTATTGCATTGTGGCTCCTAATTTCTTTCCTTAGTGTATTGCAATTGATGCTGCAATGATGTTCAATTACAGTTCAGTTGCTTCCCCATCATGAATTACTTATACATTTATGTACACCAGAGGTCAGCAACCTCTGGCACACGTCTCGCCAGGGTAAGCACCCTGGCGGGCTGGGCCAGTTTGTTTACCTGCCGCGTCGGCAGGTTCGGCCGATCGCAGCTCCCACCGGCTGCGGTTTGCTGTCCCAGGCCAATGGGGGCGGCGGGGAGCCACCCCCAGCACATCCCTTGCTTGCGCCACTTCCTGCCGCCCCCATTGGCCTGGGATGGCGAACCGCAGCCAGTGGGAGCTGCGATCAGCTGAACCTGCTGATGCGACAGGTAAACAAACTGGCCCAGCCCGCCAGGGTGCTTACCCTGGTGAGCCGCATGCCAGAGGTTGCCAACCCCGATGTACACCAACAGTTCGCATCCAGAAGGAAAATTTCCGTTAAACAGCAAGTTCAGCATCCATAAGCAAACATTGCAACTTGGATAAATTCAGGACAAAGTCCCTGAAACCTTCTCAATGAATACCAAGCTATCAGGTGTTATGATTTCTCCATACGCACAGCAGTTTAAAAGCGCACACAAACACACCACTCCCTCCCCAAGGCAAACAAGACTGCAGATCTCCATGAGTAGGTAGAATGTGCATATCACTTTTAACAAGCTGCATCAGTTCCATCTCACAAAATAGTCAATGCTCCTGCAAATGGGCAAGTTCCTTAAAAGTTTAAAAGTGCAGGACAGAGAAAACAATTCATAAATGTTATACGCCACACTAGACATCTTTACTGCACTCATCACCATGGAATCGAGCATCTACATTATAGCAGGAAGATTCCTAGAGGCTGGAGCCCTCTCTAAAATGCACATGCGGTCTCATTGCAAGGTTAGAAACGAAAGCGGATGGAGCACAGGGCTGGGGGCTAGGGCTTCTTGCAGCCCTGATCTGGTCCACGGGGTTTACTAGTTAATGTTCGAAAAGCACTCCGTGTGTGTTACTATTATGTGCTCAGTGCTAAGTACCAAAGTCATCTGTGCTACTGGATCAACAAGACATTCAAGTCTGCCGGATTATTCTCTCTTTACTTGTTGTGTCACTGTGTTAGAAATGCAGGGACGAACCTGTCTGGCTGGTTTCACAAAATAGTTCACTCAGCAGAGAAAAGAAGAGTTCAAGGATCATCCACCCCGAAGTCCCATCCTTCAGAGCCCAGTAAGAAATACAAGCAGGTATTGAATGGAGGGCAATTTTAAATGGGCATTGTCAGTGGCCTGAAATGAAATCTACCAGCTTCGTTTGGGTGTGCAGATGTGCATATAAGACATGTTCATTGCACCATCCATTCTGCCTGTTGGCTCTATTCTTCTCAACTGGCAGGGTAATGAAACTTCAACCAATCCTGCACTTGAGCCCTTTTTATTTTTAAAGTGCGAGTGTGAGAGAGAAAATGAAGGGGAATGCCAGAATTTAAGAGATTCCTTCCTCCTAAGTTACTAGGCTTCAAATTGCTGTTTATCTGTTTTAAATAGGGAAATGCATGTAATCAGCAGCTGTTGGTAACAGGGACCATTCCAATTACTTTGTTGTCACTAAGATAGGCCAAATTCTCCTTTCAATTATGCTGGTTCAATGCATTAAAGTCAATGGACCAAATTCAGCCCATGTGTCAGTAGCTCATGTGCCACTCCAGTGTAACAGAATGGACCAAGGACTCTAACATTTTCTATCTCCCTGTGTTTTACTGGATCTTAGTGGGTCAAACTGAAGAGTGGATGCCTTGCATCACTCTTAGATTAAAGCACCATATGCCCAAATCAGCATACTTCCATTGCAGTAAACATGCTAAATGCCCATCTGGTGCAAGTCAGTGTTGCTCCTTTGAAGCCAGTGGACCATATCCTCAACTGAGGTAAATCAGCATAGCTCCCCTGAAGCTCTTTAGATCTCCTTTGCAAAGATGTAGGTGATGCCACCAAGGGCAGGGCACTGGAGAATCAGGCACAAAGGACACCAAGACCAAAAAAAGCCAAAATACAGAGATTTCTCCATGATAAAAACTCAGCCAAACTTTCTAGATGAGAGAGCAGAAAGGAAAATACACACACACACACACACACACACACACACACAGAATCTCAGTGCCATGGTAAGAAGTAGAGCATCATAAACATGAATGAGTTAAACTTCACAAAAAAACACACCTGTGACATTGCAGGAGGGGGAGTATTGTCTTCATTTTACAGATGAGGAAATCAAGGCACAAAGCTCTTCAGTCTGAAAACCAGACTCCCAAAATTCTAACTGCAGTCTATGGGAGCTGCAGTTACTCAACACCTCTGGAAAATCAGGTCCTAACATGACATGCCCAACATCACACCAAGTCAGTGAGAGAGCAGCAGGCTTTTAAAGGCAAGGACCAGCTTCTGTCTTGTATGTGTATATAGTACCTAACACAGGGTTTTCAAACTGGGGGTCGGGAGGTTATTACATGGGGGGGGGAGGGCGCGAGCTGTCAGCCTCCACCCAAAACCCCACTTTGCCTCCAGTGCCTCCAGCATTTATAATGTTGTTAAATATATTAAAAAGTGTTTTTAATGTATAAGGGGGAGTCGCACTCATAGCTATGTGAAAGGGGTCACCAGTACAGAAGTTTGAGAACCACTGACCTAACACAAAGGAGCCCTGGTCTTTGATTGAGGTCTCCAGACCCTACCGCAATAACCAATAATAAAGTGCTGGGAACAGAGCCCCCTTTCTGTGACACCTAGGCCTGTCTTCTCACATCAAGATCATTCCTCCTCTCTAATGGGGCCTGAAACGTGGTTTGTTATATAGGGAAGCCAGCACTGTAGACTCATTTATCAGTGCACCCCTTAGAAGTATTTTGGTCATCAATGTATTTTAATTTTAAAGGGGTTAGGCTTGCACGAGAGCGTGTCCCGAAAAGAAACCAATGAGAGATGGAACAAAAGAGACGATCCCAATGTGGTGCTCCAGTAGGAATTAATGTCAAAGGCGACACGCTATTAACAACGAATAGTAAACTTCCGGGAGTAAAATGCTCACAGTAAAATAGTTAAGCCAAGGCAAATGTTTGTCATTCATTATCTGGAGCCAGTCTTGGATTTCTCAACAGCAGCCGCGAGCCAAGGAAGGCACGTTAATAATAATATGTACTTTGTAGAGAGCTTATGCCCTGTGTGTCCAGCTTGTCCTTGAAGGGAGAAGCTCTACCAGCAGGTACAACGTTTGCTTGTTTTTCTTTCATAACAGGTATTCGGTGAACTCTCTCTCACAGCATAACTCACTGAAGAATTTAGCTCCTCCCCCAGCTTGACATTGTGTAGTTCACGGTTAGGTGTGTGTCATACAGCTCCCTCTGCACCTGATCCATAGAGAATGAACCTACTACAAGCTCCTATCTCTAGAGGCTCACATCCTGGGCTCTAGAAGCCTGGGGTTTAATATCCAGGGAGGGCAAAGAGGAGAGTCATTATAACCCACTAGCATTCAGTGTTGGGGATATGGTCGGAAGTCTTTATTGCAGCACATGGGAAGCTCTCCTGTTTTTTGTTCTGTTCTTGTGCAGCACCTTGCACAACAGGGTCCTGTACCTTAACTAGGGTTTTTAGGCACCAGGGTAATAAAAATAAGTCATAATAAGTATCTGAATAACTGAGGACAAAAAGACAAACAGGAAGAGGATGTCTACACAGAGGGAAGACAGCCAACCCTATGCAGGATTCCCTACGGAGGCAAATCAGCCACTGGACCAAATTCTGCTTCCAGATCTTGTCCACCCTAGGGATTCACTCAAATTACAGCACCAGTGCACTCCCAGAACAGGCAGGCAAAGTCACTATTTGCACTGGAAGATGTTCCCCCGGCCTGAAAACAGGGTAAGCTCCAATTGTGCAAACAAGCCCCTTTGCAGGTCTGAACTGGTGGCTGTATTTGGGTCAAATCCCCAAGGCAGAGGAGGCAAGTTCCACTGATATAACCTCAGTTGCCTTCAGAGGGAGCTTTGCCCAAATAACAGGACTTGAAGAGAAGAAAAGCCCACAAAAAAGGAAAAAGGCAGATTGAGAATATAACAAAGGACAGAGAATGAAGTGGCTGCTATAAATAGAAGAGGAGGCTCTAGGAAAAGAGAAAGAACAATATCCAGCCCCGACAAGAGCCAGCAGGTCTGCACTCTGATTTGCTTTGGGAACTTTGTTTAGCGAAACTTTTTGGATACAGATTAACTTTCTGTTCTTGATATCGTAGAGTCAGATTAATTCAAAATAATTTAAAAAAACCCACCAGTTTTCCTAGACTGTTGGTTGTAGAGCTTCAGGGGGAAGAGGGGTATGGAAATGAAACCATCTTATACAATCTGTCTTGTGTTATCCAATTCAATTTGCTTGGTTTGCTAAAGCAGTAAAACAAGATCATACATTTAATAGCCAAGCAAAGGTGTGGAGGAAAACTGGCATTGATTTAGTCAATTACTCATGCAAGCTATTCCTATTTTGGAAGGATGCCTCCTAGTTTTCAGTCTACCCAGAAAGTCTCTCCTGTTTCCATGTCACCTATTCTGACGCAGACATAAAAGACTCTACCCTATTTTTCTCCTCTATATATGGCCGCCTTTATGGTGTTTACATGTTACTAGGTCTGTATGTTGGGCAAAACAAACCAGTAAAGCTACCTTTTGTTTGTTTATGGTAAGAAAGGTAATAAATATTGCTGACTGGAAAGGGGAATGGCTGATATTTCAACATTTGTTTTCATCCCAAATCAGAGCACAAAAATAAGTCAAATACTGAAACTTTTTGTGAAACAAGAAGTTTGAAAAAATTTTGTTTCAGAAACAATTTAGATTTTTCCAATGGAAAATCTTTTCCCCACAGAAAATTCTGACTTTTCACAAATCCCCATTTTCCAATGGGAAAAATGCTTAGTTTCATTCAGCCAGCCACAATAATACTTTGCACTCCTAAAGCACCTTTCACGCAAGGATTTCAAAGAGCATGATTTCTTATTGGAATTACAGGAGCCCCCAGTGGCTCCAACCAAGATGAGGGTCTCTCTGTATTAGGCGCTGTACATGTACAGAGCACAAGGCCATCCCTGCTCAGCACCCCTTACAATCTGGACAAAGGATGGGAGAAAGGCAGTATTGTCATCCCCATTGTACAGCTGGGAAAAGAGACGCAGAGTGACAACCCAAAGCCATACTGGGAGTCTGTGGCAGAGTTGGGAATTGAATCCTGGTGTTCTGAACCCCAGCCCAGTGCCTTAACGGCGAGACCATCCCTCCTTCCTCCCTGTTGGTTCAAACGTGACTTGACCATGCCTTACAGTTCCCCACTACAGCACAAGTGTTGGGGGCAAATCCATGCATCAGTGTGACCTCTGTTGCAGTTCTCCTGACGGTGCAGAATCTGCATGGTGGGATCTCCAAGTGAGGATGGCAGGGGGAAAGGCGGGAGGAACCACAAAACACCTGTCCCCTCACAGAAGAGAATTCCCCATGGGATCCAACAGGCTGGCACTGGGACGTGGGCTAGCAGGTGAATCTGACCCATTATACCCAGTGTACCTATGGGTATGGAGCTCAGCAACTTACACCAAGGCTCCCATAACATCAATTATGGAACGGGGGCTGCCCCAGAGCCCGGAAGTCCCAATTCACAGCCTCCCCAGTGTGCCGTCTCCCTCTTTACTTGTGCCACCACTACCCCAGAGGACGCTAGTCGTGCTGCATCTCAGATTGCAGAGAAAAAGCCAGTTCCTTCAGGAAGCCACATCAGAACATTGCAGGGTGAGCAAAGCTGGCACATTTCACTTCAGGTGAAACTACATAAAGGAAATGCCTTCTCACCCTATTTTCTCTGCAAGTGAACTGAAGGACGTCTGCTTACTGCTTCCAGGAACTGGGAAACCTACACCCTTCCACGCTAGAAGGGAATGGGGTCTACTGGGCTCCTTCACAGGATCTAGGACTGTCTCGCCATTCAGGAACTCTGCCTCTAAACAACAGAGTTACTGTGAAAAGACCTAGTAAATCCCAGTCTACTTTGAATCAACAGTTCTGAAAGGGATTCCCCAACCCTTGGGTTGAGAATCAAACGAAGGTGGGGGCGGGGCATGTTGCACACTGCATTATAATAAAGGTCACAGGGAATGATTAAAATAATCTCTTAGGAACAGCGAGATCTTCTGACTCAGGTGGTGTCCTCAGAATGAGTCATTGCCTGACTCCGGAAAGCACAGTCGTCACTGAGATACTTCTTTATGGTATGATCAGTACTGTTTCCTTAGCACCCACTAACCTTGGCTGTTAAACACTGGGAGACAGAAGACAGTAATTACTGTATATGCCCCGAATTAGACTCGTTTCCCTTTTTCACTAGGATGCTGCTGCTGCTGCAGTTGTCCTTCCAGAGTTAGGATTGCTGCTGGGGACGGGCAGAGCGGTACGTACACACACACACACAATCAGAGTCAAAGCAGCCTGTTATTTTTGTTTCCCACTCATCTACTCCCCTCTCTTTTTCACTGGTCTCACCCTTGTCTTGCCTTTTATACTGCAAGCTCTTTGGGTCAGGGACTGTTATTTCCTCTGGGATTGTACAGCACCTAGCACAATGGAGCTTTCACTTGGTTGAGGCCTCTAGGTGCCACTACAGTACAAGAGTTAGAGGCCCAACAACACAGAGCTGTCATAGAGCAGCTTTCGTGGGCTCCCAGGAATGGAAAGGGTTCACGGGGGAGAACATACACTGCAACTACACATCTGCCACTTCATCTTTCCTGTCTATTTTACTCTGGTTTGCCCTCCTCCGGGAGGGACTGAGTGTGCACAGCCCCCCCCCCCCCCATCACGCTTCCCACAGACAGAACAATCCTTACTAACATGGATTAGGGAGGCAGTGGAAGCACCACTACTGTGGCATTTAAATCTAGATGCAGAAAAACACCCTGCAGGAAATAATCAGCACTAGGAAGGGAATGGATTAGAGGACCTGACAGGTTGTTTTCACATCTCTATCTTCCATGAGCCTCCAACTAGATGCTCTAAATTCACGGGCTGTGTAATGCAGTCAATGAATTCTCCATTGTTACCAATAAAACATGAATGCACCATGCTAATGTAAGTGACCCTTAAAAGAAAGGATCTATGGGAACTGAAATAGTACAAGAGGAGGCTATTGAAAAAAAAAAAAACAAATATGATCCATTTAAACATGCTTTTCATAAGCAACTTAAAGAACCCAGCTTGACAATATAATCATTTAGCACAGATCACACAGTAAAGCTAGTACATTAAAAATACACATGGCATTAATCAGCTGCCCAGAAATACATGCCATCATTTCCATAAATAATACAGGATCAAAGCAATCTTAGCTGCGTTATCAGTTAATATAGGCAGCCACTCAGTCAAAATACAGTGTAAAGCGGCCTGAAAACTGGTGCAATACAATTTGTAGGGAAAGGAATGAAGCAGATTCAGTTGAAAGCATGCTGCAGGCATGACCAGTTATGCAGGTAAAGGTTATATGCAGCCTACTGATTACACAGAGAAGATGCAGCATAAAGCAAGAAATAAGAGATTAACACAGATTTTTTATATATTATACACACACACAAGTTTAAAGCTTGTGAAATGTCAAATTAGCCACATTTACAACTGATTTTGTAATAACTGCCATGAAGAGCTGGGAAGCTGGGTTGAGGTGGGAGGAATATACTCCCCCTCAAAGAACAAATGTGCCTATGTGTTCACATTTCCTCTCATTTCAAAATTTAGCTACATCCCTGGTTGTGGCTTGAATAGCAGCAGCTGCAGGTCCAGAATGTGTCAGCAGCCCTAGCTGAATCAATATGGACAAGTATGGGAGAAATCCAACCAACTTTCCAGATGCTCGCTAATTAATTAAGCCTGGCAACCCTGCTGGGGGGTAGACAGGTATTATACCCATTTTATGAACAACATTAATAAGGCATGGAGAGATTAAGAGCACAGGCTTGTTCCCATTACACTCAATGGCAAAACTCCCATTGACTTCAAATGTGAAGAGTGGCTGGCCCGAATTAACTTGTACAGGTGACAGGGCAAGAGAGCAGCTGCGGTCCATCTGCACCTGCTAATGGCAAATACATCCAACAGCTAGACATGGGAACTAGACAGGGAGGACTCTGAGCTTCTACAGCTAATTCTTTCCAAGGTGTCTGGCTGCTGGGTCCTGCCCATATGTTCAGGGTCTAACGGATCACCGTATTTGGGGTTGGGGAGGAATTTTTCCCCAGGTCAGATTGGCCAAGACCACGGGGGTTTGGGATTGGTTTGTTTGTTTTTAAACTTCCTTTGCATTGTGGGACACGAGTCACTTGCTGGTTTGAACTAGAGTAAATGGTGGATTCTCTGTAACTTGAAGTCTTTAAATCAAGATTTGAGGACTTCAGTGACTCAGCCAGAGGTTAGGGATCTATTACAGGAGAGGATGGATGAAGTTCTGTGGCCTGAGATGTGCAGGAGGTCAGACTAGATGATCACAATGGCCCCATCTGGCCTTAATGTCTCTGAGCGGCAGAACTGAAAATATGACCACAGCATCCTTACTCCCAGTTTTTAGCCTGCTCTGTCCTAGACCCACATTCTCCCCTGTCCTTTTATGGCCTTCAATCACTGTAGCATCTAAGCACCTCATTTGTATTGTATTCACCTTCACAATAGCACTAAGAAGTACAGCAGTGCTATTGTCCCCATTTCACAGATGAGGAACTGAGGCACGGAGAGCCTAAGTGACTTCCCCAAGTTCTCACAGGTCACCTGTGGTACAGCAAGGAGCTGAACACAGGTCTCACCATTCCCAGATTACAGCCCTAACCACTGGAACATGTGTCCTCCTTTTTCTAGATAGGGAGGCATTGGCACTGTTGTTCCCGTGGCAGAAAGCATGACTGATGGAATGCTGGGTGACACACCCCAAAAGCAGCGCTTGAGGGCATTCAGACATACCCTGAGAGAGAGTTCTCATTTAGTCAGCGTGAAGGGTGGCTACAAACAGCTCAGGAACTCTGAAGAGAGAAACACGATAGTTCAGTTTTTCTACTGAAAAGCAACAGAACCATTTGCTGTCCAATTTTTAAGAGGCACATATAGCAATGAGTACTAGCAAATACCCAAGACTGTCATGGCTGGCTGCTCTTCTCTGGGCTTATTTATATGGATGTGGGGTTAATGAATCCAAAATGCTAGCTGATCATCATGGCAAATCTTATAGTGTAGACCTGAACCTTACAGGAAGGGGCAGTGTTTCAGGAGTTTTGCAGGAAAAAGTTCTAGTCTCTCATGCTTAAACTCTGAATTGGTTACATTTATGGGCAAATTTTATTTCAACTACTGGGCATTCAGCATATGTCTAGTCTGAGTAGCATGGGGTCAAACTTAGACTTGGTGTAAGCTGATGCAGCTCCACTGAGGTTGCTGCCACTTACACCTGCTCTGAAATAGGACGCATGCGTGCATGGAGCAGAGAGTACAAATTCTGGAGCCAGCCCTGCAGTCCTCCTTAAGGAGAAGCATCCTGTTGATCTCATTTGCTCTGCTCTTGTGTAGAAGGGCCATGGAAGTCATCCTCTACCCCTATTCTGCAATTCTGCACGTGTTGCCAACTCTCAGTGGAATTAATAGAACAGCCTAAAGTGCATCAACCGGGAAAGGAATTCAGTCATTAAACAATGGGCTGGCTTTGTTAAGATCAAACATTCCTAGGCAGATTAGTGCTATGTCATCATGTTTAGATGGTCTGTTCTCTGCAGTCAGCGATGTATGTTCCAGAAAAACCCCTCAACCAAACATCGTTCTCTTCTGTTTGATGAAAATAATCGCTGAGAGCCAGACTGTCACACACCTAATTCAACCTTACAAGGCCCCTACTATTCTCCCACTGGGTCCTGCTCAGACCGTGACACTGGCTGTGGGGAGGACAGGTGGGACTACTCTTCTGAAAATTCCCCGCTGTGAGGGGGAGAAGCCCTGGCAAGGAGCAGAGAGGGGTGGCATGCTGTTCCCAAGAAGGCAGTAAAGTAACTCACTCCTCCAGCGGGCAGGAGTGGACCTCAGGTTCTGAATCCTAATGGGTTCTCTGGTCCATTCATGAGGTGGTGCAGCTACTCACCACCCATGTAGGCAGAGTACATGGCAGGGTTCCAATCTAGCCTTTAGGTAGCAGATATAAAAATCCCTACCTTGGGGCCAGATCCTGTCCCCCTTCCACACATATTCATGCTGATCAATGGCTTATTATACAAGGAGCCCTGTCAATTTCCATGGCTGCTCAGTGTGACCCGAGGGGGCAGAATCTATGGGCAACCAGGGCTCTGAAGCTAATCAGAGCCTTTGCAGGAACCTCATTTATAACAGCTAAACAAAGTCTGCTGCAATCTAATTTATGTAAGGCAATTCAGTCCCTGTAAGCTGTCTTTTAAAATATGTTTTTAATGGAGGAAAGCAGAAAAAACAATCCCTTCCCCCAGCCACACGTTTCCAAGAGAAACCCCAACTCTTCGCAGCCAGCATGGAAATGAATTTATTTCAATTGATAAAAGATATATCTTGAGAGTAGCAACATTCCACTCCCTCTTGAGAGCTTGGCCAATCAGATCAGATCCATGGAAGCATTTCCTGTCTGCCAGATGGCATGAAGGTTTCAATTTTATAAGCAGCAGAATGAATTACCTGTGTGTTTGGAGTCCAGGGGCCTAACTCAAACCCCACTAAAATCTTTCCATTAACTTCAATGGGCTTGGGATCAGGCCCTTGGGTGCAGTGCTGCAACTTGCTTCACAAGTCTGCAGAGGGGAAGGAGGTGGATGGGAAGTGGTCCTGGAATAACGCAGTCTTTGGCCTATCCCACAGGACAGCAGGCACCACCAGGCTGGTGCAGGGCAGGGGAAGTGTAACCTGCTACTATAATGAGCAACAGCGGATTAGTTACTTCCTCTCAAGAGCAAGGGAGGGTGGAAGCAGAGAAGGTACTCTGCCTTTCAGAGTCATGATCCTTTCCTCGGTCTGCCACAGCTACGTACCACCCCTTAGTCACACTTCCGGGTAAGTCAATCTCACCTTTGAGGAACTGACCTCTGTAGCTGCTCTTTCCTTACAGGGAAGGGAAGAGAGGCTGGTGGCAGTTTTAAGGCTGACTCAGCTCTTTTTCCAGCAAAGGTATTTCAGTTCCAACTGCACTGAGATTCAGATTTCAAATGCCCAAACAGCAAAGGACCGACCCTGCCACTGTTACATCCCTGAAACTCATTTGGTTCTTTGAGTGCGCTGTAGACCACCATCCTCAAGCATGCGCTCTTGTGGCACACCGTGGCTTTGGAGGCCAGCTGCCCACCCTCCCTCCCTCCCTCCTTCTTGTGGTCTTGCAATGATTTACTCAGACCTAGGAACTGAGAACAAGATGCCTCCTTTGCAAGGGTCCGATTTATTTGCTCTTTTCCAGCAGACAAAGAAACCTCCTCAGCCTCTCAGATCCAACCCTTAAGCCAGGAGTCCCCTAGTTCTCCTCCCAGATGCTAGCTATAGGCCCTGTTAGCTTTTCCCCACCTACCCCCTTTTTATTCACACCTGTCCGGCTTGAAAAGGTTCACAGTCCTTCTCCTGCCAAGAGCTCAATGAACTCCTCTCTCTAGGAGCATCTCCCTACAACTGACCCCAATGGCCTTTTATGGTGATAGTTATTCAATTAACTGCCTGGATGGGCTTCTTCAGTGTTGTTGTAGCCAAGTTGCTCCCAGACAAGGTGGGTGAGGGATGTCTGAGTAAACCCTAGTCTGAGTACACAGCAAACATCTTTATTGGGGACCCCACTGCCTAGTAATGGAGAAGTTGGGGAGATTGCCAAGAATAAAGGGCCAGTCCAGAGGTACAGGGACTCCATGTGAATGGCTCTAGCCTGCTGTGAACCACAAGGATCCATGCAGAACCAGGAGGACTCAGGGGTTTTATGTAAGATGGGGGAAAATCCTACCTCCCATTGCAGAACAATTTGGGAGAAAACTCTGCTGTGATTTTCCACTGCTGTAGTGGGGGGTGATCAAGCACTAAGGTTTTAGTTACCAGAAAGGAAAAACAAGCTAGGTCCTAACCCCTGGCCTGAAACCTGGGTTCAATTCCCTGTACCACCACAGGCTTCCTGTGTGACCTGGGGCAAGTCACTTTGTCCCTCCGTGCCTCATTTCCCCATCCGCTCAATGAGAATAACAGCACTGCCATTCCTCACAGGGGAGTCGTGTGGATAAATACATTCAAAGATTGTGAGGTGCTCACATACTACAATGATGGAGCCAGATAAGAACCTTAAGTAGACAGATCGGGATGTTCTCTAATTCAGCATTGCTAACTCTTGCGATTTTATACAGAGCATTGTTTGGGGTTTTTCTTCCAGCCCCAGCTCCTGGAGTCATGTGACTATATGAGACTCAGTTTAAAAACAAAACAAAAAAGTGTGATCCCTAAAGGATCAAGAACCAGCAAGTAAGTAAAAAGACACAATTTATTGTTTTAAAATCTCATTTTTCTGTCCTCACTCATGATTTTTTTTAAATGCTTGTGGTTGGCACTGCTGATAGTTTGATGCATACATGAGTTTGACATGGCTCTGAGACCACAGCACACCCTCTCCATGGAGGCAGCAATGAGTACAGGGTTGTTCTGTTTCCTGCTGGAGGCAGCAGGATTTATTTATTTTTTCAGACTCACAATAGGAGGCTCATGATTTATAACAAACACCCTCACTCCTTTGGCCCCTCCCAGGATGGTTTCTATGTAGCATGATCATTCCTTACATCCCAGCCTTCACAGCCGTAATTCAATTTCCATTTCTTAAAAAAAAAACAAAAAAACCTGGTGAAGTCTCCTTGAAACCCTGACGTCTCGGCAGCCACATTGAACTGCAAATCCCGAGCTTTCAAATGATACCGAGCGTAAGCTGCATTTCCAGGTGCTCAGCAAGAGGATAGGCCTGTGCCGGCTTGCAGCAGCTTCCCATAGGTCATTCTATATATATCATATCCCATCCCTTATGTCTAAGATAAGGCAGGCGCTATCAGGCTCTTCTTGGATTGCTTTTAGCTTAGTTGTCTCCCAGCACCAGAGAGATCCCAATATCCATACATTTTAAGGCCAGAAGGGGCCACTATGATCATCTAGTCTGATCTCCTGCATGACACAGGACACAGAACCTCACCCAGTAATTCCTGCATTACATCTTTTAATGCACTCAAAAGGGACCACTGTGAAGCCCTACCGTCCTGCCATGCCATACTGAGATACACCAACCCCCAGCAGCAGTGGCAAGAGGAAGGTCATGGCACTCATCCAGTGGTGAAAATCTAGGGAAGAGAGCTGCAACTATGTGAGCAGACAAGAGAAAGATCAGCCTCAGTCAGATGGAGGAAGAAAGGAAAGCAAAGAGTGTTGGGGAATACGCTGTCCAGGTCTCAAGTTTCCATGCTAGCCTGTATTTGAATAAAAAGACCTCAAAATTGTTTCTCTTTCCCCATGAAACACAGCCAACAGCTGCCTGCTTTTCAGGTACTTGGAAAGCAACTGATCCTCAGTTCTTTATTAAAGATAGGCCCAAATCTAAACGTCACGTGAGAACCTCACAAACAGCCCTTAGTATTATTTCCCTAAGGTAACACCTACTATGCATTCAGCGCTTCCTATGTGCTCAAGAAGAAGCTCAGGCTAAGGAAAGACAAACAGACAGAGCACAGAGGAAAGGGCATTGTAACAACAGGCAAATGACACGCAAGTCGGCTCAATTCACTGTAAGCACTGCAGCAGAAGTGGGTCTTTAAGAGGATTTAAATGTGAGTAGGGAGACGCGGATCAGCTGGGAGGGGGTCATTCAGTGTAAAGGAGAGGGGTCTGTGGAAGAAGGAACAGAAGAGATTGTGTGAGAAGCTGATAAATACGTAGGCAAAAGCAGCGGAGAGGTTGCAGAGCCCAAACGAAGCTTGACAAAGGAAGATGAATAAGTAGAGGCAAAGGAGTTATGTAGCGCTTTGGTGACAAGAGATAAAATTTTCAAAATGCAGCTAAGTGCCTTAGCAGGATACGTCCCAGTGGCATTTAGGAGCTTTGAAAATGTGATGCAAGAAGCTTAAGTCTGATGCGATAGTGGGTGGGATTCTATAAAATGTTGGGACTGTTCAGCTGGATCCAATCTCTTTCCTTACAATGCTGCTTTTTGTGTTAGCCCAGATTTATAAAGTGCTGTCCATGTTAAATTACTACATTGTACCACCCCCCTCCCCTGTGAGGTGGGCAAGTGTTAGTTTCCCCCTCGGTAGATGAGGGATAACAAGACACAGGTTCATGTAACTTGCCTGAGGTCACAAAGGGAGCCTATGGCTGAGTCGGGGATTTAGACCTGAGCTGTTCCTGGTTCCCAGCCCCATACGTATCCCACCCTGCCTTCCCCTTTATGCACATCTCCCGGAAGCACAAATCTCAAGGACACAGCCAATGGCAAACTAGAGGTGGGGACCCAATCGGGGCCATGAGGTGTCTGGATGAGTAAGGAAACAGAGCTGCAAATGCCCTCAATGGCCCCACTCCCAAAACATCTCTTGTTTACAAGTCAGCTGATTGGAAGTACTGTACTCCTTCCAGGATTTTATATCCCTCTATGGGATTTGCCTTAGTCTCTTGTTTGTGAGCAAAGTCTATTAGCTAATCTTTCTTTCTAACACAGACACAATCAATCTGGCTGCTTTCGGCTGCACCTTTTCAATCTGGATAGACTATTCCCAGTAACAAAGCAGCAGATACAGTAGTACTCTAAATGTGGTTACACAGGTCACTTACTGTCCATATATATTGCTTTGCCTGATACCCCACATTTCAATATACCAAGATCTGCTTTGCTTATGCAAATAATGCTGCGTATCCACAATCACTTCAGGTACCTTTCACGATCAGTGCTCAGAACAAGGATTTTTTTTTTTTGTACACCCAAAATGTACATGTTGCAAAATTCAGATCTGGAACCAGATTCTGAACACCCAAAATTTTGGTGGTACTGAGCTAGAGATCTGGTTCGAACCATTGCAAAAGTGGAGGTAGTTTCTCAAATCTGGATCTTGGTTCAGATTTCAAATAACCTCAAAATTCCAGAGATGTCTGGATTCAGGGTTTTGGATTGAGGTGTAGGTAGCAATGCATCTATTTTCTGTGTAGCAAACCATTTTGCATTTAAAAGGTCTATCTGCCTGTCCATCTTCTGGTGTTGGGCCCGAGGCTCTGGAAAGGAATCAAGATGGAGGGATTTATTCTGATGCCCATTGATTTTAATGGTAGTCGTGTGGTTAAAACCACACATGACTGTTTGAAAATGAATCTCTGCCCCTACAGGATTCCCAGTGACACTTCATAGACCAGAACAGGACTAAAAATATATGGATTAACTACGGTGCATGCTGATATCAGGCTGTGCCTACCATGTATACCAACTTTGCAAGTCGAACAGGCTTTTCTATATGAAATCAGGTATATGCCTCCAATTAAAATGAACTATACTTGCACACACAAAAAAAAGAGAGACGTTCTTATATTGCCGCTCTCCTGGTTCATGTATTCCGGACTCGGTGGCCTAAACCCATTACATCTGTTACTGTACAGTAAACCCTCCACAAATCAAACTCAACTGCCTTTACTAACAAACAACATGCAAGAGTGAGTGTAACCTGTCCACGGAGGTGTTTCTAGGGTGCCCATCATTGCGGTATAAAGGCACCAAAGATGAATAACGCAGAGATCAACTGGCTGTAGCTATTAATAATAATTAGCATTTACCAACTTCTAAGAGCTTCACAAGCATTATTAACAAATTGTCTTTCCATCCCTGAGGTAGGTAGGCGAAGTATTGTTGTTCCCATTTTATAGATGAGGAAATTGAAGCACAGAGAGGAACTTGCCCCAGGGCAGGGAGGGGAGGTCAGAGGCAGCACTGGGATTAGACTCAAGAATCCCTGACTCCCAGTCCTCTCCCATCCCAGCAAACATGCAAGAATCACACATGGAACAGGGAAGAATCATGCACAGAACATGGAAGAGTGAGGATCCTCATTAAATTTTGAGCTTTCCTTCATGTCTTGCATCACCTATGCATAATACTTGTACTTTTGCCTATATGGAAACTAGACAGCACTGCTCACTCACTGTCTCAATAAAAGCATAAAATCAAGAGGCCCTGGTTCTCTTGGCCTTAAAAAGTGAGGGTTTTGGACATCTTTCCAAGATACTGCTGCTAGTAGTAGTCCTTTTGGGGGCTGTGTAATAGAGGAGCAGTACTTTCTGATGCTGCATTACCTATTTTGGAGGTGATACACGACAGTACTTCTAGGCATGACCATAAACATTTTTGGGTGGTAGCTACAGTGGCTGCTCCTAATATAAGTCATCTTCTCTCCTAACAGATTTCAATCAGTTAGCAGAGAAACATTATGCATAAAACCAGTTGGAGATTATTTACTTTATATGACTCAGCAACCTGTCTATTCACTCTCGATACTTCAGGCCCTCAGGATCAAACTACACATTCTGGAAACTGCAACTCACTCAATTAGTTTGTTGACAGAGCAGATGAAGTGTAATTATTGTACAATTGAGAAGGTGCTTCTGCTCTGAGAAAATACAACCCTCTCCTAGTGTAATCTATCATTTCCAACCTTAAACCAACCTGTATCTTCACAAGGAAATAAAGACACAAAACCCAACAGAAACAAAAGGGAAGTGGCGGTGTGAAAGGGGAAGAATCCAAGTTTCCCACAAACTGCATTTCTAGCCATGTAAGAAAAGCTGACTAAAATCATCTGCTCAGGACACTGACTGCTGAAGTGGTAAGAAACAACAGCAAAATACTGCCCTGTTTCAGATCACTGTCCGGAACTTGACGTAGTTTCTTCAAAAAAATCTTCAATGTTGGGGGTATTTATGTGTGTCTGTCTAAATAGTCTTCATTTCTAAAATTATAGGGACAAATTCTCTGCTGGAGTAAATGGGAACAGCTGTATTGACTTCAATAGAGTTTTGTCTACTTTCATTAGAAGAAAACTGAGTTTCCAACACGGGTGGATGAGAACATGAAAGCTCTGGAGAGGAGTGTATGGTCCACCTTGCTAATTCTCCATATCATTTCAAATCTCATCTGAAAACAGCTTTTCTCCCTGGCCTCTGCTGCTTCGTATCTCACACTATCCCATAATGGCTCTCTAAGGCATTTGGGGGATGCGGATGTATGGAAGAGCCAATACAAAAATAAGGGTCAGATACTCAACTGGTATAACTGGGTATAGCTCCACTGAATTCAATGGAAGCAGAATCAGCCCTAGATTTGATTATGACTATGTTGTGATACTTCCCAGAATGGAAAAAAGCTGAAGGCCTTTTTTACTCACATGAAAATTAGGCATTGTATTTGCCCAGGCTCCCTCACAAAGTCTCAGCAAATACTCATCATTTGCATATCCTTTTCCCTCCTCCCCAACATATAGAATTTAGACAGCATCCACATAAACACAAGTACCACAAACCCCAGTCTACATGAATTTTCTGTCACTGGCATGTGGACATGGGCATAGAATCTCTTACTCTTAGGACCCAACTTGCCTTTTAGGTGCTGGCCAGGGAGCACAATGCCTTACAGTGGGCGCACACTGGTTGCTACATCTCTAAAGGTGTAGTGTGGTCTCCCCTTGAACCTTCTCAGTTCTGCTGGATAGGGTGGAAGGAGGATCATGCCCTCCTCCACACTCCTCCCTGCCCCTTTAAGGGTGCTGCTGCTCTAGCCAGGAGCTATTCTTGCACCCAGCATCTTTTCCTGGGCCCCTGCACAATTAACTCAAGATGGAGGGGAAGGTGTCTTGTGCCCTCCCCATCCTTTGCACACTCAGGGATCAATCATCATCTTCTGTACTTGTGATTATACCAAAGATACTTCTTCCATGTATTCTCCTACAAGCAGCCCAGGTTGGCCTTCTCTCTCTCTCTCTATATATATAGGTGTGTCATGGGTGTTGTATAGATTTTACCCCTATCCCCCATTATGGCTGGCATGCTTCCTTTATCAACACAGTATGAATCCAATCCTGCTCCCTTTGAAGCCAATGGGAGTTTTGTCTTCAAGTTCAAAGGGAGCAGAATTGGAGCCCAGTGCATCTTTATTTGCACTATTTGTTCTGGAAACCATTGCTTGAAGGCATCACAAACAATTATCCCCCTCCTCTCCATGTACAATTTAGAATATAAAAGGCTCTAAAAATAAGTTTCTTTTAAATGAAACTCCTCCTTGTGGCTCCCTGGCCAATAGAAAAATCTAATATTTGCTTGTACAAGCATTACTTAATATAGGGGCATGGAACCTGCTACTATTTAATCCAATTTCTAAATTCCCATTGACTTCAATGAGAGCAGGATCAACCCCATAGTAAAGGTTAGTATGTGTACATAACAAAATTCCACATTTATTTTCTCACCCTCACATCCATTTATAAAAAACCAGTGGTGAAATACTGGGTATATTTCAGCTCAGTTAAACTCAATTTTTTGTATTTGCATGAGCAGTGTTGCCAAAATGTAATAAAAAGGTAAAAACCGCAAGTGTCTGTTAAGGTAGATACCGGACATCAGGCATCTGCCTAGAATAAGGCTTCACACTCTTGTCTAGGGTTTTATCCTGTGTCCATTTGTTGTTACTGTCCATATGTCAGCAACACAGACATGCAGGAGAAATAGCAGTGACTGAAAAGCTAAAAGCCTCCACCCTCTGTTAATGTGCAACTGATCAAGTTTACACCTATCCCTTGTTTATTTTTAAACAAAACTTTATTTGACCTGATCCTGAAAATCCCACTGCAGGGTCTTCTATTTTAAACGCCATAAATGACCCAAATATACCACCAGAAGAAAAAAGAGAAAAGCAGAGAGGTGAGAAAACCAGAGGAATTAAAAAAGAAAATGACCCTTTGCTGACCACTGACCATCGGATTATTGCCAACGATTTCTTGGTGGGGGAAGTGGGGAGGGGAAAGTGGAAGCACATTTTTCTCACGGCTTGTCTATATCTGCCACCATCAGCAGAAATTTCCATCGTCGCCAGCAGCTGGGGAGAGGGAGGGACCGGGGCTGGTTCCCTTTGGTGCTGCTGGAGCCTCGGGCATCACTGCGCACCTTGAGCATCTTCCTCATCGCCCCTTTCCCGTTTAAAGCTACGGGTCCCCGGACTGTCACCCGGCAGGAGAAGAGGCAGAGGCAGGGCGGGGAGGGGACTCACCTTTGCTGCTGCTGCCGCCGCCGGCCACGTCCTCCTCCTCCTCCTCCGCGGCAGGTGGGGACGGGACTGCAGCGGGGAGGCCGGTGCTGGTGCCGTCGGGGCGCGGGGCCCACTGGCTGGGCAGCGGAGACCCCGCCGCGGCTGGCGAGGCTGCGGTGCCGGGGCTGGGCTCCGCTCCCGGCGGCGCTGGGCTCGCCCCGTCCGGCTCCCCCGCGGCGGCGGCGCTGGGCTGGGGGCTCCCGGGGCGCGGCAGCGCGGGGGCCAAGGTGGGCTGGGGAGCGGCGAGCTCGGGGCTGAGCTCGTTTCCCTCCGCCGCGCCGGGGGCCGGGCGAGTGGCCGGCAGCGCCGCTCCGGGCTCCCCGCCGGGGGCCGGGCTGGATCCCCGCTCGGGCTCCCGCGGCAGCGAGCCGGCGGCCAGCGCGGCCACCAGCCAGAGCAGGGCGAGCCGCGCCGGGCTCCGCGGGACCCTCATGGCGCCGCGCAGGGCTCCGCCATCCGCTCCGCCGCGCCGCCGCCGCCCCCGTGCGATGAGCGCTGCCCGGCCGCCGGCCGCGACACCATCCCCTCAGCCGCTCGCCCTGACAGCCGGCCGCGAGCCCTTCCTGCCTCCGCCCCCCGCGCCTCGCGCCCCGGCCGGGGCGCCGCAGCCAATCGCGAGCCGGCCCCGGCCACGTGACGGCGGGCGGGGCTCCGCTTCGGGCGCCGCCCAGCCAATGGCCGGCGAGCGGGTGGGCGGGGCCGTGCTGCATTGTGTGTTACCGGAGTGACACGGGCGGCGGCGAGGCGCGCCCGGCCCCGCCGGCTGCTGCTAACAAAGGAGCCGCCTCCGCGCCCGCGTCCCCCTGGGGGGCTGGTGGGGGGGCCACGGGCTGGGACCGGGGCCGTGACGCTGCAGCGGGATTTTCCCCTTCGTTGGCTTTTTAAATCAATTTTCCGCCGGTATTTTAGCAAAGCCGGGGGGGGCAGGTGCCTGGCTTGCGCGGAGAACGTGTCATCGGCCAGGCGCGTCTCTGTGCTTTCGAAACGGGCTCCCGTGTGTTTTCATCGCCTCTTTCATCCAAACGCATCAAATGCAGCCACCTCTGGGGTGGAGCGTGCCCGTGTTCCGCTCCAGCGGCGAGGTTGCACAGCAGGCTCTGACGTAGTGAAGAAGGATAGTGCATGAGCGTAAGAAGGGGCTTGTGGTTACAGCCGTCGATGGCTCTTCGGAGGATTGGGGGGCAGTTCTTCGCTCTGACAGAGAGTTGCTGTCACGCACAAATCTCTTAATCTTTGTGCCTCAGTTCTCCCCCTTTGAAATGCTCCCTTTCTCCTGCTCTTTCTTTGTGCTGCTTATTAAAACTCCAACGATAATAGCCTCTTAGAAACGAGCCATTGAGGCTGACAACGCCTTGAAATGAGCATCAAGGTTGACAAAACACTGGCCACAGATTGTGATTCAGGGTATTGGAAAGAGATACTCGGAAGTGACCTTGGTCAGACTGCACTGTCATGGAGAACTATTGACACCACCGTGGGCAAAAAAACCAAACAAACACTGACATGGCTATTAATTATTTATTGAGCACCCAGAGGGAGGTCACTGCTTCGCAAACATAAAACGGAGTCCGGGCCCTGCTCCTAAGCGCTACTGGCAGCCTTGTTCTGTTTTGTCACTAATGAAGAAAAACATCACTGTGATAAACACAAAGGCACGTGTGCCCAAGTGGCTGGGCGCTGCTGTGTGTTTACATGCCAGACACCTGCTCATTACAGTGGGAGAGGCATGCCCATAAATACTGCAGGAGTAACCTTTAAGGGGGAATGCGGGAGCAACCCACCCTTTCTGCAGCCTACCAGGGAAAAGCTCTGTCCTACCAGGTAGAACAGAACATCATCTACCACTGGGGACCCTCCAGGGCTAGAAGCAATGCAGATGTTTGCAATGTGATTACTAGGTATTGTTTATAAGCACTAATAATTCAGGCTGCATTCAAAAAAGAAATGTGCGGTGCTGGAAAATGCATCCTTGTCACCCTTTCCTATTGATGATCCTGTCAGTCCTGTGTCCTCATGATTATTTACATAGCACCAAGGTGCACTAGGCACTTTACAAATAAGTAAGGAGACAACAACATCCCCACCCTGAGGATCTTAAAGAGACAACAGATAGAAAAGAGAGACTGGGGAACTGGATGTGAAAAAAATGAGAGGGTGAGTAGGGATGTTAGACATATATGCTGTGGTTCCACATTTGGTTGTCTCTGCTTTCTCTCTAGCAGGAAAACATTGTAAGGGATGCAGGGCAAGCAGTGACACAGCAGCCCCTCATCCATCTGGATTTGAACCCTCCTAATGTGCCATAGGGATGTGAGGCATATATCCTATGGTTTCACATTTTGTGGGATTAATAGGACGCCTGGACAAAATGAGTTTTGAGTAAGGATTTGAGGGCCTGATCCAAAGCCCACTGAAGTCAATAACACTCCTGGTATTGACTCCAATGGGGTTTGGATCAGGCAATGAAAGAGGAGAGGAGTGGATGGGGAGATTGGGAGGGAGTTACAGGCATACAGGACTGCATGGAAGAAAGTGCAGAGACCAGAGCAAGAGGAGGAAATGAAGGTGGCTGTTAGCTGTGTATCCCCATCAAAAACGACTACCAATCTGAAAGGAAATTTGTATTGTGCTGTTAGTTTTATTGAAGGCAGCAGTTTTCAACAGGTGCCTCTGCAGCATTAGACATTCCTTCCCCTCCCTTACTCAGACCAAAGCCTAGATAATAACTCCCTTTCTATCTCAACACTTGTCTATACAAGGAGGAAATTGACTGGCATAGCTATTCCAGAATCTCATCATCATCATCAAAGCAAATCCCAAAGGGACGGAGCCTCCCTGCAGATCAAGCACCATATGAATTGATCTCTAGGTATTATGTAATAGCTATTCTGGAATAGCTCTCTGTGTGGACACTCACAAAGCAGGGTAATTATTCCAGAATAAAATCACTTTTATTCTGTAACAGAGTGTCTACATGGGAGCTATTCCAGAATAACTAAATTACCGTATATCAGACTAGCGATTCCAGAATAGTTATTCCAGAATGGCCAATTGCCAATTGCCAATTGCTGGCCAATTGCCTCCAGGTAAACAAGCTGGTCTTCACTGCAAGTTTTAGCATGTTCCCACAGAACGTTTGGAATCCATCAAATCAGCACTTTCCGATGGAAAACCATTCCATTGAAAAAATTTCTACCAGCTCTAGCTCTAACCCATTCCCAAGCCCCAAACCACCCAAGCCCACCTCTCATGCTTCGGTGACAAGTACACAAGTTCATTTTGACACCCAACAAAATACATGATGCAAAACCATTTTTTAAAAATCAATGTTAATTGCAACGCAAGAAAAACGAATCCTCTCTGCGGAGTCAGTTTTCAAAGCACCAAGCAGCATTTTGCAGCACAACCCTCATTAAGTCTGTGAGTATTAAGCGGAGTTTGACATTGCAGCGCCCTCTTCGGGAGGCAGATCCCAGAAAGGACTGTAACGCAGACATCTACAAATGTGACTAAAGAGCAAGGCTCACAGCCAGTCTTGTGAATGTAGGTGTCAGTGTGTGGTTCTGCTCCTTAAAAAGCACACTCCATAAACACACATTCATTTAAAACACTTCAAAATCATCCTCTGGAGAAAGTTACTGTACAAATGCAAAGCATTATTGTTACCTCCCTTCCATGTTTTATCCGTACAGACCGCCTCTCCTACTGCATGAATATGAATAGCAACATTCTGGCAGCTGCTGCTGTTGTAATGATCCCTTCCTCCTTAATTGGAGAGACTGTACCTGTGGGAGTAACCAGAGTTGTTCAGAAATCGCTCCCTGGCCACGAGATGCCCTCGATTGTTACCTTGAGAACTCTAGTCTCTGTGTTAACAGTCTCTGGGTTTAAAAGGAAATTAAGTTGTTTAGGCCCCACTTTTTGATGAATATCGTTAACAATAATAATTTTTAAAATATACTGTAATTTACAAAAGATTTTATTGTTCAAATGTAGATGTTCCCCTGCAGCATTTGCAACCCAATCATCACAGCTTTCTGCTAGTGCATATGAATCAGAATGGGAAACTAACTACGGGTCCATCTGAAACATAAGCAAAAGGCTTGACCCTGTTTTTGCTCTTGGAGATTAATGAAATGCAAAAAGTAAACAGCATTAGTGTTGAAATGTTTTAACGATCCGAGGTAGTGCTAGTAACATATTATAAAAACAGACAGACAAATAGATATGTTTTTAACTTGCCATTGGTGTCCCTTAAATAAAATACACCTCCAGCCTGATATAACGCGGTCGTGGGGAGCCAAAAATCCCTACTGCGTTATAGGTGAAACGCCGTTATATTGGGGTAGCAGTGGCAGGGCTGTAGCGGTGATTTAAAGAGCCCAGGGCTCCGGCTGCAGGGAACCCCAGTCCCTTTAAATCGTTGGCGGAGCCCCACTGCCGCAGCCCCGGGGTAGCAGTGGCAGGGCTCCAGCGGTGATTTAAAGGGCCCTGGGCTCCCCACAGCAGCCGGAGCCCCGGACCCTTTAAAGCACCACCGGAGCCCTGCTGCTACCGTGCTATATGCGAACCTGTGTTATATCGGGTCGCGTTATAGCGGGGTAGAGGTGTACCGTCTATACCAGGGATACTCACACTGAGGCTCGCAAGCGGCTCTGCAGCACATGATATTAAAACACAGAGTGATTTAATTATTAATTATTAACCAATCAGGATGCTTTTACTATGTTATTAACTGACTGTAGTTGATAAAATAATAATGCTTGGTCAGTCATTTTGCTGTGAGAATATCTATCTATATATTAAATATTTTCCTGTCATACTGTTTAAATATGAATATATAGCACTATAATAAATGAAACAATGAACTCACAGTACTGTGGCTCTTTTAAGTAATGTTGGTTGCTAATTTGGCTCCTGAACCCCTGAGGAGTTCACTCTATTCTATAGGTTCACTCTGAAACTACATCCCATATCTCAGCTAAGGCCCCACCTAGGCTCGAAAAAAGTGGAACCCAGTGAACTACAATTCCAGCTCAGAGGGTTTCATGGTTCTCTTGGGGCTTGTCTACATTAGGGTTGCCAACCTGGTAATATTTAAAAACCGGAACCTCCCCTGCCCCACCTCTTCCCCTGAGCCTCCACCCCTGCCCTGCCTCTTCCCCTGAGGCCTCACTCCTACCCAGCCCTCCCCCCATCACTCGCTGGTTTTTCCCACCCCATCTCCCCACCCAGGTCAGGAGAGACTTGCCTGCGGAGCCAAGGCAGGGAGCTGCAGTCACCCAATGAAGGTAGGCAGTGGCCCCAGCTGAGTAGGGGCTGGATAACCCAGTGCCTCCCCACCTCCACCACTTGTAGTAACTGGACTTTGGGTGTCCAGTCAGTAGATCTGACTGGACACTGTCGGGTTCCCTTTTCGACCGGAAAGTCCAGTCGAAAACCGGGCACCTAGCCCCCCTAGTCTACACTGTAGTTTCAGCAATCATGTAGCTAAACACCAGTGTAAACTGCTAGTGTCTACACTGCAACAGGGTCACAAATAGTTGCACCAGTGCAGTCTAGCGGGTTTGAAATCAGGGCAAGAAGTCTCATGATTGCAAGTCACTTTTTACACTAGTGGAGCATATCTACACTAGGAGTTTACACCAGCAGCGCTACGTCGGTGTGGCTACACTGAAAAACCCCAAGGTAAACAAGCCATCAGTCTAATGCAAAGGATTCTCTCCTGTAGCAAACCACCAAGGAGGAAAACTGTACACAAAATGGATCCCTCCCAGTTTCACTAAGACCTGATCTTGCAGACATTTCTGTTTCTCATTTGAGTTTACTCACATGGATGCTCAGAGGAGCGACTCACCTGAGTAGAGTTACTCATGTGTCTAAGTGTTTGTAGGATCAGGCTTACAAAAGCAGAGACCATGCAGCACACCTCTGGTAACGCTGCAGGGAGCTGAGCTGAGACTTTGTGCTCCAATATGTTCATTCTCCTTTAGTGATTACCATATCCCCTTACCCCAGACACACAGGGAATACCATGCAGCATATTTCTTGCAGAAATGAAACAATTACTCCAGAACAGCAGTGGTGTTGCTTTACAAGTCACTTGACTCACGGCTTCCCTCATCATAGGAACCATGAAAAATCTTGCCTCACCATAAAACAGCCACTAATTTAGATGCTTTTCTGTCAGATCACGGCAAAGCCTTGAGATAAATGGAGTTGTGCACAACCTGTGCCCTGTGTGCTGGGGATCACCATGGAGGTAGCTGCGGAAGGAATCTCCCTTTTCTGTGACTGCAGAGATGCTTGGCAGCCTCAGATCTGCAGTCGCCTGCATGGCCTTGCCACTCCCTATTTCCTATTTGCAAAATAAACTTAGTTAATTAGCAAAAGCCCAACATCCTTCTTGCAGCTCGTCAGACAGCAGCACAAGTGCTGCAGCTGGCCAGCTAGCCAGACCTAAATATAGAGACCAAAGCAGCAGTCAGCTACTCTCAGAATGGGAATATAAACAAAAACAGAAGGAAGGCCAGGGAGAGCTGCAAGCCCCTTGTAATTTACAAATAAACACAATTATCAGTTTGCTGTCCAGCAAGATTGTCCCAGGAGCACTTTTTCTGCAGCCTCTGCTGCTGGAGTTGGAGGGGATGGCTTAGCAGTCCCTGTTACCATGTGCAGTTGTTTTCACTAGTGCAAATTCATCTTTCCTAGGTCAAAGAATTGAACATTATGCAGTTTGATTTGGGAGAAATGGAGGAAACCTTCGCTGCTAAGTGTCCATATTAATTTAAAAGCTCTCTTGACCCTTTCCACAAGAGTAGCATTTCTCCTTCTTTGCTGACTTTGCACCTGGAACTGCTCTCTAACAAAGAAGTAGATGCATTCCAGTCGTATTATATGCTCTGCATGTAGGCCCTGATCCTGCAAACTCTTAATCGGGTGCTTAACTTTAAGCATGTTAAATTTATACCTCTGTAAAGTTAAGCACGTGCATACAAGCTTGCAGGATCGGGGCCATAGTTTATTTTTTTGGAATAAAAGAGCTATTATAAATGTAAAATACTGTCATAAAATGCCTCCTAAATATGTTTATCACAGCTCTCTACTGGATAGGATCAGAACTGGTTAACTGTGGGTCATAGACCCTATACTCCTAACTACAGCTGAACAGAAATTCCAGTTTCTGACCTGCAGGAAATATTGACAATTTGAAATTTGTTTTTGTTCTGAATAGAAATTAAAAGCCAAACTTTTGAAATTTCCCACAAAAGGAAAACTCTGAAAATGTCTGATTCGCAACTATTAAAAGATTTCCTTTTGATAATGTTGAATTGCTAGGTTTCAATAATGCCAAAAACAAATATATTACATAATATAAATGTAAAGTAAAACCAATAGGAAGAGAAACAATGAAGCCAAAACTAAACGTTTTTACCTTATCAAAATAAAACATTTCAGCATTATCAAAACAAAACTGGAACAATTCATGTAAACTTTTTCCTGCCTTAACTTTGATTGAAACTGACACATTCCTGCAAAACAGATTTCAGTTAAACGGCATTTTCCATCAACTGTTCCATCGACAATTTTCTAGCCAGCTGTCCTGCTAACAGAGATGCTTTTTAGCTGAGCTAGTCTTACTGTCCCCATGGAGTTCAGTATGGCTGTGATGAACAGCATAGTATTCCTTGGTGACCTTGCCTTTGCTATAATATTATTTTCCACGCTTTCCTGCTCTCCTGGTTTACCATCTCTCTGTGGCTTCCTTTCTGTAAAGGGTAACTTTGGAGGCACCTGAGCTGCTGGTTGTGGTGGAGGGTGGAGCCGTACAGGCCCCTGGGGAACAAGATTGTGCAGCGTTGGGTAGCAGCTCTGTTCCTGGGGTTCCCAGGGGTGCCCTGTTTCCCCAGGTGTGATGAGGACTCTGGCTTCAAATCCTGCATGCTGCCGTGACCACAGTGAATCGCTGCCCTGTGCCGTGTTTCTGAGAAGTCGGATTTAAATGATGTGCCGGTCACACCCACATATCCCTTGTGAGGAGTGGGGACACTGCAGCAGGAGCACAATGTCCTTCTGAGTCGGTGTAGTCCAAGCAGGGGTGAAAGTAAGCCAGTACGGGCCAGTATGGCGTACCGGTAAAAAGTGGCCATCAGTACCGGCCTGTGTTCAGCTGACGTTAAGGCCCTGCCGTGGCAAAGGACCCTGTTGTTGCCCCTTTTGCTCTCCCCCCGACCCCACCGGGCCGGTGACGGGGGGTGAGGGGGGCAAAGCAGCAGCTGCCCCAGGGCCGCGATTTAAAAGGGCCCGGGCTCCGGACGCCACTACTGCAGCAGCAGCCAGGGCCCCGGGCCCTTTAAATTGCCACTGGAGCCCCGGGTGGCACAGGCCAGGCAGTGTGGATGGGCTGGCTGGGGGACGCTGACCCCTAGTCCCACCCCTTCCGCCTGAGGCCTGGCCCCCGTACCAGTAAGTGTGGAATGTTACTTTCACCCCTGAGTCCAAGGTTAATGAAGAGGACAACCCTGACCTCTCTGATTCCTCGCTTGTACCCAGTGTCCTGGCCAGTCAGCTGGACTTTTTTAGCTAGCACGAAAGGGAAACAGGGAGTTGAGACCTATTTCCTCGATTTGCTGTGCTTTGTCCTCTTGACTGCCCTTGGTTTGAGGGATACCTTATTCAATCGCAGGAAACATGAAGCTCTCCGGGGACTGTTCAGGCATATAGACTCCTCCAAGGCTCACTTCTGCCTGAGTAACACTTGCTCGCCTTTCCATGGTTTCTCTCCACTCTTTGGCTTTCTTCTTCTAGCTTCCACGGTGCTGCCCAGCTTTGGCTCTTTGAACCCCTGTGGGTGCCGGTCACAACTCTCTGAACTCCTGAGACAAAAACGGGCCAGGGTTGTTGTTTTTTTGCAAGAGGCACATTTGGCTCCTGATAAACAGAGGGACCGGTTGAAGGAAAGAGAAGGGGAGGCTTTCTTGAGCCACAACTTTAATGTCAGTACTGGGGTAGCTGTTCTTTTTCCCCAGTGATGTGGGGGGCGCAGCGACTCTCTGAAGGAGACTATGCAGGGCTGGCCCCTCAAGATAGAAGCATGTGTTGGTGCTGTTGAGTTTTTTTACTGCCTATGCCACTATGTTGGGGCAGAACCACGTTGTCATTTTGCAGGCTCTTGCCCAAGCTCTGCTTGGCTGTGACTCCAACAGTGTTATTGTCCTGAGGGGGACTTGTGCTGCACCATTAATGATGTTTTAGACAGGAAGTAGGAGGAGCTATGCCCTCACTCAACCAGGGAGCTGCATTGTCTCTGGCAGACCTTTGGGTTAGTGGATGTCTGGAGGTGCTTTCACCCTCTGTTAGGCAGCAATCCTAGTGAAGGCCACCCCTACCCACATCTCAGGGGCTAGACTGGATTGTTTTTATGCTGTGAAATCCAGCGTGTGTATGTTTGTTCGGTCCTCCATGTCGCTCTCTTACTCTTCTGGCCATCGCTATGTCTCTTTCAGTGTGTCCTTCTTTGTGCTTCCCACTGGCACTTTAATGCCAAATTGTTGCAAGACCTGAATTTCACCCAGGTGTTTGCTGTGCCCTGGGAGCATTGGCAGCAGCAAATGCCAAAGTACAAGTCCCTAAGATGGTGGTGGGATGTTAGGATGGTCCAGATCCAACTCTTCTGTGAACAGTACACCCAGGCCACTACATGGGCTATGGGTGACACATCTTGGACCTTCAGAGCAGCCCTTATTTCTATAACTTCAACCACTACCCCTTGTTAAATGGTATAGCCCAGGAAGTATCATTGCAAATTTAGGGGGAGATTCTGAAAGGCAGTAAGGGGAGTGAGGTAAGATTTGGATACCTGCCAGCCCTCTGTACTTTGGAAACACTCCCCCTTACTTTAACCTTTTCTGAACAGACCCCGAATAAGCCAGAAAGGGCTCCTATCACATTTCATTTGAAGGATTTCATATTCTGACAGCATCCTCTTACAGCAGTCTCAGAATTCAGAATGTTGTTTTCCAGCAAGAAACATTTCTACGGCATAGGACAACCTGCAGCATTATTCCACCCTCTCTGGTCTCCCTGATGCCTCCTGGTGGATACATTTGACCCTGGGTGACTGCGTTCCACTGGAGCAGTGGTTCTCAACCCTCAGGCCACTTGTGGCCCAATCAGCACACCCTGCAGCCCATGTGACAGCCTCCGGGCCATACAGGTAGTATATGCATGGTATGGATGTGGCCCACATAACACATAGAGAGCTGCATATGTGGCCCACAGTGAGAACCGCTGCCCTGGAGGATGCAGTACAAGCTTTTTGTCCCTCAGCGCTCTGGTAACTTGTCTGGGGGGTCTTGCACAGCATTGTAGTGACCAATCACTTTGTGAACCGCAACTCCCCCGAGGTGTCTGCGCAGTGCCCCTTTTTTACGGCTTCAGATGTGGTGTTTCATTTTTGACTCCATTGCCTGTTTGATTCCTGTCTTTGATTTTTTTTACAGTGGCCTTTCAACAGTTTGGAACTGATTTTCTCCTGGCCCCTGTTTATTCTAATAGAAGATACAGCAACCGTACAAGGCCTGTCTTTTGTCAGGCCAAACTGGCCATTTTGAAACCTCACAAGGACAGTGGAAGGGACAGAGGGGTTTGATGTGCTGGCACTATTCCGGGCGTTGATCACAGCCCAGCTGCAGATTGACTATGTCTTTCGTAAGTGATTTGTAATCTGCAAACCTGGTGTTAATAATGTCCTTCGTGAACTTGACGATGGTGACGTCTTAGTGATCCAGGTGTAATGTTTGCACAGGATGGGCTTATCTTTATTTATTCCTTACTGCGGGTATATTGTAATGGATAACAGGTAATATTTGTACAATGCTTTTTTATATGATGAATAAAGGTGTTTTACATCACATCTCTCTCACACACAAAAGCACACACAAAGATTCCCCCTCTCTCACACAAAGAGTCTCTTTTTTTTACACATAGATTCTCCTTTTGTCACACACACACTCGCTTGCACACTCAGACATTTCTCTCTAAATAACACAGCCAGAGGCAAGCACCCAGATTTTCCCTCTCTAATTGTTCTTGGCTCCAAGAGAGAACTGAGCAGCCCCATTAACCTCATTTTGTTCCTTTCTATCTCCCAAACTGACAGAGAACCATCAGCTTCTAGAATTCTGGCTGTATTTCTTAAAGGGCCATCACACCAGTAAGGTTTCCTTCTGCCGTGTTCCCCCTTTTATATCCGATTTGTACCTGTGAATGAAGGGGCACAAAAAGTGTCAGTTTAAAGAAACTGTGCTGTACCCTCTTAGAGATGGAGCAGGATCCCCTAAAATAACACTTCAAAACCCATTGGGGAAAGGCCTCCCTTATTACACATAACAAAAAGAAACAAAACAGCAAAGCCTCCTGGTTATTTGAAACAAAAACATGGAGGCAAGCTCCTTGAACTGAAATCTATGGGATACTGGAGATCACAGAATTCCCATGAAGCATCACTTTCCCACCAAATCCCTTCCAAATATATCAATGTAATTTTTGTAATTGGCCTTTTCCAGGCATCTTTATTGTAATGGATCTCACAGAGAGAATAAGAAACCTATTACCACTGTACTAATAGCAGCTACAAGAGCTCCCCTTTAGCTCACATGGAAGATGTCAGTGGTTCTTGAACCAAAAGCAGCATGGTTCTAATCCCAGTTCCCACTCTGTGTGCGAGAGAGAGGGAGATTAATTGTGCTGTTTGCACCCCACTACTCTGTTACACTGTCTGATGTGAAATAATTGCTAAATCAGAGATAGAAGATTTGAAGATCCAGAGGCAGATGCAGAACACCCAGAAGTTCAGATCAGGATTTTGGTTCAACCCATCATAAAGATACAGCGCTAGCTGCAAAATTTGGATCCTCTTCCAGGTTCAAATTTCTAACACCCCTAAATGTTGGTGTTATGGCTTGAGGCTATCTCAAGGGATCCATCCTGCTTCCAAGGAAGTCAACAGTAAAACTCCCATTTGTTAGCAATGTCCAATCCCGACTCAGTGGCAGATAGCTACATGCCATGATCCCGTTTCTGCCATCTCTCTCCTTGCTGCTGTTCATTGCTTTGATGCTCCACCTAATATGTACATTAACATTTTCTTCTTTATTTTTTTGCACTTGTGCAAAATGCATATTATCTGATTAGTCCAGGTGGAAGATGGAGGAAATAGGGTTTCTAGTCAGGAAAGGAGATTATTTTCTCTAAATACAGCTTCTCTGAGCATTCCTCCAACATGGCAATGGAAGAGATTTTGTGAAGAACTAAAAGTGGTTGGGATTTTGTGAAGAACTAATGTATGTGGTTGGGTTGATTCTGAACAGGAGTAACGATGGGTATTTGCAGCCCGGAATTGTTTGTGCGAAGACTTTATATTGCATCTAAAATTAAACGATCTTTACAAGCAGAAAAAATACAGACATGCTTGTATGCACTAGCTAACCAGAGGAATATTTCGGGTGGTATAAGGATCTGTAGCTAGGAGATATCGGAAGAACGTAAGCAAGTGTATGTTAAGATCAAATATTGAAAAACAGGGTTATTGGCAAGAGCTATTAAACTATGGAATAGCCTTTCCAGTGGTGGGAGCCACAATGCTTGAGACATTTAAAACTAGCCTGGATAAAGCACTGGAGAATATACTGTAGAGCAGGCCCAATCATGCAGTGACTGGGGAGTGATGGTGGAAGTGGGGATGGATTCAATCGAGGTTTTCAACATTTAGCTGCTATGGTTCTGTGTAGAGATAGGCCAAGGTGAAAACTACTAGCTCCTGATCCAGATTTGGCTCAGGCTGGTTCGAAGCCAAATGACAAATAGGATTTGGGTTTAGACTCAGTGCTATCGACATTGTGTGAGTTGTTCCAATACCATTTCAGTGTCCAAAAGTTGCTTTTCTTGAGAGAGTTTGGTTGCATCTAAACTGGAATCAGAAAATAGCCCCTTACTGGTTTGGAATCTGATCCCGAATCAAACCCAGAAGGGTCCAATGGAAGTCCAAAACACACAGGCCCTGAAATTCACAGGGGTGCAGCTTTGTGGTTCTGGCCCATATCCAGGGCCAGCTCCAGGAACCAGCGGAGGAAGCAGGTGCCTGGGGTGGCCAATACAAAGGGGCGGCACTCCATCCAGTATTGGGGCAGGATGTCCAGGTCTTCGGTGGCAGCTCAGGCGCTTCACTTTAGTCTTCAGTGGCGGCAGGTCCTTCACTCCATCTCTTCCTCTTCAGCGGCAGCTCAATCAGGTTTTTTTTTTCCCCTTCACCGCTTTGGGCGGCAAAAAAGCTGGAGCCGTCCCTGCCCATATCTAACATTTATGTGCATGTTGGGGCTGTTTCAGCTCTTCCAAAGGGTCCTTTAGTTAGTGACCTGGTGTAGCCTGATGACATGTTGTTATTTTTGCAGCTGTGTCAGTTGCATTGGACTGAGTTTCAGCCCTGCATGCAACCGCCAGGGGATCACCATGTGTTGTTTTGTTCTAGAACTAAGTGGTAGCTCTGGTGATCTAGTGGTCTTCAGTTGTCAGAAGCAAAGGAAACAGGCAGTCAGATGAATTTAAACAGCTTGAAAGCGGGAAGTGTTCTCAGCTGAGTAGAGTGGGAACAGGGCCAAGAGAGTGACAGTGAGAGCTAGCGTGGAAGGGGATTGAGTCCTTTGTTCAGTCCAGGACAAAGGACCTGGTGAGAACTGAGAGCGGGGAGGAAAAGCCCTGCAAAGAAAAGTTTTAACTCTCCGCAGCATTCTGCGGCTCAGCTGGGTTTAACCTTGTCTACACATAGAATTTGCCCTGGTTTAAGTAAACTGGTTTTTAAACTGGTGCCCGGACCAAAAGCTGGGAGGCTTGAGCTGGAGCCCGTGATCATGGGCCTAACCCAACGATCCTGACTCATGGACACAGTCCCTGTGAAGACTCAATACCAGCTCTGGGATGTCCAGAGGTAGCTTAACTGGAGCAGTGCTGTCAAGGTCTTTTGTCCCAGCACAGAGTAATCAGCAGGAGAGTCTAATAAGCATCAGGCTCCATTAACTTCCCTACAGTCTCCACCCCTGGCCTGCCCCTCCCCAGCATTCTGGTCCCCAGGCTAACTCTATAGGATGGAATCATAGGTGGATGAACCCCCCACTTCCATGCATCCGGGGGCAGATCTATATGCAGCCCATGCGCTCTGCACTCAGATCTATGCAGCACAATCTGGTCCCTGGTTCAGAGGCTCATGCATGAAATTCTGCTGTCACGTAGAGGGGTTCAGTGCCTGTTGCAGGATGTGCAGGATTGGCACTTAGTGCACTCTCCTCATTCCTGTCTCCTCTTGCAGGTCGTGTTCTGATCCAATTGCCACTCAGACTCTCTCCCATTTCCCCTCCTCATTGGTCTGGTCTTTCTTCCTTTGACATTTATTTTTCTCTTTTCCTTTGTATCTTTTTTTGCTCTCTCTTGTTTTCCCCCTCTTCTCTCCCTCTCTCTTAACCCCTTCATCTTTCCCTTCCAGAAGCCTTCATGCTGCTCAAGGGAACCCTCACTATCCTTAGCCCCAGAAGAAGTCCCCACTGCCCCTGCCATGCCCACTCTCAATAGGCATGACTGGGTTATAAGGCCATAAAACAGGCTAATGTACGATGCACCTGAGTGGTTAGTGAGGAAGTGATACAGTGCAAAGAAAGAGCTAAATAGGCTTCATTAGGAGCCTCCTTGTTATTTACGTGTTCAATCAGAGCTGAAATCACTTGAGATGGAGCAGTGTTTCTGCCCAGCCTGCAAAGAGCTGAAAATTACTAAGGCTGTGTCTACACTACACAGCTTTTAGCGACATGCCTGTGTCGCTACAGCTGTGCCGCTAAAAGTCGCGCAGCCTAGCTGCTGTTTGTCAGCTCTCCTGCCAACAAAGCGCTGTTCACGCTGTTGCTTGTCACCGGCAAAACTTTTGTCTTCCGGGGGGTTAACACCTCTGAAAGACAGAAGTTTTGTCATTCAATTGCCAGGTTAGACATAGCCCAAGAGACTGATGTGCAGCGGTCACAGCAGAGAGGCAGGTGGCAGCAGAAGGTGACTGACAGTCGGATGGTAAATGAGTGGTTGGTGAGGCAGGGAGCAGAACGAGCAGCTGGTAAGGCAGTGAGGAACCGCGGCTGGTGGGACGGCCAGCGGAAAAGAACCATGGCTGGCAGGGTGGCTAGGAGGCGAAGCGAGTGGCCAGCAGGGCGGCTGGTAGAGAGGCACAGCGAGCGGCCAGCAGGGCGGTTAGCAGAGAGGGGCAGCAATCAGCCAGCAAGATGGCTGGCAGAGAGGGGCAGTGAAGTGCCCAACCAGCGGAGTGAATGAGGTGCCTCCTTGCCCCCCTCTCCACCCAGGGTGGGAGGTGAACTCTGCAGAACTCTGGGGCTGCACTGACCAAGGACAGCAACTGTGAGTGGGATGCAGAGAAGGGACGAGCCCGTTAAATGGACTTTTGGGTTGCTGGACTTAAGAACCTGAGGGGGAAAAGAACCTGCCCGACTTATTTGGGGTGGGTCTTTTGCTCATGGTTTATGTTTATGAACCTTGTTTGTGGTGTTTTCCCAAATCAGCGCTGAGTTACATCCCTCTTTTTATTAAAAGTTTCTTTTCTACACTCAGACTCTGTGCATGCGAGAGGGGAAGTATTGCCTCTCAGAGGCACCCAGGGGTGGTGTGTAATTTTCCCAGGTTACTGGTTGGGGGCTCGAGACAGTTCTGTATCATATCGATGGAAAGCAACCCCTAGATATTGAACTGAACCCTGGTTGCTGCTGGCTCCGTCTGGGAGAAGGGTTACACATACATGGACCAGCTCTGCATGCAACCCCTGCAACCTTTCCCCTCTCTGGATATAACTCCATGCTCCCCAGCTGGTGGAGGTGAAGAGACACTGAGTTTTGTGCCTTTGTGACCAGGGGCCCTTGGCTCCAGATTTGCTGAAATTGGCCATGCTTTGTGTGAGTAAAGATTTGCAGGATCAGGCCTTACAGTTTGGGTCGCACTAATTTTATCCTTTTCTACTAGGTCCTTACAGTGTGCTCGTCACTGTGCACCAATGGTTTTTTCTTTGGATGCAGACAGTGTTGGGATAGAGCCTGGAAAAAGGGAGACACTAAGGGACTCAGCAGAGGTCAGAAAGGAAAAACAACAATAAAAAAATAGGGAAAAAGAAAGAGCAACAAAAACTGAAAAGGGCCAAGCTAGATTAGAAGTACTTTGGGGCAGGGACTTTCTTTTTGTTCTGCTTTTGTACAGCACCCAGCACAGTGGGGTCCGGGTGTACAACTATGGCTCGTACGTGATACAATAACGCAAATAATGAACAGCAAAAATAAATACACAATACAAAAAAAAATAAATAACAGAATCGGTCAGACCTGAGATAGCTCAGTTCATATTCCCACCAAGAAGTACATGGACCACGCACATAAATGTTGGGCTACCCCAGACTGGTGTTTGGCAGTTCACTAGACCACTGGGTTGACTTTAGCTGAGTTACACTCAGTTGCATCAAACTAGTATAACAAGGTAGGGAATCAGGCCTCTGCCCTTTATCTTGGAGCTGATGTTCCCATCCCTGCAAGCAGTCTGGCCCTTCTTACACGCTGCTGTTACGGGACAAGGAGAAGAGAACAAGCTCTTTGTCCCTGAGGAGACGAGCAGGTCATTCTTCTGCGACAAACAGGGCACACCCCTTATCTGTTAGAAAACAAACAGCTGCGCTCCCCAGAACAGACTCAAGGACCTGTTGAGTCTCTGTCTCTCCCGGAGAAGTTTTTCAGGTAGACAAAGAGCAGGACATTGTGCAAGGAGACAGTTATCTGAGATTACAGTGTTTGGCCACTGAATGTCAGTGTTGCACCATGAAAATTCATGTAGGCTGGGTAGCATCAGGATCTCAGCAGTCACCCCGGACTGAGGGGGCCAGGCCGTGTCTTGTGCAGAGGCTATATATACTAAGAAGAGTTTGAGAACTCTATGCCTAAGGGAGTTGGGGGTTGGAGTGATGGGAAAGCAGGGCACTCGGCGTGGGGCACTGCCGCTGGCACACAAACCCGTTCCTATTCAGCCGATTGTTCACTGGGAAGCAGTTATAAAAGGTTTGTTGTCATTATTATGATTTAGCGCATTGCCACTTCACAGCTGGGGAAAGAAAGTGAAGCACAGAGGTTGACTGCCAGAGGGATCCTCCCCCTTGTACATAGCATGGAGGTCACTGTCTCTGTAGTGCTTGGGAGATCATGAGGAACAGAGACCTGATGCCCTGCCAGTCCACGCACTGCAGTCCCAAGAGAGCATGTTCAGCCAGAGAGTGCACATCCTGAGGACTGCGTGGCACATGGTTGCCAGGTTGGGTTGCCGATTTTGGTTGGATGATTTCATCACAAGACATAACCTTTAATTAAAGACTAACCTTTAATCTATGGAGATTCCATGACAATCCTGGAGGGTTGACAAACCTATTGCCAGGGCCTGCTTCTTTCTAGAGCAACAGTGCCTGGCAATGCATTCATGGATGCACCCAGCACATGGGAGCCTGCCTTGGTCAGCAGGATTCTTGGAGCAAAGGGCAGATTGCCCTGCATTCCTGTTCCTTCTCACACTGCCGGTCAGGGCAGCATTAGGCCTAAGTGACTTAGCCAAGACCATAGTGAGTATCAGTGACAGAACCAAGCATCTCCTAGAACTCCTCCTGGCTCCACCCCTTTGCTTATGGCACTGGAAGAGTTGTCAGCAGCTGGGATCAAACTTTGGGCTTTTTAAAGAATGAACCTCTGCTACTGCCTGAGCTGACAGACCTGTTTCTGAAAGCCAAGGCTGTTGCAGGTTCATCAACTCAGTATGTGGTCCAGCCACCACTAGAGGGGGACCAAGTATGATATATTCATTTAGATAGAAGATATGCTAATATAACCCAGTCACTGTCCAGCATTAAACAGTTTTAAACAAGGTTTGGGGTTTGGTATACAGAGAGCTCACCCTGCTTAGTACCATGGCAAACACACAGTTAAATATCTTTTTAACTTTTTATTAAAGATACACAAAAGAAGGAAAACCAGTAAAAGCGTTTGAAATGTAAAGTATTCCGCAAGGCTTTCACTTTAACAACAACATCCCTTGTTCCCTTTCCCTTTAGCTGGAGAGAGTTTTTAGAAGAAAAATCCCCCTTGTTTGATGGAATTTTAGATGGTATCAAAGATGATAAGAACTGTCCTTTCTGAAGAAAAGAGAAGAATTCAGTTGAGATGGAGCCGTGGTTGCTGTTGATGTTACAGTCCAATCCTGTTTCCAAAAAAGACAAAACAAGACAAACACAGAAAGGGGGAAAGAAAAGAATAGAAAATATACAAAATACAGCTTCTGTCTCTGGTGTGGACTTTCATTTGCAACCTAACAGCGGGGACGACACAAGCCCGCCACATGATCTTGTCAGCCACTCCGAGACATGGCAAACTTGTACCAGCATCGGGCTGGTTCAGGCATTGCTTGTAGCGGCCTTTTCTCTTCCTAGTCTCACAGCAACGTTGCAAAATATGGAGTGTTCACCAGCTGAGCCAGACTCATGTTAGACAGAAGGAAAAAGGGGAGAGAAATAGGAAAGAGAAGAAGTAGGGGAGAAAAAAGACTCATGGCTTGTGTGAGGGGGAGCTCAGTGGTACAGAAAAGCCAGTCTCACATCTGAGGCGGTGTTGGGATTTAGCCAAAACTGATAGAGGTGGTGATGTCATCTGGCTCCCTCTCTCTGGCCCAGTCAGGGCAGAACATCTTTCAAGAGTGGGATGATGAAGGCCTGGGGTCCCAGGAGACAGTGGGAGTGGCAGCCAGGATGTGAAACTCACTCCAGTAGCCAAGTTCTCTCCCCAGACTCTTTCTTGAAGGACCCCAAAAGGGAATGATGGGTGGAATAGCCCATCTCCTCATTATTTTGTCCACCAATTAGACCTCATTTCCAACATACCAGTTCTGGTCCATTGATTTTTGGTATCATACTGTTCTTATTTACCAGGCATGATTTTAACATAGCCCTTGAGTTATATCAGTAGGACTTTCTGTTTGGATGAATTCAGTCTTTTTTGCCTGAACATTTGTCGTTTTAGGTTACCGTGACATCTTCTGAACTTCCACTCACTCTTTACAGTTGAGCTCACATGGTACATGTGTAGGCCCAATTATTACAACAAGCACCACACGAACTGGGCGTGGGTTACACTTAGGGTTGCCAACAGTCCCTTATTACAAGGGACGTCCCTTATTTTTTCATCTCTGCAGTACAAGGTCGGGAGTTGCTGAGTGCTGCTTTTTGCAAGAAATACCCCTGGTGAATGTAGGTGAGTACTACTTATTATTGTTATTACTATTAATAATAATAATAATATTGAGAGGATGGTTGGGGCAGGGGTGCTAAGAAAACAGTCCCTTATTTTTGGAATACAATGTTGGCAACCCAAGACTTACACTCAGATCACACCTCTTTATGAAAACATTACAATAATATATAGGCGAGTTTTACATTGTGGGTTGCCATGTGGTTTTAAGGCTGGAATATTCGAAAGAGCTCAGCGTTGGCCTATTTCTGCTCCCATAAAAGTAAACAGTGAGTGCTTTTGAAAATCCCACCTTAGGTTGGCATTCATTCTAATTTCTCCTGTCGGGCAAGCCTGGGATTGGGTGTTTGTGTTTTCTTCCCAGCACCTCAGTAGCATCTTCTCTTGTATCCACCACTTTCAATCAAATAAATAAATTGCAAATAAAGAAAAAGAGCAAAAGACCCTGTGAAAAAGCATGAGAAGTGAATCACCATGAGAATTCCATAAGCTTTCACAGCAGCTGCTGCAAACGCAGCATTATGCCTCAGTGTGCTGGTTGGCAGTAAGGTACAAACAGTACCTGGCTCATGAAAAGAGAAAATAGTCAGCTGGGGAACACATTCTGACATGCCAAACCCAGGAAACAAACGCAGAAATTGGGCTTGTTTTTGGCTTAATTAGCTTGTGAGTTGCTTGTTGGCTGGTTTTTGACTTGTAGCTTGGTTGGCTTGTAGCTTGTTGCTTCTTTTTTTTTTATTGATCGGCTCCCGACAAGCAGGGGCAAGGCGGGGAGAGAGTCAGGGTGCACAGCGGGCCCACCACAGTCCCAGACTGCACGCCAGGAGGATCTAGTCACAGAGAGTGTTTAGGTTCTTAGGGATTGGCTTGTTTTGGCCTTGTTTTGAAATGGGATTTGCTTGATTTTTGACTTATTGTAAAAGTCGGGGGGCTTATTTACCACGTGAAAGTTGGCAACTGAGAACACATTTTGCATTGGCTCAGTGGAGCAGTCCGGTGAGAATGAAGGTACCGCAGACAGGGATACTCACTACATAGCAGAAATTCTGCTCTTCTTTATTGAACAAAGCTCCTATTGACTTCACTGGGAGTTCGGCTAAATCAAAGGCTGCAATTTTGCTCCTTGTGGCTGCATTCTTCAGCGATATGAATGACCAAATGGAGGATTGTCACAGGGTAGCTGGTCACTGAACTGAAGGAGGTGCAGTGCCCCTCTGCCCGAGCAGGTGCTGCCATTTGGGCCAATTAAAGGGGGTAGGGGGCTAGAAAGGTCAGAGAGAGACCCAGTGAGAGAGAACTGTCTGAGAGAGGGCTCGAAAGCTGCAGGAAACAGGACTGCAAAAGTCCCCTGGGAGGAAGGCGGTGAGAGCCTAAAATGTAAAGTGAGCTGAGGAACTGTGTGGTTTGTTTACGTTTGGATAAGGAACCTGCCTAAAGGAGACTGTGGGTGTGGCAGTGTGTTTTGGGGACCTGGGGAGAAGCCCTGTTGTGGTACCAGGATTTGCCCAGGTGTTTCCCTAGGACCTGACCCAACAGTCTTTCCACTTATTTCAATGGGCTCAAGATCAGGCCCTTAAAATGAGGAAGAGGGAGTTAAGAGATTGGGGTTCTAGACTCACTGTGTGACTATGGGCAAGCTACTTCACTTCCCTCTGCCTCCGTTTCCTCATCTGTAAATAGAAAAAGTACTTCCCTGCCTCCCAGGGCTGTTGATATTAACCTGTCAGCCAATGTAAATCTGAGCTACTTTCATGGAAAGCACTCTAGAAATGCTCAGAACTCCCAACACTATCCATCTGAATTAGCCACCTCTCCCCTTCTAATGGTAACATTTTACACTTACATACCAGCTGTCACCCAGAGGATCCCAAGCGCTGTACAAAGCTCATACGTGCCAGAAATCTAGCTTTGCTGACTAACCAGCCCTCTCGTGTGTCGTGGATGGCTGGAGCTGGGGAGATTTCTCTGATGGGAAATGCCAGTTTCTGTATGCCTGAGGGAAGTGTTATGGAATTTTACTCTTAAATCAGCTGAGGTGGACGGGCAGTTGTTGCAGTGGAATGGGGAGTGCTAGCGAAAAAGCCTTGGGAGGTTTTACATGCAAGCTTAGTGCTGAGGACAAGATGCTAGTTTGAGAGCCTCGGAGAGTGACATCTGGGGTGTGTCTATACTGCAGCTGGTAGCACGCTTCCCTGTGCAGGCAGGTGGACACACACTAGCTCTGCTTGAGCTAGAACACTACAAATAGCAGGGTGGCCGTGGGCAGCAGCTTGGGCTAGTCGACAAGTATGGATCCAGGGGGTCAGGCATCATTGTACTTGGGCAGCGAGCCAAAGCCGTCGCTCAGCCTGCCATGGCCACACTGCTGTTTTTACCATGGTAGCTTGAGCAGAGCTAGCACATGGCTGTCTCTCTCACTGGGAAATGCCCTCCCAGCTGCAGTGTAGACAGACCCCCATGTTTATCTATAGAGAAAGCAAAGCAGCCGTTCAAACTTCCCCCAGACTGCCTTGCCAATGCATCTCAGCTCCCGGAGGGGCTGTTCTCCTCCAGCCTAGCAAGTCATCACCAAACTCATTTCCACCAAATGACAACTTCCACTCATACTGACCTGAACTGGATTCAGAAGGGCAGCCTAAAGGATAGATGCCCTTGATCCCATTATCAAGCCCCCAAGCCATCCAGACTGGATTCCAATATCATTAGCAATCATAAGCCCTTCCTTAAAATAAATAAATAAATACATGTACTGGTGCACTATCAGCAAAAAAAAATCCTCTTGTTCCTTTCCAGGAAGATTACAGGCCAAATCCTGGCTTCTGTCAGGTTTAAACCCAAAGGAGAAAACAGTAATTCAATTAGAACTGTGAAGGCAGCAGTAATTTGTGTCCCTCTTCTGGTCAACCTAAGAAATTCCACACTCACCCCCAGCAGAGACACCCACAGGGATTGCTCATGCCTCTGAAGTGAGTAATCTGTGTGAGAGAGTGGGGTGTGGAGGGGCCACGTGCAGATCAAGGGGAGAGAGAGGTTCAAACGTACAGACTGTTCTGTTGCAACATCCCTCTGCAGTTAAGTGCACTGAGGGCCCTTCCAGCCCGTGGCCCTGTGATCCTAGGAATTTATCATCCCTTTATCTTGCGAAAGCACCACAAGTGTTTTCCAGGCTATGTGTAAAATGTCATAGAACCTATGGGCCTGATTCTCTGTTGTCCTGCACCCTGTGCATTAGTAGCACAAAAAATGATAGCACCCAGAGGCCTGAACTGGGGTCCCATTGTGCTGGGGAAATTTGCATCAGCCCACACAGTGAGTGCATGATGAGGAGTAAATGCTACCAAAGCATCTCACAGCCACTTTGCACTGGTTAAGTCACTAGAAGCCACATGTGCCTAATCCTGGAGTCCTCACTCTGTCCAGACTCCCACTGGACCCAGCGGGAGTTTGGATTGAAAATTCTTCAGGGATTGGCCTTGTGTCACGGAATGCAGCTCGAATACCATACATGGGTGAGCAGACAGCCCTCATGCTGCCTTAAGCCCAGAGACGACCTTGGGACAATCACAGGGAAGTGGTAGGAAGTGGCCCAGGGCAGGCTGCCTTCAGCACCCCAGCTGTCAGAGCACTGGAGCCCACAAAAGGCCCTAGGTTGGAGCCCAGTAGAGAGGGAGGGCCCTGGCTCCCCTACCAACAACCACCCCCCAAACACACACGTCACTGGCCTAAGCTGTAACCATTAGGTGAGGCTCCCCTACCAACAAACCCTGAGTGAAGGCTGTCATACGCACTAGGAGAGGAGAAGAAGGGAGGTATGCGGGGATCTGTGGTGAGATTGGACCTCGGAGCTGCAAACCCTGGGGACAAGGTTTGGGTTGGATTTTGTGTTGTTTCTGAAGTGACTACATTCAAACCCCAGAAAGGGGGTAGGTTTTGTTCCAGTACAACTTGCAAAGCAGGCTGCTCAAATGACCACACAGCAGGGGTTGCAGGGAATCAGTGGCAATGTATAGATCTGGTCGGGATCCTCACAGCAAATACATGGACAAACATAAGTACTGTGACTGTGGGTGTGTCTACACTGAACAGCTCTGAAACCCCGTGATGGGGGAGCAGGGCCGGCTTTATGACCCGCGAGGCCCGATTGGAATACTCGGCGGCGGTCCGGGGCTTCGGCGGCACTTCGGTGGCGGGGGTCCACTCTGGGTCTTCGGCGGCACCAAAGGACCCCCTGCCGCCAAAATGCTGCCAAAGACCCCTGGAACGGACCCCACCACCGAAATGCCAACGACCCCCAGAGCAGACCCCCCCCCGCCACCGAAATGCTGCCAAAGACCCCCGGAGCGGACCCCCTGCTGCCGAAATGCCACTGAAGACACCTGAAGTGGGGCCCCCTCAGGCATGAGCTTGGGGCCCTCTTCAGCATGGGGCCCAATTCCAGGGAATCGGTGGAATCGGCGTAAAGCCGGCCCTGTGGGGGAGGGTCTCACAGCCCAGGCTCCAGCGTGAGCCTGAACATCTAAACTGTAAATTTATAGCACTGTGAGCCCAAGTCAGCGAACTCAGACTCTGAGACTCAGTAATGTGGATTTTTTATTGCAGTGTAGACATACCCTTAGAGGACAATGTGGACTCGGCACACTGTCCTTGTTCCCTTTCTAATCAGCTACTCAGATCCTATGTGTAAATAACAGCCAGCTTCATTGTTTCATTGCCTGCGGTAGAGTTTTCTTCACTTTGGATTTTCCTTAATCTTTTCATGCCACCTTAGGAAAATGAAGCACAGAGACTCTGAGGGCGGTAATCCAGAAATGAGTAACACGGACGGCTTTTATATTGCTCCAAATCCAGACACAAGGAGATGAGTTAAGGGGAGAGGGTTTGTTTTAACCCTGAACATTCTTAAAATTTCTTTAACATGTTTTTTAGTGTGAGCAGATAAGGAATATTGAAATTCCCAGAATGGATCACCCCCAGGATCCACCCAGTCCAGCATCCTGTCTCTGACATTGGCTGTGTGGAAGTGTCTACTACTGCAGGTGCTCCCTCTTGTGAATGGGCATGGCCTCTTCTCCTTTGGCACCCCTTGCTGACAGCCTCTCCTTGGGGTGGTCTGCATCTTCCTGTGACTCACCCTCTCCCACTGTCCAGGTCACTTTTAGTCCTACTCCTTCCAGGGTAAACTCAGTCCAACACACCAATATCTGGCAGCATCACCCCGGAGCTTCAGCCCAACTTTGGGCTTCGTGGAACCTTCCAGCCCTTGGCTTAAGGTCTTCATTCCACTGCCTTTTGTGGGTCTGTAGGGGAACCCAAGCCGGTACTATACTCTGGGTTCCAGCCCAAGGACCCTGAATGAAGCCGCTGTGCCTTTCTCATGGTCTATCTCCCAGCTGACTCTTCTGCAGATCTCAAAAAAAGGGGAACCAAACTAGTTATGGGGAATGAAAGGGGAAAAAAGGTCCAACATCAGGCCTACCTGCTCCAACAAGACTGACATTTAGGAATCTCTAGTTAGGTTCTGACTGGGCCATCTTTCAAGGCAATCTCTGGTTTGGCTCTGTCCCTGGCTGGACCTTCCTTTACAGGGCTAGCTTGAGAAATCCACTCCCTCTCCCAATCAACCACTACAGAGCTGGGCTTTTCCTCTCTTAAATCCTTCCTCTGAGCTTGACACCTCCCACCAGTGTAATGGGATGGGTCTGATGGTCCCAGAGGCTCTCATTAACCTCATCAATGTGAGGCCTATCCACTCCACCACAGCTACTATCAGCTTCTTCAAAGGAAAGTGCAAGAAACCCTCATGGATAACTACAGAATCACGTGCCCACAGGGGAAGTTTCTTCTAAACTCCCATCAGTTGTTGGTTGGCTTACACCTTGAAGCACAGGCAAACCAGTCTGGGTGTAACACAGAGTCCCTAGCATCTTTGCCCATGTTTAGGACAAACTCACTCAACCTGGGAGTGTGAAATGTTTGCATGTTTCTTTTCACTTCATGGACAAGATCAGCCCTTCAGCTGCCGTGTAGGCTCAACTCCCACTGATTTCATATGCCCAGTCAGACCTATGAGCATTCATGCTAATGAAAAATCAATTGCACAAACTTTTGTGGACAGCAAACACAGGAGAGACACATGAAAATGGCCAAAGTGGATTAATTTTAAAACACCAATGAATATTTGTGGCATTTGTTTTGGGAGTGTGGGAAGGTTGTTTTTGCATTATTCACCCATTTTTGCATTATTCTATTATTAGAACTTTACATTGTTTTATGCTCAGATCCAGTGAAATTAATACTTGTGTCGAGGAGCAGCACAAGACTTATGAACCATTCCAATTTTTAGGCTTACGTGGAACTTCCAGTGGCCTTCAGCATAGGAGTGTATTTCACCCAACTCATTAGGGATGTCTTGATGTGGAAATAACTCTCCATTTTTATCACTGGAAGGCAGGACCAGTGATTAGGGCACTAGACCAGGACTCATGAAATCTAGATTAGATTCCTGGCTCTACCACAGATTTCTTAGGTGGCCTCTGGAAGTCACTTAATCTACCATGTGCTTTGGTTTACCATCTGTAAAATGGGGATAATGTTTCCCTACCTCACTGGGTTGTGGTGAAGATAAAATCCATTACTGATTATGAAGTGCTCAGATACCATGGTGAGGAAGGCCATGTAAGTATCAAGAGAGACAGAATTAGCTTCATTTTCCTATTGAAATGCTTGTAAAGGCAGCTAATATGAAGATAGGCATCAAAACATTGTAAGATCTTTGCTGAATGGATCGTGCAGATAGTAAAACAAGCTACACAGAAAACATTAAGGTATTGGAGACTAACATTTTGCAACACCATTATTATTTTCGCTACATACCCCCTAGTGTCCATATAGGGCAAGCAAATAAAACTGTGGAAACATAAGACTCAGCTTGAGAAATGATGCATCAAACTAAATTTAGTGAGGCCCAGACATCCTTGGAATATATACAGACATATTTTGCTTTAAAACTAGAATACTGTCAGCTTCACAGGATGGTTCATATGCTTCCATTCAACATCTTCCTAATATCCTTCTCTATTCACTCTGAAGTGTTCAGTAGCACACTTTGGTTGGAAGCAATGGATGTTGTTCCATGAGAGATGGGATAACATACAGTGATTTGTTGCCTCTACACTCTACTGTTATTGGAGATTAGTATGGCACTCATTTTTTGCTATTGGTGGTGAAAACCAAACACAACACAGGACCTTGTCTACCTGAGTCCTCCTGCCACCCATACAGCTATATCCAGTACAAAAATAACATCCCCTAGTTCTGCTAATGGTGCATTAGTGACTAGGTGTGACTGTATAATTCATTGTGACTAATTTTTTTTAATCAAGCAAAATTGAGATGGTAGGGATGCCAACCATCCCATAGGAAAAGATAGGAGGTAGCACTTTCTCTGGTGATACGCCCTAGCTGTGGCTTTCTCTCCTCCTTTATACAGTGTAATACTCCTGTAGGAACACAGGATTTCATGGCTGTCGATCATATCACACAGCATAGATGCACACACTTCACTGCCCACAGCAGGAACAGAATGCAAGAATCTGTTTCAAAAACAGCTACCACTTGAGCTAAAGGAAAGTTCCCATCTGCATCATGGCATTACAGCTATAAAGACCCTGCAGGCCTCCTGCCACAGTAGCACACAGCCTCGAAAAAGGTAGATCCCAATTGCACAGACAACTGCCTGATCCTGTGCTGGGTTTAAATAGGAGCTGTGGACCAATCAGGGCTTCAACATTCTGCCAATCAGCTCCCAGGACTGGGGGAAGGGGAGCCTCTGTCTGAGTTCAGCTCCCATTCTGACAACAGTTAGTAGGGCCTTAGGTGGTGGGTTGGAACCTGCTAGCTCCTAGGGAGCAGGCTGCTGGCCCATGGTCCCTGACAGTTGGCTTGCATCGCAAGAAGAAGGGGATTTACCAGTTTTCTAGAAAGAAGTTCTCTCATTAGACAAGTCTCAGCTGACCACAAGAACGGGTAGAATTAGTTGGGGTAACATTGCCTGGTCTTAACATTGGAATTCCTAAATGGGATCAGTGGGATCCATAGCCCAATGGGATCCATAGTCCCAGTGCGCTGTCTCTGACAGGGGCTAGTACCAGCTGCTTTGGAGGAAGGTGCAACAAACCCTGTGGTGGGCAATTATGGGATAACCGCCTGTGATGGGTTGGACCCTTTGGGAAGCCACCTGATGCACTGAGATACCACTGAGTCTACCTGTTCTGCGAGCCTGAGTACCCTTTAACCTGTCTTGCAAAGCCAGGCTCTTAAAACTTCCTCTAACACACACACAGGCAGGGCCACACCCAGCTGCAGATCAGCTCTGGGAAGACTCAGTTTAAGGGACTTGCTCCAGCACTCAGATGTCCACTTCCCTTGGAGAGCAGACCCAAAGATACATTATGAAATTGGCCCCCTCCCTCAATGTGGAGAGAGGTGTGCACACTTCTTAGCCCCCCCCCACAGTTAGAAATTACAGAAACTGGGTTTAATAATAAAACAAATGTTATTAACTATAAAAGGCAGATTTTAAGTGGTAAAAGGGGTAACAAACAGAGCAAAGCAGATTACTGAGCAAATGAAATTAAACAAGCTGGTTTCACTAAGAAATTGGTTACCAATAGTATTTCTCACCCTAGATGTTGTTGCAGGCAGTTTGCAAAGATTCGGTGGCTCTGAGTCCCTGTTATATTCCTTTTCAGACTGGACCCGTCTCAGTCTGGACTCCCCCTTTGCCTTCTCTTTTGGAGTCTTTCTTCTTGGGCCGACAGGCCATGGAGAGGAGGAGTCCTGTTTGCCTTCCTCCCTACCCTTAAATAGGACACCCCTTCCCTTACAGTGGAAAGTTACAAGAAGTCCCAGGTAATGTTTTAGTATCAGGTGACAAGACCACCTGACACTGTAGTATCACAGTGTCCATGAGTCAGTGGCAATATGGAGCATCCACAGGAAGGCCAAGCTTTTCACCGTCCATTTCACTTGCTGATTGGCCATCTGCCCTGTCTAGCTTTTCCATTGTTGTACCTGAAGTGTTAGCAGTGGGTGTCACCCAAAGTAGCATAGTTGAAATACAGATACAGAGTCGATATTCCTAACTTCAGATACAGAAATGACACATGCATACACACTGGATAATCGCATTCAGAACATCATAACCTTTCCAATGATATCTCACATGAGCCCTCTTGCATAAAGTATATCTCAGTTATATCATATTCATATCATAAGCATAAAGAATATGGAATGACACATCATGCTGCCCACAGAGAGGTTTTTTTAACCCCCATAGTTAGAGGTTGGCTCACGCCCTGATGCATTCATTTTTGTTGTTAAGCTTTTTTAAAAGATACATCTGTCTTTATAATTGTATTAATATTGTAGGAGGAAAATCTGCTTTTTAAAACGGAGTCTGTGAGTCAGCAGCACCAATATTAAATATCAACTAATGGGATGGTGGCCAGGGCGCTGGAAAGGCAAATGGAGGATGAAAGAAATGGTTGCACAAAAGGAAATGCTCTCTTAACTTCTCTTAAGGTTATTAGCTCTGCTTAAAGGCTAATGGCCCCTTTGAAATTGTACAACACATCAGCTTGCAGCCCAGTTCATTACCTAACCACATCACACAATAGAGCACACTGTTACTGAGGCTTTTATTACAGATTTCTTCAATCACACCCACTTGCTAAAGCAAAGCCAAACTAATGACCTATGCTGCATTCTTTTTTTATTCTCTTCTGAAATTGGTCAGCTTTATGATCCTATTCCCCATTATCTGGAAATAGATCTGGAGTGATATGACAGCAGTTTGTACGGACACACTTTCATAACATCTCCTCCAGTTGCGGTGAGGGAGAAAAAAAATTACTTGTGCTCTCCTGAGTCCTTGAAAACTAAATTGAGCCTTTAGGCTGAGCTCCCAGTGGCTATGGAATTTAGCTGCACCACACCAGGACCAGCACCAGGAAGGAATTGCACAGACCTGGGCAGGAAACAGGTTTTCCATTTAGTGGAAAATTCCACGACTTTGAAATTTTTTCCCATTCTTGAACCGCAAATTTCAACATTTCTTGCTGAACGAAATTCTGAATGCTATCTCCTTTTGGGTCGATAGAAACATTTGTTGTGATGAAAATCAAAACTTTTGGCTCCAGTTTGAACATATGTTTAAAAAGTAAACGTGTTTATAATATATAATAAAAGAAATTTCTCAATGAAAAGTCCTTTTGAAACAAAATTGCAACATTCTATTAAAAAGTCGATACTTTTTTGGCTTTTTTTTTTTTTTCAAAATGAAAATCCATTCAAATTGACGCAACTTCGGCTACACATTTCACTTTCAATGAATTGGCTTTTACCAATGGAAAAATATTATGACAGAAAATTCCCAAGCAGCTTTAAACTCACTCTTTAGAGAGGTATAATCACTTCTTGGGTCAGGAGTGAACTCCTTCAGCTAAGCCCGAGGACCAGCCAGCCCAGCCTCCAGGCAGATTAATGAGCTCAGCTGGTGTACTGTAGGACGGTCTGGTTAGCCGAGTCGGCTGAAGGTAGCCAGCAGGCCTGCTTTCAAGCTCAGCACCAGCAGCAGCAGGTTGCTGGCTGCTCAGTGCTTATGCCTATGGCTACAATTAATCCTGTGCCTGCCTTGCTCCCAGTCTTGCTGCAGCCTCATTCCTGTCCTGCTCCAGCCTGGCTTCCCTGTTTGACTCCTGACTCTGGCTGTGACCCTCAGTTTAACTCAAGTTCTGACCTCTACCTTGACTCCTGGATCCTGACTCTGGCTCTTACCTTTGACTCCAGTTCCTAGTGACTGGCTCTTGCTCCTACCACTAGGCATGACTGCCCATGCCCCGATCATCACACATTCGGCTCCAGCCTTGCACTAAAAGTGGCAGAAGCCGCTATTTACAACCCCCCTTTTGGGGGATGTACCATACTCCTCATCATGTGTCCAGCCAGCATTGGGGACTTTGTGCACAGGTGAGGGGGCACAGTCAGGGTCCCGCTGGCTCTGCACCCACTTGTGGGAAGGGAACTATCAGGCAGGCAGCCCCTGACACTCATTTAGCGCCATGATCCAGACAAGTCCTAGGCAGCTGAACAGAGAATAGGGCCTTACTCCATTATGCGGCTGCACAGACCTGCTTGCAATCAAGACCTCTTATTTTTGTAGCCTTAATGCAAATCCTGTTTTTGAAATGTCCTGAAAAACTTTTTCTTAAGGAGCCCGTCCCTTTCATATACAGAACCAGACAAGTAGCATTCCCAGACGTTACTCTTGAGTACTCTCAAGTATCATCTATCTATTAGTCATCTTCTCCTTCTCCTTCTCCCTTGCCCCACACATCTGGGCCTGGGAATTCCCTCACTCAGCTGAGCCGTAAAACTGCTACCTTCTCCTCCTCCAAATGCCTCCTTAAGACCCACTTCTATGATAAGACTGTCAAGAAACCAGCCAGCTAACAATGGCTATGTTGTGCAATAATCTGGGGTACTCACATTTTTTATTGATCATAAAAAACATCTCCACATGATTTGAAACCATCAGGTCGTGCACACCACTAATCCATATAACCTAAATAACCATGTGATTTTATTGCTACCCTAGATCCATAGGCGCTGACTCCGTGGGTGCTCCGGTGCTGGAGCACCCTGGGGGAAAATTAGTGGGTGCTCTGCACCCCTGGGCAGCCAAGCTCCCCTTACCCCCCACCCCACCTCCACCTCCACCTCCTCCCAGCGTGCCGCATCCCCACTCCTCCCTCCCAGTGTTTCCCGCTGCCAAACAGCTGTAGCAAGCACTGGGAGGGAGGGGGGAGGAGCGGGAACATGGCACTCTCAGGGGAGGAGGTGAGGAAGAGGTGGGGCCAGGGCGGGGATTTGGGGAAGGAGTCAAATAGGGACAGGGAGGGGGCGGAGTTGGGGCGGGGACTTTGAAGAAGGGGTTGGAATGCGGGTGGGAGGGGGTAGGGCCAGAGGCAGAGGGGGGTCGAGCACCCTCTGGTGCCAGGAGAAGTCGGCACCCATGCCTTGATCTCCCTCACCAACCCCATGTCTCTCCTACTCTTCGTAATGCTCACAGGTTGCACCTTGTTTTGGGTTAAGCTCTTTGGGATAAGGGCTCTGTTTTCCTGTGAGTTTTCAGCAGCTATCAGAATAGGACCATGATCCTAACTGGGGTTTTTGGGTGCTACCAGTGTACATGGTAATAATAATATAGAAGACTCCGATCCTGCAATGAGCTGCAAAATGACAGATTCTTGTACTCATGCAGAGCCCATTGAAGCCAACTGGAGTTCACCCACATGCTGCGCATTGCAGGATCGTATTTGTTTATAGAGTGTCATTACCATAGTATCTGAGCATCTACCTTCATTACAGTGCAAGGTTGATTGTTAACAGTGGAATCCCAGCTACAGAGCCTATTTATTTCTTCGGTCCCAGACAGCTGTTTCCATTTTTGTCCATGTGAATAATCTCAGCTATGAAGGCTCTGTTTTTCCCCATTAGATAATATTAATTACCAGAGTGAGCCAAGCTGTTGAAAAAGAAAAAAAAATCTTGGTAATGCTGCAGGCCTTGTAAATATCTTAAAGCACCATCTGTATCTCCTCTCGAGCTTTGAGAAGAGGCAAGAGAGAAACGGTAGCATGTATTTATTTAGGAAACAGAGTGGCAACATTTCTGCTTCCAGCATCTATCTCAGCCAAACACTAGCGCCAAGAAGGTAAGTCTTGCTGTCCTCCAACTCCTCCTCAGCCTTATTGGCGATTGTAGTGACTTGTCCATTGATTGTGGTCTGTGTGTGGGTTCCCCTGTTGCATGTGTGTGTGACTGATGCTAGCAAGCAGTCAGGAGGGTTGATCTGGATTCTTCACTCAAGGTAGCTCACATAAATGCCCAAGCTTCCACCTCCTTCTCCTGACTTTTCCCTGAGGCTATGCCTACACTGCAAAAAACAAAAACAAAAAAACCCAGCAACAGCAACAACCAGCACAGCAGCAAGTCTCAGAGCCCAAGTCTACAGACAGACTCAGACTTGCTGAATAGCAATGCAGACATTCCTGCTCTGGCTGGTGCTTATGCTCCGAGACCCATGTGCCTCGCAGGGTTTCAGAGCCCATGCAGGAATGTCTACACTGTCATTTTTAGTGCCATAGTGCAAACCCCATAAGCCTGTCTGTGACTCGCTGCCATGGGTGGATGTACTGTAAGTGCCCTCTACTGTTCACAAGTATGTAATGCATTTACTGTCCCTCCTTATTGCTCTCCTTCTGGGGCTAGAGGATGTGCTGGGAGTCTGCTCCCCTCCGCAGGGATTTTCAAACCAGTCATTGACTGATCTGAAACATCATGAAGCTGTACTAAGAGACAGTGTGGTCTAGTGGGTAGGTTACTAGCCTGGGAGTCAGAAAATCTAGGTTCTATTTCTGACTCTGCCAATGATCTGCTCTGTGACCTCAGCACAAGCCTGGGAGTCAGAAAAGCTAGGTTCTATTTCTGACTCTGCCACTGATCTGCTCTGTGACCCCAGCACTTCACCTCCAAGTGCCTTAGGGTATGTCTACACTGCAATGCAAACCTAGGATTAGTAGGACATGAGTTAGCAGGCCCTGGGTTTGTTACCTAAGCCTCCACACTCATTTGCAACCCCAAGTTGGACTTGTTGTAAGCTGAGGCTCCAGTGTCTACACTGCATTATGAGGGCCTGAGTCCAGCCATCCACATCGCAGACTTCCTAGTGCCTTGCCAAAATGTGACCACTCTAGCCCTTTGTTCCTGGTACAGTGTGGGAAAATGTGACTGTTCACCAAATGTGACTGTCTAAAGCAGTGGTTTTTCAACCTGTGATCTGTGGACTATGTCTAAGATTTCCAAAGGGGTCTGCACCTCCATTTGAAATCTTTTAGGGGTCTGCAAATGAAGAAAAGGTTGAAAACCACTAGTCTAAAGGACAAAGAAAGTCAGCTCATGGGATTGTGGGATGCTTTTGGCAGACGCCTTGAACACGAGTCCGGTGGGACTGTATCTACACTTCAGGCAATAGGGCTTGAACCTTGGGCTTCAGCTTGACTCAGGCTCAGACCCGCCCTGCCCATGGGTTCCTGGGTCTGAGCCCTGGTTTAGCACGATTTCTGTGTAGAGGGAAAGGGGGTTAGGCTTGAGCCTGATTTCAATCCCAGCCTTACATTGCAGTGTACACGTACCCTCTGGTGTCTGTCTTTACTGTGTAGATTGTCCTCAAGGCAGGAACGGTTTGTACAAGTGCCTAGGCCATATGGGGCAGCACAACGGGGTCCTGATCTCAGTTAGGGCTTCCAGGCATTACTCTGATATACATGATGATGATGATGATGATAATATATGTGGAGTGTTGGACCTAGCACAGCCTCAGTCAAAAGCTTGCCTTTATCCTGGTGAAGTCATTGGTGTATCTGGCGAGGCTGCTCATATAACTGCAGTGACGTTTTATGATGTGGACACTATGGTAGGAATGAGACTGAGGCCACCAAGACCTTTCACCCAGGCCACCAAACAGTTATCAGATGGGAACAGAGTGTGATCTCAAAGGAAAGATGATCCCGTGGTTAGGATACTAACTTGGCATTTGAGAGACTGGGGTTTGGTTCCCTGCTCTGCCACAGACTTCCTGTGTGACGCTGGCCAAGTTACTTTGCCTGATGGGCAGGAATGGTGTCCCTAGCCTTTGTTTGCCAGAAGCTGGGAATGGGTGACAGGGAATGGATCACTTGATGATTCCCTATTCTGTTCATTCCCTCTGGGGCACCTGGCATTGGCCACTGTCAGAAGACAGGATACTGGGCTAGATGGACCTTTGGTCTGACCCAGTGTGGCTGTTCTTATGTTCTGATCCTCAAAGATATTTAGATCCCTAACTCCCCATGAAAACAATGGGCATTCGATACCTTTGAGGATCTGGCCCTTAGCCTGTATCTCAGTTCCCCCTCAGTATTGGAAAGAATAGCACTGCTCTACCTCATGGGAGTGTTGTGGGGATAATACGTTAAGGGCTGCACGATGTTCAGATGCACCAAGAGTGGGTGCCATGTAAGTACGTAAGATAGAAATCTGGTGAAAGCATTGTGAGGTAGCCACAATGGTTGGGAAAACACCACTTTACATCTGGAAACAAATACTTATTATGCATATTAAGAATGGACTGAAATCCATGTAAGATGTGGCAATGAAACTTACGGTTTGTTATTTATTATTGCTATTAATCTGCTTCTTAACAATTCATCCACTTCAATTCATCTCTAGGCAGTCATTTCAGCCTGCTGTGTCTCTTTGATTTTAAGCAGGGCTTCATATTCAGGCCTCCGTCTCCGCACTTTCTTTTGGATAGCAGCCAGCTCAGCTTCCAGTTGGATGATGCTGACCTGCAACTCATCCAAGATCACAGCTATATTTAAACTTGGTTTCCTGTAAATTACCTTTCAGAGCAGTCACCAGTTCACAAATGTAGATAAATACAGCATGGAAACAACACTGATTGGAGGGGATCTAACTGAATCTCAGTCATAAATCTTTTACACTTTTTCTGTTCTCTTTTGCGCAGACTATACTTTCTGAAGGCTTAACCTGCCAGGTGCTGAGTGTTATGAGAGATGTGTCTGTATATATGTAGACAGCTAATAAAGCACCAGGCACTGACATATAAAAAAATGTAACATTGTTTATATTCAATGAAGTTGTCATGCACTGCAAATGGCTTCCATTCTGCAGCTCGTAACATGCGGCTTCCAATCACCCACTCACGGGTGCTGGAACAATTTTTATAGTGGGGATGCTGAGAGCCACTGAACCAAACTGTAAACCCTATATATGATGGAAACCACTTTAAGCCAGGGGGTGCGGCAGCAAACCCAACACCCCTAGTTCCAGCACCTATGCACCCACTGACCTCAATAGGAAATGAGGGGACCCAGAACTTTATAGGATGCACTCAGAGTTAGGCTCTGACTCAGCTGAAAAATATCTCATTAAAATGTGTCTTCTCCAAGAAGCTGAAATGCACATGATTTAATGCTGCAGGGGTTCAGTCCAATGCCCATCAGAATCCATGGGAGTCTTTTCATCAACTGCAGTGGGCATTGGAGGAGGTCCCACATCCTGATGCCATGAAAAATAGTTCCAAGGAAAAGTACAAGAGAAAAATAATAGGGGGGGGGCAGTATAAACGTTTACAGTATATTTGTTGTGTTTTACTTTTTCCAAGCCTTGACTTTTCCTTTTTAACGTAGCCTAAACTCTTTAGACTCCTTCTCCCTCTTCCTGCTCCCCCTCAGCTCTGAGATGCCATGGTGACAGATGTCTTAGAAATATGGACCGGATCCTCACTTGTTGCAAATTGGCTTCAGTAGCACCCTGAGTCTATAACAGTTTGTGCCCCAAGAGCCATTTCCATTTCCATTCGATTTGAAGTGTTCTTGGTGTAGTTTTTCCACTACACAGCAGGCTGAAAGTGGTTGGGCCTTTGAACTGCTGCTGAAATGACAGCTTAGCATTTTCTGGAGCGAGATGAATTAATAATAATATTTAACTCTTATGTCTCTGCTTTCACCTGTAGATGTTAAAGAATTTTAATAAGGAGCTGAGTATCATTGTTCCCATTTTACAGATGGGGAAACTGAGGCACAGATAGGGGAATCTGAGGTCAACCAGCAGGTCAGCAGCAGAGCTGGGAACAGAACATGTCTCCTGGTCCAGTGTCCTCTCCACAGGGCCACACTGCCTCCCAAATATGGAAAGCATTTACTTTTTCCTCCTTTGTTCCCTTTTTCTCTTCCGATCCCATCAGCCACCACTTTTCACTCTCCTCCCCACACTGCTCATCTTGTCTTTGTCTCTCACCCCATACCCCCATTCAGTTTTTCTTCCCACTTATTTAACATAGCAAAGGCCAGAGGGATTTGTGTGTGTGTGTTTTAGTGGTGAGTCCCCTACTGTGCACCTTAAATTGTAATAGAAGATATGGCTTCTAAACAAAATCCTAGCTGTGCGGACAGTGAAAACAGGGACTTAGCAACCACTGTCAGAATACAGCTGTAAACGGACAGAGAGCAGGTTGGAAGAAGGCAACGAGCAGAGAGCAACAGGGATTGGCATCGGCTCCAGTCATGGTCACACTGGAAATAAATGACCTAGAGGGAGGAATGTGCAACAGGGTGTGAAATTTTGCAGATGGCACAAAACTGAGCTGCATACACTGAGTGAACTGAACAGAGCCATGAAATTAATTCAGCCTGTCTCATTGGGCCAAACCAGAGACCTCCGGGGTCTTCCAAGTGCAGCTCCCAACCCCCGTATGTGGAAAGGGCACATTCCGCAAACACTAGAGCTCCCAAGAAACATTTTTGAAAAGAAACTCTGTGCAAATTCCTCTCTGCTCTCCTGCTCTCCCTCCGTGCATGGAGCTCCCATTGTTATCACATCTGTCTCAGTGGGAGTTCCAAGCATGGAGGCAGAGTGGAATATAGCAGTGTCCAAACACTCTGTGGGATCTGCGAGGGGAATATTACTTTAAGGAGTTGTATCTTTGAGTGAATGCACAGTAGTAAACCAGGGCCCCGGTATGCAGACTGCAACAGTGAGGTGTCTGAAGTAACAGCGGTAGAATTTGTACAGGAAGGTTGTTATTCCTCCCTCTGGCAATCAATGGTGCTTTGGTCTTGACCTCACACTCAGTCTGTACATGGCTGCTGCACTCTTTCTGTAGTTCCCCAGCATAGGTTAAGGATCCTCTCTGTGCATGCAGTGTAGTTATGTGTGTACAAAGCATAAACAGACTTCTGATGAGGCAAATACCAGGCCTTGTTTTACTACCTCTTTCCTACCATTTTAGTTCATGTTTTCCCATTAGTTTGAACAGTAGTGTCATTGGGTCAAATCCCAGGGGCCTTATTCTGGGGCATCTACTGGGCGGTGAGATTTACTGTAGTGTTTAGGAATTGGGCACAGGTATCCACGTGGAAAAAGCTGAGCCTCCCAGCCCTCTTCATCTCTCCCTACTCCTTGTCCACACAACACGCCAGAAGGGATTGATTCCCTGAAGGGCTGGGAGGGAGCAAGACAATGCTTGTCGCATACCCATCTCACTGGCCAATCCTGTCCCTGCACCCAGATCCCTGAACCTGCCGAGGAGTCTCCAAAGATCCAGGGTGGGAGATGATGGCGCAGCAAAGACAACTGAGCCCCCATTCTGTGTTGAAAGGGGGCTAGTATCCAGAGGTAGAGGAACCCTTCCATGGACAGTGTTTGATGGACAGGACAGTTGGTCCCTGATGCTTAGGATCTTTCTGTATCATCTTCCCAATCTAAAAAGAATAATAATTATCTGTATTACAGCAGCACTTAGGGGCCTGAGTTGTGATCGGTGTCCTATTGCAGTGGTTCTCAACCAGGGGCCGGGGACTCTTGTGGGGCTGCAAGCAGGTTTATGGGGGTCTGCCAAGCTGGGCCAGTGTTAGACTCGCTGGGGCCCAGGCTAGAAAGCTGAAGTCCCACCTCATGGGGCTGAAGCCTGGGGCCCTGAGCCCTGCCACCTGGGACTGAAGCCGAAGCCTGAGCAACATAGCTTCCTGGGGACCCCTGTGGCATGCTACCCCCTCGTGCCAGTCCTGGCTTTTATATGCAGAAAACTAGTTGTTGTGGCACAGGTGGGCCATGGAGTTTTTATAGCATGTTGGGGGGGAGGGGAGGCTCAGAAAGAAAAAGGTTGAGAATCCCTGTCCTATTGCACAAGGGACTGTCCATACAATAGCAAGAGCCAGCCCCTACCCCAAAGGGCTTTCAGTCTAAAGAGACAAGACGTACAGAGGATGGGAGGGAAAACAGAGAAAGGAAGTGATTTACCGAAGTCAGTGGCAATGGGGTTAGATCCCGGGTCTCCTATGAGTCCCAGGCCAACAAGCCAATCAGCCACTAGGCCACACTGCCTCAATAATTCTAATAATCAAAGACACTTAATAGAAGTGAATTCTTAGGCTTGGTCTGCTGGCCTAGCTATGTTGGTTAGGGGTGTGACCGACACAGCTATTCCAGCAAAAGCCAGTGGAAGATGCAGTTATAATACTGGCGTATAGGCTACGTCTACCCTGAGAGTGGGTTGCACTGTGGCTAGCAGCTGCTGATATAGCTATGAAGACAAACTCTTAAGTGTAAACAAGGCCTTGGTTAGAAGAATCAAATGTATTGAGGAGCAGAGACGCTTGAGGAGCGAGAGCTGCAAAGGGGGAGAATGCACAGGAGGAGTTTAGAGCCTAAATTAACAACCCTGTGAACAAGCAGTTAAGGTTACCCCAAGCAATGTCTCCTCAGCAATCAGCCTGAACACCACGGGGTGCAAGGGCAAGAGAAGAGAGGGATGGGAAGGAGGGGGACAAAAAGCAAGCAGGAAAGAGAAGTTATTTTTCAGTAATATTGTTTCTTAATTACACCCTAGCATGTGGCGTGGCAGAGGCAGCAGATGGATAGCAGCAGCCTGTTTTGATGTTTGTAATTCAGAAAGGACACACAGCAAGCTCGGCAAACAAACAGAAAGAGAAAATAGGGAGTTGGGGTGGAAATCATAGCGGTGATTGCATTAATGGCATGTCAAGGGAGCTGGAGTTCAAGTTCCCGGGACTTTTTAAAGCTGGAATGGTTCGAAGTTTGTATCATTTGTGAGCTTTTCACGGCCTGAGGGTGCATATTTGTCATGGCCTAAAACTCTGCTGTGGTTGCTTTTTAAAGGCTACCACAAGAAATTAAGACTGTATCCTGACCTCAGTCAGTGCGTGGAGATGCCATTGAAATCCATGGGGAATGCTGAATAAACAAACATAGCAAACAAACGTAGCAATCTATTTCAGTAACCAATTCACTGCACTGAATATGGGTTCGTGTATTTTTCAGCTGAGGGCAGAGAGGAGGCTCAACAGGTGTGTTCCTAACAGCATCAGCATCATATCTAGCTCTCACTTTTCATCAGTGGATCTCAGTGCACTTTACAAAGGAAGTCTGTCATGGGGTATACACACCCCATGCTGACCCAGTACCCAACGGGTTAACTCACACACTGCTGACCACTGCTGACTGGCAGTGCCTGTGTTAACCTTTTGGTTAACATATACCCCTTGACGAGGACACTGTCATTATTCTCATTGTACAAATGGTGAAACCGAGGCACAGAGGGGATGTGACTTTCTCAGGGTCACTCAGCAGGCCAGTGGTGGAGCTGGGAAAAGAACCCAGGGCCTCTGAATCCAGAGGTGAAAGTAAGCTGGTCCAGTCTGGTATGGCGTACTGGTAGGAAAGTGGCCGCTGGTACACAGCCGACCATACCGTCAGGGCCACAGATGGGGCCAAAAGTGGCAGCTGCTCTGAAGCCTGGTAGCAGCGGTGGTGGCCGGGAGCCCCAGGGCTCCAGCGGTGATTTAAATCACTGTTGGAGCCCCTGATGGCGCAGGCCAGGCAGTGCTGAAGGGCTGGCTGGGGGAGTCTGGCCCCAGCCTTGCCCCTTCCACCTGAGGCCCCACCCCTTCCACTCGAGGCCCTGCCCTTACCGGGGGCCCAGAGCTGCCCCCACACCTTGCCCAGGACCCCGGCCGACCTGTGTACCAGTAAGTCCTTTAATTTACTTTCACCCCTGTTTGAATTCCTGTCCACAACACCACAGTGGGTAATTGCCTCACCACATACAAAGTAAGGATGGACATGAGTGGTGATGCTCAGCTCCAGCTCTGAGTTTTCCCAAGGTTTGGAACAGTTTGGAGCCAGGGTTCCTATTTGAGCCCATCTCTGAGGCAAAGCGTATATATGAACAGGACTTGAAAGTTCTGAGTAATTTTCCTTTGGGTCTGCGCTACATTCCTAACACACCTAGACTCATTCAGCTGTGAGGAGAAATATCTGGGGATAAGAATCTAACTAATGCAGTCGTTGGTCACATTCCAAAATAAACAGGGGTTACAGTGACCCTCGTGGAAAAACAAAACAGCCTATTGTTTGGCACAATGTGTTGAGTTGTGCTTCTCTTGTGCCAACAGCATTCCCTCAGCTTGATGTACAGGACACCCGACCCTGGAGGAGGGATGAGCTCAGCAGACAGAAGAGAAGGGGAAGGATGTAGATAAGGCATTGCTGCAGACCCTTGGGTCTCCACTGTGTCTGACTTCAGAAACAATGCCCACCTTGGAAGGGTTCTTTAATGGTATATCCTGGTTCTTCTAAAAAATAAAGGTGATGATGAGAAGCAACATAGTGACTCAATGGAAGCTGTTTCCTTGATCTCCGGGTGGATTGGAGGCAGGGATTACCTGCAAACTCCTGAGAGTCTGCTCCAGTGAGAGATCCATCTTAGAGATTCATAAATGTTACAGTCAGAAGGGACTATTAGATCATCTAATCTGACCTCATGCATAACACAGGCCAAAGAACCTCGCCCAGTAATTCCCGCCTCCAGCCCATGACTTCTGTTTGAGCTGGAGCATATCTTTCAGAAAGATAACAAGTCTTGGCTTAAAGACAGCAAATGATGGAGAATGCACGTACTCAGAAGACCCAAGGGATCTGGAGAGTTGAAATCGACTGCCCTAAGGTGCTGATTAAAAATTTATCCAGTCCGGATGGTGAACACTGGCAGTTTGCCACCTGCATCATTTACTGAAAGGCAGGAGTTTGGTTGTGATGTATTTAGGGGGAAAGACCTGTCAAAAGATGTCAGCACAGCTTCTTACCAGTCTGTCACTTTCCACCAAGAACCTCTGACCATCTTGCTAGACTAGGAAACTAAATCTACTGGGGTCCAAAGAGGCTAAATGTGTGCATAAAAATTAAAGCAAGGAAAGAAATCTGAATGCATCTTCTATGCAATCTGCTGTCTCTAAATGTCCCACATCTCCTCTCCCCAGTGGTGCAAGTAGAATTCATTTCTTACCGGTACACCGCACCAACTAAAGGAGGAGCAGAACGTGGGACCACCGTACTGCCCCCAGCCCTGTCCTCCGCTGGGGCTGCTGTACAGACTCTGGACAAGAGACGCAGGCATGCAGCTGCATGGAAGGGCTGGGGCTGGTACAGCTGCGCTGGAGGAGCTGCCGGTGTGGGGCTGCCCGGCACCCCCAAATTCTGCTCCTCCTGTGTCTTTCCGGTACACTGTACTGGCTATAAATAGCTTACCGGTGTGGCATACCATACCGTACTGTACCTCCCTACTTGCACCACTGCTTCTCCCTTCTCTGTGATGTAGGAGGGGCGTTAGGGAAGAATAGCAGCTCTCTCCACTCCAACATCAATATTTGCAAATCAATATTTTCTGGTGATGTTTACAAAAAATACTGCAGTCCGTGTATTGTGCACTGGGAAACTTAGCCTTCATCTGCCTCAGTCAGGCACCTCCTGTAGACATGACCTCAGACTGCTGGGTCTCTTTGATTTTAAGCGGGGCTTCATACTTGGGCCTCTCTTCCTGCGCTTTCATTGGATATCAGCCAGTTCGGCCTCCAGCTGGATGCTGCTGGTCTGTAGCCTGTCCCAGCGATTACCTTTCAAGCCAGTCACCTGGTTAGAAACATTGATGACAAAAAATCCCACTGGCTGGTAATTCAGTTTTGATTCTATGCCCTAGATTCTGTGCTGCGTGCTCCAGAGACACAGCCCAGGAGCTGAAGCCTTGGTGGGTGCAGGGGGATGGTGGGAAGAGGAAAAGTGCCTTTAAACCGTCACCTGCTCACTTCCCCTTCCTTCTGGCTGCTGAATGGAGTTTGTCTGCTCCTCCTGGCTATTCAGGAGGTACAGGAAGGTAGCAGCAGATGGAGTAGGATGGGGCTAGGCACTCCATGGATGAACCCGACTGTCCTGTTCAGCAGAAGCAATGAAGTACCACAAGCCCCACCAATAAATAGGGTGAAATTCCTACAAGTCATACACATGGATTCACATGCATAAAAAGGCAGGTGGTTATTCCTTCTTGAGAAGGCTGGCTACTTTGCTTTCAGCCACGGGTCTGCAGAAAAGTGAAACCTTCCTCAGCTCTGTACATGCACATATTCTGCAAGCCAACAGCATATGCTTAATGACTCCTGGGCCCTTGGCTCCAAAACGACAGGCATCTAACTCCCCGATGGGCTAACAGAATGATAATCCCTGGTGCTTCATGCGTCTATTTGGCTAGAACAACACTGAGTGTACGTGTCATGGTGGGTTATTATAGGTTGCTTCCTGCCATCCAGAAAAGCACAAAGGAGTTTTTAATAACCATGAATGGTCAGGACTTCATCTGAAAAAATGGTCGGGTTAGATTGTCTCACTTGCACTGGTTTACAACACAACCATAACTCCATGGACTTCAGCGGAGTCACTCCTGGTTTACACCAGTGTAAGTGACACTCCGGCTGTCTCCAGCAGCTCAGGGCTTTCTAGCACCACACTGGGGACATTGGCTCAGTACAGACGTAGAGGGAAGAATGTCACCTACAGAGACACCCACACAGTGTCTATTGACTCCAACTGCCTGGTGCGTATTGTGATCAACCTTGCCAATAAAGCTTTGTTGATTTAAAAAGAAAAGACAAGAAAAATGCGGGTGGGGGGGGCAATGAAGCATGCCTGACAGCAATTACATTCCACACAGGAATCGGTGCCTCCGGTTCTGTAACTATTGTAAAGTTTATTATCATTTTCTACTTGTGAGTGTTTCTGATGTTATCAAAGTGGAACTATGGATACGTTTTAACCCCGGGGAAGAGTAACGAGAAGTTTATTTTTCCAATAGCTCTCTCATGGTGCACTCTCTTCTGACAAAGTACCGGTAATTACTTTTTCTGAGGGGCACGGCGTTCAGCAGTGAAGAGGCACTGTCATTTGTATGGAAGATGCCATACTCACTGCTGGAGAGCACAGCCAGAGACAGAGGAGTCTGTTCCCCGCCCCACAAGAAAATGAGTTTTTAAGGCTAATCCTTTAATAGTTTGTGAAAGGCAGGTTTGTCTGGTGGGGGATGGGGACGCAGGGCTTATGAGGGCCTGTCACTGACTTTGCTACTGACTTGATGTGTATCCATGGGAAAGTCACTTACCCTTTTTGAGCCTCAATTTACCAATCTGTAAAAAAAAAAAAAGTATGCCAGTGTGAAATACTGGCTGGTGGGGGAGGGGGGTGGGTGTTTTTGTATCACTGCCCTCTACTGGATGGGATCAGAACTGTCCACATGTATAAGCCCTCTGCAAACAGCCTAATGGAGAGTCCCCTGTAGATGTGGCTTTTGGAGCCAAAGTACCCAAATTCAATCACTGGTGTCACAGCAGAGAGACAACTGTGAAGCCCTAGGTGACTACAGATTTATTGAAGTACTTATATTAGCTCCTTCTGGGGACTGTGAGGTTTAGTTCTTTAATGCTTATAAAATGGTCTGGAAGGGAAGCATCATGAAAGTGCAAATCATTGTTAATTACCTATAAATTATTGTTAGACCACTCACAGAACATAGCCTGAGCCTAGAAAACTCTGATGCTTTAGCTGCGTTTAATATGTGTACAATATGTGCTGCAAGGAATCAGAATGCCCGAGGCACTTGCAGTTCATGTAACAGGAAACACCTGAGAGAAAAAAGGAGCTGAGAGAATGGGCAGAACTGTGAACAGGTGGTGTCTGTGATCAATGGAATGACAAGGTGACCTTTTAGGAGGCACGTGCTGAGAGACCAAAGGAAGCAAAGACAGGATCAAAGCCACCACAGCCTGCATCAAAGGAAACCTGCCGGTGAGAATTAAATTTGTCCAGAAGAGGCTGGGAAAGAGATGGGGGAAACAAATCAGGGAACATGGTGGGAATTAAAGAGGGCAGGCCTGCTAGCAACAACATGGATGGGGGCAGTAGCTTTGCCACCCAGTCTCTCAACGGGAATAAGCAAAGCTACGGGTGTGGGGTGCAATGATTGGAGGTAAATTACCACAGCTGCGTTGAAAGGGAGGCAGGTCTAGCTCCTATGCTTAATAATCAAGAACAACATTATATTTAAATCCCTCCCCACACAACCCAAGGCCTAGATGAAAGAAGGAAAAACACAGTGTGTGCTGCTCCAAAGCTGTGCTTGCTAGGTTAGCTGTAAAATTCCTGAGCTCTTTGGAGGAGGTGGGTTATTGTTCCACTTCTCTTCAGGTTGTATGTGCAAGTGTAATACCAACTTATGTCAAATAATGGAGTAGAAATGGTCTGGAATAGTGACCCCCCCACACACACACACACCCCGACTCCTGAGGGAAATGTTGTTGGGATTATGCTGTCTAGTGTTCCTGTTGTGGAAATAGGGGTCTGAATGCTGGCTCTCATCCCCTGTGACACTGGTGTTGCATGTTCCCAGTTTCTTGGGGATGCGGGTCCACCGTGTAAAATGCACTGTAACTTGGCAGAATTTGTAGCCTGGGCTCTAAAGAGACCTGCCTAAGGATTGGGGGGAGGGGGTAGTAGCAGAAAAGCAGGTAGCGTTTCTCCTGTAGGTTGGAGGGTAAGTAGGGTGACCATATTTCCCAAAAGGGAAAATGAGACACCACCTGGGGCTAGCCCGAAGCCCCCCTGCACAGGGCTGGCATTGGCTGCTGGCCTGAACCTCCCCCTACCCCCAATGCAGGGCTGGCCCAAGCTGATTGCCCCTCCCCCCCCCCAGCCCACATGGGGTCAGCCAGCACTGCTCACCCCCTGGCTCGCACGGGGCTGGCCTAAGCCACTTGCCTGTGCTCCTCAATCCACACGGCTGACTCCCATCCCCAGCCTGAGCTGCTCACCCCACATGCCCAGGCAGGGCTGTCTTGAGCTGCCCACCCACTTGGGGCGGCCCATACTGCTGACTCCCCCAGGCTCACTTGGGGCCAGCCTGTGCCACTCACCCCCCAGCCTGTGCTGCTGATCCCTCCCCCCCAGACCCACTTGGGGCCAGCCTGCACTGCTGAAATCCCCCCCTTCCCCCCGCTTGCTGTCCAGCCCTGTTACCATCTGGGTGATCCTGGCTTAGAGCCTGCTACTGAAGATAAGCTCCTTGCCATCCTGTCTACACTCAAAATCCAAGGTGGATGAAGGTACTGTGTAAATTTAAAGTGCAATAACTGTTCCTGATTAATTCCACATGTGGTTACTTTTATTCTGGAATAAGTGTGTCCACACATGGCGTTAAACAGCAACATTCCTTGTGCAGATAAACCTTAGTGTTAAGTAGCTATGGCCCTTAACTCTCCAAGGGCTTGGATTGGGCTGGTTCACAGTCGTTCAGTGTTCTGGCTCCTCTCTCACAAGGCTATCTTGTTCTCCAGCATGTCAGCTTTTTTAATGAAAGTCTTCAGTTAGTATGGGAAGAGGGAAAACGCTACACTCGGTTCATGGTGTTGTCAATGCAAAGACGTCTGTGCAGGAGAACCTGCAGCAATAAATGAGAAGGATAAACTGCCTCGCTCATACAAGTGAGGTGTTTACTCACACCCAGCAATGGTGACTTTAAATGTCAACACTGTTAACTATGTCATTCCTCAAGTAAGAAAGAAGAGGAACGATCATTGTCATCTCAGATAGTTACTGCCACTCCCCCTCTGCCTCCACTGTCAAGGAAGAGCCAGAGCACAGGAGCCCAGCAGAGCCCACAGGCATAGCCAAGCGCCCCGCCAAGGGGAACTTCGAGAGCACTATCAGAGTGTGAACATCTGCACGACCTACAGTGAGCAGTATCTGATTTTGGTGACTCACATGGGCAAAGCATGGAAGAGTATTAACTCCTCCCCCAGTTCAGCCGCTGACCTGTCTTGATACCGCACATAGAACAGGTATGATCTTACACAGGCATCACTAGCACAGTCTTTTTTTTTTTAATAGTAACTTCCATTACAACACCTTGCTACAGTATGTTACATGCATAACTCAAGTGATTGGCTCACCTAGCCCCTGTGATACAAAGCAGCCAGCACCAGGTATTTTAATAACACTTGGGGAAGGGAAAGCACCTTTATTAATAAGGGAGAATCCCACATATCTGAACCACACATAAGCTAATCTTCTCTTTTTAATGAGCTGCCACGGTTCTCCTTTGACCATCTAAACTTGTCTGGCATTGTCCAGTCGCACATCTCGGTCACACATCTGTTGTAAAACTATTTATTTCAAGCATGCTTTCACCGCCTTGCACAGTAGATGGTAGCAGAGTATTCTTATTTTCTATATGTCTGAAGTTTTAAAATGTTTTCCCCCTCACTTCACACCCTAGATGGCAGCAGATTGCTGTAGCATTACCATCTTTTCTTTATACGATGAGTTCTGATTATGCTCAACTTATGGCTTGACTCTTTTTTTTTTTTTCTCAGAAGTACTGAGCTCTCGCAAATTCCAGTGAAATCAATGGGAGCTTCAGGTTTCCCAGCATCTTTGCTGTTCTGTTGAAACTCCAGTCCTAAAAGTGATCTTTATGGACTTTTGTTTTAAGGCTAGAAGAGATAATCAGATAGTCTAGTCTGAGCTCCAGGTAACACAGGCCAGAGAATTCTTGATTAACTAAAATATACCTTCCAGACAGGAATCGATCTCGAATGAAATACTCCAGTGATGATCCTCATTAATGTTTTTAATGGCTTATTTCTAACTTCGAATTTGTTTGGCTTTACCTTCCAGACTATGGTTCTCATGCCTTTCTTTGCTAGATTAGAGACCCCTTTAGTGCCTGGTATCCTAAAGAATGATCCTTTAGAGAAGATCTTGGAGAAATGCATGGAAACCTGTATATTATAAATTACTTCCAGGAGACTACTGGTCCAACTTTTCAATCAAAACTGGATGGTTTTTTTTTTTTCAAAAAGATCTGCACAAGAATTATTTTGGGGATGTTCTATGGCCTGTTTTATACAGGTGTTCAGACTAGATCTTGCAATCTATAAATATAGGGAAAGAATGGGTTAAAGAATATTTAGATAAGCTAGGTATATTTTTAAATAGGGAAAGAAAAGGTTGGACAAACACCCGTCAGTTGCTCTCAACCTTTCCAGATGACTGTACCCCTTTCAGGAGTCTGGTTTGTCTTGCGTACCCCCAAGTTTTACCTCACTTAAAAACTACTTGCTTACAAAATCAGACATAAAAATACAAAAGTGTCACAGCACGCTATTACTGAAAAATTGTACCATATAATTATAAAATAAATCAATTGGAATATAAATATTGTACTTACCTTTCAGTGTATGGTGTATATAGAACAATATAAACAAGTCCCTTGTTATGAAATTTTAGTTTGTACTGACTTAGCTAGTGCTTTTTGTATAGCCTGTTGTAAAACTGGGTAAATATCTAGATGAGTTGATGTAACCCCTGGGGTATGCATACCCTAGGTTGAGAACCACTGGTCTGGATTTACTTGGTCCTGCCTCAGCGCAGCGGGCTGGACTTGATGACTTCACAAGGTCCCTTCCAGCCCTGCATTTCTACGATTATATAGTGGTGGCATGTATGCAGAGGGCTGGAGTACAAGGATTAAATGTGGGATTCACAACCCAGCTCCATGATGATAGCGGTAGGATTCCTGTGCATTTTGCTCTCCTAGGCTGGCAACTTCTAAAGTGGTGGTTTTCAACCTTTTGTCACTTGCGGATTCTCTAAAAATGTCGAATGGAAGTACGGATCCCTTTGGAAATCTTAGACATTGTCTGCAGACCCCAGGTTGAAAACCACTATTTTAGGAAGAATGTAAAAAAGAGCCATATATGCAAGTAAAAAGTCCAGTCCCCGAATCCAGTCACTACAAAGAGAATAGATGAGGTACTGGAAACAGAAATAAGGGAAGGGAGGAAAGTAAGGATGAAGACTCAGGCCTTGTCTTCGCTAAAGGGAAAAGTCGATCTAAGCTATGCAATTTGAGATGCATGAATAGCATAACTCAAATCGATGTAGGTTAGATCTATTTACCGCGGGGTCCACACTATGCTGGCAGTAGTGTGGCTTGACTAAGTGTGGAAGGTTTGAGTTAGGAGAAGGATACTGCTTCTTGGAGACTCAAACTTAGAGCTTATTTTAAAAAAAAAAAAAAAAGTTAATTTTTATTTTACCAAACTGAAAACATTCACAGAAAATTGTGGTTCAATTTTCCATTCTTGATAACCTGAAAAATGTTTACTTCCTTGGTTTTTAGTTCTATTCTGGGTTACAAATTCTCAGTTTTTGAAAACGGCTTTTTATTTTAATCAAAAGCTTAACTGAAATCCTGTTGGGATTGTTTGTTTTTTGTTTTTAAATGAAAACCATTTCATAGGGAATTAATAAATATCTTACTTTCTAAGAGATATTTCGAAAAAAATATTTTTTTCAATCAGCTTTACTCAAAATGCTGCAGAATGTATAATGCATCTGGAATGAGAGATGGTTCACAAGGGGGCAGTGTGAGGCAGTGATACTAACTTTGTGCATGCACAGCTGATAGTAGGAGTGTTGGAGAAAGATGATGTATGGAAATCATGTGCAGAATTCCCTTTGACAAGCATGGCTCATCAGGGTAGTGTGTGCTGGTGGTGTGTGAATCAGATGTGCTGTGGGGAGATGTTTTGTGAATGTCTGTCACAGTTGCACATTGTGGCAGTGCTAACTGTGTGTGGTTTTGTCAATAGAAATTGCTTGCTGACACTCAACAAACTTATGTCAGATGTTGCTGTATTCAGAGAGAGGACATTAGAGCATCATAAATTTGGACTATTAATGGCAGACTTGCATTGTGTGCCATGCAACCAGCAAAATGATTGCTATTATTTGCTGTGACAGATACTAAACAAAGGAAGAGAAATCAAAGACATCAGACTCATTCCCCTCAAAAAGTTACTTATGGACATGACCGTATCTCAGAGAGCAATATAAACAGCACCTGTCCCACAGCAGATGCAACTATTGCTATGAAATTGATCCATTCTGCAAGCATGCCCTATGCGGTGTTCCTCTAAGAATAGTGACCCCGCACACACCTCCCAGCAGCACCACTAATGGCCACATCCTTATGTTCGGAGAGGGAAGCTAACACACTTAATGCCTTGGCCTGCTCAGAGTCCCCCTTGCTTGATTCATGCTCTTAAGGTGGCTTCTGGGGTAGGAGAGATGTCTCCTTTGGCCACGTCCATCAGGAAATGCAGATTTGTCAAAACTGAAATGTTCTAAAAGTGTCGCTTTTGATTAAATTCCGATGGACACCTGCCTGTCTTCCTGCCAGCTCGCCCACCTAGTTCCTAACAGACTACCCTGGAGCCAGGGATCCCAAGGCTTTCAGGGTCCCCAAATCCATGGCAGCCTGGCACGCGGCTGGGGGGGGTGGGGGTGCTTCCAGAGACCTAGCTCCCTGCATGCTGTGCTGCCAGGGCTTTGCTCAACCTGAGATTCTTGGAAATATTTTGGAATTCTTATCCTATGGGAAACTTTGAAATTTCAATTTTTGTGCTTTTTAGGAATTAAATTCTTTTTTAAATGTTGGAATTTTGTTCTATGGAAACAAGAATTCCAGTTTCCAGCCAGGTTTAAGTGTGGAACAGCTGTTATATTCCTAAATGGCCATGCAATCCCATTATGGTCTCACAGTAATGAGACCATAGTTAAGGTTGCATCAGAATTCTGTTTTCCAGGGTCTGGACGTTAGCCTCTCACCCTTTTTCCTTAACCCTTTTTTTTGTAAACATGTCATGGGGAATTTGAACTAAAGTTCAGCCACGAATTTATGTGTGGAATGATCTCCGGTGTTGTTTTGTGTATGTTTGTTGTTGGTTTTTCTTAGAAAAATGAAGAAAATCGAGAAGCCTTTGTTCCCAGGGGCACCATTTCAGATTTGGAGGGGGCAACTTTATCCATGATTCCAGGGGCTGCTTATGCAACTGAAAACTCTAATTGTTTTGCAGACAATAACTTAGAAATTAGCTGACTTTATATAAATTAAATATATTAAATCTCAAATACTCAGCTCTAATACTAACATTTTCTGACATCTTGTATCATGTCACTTAAGGGACACTGGTTAGGCTTAAAATTTGAAAGCATATTCTTACTTTTGAATACAGCAATTGAAACAATTGTAGAAAAATCTAGATTCCTTTCTATCATTTAGGCTACTTACTTTTTGCAGTTCACCAAGCTTGGAATGGACCATTTGACTTTTGAAAACATCCTACTAGAGCAAGGTCCCATGAGTTTATACTGCACCCGCCTGGGGCTCTAAGGGTGTTACCATACTACAAATAATAGACTAGATACTGACTTACTCTTTCAAGTCACTTTCACAGTATTACCAAGCCCAAATGTTCAAAAATCATGAGATTGGCTTTAAAATCATGATTATGTAAAAGTAATAGATTTGGTGTTTATTTGCCTTCTGCTTTTTGAGCCTTTAGGGTGCACTGGAGTCCCATTTTCAAGCTTTCTCCGCAGCCACAAGGGCTAGAAACTTACTTTTTCTTTAAGAATGAAGGCTGAAATCATCATATATCCACTTGACTCCAGGAGCTGGGGCTTTAAGGAAAACAATAAATATCATCAAAAAGAACAGGAGTACTTGTGGCACCTGAGAGACTAACAAGTTTATTTGAGCATAAGCTTTCGTGGGCTAAAACCCACTTCATCGGATGCATGCAGTGGAAAATACAGTACGAAGATACACACACACACACACACACACACACACACACACGGAAAAAATGAGTGTTGCCATACCAACTATAAGGAGACTAATCAATTAAGGTGGGCTATTATCAGCAGGAGGGGAAAAAAACTTTTGTAATGATAATCAGGATGGCCCATTTCCAACAGTTGACAAGAAGGTGTGAGTAACAGTAGGGGGGAAATTAGCGTGGGGAAATAGTTCTTACTTTGTGTAATGACCCATCCACTCCTAGTCTTTATTCAAGCCTAACTTAATGATGTCCAGTTTGCAAATTGATTCCAATTCCGCAGTTTCTCATTGGAGTCTGGTTTTGAAGGTTTTTTGTTGGAATTGCGACTTTTAGGTCTGTAATTGAGTGACCAGGGAGGTTGAAGTGTTCTCCGACTGGTTTTTGAATGTTATAATTCTTGTCTGATTTGTGTCCATTTATTCTTTTGTGTAGAGACTGTCTGGTTTGGCCAACGTACATGGCAGAGAGGCATTGCTGGCACACGATGGCATATATCACATTGGTAGATATGCAGTTGAACGAGCCTCTAATGGTGTGGCCAGGGCCGGCTCCAGGCACCAGCACCCCAAGCAGGTGCTTGGGGCAGCAATCTGCAAGGGGCGGCAGTGCAGTCGGTGTGTTTTTGCCTCCAAGCAGCATGCCGAATTGCCGCTGCAGACGGCGGGGGCAATCCGTGTGCCTTTAGGGCGGCACGCACATTTCTGCAGCGGCAGCTTCTATGTTCAGCTGTCCGCGGCAGCGTAGCTTCTGTCTTCTGGCTGAAGACAGAAGCTGCTGCCGAATTGCTGCTGCCGTGAAAACGTGCGTTCCGCCCTAACAGCACATGGACTGCCCCTGCCGTCCATGGCGGCAATTTGGCGTGCTGCTTGGGGCAGCAAAAACAGTAGAGCTGGCCCTGGGTGTGGCTGTTGTGATTAGGTCCTATAATGGTGTCTCTTGAATAGATATGTGGACAGAGTTGGCAACGGGCTTTGTTGCAAGGATAAGTTCCTGGGTTGGTGTTTTTGTTGTGTGATGTGTGGTTGCTGGTGAGTATTTGCTTCAGGTTGGGGGTCTGTCTGTAAGTGAGGACTGGCCTGTCTCCCAGGATCTGAGAGTGAGGGATCATCTGTCAGGATAGGTTGTAGATCCTTTGTGATGCGCTGGTGAGGTTTTAGTTGGGGGCTGAAGGTGATGCAGCTACTTTCTTTGTTGGGCTGTCCTGGAGTAGGTGACTTTTGGATATTCTTCTGGCTCTGTCAATCTGTTTCTTCTCTTCAGCAGGTGGGTATGGTAGTTTTAAGAACGCTTGATAGAGATCTTGTAGGTGTTAGTCTCTGTCTGAGGGATTGAAGCAAATACGGTTGTATCTTAGAGCTTGGCTGTAGACAGTGGATCGTGTGATGTGGTCTGGATGAAAGCTGGAGGCATGTAGGTAAGTATAGCGGTCAGTAGGTTTCCGGGATAGAGTGGTGTTTATGTGACCATTGCTTATTAGCACTGTAGTGTCCAGGAAGTGGATCTCTTGTGTGGACTGGTCCAGGCTGAGGTTGATGGTGGGATGGAAATTGTTGAAATCATGGTGGAATTCCTCACGGGCTGCTTTTCCATGGGTCCAGATGATGAAATAAATATGAGATTCATGACAAAATCATGAGAGTTGGTAACACTGGTTTCACTTCTGTTTTAAAGACTAGTTACTTTCCAGAAGGCTCTTAAGCCTCCCATCCCCATTCCCAGCTTCTGGCAAACCAAGCATAGGGACATGATAATACAAATCATGACAATAATTGTTGACTTCATGGAGTCTATGGATGTAATTTCTGTCCTTTGTTCTGGAATTGGTCTGAATACAACAAACACTAAGAAGTTGAGGCATAAACTCATCTGATACTCATACAACACTTTCTCATTCCTTGCTTTTCTCAAACTCCAGACAAAAAATGACAAAACAAAATGGTTTTCAGTTAAAATATAAAATTTAACAGCAGCCATTGCTTTACAGCCCAGTGTGGGGCAGAACCTGCCACTCGTTGGGGGGTTAAGTGATCTCCTCTCATCTAACTCTCGCTCTCTCTGTCCTCATCCTTCCTGACCTCTGTGCTGCTTTTCATGCTTTCAACTATAACATTCTTCCCAATTGCCTCGGACCATTTGCTGGAGTCTTAGGGAACTGGATGGGCCTTCTTGGTTTTGCTCCCATCTAGCAAAGTCCTTTTCTTGCAGCGTGCAGCAGAGAGGCTGGTTCAGTGGATAGGGAGCTAGCCCTCAGGAACCTGGGTTCTACTCCTCTCCCACCCTCAGGGACTTACTGTATGGCCTCAGGCCAGTGCCTTAGGGACAGAGTTTCAAAGGTTTTTAGGCACCCAAAGATGTAGCTAGGCATCTAGTGGGGTTTACAAAGAACCTAACCTTCTAGGTGCTTTTGAAAATCCCACTAGGTGTCTAAATACCTTTGAAAATTTGGTCTTTAGTCTGTGCGTGCCTCAGTGCCCCATCTATACAATAGGGATAACAGCCCTGCTCTACCTCACCAAGGGGCTGTGAGGAGAAATAAGTTAGACATTGTGAGGTGCTCAAATACTATGGTGATGGCGTCATATAAGTACCACAGGTAGAGTGGGAACTTCTCTATAACACTGGTATCCCTTTACCTGGTTTTGACCCCTTTTTTTTCAAACTACACTCCTCACATCTTCCCTCTTTACTGAATGTAACCTTGACTAAGGGTATGTCTACGCCACCCACCGGATCGGCGGGTAATGATCAATTTTATTGCGTCTAGTGTAGACGCGATAAAATCGATCCCCCGATTGCTCTGCCATTGACTCCGGAACTCCACCGCGTGTGAGAGGCGGAAACGGAATCGACGGGGGAGCGGCAGCGGTCGACTCGCTGTGGTCCTCACGGCCAGGTAAATTGACCTAAGATACGCAACTTCAGCTACGCGAATAGTGTAGCTGAAGTTGTGTATCTTAGGTCGACTCCCTCACCCGCAGTGTAGACCTAGCCTCAGAGGGCTTGGCTGTATTTCTTCAGAGTGCCCTGTGGTTCTGTCTTCACTTCCAGATCCTTAATTTAATTACCAGCCCTTTCTTATCTTAATCACCCCGCCTCCGTTTGGAAACCAAATACTGACTCCCTGCCCCAGGGGCACAGGCTGAGATGGGCACCTCTCCTCTGATGAACTCGCTTTCCACACCCAGGCTGCCCTGCCCTTAAGAGCTCTGCCTGCGGCTGGGACATGCACTGTGAGCAGAGCTCCTATACGGAAGCTGCCCCCCAAAATGGTGCCCCTGTTTGTTCTCCCCAACACAGTGCACCCTTGCTGCCCCCAAGCTGTACAATTATGACCACAGAGATCATTAACCACTCAGCCTACCCTGCCTCCCTCCAGTTCATTTGCATAGCTGGGGGGAGTCACAATAGCCCTGGTTGTCACGGCAACAGCTGCCTTTGGTAACTGGTTACCTCAGGCTCCCATAACCTGTTAACAAGGAAGAGGGAAAAGTACTTTGGCTTTGTGTGAGTGCGTCTCCTTTGAGTTTGTGCTGTGGTAAGTTGCACTGTTTCCTTTTCAGAGGGTAATTGTTGGTTACCTTGCTGAAATGACATGAAAATAAGATACGTACGCAGAGGAGCTGAATGTTGTTTTATTTACTGCTTCTCAACAATTGGGTGGGCTACAACTTTCCAATTTTACTTTTTTTTTTTTTTTTTTTGAAAGCAGGAAACTATAGATATGGGTCCCTACTCCATTTTTTTTACGCAATTAAAAAAAACTCATTTAAAAGTTGTAGTAAAACTGAAGTTGCATGAAAAAGTTGGGTTTAATACGCTTTAATTTCATTACTGTTGTAGGTCAGTGTGGCTCTGAGGGCGCTGAAATATCACACAAAGATAACGATGGCAGTAAAATGCACACTGAAGACAACAAATGTGTAAGTGCTTTGCTATTTAAATAGCACAGAAAATATTTTCTTTTGATTTAACAAATGTAGGAAATTCACAACAAAACTTCATTTAACGTTCGATAACGGCTCTCATCAATAAACTAAAACCATAAAAAATTTGCAAATACAAAGTTCAGGATTTAAAGGTTTCAAAGTCAAGCACTCTCAAGTTAGGCCCCATTCTGCACATGCATTATGATAGCACCTTTAATTATATGCAGAAGTGACCACCCGTGAAAAGTCTGGTGCAAGCCACTTGCCCAGCATCACATCACAACTCAGTGACAGAGGCTGACGGCCGCCGGCAGGATCGTGAGGTAAGAAGAGCATGGAATGGATTTTATTTTGATTTTGTGACTATACGTATTGGTGACTTCTTTCTCTGAATATCACTGCAATTTGTCGCCGGTCACTTTGACACTTACTTCATCGCTAGGGAAACCAAAAAGTCACTGAATCTAGCAACAAAATTGCTGAGTTGGCAACACTGGCCGAGGCAGGATGTTGAGCAAGACACACCACTGGCTGCTCTGGTATAGCAATTCTGAGCCAGTTTCTGGTAGTTGGGCCAAAAATACTGCAGGAGAAGCTCTTTCTGGTGGTATTTCTTCTTCTGGTTTCAGCTGGAAGCAGGTAGTGCATGGAATTTAAAAGAGGAAGGATAAGAGGGAGGGAGAGGATGGTTTAAACATTTTTAACCTCCAAAGAAAGTTTGGGTTGAACTTCAGGCAAAAGGTTGGGTTGGTTATTTTAGCTGATCCAGTTCTCTCAATCAGTGCTAAAGACTGCAGTAAAGAAGAGACGTGCCTAAGCACAGGAATCATTGGCTAGTGGTTAAAGCATGAGGCTAGAAATTGGAGATTCTGGATTTTAATCCCACCTCCTAGCTGTTCTACCAACTTGCTGTGTTACCTTTGTCTCTCTGTGCTCCCATCTGTAAAATGGGGATGATGATACTTAATCTGATGGGTGGTGCGATGAGGATTAATTTGTTAAAGATTACAAATAACTTTGAGATCCCTATAGAAATGCCTTGTGGAGTTCAAGAGAAGGGATGAATGAATTCTTATGGCAGAAAGTTTGCTTTTAAAATTAACCAAAAAAAAAAGCCTTGGAAAGAAGCCAACATTTCCAAACTTGTATATTTAATATTAAGCACTTAAATCTGTGTTTACTTAAGCATCTAAATATGTGTCCTTGTCTCCAGAGGTACTGAGCAACTTCAGGAGACTTAGTCAGAGGCACCTATGTTCATATTTAGGTTTGAAAATGTTGGGCAAATTTCTTGAATTCTAATTTCTATTCTCAGAACAGTAAAGTAGTGTAGATCTCTGTTGTCCAGTAGAGGGAGTCTCTTACACGTTCCATCTACTACTAGTTCTGCCCTGGACAGAGATGCTTGATTTATTTGTAAGGTTTTTTTTTACATTTAAAAAATGTATCAGGAGGGATTCTTTGTAAATTTAAAAAAAAAGTGGGATTCACTGGTGTCTGACTATTGTTATGAAATAGATAGACTTGCTGCCAATCTGCTGAGTGAGGGGAAAACATGAAACATCTGCTTGGGTTCATAAGTTTTCCCCAGGTGAACCTTATGAAAGAACTTCTCAGTCTATCAAAGAAAACCAAAAAAAAGTGTTGGGAGTAGAAGCTTGGCCAAAGCATGGGGTCCCAGCTAAGAAGTTGGAGGGGAACAGAAAAGCCTAAGTGGAGAGTTTGTGTGTGTTTGTTTGTTTTAAAAACTACAGGCCAGGTTTATATTTCATTAGTAGTGCAAGATTTATTCACCAGCCGTTGTAACCCTTCTACAAAGAAGTAAGAGAGAGGGTGCTCATCACAAGTGCGTTCAAACATGCACATGCAGGATACAACTTCACGGTACTGTCTAACATCCGGGATTAGGTTACAGCTGATGGATCAACTTTGACTATTATTCACAGCATAGAGTTTCACCAAGAGCAGCGACATCAATCGATACCCCAGCCTGTACTTCACCCCCTTCCTAAGCATGCTCATTGTCTGTGGAATTCAGTATTAGGTGAAGTCATGTGCAGACTATGATGAGTCCCTATGGAGAGGATGGGGATTCTTCTCCTCACCCCTGCCCAAGTCTCTGCCCATTTTCTTACAAAGCCATTCAGTCAACCAGGGCAGGTCACACTACAGCCTAAGTCGATATAATTTATGTATGAAAAAGCACCCCCACATCCCCATGAGCGATGCAAGCTTCACACCAGCGCTATGTTGGTGGGAGGCTCTCTCCTGCTGACATAGCTTCTGCTTCTCGCTGAGATGGAATAATTATGCCAGTGGGAGAGCACTCTCCCGTCAGCATAGTGCATCTTCACCAGATGCACTACAGTGGAGCAGCTGTGCTGATGTAGACTTGCCCTCAGTTTTGCCTCCTGTGTTCTCGCATGGATGTTGAGAGGGGCTGCTGCTTCTGCAGTAGCATTAAGCTCCTCCCCCAGTGGCCGAACATCTTCTGATACCAGTGAACTGCTAGCCTTCATTTCAGGGCTTGACTGAGCCCTTTAGTGATAACTGACCTTGGCTGCAGTTGCTTCAGGCTCTGGTGCCTTTTCCTTGACAGACTGGCATCTGACCTTGGTGTAATATGGTGACTTTTCACTGCAGTCTTCCTTTTTCTCATTTAAAGTAGGGCAAGATTTTCTAGCATCAGGACTTGGTGATGGTTGCTAAGAAATGTCTTTCTTCTTTGAGGCCAGGATTTGCTTTTGCATCATCTCCTCCTTTCTCAAATGTAAGGTTCGGAGGTACTATTTCTCCTTTATCAAAGGGATGAGCAACACAAGCATGTATCTCATCAGTGATTTCAAGGTTGTTCTTTTGTAGGTTCAGTCAGAGGTATAGGATACAGATAGTTTATCGATGCTTAAGCTCTTGAGTAGTGAGTCTGCTAACCTTTACTAAGGTCTCTGAAATACTAAACCCTTAAAAATGATATTTTGCTACATACACACTGGTGAGGGTGTTATCAGAATTTCAAGCCAGCTAGCTCACGCTTGCAGTCTCTGTCTATGTATATATTGCTCAAGTCTTCTACCATCTATTGCCAGTTCAGTTCTGGCATCTCCAAAGTGAGGAAGAGGCTCTTCTCTCTAGGTTTCTGCAAGCTGCAGAATGGAAATCAAAGGATCTCCTCTTCTGATTGTGTTCTCAGGTCAAGACACCAGACTTGCTGTTTGTTGATAATGTTCTTAGCACTTTGTTAAGCTTAAATGTCCCCAGGTGAATGCTTTTCATGCTCTGCATCCTGTGACCTATGGTAATTACCTCCCATGTATTATTTATTTATAGTTAAGACGCGTGGCTAGTGGAGTTTTGCGAGGGAGTTCTCCAGGTGAAGGAGTGATTACGTGACCCTTGGGGTAAATTTGTTGTTTGTAGTGTGTGTTTGTGGTGTGCTTGCTGCTTAACTGAAATATACCATGTGGTCTGTTTGTTTGGGTACATGTCACCTCAGGACAGGATGCAGAGATAAAGTTTCTTGACACCTTAAATGACTGCTTCCGGGAGCAGCTAGTCCTGGAACCCACAAAAGGAGAGGCATGATTCTTGATTTAGTCCTAAGTGGAGCACAGGATCTGGTCCAAGAGGTGAATATAGCGGGACCGCTTCATAATAGTGACCATAATATAATTAAATTTAACATCCCTGTGGTGGAGAAAATACCACAATATCCAAACATTGTAGTGTTTAATTTCAGAAAGAGAGACTACACAAAAATGAGTTAGTTAAACAGAAATTAAGGGGTACAGTGCCAAAAGTGAAATCCCTGCAAGTGCATGGAAACTTTTTAACAATACCATAATATAGGCTCAACTTAAATGTATACCCCAAATTAAAAAACAAAGTAAGAAAACCAAAGAAGTGCCACCGTGGCTAAACAACAAAGTAAAAGAAGCAGTGAGAGACAAAAAGGCATCCTTTAAAAAGTGGAAGTTAAATCCTAGGGAGGAAAATCAAAAGGAGCATAAACTCTGGCAAAAGAAGTGTAAAAATATAAGTAGGAAGGCCGAAAGAGAATTCAAAGAACATCAAGCCAAAGACTCAAAAAGTAATAGTAAAAAATTTAAGTACATAGGAAGCCTGATAAACAACCGGTGGGGCCACTGGACGATCGAGATGCTAAAGGAGCACTCAAGGACAATAAGGCCACTGTAGAGAAACTAAATTAATCCTTTGCATCGGTCTTCACGGCTGAGGATGTGAGGGAGATTCCCAAACCTGAGCCAGTCTTTTTAGGTGACAAATCTGAGCAACTGTACCAGATTGGGGTGTCATTGGAGGAGGTTTTGGAACAAATCAACAAATTAAATAGTAATAAGTCACCAGGACCAGATGGTATTCACCCAAGAGTTCTGAGGTGAAATTGCAGAACTAGTAACTCTAGTCTGTAACCTATCATTTAAATCTGCTTCTGTACCAAATGACTGGAGGATAGCTAATGTGACACCAACTTTTAAAAAGAGCTCCAGAGGTGATCCTGGTAATTACAGGCCAGTAAGCCTGACTTCAGTACCGGGCAAACTAGTTGAAACTATAGTAAAGCACAAAATTGTCAGACACACAGATGAACATAATTTGCTGGGGAAGAGACGACATGTTTTTTGTAAAGAGAAATCGTGTCTCACCAATCTACTAGAATTATTTCAGGGAGTCAACAAGCATGTGGACAAGGGGGATCTAGTAAATATAGTGTACTCAGATTTTCAGAAAGCCTTTGACAGAGTCCCTCACCAAAGCAAAGTAAGTCATCATGGGATAAGAGGGAAGGTCCTCCCATGAATTGGTAACTGGTTAAAAGATAGGAAACGAAGGGTAGGAATAAATGGTCAGTTTTCAGAACGGAGAGAGGTAAATAGTGGACCCCAGGGGTCTGTACTGGGATTAGTCCTATTCAACAGATTCATAAATGATCTGGAAAAAGGGGTAAACAGTGAGGTGGCAAAATTTGCAGATGATCCAAAACTACTCAAGATAGTTAATTCCCATGCAATCCGGGCAGAGCTACAAAAGGACCTCACAAAACTAGGTGACTGGGCAACAAAATGCCAGATGAAATTCAATGTTGAAAAATGCAAAGCAATGCACATTGGAAAACATAATCCCAACTAATACATATAAAACAGGGGTGGGCAAACTTTTTGGCCTGAGGGCCACATCAGGGTTCTGAAACATTATGGAGGGCAGGGTAGGGAAGGCTGTGCCTCCCCAAATAGCCTGGCCCCCACCCCCTATCTGCCCACTTCCTGCCGCCGTCTGCCCCCCCATCCAACTCCCCCTGCTCCTTGTCCCCTGACCACCCCCTCCCGAGACAATATTGGTCAGCATGATGGACAATGGTATCAGTCCAGCAGCAGCCTAATTGTTTGTCACATTTTCTGTAGCAATCATGGCAAATGAGAGTTTTAACATAGCCCTGTGATGGTGGTGCTCCTGGATGTAGCATCTGAAATATGTGACGGTATATGGAAAAGCAACAGAAAATGTGGGGGAGCATTCGGTGCTCCGATTAGCCGAGACCAGAGCCTATTTACAGTAGAGATATTGTGTATGAAATAGACAAATGTGTGTAGTTATGCTCCCTAGATTAAAATTCCATGGGCTACCAATGCACATGCATCAGTGCCAAAGGAAACTACTGACTAGGGTCAGGATGAATTTTATATGAATAAAGCCATATTCTGGAAACTATTGATCAGATACATCTAATTGATTACTCATTGATTTAGCCAACATTTTTGAATGGTGGTACCTGGGATTTAAATGCTGGATAAAATCCAAGGAATCCTGAATATGGACAGACCAGCCCAAGACTTGCAAGAGTAACTAATGATTTTTTGGTTCCCCCACTTGCAACCCTCCAAAGACCTGAATTTCCAAAAGTACTAGCATCAAAAAATCAGACCCTTTTAATGTGTCTCAAAATGAGGAGACAGGCTCTAAAATCTGAGGCAACCAAAATCACTACGCCTTTGAAAATCTTGGCCTAGGTTCTTTTAAAATAATCCCAACAAACACTCTCTAGAGTTTCTGCAGTCTACTTTCAATGCTAACTTAAATACATTGAAAATTTCATCTTTGTCTAGTCTGTATATACTAGACATTACCAGCTCCATTTGGTTGGACTTTCTGTTTGCAAATAGAATAATTTTGTGACCTAATTTCCTAAGGAGGCCTGTTTTTTATTAACTATTATGTAAATTCTACCACTGGGCTTTTGAATTGCTGCTATTTTTAAAGATCCAAATCTGCAGGGTGATCGATCATCTTGCAGACATGTTGAAGTCAGAGTCATGCATTTAAAATTAAATAACAAAACTTCACATGAACAATTTATGATGCAATGCTAACTTGTCAGTTAGAAGCACAATTCATCACGCTGCCTACAAGTGGCAAATGCCAGCAGTTTGGACAGTTTATCCATAGTTCCATGAACATCAGCAAACTTTGTTGGCAACCTCTTTGTAGGCAGCACATAATAGAGACTTTCACTTGTACATATGAAATGCAACAAAAACATACAGCCCTAGCCAGGAATATCAATTTAATTTCCACAAGTTGAGTTTGAGGTTTTTGAAGGTTAGGGACATTATTTGAGATTTTTTCCCCTCCTTGTCTGTTTTTTCTTCTACCCCCAACTCTCATAAGTAAGATGGGGAAATGTCGTCGTCTTTTTGAACCAATGATCTGTTCAAGAATTGTGCCAAAAGTAGGAAAACAATGGTGACCATACTCAATTCAATAGCCTCAAACATGCAGTGCTAGGAGGGTGATAAGTCTGTCAGTGTTTGCCTGCAACATCCCACATTGCTAGCAGAGATGAAGAGTTAAAAATGTTCTGCTTATTCAGTGAGGTGTAGGTGGCTTGTTACTTGTTGGATATAACAGAGGTGGTAGGGACTTACTGGGTAGAGAAGATCTAGAGTATAGGCTGAGCAGTCCTAAGGGAGGAACCCTAGGAGCAGCCAAATCTGCCAAGAAGGCTTGAGCTGAACTTTATTATCTTGCTGTTGATGTTTTTTGTTACTAAAGCCAAACTTCATGAAGGTGGAGGGAGTAGGGGGGGCTAGGTGACCATATGTCCCGATTTTATAGGGACAGTCCTGATTTTTGGGTCTCTTTCTTATATAGGGTCCTATTTACCCCCCCCCTCCCAATTTTTCACATTTGCTGTCTGGTTGCCCTATAGAGGGGAGACTTTGGGTTCTACACAAGTGTGTGGGACTGAGAGTCTAGTTCAGATTGGGAAAGGTATCTCCTTACATGGAAGGAGGCTATATTTGAAGGACAATGGAGAAACTTATGCTACAGAGTACTGTTGAATTTGTGCACTAGCTTCTACAAATGTTGGCCAGAAAATAAAGTGTAATCGGCAGATATTGAGGGAAATTAACTGAAAGATCAGCCCAATCAATGTCCTAATATGTCCATTGTGCCATGTCTCCACAAACTGTCTGCTTCCAACACTACAGGCTTCCCTGTTGATATTTTCATTGGCTCACTCACAGCATAATGGCATACTTTGTGCTCTAACCCTGTTGGTATTTGGGGATCCTAGTGGAGAGGATAGTTGTAACTTGCAATGATGTCTCCTGCAGTGGCGGATTTAGAGTTAGTGGGACCCCGTGCGCAGCTTCATTTTTGCGTCTCCCCCTCTTTCCCCCCCCCCCCCCCGGGGACCCAGCCAGGAAAAAGAGAATTCTTTTATGTCCCCTCCCCCCCCCCCGCACGTTTTTCATTCTGTTTTTCTTCATCCTCCTCCTATATTAGAAGTAATGTGGAAGTAAATGAAAATAAAGTGAGGTACCTTGATTGGGGATTGCAGGGACATGCCGGCCACTTCTGGGAGTGAAGCGGTGCAGAGGGGGTGAGGCAGAGCGGGCAGGGAGCTGTCTTAGCTCTGCTGCTGGCACATCTCTCTGCGTTCCTTGGGAGGAGGGCGGCAGCGGGTCTCTGTGCTCTGCCTGGGGTGGGGGCAGCACGTGGAGCCACCTTCCCCTCCCCACCCCTCCTCCATGGGCATGCAGAGATGTGCCAGCAGCCGGCTGCTTCCGGGAGCAGCGTAGGGCCACACCACACAGGCAGCCTGCCTGCCTGAGCCCTGCTGCGCCGCCGGCCGGGACTCAGGGGCAGGTTGTCAGATATTTGTCCTGCATTTTGGGGCCTCCCCTGTCATTGGGGGGCCCCATGCCACTGCACCGTTTGTTTCATGGTAAATCTGCTCCTGGTCTCCTGCAGGAATGGCTGCAGTTTGCAGGAGGAGCGTGGATAGAACATGTGGTCTGTTCCAGCTCCTCTCACTGGGCCACTGACCACACCCCTTTTCCTACTGAGTTCGGGGACAGTGATCATATTCTTCTGATCAGAACTAGACCAACTCAAGCTACTTGGCATCTTTCTTTCAGCTAAGAGGCTTCCGTAGTGCTTTCCATAGCAAGTTGCTACTTCCATTTCCCCCCTCTGTGGCATGGGGACTTGTAGCCCTGAGTATCACAGAAATACAAATATACAAAATAATACAGAAATACAAAATAATTGTAAACAGTCCAGAACAGATTAATTCTTGTTCTCCGCATTTGCCCTGGATAAGTTGTTTTGATTTCAAATGTGCTGAAGAATTACATTGTAAAGATATAATAAGCTGCACCTGCAACCTATACAGTCCATCCACCCAAATGTTCACTTAAGTTGCCATTTCCATTCCTATCACTGAAACTTGCATAACAAAAAGAGAATAACTGTTTGGGGGGATTTTAGGAGAATTCTAAAATCTACGTTCTATTTCACAGGCTTTGATTTTTCAGTCATGTGGAAAGAGAGTTGGTCAGGGAACAGACAGAGAAATGTGTTCCAGATCCATTTCCAGACTGTGTTCTTACACCAGTGTTTGTAATAACTGTTAGTACTGCGTTAAGGGAGAATACATGAGAAATGCTTTTCCCCTTGCTTGGCATATAATAAAAAAAAAAAAGTTACCATGGTCTCGCTCTCATTATGTTTGACCATGACATATGAACATCTGATGGATAATTAAGGGTAAAATTAGATGGCTGCTTTTCTCTGATCATTTTTCTTCCCATTACTGGAAAGAGCCATCCACTCAAAGAACAGTCAATTAATGTAATTTCTTTTATTGGTTGTCTTGGAGTGGTAATGACTGTAGAAAAATATTCCAGAGCCGTGTGTACTTAGACAAGCCAAACAACTGGTCCCATTAAAATATTAGGTTGCTTCAAACCTAGAGATGGCCCCCTGATTCCAACTTCGGGAAAGTTTAGATGCTGAGCTAAACTTAGCAGTTTAGACTTGTCCCTGCTCAAATCTGGTAAAGTCAAAATCCCATGTGTCGTAGGTATCTTTCATTCTGAACTAGGGAAGATGACAATAATGGTTTCCTGGCAAAGCTCAATAGCAACAATAGTGTGTGTGTGTGTGTGTGTGTATATATATACTCTGATTTTTATTAAACTCTTCAATACAGGTAGGGGCACCCTTGGAAAATTGTTTTGTTTGCTGGCTATCCAACATTTATCTGGACTGGGGTGTCATTTCAGAAAAATTCTAGTAGTGGGAGAGGGGCGAAGTTGTCAGCATATAGAACATCACATGTGATTATATGATATCCTGCAAAGTCAGAATGTGGGGCGGGAAGTGGAGCATATAGACCTATGCCTTGCCTATAGCAAATGATGCCCCGATCTCCATGATACCATGCCACTAGTTGGGCTGTGATGTATGAAGGATTTGCCATACAGCTAAGCCTCCCTCTCTGGGTCATTCTTGCATTGGTAGGTAATTTACTGTCCCATCAAAACTTCAGTGTTTGTTAATGTAGTTCTCCATTATTTTCTTGGGGACCTCAGCAGACAGTCTGGTACAAAAAGAATATTTGAGCCCATGGTGCTGCTTTTCAGTTCTGATGGCAAGAAGCAATCCTCCCCTACTTAAAAAAAGAAAAGAAATCAAAGTATAATCTACCAATGTGTTTAGTCCACTGGGAATGTCCCTGTATGAAGACAAATTGAAGTCTTGCCACTGTCAGGATACAATGTCAAAGACTTACGGTAGTGGGGAAAATATCTTCATACAGGAGGAGGAGGAGGTGGTGTTATTAACTTAAATGTTTGTGTAACAGCATATAATTGCATCGTGCATTACAGAAATGATGATACAGTCCCTTCTTTATAGAACTTGCAATTGAAGGCCCTGATCTTGCACTGAGCTTCTGACAGTGTTGCCAACTCTCACCATTTTAGAGCAAGTCTTATGATAGTTGGTGGGGGTGTTTTTTCTTTAAGTCCCAGCTCCCTGGAGTCATGTGAATAGGTGAGAATTTCAGGATTCCTTTTAAAAATTAATGAGCCTATTTGGATGTGTGTAGAAGCTTCAAAAGGTGAAACTGAAAAGTTCATACCCCAGAAGTAAAATTGAAGAGAACACTAGTTTTAAAAAGAATAAATTCTACCTCATGATTTTGGGGGCGGGGCAGACTCATGTGTTTTTGTTTTGTTTTTTAAAGTGTGGGATTGGCATTACAGTTTCCCTATGGGAAGCCTCCTAGATTTCAGTGGGACTCGGCATGGAGTTCATTGCAGGATTGGGGCCTAAGTTGGATAAACACAGGACATTTATTACAATGGATGGAGGGAAGGGGGTTAAAGAAGGATGAAGATTTAAATGAAGATAAAATTAGGTAGTTGCATGTAACTGGATGTACCGTCCTTTTCAGAGCTCGGTTGTGAGAGTAATTGTAGGAGGGAGATGAGGTTCTGAAGGGGCTGAGAGAGGCAAAGGGAAAAGGCTATGGGAGCTGTAGCAGAGGAACTGCTTTTGTTTTGATGATTTTGATGAAACCTGCTGATTTGCTGAAGTTTTACGTTGAAGAATACAACTGGACCCTGAAAGAGAAATGGGTATGGTAGTGAGTCCAACCTGAACAAGGGGAAATGAAGGCAGTGGTTAGCCCCATAGGGTAAGTGGTGTTGCTACAATGCCTTTAGATAAAATGTACTCACTGCACTGCTGGCCTCACATTTGAGTGTGTACACTGAAGCAGGCTGCAACAGGATTACACTGAAATGGTGGTGGACCATCATGATGTACATAGTACATCCCCTAGCACTGGAAGTGTGTTCTGGCCAGTATGTCTGATCCATTAAGCAACAGACAGGTGGTAAGCATCTGAAACTAATATCAGCACACTTTCCCTTCAGAACACAATAATAAAATAGCACCCTGGGTGAATGAAAGGGCTGCCATCCAACCAAACACAACATGTGCACTCTGTTCCTTATTATAGTAACATACAATGCACACAAATTAATGCTGAGATCCAAAGATCTCAAAGCATTCGGTAAAAGTTAAGCAAGCCTCTCAAACCCTGTGTAGTGTGTCTGCTTTAAAGACCAGGGTGACCTAGGTGAATGTTGAAATTTACTTTTAAATATGGCTGAAATATTTGAACTTTAGGTGGCATTCCAGACAGACGCCAGCCATGTGGCAATACAAATGCTTACTCACCCTTCTGAATTCGGTATCTCTGAAAACTCCAGAGGGACTTAAGACATAGCCAAGAGATGCTCTTGGCTGTTTTAAGCCTAGTTATCTACTTGGTTATTATACTTGGGTTTTCTTCCACACGAACTAACCCCCGTCACTTCATAATTTCGGAGCACTTTTTCACCATGAAATTTTCTCAGAAGTGAGGGAGTTTGCGCCAGAAGCTTAGACTCCTTGTTGGTCCTGGGTGGTGTCCAGAAAACCTCCATAAGGTGCTGTACTGTGTGCCGGCCAGCTCACAGAAAACCTCCTTTCAGAACCACTCACTTTTTATAGGGATAGTTTATTTGGTGATTTCCATAAAGCTGCCCATAAAAAGTAATTATATCAGAAATCCAGAATTATATGGCTTTTAATTATTTGTTTTATTATGTGATAATGAATGTTTATTGGAGGGTAGTTCTGTGTGGTTTTAAAAAATAATCCTAAAAATGTTGTTTTCATTTTCTGAAAGTTCTCCGCAGTCTTTGTATAACTTGACACCATAGGGAACTGTCAAATGTGTTGCAGAGATTGACTTGGATTTGGTCTGCTCTGACCCCTTCTGTGGGAAGAGTGATGGAGCAGGAAAGGAGAATGTGCTGATTTTTGCAGGTTGGGAGGATGCACTTTGCCTTTCACTTATCAAGGTTCTGAGTGAGCTTGACTTGCTACCTGTGATAAGGTACCATGCTCTTCTGCGGCTGTTTAAAGCCAGTGGAGAAATGCCGAACCCTTTATTAAGGCATGTTATCTTCTCCTTCGAGGAATACAAGGTGTCAGCCGCACTGAAGCAAGTGGCAACCACACCTTATTCAAAACTGCCTCTCTGGATGTTTACAGCTTCCTCAGTTGCTGTCCTTTCTTGAACCTACCTTTTTATTTTGAGGGGGTGGGAGATTGAGAGGGGTTGGAACAATTCCAAGCTACACATAAGTTCCACAGTTTTTCTTGATCCATTTCAGCCTGGTTTCTGACCTAGAAACTGTTTTGGTACCAGTGGCTGATCTAGCAATGGATGAGGGAGAACATGTCATAATATTGGATGGGATTTTCAAAAGCCTTTGGAATGGGCCTAACTCTGCTCCATGGAAATTCAGGGGAGGTTTTGCCCCTGGCTTCACTGGGAGTTGAGTTAGGCCAACTTGGGGTGATCTTGAAAATTCCACCCATACTGTCTATTTACTACAATTAGCCATGAAGTATAGTTGACTCGCTTGTGAGACCTACCTGGGTGGATGGAATGGCCCCTTAGTAGATAGACTCCTTCCTCTCTTGTAGGAACTGCAGCCTAGTTCTGGGAAGCTACTCATTTTCTTTCTCTCTCTCTTCCCCCCACCTCCCAAGTTGGTCCTGCAGGGCTCAGTCCCTTCTCCTGTGTATGGGAAGATGCTAGGGAGATGGAGTGTCACCAATATGCTGATAACAGTCATGTCTTCATCTCCTTTTTGTCTGTCTGGTCCAGATACTGCAGTATCCTACTGCCTGACCGGGCAGTGTGTGACCAAGTGTAACTCTCCTCTGTCAACATTGGCCTGCTAAACCCAGGGTTGTGAGTTCAATCCTTGAGGGGGCTATTTAGGGATCTGGGGCAAAAATTGGTCCTGCTAGTGCAGGCAGGGGGCTGGACTTGATGACCTTTCAAGGTCCCTTCCAGTTCTAGGAGATTGGTATATCTCCAATAATTATTATTATTATTAATAATAACAAGCATCACTTCTCTCTCACTCGGAGAAAGTGCTTGGGTGAAAGAGGGTGTCTGCATCATCTATTATGGGAGTCGGCAAACCTTTTGCTAAAATGTTTTGGAGCCTCAGGTGTCCATTCCTGCTTCTGGATTTTCAGGCACAAGAAGTCATACTCAGTGACCTTTATGATCTATGGCTAACTAGGCTTCTGCAAAACCTTTCTGTCATGGGCGTCACAAGGATAATCCATGTTTTTGTCTCCAGACTATACTACTGTTACATACTGTGCTTATAGCTGTCATTGAAGAGTATTGGAAGCTCCAGCTAATGTAGGATGAAGTTGTCTTCCTGATTAAGTAGGCTGAGTCAGATATGCACAAGTATGTACACTGGCCTCTTGAGTGCAATGCAAAGTGTTGGTGGTGATCTTTAAAGCCTTGAAGGAGCTCAGACTCAGGTATCTGATGCTCCCAGCCCAGTATCCCATTGCAGATGGTAAGATCAGATGGATGGTTCTTCTTAGTTCCTGGAGTTGAACTCTTCAGAACCAGCCATAAAGGTTGTCTTGGTTCTGAAGCTTGTTCCCTTTGGCTGCTAGCCAGAATCTCCCTTCTTTGTTTATCATTATTATTATTTCTGGCAGAGGGATAACCTTGTAACTGCTGATGCACACCCAATGTTAACCTCAGCCTCACTTTCTCCTCTAACTAGGCTGTTTCTAGGGTTTCCATGTAAGGCTCTTACCCCATTTCCTTTTCTATACTGGTTGGCGCTAACTGGACTCACCTGCCAGCATGACTCAGCAATAATTGCTCTGTCTTAGTGCAGTGATTTAGCACCTGAGCCTAGTGTGATTCAGCAGAAGAGCCCTGCTTTTCTAAACAAGGTCTTAGATTCTGCTACCCCATCACCTGCCTTCAATCCAGAGCAGAGTGCTCATTGGGAAGGGCCAGGTATTGTCCTTGATCCATGGAAGAATTCCAGTGGGTGCCGGTTGAACTTGTGAGATTGGATCAGGGGGAGTCTGACTTTCATCCACTTTAGCAAACTTGAAAGCAGAGGCAGTGCTGATGCTCAGCAATACAGCCCACTTGGGCTTGTTTCAAGCCCAGTTTCCTTGTTCAAAACAATTCTCTCCGCTCTCTTTGGAGAGAGTGAAAACTTCCTGGAGGCTTCACTTCCGCCATGTACACGATATGCATGGAGCACAGCCACTGGCAGATCTGCATTGACACAACATGTCTCGGGTTTCCAGGTAAGGAGTGAAAGGGCCATCGGAGACACGGCTCTTTCGAGAGAGGACTTTTATTGGCACAGACAGAAAGATGATGATTTTCCTCCCCCCCCCCTTTCCTCCGCACAAATCTTCTTTTCTTGCCTAGTTCAAAGAGCTGCCTGACGAATGCTGTGGGAATTGCCTACTAGCAGGCGTGTGCTTGGTGATATTTTGAGCAGAGGCGTGAGGACTGGGTGGGGTGGTGGCAAGGAGCTTGCTGTTTGCCTGTTAGATGTGTCAGGCTGGTGTAACTTTTTGCAAAGAACTCTGCCATGTTACACAGCAGCTTTGTGGATGGGCTTAAATAAATGAGTGACTTATCCCACTGCCAAGCAGCATCAGTGGGAGGTCAGTATTTGATATTTCCACACCCAAAAAAACAGCTCCAAGCTAGATTTATAGCACAAAATACCTATTCAGGCCTCTCCAGCCCTCTGTTTTCATTGACTTCCATCCTCTGCTTATATATACAGAGCCCCTTCCTTGCTGAAAGAAAACAGTATTGCTGATAAGGACAGCCTTATCTCACCACGTCAGTGCACCACAACTAGGGTTTTGTGTACCCGTCTGATCCCTGTCACAATGTTAACAAACATCTAATATGGGAGCTTTATTTCCACAGTAAAGACGGCCCTGAGGGTGCTATGTGAAATGCGTTCTACTTTTCATTTATACTTCCCTCAGCAGTTCTTTCCTTCTTTAAAGAAATTCTTAAGATTCAGCCTTCTATTTATCCTGTTAACTACTTTTTAAACAAAGATCCTTGGCTATACTGTATATAGATATTTACATTTTCAATATTCTCTTCTGAGATAAATTACTAGCCTTTGCCACTTTCAAAGGATTATCTAGCACTGCATTTCTGTCTATATAATCACAGTGAGATGCCCTTAAAAACTAAATATGTACCTCCTCCCAGCAGCAATAATTAAATTTACTGTGGTGTTCCCATTCCAGGTATAGGGACCATGGCAAATACCACAGTCAAGGTAAATACTATGTTGATGTAAATATTGGGATTTTTAATGGTGCTGCGTGTGTGGCATGTGTAAAGGTTAAGGGGCAAAAAGTATATGAGGTCCCTACCTCAAAGGATCTTGGGGGCTAACTCAGAATAATATGCATAGCACTGCCTGAGGTGCTCAGCATCTTGCAGGATTAGGCCCTAACATACAAAGGCTTTGTGAAAGAGGCAGGTCTTACAGAGAACTGCCAGAATGTTTCTGTCCTTTGTACTTCTAGAGCGTCTTCCATGCTAGAACTTTATAGACACTAATGAACGAAGCTTCAACAGATCTGTGAGATAGTGGAATCAAGATGCAGAAGTTAAAGGAACTGCCAGGTCATGCGGCAAGTTACTGTTAACACTGAAATTAGTACTCTGGAGATCTTAGTTTCCAGCATGGCATTGAATCACTAGTCCATTTTGTCTCCCTAGTCAAAATCTGATGCAGCTTCTATTTATTTTGATTTTTAACACAGAGACATATATTTAAAAACAAACCCACCTGTCACAGGCTCTAGCCAACCTTCATAGGTAATTAATACTAAAGTTGGTTGGAAAATGGGTTTCCTCCACAGAATTTCAATTTTGGGGGTGAAAATTTGAAAACTGAAAAATGTGGCTGAAAAAAATTTGATTCAGAAATGGCACAGTGCTGCCTTATGTTACCATTTTTCCACATAGACTACATCTCTCATAAGACACCATGATCTCTCCATTGGGCAAGAGGCAGTGCATCATGGAAAATCATGGGAGATGTAATCTGTGCAGGAAGCCTAGTCTATAGAGGAGAAGAGGGATATAAGGCAGTTGAACTACAACTCCCATGAGGCACTGTGACAGCATAGCCAAAAAAACATTTTTTTAAATTGTTTGGATTTCTTTGGGGTGTGTTTTTAGGAAAAATCAAAATTTTCCATGGAAAGCAAACACTTGTCTAAACAAATGTTTAATGGTTAACCCAATTTTCCTTCAAAACAGTTTAGAGAGAATTTTCGATCAGCCCTAGATAAAATTACAATGCAGTCCACATCTTTTAAAATGTGCCTATCTTTGCTTCTGCAGAACTCAAATCCCCTGCAAATAAAGAGAGAGGCCTCCACCTACCCTAGACCCTTGCCCAAATCACTGGACTTTGCAGTGCACCATAAAGATCAACAAATTTGGGCTATACCAGACCAAGGGCTATTTTAAACACACTCAGACATCAGCTAGTGCTCCCTGTAAACAGAAATCAGAAATATTGCATTGCTTCACTACACTCCCTCATTAATACTGATGCAGACCAATAAAAGCCAAGTAACATAGGTGTAATATGTTTTGTTCATAGGCATGTGTTTCATATTGGGGAGAAAATGCAACCTCTGGCCCCAGTGTGCAAACTGAAGCCATAAAGTGATGTCCAGGTCACGCAACTGGATACTCAAATTGTTCCTTGCTAGTACACACAGTCCATTTTCCCTGATCAAGGGTGGATGTAAGTGTCCAAATGCCTTACTTGGATTTCCTATTTTAATAATTGTATAGGGCCCTGTAATATACATAAGCATGTGAATAATTTTAAACACCTGAGCCGTCTCTTGACTTCAATGGGATTACTCCATGTAATGGCATTGCAGTCTGTAGATCTCAAACGCTTTACAAAGAGGGTTAAGTATCTTTGTTCCCATTTTGCAGATGTGGAAACAAAGGGAGAGCCCAGCCTCGAGAGGAGAACTGGGACATAAGGCAACCAAATTACAGTTCCCAAAAGTTGCAATGACTTGCCTGAAGTTAAACACCAATGGCTTTGGTAAATCACAGAGCTGGGAGTAGAACTTAGGTCTCTTTATCAATCTGGTGTCGTACACATTATATCCTGCTGTCCATATTTATTGCCAATGCTACTCAAGCTTTGATAGTGTCTTTTGAAGGCTGCTAACTCGACTTTTCTATAAAGTAGTATATATACCCTTCCAATTTACAATTCTGCTTGTAGCTCTGCATAGAGAGCCAGATCCAGCTTCCGGTCAAGTCAACGGAAAAGCTCCCAGTGCCTTAAATTGGAGTTAGATCTGGCCCATAGGCCCTTATTCACCAAGGTATTTAAGCACATTTCTAACTGGACTTCAATGGAATTACCCATGTGCTACAAGTCAGGCACATGCTTATGTACCTTGCTGACTGGGAGACATATTTAGAAAGCACCACACATTTTTAATGCTTTGTGAACAACTATCTTAATATTTCTGACCTTTATTCTTGGAAACAGCTTTGACTCCCACTTCTACACTTTAATGCATTAGGCATAATGACTCTTTAATATAATATAATTGCAAGTGGACTGAAATCTTTAAGTGGCCAAGGGCCAGAATAGAGAACTCTCTAGATCTGATATTTTCAGCTTTATATTCTGCTTCTCTTGCTTCTGCTATTTTTTTCATCTCCAATGAATAGAAGGCTTCATCTTTGTAAACGACATCAGGACAACACACACATGAATTGACTCCACCACAAGCTCCTCAGTAACACTCTCACTGTTTGGGGGAAGTAAATATGTGAATTTCAAAAGGTCGTTCTGTGTGGAGAATCTGTTTGGACTTGAACAGGAAGTGGGGAGCAGGCATATAGGTAGAAATATTAATGAAGTTTTTTATAAAGGCTTCATTCAAGGCTTTCAAAGAAAATATAACTCTTATGGGACCCACAGTTTATCTGCCAAGTCCAAGAATCTGGCTGGAATTTAAAAAAAATATTTAAAGGTCTGCACAAGAAGTGAAGATTAAATGGCAGACCTACCTCACAAAGTCACACATGAAGTGTAAAGAGATTGCAGCTATCAGAAGAGAGCAAGGTCTGCAGAATAAGGTTTGGGGTGTTCAAGTCCATGTGTATTGGGATGTACTGGTGTGATTAAATTATAGGTCCTTCATGTTGTCGTGTGTGTGTAGAGGGCAGGCCTAATTGAGCTAGTGTGGATTACACTAAATGGATTACATACCCTTCCAAGTGGCAGGCCTATATAAGAGGATAAGAACCTACTACTACATTGCTAATGGAGTTACTCCTTTAGCTCAAGTGGTAAAGGCTCATGGTTTTGATGACCGAAGCATGGAATTGTTGCATTCACACAGTGCTTGTTGCTTAAAAGAAGCAGTGAAAACTGTAAGTGTTGTTAGGAACAAGGTTAAATAGAGATCCTAGAGCTGCCAGTTGTGGGAGCCAAGACAAAAGTTTTATCAAGTGAACTGGACAGAATATTGGAGAATACACTGAAGGAACAGATATGTGCTGGTAGGGTGACCTAATCGGGAAGGTCATCAATCTCTAATGGGCCTGTTCCATTTCTAACTTAATTGATTTCCCAAATAATCACTTTGGCTCAGCAATGTCTAGGCCAGTTGTTTAGTGAAATGGTTTCCTTCACAGCAGAATGGAAGGGTCATCTCTGCTCCTTGAATTAAGGTTAGATGATGCTTTAATATGGGGGTCGGCAGCCTTTCAGAAGTGGTGTGCTGAGTCTTCATTTATTCACTCTAATTTAAGGTTTCGCGTGCCAGTCATACATTTTAGAAGGTCTCTTTCTATAAGTCTATAATATATAACTAAACTATTGTTATATGTAAAGTAAATAAGGTTTTTAAAATGTTTAATAAGCTTCATTTAAAATTAAATTAAAACGCAGAGCGCCCCCCCCCGCCCGACCGGTGGCCAGGACCCGGGCAGGTTGAGTGCCACTGAAAATCAGCGTGTGTGCCGCCTTCGGCACGCGTGCCATAGGTGGCCTACCCCTGCTTTAACTTCTCACTCTGAGGAGGTGTGTACCTGGGTTGCCCAGGAGGAGCCTGCATAAGGAACTGACTCAGAGGTTCAATTATTTCCATAATCCCATGCTTTTTGGGGATAGTAATTTGTTACTGGCCCTTTCCTTATATGTGCTTTTGCCTTTTGCCTCTGTAGGGCCATGCTATCTGGACCATGTCACTGATGCCAATGGAAATTGTACACTACTAAGCAGAAGAGAGTAGTTATGGATTGTGATTTAGGGGGAAAACTTCCTACAACTGGACTCTGCTATAAGATTCTTGACCATGGAATTCATGGTCCTTTCCTCTAATGTGCCTTAACCAGCATCTTGTAGGGAAGGAAAAAGCAAAATCTCAACTATAAAACACTCAAACTTTTTCTTTGCTACCTTTCCTGAAGCATCCATTCACGGCCTCTGATATGCTTGCACACTTTTTTACTTGTATTCTACAGATTAGCTCTGCCAGAGCCATTAATATTACTGATCATTTCCCAGAATGCACTGCTTGAAAATACACATGGTAGCTTTCTTTTCTCTCCCTTACTAGAGCAAGGCTGAGTGTTGCACTGTGCATGGCTTCAGACCTCACAGTCTGGTTACCAAGGTTGCCAGCATAAAAACTTGACTCTTTTTCTTCCAGACATCTCTTCCTCCCCACAACCTGGCATACCAGTGACTTTCAAAGTATTCCTTTTAGAAGCCCTCTCCTTAAATGGAATGCATGGGTGGCAGTGTGTTTACTCTCTATTTTGGGGCAATGTTGTTTGCTTTCTGTCCAAATCTTCTAAGGTGTGCCCATATACTAATGTGAATGTGATGGGTACCCTTTATAGGTGCAGGTACAGGAAAGATAACCTTAAATTATTTCTACTGCAGTAGCACCTGGAGGCCACAATCTGGATCATGGCCCCGTCATGTGAAGTGTTGTGTAGAAAAAAATGATCCCTGCCCAAAAGAGCTTACAAGAGACTGCAAATGAATACAGCAACACGTGGAGCGAACATAAGTAACAATGAGATGATTACAATTCGTGTAAGTATTTTCACCTCCACTTTAGAGTTGGGTAACTGAGGTGTAGAGAGATTAACTGTCTTGCCCAAGGATTCTCAGAGAATCTGTTGCAGAGACCCAGATCTTAAACCCAAATCTCCTGGATCCCAGTCCAGGATAATGACCACAAGATCATTCTTCCTTTGTCTAAAACCCTAATACTGCAAAAACTTAAGTATGTGATTAACTCCACAATGAGCCTGTTCACATGCTTAAATGTTTTGCAAGACTGTGGCCTAAGTAACATACATGTGAAAAATTTCAGGATGAAATCCTGAACCTAATGAAGTAAATTGATTTCAGTGGGGGCAGAATTTCCTCCCAGGACTTTTTTTTAAGACAAGCAACAGAATATTAGAGAGAGAACAAACACTATGTAGTTTTTTTTCTGTTTAGAGCAATGAACAGATGCATTTTTGTAAATCAAAGGGAAATTAGACATTTTATGCAGTAAGCTTTAAAAATCTTGCATCGTCCTATGAACACCTCTGCTATGATATTTGCATAGAATTTTTTTTAGACAGGTAGAGAATGTTGTTTCTACAGTTCTCAATCCAACATGTTTTTTTATGAATTCATGAGCTTCTTTGGTGCTCTGTTCCACTCTAAGAAAAAACACACACACTAATCTTTTACCCTTTGCTTTTTTTTCTTCTTCATATGAGGTCATGAAATAATCTTTCTAGACATGGACAGTAATTGATAAGACCTGGCAGAAATTTGAAATAAATTCATATTCACTTATATTCATACTTTTTTTTTAATACCAAAAGGGAACATTGCATCATCTAATCTGACTTCTGTATAACATAAAAAGAAAGTACTTAGATTGTAAGCTCTTTGGGACAGGGCCCATGTTTTTGTTTTGTACAGCATCTATCACAATTGGGTCCAGGTCCATGACTGAGGAACCTAAGACACTAGTGCAATACAAATAATAGATTAACAGTATTGGGGTTCTAGCTAGTTACCATGTAATACTGCAGGCTACCAA